>NC_064445.1:5000000-6250000 GCF_023343835.1 Lagopus muta
CTGTGTGTTCCCCAGGGCCCGGGATGGCTGCAGGGCTCAGGAAAGACTCCTAGAAAGCCAGCATCGGCCAGCGGGCCAGGCTGCGAGCAGCGAGCGGTGCTGCCATCCCGTGGCTGGCGGCTGGGAACGGCCGAGCGGGGGGCTGCCGCTGCGGGAGCGGCGCCAGCGGCTGCAGGGAGAGAAGGAGAAAGCCTGGCGGGATGCCGTGCCTCGTGGGAAGGACAAAATGGGTGAAACAGAAAGGAAATCCATCTTTTCAGTACAGCTCAACGAGTCGGCTGATGGATTTAATTAGAAGTTTTAGCGTAAGGGATGTCCTGGCTCGGGTCCTGCGAGTAGGATGGCACCAGATGCTCGTGTGGTACAGGGACTTAGCATCTTAGCTTCTGTTTCTCTGGTCATTGGAAAGCACTCTTACGAGGTGTGCATGGAAGTGTATTTGGGAAAGTGCATTAAAGTGGAGTTTATCATAGAATACCCTGAGTTGGAAGGGACTGGTAAGAGTCATTGGCTCCAACTCCTGGCTCTCCACAGGACTATCCAAAAATCAAACCCTATGCTGGGGCTGTCTGACCCCCAGCCTGGAGCAGGGGTCATCTAGGGGCAAGTGCAGCATGGCACCAGCAGTGTGTGAACAGCGCTGGGCAAAGAGGGCTGGGGGCACGGGGACAGGCAGGGAGCAGCTCCTGGCATGGCTGGGGCAGCACCAGCTCTGTGCAATTTAACGCAACCCATCCTACAGCCAAACCCACACCCTGCACCTCCCTCTTGGCACAAACCCCACAGCTGCTGTTTCCTTCTGCTCCTGCAGGTTCATCTGGTGGACAGCAGCGGTTTGGGCTTCTGTGGAGGGTCCATTATCAATGAGAAATGGGTGGTGACAGCAGCGCACTGCCTGAAGCCAGGGGACAACGTCACGGCTGTGGCAGGTGAGCATTGTGGGTGGCACCGCTGCTCAGTGACTCCAGCGGCTCAGCCCAACTGCAGGGGGTCGCCCCAGAGGCAGCATGCCCCTCCAGCAGGTTCTGTTGGAGCTCAGAGAGGCAGCAGGGCCCGGCTGCAAGGCATGGGGTGCTGCAGCTTCGCAAAACTAATTTATCTCTCCTTGACAAACGGTGTTTCCCCCCCCCCACTCCTGGTACCCAGCTGTTCCACGCTGCCTGCTGATCATTCAGCACAGGGCTTTGGCAAGCAGTGCAATGCCATGTTTTACAGCTATGGCAGAGTCATCTTCCCCAAATTACTTGTTTCCCTCCAGTATGATTACCCAGTGCAGGAAGCACGCTGATGGAGCTGGTCTCAGCTACAGGCAATGTTCAGAGGAGGCAGGGAAGAATCTCACTTTCTTGTATTACTGACAAAAATGAGATTCTACCTGAGCCTTGAAACACTGAATTTGTATCTACAGAAATTGGCTTATCAAGAGGACTCCATCTGCATCTTCACCTTCTGCAGCAGCACAGCTGAGCCCTGGCTGTGAGCTGTGCTGCGCCATGGTGCTCGTACTGTGGGACCAGAGCCCTGCTCTGTGCAGGCAACAGGAGGCTTGCAGCTTGCACATAGCTCCTTTATTTCCCTACCTGCCTTCAGGCACAAAACTCAGCACTGCACCCACAAACATGAGAAAGTACACAATTCTCAATGCAATGCTTTCCCCCAGAAAAGCACGTTTCCCCCAGACAGATGTTTTGTGTTCACTGCATCTGCACACCAGCTCCCTCCCCTTCCCAGCTCAGCTCTGCTGTCAGCCAGCTCCCCATGCACTGCCTGCACACCGCCCTGCAGCACTGCTCTCTTTCCAGGGCAGGAGATGGGGCAGGTAGCAAATTCAGTGAGCACAACACGGTTTTGCAGGGCTTCAGGAACTGCTTGATTTGTACTCACATCATGCACAGTGCACGGGTAGCACGTGAATCCTTCACCTCCATTCATGCTAAATGTTCAGCTTTGTTTATAGCATACTGGGAGGCCCATGGAGTGATAGCAGAGACAGAAGAAGCGCTCTCAGCTCTAATTCTTTGCCTCTCTGCCTTCATCACTGAAGCATATTTATGGGTCCCCAGCAATAGCAAGCAGCTGTTACACAAGTAAAACCCTCTCAAAGTCTCCCCCACTTCTTGCATTTACATTGTGGAAACGCAGTCTGCAAAAAAGCTGACACTCACACTGCTACTGCAGCAAAAAAATAAACCCATAGCAATCAGAGCAGCAGCATAGCCACCAGCCCCACCTCGACCGGGCAGCCAGGAGCACCACCTCACCTCTTTACTGGGTGCTGTCGCTCCTTGCAGGCACACACGGGCACACACAGGCACAGGACACAACCAGCGCTGCTGCAGATGCTGCTTAGAGGAGATCGGATGTTGTGGAGATCACAGCAGAGCATGGGGAAATGCTGCAGCATGGGTTAAACGCTCTGTGCCTCCGGGGCTGAGAGAAGCCATCCTGCTCTCAGCGTCACCGGGCCGTGGGTGAGGCAGGGGCTCGGCTCAGCACCGAATGCCCCAGCCAAGCCCCACAGCATTCCTCTCCCTCCACCTGTTGTCACGCAGGCTGGGGGGTAAGCAGCCAGCTGCAGGCACTCAGGCAGCTGCACCCTGCAACTGGGCACAGGGATCCATAGGGCAGTGCTACCCCTACAGCCCCACCAGCTGTGGGTCTGCAGAGGGGCAGGTGGCTAACGAGCAGCGGTTTGTAACAGAGATTTGTAATTCTAGAGCACCTTTCCCTTTGGTGCTAGGGCAGCGTTGTCATGAGGGCGTTCACTTCAGAGAACACATTGCCACACGCTTTGGCAAAACCCTCTGGGCTGCAGTCACTCGGTCTGTATTTCTGTATTTCTCATCACCTGTGGTGATGGCTGCCACGTGTGATGGCGATGCACGCTGCTACAGGCCTGGTGCTACACTGCTGGCTGCGGGACTGGGCTGTGGGAGCACTGAGATGGCAGCAGGAGGACACGGCTGTCACCAAGCCCACACCTTTATCTCCACAGGTGAATACAACACGAAGGAGGACGACCACACAGAGCAGTGGCGGCAGGTGGTTAAAATCCTCCCTTACCCCGCCTACAACCGCACCAGGAACAAGCACCACAATGACATCGCTCTGCTGGAGCTGGACCAGCCGCTCACCTTCAACAGCTACGTCACCCCCATCTGCATCGGCAGCCGGGACTTCACCAACAACCTGCTGAGCAACGGGCCGGGCACGGTGAGCGGCTGGGGCAGCATGCTGTACCGCGGCCGCTCCGCCGTCATCCTGCAGGTGCTCACCGTGCCCTTCGTGGACCGGGTGACCTGCCTGAAGAGCACCTCCACCACCATCCTGCAGAGCATGTTCTGTGCCGGCTACACGGCCGGGGGCAAGGACACGTGTGGGGGGGACAGTGGCGGGCCCTACACCAACAGCATCGGGGAGACCTGGTTTCTGACAGGGGTCACCAGCTGGGGTGAGGAGTGCGCCAAGCCGGGAAAGTACGGCATCTACACCAAGGTCGCCAAGTATGTGAAGTGGATCAGGGAAACCACGAGGCTCACCTAAATGTGCTGGAGGGACTGGGGAGGGGGTCTCAGAAATCACTGTGTTTTGATCGTTGTTTCCATATGAACTAATTTCTGCTCTTGGAAGAGAACCCAGTGTAAGCGTGGCAATACGGAAATAAAAAGCCTTTCTAATTAGCCGTGACTGCATTCCTGCATGCTCCACACATGCCCATGGCTGCCCACCAGTCCCCCTCCCCTGCAGCACTACATGGAGGATGGTCCCGGCACAGCCTGCGTGGTCCCATCGGGATGCAAAGCGAGTGGTGCTGGGCTGCAGCTGCTGTTTCAGACCTCAGGATAAGCACTGAGCCTCGCTCATTTCACCGCCACCACATCCAGCCAGCAGCTGATGGCAGCCTCTGTCACTGCTCGTTTTAAAATCAAAACGTGTGTGTGAATGCTGTATTTGCTCCAAAGAAATGAAATAAAGCCATCACTCAGAATTTTTTCAGAGCCATAGCAGAGGTGTCTTTGGACAGAACTGCATATTCTCATAAGAATTTATTTAACAACTTTTTAATCTTTAAATATAGATTTAACACATTTTTTTTTTTACAGGTACATATACAATATAGTTCATTTAAACTTGCAGTCAGAGAAAACTCTCTACTGTAATTTATAATAACGTACATGAAGAGCCTAGTTCAACAGCATACTTAAAGGTAATAGACCATGTCATGTGCAAAGTTTCCAATGTTAAAAATCCCAGACTGTACATTCAGAATTGCAGAGCTAGTCAATCTCATAAATTAATAAAAGCTTAAATTTAAAACGATGGAAGACAGAAAAAAGATTAAAACCATTTCATATGCAATGTGTGCTATGTTTGAGACAAATATTTACAGCTGTACCTCAAAATGTGTACTGGTACCACAAGAATAGTTACCACTATAAATTACCCCCATACTAACTTGAGAGAATCCTGCTTCTCCACCTAGTGAGCGCACTGTGACCAGCTTTAAAACAGACAGAAATAATCATCAGTGACTTAAAACCTCCCTGGTTTGATTCCCAATGGCTGAGGAACACTGGGATCTTTCCAAGCCTCGCAGTGTTCCTCAGCACAGGCTCAGTGGTCCTGCTTTGGAGATGTATGGGGCTGCTCCCAGCGCTGGCAACCCAACCCAGGGGAACCCCGGGCAGCCACGGCCAAGGAACAGTTCAACCATTCCTCCATGCAACAGTGGTCACCGAAAACACTCAGTGTGTTTGAACTCAACAGCTTGATACTGTATCTAAGAATTGATGGCTCACAAATCAAAGTCAGAACACAAAGGTCCCCTTCAGTCCATGGCATAAAACATTTTGCGTCAACGGGACAGAGCACATCCTGTAAGGCATGCATACTATCAACCCTGTTCTCAACGGCCAGATGCTCTTTGCATACATCTGCTTAAAAGTCAAACCACCTGTACCTATGTTCTACAAAAGCAAAACTAGACAAAGAAACACAAAATTAAACTGAGAATTCAATATTCCTTTTCTTCCTTGAAAATTCAACTGCTGCATTATCGATAAAGATGCTGAAAAGTACAGTCTTGTCACATGAACATCCTTAGTGCAAACATGGACATTTAACTTTGATTTATGGCACGTGTTCCAAAAGTACATACATGTAATGTAAACTTCAACACTTGCTAGATACAGGTTTCAGCCTTGGGACACTGTGGGACCCTAAAGTGATTGGCGACAACCCTGAGTTGTCAGTTCGACCTGATCCAAACCTCACTGAAATCAACGGGACTGACTGCAATGGGCTGGATTCAGACCCTAAGTGCAAAAAAGGGATCTGTAGCATTATTGCATCTTCCACATGAGTCAGCCAGATGATGCTCTTACAGAACATTACATTCACATAGCTGAAGTAGGTTTTTAAGAAAAATCCATCCATAAAATCAATTAAGCAGAACATACAGCTTCTTTGTTGTTGGTTTTTTGTTTGTTTTTGGTTTACCAAAACTCAACTCTTTGATTTGCAATCAGCTTCAACAGTTGTCAGCTAATAAGTAGATAAAGCCTTCAACCTGCAGAGGAAATTTCAAGCATCTATACAAGGTGTACTTCTCTGATGAAACATGATGGATGTCATGGAAAACAGCAGGTAAAAATAATGAAACACTGTACTTTCCATAGTGGGGGGAAAGAAAAGAGCAGAGAATGGCTTCCTTTATGACTATGAGAAGCTGCTTAGGACACCGGTCCCATTCAGTGCAGATGAAGCTGTGGAGCTCTGTGAATGTGATGAATAGTACAGGAAAACTCCAACTATTGTGCTATTTCTCTGTAACACGTAGTTGAAAGCTTCCAAGAGCATCAAAACCAGGATGCTACCAGTTCACCCTTAACTCAAGGGGAACTAAACTTTCGCGTGTTACACAGGGCAGCATCTATAAAGTAATGAAGAATGATGTTAATGTTAAAGCATCTTATTCCAAGAAACACATTGTTCCCTGTAATCATGTAACATTTGTAAAACATGAAAGAAAAAACCAGCACACTCCCGTGGTTCTCCCTGAAAGCTGAACTCCCATTAGCTTCAGTGAGAGCCCTGTCTAAGGCAGGACCACAGGGTTTGACTCGTTTCTGTCATCTATCACTTGATTATCACAGCATGGCCAGCGGTTATCGTCTCTAGAGTCCTTATTTTGTCATTGCAAAATGGCTTTCTATGGGCACAAAATAGCTGCTCTATGAGGCTGGCTGGCATCGCTGGTTGTAAATGTAGACCCTGCTTTATATTTCAAAGGCAAAAATTAACATTATCTTTAACGGACCCTGCATAATAATTCTGCTCACATAAAGCCTGTGGCTGCAATCATTAAAGTGCATGAGTAACAGTGCAAACAGCTGTGCTACATCTGCAACATGACAAGTGGCATTTTAAGCAGAACTTACACAAAACTTGCACATTTCAGCTAACATGCTTACGCTAGCTTGCAAGAGCTCAAGCATTCAGCCACGCACTCTCATCAGGCAAATTAGAACTGTGTGGCCCAAGGTGTTATGTAAAGAGCTGCCTCAAACTCAGCCAAGAGGCCACTGCCCTGGCTGGTTGGAGCAGAGGGTGCATGAGCTTTGTCCTCTAGGCACTCCAAGTGAGGGGCAGCTTAGCAGGAAGAGCACACACGCACTCACACATGCACAAACACATACAGGGATCCCCTTAAGGCTTGGAAGAGAATTTGCCAAGTGGGATGTTGAACAAAACTAGAAAATGTCTGACATATAGCACAGGAGCAGGAACATGGTCAGACCTGCATCACACTGCAAAGTGAGAGCATCGTGGCTGCCTGCATGCTCCCTGAAACAAGTGGGTGCCAGCACCTGCCCTGGAATGGAGCATCTCCCAACGGCTGCTCTGAGTGCTCCTAAGGTTTGGGCTCAATTCTGCTCTATTTCATGCTCTCTCTGAAAGAAATCAGCCTCACACAACCTTCATGCAGTCAGACAAAATCAGAACCCATCTCTCTGCCCAGATTTTAAAGGTCAGATGAAAAAGGCTGGAAATGCATTGGCCTCGTTTGGCTCTGACGTGAAAATTCTAGAGCGAACAAAATGTTTTCTTTTGCTTGCATTTGTTTACCACTGCTGAGAGAAAAGAAGAGCAGAACAAGAGCTCAGCCTCCACAAGAGGGGAGCTGTCGTGCTCCTGCACTGTCACCGTGTCACTGAGATGAAACATGTCACACATCTGCACTGGGTTTCAGCAAGGACCTCACCTCTGCTGTCCGAGCTCTCAGTTTGCTGAGCTGGGTGCTGCAGCACAGCTGGAGTAACATGGTTTTCCCTTCAGTGACACAGGTGCTGTCAGTTCTCTGTGTTACAGCAGTAGGCGGTCTGTGGAGTATAAGCAACCTGGGGACCTGCAGAGCTATTTTGCTTCCTGGCCTATTGTGGAAGAAGAGTTTGGATTCTAACCCACATTCCTGACATTCCAAGGGATGCACATCTTACACTGGGGCTGCTCCTTCTTCACACATACAGAAATGGTTTTATGCTTTAACAAGGCATCTGAAACGAGCAACATGCAACCGCTATTTCCTGAGCAGTGCTTTCTCTGAGCAGAGTTCTCACCAAACTTTTTCCATTTTGAGATCTGTGCATTAACATCTGCGATACAGAACTATTGCTGTGGCACACACATAAGAGAAACACCACAGATTTACACAGGAAACAAATCTATTCAGAAGAAAGAAGCAATGGCTCATTTCAGAAGTTACTGCTAGGGGCACAACAGGGGAAAAATTGTTATTCAAAATGAACTCCAAGCCAGTTATCTTCCTTCTCAAAGCCTCCTGGCTTAAATCCAGGCCAAGATTTACACTAAGTTTAATAAGGTTTTCCCTCCCACTTCTGCAATAGAGATTTAGACCAAAGTACTCTCTTTATCAGCTGTTACACGACATTGCCAATAGTAACCAGTCATCCATAAGGCAAATTAACTGCACAACCAGTGAAGAAGTAAAAGAAAAAAGCATCTGTATTTTCGGGATTCATTTGGCTGTTCCAAATTCTGCTTTGCACAGAGGCTCTCCCTTGGCAGGCCTGGCGCAGGACAGCGGATTTACAAAACTGGCAATGGCAGGGTAGTGGGACATCTACCAAATTCCTATCTGATAACTTCAAATGGGCAGAAAAGCTTCCTGTAACTTTAAGTTGTTAATGACTGTGGGGACCAGGAGCCAAGCACCAACACAGGAACCAGCTCTGCATGCTTTCAGCTCCTGAGAACCCCACAGGCAGCTCAGAATATCTGTGGGTTGCAGTGTGCCCTCCTGTACGCAACGTCACTCCTCAGCTGGCAAACTGTGTCTGCTATGTCAGGACCAGCCTGTCCTTCCTCCGAGGGAGGCTGGCTGGAAGGACTTCTTGCAGAGTGGAGCAAGAGCTCCATCTTCTGAAGAAGCAGAAAACAGACCCCAAACCCGGCCACATCCCAGAGCAATTAATGGCTGTAAAATCACCCACGGCATAAAATGACCTATGCACAAAAGGAACAGCTTTGTTAAATACAAAGGTGTGGTCTGAAAATCAGTTTTTAGAGTGCATGATGGCTGTAAGGACATGTCACTGAGAAGTTCTTTGAATAACTCCAGGAAATGGAGAGAAAACATCCTACACCATCCTACAGCATTGCCTGAAGTGCGTGTAAAATTAGAACCATGCCTACAGACTGCATACACAATCAGCAACAGAGAGAATGAGCAAAGCCAATCTTAACAGGGAAAACTAAGCCTCAGCACTGCTGCCAGACTCTGGTGACACGGCTGCAAACATCTGAGCAGCAGTGTAAGATGTACAGCAGCTTTCTGTGGTTCTGTCCTGTGAAATTCGTCTTACTTTGTACTCAGTGACTGTAAACCAGTGTAGAGCTGCCAATCTCTAGGATGTGGGGGTTATGACCAGTGACAGAGCAAGCCAGCATTCAAAGTTAACCAGTATCCTATTTTCAGGGTGCTTTCAGGGCTGGAGGAACCTCCATACAGACTTTGGTCCAGGACCCAGAGATAACTAGACTTCCTTTTTTATGGACAAAACCTTTGTGATTTTTTTTTCTCTGTGTGTTCTCAGCTGTTCCAGTCACAATCCCAGCCCCCCATTTCCAGCATGGTAATGAAAAACCATGGAGTGGTGATACCAAATACATGGTGAGGGTAATGGGCTGCTCTTAAGGCATCTTCTTGTGTCATCTGCTATTCTTCTTAATCTATGTACATTTACAACTAGAAAATGAGAAACATGATTTTTAAGACTAGAAGCCTTTCACTAAAACCTGGTAATTTGTTTATAAACTATTTTAATGAAGGATTAACAAGCAGAAACCAGCAGTGAGTGAAAGAGCAAGGCTTGACCAAGCGCAGAACTGAAGCCTTCCTTCCACGTGCTTTGGATGAGGCCACAGCACCTTGTGCAGCATGAGGAGGTTTTGCCTAGGTGCATCCTATTCACATGGGGTCTGAGCTACAGCAGCAAGAAGGCAAAAATGGTCACAGGAATCCCTGATCAGACTCCATTTCTTCTCCTAGATCTTCTGCCCAGTGCTCTCACAATAAAACCTATGTGTTTAAGTGCTGTTTTTTTTTGTTTCTTGTAACTTACTAGTGCCTAAAGTCAGAGAAGTGTCCTAAGGAGCCAAGAAAACAAATCCACAAAAAAGCAGTAGCTTAATTTACTACTTTTGCAGGCTTTTTGGAGTAGCTGCTTTCTTTCTTTTTTTTTTCTTTTTTTTTTTTACTGCAGAGGCAAATGCAGCCAGACTTAGTATATCAAGTGCAGTACAAATGGCTTAAAAGACCTGAATTGAGTTTTGAGATATCTCTGTTATGTGTATTATATGATACCTGCAACTTTGGCATTCCGAAATCTACAATCACCGACTACTATCTGCAGACTGTGGACAGGGATCCAGCCTTCTTTTCTTCTGTTTAGGTTTTTCACCAACCTTTGAACAACAACAGTATTAGTAAAAGAAACAAATCACCCCACAAGCAGTTTTGCATTGGCAGTGGGCACACTTTACAAGACAGTCAGTGCAACCAACAGTCTGCTCAAATCGGGGGAGCATTTTAACAGGAGTTGCGCATGCATTTAAGAATTCCATCCAACTAAATTTAGGCAACTAATTAAAAACCTTCATCAGGAACACAGTTGCCTTGGGCCCCTCTCTAGCTAATGGAGAGGAACAAGGCTCTCCAGAGCGTGAGTAACCCTGCCTGGGGTCTGCATCATTCTCCAGAAGTGCCTGTTTCTCTCCACTGACTACCAATGAAGCCCAGGACAATTACTTTCCTGCTCATGTAGTGAGATCTGAACTAACAAATACATTTGGTCTGAGAACTGTCTGCCTGGCACTGCCTAAAACTGCTATAAAAGGTGGTGAGCATGCAGTATGATTGAGATACTTTCTATCTTCTTTTTGCTAACAGCAAACTGAATTTCCCATGAAGCGTAAGGGCTGTAGATGCTGGCCCTGAATCCCCCATAGGGCAGCTGTGCCTGTGTGTTTATCCTAAGGAGAGGCTGGCTGAAGAGAGCTAGTCAGAAATCGGTCTGGAAAGGAACTACAGGCAGGAAACTTGGCCAAAATGCTGCAAAAAACAGAAGAGGGCATGCTGCCCTCTGAGACAATAAGACCAATGGTTCAACAGGCAGAACATGGGGTATAGTAATTTCCCAGGCAATGCTCCCAGTTACAAGGAGAGAACCAGCTGTGAATTGCTATCCTCACAAGCCACAGCTATAAATACAACTGAAAGATGGTCTGCAGCTATTAACCAGTTAACACTGGTTCATTACAGCCATTTGTGGGAAGAAAATGTCTTGTAATCACTCAATATTGCTATTAATAAACCCAGAGGAAAAAAGCCAACAGCTGAGCTGGAGAAGGCATAAAGTGGGCACAGAGCTCTCACTCAAACCACCCATTTGAGCTGCAAGAGCACTACCAAGGGGCTGCTGAGATGTCAGCGTAACACAGCTCACATACCCAAGGCAAGGGAAGTCCAAACACATTTTTTGAGGCCAAACCAGATTGTAAGGTCCCTAGACTTGTAAAGGGAATGAATTCTCTGACTTTCTGGAATAGACTGAAACCTAATCAGAAGCTGCAAGGAGTGGACCACCAGGCAGGTGAGGCAGCATGGCACTGCCGTGCAGGCTCTTAGAGATAAGGTAAAGCAATCCTAAAATACCTACCACTGTCCCTCACCATCTTCATGCAAAAGCTGAATTTCGTCCCCATTTTTCACCAGCAGATCCTCTGATCCTCTCCTCTTGCAGTCTGCAAGGGCTTTGTATTTTCCTGGAGACTGTGGCAGAAAGAGAAAAAAATTATCTGCTTGAGCTACATTCAGTATCACACAGCCTTTATTTCTGACTGCCGCAGGGAATGTGATAGAGCACTAACAGCTACCTTAATTTAAATGGTTTCAAGGAACTGAAACAACTCATCTGATATCTCCTCATTTCCCAAATGGAGATGTAGAAAAATGAAGACATGGAGAAGCCACACCTGTCACCCAGTGAAGCCTGCTAAAGCAACGCAATCAAAACCTCAAGCTTTGGTGCTTCTTCAGTTCTGTACTAACCAGCTGGTTCCCCTCCTCCTCTTCGGTGTCTGAGCAGTTTGAAAGGTACTGGTTGCCAGACCACTCCTCCAGACCCTCACAGATCTCCAGGGACTGTGACATTCCTGGCCAGCCTGCAAGACAGCATGCAGCTCAGCTGGGGAACCCTGTGCCCACACAGTGCCCCGAAGGAAGGGAGGTGCCATACTTCTGTGGGGTTTGCTCTGGGGTGACAGGAGCACGCTGTCCAGTGGCACTGGGCTGGTGCGCTCCGAGTCGTTCTCTTCTGAGCTTATGGAGGCTCTCTGCTGCTTTCTGAAAGATTAAATATGCATATATATTAGTTGTACGTGAGAAATGAAACTAAACTCCGTGAAGATTCGTAAAGCAGGATCAGAAATATTAATGGTACTTATTAATTTATGCTTTTCTGAAGGATCTCAGTGCCCAGTTTCGATTACTGGGTGGACACAAAAAGAAAACTTCAGCTCAGGTTGTGCTGTCAGATGAGTGCTCGCTGGTGCCCCCCCCAGCCACCCCAGGGACTCACCCATCACTCAGCTGGGAGGAGAGGTGGAGCTGGTCAGTGCACGAGCTAGGCTGCTGTTTCTCCACTGTGGGGAGGTCAGACATCAGATTTACATCCTTGTTTCTTAGCAGCTGTCGCACTTGAAGCATTATTTTCAAAGCTAGGCCTTTCAAACAACTCTAATGATTATTGTTTAGAGAAAACCAGACCTAGGGACTATTACAAAGAGCAGATTTAGTTATGATTAAGATGGCATGTTAGCACAAATCCAATAGCAAGCATTCCACTGAAGTCTATGGGACTATAATATGCTTAAAACAAGGCATCTGCTATGAATCTTGTTGAATTAAGCATATGAGAACAAATGTGAAATAACTCTCCACGGTAATAGAAGAAAAAAAAGGTACCTCTGTAATTCATTTCTACTTGAGCACTCGGCCTCTACAGCTCTAACATGTTATTTCCCTGTAATGTAGACCTCACTCCAGAATTGTGCTACTGGGTTTCTTCTGAAAATCAATTCTCTGGTGAGAATTAGTGGATTTGAAGATTTAGCAGTGTGAAAATAGGAAAGGTTCTGCAGCAGAGTGAATGCCACAGACAAATTGGTCAAATGTACCTTTTATGAGCTCCTGCTGCTTGAATAAAATTTTTCTGATTTCATTTAACCATGCCATCTTCAGATCTACTGTTTGGGCCTGAAAGAAGAGAGAATTGTCTGAATTTTGAATTATGAATCACCCATTATATTGTATGAATAGAATCTTACTTTTCAATGCTGCAATTATCTGAAATCCCCTTTCATCCAAAGCCAGCGTTAAATATAAAATATTCTTCATCTTTTTAAATTAACAATCCCACCACATCCAGGCAACGCAGTAGAAATGGTGGAGACATCACTACAACCCAAGGAGTACAGGAAAAAGCACATCTGAGCATGCAATAATTCTCTTTTTAAAATCCCAAAGGGCCAAAACTATCATAGAATCACAGAATGGCCTGGGTTGAAAAGGCCCACAATGCTCATCCAGTTCCAACCCTCTGCTGTGTGCAGGTCGCCAACCAGCAGCCCAGGCTGCCCAGAGCCACATCCAGCCTGGCCTTGAATGCCTGCAGGGATGGGGCATCCACAGCCTCTTTGGGCAACCTGTTCCAGTGCCTCACCACCCTCTGGGTGAAAAACTTCCTCCTAATATCCAACCTAAACCTCCCCTGTGTCAGTTTAAAACAATTCCCCCTTTGGAATGGGATATATGTATACCCTACATACATCTGAGTTGAAGTTTGTTACTGGATTATAACAAGGAGGAAAAAGCTCAGCAGAGGGCAAATTAAAAACAGATGTCAACAAACAATATTTTCACAAGAGGTTGTGCTCTGAACACAGCATTAGGCAAATACTTCACTCTTATAAAATTATATTCAAAATGCTACAAAAGAGGGGAAAATAAACAGGAAAAAAATAGGCTACTGTTCCATAGACTAATCAAACTACCATTGGAAATAGCACCATGGAAGCTAAGCCTTCACTCTGGGGGCAGTTCCAGCATCTAATTGTAGAAGAGCATGTGTTTATGTTCATTAAAGCATGAGGCCCATTTCCCATCTCAGTTCATGTAAGCTGCTAAGCACAATAAAATGTGTTTTTTTTTTTTCAACTACTGGTCTATTTGAGACTGCATTTGGAATTAAAGGCTCTATTTCCAAGGACCAGCTCTGTCCCCACTTTTACAGCCCTGTACTGGACTCTGAGGAGTAGCCACTGGGACAGCTCTGTGAACAGAGACATAGGCAAGGAGAAAGAAGAAATATAAGCTGAATGTCTGATAACCTTATATCCTGAGAAGATCAAGAGGAGACATTTCCACACCACTGTTTACAAATACTCAGATCTCTGAAGCTACAAACCTGCACAACGTATACCTCTTCTCTTCCACTATACCAGATTTCAAATTTTCTATGATCCCCCTTCACGTTCTCAGTTATTCCAACTGCATTCATCTGCAAAGAGAAAAGAACCAAAAAATGAAGCATGTTACAAGTCTTTCCCCTTTAAAATGAATCCATGTATTTTGCACCATGCTGAATTGGCTGAAAACAGCTTTGTTTAACACCTTTCATCAATTTTCATTTCAGCAGCCACTGGAAGTCACCATCTAGTTATTCCCCCTGATTTCCATCAGCTTGTCTTATTTACCAAAGCTTTCTTATAACCACTAACAGACTTCAGAATTTCTACTCAAGAATCAGTGGAACAAAATGAAAAGTTATCTCATGTCTCTTCCAGCATGACATTTCTCAGATGAGTTATAAGAAGCTTTACAAGTGCATGGCACATTATCTTCCTACATAATTTGTGCTGTGCTATATTTTATTTACTTCAAACCCACCTGAGAAGCCCTTAGCTCCTTCAGGAATTTCAGTTCACTCTTTTGGTCTCTGACCCATCCACTGAGCACAACATGCAATTATTGTCCCATTCCTGATATTGCATAAACTTGTTTCTTGTTTAAAGCAGATTTTGCTAGCGATTCACCACTGATTAACAGAGGATCAAAAAGTCAAGTATTCCACTTTCATGTTTTGAAACAGATCTAATAATAATGGTATCATATCATTAATTATTCACACAGGTGGCCATAAGCAAATCCAGTACAAATACAAATAAAGCCTGAGAAAGAACATCTGTTAAACACTGCTGATCCTTTCTGACTATGTGCCTGGTCAGAGCTTTTGTCTGCAAGGCTACAACAGTTACAGGTGGGATCACACGGTCAAGCTCTCTGTTCCTACTTATTCTCTCAAAGGTTGGCACTCATTTCAGTGACTATGAAGAGCCTCAGGAGAAAGGAAGCAAGCTGCTAATTAGCTTTCTTCATTTCTTCACTGGTATAAATAGCAGAGCTCTTGTGAACTTGCAGGAAACTCCAGACTCAGCAAGGAAGGGCACTGAACAGCAAGCAGCATTTCCCAGCCCCTCTTTGTCTCTCATTGTTGCGCACAATGAGGTTTCACCAAAGTCTCCAGGTCTGTACTGATGATTAGAACTGAGACTGATCACTGACTGAAGCCACAGACCATTTGCACATCTGCAATCTCACACATATCCATTCCTTTATTTAAAACTGCACCTATTTAAAAAAGCACAGGTTAAAATCTGCAGCATAGCCTTGCCATGAAGGCATTATATCTCAGAAAACTTCGGGCTTGTGCAGTATGGTGCCACAATGCCACGGAAAGTGAGATCAGGCTCTACTCTGACTGTAGGCAAATGCAACACTGAGATGTTGAAAGGGAAACCTAGAGAGCACTCATCCAGACTCCCATTTCCAGTTCTGTGCTGCCCCTCTGGATTGGCAGTTCCACTTGGTGTCCACGACAGAACTGCCCAGGCATCAAGATACCTGGAACTTTAGATTATCCACTGTAAGGACACGAAGGAAGGTTCCAGAAATAGGTGTATTTATGCCACGTTGATTCATGTTAGAGTATTTTAAAATACCTTTTCCTCCTTCCAAGCAGGATTTACTGTCCCTTCAGCTGCAGTTTGGTGCAATGCAGATGGAGGTGGCTGAGCTTAACACTTTGGGATGGCATCCATCTGCACCACCTTCCACTGTGGCAAAAGGCAGACAATCTACCTTGCACTGCAATGAGTTATAAACCTGCATGCTTTAAGTTACTGAGTATCAGCTAAAGAAATACTTATTGCTGGCTATTTTATATAACATTTAAAATATTATCTTGCTTTTAAAGTCTGCCTGTTTGGGGAAAGTTTTGGGGTTTTGTTTTTGCTGTTTCTACAGATGTCCGGTTTCACCGCTTCCATGAAACAGCTTTCTTTAATTCTGAATCCCTGCAAAGCATTCTGGCAAGGAAAATTAATTCCATGATACTATCACCAATCAACCAAATGCTGAGCTCAGGAAGCGTGGTTTTACCCTCAGGACAGCAATTCTGAGAATCTGTGTGCACGGATGTATTAATGCTTCAGCACCCAGGCATTCTCTAACCACAACCTCTCACCTTAGCAATCAAAAATGCTGGAAAATGAACCCCTCCTAGACAAAAACTGGCCTGAATGTCTGGACTCTTGAACACAAGATTTTCTCCTCTGAGCAGGTTTCTCCATGCTGCCTCTTCAGATCTTTCAAAAGCACATACGGCAAAACAAGTGCTACAGGGAAAACAAGCTCCCCAGAAAGAAAACTATGTTGTTTGGGAAAAGCACTTAAGTAGCTAAACATATGGACTGGGATTTGTTTTTAATACACAATTTGTAATGTGCACCAGAGCTGAACAGACTTATCTACTGTAACATCCTTGAAAGGTTTCTGACTGCTGGTGTCATCTCTCTCCCCAGACCCCATGTAGATCAGGAGACTCACAGCATCTGGGCTCGAAGGCTCAGCCTCCAAGTGCCCATTTGCTTTGCCTTTCTGTGACGTACCTATATTGCTTTTTTATTTATCAAGAAAAACGAGGCAGAGTGTTGAGACAAAAAGCTCGTGTTAGAAGTGCTCATCAGACACAATAAGCCAGACGGTCTCTTTTAGAGAAGCAGTTTGGGATTTTTATTGACAAGAGTTGGCATTTATAGGCTTGGGGCAGTTGTTTACGTCCCTCCTGTTTAGCCAGAGGCTGTTCTCCTTGCCTGATAATTATGTTTCTAGCTGCAGCTGGAGCCTGCTGAAGGAGAAAAGCATAGGAGAGGAAGAGCAGTGATACCCCTCCTCCTGGCTGTGCAGCAGGAGGCTGTGCCTCCTTGGAGACCAGGAACATAAGGAGCCCTGATTCTTCCAAGGAGCTGGGCATGACAGCAGTTCATGCTGTCCATTTCATGCTTTCCTTTGTCCTGGAAAGCAGACTAGAGGAGGGAAGAAGGCACATCTCCATCCCTGGGACTTATCCAAAGCACTGCTTCTCTGGCAGCTGCCACTCCATAATCCACTACGTTACTACATCAACCGGCCTTTCATGGCACCTCCATTTGGAGCATTATAGTCCTTGATAGCAGAAACCAAGCCACTGCACTACTGAAAACATACTCTCTGGGTTCACAGAGTTAACAGTTTACAATCCCCATGGCAATGGCCCCAAAGAAAAAATCCTTACTTTCAGAAAATGCTTAAAACTGTAAGATGAAGTTTTATCATATCCATCTCCGTGATCCTCACGCTTCTTGCAGAAGACCAAGGCTTTCTCATATAGGAAGAGATGCCTCTGCATTGGCTTGAACCTGGCAAGATCCTTCATTTTTGTTGGGCCTTTTCGGTGTCCTGTCCAAACACTGAAAGATCCTTGCATCAATACTTTTCCTAGTTCACTCAAGTCGCCCTGGTGAAAGTATGACAAACACGTATTAAAAAGTTTACATCAATTAAAATGTAGGAGGACTGTGCAAACAATGAAGGGCAATGGGGCCAGCTCTGTTCCAAGGCACGTCACTCTAAGAATAGGTCTTCCTGGAAGGATCAGATGATCTTTTGGGAGTGATGGCATGGTGCCAGGAGGGAAGAAGAGGTCTCAGACACAAGCCTACAGTTAGTCTATGCAAAGGAATACAAGTCAATAGCTGGAGGGTAAGAAAACTTGCCAACACCCAGAAAAGATCATATCAAGGGTTCCCCCATATCAGTGAGACGAGAGCTGAGCCTGAACAGAGGTTGTGCAGAATGGGAAGAAAAGGATTTTTCAAGTAGGCCAGGAATGTGACCAGCAGCTCAGCCATCCACTCAGCACTCCCTGAATCCCTAGGAAGGACGGCCACTTCAACAGGCAAGGAGCAAAACCTACTTCAGGGTGTATTTAATTAAAGGTTGAATGAGAAATATGATGACAGCCCAGCTCAGTTATAAGGTGAACCATTTGAGAACTAAGGTAGATTCTGAAAAAATGCTCCCAGGAACCACAAGGTGGCAAATGTGGGAACTATGTAACTTCACATACAGTTTGGATGGGAACAGCTTCCAAAATCCTGAAATCAAATGGAAGACTGACATCTATAAGCTTCCTGATGCCATTCAGGTTGCAATTGTTCTAATGTGGTTTTAAGTTCCTACATCCTGGGACACCAACCACTTCCAATATATCAACCAGCACTGTGCAAGTTCTTCAATTACTGAAATCTACTCACGTCATATCCTGTTATTGAAATCTGATGCATAGAGTCATTGACTGATTTTAGCAAATCCAGCATTGCAACCAGAGCTTCTTGAAGTTCCTGAACTCCATCACAGCTTGTGCTGTACTTTAACAACTCCTGAAAATAGAAATGGAAGAATATGTGCTTGCAACTGAACAAAGCAAACTTTTTTCCAGCTCACCAAAGTTTCCAATGTCCAAGAGCAAGCTGCACTCCCTGAGTTTCTTTTTTCATATGTCAATGGAAAAAGCACTAATTGCAAACCAGTCAATATGAGGTGTGGAATATCACTGTCCATTTTCTCTGGGTTTCTTTGAGGACAGCATCAGGTTACAGAGTGGCATCACTCTTACCTGAGTTCTTTGTGTTGCATTTTCCTGCTTGATAAGAAATGGCAAATATGACTCAGGTTTGGCATCAGCTGCTAATAAGGCACAAATGTATTCATATGAGTTTGCAGTAGATGACTGTCTGCAGTTTGGCAGACAGAAGGAAGATTTTATAAATCCTGGAGCCTTCAAGCCAATAAGCAGAAGACAGAATTGGCAACACTATGACTGATATAAAATTATTCTCATATTTCATATCTCCTCTGCCTGCTTAGAGCCTCGTGTACTCATTCCTCATTCAAGAAGCTGGAAGGTGAGATTCAGCAACCTTCAGAAGCTACCACCCCAGTTCTCTGTAAAGTGGGAAAGGCAGCATGCTCTGCATCAGAATGGGGACAAAAGGATGAATGCATTAAAGATTATGGGCACTACAACAACCCAAGCAGAAGAGATGAATCAACGTGGTAGGTTTTCATTCATCACACCCTTATGGACATCTCTGGTTCATTTTTCTTGCATTTTACATCTCTGAACAGACTCAGTTCTTCCCCCCACTAAAACAACACGTTAAAAGCACACACTCCTCCTTCAGGTATGAAAAATGTCAACCTTGCTGAACATCACTTTGGAGAACCAAGCTCAGCAACACGTAACCTAAGGCTTTATTTAGAGGTAAACTTTAACTGAAAAATAAAATGGAAAACAAATCTATCTCCAAATGTCATTCAAAAGCAGTGTCTGAAATACCTTCAGAAGCAACTGGTATTTTGTCAGGCGCTGCACTGGTTTGAGCAAATAGGAATCCAGCCCAAGCTTGTGCTCTAATTTTCTTTGGCACTCCTGAAACAAAGAATTCATATTAGGTAAGCTATGTGCTAACAATCTGCAGTTATTCTAACAGCATGAGTAATATGGTTTGAAGACTTCAAAGATTTCATGTAAGACTGTTCTATAGTTCATATAATGAAAGAGATTTCATAAAAACACATGATGTGGATGGATCTGCCTTAAATTCTTTGTATACAAGCAACTCCAACTGCCATTTTGGTGCAGCTTTCACGCAATGGCAAACGGAATGCACTGCAGAAACAGTGGAGTGCTGAGAGTGGTGTTCAGGATAAGTGCCCCAGGATGACACTGCCTTGATAGAAATTAACATCTCACCTGGAAGAAGGTGCTCTCAGAGCACTGCCTCCACAGGGACTCTGACCGGGGCTTGTTCTGACAGTATTTCTCATACATCTGGAAATCCTCTCGCTGCAAAGAAAGCCAAAATGCAAGTCAGCCACATGTATGCAAGCCTGCTGGGCAGCTAAATAGAAGGAATACCTGAACTGTAACATGCTTTTATCTCTGCTTCCAAGTATAACATCTGAAAGTCAGAGCTCAGGTAAAAGAGCCACTGCTGAGAAGCAGAATGCTTCTTGAAGCAAGTCATCATGACCGCTGCTTTCCCCCATCTGCTGCTGTCCACACAGTTGCATTCCCTCCCTTGCTGTTGGAATTACATATCAGAAGCACCTCATCCAACTGACACAACTGAGATGTTGAAGAGTGCAAAGCACAGCAGAAACATTGGCCTTAAAAAGTCTGTCTCATATGTGAAAATGAGTCACCAACCCTGTCTAGGAAACAAAATCCCACTCTCTCGGGTGCTCCCAGGCAGCTTTCCAAACTGTGCAGGAATATTCTGCAAGAGACAGGGGAAGAGACAAAACGCAGCTGTGAGCAAGGTACTTCTTGGGTGCTTCATCATTACAGGAAATCAGTGAGGCAAAGAGGGGGAGGAGAGCCAGCACCATACTTGTTGTGGAAGTCGTATATCTCGGGCATGTTTCCAAAGAGGACATCCTTCCTGTTCCTCAGCACGGGAGGCATAAGGATGACCATGGCAGGGTTGTCCATCTCAGCTCTGTAGCCCTGCAGGATGCAAAGTGGGTTAATTGCTCAGTTTATCAGGCTTTTGCTTGGCACCTCCCCAGAGGCAGAGGACAAGGGGATGTGAGCAGACTTCCAGTATAATCTACTTCATTTCAAATTTCTACATCCCTGTCATTTAGCACATTAGCCCTCAGTATATAGGCAAGCGGGGCTGTGGTCCAGCAGAGAATGGCATGGGACAGCTTTCCTGGGGTGAGTGAATGCTGTGGAGTCATTCTGATCACCAAAGGCAAATTGCAGTCACTTTCTGCTCACTACAGCCCAGCTGATCCCACAGGAATACTTGTCTGGGTTAAACACATCCGCTGTTACGGCCCTGGGACACGAGTGACAACCGTGTTTGTACAGAACGTGCAGTCACAGATGCTGTCACAAGATCCAGTGTACAAGGTGATTTGTTACAGAGCAGAGAAGGCCTGTGATCAAATACCACAATCAATGGGCTTTTTGCTCTTGCACAAGACATGCTCAACAGCAGATCTTGCTCTCCTCAATTCCTGCTGCCTCAGGAGTCTGTCCCCTATCGCCCCACCTGCCTCTTGTACTCACAGCCTCCCAGAAGGAAGCCTTTGCTGCCAACTGCTGGGTGGAATTAGCAACAGTGCAAAGCTCTGCAGGAAAATGACATTACTGCGCCAACACAAAACCAGCTACCAGATGTGGTAAATACCCTAAATGTAGAAGAGGAGAAAGGCAGAGCCAGCACTCAGGACCATCTCTGCAAAGAAAACAGCAAAAAGCTATTGGCAGCAGCTCAGGCAGCTCCTGCCAGTCACTAAGTGCTGCACAAAACTGAGGTCAATTTAATAGAAGTAGCAAATGTTTGCTAAAACATACTTAGTATGTATGGCAGATCTTCTTTGGCTTTTCATACTAATCTCTTAATTAATTATGGTTTAAATCAGTATTCCTTCCACCAAGCAGGCGTTCTGTATTCGATTAAGGATGCAGCAGAAGATAAGTATCTGGAAAATTAGTCATTTTTATTTAACCACTGCAAGGAAGTTTCACTCTTCTATGGAAATGTTATTTTCAGACAACTTATCTTGCCCTGTCCACCGTCCCCTATCTGGACTGGACACAGCAATAAACCCACATAGCTGCCAACTGCTTTATCACATCAAGTGCAGTTTAACAAAACAAAAGCCAATCAGTGCAAGGAAGTTCTGTGTAACTGTGTAACTACCTGCAGCTGAATAGATTTATATGGTGCTTGTTCTCAGGTCAGAGAAACATAATCAGGATGAGGTAATTAACAGTGACTTGCTTCATTCAATCGGCAAGTGGCATTGTGGAACAAAATACATGTGTTTAAAATAGCAGCACAGAAATTACAATCTGCTTTCTGGATTAAGAAATGCGCTTTAACATCCACAAACCTCAAAGCATTGAGACAGAAACCTTCCAAACATAAAACACAACCTCCTTTCATCTCCAAAAGGTAAAGAACTGAGGGAGCAGTTAAAAAACACCAGCTCTTTGTACATGTTCACAAGCAGTGATAGAACTAATTACCAGTGCATGTGTGTACAAACAGAAGGCTTCTTCCTCATTCTGGATGAAAAGTTCATCCTGACACCAACTGTTCCTGCAGATGCCTCCTACTTAGAAATAAAAAGGGAGAAGACTTGAAAATTCATGACTAGCTGGGGGATCTGACAGTTTGGTAGAAACCTGTCCTGTCACATTTCTGCTTCGTTCGACAGAGTGGCAGGTGCTCTTTTGTACAAGTCACCAGGGAGCAATAATGAGCAATCTGAAGAAGTCACTCACCGTCAGAACAGTGAACAGTTCCTCTACATACACTCTCTCCGTTTCTATAAGCTCATTTATGACATGGCTACAAGAAAGAAATATATACATATATTATGTCTGCATTAGAAAAAAGCACAAGCAATTTGTGCAAGCCTAGAACACAGTATGACCTCATTAACAACCAACACAGGGATGACAAAATAGGCAAAAGTGCAAGAGATGACATCAAGCACTATGACGTACATGGATGGTGAAAGGGCTGACCAGAAACACATCAGTCAGAGTGATTTAAACTGGGTGAAAGCTTACCCTTTCAGTATATCTAAGTTGTCATCACTGTCTGAAATAAAAGACTGCAAGGAATTCCGTTTTTCCTGATAATCGTGCATTACTTCAATCTGGAAAAGAAATGGGATGGACCTGAAGGAGCTGCAGAGGTCACTGCAGAGGCAGGATAAGCCCAGCCCTTAGTGCAGCTCCAGAATCTTGGGGAAGGATGAAATATGCTGCTTTTTTAAGAAATCCTTTGTGCCACTGAACTTCAGAAGAGCAAAGCTTCTACTGGGCAGCCAGAAAGTCCCAGAAATTATTATGCTACGTAATATCTGGAAGTACTGACAACATTCATTCATGCAGAAACCAGAGAATGGTCCCCACAGGGGAAATATTTGATGTCTATTTGCAAGATTCTGCATCCACACAGTTATGCAAATTCAGGGAACAACACACAGGAGAACCATATCTGTTACTTGGCAAAACAACCCAAGATAGAACTCAGATGCTGGGCAAATCCAAATAAACTACAGGAGTAAGAAAGGTCAAATATTTTTTAAATTAAAAAACAAACAAACTGCCTTCACATCCCGATCTGAATGCAGTCAATTTTTCCCATTTTCAGATGGGTTCTCAGTCTATAAAACACATTCAGATTTTGTTAGCAATTATTACCTTGCGTGAGCTTGGAGTTTTTCTTGATGTTTTCTTCCCAGGGAGAGAGAGGTCAAATGAAAATTTCAAACTGGAATTAAAATCCACACCTTGGATAGAAAAAAAAAAATAATCATTCCATAATGTACATCTACTGTGACAGAGATGGTTCAGAGAGTAGCTAACAAGACATGAAGAGAAATGGGATATATTTTAAGAACGAGTGATTAGTTAGCAAATACTACAAGCAAAGTGACTCATCAGACAGGGCTTCAAACCCAGGGTAACTTGAAAGAGGAACTGGGTGTCCTCAGACCACAACAGAAAGAAGAAAAAAAAGGAAAAGAGGACAAAAGTAATGCACTGAGAGGTGGTTTGGTTTCAATCCGCGCCATCAAACCCACACATCTCAAAGCACTCCCGGCGGAGCCCAGCGTGTCTTTGACACCGCACATCGCCCAGCAGGACGGCAGCATTTTGATGTTTGGTGTCAAATGGAGGCCTTATTAAAAAGCTCTCTCGGCGTGATCTATCCAGAGAAGAGCCTTTTGTCTTTCCCCTCTTGCTGGCTGTGCTCATTTCAACATGCCTGATCACTTCTCTCAGGAATATGATTAATGGAGGATACCTGTGCTTTGTGATGGAGTGCCCTGCCTAGAAAAATGCACATCACATGAAGGCAGTGCAATGAGCACATCTGGCCTGTGGATGATGGCCTACAGCATCCCACAGAGATGGCCAGACCCCTATTACTGAAACCATTTCTCCTTAACACTTTCCTGCTTCTAGAAAGCTGAAAAAACCTCTGTAAAATGGGCAGTATTTTAGTTTAAAGATGGAGTTTTTTTGTCTTGTATGGAAACTCAGAGGGCATGCAACGTGGCATTGGCTGGAGACGAGAAAATCTAGGCTTTATTTGCAGCACTGGTCTGTATACTGAGTAGCTTCATTCCCTTCATTCCACTAGCTTTCTTATTTACACTATTAGCTCCCTGAATTGGAGCCACTGTTACTGCTTGTATGACACCTGCTACAATTCACCACAGCCAATCCACACTAATTCATCATAAACAAATTTGTATCAAAGCAGATCAATGGTGCCTGATCATCTCATGCAGTCATATTTCATATTCCCACATAACAGCATACCCCTGGTTTAAAACACACCAACACTGCTTTAAAGTACTTCTGAATACTGATACATAAAGGGCTGCTAAAGATGGAAGCTTTAATGATATCATTTAACGTTAACATTGTGCTACATCTCATTAACAAAATGAAGGCAGAACATGCAGCAACCTCAGTTCAGCCAGAACTGGTACCTTTATGGGCATTAATTATTCCACAATTGGGATTTAAGGATGACATTCTCAAAGAATCAAAGGCGGTTGAACATCCAGCTTGTCACTTATGTTCATGAGATTCAGCTCCTCGTGTATCTAGGCTCCTTTGCAAACGTCAGTCTAATTTTATGTCAGTTCTAGCCCACGACAACTAAGGAGATTGTCACCAAGAACAGGTTTATAAATAGGCTTCAGGCTATGGAATGGGCTAACAAATTTATGTTCTTTTTTTTCCCCTGTATCACTAATTTACCAGTTCATCCATGTAAGATGCTAGGAAAACAGAAGTGGAAGTAGGAACTGTTTTCAGCTGACTTTTTTCCACTGAACAGCTAGTGAAAATAAATACCAAGCAAGCAGTCCCACCGAGCCAGCCAGAGCTGTGTTCCTGCACAAGGAGTGCAAAAAACCTTGCACTCATTTTACCAAGTCATCTTTCTCCTTTCCACATGGCTCTTACAAGTAAGAGAACATACTAAGATATTCGGTAGCTCCAACATGTTTCAGAAAAATATTAAACACCCAGGAAACCTTGGGAGCCCTTCTCATAGCTGGGAAGTGCACGAGGAGCCAACACAACAGCACAGAGTGATTCACGACCAACTAGCCCAAGTATTCAGTGTCAGGCTTCCACACCCCATTCCTTAAACAGAAATGGGAAGCTAGACAAAAATTGGAAGACCAGTAACTCTACAGTAACTCTGCAATCTGAAGTAAGTGCTGGTTGGTTTCTCAAGTTGTTACTCATCCTAAAAATGATTATCTGAAAATAATCATGAAGATACTTGACCATGTTTAGGAGAAAACAAAGGTGACTTTGATCGTGGTGGGTTTTCTGGCCGAGGGGCCACCAGCTGGACGGGCCGCACGTGCTTATCCAGCAGCTTCTTGAAGCAGGACTGACGATTCTCAAACATGCTTCGAACATTTTCAAGCTTCACCTGCACTGACTGTATCTGGCACTGTAGAGTGAAAAAGACTTCTGTCATCAAATAACTACTGCTATTTTGCACTTGGAACCAAAGCAGAAAACAGTAATGCTGATGGTGCTGCAGTGCAGTCAGATTTTGCTTTTCACTTGGGTAATTGGGGTATTGGCTTACCTTCAATTCAGCTGTTAAGACTGACTCAAAATCATACTGTAGGGATTGGGGATCATAGTTTAAGTAGGGCGAAGAGCTTTCAAGAAATCTTTCTATGTCCTGGAGAGCTTTCTGAGCACCTTCTTTAGACTGGCACTTGTCCATCTGCTGGTTGGCAAGCAGGTAGGCACCCTCATCACAACACTGCAGGGCCTGGGGAAAACACAGAGCAAAAGCCCCTGCTAAATCAAGGTATCCATGACAAGTATCATTCATCAGCTCCACATTTTCAATGTGGAGCTCATCAGTATTTGTGAAAACCCAAACAGCTATTGCATTTTGACCACTAGCACAACCAGGAGTGCAAGGAGCCTGGGAGAGGGCTCTGCCCCACAGCAGAGATGCTGCAGTGCTCATTTCAGACAAATCCCCACAGGTTAATGCAACGTTGTAGTGAAGAATGAAGGGGAAAAAAAAGTTTCCTAATTGCCCTAAACAGTGGAATGGAACAGGGTCAGACTTCAGTGCTTTTCTCAGCAGCCTCAAGCACGCTAAAGCTGTGTGCCTTCTGGTCTAATTAGCATGAATTTCTCCAAATGTATTTTGGATGCTGATTAAGATATCAATGAGCAGTGGAGCCACATGACTCCACTTCCACACTAATACAGAGCAACTGTGCCTATTTACCAATCTGTCATCTTATTTTAAAGTCACTTACATTCATACACTTAACAAATTGCTAATAAAAAAAACCCACAGAGTCTATTTTAAAGCATTACCTCTATTGCACTGGGTATGGAAACTTCAGAAGTCAATTCATACGTGGATGCACCATGACAGTGTGAGCAACAGAAGCTAACTTCTGGTGTTCTGCATTGCTTTCTAGAGATGCCCACCTTTTTCTGCTGACTATTCACAGCACCTGTTTGCTAACTTAACCAACTGAGTCAAAGCACTCTCCAGGCTTTGGAGGAATACCTGCTTAACAAAAGTCACCAAAGCAAAGCTGCAAATTGTAGATGCTACCAGCTGTAGAGAGGCCAACCATCTGCTTCAAGGGGCACCGTATCTCCAAGCTTTACCTGCTGAAGGCGAGTATGAAGATCCAAGGTCTTCTGCAGCCGCATCTGCTTCCTTTTGATCTCATCAGACAAGACATCAGAATGGTGCCGCAGCTCGTTGCATTGCTGGCAGATTAAGTTGAGTGCATAGTGATGATTTGCTGCTAGCTGGTGTCCATGTAGTATCACCACCTGAGCCTTCCCTATCAGATCCTTCAGTGAAAGGAAGAGAAAAGATTGCATGCTTACTGAAATAATGCCAAAATATCAACATATATCAACATGCACTTGCTCTTCTTACCAGATTTCAGGTACACATAAAGATGACTGCTATTAGGAGTAGCCAGAATAGGTGGCTTACGCAGGATAAAATGTCACCCATCATCTGGGGGAGAAAAGACTTTTGCCACCCAAAAGAAGGATGAAAATGATGGTATCTCACCAAGCTAGCACTGCTGTGAATGGCTGCTGGCAATGCATTGCTGCCATTTGCAGGAAATGCAGTCTAAGAAAAGGCAGCTGATGTCCAGTTTAGGCACACTGTGCTTGTAAGCATGACAGAGACTTTCAGCAGCTACAGCAAAACAAGTCAGGCTCTTTGTAGTAGAGCTTGATGCAAAGAACATGCTGCCTTGTCTGCAGCTCCTGGCGAGTGCAGTGTTACATCTTCCCCAGGACCGGTGTTCTGCTAGGACTGCTTCCCTTCTGCACAGTATGCCTGGCCATTTGTTCTTCCTACCTCGCTCAATAAAGTATCTTTCAAAAGGCAAAAAAACCCAACAACCCTTAGACATTCCCTTAGACATTAAGAACGAGGGCTCTCGTTCTTAAATAAACCTCTAAGGGTTGTGCCTAAATCCCTAAGGACTTGTCTATAGCTCCTGGCCCACTAGTTAAGCACTGCCCTTTGCAGAAGTCACATCCTCAGTGGGGTTCCTGTGAATCATCTCACTTCACTCCTCTTTCTGCTGCATCTCTTAGTCTTCCTCCTCCATATGTTACATTCAAATCACAGACGCTTAAAGATAGCGATTTTTTTGCCTCTCCATGTGCCTGGTAACAAGTCTCTGTCTATTAGCACTGCTAAGAGCACTTAACATATAAATAATTCTTCTTCCAGCTCATTAACTCCCACATTTCCCCTATGTTCAGACATTTATCTGCTCTGGATTTTCATGGTGGCTCAGCAATTTATTTTAACTATGATAATTAAATATCCTGGTTTTCAGTGTGATCACAGTGCTGCTGCAAAGAGCACGAAGACATGAAATCAATCTTTTCCTCCATCTACTTACCAACAAACTGCACCAGAAACAGGCCATTTCAGAGAAGACCTACCACAAGAAGAGAGCATGCCTCTTATGTTTCATTAGTGCATCAGTCTGTGACACATGTACTCACCTGAGCCATGCCATCAAAATGACTCAAGTCCTTCAGCCTCTGTTTCACTTGGGAGGCACTGTCCCCAGTGTCGGGCAGTTCTGCTTGTTGACCCATTAAAAATTCAATGGCATTCTTGACCTAGACATACACACCCAAACAAAAAGACTGCTGCAAAATGATACAAAGCACAGACAGAAAATCATTCTCAGTTCAAAATCAATCACACTTCAGGCGACTGTTACATCCAGTAATAAAATGAGTTTCCAAGAGCTAATTTCTACGTTCAAAGATGCTTCTTCTCAGGTAAATCTATGTGGCTGCAGGGCAGTGATACCCAAATTAGCTCTGAATGAGGAAGAACAGCAGTCTTCCCAAGTGAGTTAGCCCTGCTACTCAGAGTTAGCATAAATTAAACACTCTCAAAATAGAAAACATAAAAATCTTTCTCTTCTCCCCCTTCCCCCAAGTCTTCTGCACACAGAAATAGTGCATCTGTTAATACCTCTTGAAAACTTTGCTCAAACTTCCACAGTTGTAAATACTGCTCCATTTTCAACTGATGTTTTTCCCAGAAGCCATCAAAAGCAGTCTCCATCTCCCGCAGCTGCCCGAGTAGCCTGGAGTAGAGAAAAAAACACAGCATTAGAACAGATGGACAAACAGATGGACAAGCCCTAGAAAGACAGTCTAGTCAGAACCCCAGTTCATCTCTCAGGAGAAATGAACCAATATATGTATGTCAGAGGCTTTTCATGAAATCATCACTGCAGATGACAGTAGCTGGGTGAAGAAGTTGTTGCCATCACCATTTTATCAGAATAAAACCTGAGAGCCCAGCATGGGGCTGAATCTGTTCCACAGCCCCATCACAAAGCCTGGAAAAAATATCAGAGTAGGTCAAAGTTGACAGAAATCAGCCAGGAAATCAACGGGTATGGAGCAAAGCTGGTATTTCTGTCTGCAAGTTTTTGATAGATACATCCATGCTGAAACAGCCCACGTTTCCACTCAAAGATCAGGCAAATCAGCAACACGCTGCACTCACCTATTCACAGTGTCCCAGTCTCCAGGCCTCTCACGGTGCTGGTCCTGGCTGCATTCACCCACATCAGGCTCTTCTAAATTGCTTAAAAGCAACTTTCCTTCTTTTGTGACTGCTGTAATGTCTTCCTGCACAATGCAAAACATTTCTGATTCAGGCTACTCCGTAAGGGTAAAGCATTTTGTGTTGCTCTCTTTTCTGCTTCCCTGCCATAAGTGGAGCACTGGTACCCATCAGGGCAAAGGACTCCCAGCAACATTTAGCTCCCTTAACCCTTGGATGTGGGACTGAACTACAGACTGGTCACCACACTAGGTGGGAACTGGCAAGCATGAAAACATGAGACCACGGAATGATTCAAGATGCACAGCACTACCATGGAGCTGCGAGCAGGAGGAATTATATTAAATATTTATCTGCAAGTCCATGCTTTCATTCAGGTATTTCTGCTGTTTAGGGATGTGCTTTTCCACGATGAAATGTTGCACAGCATTTGTTAGCATGCAGGTGGCCGCTATTCCACCCTGCTACATCTCATTCCCAGAGCCCTAAATTCTCCTTTTGATGCAAAGCCTTTCATTGTATGTCAGACAAAGTAGCTGAACTGCCTAACAGGTGCTAACTTGATTTTGTCCCATTCAGGATATCAAAGAGGTTAATTTCTCAGTTGCTCCGTTTAATTAATTTCTGTCAATTTTTCATCAGGTTTGCATCTAGCTTTTGTTCAGCACTACAGCTACATAAATTATCCTGATCAACTCATTATTTGGTCACAGGAATCAGCTGCACCAATCTTGTGGTTGTCAAGAGACATACAGGAACCCCACGTCTCACAATCTGCACACAGTTTCTCATCAGCTTTCATCTTTCATGGTCTTAGAAGGAACAAAACAAAACAAAGCCAATGGAACTGATTTCAGTCAGAAGCCCAAGAATGTTTTTGATATTTTAAATTAATAGATGTGGCATTAAAAGCAACAGATGGCTTCTACTAAGTGCTGCTGTGCTTTATATGCAAATGAAAACAGATAATGTGCCATATTTCACCCCAGAGAAAAGTGTGTACAGCTGACTTGTTTATATGCAGGACTAAGTTGGGTAACCCATATTTTCTCCCTACGCTTTGGACATAATCTGAAGCACAAAGTCTAATTCAGTCATACATCAACATATGCAGCTGCTGTTGCACTACAGCTCTGCTCATTTCCAAAGAAGAAATAAGGGACTTGCATTAGCTATAATTGCACTTGCTGTATATGTGTACATGTCTATTCAGACATGACTAGACACAGCATCCTTCAGATGTCATCTGGGGTATTTCTAACTGAGAAATCACTGTCACAAGGACGACAAATTATTATAAATGAGAATAGATACTCTTCTTTGATTTACACAAATGAATAAAGCAAAGGACCTCATTCTTCAACTGCACAGCACTGCTATTAGCATGGGGAGTGTTATGAATTGAGGGCCTGGGGATGTGCCTATGCTGTCCCAGGAAGACGCAGGAGCATCTTTCAAAGCTGCAAAGACAGCAGCACCTGTCTGCTCTACAGCTTCCACTAAATCCTACAAAAATATTCATCGGTCACGATAGCTGAAAAAAATCTTTAAATATTAAAGAAAAAAGTAGTTTTATGTGAAACATGAAGGCTCAGAGGGATCAAGTCAGGCATGCTCCGAACCATACACTCACAAGAAATCTTCACCTTGAGTGCTCTCAAGCAAACACAGCTTCCTTCACACCCCTGGGGCTGCTGCACTCAGTAAGTGTGCAGCTCTGCATGGAGGAGGGGGGAGCTGAGGACAAACCATCTCCACAGACCCACTGACAATCCTTGCGTGCAATTTTCTGCAGCACTGAGACTGAAGCAGAGGGAACCCCACCAGCCTCCTTTCTGCCACAAGGATGAGCAAAGACCAGAGGAACAGCACGTTTCAGACTTCTGTATCCAGTAAAGAGCCAATGCTGAGACAGTTTTCTGGATGCCAGCATGACAATTTACTGGAATGAGTGGCAAACATAAGTTTAACGTACAGACACAGTCATGCCATGTTCTATTTTGTTTGCTACCACATACACATGCATGGGAGGGATAGAGGAGTGGGTATCAAGCCAACAGACAGTCAAACCCCAGAAATCCCATCTCGCTGTGCTCCTGATGAGCCAAACCTTGAGCTGGAAATACTTCTCAGTGCGCAGGGCCAGGATGCGCTCAATGGAATACATGTCTTCTGGGAGCTCAGTCTCTGCCAGCTCTGTGCCAAAAGCTTGTAACATCTGTGCAATTTCCTTCACGGTTAGTGCAAAATTCTCTATTGCCTGGTGGGAGACAATAATTGAGATCAGATTGGGATTCAGGACATTGCTACAACTCATAAAGAGTGCACTAAAAGGCTGAGATCTGCAAGAGAGTGCAGCATCTGATTCTTCGAGAGGTGGCTGAGAGGCCCACTGATGGTGGAGCTGTTGTGTGCTAACAGTGGCCATCAAGACATGGCCAGCTGGCTTTTAGCACAGCTTGAATCCATATCAAGGTCTTGAAGCGGTGATGGACACAGACACCTCGTGTTTTGTTTTCTGCTGCCTGTTCTTGTGCACTGTCCTACCATTCATTGAAGGTCTATGGAAGAAGCCACCATGGGATCCATCACACAAATTACTGTAACTCCTCATCTACCATACCTCCCCTCTGACTAACCCACACCATGAACCACCTCCTGACAGCAGGACTTCAGAGAGGTCTTCAGCCTTTTGGTCATGGACATTCCCAGACTTGCAAGCCAAAATACTGGGTGACACTGCAGCTCTGGCTTTTGGGATCAGGGTAATAAATTTTAATGCAACTGAATACATTTGTATTTTCTTTAAACAGTATATTTAACAAGGAAATTTCAGCAAGCATTTTAAGAGCACCTTACACAGGAATTTTTTGAGAGGCTTTTAACATGGACACTTATCTAACACATGCAGATATGTTCTAGAAGCTCATCTTTTTCTTAAATTACCCTAACATTTTTGTCATTTATTTTGTCATTTCTGTCTCAAAGTGTGAGAGCTATGTCACTGTCGCTGTAACACATTGTGCAAAAGAACAAAACTAAGAGCCAGAAGATTTTAAAAAGCACGACAGTGGCAGTGCATCCATGCAGATGGGCAGAAACTGGCAGAAGCAACAGCTTGAACCACTCCAGCAATGATGTCTCGGGCTTTTGTTTTCACACTGAGCTCCGCATCTGTCTGCGTGGATAATGGTGCAGGACTGGGGGCACAATGATTTGTCTCAAACGCTTTCATTAGTGTTTTCATTTGTTGGAAAGGTGGCTGGGAACTCCAGCTGCCATTATAAATCCATTCAGTGCCTAATTCCGCTTGACTCCTTCGCAAACCTTAACAAGGAAAGGTGGTTGCTCCAGAGGTTACCCTCAGCTACTGCCTTACTGCCTACTGCCTTACTCAGTTACTGCCTTACCCACTGCTCACTGCCTTACAGGAGATGTTTAGCAGGGGATCAGGCCTTCCCCAGCAGATTCCCCACACCCAGTGTTGAGCCCTGGTACGTACAGTCCTGAAGATGACCCACTCGCTGTGGCAGTACTCCAAGGTGCCTCCAAACTCTGGGGTTAGCTGCTGCTCATCAATATATGTCAGCAGGTCACTAACCGAGCTCAGCATAACAACCTGCAAAGAAGGCAACACCATCAGCTGGTCGATCGTTTCCACCTAAATCATACATGGATCAAGCCTAGAACTCTCTTACATACGTAAAAATTGAGTTTTCTCTATATGTTGCTTCTTTTCTTATGTTTATAGCTTAACACAGCTTTTACAGATTTGACCACTTTCCTAAGGAATCCCTGATCTTCCAGGTGCTTTCCTTCTTAAATATAAAGTACAGTGAGATACTGCAGTGTGTGCCTGCATATCAGAGCTGAAAGCAGAAGGAATGCAGGTTTTGGCAAGAGATGACAAGTAACCTGGAAAAATATAAAAACTGGAATATGTCACGAAGCACTGGCCATCTTCACCTAAATACACGGGCTTTTTAATATGAGTTTCCAGGTGTCCTGATCCTCCCTGTTACAAGTCATGAATTTTCAAAACTATGGAACTGACAATCATTTTAGAATGATTTCTGAAAAACTCCTATAGGAAAATATTGGTTTGCTTCTGGGAGTTTGTCCTTGTGCCAACCTTAGATTCCATACATGTACTTCTCTTTTCTTAGCTATTACATCCATTAATCAAGGTGGCTATAGAAGCCTTGGAAAGTTTGACTTCAGAATGTAAGAGCATTTCAGTTGCTATTTTAGAAACAAATAGCAACACAGCGTTGGTATGGTGTTGACACTGAGATGAACATGGTGATTACGGGTGGAATCCACAGCAAAAGCTTTGCTAGATGTCTCTTGGCATTTCAGACATTAAAAAAATTCCACAGCATGGTTTTATCCTCCGTGGATGCATAAATCCTTTCGGAGGGGGAAGAATGGACTGATGAAATCACCTGTTCTGCAGGGAATAAACTATGCACAGGCAAGCAGAAAACTGCTACAGGAGAGATTCTGTAGAAATGGAGCAGAAATGGCAGAAACGCTCCAGTCACTCCTCACGTCAGTGCCTTCATGTCACCCCCATCCCAAGGTTCACAGGCAGCCAACAACCACACACAAGGCACAACGCTCCGCACACCCATACCGGTAACTTGAGCAGAAAATCCTCCTGACTAAATCGAAATCCAATGTCAGTGAAGGTGCGCTGGAAAAACCCTGTGGGACGAAGAACCATCACCAAGTGCAGGTTCCCTGGGAATGATGCCTGCAGGAAAACAGAGATAACTTTCAACTGGGGATGCAGGAGCTCCAACTGCTCCCAAACACCTTGAAAAGATGAGCATGCCTTAAACCTGAGGATCTTTTTCTGATTGCCCCCAAGAGCCTTTTCTGAATTCCATCACAGGCTGGACTATGCACTTCCTAATGCAGGTGTGACTTGTCATCTGCTGATGCTGGCCCAGCTCAAGAGCTTGCCTGCTGGGCTCAGATCGCACTACTAGCAGCAATGCTTCTGCAGGCTCACAGCTGTGTGTTTGCAAAAGGTGGTTTAGAGACAAGGGACAATTGCAGGAGACTGTGCAGTCCTACTTCCCTTTTGAACAAGCAAGTGGTTGGCCATGTACCGTGGAGGGCTGCTGGTAGTACATTCTAAAACTAAGTACTGCAGTCAGCATTATAAATGAGGGAATGAAATTCTGTCTTAAAAGTGGAACTTTGAGGGTGATGAGACAGATTGGGAGTGCAAAATTTGTTCCCAAACTTGCTTCACCCATATCTATACCAAGCACATTCTGCTTGCCCCAGCTAATTATCAGGCAACATTTAATTTGTGGTACTATTTCAGAATTTCCTGTCTATGCTACCACTGACTTTTTTTCAAGCATATGTTTTTGGCAGGTGCAATTTTAGATAGAAATCTGCAGAAAGAATGCTTGAGAATGAAAAAGAATTTTTGAGAAGCTAGGAGTCGTATCATTAAATTATGAATAAGCCCATGGTGAAAATAACAGAGTTAATGAAGATGTATCATTTTATCTGAGATCCAAACTAGGCCAGGTTACATTCCTCCCTATATCTGCCTCATTTGAACTTCAGAACCCTAAAGCTGTCAGAGCTGTACATATGAAGACTTCGTGGCTCTCCCAGGTGCAAAGGGACACTAAGTGGTAGGGAGTTCTAATTCTACATCAATATGAAAATAAGTTTTCCTTGAATAGACATACATCTAAATCCACTCAAGAGCACTGGTTAAGCCTTCCCACTACATAAGCACAGCATGTGCATGCCAAGAGCAAGACCATACAGACAATTCCCCATCTCCTGCTCTCTCCAACAGCAGGACCCTGTTGAACAACATGCTCTCCTTCCCAAAGCCCCAGTATGCCAGATGTGATAAAAGAGCACACACCAAGAGTACTGAATATATTTGGATATTTTGCACAGTGCCTTCAAGACAAGGACTGCTCCCATAAACAAACATTAGCATTGTTTGAAAAAGCCATGATTTACAGTTGAGATCTGATATCCATGAACTGCACCACTACTCAATGGCTATGTTTTCTTTTGTAGGAAAGGTCAAGTTGTGGTTTTTTTTTTTGCCTACTACTCCAGTTAGAAATGGACAGTGAGTTAGGATTGAATAAGCCACATAGATTCAATATATTGATCTGCAGCTATTTTAAGTGAGAGCAAAAAATACATATATAGGAAAAAATGTGAATGAAGTGCCAAATTCATATCCTTTGGAAGTCAACGACAACTGTGCCAGGGACAAAGATTTGGCATTAGCTTAAAGAGCAAACCATAAAACACTGAAGAGGTTTACGCTGGCCCAGGCTCTGGGTGCTGTGCCTGTTGTACTCAGCTCAGGGAATGGCTGCTGGCCCTGGGAGGGCAGTAATAGGTACAGCATGGGAGACCTGAGCAATCTGTGCTTATTCAGGTTTGATGTTTGGAACAAAATCTTTCCCTCAGAGGGCAGTGAGTTTCTGGCACAGAGTGCCCAGAAAGCTGTGGGTGTCCCATCTGTGGAAGTGTTCAAGTTCAGGCTGGATGGGGCTCCATGGTAAAGGGTTGGAACCGGGTGGGCTTTAAGGTCTCTTTCAACCCAAACCACTTTGTGATGCTCTGATTCTTGTCAAATTTGGAGACAGCCAAAGGCCTGAACCTGGCCACACAGTCACCAGGCCTCCAGCTTGGAAACAGAGCCTTGTTGAAGGAAGTGTGGCTGAAAGGCTGCAGGAGATGCCGGTTCAGCATCCTGCTTCACCGCCTGTTTAATTACCTCTAAAAGGGAGATCAGCTCTGCTGCAACACACAGGCCCTGCTGCAGGACGCAGCTCTGTCTGAAGAAGTCCACCTCTGACACCCTGCTCAGCTCAGGGTTCAGGAACTTGAGCTTCCCGTATTAGCAGAGAGAAAGCTATGGGATGCTTCCAAGAACCTGGAGCGGTTTCTCATTTTGAGGCTGAGAAAATTCCCTGCCTGGGATGCAGAAAGCCCTCACTGAGGGAAGCACCACCAGAACTGGCACCACCAGAACTGGCACAACCCTGTGAACGTTCTGAATGAACTGAATATTTACAGCATGAATATTTCACTGGAAAGTATCTGGCAAGCTCAGCACTACCCATAGAAGCTGGCTGCCTCTCCCACCTCCCCAGGCTGGGCCCAGCAGTGCTGCTATAACCAGCCCTGCCTACTGCTGGCTGCACCGCCTGGCCCTGAGGTGTGAAGCACCTCTTCAAGAGCATAAGTGTCTTGGGACACCGATGGTTCCATGACTACAGGACACCAGCAGGTGCTACAAAACACACAAGACCATAACCTGACATACCTGCTATGGAGTAGATTCTGACTTGAAACCACTTCATGCTCCATGCATATACATCTGTATTTCTTTTGACATTTGATACACTTCAGCCAGAGGTAGCTGCATTTCCAGGATGGGTTACTTGTTTTCCCTTTAGTTTAGAAAGTGCTAGTGGGTTTCTTAGATGCTTCCATATACGCAAGACCAAGGTCAGCATTTCTGAGTTGTTAGAAAACAAGAAATCCTGCTCTGCAAATGACACCTTGTGTATTTCAAGCATGGAAAAAAAAAAAACCAAGCAAAAAAATAACTGCAGAAAGACAGACAGCTACCAATGAATCCATGCCCTCCTGCAGACTTAAGAGGAAGGATGAAAAGTTAAAAATATAGATAGACAGACAGGCAGACTAATAATTCCTCTGAGATAACTTTCCTGAAGGGACATCGTGTATTTCTCTTGCTGCTACGATTCTCATTCATCCAAGGGCTGAAGTCCAAAGCTCTGCAAACTGAGCTCTGATAATACTGAAGTTAATGGGGAGGTGGGCAGACCAACAAAACCCACCAAAAATGTTCCCCATAATATAATCAAGAAAGCAATGACAAAAGGGTCTTAAAATTTGCCTTGTGCTTTATCTTAGGACACTGAAAAGAATTTGTGCATAATAAACCACCTAAAAGAATCCTCTAAACTCTTTGCCTTTTGGTATTCCTCTGCGGAGTGGGAAAGACAGAAAACTATCAGGTACCCAGCAACATCCCAGGAGCATTCCATGGCAAAGAACACATTCAGGAAACTCCCCATCCTGAGCACACAGGCGTGTATGTTTTAAGGCCCCGCATCAGCAACTGCTTACATGCACGCTCAACTACAATAGAGCTGTTGTAGTCAATATAGGTGAGCTGGGTTAATGCAGCACAGGAAAGGACACACTGAAAGCATTGCAGTTATTAACTCCTTACCGAATAGCTTAATATATTTAACGTGGTTTTACATAACGTTAAGACTGGCTTTCTGAGGACACGTTCCCTGCAGTTCACTGGGCCATCGGTGAGGCTGGAGGTCAATAGACCGAAACAAAAGTAGCGCCCGCCGGTGACTTTGTTTCAGAGCGACTGGAATCGAAGCTAACGGTCCTTATGCGGATGCTGAAGTTCACGACTATCTTCCGTCCCTTAAGGTAGCAACCACACAGCAATAACGCCAAGCAGGGCCAACTCCAGCCTCACCTCCCCGACAGCCAAAACGCAGCTCCGGAGCGCCGTGCCGCCTTGATTCCAGCGGGCTGCACGGCCAACCCCGAAGACGCCGCGAGCACCGGCGCCGAGCAGCAGGTCCCGCCCGGCCCTCTGGAGGCTTCCCCCGGCCGCCCGCACCGCGGACGGAGCCCCGCCGCCCGCCGGCACTCGCATCGCTGCGGAGCCGCGCGAAGGTCGCGGGTGCGGCGCGTCTGCAGGCGCCCCCACGGCGCCTTTCCCCGCGATGCCGGGCCGTTCCGCGGGCACGCAGCGCCTTACCGCATTCCTCCGCGGCCTCCTGCCGCCCCGCGCGGGGCTCCCCTCGGCCATGGCCCCGCGGCCGCAGCGCTGCGGCGGTTCCGCAGAGGGACGCGGCGGCCCCGCTCCCTGCTTCCCGAGCGCCGGCTTCGATTTAAGGTGGAATGCCAAAAATCAGCCTCGGAACGGGGCCGGCTGCCTTCCGCCACGACCGAGCCTGGGCGATTGCACCACAGCTTTCACCGTTCTGGTTTGGTGGTTTTTTTTTTTTTCCCTCCCTGCTGCTCTCTGAAGCACGCGTTCTGAAGTTGATTAAGATTTCGTGTGCGAAGGAATGCAGTCCGTAGCAAAACCTACGGCTTGAGCCTGCTGGCAGGGTCTTGCTTTCCAAAGCAATGGCACAAGCATGAGCCCGTGCAGTCAGTACAGAATGGCATACACAAAGGAGTTAAACAAAAATCTGTATTCTGATAAAAAAAAACACCCTGGATCAGATGCATGACTGCAGAGCTGCATATCCTTATGCTGAAAAAATAGGGCACTGTATTTCAAATGCAGCTCATTTGCACTTCTTTATTCCAGAATGATGCAAAGATCAGAAATGCAGCATGCATTACAGTTTGACTGCAAGTAAATCAGGATGTAACCTTTTGTGTTACTGGCACAAAGCAAGTCCAGCAGAACCCCTCCTGGTCACTAAGATGGCCTTCCAGGGCTGGGCCCTCTGGTTTTTAAGGCGAGCTTCCCAACTCTTGTCATTTAGCAGATTCCTGCCCTCTGCACACAGCTGTGCTGCAGTATTTGCACACACAGCCCTGATACATCCCAGGCAAAGCTGCTGCTCTGCGTGGACACAGGTACACTAATAGGGTGTGCACTCAGAGGTCACACAGTAATTATGTTTCCTGATGAAACACGAGATGAATGGCACTTCTGTTTGAAGCCACAAATTAGGACAGACAGGATTTTTGGTGCTTGAAACTTCCAAACTATGCAAAGCACCGACATCACCCTTAAAGGAAGCTCCTGGAACTCCCACTGGTTCAAACACCAGCAGCAGAACTGAATTCTGATGATCGCTCTAAGGAATTATTCTCTATTTTTCAAATGCTGCCTTTTCTCTCATGATGTGTGCAAATTCATGTTGTAAAGTTCAGAAGTGAAAAAAATAAATAAATAAATAAAATACAATCAAATACTGACAGCAGTACATTATGCACAATGCAGAAAGGTAATGGCAATCCTTCCTTCCACTGGATGCTATGAGCAAAATGCCACTAAGGCCAAGTCCAGCTGGACCAGGAATGCCGTGCTCTGGTTCCCCATGGCTCAATGTGTTGGTGAGTAGCAGAAAACTTGCTTCATGTTCAGAACAGGCAGCACAAAAAGTGAACGCAGGGGTGCATGTTTAAAACAGCTTTTCCACCCCAAGTCCACAAACAAATAGCTGTACAGCTTGTTTTAACAATCCAACCCTTTCAGTCACTGAAAATTAGGTAAAATATACTCTCACTAATAACCAGTGTCTAGAAAGAATATATATGAAGCCAAATTCTCCACCCAACAGAATCACAGAATGTGGCAGAAAACACATTTGGACCACTAAGGGAAAGTACAAAAACAAGCAAATGAATTGGTTTAATGCTCAAACAGCTCATTTATGCATTCAAATGAGGCACAGAGCCATGACTGAATTAATCACAGGGCCATAAAGCAAAATGCTACCGAGAGAGAAAGCACAAGCATTGTTGCTCCCAATTCCTGATGCTTTCTGAAAGTGGCACAGAATGAACACAGCGACTCCGTACCTTGAAAGAAATTACCATTAAAGAGGACTTACTGCAATTTTTTGGAGAGTCATTTTGACAGATGTCCACGTGTCCAATCTTCTATCCAAGATTAGGATAAATTTGGTGTCCGACTCACGTTGACTATGGGATTGAAAATAAAAAAAAGTAAATGAATGACATTGTGAGGGAACGTGACTTTGTTCCCTGTCCCACCTTCTCCCCTATTCCCAAAAAAACAATCCCAAGAATACAGAAAACAAAGCCCATTCTGACATTTCCACAGGTGTGAGACAACCACAGAACGGCTGGGGTTGGCAGGGACCTCAGGGTCACTCAGTCCCAACCCCCTGCTGCAGGCAGGGCTGCCACCCGCTCAGTCAGACACTGGGTCAGGTTCCCCAGGGCTCCATTCAACCTGGCCTCAAACACCTCCAGGGATGGAGCGTGCTGCCAAAATACATTTGAAAATATTTCCTAGACCAGACTCCAGCAGAAATTTGGGAAGTCCACCTCGTGGCTGAAGCATTGCCTCTGCTATCTGCGCATCAAAATCCTTTATGCTGGTTTGAAATCCCCTGAGGAAGTGGAGAGCTCTGGGGATCCACGTGCTGCAGTGTGACCCAGTGCAGAGGTGAACTGTGACTGTAACAAATACAGCCTTGTCAGGATATCTGGTCGCAGCTCCACCAACAGACACACCAGGGGCACCTCCAACTGCAAACTGGAGTTGTGTTTGCTCAGGGTAAGGGCACACCATCCCTACAAACACATGCTATGGATGTGTTAGGTCAAGCTCAAAGTGCATAGGTTTTGTGCTTTTAGGCAATTTATGCGTTGTCATTGAGGCATACCAGAAAAGAGCAGAGAAAATAAATACTGTGTTTTACACATAGGTCACACACAAAACCTTGGCACATAACAAAGTGCGAGGTAAGCTTACACACTGTCATCTGGAATCAAGCTTAACCTTTCAGCCAAAAGCCTATTTTAGCCAAATTAGTTTTGGCAACATGGAGAAGTCTTTGCACCTTTATGTCAGGAAATCCCCAGCAAGAGTTTAGTAACAGTAGCAGGTGGGAGAGGGCCAAAACGATCCTTCTGTGTGAGGCTAGTTTTGATAATGAGGATAGAACTGCTTGATTTTCCAGTGTACAACTCTAAAAGGCAGGTCCCTGCACAACAAGACAGCATTTCCCAGCCCTTGGCAGTATTAAGACACATACAGCAGTTACACAGCACTGCCGTCACTGTAATAAACCCCCTCAAAAACAACACCAACAAACCCAGAACACAAGCAATTCTGAAAAGGCAGCCAGACCTCAACACAATGTCAGTTCACCAATGCATGCCCCAGTACATCATTCAGTCCGGACAAGGTTACATTCAGTGAGCAGCCTCTCAGTAAGCTCATCTACTTTTATCAGTTCCCTTACATACACAAAGAAGCAAGTTCTGAGCTGTACAAAAGCCCTGAAATCTACTATGGGAAATTTTTAATTTACTTTAGGGCAAACAGAGCAAGCCTATGGCTGTTTGCAATCCAGGCCTTGCGGGTTGATCAGATTCCCAGTCCCATGATGTACCTTTCAGACTGACAAGAAAAATAAATCAATGCATTCTCACAAGTGCTTGCAAGAGGCAGCTTTATTTGCATCCAGCAGCATATGATGGAGATGGATAACCAGACAGAGGCTTCCTGTCACTTTTTTCCTTACCCCTAATTTTGTGTGTGTTGCAGGACGCACCAGACAAAAAATAAAACTTGGGAGCTTTTGCAGGAGGACTTGAAATTGGATCTCTGAGTCTGTAGCTGGGAAGCTGCTCACTGGGCTGGGAGGCTGCTGGTGGATCAGAGCACACCCCAGCACTCACTGCATGGTGCTGCTACTCCGAATCGTTGTGGTTTCACTGCTCCGTGTGGCCAGCTGTGGCTCTATGTCACTTCAATATGACAATGCAAGTGAAATACGTAAAGTTTGCCTAAATGACTAAAAGCTGCATCATCAGGATCACTGTTAGGGTCACCTTTCTGCAGAGATTAGGATTTGTCCCTTTCTCCTGTGCCTCTCCTTCAAGCACACCAATGTGCAGTGCTGTTCAGCAAAGCCCATCCCTCAGCACACAGCCCACCACGTGTATTTTGACTGGGGTGCATGGAATGTGAGAACACACTGCTCCTCTTTCTGTATCATCATTCTGTATCATCTTCTCTATTGTTTTTCTCTACAGCTTTTCCATACAACCATGTCCTGCATCATGGTCTCAGGAATCCCAAAATCGAATTAATTGAATACAAAACTCAGCTTCCTCCTGGCTCTGTCACTAACACGCTCACCTTACTGAGCAAAGAACAGCTTCCAGCTGGCAACTCCAGGAGAAGCAGTCCATGAAATTCAGCTCCCTAAAATACTACCGACCTGACATCCCATGTGGTTCCCACAGACTGGTGTCAGCAGGACAACCCATAGTCATTGCTGCTGATAACAGATGAACGGCGTGGTGCATGTGGTTTTGATAAACCCATACCCATCCACAGGCACATGGCAGGGAAGTGCCTGTGTATTACAGCTCGTTCTGTACAGCTCATTCGTTTCAGGCTCCAGCATTGTTAGAACAGCCAGGTACTGAAGCAGGCTGAGATGGCAGTAGGAGGACTAGAGAAGCATGATTAAAGTGGTTTTACAAATAACACACTGAGCACGGTTGAATCACCAGCAAGCTCTCAGCTCTCATTAGTTTCTTGATTGAGTTTGACCTATTACAGGGACAGCAAGACTGCTAATCATGCTAACGCCAGGGTGTTTAAAGTCACATGGAATAAAAAGCCCTGAAAGATTCAGGTAGAGAAGCACACACACAGCCAGGGGCAACCTGCCCAGCAGGACAGGAGGGAAAGACCCCTCTGCAAGCCTGACCCAGGAGGAGCACAGCTTCACACTAGATCAAGAAAGAAAGAGAGACCAGAGGCCCTTTTCATTCCTGCAGAGGTGGCAAAACAGACAGCACTTCTCCCGAGGCAGCTGCTGATGGAAAGCTCCCATCTAGCTGCTGTCAACCTACTCTCCCTGAAGGAAGAAATTTGCCAAAACAGGCATTATTCAAGGAAATTAAGCATTCCAGGTAACTGAGTCAGGCTCAGCAGCAAGAAGTGGGAGCGCCATCAATCTGAGCACAGAGCCCTGCATGTGGTCGGGACAGATTGCTGGCTGCTTAACCCTGGGATATGGGCACATAATGGAGCTGCAGCACGCTGCTGAGTGATCGGGTGTAATGGGGACCCCAAATGGCTTTGTTCCTGTAATTATTCTCTTCCTTTGGTTACATTTCTCTTTTCCACAGTAATGACTCTCTATTTGTACACGTCGCAGTATTGCTCTGGAGAGGAATGGCATATTTAAGCAGTGACACATGTCAAAGTTTAAAAGAAAGCTTGTTGCTAATTAGAAACTTAATAAACTGAACTGATGATACATGCAGGCTGGCAAGTAATAAGGATGATGTCCACTTTTTATCTGCAGTTACTGGCACATTAAATACCACACCTGGACACCGCAAGAGCTTGCAATTAATTGCTTGTCTTCTCCCCTGCCCTAGGAGCTGAAGACATCCCTCATGCCCACGCACAGCATTAAGCTGAAGATATTGCACCCGGCCCAGGTCAGATTGACACTGCCCATCACAGGAGAGACAGAAGGCAGCCACATACCTCGGGACTGATGTCAGGTATGTTAAGACTTTAGTTACAACATCCTCAGGCACATCGTTGAAGCGAGAGTTGTCAGGCAAGGTGATGATCCAAGCCTTGTCCTTCCCTCGGCCACCTGGAAGGAAGACAAGAGTTCTTCTGTGGGTGTTTTCTGGGAGAGCCAGCAGCAAAATCCAGGTGCACAATCCAGGTCAAAAAACACCCCACCAGCCTATAGCCTATGTTATTACAGAGGGTATTTACATCACCAGAACAGCCAAAGTAGGTCAGATTCTGGCACTGATTTCAAGCACAACACCCATGCACAGGTGGTAGAAGCAAAACTACTTGGTACCAGATATTTCCTTTATTTGTTGAGCACACTTTACATGAGACAGAAGTCAGAAATGCAAGGAAAACCCATGCACACTGTTCTCGAGCTTACACATTTCAAAGCAAAATATTTGCAAAGCTTTGAGCATTTTGAAGGAGCAAGTATTGCACAGAGACAGAAATCTAATACATTCTTTCGAGCCGCCTCAATATTTTATTAACAGCATTTCTGGTGGCAATGAAGACTGCTTGACAGATAACATCCCGTATGGAGTATCACTTTGCCAAGCAGTTCATCTGGAGTATTTAATTACAACATGAGGAGAGAACACGGAAGGCTCCTGCTACTCACCAGAAAGAAAAGCAAACTGCTTCATCAACTCGTCACTGATGTCCTTAGCACAGATGGGTGCTGTCGTTTCTGAGGGAAAAAAAACAAATGCAGCAGTCAAAAAGAGAGGAACAAATCAAAAGCAAACACATCTATCAACGTGTTAACACAAAAGTGGGACTTACACCAAACGCAGTTTCCCTAAACTAGGGAAGAAAGTCTGCAACAAAGGATTTATGGTTTTCTATTGACTCTAACAGGGTGAATGCCACAACTCTGCAGTAAATTTATTCTATCAAACTGCTTGGGATGCTGAGAGTGCTTCTCTCAACAGAGAATTCCTCATGGAACTTTCATACTTTGCAGTTACCAATCGTACCCACCTGTATGGCAGTGCTTTCCAGCCACAGATGTACCTGAGGCTGAGCAGCCAGGACCGCTGCAGTCAAGGTTGGGGTTTTCATGCTGTCACATTTCTTAACTTACAGCAAATAAGCTTCTGGAAGCAGCTGGGCTATTTACAGCTGGCATGGGGCCACCTGCACTGCAAAGGCTGTTGTTCTTATGTTCACTATTAGAACTCTTTTTAATCAAATAATGGGAGAGGCTGTTTTAATATCACATTTAGCACACCGTGACCATTTCAGTGGCAGTGAAGCACATCAGAACAATATGCATAATTTTACCTTTCACTGGGAAAAGCAAACAGAAACCAGACTCACTGAGCACACGGGCATTATTCTGGATTATCTATAAATGGAACACGAGCTGAAAATTAAACATCTTTGTTCCCACAAGGAAACATTTTGAAACATCTATACACATTAAGGACCTTTTGCTTTCTGATAATTACATTTTAAACATTAATTGTTTTAGGGAGCCAGTCCCAAGGAGCGTTCTGTTGGCTGTCCTAAATCACATTGGCCAATACTTCAGCATGTTCCACCGTAATCAATATTTATTCTATTTCACTTGTTCCCAAAAGCTTTCTGGTCACTTTGACTTTACCTAAGGATTTCTCAAGCACTGCTTTGGCTGAGCTGCAGCACGGCAGCCCCAGGGGGCATTAAGCACACTCTGCTGTTGGCCCTCCACGCCACCCACCTGTTCCCTTCTGTTACATGCACACGTAGACAAAATAAGTTTTTTTGTTGATGAGGGACTGGCACTCGTTCTTGATTTCAACAGGCCTTAGAGTAAGCTTTGGTAAGGAAGAAGTTTGTTTTGCAAAGACATTTCAAGTATTTCTTGCTCATTAAGCTGACTGCTTCACCTAACTTGGGGGAAAGCAGTGGTGATAACTTTCTTCTGTACTTGTTCATGTCAATATTTTCATACTGATAAGAATCACATGAATAAGTTAATGAGCTCCAACACATGGAATATACGACAACAAACACACTGGCCTTGGAAAACAGAGAAGCCCCAAGGCCAAGTGCATGTTTATCTTGGCTGCCTCTGGAAGGTGTGGGGCTGTTCAGCAGCAGTGTGTACATTTCCAGTCCAGGTAAAGCTCATGGCACGGCCCACACCTGGTGTTTGCTCTCCTGAAGATGCAGCCACTGGGACAGTGGGCGACAACACAACACCCATGTGTGCCTCATGTGCACAGCACTAAAGCCAAACACAGTTGCAGGCTTACAATAAACAGCTTTTGTTTGCTATTCTGTAGTGATAAAGAAGGGGAAATAGAATCATAGAATTGTTAAGGTTGGAGAAGATCTCCAAGATCCCCAAGTCCAACCCCAGCCCACCCCCACCAGACCCACAACCACGTCCCTCAGTGCCACACTTCCACTGCCCTGGAACCCCTCCAGGGACCCCATCACCCCCTGGGCAGCCTATGCAAACGTCTCACCAATTTTTCTAAGAAATTTTTCCTAACCATCAACTTGAAATGCTGGTGCCAAGCATCTTCCAGGCCACACGGCCAAGTCCACAGCATACTGTGAAACTGCATTGGATGGAATTCCCTCCATGCTTTGAGAGCTGTGGTTTCCAGGTTCACAGAAAGCTTCATTCTTGACTTGAACACGCAGACGGAGGCCCAGAATCCTGCAGCATCATTATGAATTCGAGTTTCTTGCTTTGCAATGGATCAGGTTTTCGGAAGGGAGCATTCAGCACAAACAGAAAAATCAGGTCCTTCCAAGCGGTCTCAAGTTGAACACCCAAAATTTAACTCCATTGAGGGAGAACTAGTGAAGTCTGGGGGAGCACCTCCCCTGCAAAGCCTCACCATCTCAGCAGGCAGGGCAGCCCAGAGGAGCAGCAGCTGCCCTTGGTGAGGTCAGAGCACAGTGGGCTGATGGCATTCTCTTAGAGCTGCTCCTCAGCCAACTCATCCCTGGTGCTTGCTCTGCATTTGTCATCAAATGCATCTTCCTCGAGAAACGTTGGAGAAAAATCAAGGGATTTGCATGTTGCTGTGCCCATGACACAGCAGTTGGATGCTGCAATCCTATACAGAAGAGCAGCCTTTGCTGTCAAATATTCACCTCTGAGACAAAAGCAGTGAAAGGCAGCGGGGAATCAATCATATCCAGCTTTTAGGGTCTTACTGAAAGCAAACAGCACCTAAACCATACACTGTCATAGCAGTGCAGCAACTGCAACGGCATTCAGAAAGAGGACAGCAGTCATCTGGGTCCAAATTCACTCACGGAACACAGCAGCCAAGAGATTCAATTAAACTCCCCAGTGCTTTGCTGTCTGGTAACTATTGTTTTCTTTTCTATTCTAAACTTTGCAGGTCCATAGCATCTGCAGGCAGCAGCTGTGTAACGCATCTGCCAAGGCAGTGTAACAGCGCCTTACATTTTACAACATTGGCCAAGTATTGTTTGCAACTACAAAATACGCTTGGAGATAGCTTTGTTGTGAATGAATAATAGCTCTTCCTGCGAGTGTTGCTGGGTAGCCTAGGAAACAAAACTGAACCAAATTAAATGACAAGCGTAAAGGATCACGTTGAGCTTCTCCGTGATCTACTTGTTCTCTGTTTTCTGTCCATTTGGACGTCTACACCCAAAGCAAAAAGGTTGATTTGGTGTCAGGGGAACGCGCAAATGAGCATATTTGTAATCTATTTCCATATCCCCTGGAGACTTTCTGGGTTAACTGTGGTCATCAACCAGCATCTGGTGTCACAGCATGTTCCACCACAGCCCCAAGTGTAGAGAAGGCCCACACAAAGCAGTGACAGCCACAGAAAGGTGCTGTGCTTGGGCAGCCTCAGTGAGGACTCCTCCAGGCTGACAAGGGAACTCATGTCTGTGGCCAGCATTGCTGGGAGCTCCCAGACAGCTGCTGGAGCACGAGCTGGGCTGGGGTATGAGGATTCAGCCCTGCCTTATCTGGCATGCACAGGAGTTGGAACAGAAATCGCTCAGAGCAGAGCACTCCATCTCTCAACCCAATGCAATGCAATGAATGCTGTCTCCACCTCTCCTGTTGAAGTTGTTCTGCGTTGCAAAATTAAATATTCATTGAGGCAAAGAATGGCAACACAGCCCTACAGCCAGGCAGAAGGACCAACACAGCAGCCTGCCATTTGCCCTGATTCAGTCTGGATAACCATACCCCATCCCATAGCTGTAAAGAAGCACTCAGAAGGAGCGAGCCTGCAGCCCAGTACTCAGGAAACTCACTCTGGATAAGCATCATGTGAAATGTAATCACCTGCAAAAGCCCAGGGGTTCCACCAGGAGGAAGGGAAGAAATCCATGCCACAGCAATGGAGGGAACATCTTGCTGCAGGAGATCCAAGTCCTTGGGGCATCCCAGCCATCAGCTGCTGAGCTTTCCCGCTTGAATAATTTCAAAAAATTCTGGATTCAATCCAGTACACAACAAGAACCATTGTTACCCTTCCTACCAGCCATATCCAGAAAGCAGCGTGGAGGGAGATGCTAGAAAGAACATCCTCTCACCCTGTCTATAAAGTGCCCTCCCGTGCACAGCCCGCTGGTGGGAAGAGCCTGCACAAAGCCTGCACAGCAGCACTGTGCCCACTGAGGGAGCTTGCAGCTGGCTGCAGGGCACAAGCAGTGCAAGGACAGCAGGCACTCCTGCATCCCCTGTGCGTTTCCCCAAGGAAGTTTACACCTGGATCCAGCCTGATGCCTGCACCTGTCCCAGGCTGAGTGCAGCAGGGCAGGCATGGGCGCACGCAGCAGCCTGGCCATGGGCCAGCAGTGTGAGGCTGCTGGTTCTGCTCGTGCAGTTCAGCACAATGTCTTCCTTAAGGAACATATAGCAGATAATAGGACATTGTGCTGCTCGGAACATAAGGCCCATTGTGTTTACAAAAGGCTTATTTGCAGGACCTGGTTTGGGCAGAGGACTGACAGCTGAGGTCTGGAGGCCCCTTCCTGGTTCTGAGACAAAATTCTTCAGTAGCTGGGAGTAAATCCTGCTGCGGTCACATTTGCAAGTGATCTATGCTGCACGCATAACCTTCGGTTGTTTCTAACATCAGCCACGCAGCTCTGATCCACCTCAAGCCATGCACACTATGCCCAGGCACATCCAGCAGCTCGCAGCCCCAAATCATGCCACCACTCCCCAGGCCAGGTGAGTGACACAGGAAAGCCATTAAAATATGGATGGCAGAAAGCTTCTGTACCTGGAATGCCTTGAGCCCCAGTACCCACCGCGGTGCCGCATGGGGACAGCCCCTGTCCCACAGCCATGGGCTGCTGACTGCTTACCATCACAGCCACACCACATGCAAACCCATTGCACACCTCTCAACAAGCCTCAGTCCACGTGGGTTTCTCAATCCACGTGGCTCCCAGGCGTCTGACAGAGGAAGGAGCTGCAGCCACACACGCCCAGCATCAGCATGGGGGTGGCACAGAGCTCAGAGCTGGCAGAAGCAAAATGCAGGGTGCAGACGGGACAGATCACACCAGAAGCATCACCGCAGGTGGGAAACAGAGGCAGGAACATCTGGCTCGAGCACCTCAAATCCACCCAGGGATTCAACAAGCGTTAGAAAGCCCCAGGAGGGTTAGTGCATCACTGTGCTGGATGCCCCTTGACTGCACCTGGCTCAAGGACACCTTAAATTATCCTCTGTCAGAGCAGGCAGTTTTTTAAGGAAAGGTTCCAACTGCAAGCTTGTTCTTTTGCTTTTCCCCAAGCACCCACTCCGGCGGAGTGTAGGAGGCAGGATATGGCACCAGATGGTCCTCCCTGACCCAGTGCCTGTATTTCTCCTCCAGGGCCTCCCAGGGCTCCACTGCAGAGGATGCTGCAGCTCAGGCACAGATCCCACACCTGGGAGCAGCCACCAACATCTGAGAAACTGAACAGCAAAAAAAGAGTGAATCCTCTTTGAAAGGCTTCAGATTTATAAAGAATGATGACATGAGTGGAAACATAGAAGAAAATGCTACATTGTGGTCACTGAGCATTCCAGCTGAGGGGGATCTCCCCCAGCCAGGAGCAAACAGCGGGCAAACTGCAGCAGCTCTGCTCACAAAAGGCCAGCTGAAAGCAAACCAAACTACAGCCAGGCTTACACGTTATCTCCTGTTATTGCTGCAGCTCCTAACATGGGGGAACTGAGCACTGGGTGCTTGGGTCTGCTCACATCCAAGCAGGCAGCCTGCTTCCTCGCATCACCCCTAACTAAGCAAAAATGGGGAGAGACAGAAGGCAGCTCAACCATACGTGAATTTGCATCTATTGCAAGAAATGTAATGAAAGTTTCTCAACACCCACCCTGGTGGATTCAAACTCAGTGTGGGAGTTGAGAAAATTTAGCTCCTCAAATTTATAATCCTTATGAGCTCCAGCGTGTTCTTGCTTCTCTCCTGCTCCCCATTTCCGTCACTCTGCCCTTGTGCAGGCTCAGCACCAGGTGCTGCACACAGCAGCTCCATGCTCGCCTGCCAGCTGTCCACCAAAGCTGTGCTAGCAGTGATCACCTCCCAGGCAGCGCCATCGGCCTCCACCACACATTGCTTTCAGCACAAAGGACTTCCCAAGCAGGCTGCTGCAGAGCCAAATAGCAAGTATATGCATCAATAACTGCACATCAGCATCCAGTACCGCAGAAGTGTTGGTTTTTCCAAGCCAAATTCCAGCTTTGTGCACCAACAAAGTAACTCATTGTACGTGTAATAGCAGTAAATCCTCGAACCTGAGAACACCTGCTTAGAAACCAGGAATTAAGCGCAGGGAAGTCACTGGAACAATGTATTCACTTTCACAGCCCACAGAGCAAGGAAACCAAATTGTACAGCTGGGTTCCCACAACGGCATAACCTGGGAACTCTGCTGCAATTTCAGGAAACTAAAAACAATTGCCCTCAATTGAAAATGCTCAATTCCGTCCTTCCCCCACTAAGCAAAAGCCCATATTCAAAGCCAGACTGCTTTTCCTGCAGCAGGAAGAGGTTGGCAGCACAGGAACAGCCCAGTGCTCCTGAGTGACCCCATCCCCAGGGACAGCCCCACAGCTCCCCAGCAAGGGCAGTGCATTGGAAGGCTCTTCTTCTTTCCCCCACCGTTTAACACCTCGGTTCCTCCCCTCCCACACAGCCCTGCTGTCACTTCTGTCATTGCACATGAATGATGAACGGTTAAACCACAGTTGTAGCAAACGTGACTGATGGAGAGGAAGCTCATCCCACGTTCCCTGGCCCCATTGCCAGCGTCCCACATCCCCTGCAGCACCGGGGCAGGTCGGGTGACAACAGCACTCTGCTTCCACAGGGCATGAGCTCTACACACGTGTAAGGCTCCGTCAAGGAAGGAAGAGCTCCAAAATCCTTGGGATGTGTGCATCTAACTGTATGGCAATACGGGAGGGAGTAAATAACCTCATGCTGGAAATAAGCAACAGGTTTCCAGTACTGATGTATAAAGAGAAATAAAGCACAACCCCAGATAAGGCTCAAAAAATCAGTGAGGAGGGAACAAACCCCCTGATTTAATAATATCTCATGACTTTGGGGAACTTTAGTCAATTTTGTATCTTTTTTCATGCCTCATCTTAAGAATCTATGTATATCCCACATCATATATCCAGACCGTGCAGCTCTAGTCATACAGCTGTGCCTTTGGGGAGACATTCTGATATTACAGAGGTCATCTGCCAAGAGCAGCTCACCAGGATCCCCCCAGTATCCTGCTCCTACGAAACGCCATCTGTGCCCCATTTGTGTGCCAGCAGCCCCTGTGCAAGCACTGTGGGTGCTCCGTCACCAACATCAGCACAAGGAGGATTGGGACTGTTGTATTTTCTATCACTGCCATTCAACGACATCCTCTGTCACAATGATCACCTCTGTGCTTCCCCATCGCATTCACAGATGCAGAGTGGCATAGGGCAGTGTGTGATGGGAGCTGAGGGTGCTTTGAGGAGAGCATTCCCGAGAGCTGCTCCCAGGAGCAGGGGATGCTTTGCTAAGTCCACACCTGCGGCCTTTCCTCCTGATCAATTCCTCCCGTGTCTTATGCTGCTCTTTGCAAAGAGGTCAAGGGAACTGGAACGGAGCTGTAAGCCTTTTTTGGGTCAGTGTGTCTTTCCTGTGCCTGGCACGGCTCCAAGCACGCTGCCAGCTGTGAGCTAATGAGGAGTAACGAGCGTCTTCATCTCCCAGCAAGGTATGCATCCTCCAGTGGCAATGGAGTCACCCAGGATGCCACCACCTTCCCCAGCCATTAAAGACCTCCCCGCAGAAATCCAAAAATCTGTTCTCCCCGCAGATAAACAGAACAACAAAAAAGAAGTCAATGCTGCAGTGTATGAGCAGATCATTGTCCATCAAAGGACGCATTGTTGAGGCACAAGAGCAGCGTACAGCCCAGGGCAGCGGGTCAGGCTGTGCCCTGCCATTATGGAACTACAACCCAGCACATCCTGCAGCTTTGGGCATCCCCTGACGTGGGGTCTGGCAGTGCTGAAGGCCCAGGGATGGGGCACGAGGCTGACACCAGCCACACGTGCTCTGCACACACTGCTGCTTTGCTACTTTGGAAGCTCAGGAAGGGCACATCACCATCCTGAGGCTTCACAGAGCCTTCCTCAGTTGCAGCTGTGGGAAATTGTAGAGGGGGGCACCTTTCTGCTTATCAAAGCCCATCTCCTCACTTCAGGTTCATCTGGAGCAACGCATTCCAATAACAAATAGATGTCAGCAGCACAGAGTAGCACAGCCTCTCCTTGAAGGGAATGAAGCCACTCAGCACCGGTAATGTGGCCCACAGAACCAAAAAGCCCAGCGTCCCCGTATCAGCCTGTGCAGAGCCCACCGGAGCCTTCCCGGATAGGCGGAGTTCAGCGCCCGCAGCACCGCGCCCGCATCCCTCTGCTGAACTCGCACTTTCCGTGCGAGAGAAGTTACCACCTGTGGGCTCCTCTCGGTGCCCGCCCGGAATAGACCCAGCCGCGTTTAAACGATCTCCATTAAGAACGTGAGCGCAGCTCCACAAATAGACCCGGCCCGCGGCGGGGACAGCCCCGAGTCCGCACGGAGCCCGCGCGGCGCCCCGAGCCGAGACCCCGCGGGGCAGCGGGCGGCAGCGGACAGCACCGCGCAGCTGCGCCCCGCCGCCCCCCGGACACCCGCAGTCCTTCGGGGAACCGATCCCCGCACCCCGGGACTCACCGGCGGCGGCGGCCTCCAGCAGCGCGGCGGCCCGCAGCAGGCAGTAGTAGCGCTCCATCTCCCCCGCCGAGGTACCCCCCGGCGGGGGCCCGGCCGGGGCCGGCGCCAGGGCCATGCCCCGCGGCAGCGCTCCCCCGCCGGCCGCGCTCCGCCGCCCCGAGCCCGAGCGCCGCCGCCGCCGAGGCGGGGCTGGGGAACTGGGAGCCTCCCCTGCCCGCCCCGAGCCCGCCCCGCCGGGCCGCCCGCCCCGCCTCCCCCGCCGTCTGCCCGGCGCTGCTCCCCGCGTCCCGCCCTGCCGTGTTGTGCCCGGCGGTGCTGCGTCGCCCTCGGCCGTGCAGGGGCTGCCCGCGTCGGGAGCGCTGCGGCCCCGAAGGTGCCCGGGGCGCGCAGGCCGAGCGCAGTCGTTGTTTCTCATTGTCATGCCTTCTGCGTTTCCTACTGCAAAACTAGATTTTCACTTGATCTGCTTCTCTTACTCCCATCTCCAAAACAAACAAACAAACAAACAAGCGAACAAAAACCCAGAGTGCCACGTTTTCATCCTCAGTCAGCAGTATTTTAGAAAATTCCTCGAGCAGTACTAAGAACTGTGCCAGCAGTAGTGCAGCCAGCAGGAGCAGGTGGTGGTCGTCCCTCCATACTCAGCTCTGCTGATGCCACACCTCAGTGCTGTGCTCAGTGTTGGGCCCCTCACTAGAGAAAGACATCGAGGTGCTGTGGGGTGTGAGCAGAGATGGGCAACGTGAGGGGTCTGGAGCACCAGTCTGGTGGGGAGCAGCTGAGGGAACTGGGGTTCAGCTTGGAAAAGGGGAGATTCAGGGAGAGCACATCATCATCTGCAGCTGCCTGGAAGGAGGCTGTGGCGAGATGAGGGTTGGCCTCTTCTCCCAGCTAACAGCAATACTACAAGAGTGAATGGCCTCATGTTGCACCAGGGGAGGTTCAGGCTGGATGATAGGAAATACTTCTCAGAGAGAGTGGTTGGGCGCTGGCTGCGGAGCGGTGGGGTCACCATCCCTGGAGGTGCCCACAGAACGTGGAGATGCAGCACTGAGGGATGTGGTTAGCAGGCAGCACTGGTGGTTAAGTTGGATGGTTGGACTAGATGATCTTGGTGGTCTTTTCCAACTTTAGTGAGACTATGATGCTATGATTCTAAGCCATGCACGGCCGCAGCTGACCAGCACACAGCACCCACCTGAGCCAGCAGTTCTCATGTCCCAGTGCCGAGGTTCAAACGATGACAGCTCATTGCCAACAGCAGCCAGAGCTGCTCAGGAAGCCAGCACAGAGAAGTGGATGTTCCTGTTTTTCCAAAACAACCTTTTAATTACGCTCTTTACTATAATAGCAGCCTTTTTCCAACACTACAGCAGCTGGGGCTATTAATTTAGGACCCAAGGTCTAAGGATGGTAATATGGAAACACCATATTTCAGCAGCCTTTGTCCCTCCATGCACTGATACAGAATTTTCCAAGGAAAAACCACCCACTCAGTCAGCACTCTTTGTTACAGCAGATCCTCGCTCAGCTGGGTTTGAACCATTTTCTGTCTGGCCATAAGGGGCATTTTGTACAAGAAGGAGAAAGAGTTCATGTGCAGCCCAATTCAGGGGCACAGCAGTAAAACACAGCTATAAAACAGCCACGCGTGAGGCTGTGAGCGTGCAAAGGCAGCTGTGCTGCATTCCTCTCGTATTCTTATCACAGAAAGGCTGCTTTCCCTCAGCTGCAGCAGCTCACACAAAGTGAGGCCCCTCTGAGCACATCACACAACGGTTTGGGCTGAACGGACCTTGAAGATCCTCTGCTTCCAAGCCCAGGAGCACACACCTCCAATTGGGCCACGTTGCCCTCCTGGCCTTCCAGGGATGGGCCTCACTGCTCTCAGAGCAAAGCATTCCTTCCTTCTACCTCTTACACATCTCCCCTCTTTCTGTTCAAAGCCATCTCCACAGCAGAGGTGCTGTAGCCCCCCAAGCACCCTTCCAGCTTCCTACAGACCCCCAAAGTCTCTCTGTGTCTGCCTCTGTGCAGAGGGCTGGACAAGGAGGCGAGCATTGGCCCAAAGCCTGCGTGTCTCAAGGCTGTGCCTCCTGGTGACAGGATCTCCTGTGGAGATGGTTCTGAATAAACCAATCAACTATTTCTCCCAGCACATATTTTATTCTAATTCAGGGAAAACCTATTGCTACAGTGTATTTTCCTGGCTTGGCTCAAACCTAGCCCCTGGATGGCCGCTGCAGGCACACTGCTGCGCTGCACAGCATCAGCTCTGCAGGTTCATCTCTGCACAACAGATCTTTGCAAGCTGCCGACTGTGAGCCCAGCCACAAACGCAGCCTTTCACCCCCACGCCCAGACTCTGATGGACAAAAGGAGACGGATTTAATTTTTAGGGTGGTGCTGGGATGTGGAAAACCTGAGCCAGCTGAATGTCATCTGGAGCCTGCCCAGCCAGGAGGGACCCTGGTCATACTGATGCCAGCTCAGCCACTGCTTCCATCAGGACTGGGATTTTATTTCACCTGCTGAACCAGTGTAAAAAAGTAGAGGACTCCCCCATGCTCTCCCCACATCTTTTTCTCTGCTTAAGCCAGGCTATATTGCTCTAACCCCTGCTTTTGGATGGCGCACACACACACACACACACACGGGTGCCCACACACCCTTCCTGCAGGCCACAGCATATTTTCCAGCTCAGCAGGTTACCAGCAGACACGGTGCCAGCAGCAAGCTCCAAGCAGAGAACAGAACAGAGGTTGGCACTGCGCACACCATGGGTGCAAGCACACCTCCAGCCCTCCTGTCAGCATCCCAACCCTCAGCACAGCGGCCCTCCTTGCTGAAAATTGCAGTAGGACTCAATCTCCATTTTAAGGTGAAGTGATGCACAGATGTTTTAAATGCTAATTTGCAGCTTGGTGGAGCACCACACTCGCTCTGACTACTCGCCTGCAGCCCTCCAGCCAAGTTTCACTACCATTCCACGTCAGCTATGAAGAGGCTCAATGCGTGTATCCAGTTTCCAATAGTACCAGCTTCTTCTTAAAGGTTATAGTTTGTTTTAAATAGCACAGCCATCTGTCCCGCAGAGCCTCATGGGAGCTGGAGAAATCAAAGCAGCCAAAACAGAATTTTTCACACTGGCTGTCAGTTTTCATTGCGAACATTTCAGCTTGAATCAGACACGTGTCCTAAGAAGTCTTGTGCCTCACACCAGCACCACGAGACCTGCTGGAACCAATTGCATCAGTGGAGTCTCATCCATGGAAACAGCTGCCCTGCACTTCACTAGCTGCATGCACCTCACCAACCACAAAATAACCCTCATTTACGTGTTTCTAGCCTTTGAGCTCAAAAAACAGCAAAAAAAGTGAAATAAATAACAACAGAAGTTAATTTGTTCCGAGTAGCCATAACACAGAATCAATGCAGAGCATTAAGAAAAAATCCTCGTGCTGTTACCAACAGCACTGCCAATACTGTGCTGACAAAAAACAACACAGAACCAACCAGTGGTCCCTCAGCACAGCATCACTGCGATGAGCCCAGCCCAGCCCTGTCAGCATCTCAGACCTCCTTCAAAATCCCCCCCGTGGTGCAAACCGCAGCCAGGGAGGCCAAGGAGACAAAACAAAATGTCGTATTAATCAGAACAACATACCAAAGTTTATTGATTACTTCAAACATAAGTCTCCGTAATGAAAAAAGAGCAAGTTGCATTCATAAAAGGTAACATTCACATTCAGTTTCTTTTATATAAAGCAACATAAATGTATAAAATTGCATTAAAGTGAAAAAAATGTAAGGTCGCAGTCCTTTTTTTTTTTTTTTTCAAGAAGCTGAAAATGTATCTTCTCATTGCCTGTATATAATTTACACTTTGTATACACTGCATGTTTGTATTTAAAACAAAATCCATAGCTGGGAAATCGCATGAATGGTGCAGTATTAGGTAAGGTTTTCAACAGTAAGTGTTTATACAAATTCAATTTCAAGCCTGTACGCAATTCCAAGTCATTTATAATATTCTCATGACAATTAGGATTAGTTTTTGACAAGCAGCTATGACTACACCACGTTTTTCCATTATCACATTACATTTTTAGAGGGAATCTTCATTACTTTGCTTATCTTTCAGTGTCACTAGCCAGTGAATAAACTTCAGGGGATTAATCTGAAGACCCCCAGCCGTTTTCCTTCAGGTTTCCCCACCGATAAGCCTGTACTGGCCTTTCAGCTCCCTAACGAGCACGGTAATAGTGCAGCTCACCTTACAGCATCTGAACAATGATCACAGCATTACCACCATGTTACTGCTGCTTCCCCGTCCTGCTGGCTGATGCCCTCCAGCTGGTACCACCACCTTCCTTTGCCTTCTCATGACTCCAGCATAGATGTCCTGTTTCTCCTGATTTCACGATACATCTACAACCAAAATTTCCATTCTGCTCTTGCTGCTAAAATAGGGTCAGTTCCTCTGCTGGTCTGTGGAGCTACACCTGTGTACTAGCTGGAGATCCAAGCCCAAGAAAACCTGCTTTTCCCCAAAGGAGCTGCTATTCATAACATTTCCCATTAGTACCAACTTACTTTTCAGCATGCATGCCTTGGGAGTTGGATGCACAGCAGCAGCAACAGTTTGCTCCAGACTGATATCGGGCACTTGGAAATGACAATAGAAATTTGGTTCCAAGAAGGCTTTATCTCAGCACAGGCTGCAGCCATCGGCCTGGTGCAGTGGCTTTATTTGGACATCACACGTCCGTGTTCCCCCTAACCCAACAGCAAGGCTTCCAGCTGCATCTCACAGGAAGAGAATTTGACCCAAGAAGAACACAAGATAAAGCAAACTGAGAAGCGGGCTGTCAGGCTTGGGACCACCAGGGCTTGGAATGGTTTTGAATCACAGGAATTGCATTTTTCAGCGCCTGTGTTTTAAAGGTTATGTAAACACAAGTCAGCAACTGTATATTTAAGGAGAAAGGTTAGATTTGGCATACAGAGCATCTTCATTGTATTCATCGCATACTTGATCTCCAGGCACCACGTTTTAGCAGTAAAAGTTGAGAATCGGGCAAGGGCTGCAAGTTGAATGGTAGGTCCGTGAGACGAGCTAGAAAAAAGAAGAAAAAAGCTTTGCCCATGGGACACATGCTGGGAGCACAGCTCCTGGCTTGCATGCAGCAAGGGGTGGAACTGCAGTCACTGTTGAGGTGACCGCGCTGGCGTTGGGCTGGTGCAGAGTAAATAATACAGCAGACCTGTCCATGTCCTGCAGGGCAGCCACAGGGCTGTGCATACCCCTCTGCTCCTCGCACTTGCAGCCCTCTCCCACACAGGCTGAGTCCTTGTGTATGCAGGCATGCCTGCAGCTGATCCACATCCTGTTTTCACAGCACCAACCATGAGTTCCGCAGCCAGACAGCACGAGACTTGATTCTTCAGACAACTAACAGTCCGTTCTTTAGCAAAATCTGAAGAAGGGAATGATTGATCTGGCTATAAATCATCACTTCTTCACACAGAAGGGAAGCAGAATCTGCTGCAGGCAGAGGTGAGTGAGTGCTCACCACAGTATTTCCATGGCAGCCCCCAGCAGGGCAAGGGGCAGGCAGTGCAAAGAGCACCTTCCCATGCAGGGTGCTGGAACGCAGGGTACTCCAAAACTGCTTAGGGTTCAAGAGAGTGAAAAAGCTGCTTGTTCCACACATGGATGTCTGAGAAGTCTGAGGGTCGGGCACCTCATCTCTGCTGCACCAACCTAAAGGTAGAAGTCCTTGCTAAAGGTAGATTTAAAAAGAACATGCCAATTAAAAACCAAATTAAGTGTAAAATGAATCCACGTATTCCTTTTATTTTAAAACCGACTTCTTTTTTCTTAGTGCAAATAACTCAAGATGCAGTGTGATGCCCACAAGTTCACTGGCACCATCCACGTCCCTGCAGCTGGCTGAGGACACACTGCCACCAGAAATCCGCAGCATTTTGGCAGCTGCTCACTGCACTAATGTCAGCACAGCCACAGCAACCAGGAGAGCTGGGCTGGAAGCGTGGCACAGCCCAGCATTCAGGCTCTTCCCTCCCCATGAAATTTCCTTTCACCACAAGCAGTCCCGGCACGTTTCCTTCCTTCACCTTTTGCCAAGAGAAAGCCTGGCAGCACGGAGGAGCGAGCAGCTGCAGGAGGATGCCCAGCACCTGGGCTCAGAGTCTGTGCTACTTCTTTGGTCAGGCAAAGCAAGAGGCTTCGGCAGCTCCCTGCTGCTCTCGGGCAGAGCTGCAGCGGTCGGAGGAAGCCCCCGTGTGACGTGGGGAGGCATTGCTCTCACTCTGATCATGCTGCTTTTGAAGAATTCCAAAAGATGCTTTCTCAGTCTCCAATTACATAGACTTCTGAGTTGGCAGAATTATGTTTTTCTTTTCTTTTTTTTTTTCTTTTTTTTTTTTTCAGGGGGGAAGCAACAAGACCAAAGATGAACAGCTACTGTGGCCAGTGCCTGGCTACTGCTTTGTCAGCATGGCTGCTTACAGAGCTTGGTAATACTCAACAGAACCGGTACATTTTCCTGCAGGATAACAATTGCACTATTTGGATGGAGCATTTTAAAGTATCCTGAGAGGATATCTTTCTGCCAGATTAGTAAGAGCATCTTCAGTCTTCACATAACCATTCTCTATACGTTTGTATGACACTAATATAGGCAGATCAAAGATGCCAGTCTGCAAAAATCAGAAGGAAAACGCACATGTATTGCAATTGTCACATTCCCAAAACCACAGTAAGCCTTTTGGCATATTTTAGAAAGGAGAAGATAAATAAATAAAGGGAGAAGAAGAATGATTAGCCCACAATAAAAGTGCCAAACTTCACTCACAGCCGAATGGGAGGGTGAAGGACTCTGCACAGGCTGCAGAAGGCAGCGTGGAGCCCAGCAGCACCCAGGCTGAAGTTTGGCAGCCGTGCAGCTGCTTGCTGCCCTCCCTATAAAGTGGGCTCTCTGCAGGCTGCCATGTGTGCAGAGGGAGGGGTTACAGAAAATCCCCGTGTTGATGTTTGCAGCTGGCAGCACGCAGGCATGTCACATCTCACCTGTAGGCTGTGAATTCAGTCGGGCACTTTTATTTCTCTACAGCAAGAAGGCAGCTGGTGGCTTACTACGATGTTTAGAATGGCATAGTAGGATGCTCCCTGTGTGTGTAGCTGCATACAGACACAGAGCCATGCCTGCTGTACGTTATGCTGACATACAGACAGGTACACACTTAGTTTCAGTCTATTCAGATGAATTAAAATGTACTCATTTCTATCTGACACAACAGCATGCACCATAGAAAATGGGATTTTTATACTATTCAGATGCAATTTTGGAATCATTTTAATAGCTTAGACTTGAATACTCCACTGCAAGTACATCAGCGCTTTTACAGCCCAAATCTGTTTTCTCATGCTGTTAATGTTAGATCAGAATATTGGCTATACTGAAGGATCTGCTTATATAAAGCAAAGTGCTTTGGATTGAGCAGATCTGTGCACATACAGGATTCTGAAGAGTAGGACAGGTCCCCAAATTAAAATGCATCCCAAGCATTGCATCTCCGTATCACAGACAGGTGCCCCACACCAACAATCAAGAGGATTACGAGAACCACAGCTTAATTGATTTGGGGATTACATTTGGTTAATCAATGCCTTTTAAAACCATCCCAACTCCTTAGGGCAGGGTACCTGTTACAACACATTAGACTCATCTGAGAACGTTCTTAAAAGAAGTGGTGTGACAGAAGGTCTGGACGACTTGGGCGCCTTCCTACTGCTCTGCAACAGCGAGGCAAAAACACTTGTAGCACATGTGACACGTTACCCTGCTGCTGTCCAACAACAGCAGACACACTCACGCTTCTTACAGCCAGCTACGCCGTTCCACACGGATGTAACACCACACGCTCCCTAAATGCCACTGTGATCATATGGGCTGGGTTTTCAGTGCAAGTGGCACTGCTTCCCACATGGTTCCCTTCAGGCTTTGAGGTTTATACTACAGCTGCTTTCAAGGAGGAGCCTGCCTTGATCTCCTCACAACCGGTGGTTTTGTAACAGTGAGTGACAGCAGGGATGTGCTGTGTTCGAGGTGCTCGGCCTGCGGGAAGCCCTCTGTAGGCAGCAAGCCAGGGAATGCCACTTGTGGCTTACTGCTTGAATACAGAACAGCTGCAGTGATAACAGAGTTATGTACAGGGCAACTGGGGCACTTGGGAAGCTCCTCTGAGATCAAGCAAGCACGAGCTGTTTGCCAAATCATCCAGAAAACAAAACAGAGCCCACTTTGCTCCATGCCTTGGAAGAAGTAGCATCTAGCCCTCTAAAACCAACCTAAATGATGTAGCAGCACTGATTTCCATGAGCAGGCACAATGTGCCTCATCTGAAGGGCCGGGGTAAACCCAAATTTGTGAGCAATGCCTGCCTGTGGTTCCCTGAGCACCTTGGGGACGCTGGGCACGGAAGCACCACCTGCACCCATGTTGCAGGTGCTGGGCATGAGCAGCTCAGCCCAGCTGGTGTGCACCCACAGCAGGGACCAACGGGGGAGACAGACAAAACACTTAAGCAAAAGATTTAAATGAAAGCAGTAGGCGTGGAGGAGAAAGCAAGCTCTTGCCAGGTGAGCAAATCTAAACACAGGTTTTTGAGCAGCAATGCATTAGAAGGAGGAAGCAGAAGAGTAAGCAGCACATACTGGCTCAGAGGGGAAATCACCTTATTCACTCCAAGAAAAGCTGTGATTGCTGGAAGTTTGAGAAAGCATGAAGATAGTGGATGTTCCTGAGGAAGGAAGGCGCTTCGTTACCTAGTTCACAACAGCACAAAAGACAGAAAATTGCAGTACGAGACAGAAAGGCAGAAACCAAAGAAAATAAGAATGCGCCTTGCAGTTAAAAACAAACAAAAAAACACAACAAAAAAGCCCCAAAACATTTCCACGTAGAAAATTTAATTAAGAGTGAGCAAAGCTGGCACTGTCATACAGAAACCCAGTCCCCTACAGTTTAAGAGCAAGCTCCACAACCTGGCTTCGGTCCATGCCCTCCTCCAAAGGGGACCTGAACTCTCACGGTGTGGGCTCACAAAGCCAAATGAGTGCACTGATCTGGCTTTTCATTGAAGGCTCCCCTTGGGAAACTGATATTTGTTTTCCAGTGTTACAGTTAGGAGTCTCAAAAAGGGTGTTGATTTAAAATCCCCTACCTGTGCTGCCGAGCTTGGTATCTGACAGCTGACACAGACATCTAGAGCTGGCATCTGCTCCAGGCATTTTGTAAAGCTCTCACTTGAAATGTACATTTAAATAAGGCTCAGCCTGCCTTTAGTTTAGTATGCACATGCAAAGAGACTTTTCTAGTTGACACTTACTGTTGATTTACAAAATGATTTCACAAGAGCCTTTTTAAACACATTTAAAGCACTCTTGAAAGCAAGTATTTTAAGTGGGAATGGATCTGGCTAAGAGCTGGAAGCAAAATGGGCCTCTAAGAGCTCAGCTGGGTTTCAGTAAACCCCAGATCCCCCTTCTGGGACAGAGACCTCAGACTGCCCTATGGCTGCAGCTGACAGCAAGTCATCCCCATCCTGCCCAATTTAGAAACTGTCAATTCAGATACTACTGAACTGTACTTAAGAGGAAGGGAGAAATATCATGGAGCTGGGAAGAATTTAGCTGCAATTGTTTTACCATCTGTATTGCTCTCAAATTCAGTAGTTCAGGTGGTGGTGTTTCTGGTCTTGCAGATACATATTTTACTTCAATGACACCGTGCCAAAGTTGTACTTTGACGATTATGAGGGAAAAAGAAACTTTATGATTTCATTGGATATTTCGAGAAGATAAGCTTGATTAAAAAGTATAAAAGAAGCAAAAGTAACAGAGGAGACACGTGGCCAGAAGCAGCAGAACCCCCTGCAGCCACACTGCTGGGCCTGCTCCGCCACCGCCCAGGGAAATGCAGAGTGGTGCCTGGAGGCCAGCACTGGCAGGCAGCACCCAATGCAGAACTTGCTGGAACCACAGCAGGGAGAGGAGCAGGAAGGAGGCGAGCGGACAGAGCGACAGGGCATGGCTGGGGGGAGCAGGTGCTGCCTGGGGATGGGTCTGCTGGGATGCTGCCACCTGGGGATGCTGCCCGAGGGATGGGGACTGGGTCATTAGGGGGTGGGCACCTCCCTGACCAGCTTCCCCCTGGCACCTGCAGGATACAGCCGTAGTGAACGCCTTGGGTATACTGACACAAAAACAAGCAGCTTGTTTCAGTACTAAACACAGTGGTTTGGATCAGATTGGGTTGGTGAAGGGATACTGTGCAGACAGCAGTTTTCCATTCCAATCTACACAACTAAAGAAAGGCACTCGTAGAGTCTCTCTTTGCTAGAGATCTGGGCAGTATTTTTAGATGAACTTCTTGACATCTCTGGCATGTGAACGAGGGAGATGAGACTCTAGAAAGCCATCCTTGAGACATGAATGGCACACAGTTCATCTGGTGCTTAACAGGAGAGGCCTTTGTAAAAACACTGTGCAATATTTCATCTTGTTCCTTACCTGATGACTTCTCTCTTTTATACTTTTTAAAACTATTAGAAGAATTTCTGGGAAAAGGCTGATAAAGATCAGCAGAATTATTGCCAGCCACGTGGAAACAGAAGTCAGCATGTGAGCAAATACAAAATACATTCTTTGTTGTTTCAAGAAAGGCCTGAAAAAGAAAGGATACAAATAGATTGTGGTTAATACCACCAGCCCCACGTGTTTCCCAACTAGGTCAGACTGGGATCAAGGTGCTGGCACTAATACCTCCCTGCCAAACACAGACAGGCACAGGCTGCCCACTCTGCTCCCCATCCATCTCCTGCTCCCAGCTGTGCTAATTCTGGAGGGCTGTCAGCAACCTCCTGGGTCTCCTCTAATGCTTCTCCATGCAGACTTTTCACCCTACTTCTCAGCCTACCCACTGTTCCTCCCTGTGGCTTTTTTCTCCTCCCCAGCCAACCGCTATGAACTGCTGATCTCAGCCCTCCTATGAAGCCCTGACCCACCTTCACTGACAATTTTCAAGACCTCTCTCAACAGCAAATTGCCTTTTCTAAGTTTCTAAGGCCACAGCTACCTCCTCCTCCCTGACCCATCCACCTTTCAGTCCTTTACGATGCTTGCTGCCATAGCTCACATGCTCCATTTTTCTTTCTCCTCTTCTGTTCCTTCTTTTCGTATCACCAGGTTTCTCTCCTCCATGGCAGCACTAGAAAATGCCACCTGATGATGTAAAAAAACCCCAATCCTCATTGCCTATCGCTACTACCTGCTGTGCCTGGCACTCAACATCAACATGTGCTCATCATGGTCACGAACACTCTGACATCTCTATAAATCTTCTGACAGACAAAATGAGGGGAGCTGCAGTCACATTCCTCACAAAGAATGTGATGGGCACCCCCTAAGAAAGTACCACAGAAGGAAAAGATACTTGCCAAATGACTCCTCCCCAAAAGAATGAGAAAAACACATAGAAGGCAAGGGAACCCCAGATCACAAAGTGGTTCATCCATGTCCAGAATCGAGTGTCTAAAGCTAGCTGTGTAAATAGAACAGAAAACAACACCAGGCAGAACAGGCATTAGAAGCAGCATGTATTCAACTGTACCCATGTTTCCTTTCACAGTAAGGCTGCAGTCTTCCAGTCAGCCACCTCTCTGCATATGTACACCAGGGAAATATTTTCAACACCTACAGACTGGAACACTAGTGACAGGGAAACAGTTTCCAATTGCAGCTGAGAGTTTTTAACAGAATAAGCTTGATACAATCTCTGATGCTAGAAAGACTGTGTGAAGGTTGCAGTCACTGCAACTGCCTTCTGCCACCACCTGCTGTCCTGAACCAAACATAAAAGACCTTTTGTAAGGTCTGATGCAAACTGTTCATTCTGGAAAGCTCCATGAAACAAAGCAGTTTTGCTATGCTTGTTTGACAAATGTACTTTTCTGACAAATGTTCTTCTCACGGTGCAGAGCAGCAGCTGAAACAAGGTGGGCAAACCCAAATGCTTGGTTGTTCTCAAGCTTAAAGCCAAGCGAAATAAAGTCAAATGCAATCAACTGAAGTACTCAGAAGAAGGCAAAAAATATGTAAATAATTTAGCAGAACATAAGCACTTGTGCATAAGCACACTCTGCATGGTCAACAACCCAACAGTCAATAAGCCTCTTATGTCCTGCGTGTACGGCAAACAGAAGATGGAAGTGTTGGGAAGAAAGGTATTTATAAAAGCATCTTGGGCATGCTTTGGGAGCATGGGCCCTTCACTGCAAGAAAGATATTGAGGCCTGGAACGTGTTCAAAGAAGGGCAACAAAGCTGGTGAGGGGTCTGGAACACAGGCCATATGAGGAGAGGCTGAAGGAGCTGGGAATGTTCAGCCTGGAGAAGAGGAGGCTCAGGGGAGACCTCATTGCTCTCTATAACTTCCTGAAGGGAGGTTGTAGTGAGCTGGGGGTCGGCCTCTTCTCTCGTGTCATTAGTGATAGGACCAGGGGGAATGGTTTCAAGCTACGCCAGGGGAGATTCAGGCTGGACATGAGGAAGTATTACTTTTCAGAAAGGGTGGTCAGGCACTGGAATGGACTGCCCAGGGAGGTGGTGGAGTCACCGAGCCTGGGGGTGTTCAAGGAAAGGCTGGATGTTGTGTTGAGGGACATGGTTTAGTGGGAGCTATTGGGAAGAGGTGAACGGTTGGACTGGATGAGCTTTTAGGTCTTTTCCAACCTTGGTGATTCTATGATCTTCAACATATTTATCACACAGGGTATTTAGCACACATTCAAGAACACCTGCAAAAAGGGACTGGAGAAGGGCAGAATCTAACCTTGAGAGTGACAGTGAACACCAGCACAGTGAAAACGATCGTCCCGAAGGTCCAGTTTCCAAAAACCTGGAAGACAAAGTGTGTGGTCACATGTGCTCCTACCCACTTTGAGAAGAACAGAAAGGAATGACGACACAGTGCAAGCAGGGAGCAGAGGGGACGGAGGAATGGCGCGACTGCTACTCAGGACTTGGCTACACTAACCCTGTGCCATGCACTACCACAGACAAGTGACCGGCGTTGTGACAGCGACAGACACAACCTCCTACTAACAGCAATGTTGATCGAGAACACAAGTCATTGGGACCACCTCTATTTCATGATTTCTTGGTAATTGACTCAGTTTCTGCTTTCTCGTAACACAGAACCACCGCAGCACCTCTACTGATTGTGCTGGGCCAGTCCCAGTTGCAGAATGCACCAATGGGTAATTCTCTGTGTGAGAATGCATCGGTTTGGTTTGTGGATACTAGTGACTATGCACAACAAAGAAAAGCAGATACTGTATATAAATCCAAATGATGGCAACGAATGGGACAGATGCTTACCAAAGGCTGTCAAGATCTGGATGCATACATTAAAACAGAAAGTGAAATGTAAAAGTTTTTAAAAAACGCAAAAAAAAAGTCAATAGGAGCGAAAAAGGAGTCAAACATACATGGATATAATGAACAATTGCTGGTAGCAGTTCTTACAAGCATAAGTGTTTACAAAACAGGACAAAACCACAGGGCTTATGTGAGTGCCACACAGACCTGGCCTCTCAAGGCATCTGCAGAACACATCGGGGCTTACATGTTCTATTCATACGCAACCAGAATGGCTATAAATACAGAAAGGCATGGCATCTACAACACAAGAGCATGACTACACATAGCTGGGGCCATGAACGTCAGCACTGATGCAACACGTGCTATTCTCAGCTTTCCTCCGTGTGCTGTCCCCTAAAAGAACAAAAGCTGGGGTGTTTTCAAGCTCACAAGTGATGGTGTCAGGAAGGTCTCCATCAGCTGAGCCCTGCTAACACCTCCCTTTGGTAAAAGGTGTCCCAGGACAGCACAGAACACTGTGTGTACAGCTGCACTGATGCCTTGCCCTGGGCAAAGCACCAGGCAGCACGAATCTGCTGTAAGACCAGTTCTTGTACTTAGAGAGCACAATCACCGCTGCACTGTTGCCATGGTGATTTGGAAAACGTTTCAAGCACTTGCTGCAGAATCACACCATAAGCAGTGCTACACCGCTGGACACATCGCACAGCTTAAGCATGTAGATATGTGCTGTCAGGCAGATAAGAGAGGCAGGGCGCAAAAGAAACACTCAGCCTTCTCTTTTTTGGGGGAGGATGTGTTGTTACCTTTCCATTATCTTCCAACGATGAATTTTGAAAAAGAAAATAAACCCCAAAGAAAAACACGAGTCCTTCAAAGGCGCCCAGGAAGGTCCAGTACAAAAAAGGCCTCCACTGCAGCATGGCGTTGTCAGAAACTTTCCTGCCAAGAAAGCAAGAACAAAAATCACTGTCACGTGGGACCTGCTGCAAAGCCCTGCATTTCTGTGGGTTTGTTGTGGGTACTGCTGCAGGAAACAAAGAGGTAAAACACCCAACTATCTGCCAGCACGCAGGACATAAACAACATCTGCTCTGTGTGGCTGCTGATCATTAAAAATAATAATCAGGAGATATTCAAGAGATTATTATTTTTTATCCTTCTGTATGCGATGCAGATAAAATCCCAGCCCTGTCTGAGCTAAGCCAAATTCTGCCCCACGCCTTTTCCATAGCCACTGTGCTTCCTTGGCCCTTCCATACTTCTGAATTTCAAAGCCAGGGCTATGCTGAAGAAACATATGAGATGTGGTGAATCTGTGGTACGCTTCCCTCTTTTTGTTGAGCCCACAAACAAAATTTTTTGGGAAAGCTCTGCAAATCTCATTCCTGGTGGTTTCTCTGCATAGGCTGAAAATAACCCCCTGAATCACTCCGTGGGATTTAGCATGGGGGTTTAGCAGGAGGCTCCTGGCTGAGCACAGGAGTGAGATCTGGCTGCAGGCAGCAGCAGCTCCCTGCACCTTGCACCACTGCCTTTTCAGATGCTCCTCCTTAAAATCTGAGGATTGATGAGGGATGAAAGCATGTTTACAGCAAAACCAAAAATCCTCTCTTCTCATTTTGTCTTCCTAACTACAACTACCTGAAGCAAGATGAACTCTGAAAGCAGGCATGGTGCTGAGCTTCTGTAAATACAATTTCTAAAGCAAAACCCTACTGGAATCCCTTGTACTGCAGTGACAATTCTCTAACATACTGTACTTTGGGACCAGTCTGATTTGTCTGTACTCCTTACTAAGAGCTATTTTTTTTGCAAGAAGGGAAAATGCAAAGAACCTGTTCAGTGCAATCATTTTGCATTCCCATTTATGTCCTGCAGCACTCATTGTAAACAGGCTTTTAGTGTGCCTCAGATGAGAGATCTGCACTGCAGCAACTCAGCATTTATACAGCAGAGGCACAGCAGTCATTCTGTATTCAGCAGCACATGAAAAGTCATGAATATTCAAACTGAAGCTATCTAAATGCACAATTAATCTGTTTTCCCTCAATTCACACACCCCAGTGATCAGACAGCCTGCAGGTGAGAGCACAGGAACCTGCTATTATTGGTCTGTGCTGCACAAGATTCAATTACAAACGTATTTGAAAATACATGCATTTTGCTACATGGCTGGAGGAGCTCAGAAGTTTAACCATAGAGCTGAGCAGTTATTTCATCAATAATACCTTTAGGAACCTGCTGCCTGAAAGGCTGCACCCAGGTATATATGTGGAAAGGGGTGGGGGAAATTGGAAGCATCTGAGGTCTCACAGGGGGTCAGGAATACCCCCAAGTTGCAACCAAGGAAGGAGAGAAATATACCAGCACAAGAAATGAAGACCATCTCTCCTTACACAGTGCAATCCACGGCAACGTGGAGGTAATTGTGAGAACAGAGTTTTCAGCTCTCATGTTCTGAAATGAGGATTTGGCTTTTGGGGCATTTATCCACCTACAGAAGCTGAGGAACTGCCTGCCTGAGCTGGACTTCAGCAGCATTCACCTTCCTGTAAATGAACAGATCTCTTTTCTTCCCAAAGCTAGATTTCCCCATCCATTACATGCTCCAGGAAGTGCTTGGCTCACACTGCTCAGCTCAGAGCTAACACAATGAATGCTCTTGCCAGACCTGCAGCTTGCTTTTACCTGTGGATTAAGAGTTCCATCTGCAGTTTGTTTTTTCTTTACACAGACAGAAGTGCAATTTGCTGGACCAGATACCATTAAAGAGCGTGAACAGAAATAGACAATACATAGGACACTGCTCTGCTCTAACACAAAGCACTGGGGATATAAACAGCCTTTCTGCAGTTCCACAGCTACCCTGTTCCTCTCACAAGGCAGGTACGCCAGCTCAAACCACCCCGATGGACTGTGTCCTGCACCAACAAAGCTTAAAGTGCACTGAGGCCCACCCAGCCCCTTGTGACTTACATGTACAGCTGTGGATCTGAGGTCAGTGTGTCAATGTTGATGTGCTGCTCCAGGAGGCTGTAAGCCAGGATGGGGAGAGATGTGAAACAGATGTTGTACATGGTAAGGTAAGCAGCATCGTACAGTGGCTGAAAAGAAAGGGTAAAGTGAGTCAGAAATCCCATATGAAAAGCCTTCTCTGAGACAGATTTGCAGTTTCCAGCCCTTGTCTCTGTACCCACCATGTGGACTCATCCCTTTGTCACAGATGTGGGCCACGCTCTGTGCCTGTCTGGGCTCCAGCACGACCTCCACAACAACGTCATAAAACAGCCGTTACTGCAGCTTTTCTGTAGCTGCCCTTGTGCTGCTGTTTCTATTAATGCACTTGATGTCTCCTGTGACTTTCTAAAGACTTTTTTTTTTTTTATTTTAAGAGGAACTATCATTTTTTGTTTTGTTTTGTTTTGTTTTTTAATAAAAAAGTGGTTTTGCTGAGACAGGCAGAGAACAAACTCTTACGCTTTTAAGACCAAGCAGACAGAGAAGAACAGAAGCAAATGCCACAGCTACTGTCTCCAAGCACCTAAGCCCACCTGTCAGAGGTCTGTCCGTCTGACACTCATCTGGACTAAGTGATGACACTCATCATGTGTCTTATTTAAAGGATGTTACAAAAGAACAAATTGTTCTTCTTTTTGAAAGACACTTTTAGTACAGGGAAATGCAACTGATGAGAGAAGATCAGGAAGTCTTTGAAAGACTTTCCAGAGTATAAGTAGGAAAATTAGGTGCTGGCAAACCAGCTATGACACCCCCCTGATACCTTGGGAAGGTCTCCATTCATGTTTAAGCAACAAAAATGGGTCATGGATGGGAAAGGAAAGGAAATGTATTTATTTGTTTTTAATTGCAAGTCTCAAAAACAAGGTACTGAGCAAGGAGGTCAATTCCTACTGTCATCCAAAGAAAGACGAGGAGGTGGAGGGATGACCAAAAGTCAAGCTTCTGCTAGGAAGCCTTGCTGTGTAACTGGCTTTTCATCCTGCCTTTTTAGACACATTACTGAAAGTTACCTGCTGTGAGAATCCACAGAAGAACTGGTATAAAAATTGTGGTAAAATGAAGCAAAGGTTCTAGAGAAAGGAAAAAAGAAAGGTTAGCAGGGAAGCATTCATGAGTTTAGTGAATGCTTGACTTTTCACTCTAGATCCAATAATTTTTCCCATTTTCAGACAGTATTATCTGATACTGTACTATCAGATAAAGCAGGACACTGTTTTCTACCAAGCTCTACGCTGTTCCAGTAAGCTTGTAGCATCAGCAGAAGACAAGGGAAGAAAGTCACGCTCTCACATTCCCCTACATATAGGGCTTTCAACTAGCAGGCACATGGGAGGCACACACCCCCCCTAGATGAACAGAACAGTGTCCTATACATCATCTTTCCATTTTACACTATTTCTATCATCAGAGAAACCCACAGTGAAAACAAAAGTAATGAGCTGAACACACATCCTTACCTTATAGAAGAAATACTGTACAAGGTGTGCTATTCTCACATAATATAAATGCCCATGTGCTAGTAGCAATTTTCTTAAGTGTTTAAACTTTGGAACAGCATAGTCACTGTTTCTTGCAGCCTGACGTCCTTCTTTGCCTTTTATACCTGGAGACAAAAGCAAGGCAAGGACTGAAATTTATACTGATGCTACTTGTGAAATTTGGTCACATAATTGAATGCTTCAGGCCATGACAAAGGCCGTATTTCCTTTGTGGTTTTTAAGACTTTCACACTTCAGACATGTCCTTGTCACCCTGTGTACCCAGCCACTGGGACTGACCCTGGGAGCCACTGGGAGAGCAACGTTAAAGCTCTGCAAGACTTGGTGTGGCCTTGGCTCTGTGACAATCAGACCCTCCTCTGGAGTTTTTAACCTGAACTTAGGTTGCTAACTGAGTTCTTATGTAGGAGCATGTGGTGACGAGCATCTCAGATAAACCTGATAAAAGATAAGGTTTCCCCCAGGCCTGCCCACATCTAGCAGTGTGGTTATTACACTGCAGAAGCTCAGCATCCCAAGAGATCCCCCTCAGCAAAGCGCAAGAAAGCCAGTTTTGTTCACTCAAAAACCACATCCAAATTAACTACAGTGAAGGATTCTATTCATTAGAGGCTAACATGCCATTTCTAACAGTCAGAAATAAAGAGGGTGGTTAGAAAAGAAAGGACATCCCTCCCTCTTCAGTGGTACTTGAAAAACTGTCAGTACATCCACAATCTCTGACAACAATCTGCAGAAATTTAGATATGAAATTCAGCAGTTTTCCAGCCTGATATCAGGCATCTGGGCAGGGCAGGCACAGCACAGCCCAGCATCAGCCCTAGGAAGATGCACACGTTGCAGCTGCAATCAGAGCTGCCAGGCTGCTGCAGTACTTGGGTAAAGGACAAATGCCTGCTTCAGCTCAGCTGAGATGAGTAGGTGCAATCCCACCAAAACTCTCAGCACTGAATTTAATAGCGAAGCAAAGGTCAGAGGAAGTTACCAGTTTCATTTAAGATAGACTCAACTTTTGTCTGCACAGAAGACAGCAGAAAAACCCCACTGTTTCACCAAAGGGAACTAAAGTGTAAGAAGCAATCTGCAGAAAAACCACATGGTAAAGACAAAGAGCACGTGCCTATCAAAGGGCAGCAGCCTACCCTGATCCCAAGCACTGATCTGGACCAAAAGCCCTCTGAAAGCAGCAGGTGACTTCCCCAATCTGCCAAGTGGGATTGGTTCAGCCACGTGCGATCAGTTACAACGGTGAACGTAAGCAACACAGCCTGACAGAAGCCCCAGGTATCAGATGGGTGTATCAGGGGTCTTACCTATTCCAACATGTGCTTCCAAAATCATACTAACATCATTGGCACCGTCCCCTACCGATAGTGTTATCGGGCTCCCTTTTGTGTTCTTCACCATGCGCACAATCTAAAGATTTAAAACAGGATAGCAGCACAAACCAAAAGTTCAGTAGAAGATAAACAAAAAAAACCCACACTGAAAAATACTCCACCTCCAGGGACCTCTGTAACTCCCCAGATACTCCTGAACAAGTAACCTAGCTCTGTGGCAACGAAATAAGAGTTCAGATTAATCAACACCCTCACTATTTCCTTAGCAAGCATCAACCAGAGGAAAAGCCAAGACTCAGCTTCACAGGGCTGAAGGACAGCATTTAGAAACAAATTACTCCCAGCAGTAGCCTCTCCTTCCCCCCTCTCAGACCCTGCTCTCTCACAGAGATGTGGCCTCTCACGCATTTCAAGTGGAAGACAATCATACCCTGGAACAGGGCTAAAAATGCATTGTTTAATCATCCTTTATCATCAGCTGGTGTGAGGAAGTCATGGACTACAGAGTTGGAAAGGGAAGAAAAAGAACAAATGGGTTTTGTTTATTCCTAATTGGGTTGGGCTTGTGGCTTCCTGCAAGCGTATTTAAGAAAGGTTTTATATTCATAATTGAAAGACTGGTGTGTTTCCATAACGCTCTGAAGTTCAGACAAGGCTAATATATAGCCTGGGGAAGCCCTAGCTGATCAAGATGAGTAAGCTTTATTTAAAGCAGCACTGCAGGAAACGTAGCCTCACACCGTTATACAGAAATAATCAGTGGTTACATCTATCAGCTACTACCAAAGAAACGTTGTTAATGAAAGGACTACAACTTGAAGGGTTTTTTTTACTACCCCAAAAGTCTTCCTGCTTCATCTTCCTGGCAAATCTGTAACTCAGACAGTTCTAGCAAGACTGCTGCATTTTGAGTTTGTGACTTCCTGTGCCAGGCCTTGTTTCCTGCTCCCTGGGGAACAACAACACCCCTCCAGGAGCCTTTTGCTTGACTTTGACATCTACTGCCCAGTGAGGGCAGCTGACCCCCAACAACAAGAAGCCAGATAAGACGTGATTTGCAAAGTTGTCTCACTACAGGTTTTGAAGCCCACCTACAGATCAGGTCAAGTCCATCCTATGGAGTAGAGGTGTGTTATATCACTTAATGACATGCTTCAGTTAGTGGGGGAAAAAAAAAAGAAAAGGAAATACCTGTGCTTTCTGCAGAGGAGCCATTCGGCAGCACAGAACTGCAGTACATTTCAGGCAGATTTGTAGAAATATGTTTTTGTAATGACTAGAACTGGAATCCTGAGAAGGATTGAGTATCAGCGACAGTGTTGAGCCGTCTATAATCAAGCCGTATTCTTGACTCAGTGTCCAGCTTCTGGGGCACAACGAGGAACAGATTTGGAAGAAAAAAAAATCAGTTACTTTAAGAAGTCAATCTAGCTGCTTATATCATCTCAGTGGAAAAGGAACTACTTGTGTAGTAATCTTTCCCTCATCCTTTCTGGGGGGCTTAGGCATCATAAAAAGCCTGGATTTAGAACGCGTCCTTCACTAAGGGAGCTGCATAATTAAGTTCAAAGCCAGCTAACACTAGAGATAATGAGGCAAAGAAGCAAAGCAAAGGAGACAGCAAGCAGCGTGTTTCCTAACAGACACAGGCTTGGATCTCACCACTCACCTCTTCAGGCTACCCCGGGGTTTGGGAACATCCTGGATCAGCCTTTTGTGGTAGTCCATCAGCAGCTCGTGCAGCCGGTCCTCCTTCCTCTCACACTCACCCACCACCCTGGCTGTCAGCTCCAGCAGCTCAGTGCTGGTCTGGAAGAGCCTGCAAGCATAGCAGGTGGACTTGGCAGTCTCCATCTTGTCCCCTGTCAGTACCCACACCTTCATTCCAGCAGCATGCAGAGCTTCGATCGTCTCCGCTGACTGTTCCTGCAGCCTGAGTGCAAAGAGAAAAAAAGATACCACTGCTCAGGCTGGCTTCGGATGCAAGGCAGGCTATGAGCAGCTCCACGCTACTGTGGTGGCACGTCATTGATTCCCCAGCCTCTGTCATCCCAACAACGCTCCACATCCCCAAACCAGCAGTTCACCAGGCAGGGAGTCACAAAGCTGGGCTGATGGACTCTCAGCACTGCAGGTGCCCTGGCCACCAGGCCACCTTCACACCCAGAGCTAGCACACAGCCCTGCAAGCAGAAGCACCACCACGCTACTGGACAGAAGCAGGATGACCCTGGAGCAGCTCTACATTATGTACACAACACAAGAGTGTTGTGATAAAAGAGACCCTCAGAGAAGGCTTCCCTGCAGGCCCGAGGCAGGAACCTCAGAAACATGTTTCTGAGATACAGCACTCCATGGGTGTAAAGAGGCTTAGCCAACACTGCCTCTTAATCCACAAAGCCCCAAGGCATCCTTATTTTGCAGGTAGGGAATGTAAGCTAGAGAAAAATTAATTGATTGTCCCCACGCTGAAGAGACTACTGCCACAGGAATAAGGATTAGAGCTCAGCAATCCCACTTTTTTACATGCAGACAAAAATCACTGCATTATACTACAAGACCCAAGAGTCAAGAATAAGAGGTTAATTTACACATGCACTTACTGTAACAGCACACAAAACTGAATTTGTTTTGATATGTAAATTGATGCTGCATGCATTCATTCATTTTGTAGAAGTGTGAGTACTTCTGTGGTTTCACTAATAAATCCTACTTCTTACAGTAGCTGATTTTTACGTAGCTAGGCACTAAGTAATGGGTTGTATCACAGAGTAATTGCCCTGGATGCTCCCAGCCTCTGCCCTGCTGCTCAGCTCTCACAGGGAGGCTCCAAGTTTTCTCCCACTGCTCCCAGGCTGTCCCCTAACCAAGGGAATGCCAACCCAGGCTGAAAAGGAATCTCACCACGGCTCACGCCAAGAAAGCAAGGGGCCACCACAACACAAGGTTGTAGAGAAACCATGGGTACCAACGTGCTTGATCTGTGTGCTGGTGTCTGTTTACCTGTCTTCTACAGCAGTCGCCCCAATCAAGTGCATGTCTGCTTCTGTGTCTTCAAAAACCTGTGCCATCTTTTCTTCCCTGTCCTGCAGAGCCATCTTTGCTTCATTAAGCTGCCGGTCAATCCTGTCATACTCCTTCTGAGTTAGTTCCTTGAATGCCACACAAAGTGTTCGGTAGCCATCCTTGTAGGGGTGGAAAAAGAAGCAGACAGCTGCCCTTAAAGCCTGTTTTGTGCAGCTCCCCACGTTAGGATCAGCACTTCTCCTGTCAGCAATTTGTCAGTACTGAACCTGACCATAACAACAGTTGGCTTAAGTCAGAAGACAACATCTGTGTTCACACAGGAACTTCTTCACATCAGAGCACACACGCATGCATGTAGCACAGCAGACAGAAGCCAAGGGCAGGGATCCAGAGTGGAGACCCTACACCCAGCTGGGACAACTGAGTGCCCCACACTTAGAGCCAAGCAAAAGACACCCCATCACACCACCACCACTGCCAGATCGGCCTCCCAGGACAGGCTTCTCTTGCACCTTCTCATGCACATCACAACTGACACAAAGATTCCTCCCACCAGAGCAAACACTATGCTTTTGTTAGTGCTATTTTTAACTTGCTCGGGAGATGCTGGGACACAACTGCAATCAAACCCATATAAGTATATCAACAGTCAAATAAACACGGAAGTCAAAGAAACAAAAAAGGAAAGAAACCAGGCTTCAAAACAATAAGGAGTGACACTTGGATTTTCAGTAGTTCCCTCCAAAGTGAGGTCACATCCTATTTTTGGCATACAACTTTCCTGAGCACAGAGCCAGCCACATCCCCACTGTGTGCTCACCATAGCATTGCGGTCCACGTGGACTTTAGTTTGTTGGATCTCCTCTTGCTGCACTCTTGGAAAAACAGAGGAGTCTGCTCCTTTACAGAAGAGAAGCAGCTTTCCTAAAAGCAAAGTTACAAATACTTTATAGCATCCAAAAGCCATAGAAAGGCTTAATGGACGTTGGCGTCAACACCAGCAAAAGATACAGAGGGAAAAGTATGGCAGAACGAAAGGAGGAACTTCTAGAAGCAACCCAAAAGTGGTCTGACACCTAGACAAAAGATTCTTTGATATTGGGCTGGACTACTGAGCGTCACTACCTGTCCCTGAGCAAGCTTTCTGCAAAAGGCTGGACAAAATGTGTTAATGTATCTAGACAGCTCAGAAAACCCAGCAGCCTCAGTTCTCTGGGTTGCAGCTCATGGCATTACACACACTCGCGGTAAGAACAAAGAAGGTGTGTTCATATTTGTGCAGTTAGCTGTACCTGAGGTGGTTCTCACAATGACACTCATACGGCGACGGACAGGGTCAAAGTTCAGTGTATGGAGAAGCTGATACCTTTAAAAAGGAGAAAAACTGAGCTTAGGCTGAGTGCAAGGAACATAGCTCTTCAGGACAGCTCCACACTGACTATCCAGAGAAGTGAAACTTGCTTGGGGGGCAAACAGTAGGGGAGTACTGGAGTTAGGCAATTCACTCCCAGCTTTTTGCATGCACGTGGATGTCACAGGAGCTGTGAGCACAGGGTAAAACCAAATCATTTTCCATCTGGGAGGGGCAATGGGAGGCATATCACACTGCTTAGGTTGTGCCCTGCTTGAAGGCGCAGCTGCTACCCATAAGGCTCTGGGAAAGGAAGGAGACTGCAAGGACAGGACACACTCAAGGGTCCTGAAGGCTTCCCCAGGACTGACAGCAGCCCCATGCAAGCAAGCCCTTCAGCCTGCTCACTGCACAAAGGAGCAGGGGCTGTGCAGGTTGGTAACTGGTCTGACAGCCTTTGCTGAGAAGTATTGACCTTGCCTGGTTTACCTACATTGATTGATCTTAATTAGCCCACGTGTGAGACAAAGCTGAACAGAGTCCACTCAGCCCCTAGCAGCAATATTCCTAGCAGGCCCTGTGGCACTTACATTTCAGTTTCATTCTTTTGGTTTCGGATTTTCATGAAATCATTTTCGAGTCCTAGAAAAGTGAAACCATACCTGTCAATAAACAAGAGGACAGAACAATATTGAGAGCACCCATTGGCGTGTGTTACACATTAACAGAGTTCTCATTTCAAGACCTGTATTGCTGAGGAGAGGTAAGAAGTTACCAAGCCCGAGCTAGAAGGCTTGGGCAGCTGCTTGCAGAGCCAGCTCTGACATGCTGTTATCACTCTCATATGACATGGGGAGCTGGACATCAGAATTGCAAGAGTGCCAGGAGGCTCCACACATGGTCCCTGTGTTTCCAGCAGATTTACAAGAAACAAAACAAAACGCAACACCATCAGATTCTTACTTTTCAGCGCCTTTCACCAAAGCGATTTCATCTGGGGAAGAGGAGATGTAGGTGTTTTTGCACTCAGGATGTCCTATCAGCCCGTCCACCTGGTCTGCTTGTTTGATCCGAACGGTGTGGCACAGGCAGAGGGCTCGCAGGAACAGCTCCTCTCGGCTCTAGGCATGGAGAAAAGGCCCATGACCAGCTCTGTGCCATGCATGCCATCCCCTCTGAGCAGCTGGTGACCCCTGCTGTGTGTATGTATTTCAAAACACAAAAAATCCAGTGCCCTCCCCACAACACTTCAGCAGTAATAGATCATGTACTGACCTCTAGCCTGGAGCCACCAACAAAACACATCGAGACGCAGATTTCTCACCTTTTCTGCTTTGCCATAGCATTTTAGGGGTCCGTCAGTCTGAGAATAGCCATCAACCTCCAAAATGCAGTCCTTGTACTTGTGCCCATCTATACAGCACTCAATGAACTCCATGCTGTTCTCTGTCAGTGTCCCCGTTTTGTCAGTGAAGACAAACTCCACCTAGAAGAGAGCAGACAAGAACAGACACCCACCTCACTGCACTGCTGCAACCATCATTGCAGCAAGGCCACGTGTGGAAGCAGCCCTCCAAAAACTGCAAGGCTGGGGCATTTTGGTATATCTGTGCCAGCCCTTTGCTGCTTTCCTAACCTGGTCCTCAGAAACATGCAGGTGCCTTGTGTGGGCACCATTGGGCATCTTACCACTTCCCTCATCCTTCATCTTTCCATCCGTTGCACAGCTGTCAGGAGGCAGCTCCCAAAGACTTCTAAAACTTCCTTCAAGGCCCTTTGTTCTCCTTCATTCTACTTCTTGTCTGCTTTGCTCCGGCTCCCAGTGCTCATACAGCTGCTGCTGAAGGTCTATTGCCTCCCCTGTGGGATTTCCTCCTTGGTGCTATATTATGTACACGTGTAATTGCTACTCCAAACTGGTAGTAATTTTAAAATAAGAAGCAGGAGGCACTGTACATATCCCACACTCAGAAAGAGAAGCTATAACTGCTCCAGCAAAGCCAGCAGCAGCATGGCTGCACATGCACTGCATGCCCAGAGAGATGACTGGGTAGGCATGTTTGCTAATCCTTGAAGAGACAGAGAATTTTTAATTTTTAATTGAAGCGGTGAAAGCAAACCATCCTGACACACTAAGTGCTGTGCCTGATATTCCCCAGTATGGAAACAATTGGCATGACCCAGTTCCTCCTCCCTCATACACTATTTATAACCTCACCCACTTCGTGCCGCGAGCGGAATCACATTAAATGGAAAGTGCCACCAGTCCGGCCAAAGCCTTGTACTGCTGGGACAGCAGGGGCTGCCATACCAAGGCTTGTTATCAGGGAGAATGTTACTACAGCAGCAGTGACCCATGAGTTGCTTTTCACAGCTATCAAGAGCTCTGAAACATACAGCTGTGCAGAAACCACCACCAGAAGCACCAGCCACCAGAGCAGGAGGGGACAGTAACAGTGTGCGTGCTGCTGGTTACAGCAGAATCTTCTGCCTTTCCTCTTGTGCTGCTGCTCCCCTGCCAACACGGGGATGTCTCTCAAAGCAGATGCAAACAGAATCTGTTCTGACCTGTCCGAGCTCCTCGTTCAGGTCTGAGGTGTTCACCAATGCTCCCTCTTTTATTTCTTCATCGTACATCTCTTTGTCCCAAGAGATGAAGAAGGAGCCCAAGAACTTCTGCATCTCTACTGTAACATACATGGAAACTGGGATAATAAAATTGAAGAGGACCATAAAGGACAAGAAGTCTGTGAACATCCGCAACACCTGCAATGGAAAGACAAGAGGAAGATGCAGTCTGTGCTTGTCAGGCATAACTCAGGGAGACAGCGTTTCTTTAAATGTTAAACAGAAAAAAGCCCTCTGAAAATAACTGAATGCAGTTAAGACTGCACTTTCCTCTGATGTAGAAAATCTCCTTGCCATTTACAGATACATGAGAGTATAACAGAAGAGCGCACAGAGCTGTTTCCAAGTGATCAAATCTACGTTTTATCCAGGTACATACATTCGTTTTCAGAATATACTGCTACAAGCTGATTCTCATCTCAGGTATCTGCAGCAAGTGGCTTGAAAACAGTCAAGCACTGATTCCGTGACATCCCTGAAGTCCTACTCAACCATCAACTACATCAGCTGATTCCCACCCACTTGCATTCACTCTTTCAGGCTTGGCTGCATGCGTCTCGGCAAGTTTAAGAACCTGGCTGACATGGCCTCAATTTAAGTTTATCTACTCGAAGCTGAAAGATAGCTCAAGTTCAGATAAGGATCCAGGTTAAATCAGCTGCTGCATTTATGTAATATCTCTGTGCGGTGGAAACGATGTTATCCTCCTGCTGTCAGTAGCCTGCATGCATCCGCCTGCCCCCAGGTTGATGGAGATGGCAGCGTGCGAGGGGGGTTAGTGCAAGCCTTGCTAAGAGCTTCACTGCACACAAGCAAGAGAAGCAGGTAGTAATCAAGGCAGGAGACAAACACAAACAGGAGAGACTGCAGCAAGTGACAGCGCTTCCGAAGAGCAAGCAGGCATCACAGGACTGGCAGCAGACGTGATCAGATTAAATATAACTGTCAGAACAAATACAGCTGGAGGAGGTGCTGAAATACAAATCCATTTACCTTGAATGTCTCTCTCTCTTTTTTAGTCTTTTCATTGTACCAAGGCTCATCGTTAAATGGATTACTCTGCCAGACATATTTCAGAGTCGTGCACACAGTAGCTTTGCTCAATAGGATGCATAAGTACACTATCAAGAAAGCGTTGATAGATCTGAAAAATAGGTTTATTTTTAAGATTCTTGCAACTACTTCCACATAGAAAAATCACGCAAATAAGCAGGAACAAGCCTTCCTTACTTTTCAGAAGTAAGAACTACAGAACAAGTGCTTTGGACAGTGCTAATATTCAGGGTCAGTTTGTATAAGTTAATATTTCCTATCTTTTTTTATTTTAAGAAAAAAGCTACTAAATGACGCAGCTACTTGAAAGATTTGCTTAATCAAATACCCAGATTGCACAGAAAATCAGAAAGCATCTGAAACAACAGGCGGCAGATTAGGGGATTATTTCTGTGCAAATCACCCGTGAAGAAAGCCACAGCTTTTACCAGTTTTCGCCTGCTGTACTCACTTTTCCACAGCAGAGCGTTTCTGAGATTTCCCTTGGTAGTTCAAAGCCATTTTTGTTTCCATTCCAGTGTAGACTGCCACTCCTGCAGAGGATTAAAGCAGAACTCATCAGGGACTCACAACCCATAAGGGACCCAGCTTTCACCGAGCCATCAAGGGCATCAGTGTTTACATGGAACTTGATTCCCAGTTCTAGAAATTGGCATTACCCAGGGGCTGCAGAAAGCTCAGTGCCTGCTAAGTAACCTTAGTTACACATGTCCCTGAGCACTGACCAGCAGCTGAAGGATTGTGCACAATTAGAAAAAAGATCAGTCTTCTCTAACAGCCTTCATCCTAAATTACCGGTGTCTAGACCTGTGACTCTGGCACAAGCATTTAACAGAGGAGCTGCAAACAGCTTTCTGCTTCTGTAACCCAGACACAAAGAACAGCTTGCTTAGGTGCATTAACACAACCTGCAGTTAATAAGCAGCACCTCTGCATTTCACCCCCAAACTTTGCACTCAACATAGCTCTGCTGGAGTACAAAAACAACTGCAGAGCCCTGCAGATAAGTACTTTTCCTCCCTAGATTTCATGATAAATAATGACAAATGTAGTTGCTCATCTGATCTATTTACATAATCATAATTTTTAAGAACTGTTCACCATAAATCTTCTTGGTATTTTTGAGGGTAGCACCTTTCAGCAACAAGTTTTCAGGACCCAAAGACCTAAAAAAAAAAAGGTTATAATAGAATGTCACTCAAAGTTCATTACAGTTTAAATCCTAGGGATGAATTATAAAGTTAAACCGATGATTTTTAAGAGTTGATCACTTTATTTAAGCTTTCAATTGGACGCCGCATGACTTCGCCTGTTTTTCCTTTTACATGCTTTTATTTCCATTTCATTTCATGCAAGTTATCCTCAGTGCTCAAAGTTCCAAATTTAATGGTGGATTCTCAGTGAAGTTTTGGAAGGATAAGTGCCAAATGTTCAGATCTAACAAGTCCTGGTACTTACGTAAAAACTGTTTTAAAAGCATTGAAAATGCCTTCAGCACAGTCAGTCAGCAGCACCACCATACAAGATGTAATTTTATTCCTCTTTGAATGTCCTACCCGTGACCCTCAGCTGCTTCCCTTTCTTCAGCTAACAGGGCTCAGGACAACCAGTGAAGGAGACTGGAAATGCCCCAGTCCACGTGCACACGTGTGGTGGCCCTGCATGCAGGAGCACTGGGATCCAGATCCCAGAAATGTGATGCAGATGTCTATTCAGATGCCCAGCATCTTTGAGGGGGGCAGCGAGAGCTGCAAGACTAACCTGGCTACAGGCTCTTGGTTGCTTCTGTACATGATGATCCTTCCAACAAATCTGTAATGAAAAAATACACGAGAATCCTGTATTACAAACACATGAATACTATAGATGAGTAATACAAATGCACTCAAGGGGCATCATCAGGAGATGGGAACAAACATGGAAATTCGTGCACCTGAGAGATGAAGGCTTTGGAAGGGCCAACGCAGGGCCCACCCAGCCCAGGTGCCTCTGGCTGCCACCCCCAGCCTACTTGAATGAAGGAGTAGAACACACGGCAGCAAACCTCCCTCTCCAAGAGTTTAACAACCAAGTCTAATCCTAGAAGCAGTTCAGCCAACACATTTCACTTGGAAGGTACCCCACTCGCTTTAGTGAGCTATGACTTATTTCTGCTGATCAGGCTGAGGCTTTGCAGGACAGGCAGCTCACCGGAGCAGTGAGGATGCCCACACTCACTTGTAGAGGTCTGGCTGTGGCTGCTCACACTCGATCGTGGCTGTGAGGGAGTCTATGGCTTCATCCGTGCAGAGCACGGTGGTGTCCCGCACTGCGTAGTGAGTCTGGGAGGAGAAACACAAGAGGATCAGCTCAGTGGCAGCCCTGGGAACAGCTCAGGAGGGTCCCTCCTCACCCAGTACCCACTGCTCCCCAGCGTGCCCCTGGGATGCTCCTGGGTAAGGAGAGGGCAGCCCCAGTGCTGGGGAGCAGGCTGAGCGCTGGCAGCCCCAAAGCTATTTTTAGGTGCTGTGAAGCTCCATTGCTCACAATTAGCTAGGAACTGCACGAGGATCTGTGCACTGCCTGCAAACACTATTTATTTATAGGAGCTGCCGGAGCATCTGAACCACTGCAGGCTGTGCGGCAGGCTGCCTTAATCCGTCTTCATCAACAGATTTATTAACGAGCCTCCTCGACTCATTTGTGTTCCTCTCATTGTGCACAGTGTAGCAGTTCCTCCCACGAGGCACACAGTCGTGATGCTACAAACACCCACCTGAATGCTGGTGATCTGCCTGGATTTTTGTACTGGAAGCACACACATTTCAGCTATAAATCACAGCTCCTGTGAAGCAGCCCAGAACTGTTCACACAATGCCCAATATCACATCAGGCCCCCGTGCCAAGCTTTGCATCCACTGCTCATGTCTCCATGGACACTGTGCAATTACTGAATGATGCTTCAAAGCAGCCTCCTAATCACTCCCACAATCTTTACATCCGCAGTCCCTCGGCCTATTTAGAAAACACACGCTCTTTGAGATAACATACAGCTGAAGATTCATGCTGCAAAGACAGAGCCCTGCCACAATCCATTTTATAACTGCTCCAGTTCCTAGGCATGTTTTCCATGACCTAACAGGCACCAAAGAAACACCCAACAGGTAGGCAACTGCTACCCGTGTGGAGGAGGTTTTGTGAGTACCTGCATGTGCTTCCCTCACCCCAGCTCTGCTGCACACCCTGGTTCCTAATCTTAGCTGTTTCCCCAAACAGCACTTGTTTTTCTATTCCCTCCTGCACCTTCCAACTCCGTTTCCACCTTAATTTTGTCAAGAAACAGGAGACAGCTCCCCTTCACCTACAGGAATCCACAAACTGAGAAAAATACAGTGCTTAATATAGAAATATAGCATTCTGCTTAGAAACTCAGGTTCTAAGAGCCAAGACTCTGAGAAGTTTAACTCTTGCATACAATACACCTGACACTAACAAGCAGTTGCCTATTTAACATGGATATCTGCTTTTGGGCTGACACCACTCCAAAGTTGTACTCCTCCTCACCAGTATAACCATTCAGTACATCAACACTGCGTCAGCTCACACACAAAATTATCAGCATCAATTAACAGCCACTAATTAAGAGGCGAGCTGGAGATCCCATACAGTCAGATCAACACTGCTATTCCCCAGTGTGCTGGAAAGCATCATGAAATTCCAAAGTAACTTTCATTCTTTGTACTGCAGTTGCTAATATCTGCCTAAGTATTCAGCTGTGAACAAATTCTCATGTCTTGTGACCAACATGATTTTATTATTTCTTTCCCTTGGAGAGAGGGAGGAAAATAATGAAAGGAAATACACCAAAGAGGAGATTCACCCTGAGCAACACTAATATCAAATTTCACTTCTGATTCAGGGAAGAGGAAAGCAAACAAACAAAAAGCAACAAAAGAAAAGCACAAATAAAATCAAATAATAATTTAAAAAAAAATAATCAAAAAACCCAACCAAAAAAGAGAGGGAGTTTTCTGCTCACTGGTGAGAAATTCCCCCAATCAAACAAGACACAGTGCCTCAGAAAGTCCCAAATCACACCAAAATATGTCCATTAAATAACAGAAGTGCTGGCAGGTACCAAAAAGAGACTACAAACTCAAGCTGCTGCTTTACCTATATGCGTCAGATCTCAACACACGCAACAGGAGCAGGAAAGCAGTACACATTGCCTAGGGTGGACAACAATGCAGCTAAGCCTTATAATAATTTATTGACACTATTTAGCTACAGACATTTATTCTGATAAAGATGGAATCAATTTGGGGCAGTGCCAGCAGAAATGGTTGTTTAAGAAAACAAAGGAAAACAAACAATCCACAGAGCACTTGGCTGCTGACTCACTGGATGAACAGACGGAGGGAGGAGATGTTAAATATAGCCATAGCCGTGGGGACGGGTGCTGCAGGAGCATCCTCCAATTAATCATCACACACACACACACACTCTGCACGAGCACTGGCTTTGGTTGCGTGCTGCCCATCCATCCCCATCACCTTGAAATTTGACTCGCCATCCAGACTCGCTGTAGTGACGTAACAGGTCCCATCAGTGCTACTTGAGGCCAAAAATATCAAGTCACAGGGGAAGGTCTCATCTGCTTTCACTTCTACTATGTCTCCAACCTGCAAGAAGAGAGACATTTCAATATAAAAAAAAAACCTCTCTGATATTATTAGATGCTTACAGATTTAGCTCCTCTCAAAGCCTAGAAGAAATCACCTTGGCTAAAAGAGGAATCAGGGTGTTCAAGATCAAGATCAAAAGTCAAGATTACTTGGAGGATCAGCTCTCTGCCTGCTGAGAACACCAGCAGCCTGCCCCTTGCCATGCAGGTGCCCCAGGATCAGAGCCCACCCAGTGCCAAGGCAGCCTGCCCACGCAGCACCACTATTATTCAGTTCTCTGCTGAATCTTGATGAAGTCAGAGACTCTGCACTAATCTGAAGTGCAGGGTGATAAATTAACGTCAAAGCCGGTGTGCTTTCCTGGTGTCCTTGGGAGAGTTGGAAATAGAAGAGGACTGCCTGTCCCAGACAAATGCGGAACACTGACAGATCTGTCATTTGTCAGCACAGGCACAGCTTTTGCAAGACAGCTTCTCAAAAGCAGTCAAACAAAGGAAGCTTCACTTATTAACTGGGAAGGACTCTCAGAGCAGCTCACGCAAAAGTCAGAGAAACCTTGTGCAGCTCGGGGAGACCACAGTACATCCCTGCTGCAGGCATCAGTGTGTATCAGAGACCCCAGTGTCCTGTCTGGTGACAGCCACATCTGAATTGTCTGTTAATGGTTACCTTGATTTTTTCGCTCTCTTTCTGCACTTGCTTCGCATTTTCAATAATGAAGACATTACTCTTGTTCACTTCATTGTCAGCTCTGTGTCTCAACCAGTCTTCGTACCCCTAGGCACACAAATACAAGCAACAAAACCCATAATAGAGCAGTAAACTAATCAGATAGGATGCACTGGGAGGGAGAAAGAAGGAGAGAGGGGAAAAAAAGAAACGAGTAAGTTAAACAGTCCTCAGAACTCCTTCATGCCTGACTAAACATCAACTAGAGTAGCTCAGACTGAATCAATTTATTTTAAAAACTTCATATGCATATTTGACAGATTCAGAACAGATTAAAATAACACATGAAAAATAATCTATATGCAGTGCATGCAACGAGCAGCTGAATTACTGTAACATGTTTCTATTATTCTCAGTGTTGGCAAGAACAGGCTGATAATATGAATAATATGCTTAGCACCCTGTGACTCCTTCCTATGGTAACGCAGGACAAGTCTCTTCTCTTCAGTCTTCACTAAAAGAATAAAACATTCATACATATTTTACTCTAGCTCTCCCTCTCTGGCCCCTGCAGAAGGAACTTATCTTATTATTTAGAGCTTCTGTGGAGGAAATTCAGAGTGGCACATTTGCATGTGATAGGAGAAAAGAGGTCTTTCAACACTACGAGAGGAAAGAGGACTACATGTTTTCAAGGCTAGCTGAGTTTGAACTGTCCCTTCTATTTACCAACAAGGCAGCAGAGCACTGGCTATATTTGGAGCGCATCTCTATACCCTGCGAAGGGTTCAAGAACATTTCTAAAAAGAGAAGAAAAACTCAAGTAAAGTCAGACCTAGAGAGGCAGCCACAGTGCTTATCTCTGCTAACCAGCACAATTTGCTTTCATTAATACAGAGGTGGACGTTTTACACTGCCAAACAAGATACACCAATGTCCACATTCAGCATGCAGTCTCTTGAAAAGACCTTCTGAGAAGAGGTTCCCAAACTCTACCAGCCCATGTTGGTTATTTACTCTGCCAGACATCCCAGAGAGCACGAGAACATGCCTACAGGAATGTTGTCTTCTCCCAATTACTGCTGGTACCTGTTTGATGGCTGTGACAGTGATCACGAAGAAGAGCGGAAGGCCGCTGGTTACCGGGCTGGTTGGGGTGTCCACTATCACCTGCAGACAGTAAGAGCAGACTGGTGACAACCTGCTTTGAGCAGCAGAATAAGCAAGAACTCTGGCCACGGTGCAGAACAGTGCTTGGTACACTTGGAGAGAACCAAGGTAGGGAAGGAGGACGGGGCAGAAGCAGCAACCATATGTGAAGAGCAAGATGCCCTCATTTCTCACTGAAAATCAGAAAAAAACATTTCTCCTCTTCGGCAGTGAAGAGTAGGCATATCCAAACCCCAAATCATGGGCAGTTGCAAGCAGGAGGGCAGCACCAGTCCTCTTGAACCACTTGACACCGAGATGCTAGAAGTGACACAAACCAGACTTATTTACTAAGGAAATACACTGTGAAATGGAATACAAATGTCTAAATAAACCAGAAATGAACATTCTGCCTTTGGGCTCCGATGCTGAGTTCAGAGCATGATTTAAACACAGCACAGAGATCACATGAGGGTCAGTAGTTGGAGCCCCTGAGCTGAGCGCAGCGCTCCTGCTGGGCCTCGAGCCCCTGGGGAACAAAACCCAGCAGAGCCTCTTCAACTTTAATTAAACCCTGGGGCTGTGGGAAACCACAGTGTTTGTTTGACAGCATCATGACTTGGCCTGAAGGGGAAGAATAGCAGAACAGGTTCATCGTTGGGATGTATTCACATCAGAACAGGAAGAGCTGCACCGCTTCCCCACTGATGAAATTCATCACGGAGGTGCCCTCTCCCAAGGGACAGAACGCAAAGCCTTTCAGCTCCCAGCTGAGGGCCTCCAGAAGCAGGTGCTCGTGCCTGCTCAGTGCCAGCATCATTTCAGCAGCAGGAGGGCAGCAGCCCAAAAGCAAACAGAAAGTTGAGAGGCAGCAACGCCTGCAGTCAGCAGGCCTTAGGGACTGTCAGCAGCACCACTCCCAGCATCAGTCCAAACCCTGTGCAGGGACCAAAGCGACCAGAGCAGACTGCAGGGCTTCCCCAGGGACACCCCAAAACCAGGGTAAAGGAATTTGGCTGTTTACTTGGCATCCCTGGAGAGGAGGAAGAACAGGAGGCAGATGCAGAGGGCTTCGAGGGAAAGGGACAGAGAAGCAAAGCAGGCAGAAAGGCTTTGTGTCCCACAAAGGGCCTTTGTTGTGCTCTGTTTGTTTGCATTCTCCTAGCATGCTCACAAACAACAGTATCTGTATGTTTGTTGTTTCAGGCTGCCTTAAGCGCAGCACTGGGAGCAGGCTATGTGGAAATGTAACTCTTTGAAATGCTGCACACTGCAATTTTACTCAGCACAAAGCGCATGCAGCCACCAGGTCAGGGGAGTGAGATAAGCAGAGAGCAATTGCTGTAAGCACAGCAAGTCCTTCAGGTACACAGCCTCTGGCTCATCCTAATGAGTGCCACAGCTTACAAACAGAAGGCTGCAGGAACCACTTTGGAGAACCTCAAGTGAGCAATGGCAGTCGTGGACACGTTACATAGGGGATGGCACACCCAGATGGCCACTTGAAGCATGGGTCAGTTAGCCTAACTTTATCTCACAGGAAGTGGGCAGAGCAAGGGAGAGCTGAGGGAGATCTGCCCTGGGCTTCCTGAGTCTCTCACTGCTGGGCCACGTGAGTTTTCTGCACTAGACAACATGCAGCTGCATGTATTTAAACAAACAATGTGATTTCTGTCCACACAAATGTTGTGTTATAGAGGTATGAACACATGTATTGAATTAAGTCCCTGAAATAACCCAGTGATGTATTTGGAGGGTGTTGCTGCACTCCACACAGAGCTATGGCTCAACACTGCTGCTCCTCCTTGGCTGCTGGTGGGAAGCAGAGGGATGCAGGAGCTGCGTGCCAAACCAAAGGCAAACTCCTCTGAAGCTGTTTCTGAGATATTTTAGGACTTCAACAGCTTCATTTGGATCCACTTAAAAGTGACAAAATTCTTCTGTTACTTAACAGTTACTTCCAAATTCATTGTTTACAAGACTGAAGACCACAATCCAGAAGTCATCTTTATTGTAAGGAACATCTTTCATTCCTAGCACCTCCTAAATAAGCTGTTTGCTGCCAGCTCGCTCTCTACAAACGCACCTTGACCACACTTATCCTGGGCACTCTGTTTCCTCCAGGAAACTCAGTTTCCCCTGGGTATTGCAACAGAACAGCCAATGAAACAGGTATCTGTATCCCTGTTAGTGCACCAATTAGCATCTTATGTTTAATGTGTGTACTTTTCCTACCTCTCTCTCAACCAAAAGCTGAATTTGCAGCTTGGCAACAAGTACTGCCAGGTTGTGCTCCTAAAGCAGCACTGGGGACAACTCTAACAATTTACAGTAATTTGAAGATTATAAACACTGAAGCTCTAGATCCATTTACCACGCTATAACTATTGATATTTTAAGTGACTAGAATTGTTGTGAGTGCTTTTTTTTTATTATTATTTTTATTTTTTAAGATCCAGCAGACCCAGAATGATGAGTGCCGTGGGACCCTGTGGACTTTATGGGGTAGCAAGTGTGTTAGTGTTGTGGGATTATTGTTCCATTGGGTTTGGGTTTTCCCCTCCAACAGAACATGACAGTTGCTTCCATATTTTGGAGGCAATTATAGCTCACAGAGCAAAAACAAGCAGGAAGAGCAAGACTTTTCTCTCACCTACATATATCTGTGATTAAAACAGGCAAGCAGCTAAACTACGGTGAGTCCTGCAACTGGAATCAAGAGCAAGCCGTGTCCTTAGCGTCCAGAGGGCCAGCAGACCAAACACAACACCACATCACTAAAAGGCCATCTCCACCAGGACATCCCGACTTCAGTGCCAGCCAAGTTACAAATTCCCTGTGACACGAGGGAGCGGCGCCAGTAAAATCAAGCGATGGCAAACAGCTGATGCCAGGGTTAGCTGCCTTCCTGCAGCACTGCCAGGAGCCGTGCACAGCCGCCACCTTGGGATCCCCTGCTTCTCTAGTAGCTGCTGAAATGGCCATAAACCATAACTCGTTGCTGTCAGGATAAAAATGTGAGGTCTCTTAAACATGCAGACTTGGGGAGTGTGATACCTTGAGACCTGACCCAACAAAATGCCAGAGATGCCATCTAAATGCAAGCTGTTCACAGTGCTACTTGTGAGCTTGCTGGGGGAGGATCTTTGATGCCTCAATACCAGTCCTACAATAAGGTATCTGGTAAACCTTGTGCTTGAGTATGGGAGTAAAAGGTGAATAAATGCACTGCGGTGAGTCTTTCATATTTCCCGTTCCTTCCCCAGAAATGCATTCTGACAGCCCAATTTTCTCTTTGGTTGACAGAACAGAAAACAAATATTCAGGTTTGCTCAGCTTGTCCCTTAGCGAAGCCACAAAGCAGAGCACAAGTTCACCCGTGTATAAAATCTGCTCTTCGGTCCATGGAGCACAGCATCCTGAACATCGTATTCCCAAAGCTCTTGCCATGTTTTTCCTGAATTTCACTGAATACAGCCCCTCTCCCCTGGCTGCCTTGAAACTCACTGTAACTAAGATGTATGAACATCACATTATCTGGGAAAATACATGTTGCTATAGAGCAAAAGAAACAAAGATGACAAAAAAAAACCCCCACAATCCTAGATCTTAATTCTGCAGCATTAACCATACATACCTTGACATGGTTTTACATCATTTCAGCAGACATTTGGATACTGCCTCAGACAGGCCCCCAAACTGTAATTGTTACTATGCCTTGAACAGCCTACCAGAATTATAATACAGCTTTTAAGGAAAACAACTGCATTTACGAGCATCAAGAGGCAGATTTCAGCTCCATTCTTGGTGCTCAAGTTGTGCTTACCATCAGGATGTAAAAAGAAACACCTCCAGCACCCAGCTTGGCAGTGAAGGCTCTTACCTGCACGAGGAAGATGATGAGGAAGTAGAAGTTGGCAATTCTCCTGAACTGCTCAAAGAGGTTTTTCGGGAGGAAGTTCCACACTGTGTACTGCGGGGAGAGAGGAATGGGCTGTTGGGCACCTTGCAGCTTCCAGGTGCCAGCACAAAGAAATCAAGACACAGGGTTTACTGTGGGCTGCAAATGGGAGTTATCTGCACGTGACAGGACACGAGTTCTCTCCTTTAAGTTGAGGTAAACCATGGCAGGAGGTAGAGGAAGCACTGCTGCCACCCCCCTCGACGGGCACAATGCAGCTGTGGTTGAGCTCCAGCTTCCACTTCCAGCACTGCATCACAAACTCTGGCCCTCTCCACTGCTTCATTAAACAGTTAAAATTGTTTTGGAGTCAGGTGGGGCTTCTTTGTTTGTTGGTTTTTACGTTAGTCAACTGTTTCTGTTTTGTCTGTGTAACCCAAACCACATGGTTGGATACAGTGGAGAGCAAAAAAAGATAAACACCATGAGATTGGTTCCAACAAACCAGCATCTATGTGGGCATTTCAGGACACACCACTTAATGAAAAGATAATGCATGCTACAAAGATTTTTTTTCCAAATTAAAAGAATATCTGGAGTTGCTGTTCTGCTTAGACTTCTTGCCCATGCAGATCCATTATTAGGCTGCCCTTTGGTATCATTTTACGAATGGAGCTGAATTATTTGCTTAGAAAATGTGGAATTTAAGAACACGGAAAATAATGGGTCTAACATCCAATCTTTCAGTCTGCTTTGAATAAACAATGAATATTAAGCAGCCAAGTCTCAAGACCAATGTTCATTTAGTAAGAAAACACTGCTCAAGTAAGAAGAGTCCATGTGAGCAAACGCAAGTGGAAAAAAAAGACAAAGGGCACAATATTCAAAAATAAATCAGGGAAGAACTACAGAATTAGTGCTAAAACAAACCATTTATCAGAGAGAGAACTCAAGCATGGGAAGGTGATCTATGAAGGACCCCTCTTGCACATCAGGGGAAAGTCAATGGGAATGTTACACATTATTTAGACTTTAAACTTGCCCCAGTATAAATGCAGCACAAGTCATAAAGTACAAACAAGACCCAAGCTGTATAAATAAAGAAAGGAGAGGAAGAAAGCCCATACAGCTTGAGCATGGCAGAAGCTTAACAGTATGCTCAGCATCACGGCTCCTAAGCAACACAACATGCATCCAGCTGTGTTGACAATATCAGATGCCACTTGTTTGATATTTCACTTGAATTGGCTTCAAATCTCTTGAAAGAACTTCATGAATGTCATGGAAAAAGCTAAGCAGAAGGTAGACGGGTGTCACCACAGTTTTCCACAACAAACAAAAGCTATATTAATACAGTATGAATGTTTCCCCTTTCATCCAAAGGGATAAAGCAAGCACGGTTATTTTTGATCTGCTCGAAGAGAGAAAAACCCATGCAAACAAAAGGCAGGGGAATCATATGTGTATGTCCATTTATAAAATAACCCCCACTGCCTTTCGCAAATCTAAACAGCTGCCATCTCACATGCTGTAGGACACCTGGCCTGCCCTATCCATAAAAAGGGAATGCCTAAAAACCACGAGGAAATACCCCAGCTTGCAGGTGCTTTGCTCTCATCCAGCCCAGCAGAGAGCTTACCTTGGAGGAGACAATCCTGTTGTCGCAGAACTTCTGTGCCACGTAGGCATCTGCCTCTGAAACCGGCCGGTGCCCAACCACCACAGTTCGCGTACCGACCCGCTTCTCCTCCCCAGCACACTGTTGGGGCAATGAGAAAAGGGAACTTTTAGCTTCTAACTCAAAAAACCCCTCAACAAATCAATATTTGTAGCAACAGCTTCCAGCTTTTGGTTGTTCTGTAATTAACTTCTCCATCCCACCAATAGCAGGGAATCGTTCAGCCAAACCAAGTGGCTACATTACAGTGGTGATGGGTTGATGGCTGGACTAGATGATCTCTGTGGCCTTTTCCAAGCTTACCAATTCCGTGATTCAAGGCAAAGCTGAAGGCTCCAGGCTTCTCCCCAGGGCTCCACAAGGGGTAGAAGCTGCACCTTCCTTCAGGGAATGTTTTTCCCCTGCCAAACCCTCAAGCCCACCCAGAACATCTCCCTGCCTCCCTCAGGACATGGACTCAGGACTGGACTTTTCAAGAGCTTAATGCTATTTTTGGATGCTGTTTTACATCCAAAATAAAAACAGAAATAATGAAGCAGGCAGTTTCGCATCACAAACTCACTGCACAGAAAGTTTATTTTAAAAGAATAAGCACACATTTTAACTGTTACACAAATGCCCCTTATGTCAACAGAATGTCAGGAGAACGGATGGCTTTTCTGCTCAAGCAGCAGTGCATTTCAGTCTCATTTGCTCTGTGCAGGTCCAGAGACCGCTCGGCACGTGGCTCAGAGGGGAAGGACCAACTCAGATAAACACGTTTCTTTTAAATATTCTAGCAGAAACCAAGTGTCCCACATCTGTGGGGCTTTTTTTTCTTAGCAGAGAACAGCTGACTGTCCGAAACTGCAGCCTCAAAAAAGGAGGCATCAGGGATGATTGCTATTTTCTTACATTGTCCAAATTTTAAAAGCCCATCTATCAATACAACCATGGAAGTCAATTGAGGCTCAGCCTTCTGCTATCAACTTCTTTGGGATGAGCTGGGAACAGCTACTGATGGCAGTGGGCCAGGTGAGGGCAGCTAATTACCAACAGCACTTATGACCTGAAGTAATCACTACACAGAGATGGCAGAATTAAGCTTTCCGCTCCAAACAATTCCAACATACTTAGCCTAAATTTGTACCTCTCTCCTTCCCTGCCTGTGCACCTCCCAGCTCTCCCAAATTTCAGGGAAACTATTGCAGCACCCTGCACAGAACAGGTTGGCATGTGGTCATCTTGGTAAAAATTAGCAAACTTGGGTAAAAATTAATGGCAGAGACCAACTTCAACACAGGATGAATTCATGCTCTGCAGAAGTGAGCTATGGAAACCAGAGTCCCTGTTACCTGCTTCCTTCATTTTCAGAAAAAGTAGTGGGGGACAAAAGAAACACATTTAATTTAGTATGGTTGCAAGAAGCACATCAACCAAAAACTAATCAAAAGGAATTCCTTTCATGTGTGCTGAAGATATCTTCAAGCCACAGAGTAAAGACAAATAACTCACAGAAACAGATCTAACAGAAACCACAGGCATTAAAAAAAGCCATCTACCAAACCAGAGATAATGATACTGTACAAGTACAAAGCTCAACCATTTGAATGAAATCACAGCTTATATTAAATATATGCAGAAGAAAGATTAAACCACATTACGCGGCTTAGATCTCACGAATGGTTTGAAGTCCAATCACTCCTGCATTGTTCCACGTATCACAGAAGTAGTAGAGAAGGAGACATGATTTACTAAGAAAAAGCCAACAAAAATAACAACTCCCAAACCAGCCTGTTCTGTTTCATTTATCCTCAGAACCAAGGAGAACAACACATGTACAACTCTAAAAAGCTCCCACAAATTTCACATTGCCTCCTCAAACTGCCAGGTCGGCTGAGCACGCCGACCTCCCCGCCTGCTCAGTACTGTTACCCAACCAATATATTTTTAATTGAAATTCTTCTTGCCAATTTTTATATTACTCTCTGCACTGAGTCACTTCTGTGTGAGTACAAGCAACACTTTGACGAAACACTTAATAATTTAGCAGCTAAGGCTATGCTTACCCACACAGACCACATGCTAGGCAGATCTCCCGATCTAAAGAGCGAGCTCCATCGATCTGAATCAACTGCACTTCCAACTGTGTCTGTGAGAGCTGATAACCTGCCTTGTCCTAAGGGGAATATCCCTGCGTTTGCTGCTCTGAGAACCCATAGGTCTGGAAACAAACAGCTGGAGCTGAGCAAAGCTCAGGGCAGCCAGAGGAACTGGGACCAAGGTGACTTCTGCTGGGTGGCCACATGTACAGGAGGGGCGGCCAGGAGCAGAGCAGGGCACAAAGTTGCCATTTAAACACATGAAAAATAGAAATTAAGAAAACAGTAACAGTAGTGGCTCTGAGCAGGTGCTCAGGGGATCCAATGACCACCAAGCAACATGCACCTACAAGTGCATAGAAGGACAATATAATGAAAAAAGGACCAATGCCATGGAAGAAAAGAAAAAAAAAAAACAACTCTTCTTCACCAAGAGCAAGGGTAGCATGATCAGCACATAGCCATGCTGCAGGGGGCACAACACCTGAACCTTATCCCTTGTTCCCAGCAGAGCATCCCCTACCCAAATTACACTTTTCTCAACAAAAGCCAAGGCACAGAGCAGCAACAGAAGGTCCCCCTTCCCAAGGACATGCGGCCTTGCTGCATGCACCCACTGTCACCTTCAGCAAGGACAATGGGCTTGCAAAGAGCAGAACCCAAACCAACCAAGATTCCTGGAAAAGTTGATCTGGCAAATAAAGCCAGTGATAAAAGCACAGAGAGCAATGGAGGGTGTGGAGAACAAGGGAAAGAGCCACTTGAAAGCTGTAAGAAGGGTGGAGAGAGGAAACCTTAGTGTTCTTTCTTCTTTTCCAGATAAACTCCCTGCAGGAACCAGCCCTTTCCTGGAGCCAGCAGCACAGCCTGGCCCCAGGAGCATCACTGGGGGCAGCCCTGCAGGCACAGGCCCTGCTAAGCTCATGTGGGGAAGCGAGCTGTGCCAAAGAGCCTGGAAATAGAGCACTTATGGCCTTGATTAATCTGCCGGTGAGAGGAGCCAGACGCAGGCAGTGACCCTTAGTTCTCCTAATGAGAGGCCCCGGCCACGCGTGCTGTTACAGCAGCAGGAGGCTGGAGTCCTGCCTCAATCCTCTTGGCTAAGGGGCCTCCACCTTGCCCCCTCACCAGCATGGGCTGGAAAATATGGGACAGCGTGGTCATTTCACATCCCCCAGGATGGGACTGAAGCAGGCAGGGATACAAGGGATCAGCTGGTGGCAGAGGAAGGAGATGGCTTCTGGCAGAGCTGGGAAGGTCCCGGTGAGGCTCTCAGTGCACCCCAGTGCAGCCCATGCCCCTGCTCAGCCTCACAGCCACCAGCCTGCCCTTTGGCCAAGAGCTTCATGGGTCATTTAATACCCTTTAATTAACTTCCTTTTGCTCCAAACCTGGTAGTTTGAGCTATGGAAAAAGCCTGCTCTGACCAGAGCTGGGGGCGGTTGGCGCGTTTCTGTGTTGTGCATCCCAAGAGACACGAAGCACTATGGGGATGAAAAAGCCTAAGAGCTTTTCGGGTGCTTTTTTGCCTGTCCACAAATCATGTAGCACCACACTTTCCCAGCACATACACCGCATCGTCTGTAATTACAGTTTCTGCTCAGCAGCAATTTGCAGAAAGTCAGGATCAGTCGTGATGCAGAATGCCTACCAGACCAAAGCCAGCAGCTACCAACTGGGAAAACCTTACTCAATTGCTGCTATTTTGTGGAAAGTATGCTGCTACTGTTCAAGCACAACCACTGCCCTCTGGAAGTTTTCAGGATCTCAGCTCTTCCCTCTGCCTTGCAGGAGCCAGGGTTACAAAACCCTCCTTCTCATTGCAGCAGCATTTTTTTTTGGCAGACCAAAATAAAGTTCAACCAGCATGCTGCCGGCATCTCAAATTCAGTATCGCAGGAACACTCCAGAGCTGAGAACAGAAGAAGGATTTTGAACAAGAGCCCAAACGCTTTTACAGCAGTGACAAAGAAAATACAGCGAGGTCTTCCCTCCTCCAGACCTCTCCCCCTCCCCTTCCAGCTCACGCTGTGCACACACGTCTGCTTGAGGGCAGCTATTTTGGAAAGGCAGAGAGCTCTCCAGAGCACAGGCAGCGATTTGCTCTGGCAAAAATTAGCGAAAGAGCAAACTGGATAAAAATAAAAACAAAAAAGCTCAAAGATTGCAGTTGTCAGAGCTTGCATCAGTCCCAACAGCTATAATTTGCTGGTTTTCTAGTTGTTTTCTGGTCCTTTCAAAGCCTCGGTTCTTCAGTTATAGAAACAACAACTAAAATCTAAATGCCATGGTGCGCTTGGTGACATTTCTGTAACCCCATGCTTCCCCAGCCACCCGAACCTGTCCCAGCTCTGACTGCAGGAGAGCAGCCCCTGGGCAGCCAGGCACTCAGCCTCAGCTGCTGGGACCCTGCTTGTTTGCCCCTGCTTCTTCAAATTAAGTTTTTCCTGTTCTCAACAAGTTAACACTGTTGCCTTCTAACCCCTCCCCTGCTGCTCTGCAGAGAAACATGTACAAGAAAGTAATGGGGAGGGGGGAAGGGAGAAGAGAGAGATATCACCTGGTTCAGCCCTTGCTCCCAGGCAGAAGCAGCTTCAGGTGCCCCAGACCCCATGCGCAGTATTCTCCTCCTCCAGGTCACTCCAGCAACCAGATTTATGCTCTGGGCTGCACATGCGGCTAGACCAGCTACTGGGAGCAGAGCAATTAGCCCGGCAAGAAAGAAAACCTCAACACGTGGCCTGTAATTGTTTATCCTCAGGAAATCCTTTTGGCTCCTGCTCCCGTCAGGCTGGGTAGCAGAGCCGCACAGTCAATCCAGCCCAGCACACGTTACCCATCCACAGCACCGGGATCCGACAGCCTGCGGGCAGAGCACAGCCAGCTGCACAACGTCAGGGGTTCGAGGCAGGGAGAAATCAGTTCATCCGTGGGAACTTAAGCCTCCTGGAGCAGAGGACTGAGCCAGGCTGCCTGCCGGGATGCTGGCGCACAAGGGATTTCAGCGTCACGGCCACGGAAGCAAGCGGGGTGCGAGCTGTATTGCTGTGTGCAGGAGAACTGGGCAGCATCTTGGCTGGGATATGGTCCCAGTGACTCATGGCACATGCAGCCCAGCCATTCCCATCCTGCCCGACCCCAAAGCCTCTTTCCATAGACAGGGAAAGGAAGAAGGGTGTTTCTGTCCTCACAGCTATCAGGACAAGTTTCTTTACATGCATGACTTCCTCTCCCTGCATGTTTGATCTTCCCACCCTGCACTTACCGGAATGGTATCTGTTAAGTGAAAAGTCCCACTTCCATCCATTCAACTTCATTTGGAAGAAGACACCCAGCAAAAAGGGCTGAAAATGAGGTGCTCCACAAAATTAGATGGGCCAACAAATGCGCCCTCGCTGAGCAAGCATTCATAGAAAAGGTGAGCTGGGAGGAAGAGAAGAGGGGGAAAAAAAAAAAAATAAAGGAAAAAAAAGTAACTCCCTTCAACTGAGTGAGAACAAACCCAGCATGCAGAACTCCGAGCCAGGAAAGCAGTGCTGCAGCTAAGGCTGATGCAGCCCGGCTGCCCGGCCCCGCAGGACGTTACATCACCGCCCAGCCCCACGGCTGTGCTTTGTTCCAGCCCAGGGGAGGAATTACATGGGAATCATCATCAAAGATGGCAGAGCTGCTCATGAAGTGGATTGTATTTCCCTCATTTAATTTCCTGGCAGTGAGATTTCTTTCCCCCCCCCCCTTAAGCCAATTGAAACTCAGGCAACAAGCAGTACATGGCTTCACCATACGCTAGCAGCACTTAATTTTTATTACCGCTGAAAATAGCCTGGATCACAAGAGCTAAGAAATGCTTTAAATCATCTTGTCTTGCCTGTTGCACATCTTAGTCAGCTTTTACATATCCTGTACGGTGCAAGAAAAACACAGTGCTCCTGTTATGCAGATCTGTGTCTCCTACAATATTTCAAACAAATTGTATCTATTAAGGAAGCACTGCCTGTCTTCCACTTTGCTAATGCCTCACAGAATTTTAGAACTGGTACACAGAATACAGGAAGATAAGGCCAGATAAGGCAACTGCTCACCAATTCTTTAAGACACAGCAGGAAATCACCAACTCCTCCCAATACAGCCCTACAACAGCAAGACGAGGGCCACACCAAAGAGCCCTCCACTTAAATCCTGCAAATTTCAGCTGAGCCTATAACAAAGCACTGCTCATTCAAGGCTACAGAAGAAGCAGAACTGGAATCTTGTTGAAGTTGTGAGCAAAATAAAAAAACCTGAGCCTGATTTGCTCCCCAAATGCCCCACCAGGAGAGCCTCCCAGGTGCTCAGCTTTGACTTCAGCTGCAGCGAAAAAAAAAACCAAAAAGCCCTTTACAAACAGCCATGGCAAAGATAAGTGCATTAACCTTCCATTAAGGAGAACAGAACAAACGTCTCTGACTACAAAAGCTATCAATTACAGCTGAATGTCAAGGGTGGGCATGCTTTTAGAGTAAATCAGCTTCAGTTAAAATTGTACCTCAAAAACGACCAAAGTTTTGGAAAAAAGAAATGACTGGAAAAAAGAAATGACTGTACTCAATGATATACAACAGGTGCCCAAAAAAGACATCCACAGTTATTTCAAATCACACATCAGTTACTGCATAATGAGCTAAAAAGCCAGTTATAGTATATTGGTTCTGCAGCATCCATGCTTCCTCAGCAGAAACCACCCATACATAAGCCTGGCAAAGAAGGTGGCAGCTGCTGTTGTGCAGAGCCCCAGCTTACCCCTTCACTGCCTCACGGCACGATGTGGTGAGCAACAGCACTGGTGAAAGCAGGGGGCAAAAACCACACAAATCCAAACAAAACACGCAGAGCACTCATCCCATGCAGACGGGGACTGACCCGAGGAGTTCATCCCAAATCAGCTCTGATTAAATCTCTCAGAAAGGACTGCTCCATGGCAGCATGCAAACTGAGGCTTCACTGCAGGTTTCATCTGTGGCAGTGAAAGGAGAAGAGGAAAAGCCTGGCCCAGGACCACTGCCTCTGTACCAGTCCCATCATGTACCAGCTCCCTGCCACCATGAGGCACCTTGTGCCAGACACTGGCACTGAGCTTTCTTGATTTTGGCTATGTCCAAAAGAAACTCCAAAACAAGCAAATGCATATTTTCATATATATATTTAATGAACCTATAGCTGTATTTAATGCATCTAAATTTTAACATACAAAGATTTTTTTTAAATGCATATATTTGCAATCATGAGGTGTTTTCTGCTCGATAGAGTGCTTGGTTAAGGCAAGTTTCATTTACAGCCTATGACTGCTGCAATACAAGATACAACAAAGCAAGAGAGTACAGAACGTTTTGAAAGCAGATGTATTGCTACTGCAGCAACTTCACATCCAGGATAGTGAAAGGAGATTTTAAATGCATATTGATGTTTTTCCTTTCCATTTGTGACAAAGCATCTTCAAGCAAAATTTCCAGCCAACTTTCTGGCCACAGTCTGGCGGAGTTGGCAGCCCTGAAGGTAAGATCTGAAGTCCACAGGACCTGTCTGCCACGACCCCAACCATGTGCCCAAAGGACGAAAACACAAAGGCAATGCTTTAAGTGATGTCTTTTTATCCCCTTCCTGTTGTTACAAAAGCTGTTCCCAAACAGCTGCATCCCACTGGACTCCATGGGAAGCAAAGGGCTAAAGGCTTTCACCACATGGACAGGCTGAGGAGCACTTTCACCACATCTTCCCACCACTCAGCAGGAGGAAAGGTGCTGTGGGTCAAGATAAACTGTCCTGTGCAAACCAAAAAAAGCAAAACAAAACAAAAGCAAAGCAACTTCCTGTAACTGCAGCAGGCATCAGCCTCATGCAGCACAGAGAAACTCAGGCACTGCACCAGGGCCAGGCAGACCAGCACTGCAGGGAAAGCATCACTTTGTAACCACAAATGGGTGACTGCAATCCGTGTAACAGATTCACACACATCCTGGAGCCTTACGTACTGCAAAAAGCAAAGTACTAGCTAACTAGATCCAGTATTCATTGATTACATGACAGTGAATAACCTGGTGGTCAGATGCCAGAAAAGACAAAATAATTCAGCAAACTGCAGTGCAGTGGTTAAGGAGAGCAGCTGGGCTGCACTGTGTTAGTAATGCCATCCTTCAGGTAGCGTGCAAAGAACCACAGGAAAGCAAAACTGCAACAGAGAGGATAGCATGGAATATCACTGCGAATGGCATTAGAGCAGCCGGTCACAGACAGTGCTCTCCAGTGAGGCCCAACCTCAAGCACTGTGCTTAGTTTGGGCCTCTTGCTATAAAAAGGATTTTTTGTTGCTGAAGGATTTAAAGAAGAGCAACAAAGCTGGTGATGAGACTGGAAAACAAGAGTTACAAGGAACAGTTGAGAGAACTGGGGCTGCTCAGCATGAAGGGAGGCTTTGGTACCCTCTGTAAGGACCTGCTAAGATGTTTAATCATTTTCCTGATGTGACAACTGATAGAATACAAGGAAATAGCCTCAAGTTGCATGGGGAGGTACAGACTGGCTATCAGGAAGAATTTCTTCATGGAGGTGGGTGAGGGTGGTACCCAGGGATTTGGTTGCAGACTGCAGTGTTAGGTGATGGTTAGACCTGGTGATCTCATAGGTCTTTTCCAACCTAAATGGTTTTATCATATCATTACTACCAGAAGTGGCTTACAATTACCAACTGTGAACTTACTGCCCACCTTCCCATCAGCAGGACACATCTCCTGATGGGCATGGGGTCCTCATGGTTAAGATGCAGCTAAGCAGCCCCGTCCCACCAATGCACGGCTCACACCGCACTCACTGCTGACACAAGTGCAATGGTGTGAAAGGCCCCAGCAATAACCCTCAGCCCCAGTGGGCACAGAACCTCAAGGCTGGGGTGCCCACAGCTCTGCAACCTCTTGGCTATTAAAACAGGGGCACAAAGAAGACAGTCTGCTCATCAGAGATAAGAGGAGCAGAGGTTGCAGTTCTCCCAGCTTCCCTGTGGTGACATTTAATGATTTGCAGAGATCAAAGCCCAGATATCCAGATCCAAGTCCACTGGCTGGGCAGAGAACACGCAGGTAAAGTCCAAAACTTGTGTGCTCTCAGAGCCACAGCACTGGCAAAACCTGCCAGGCAAAACCCAGCCTGTGCTTCCCAGCAGTGGACCTCAGCTATCACAGAATTCTTCTGACATGAAGAACCAGGAGAAGCAGCTTTCAGTGCAAGGTCTCACGTAAGGTATTTTGCAAGCTCGAGCTGTACCAGCACGCTGGCAACTACTGACTGCCCTGGAGCAGGGCTCAGTGGGGGACTCTGGTGGGCACTTTCCAGCAGAAGGCCATGAAAGGAACAGCCAAGCATGCAGATGGGCGCAGGCAGAGCTCCCAGCATTGGCACCCACTCCTAAACACAATTAAAATACAGAAACTCCCTTGGAAAATCCCCTGAAATGACATCTCCTGGGAAAAATAAGTTGCTTAAGAACACACTCCATCACCCCAATTCCAAGTTTCTTGGAAGACACAAATCCACCCTTCCTAGACAACACGCCCCAAGCACTTCCTCCTCTCTGTAAAAGGAAAAAGTCTTCAACTGCATGCAGTCCATCAGCACTGAGGAATAAGCTGCCAAAGGCAGGCTGCTCTCAGCCATGAGCCTCAGCAAGTGCTTCACAGTGAAGGTTTCTTCTGGTTCAGACTCTGATTATGTTCTCAGCAACCTTTGCTTTTCCTCAATACAATTTCAAAAACCTCCCCAGCAGAGAGGATATGAACAGCTACAGACAGAAAGCAGCAGCTTTAACCAAAAAGAAAGCACATAAATCAAGGGCAACAGGATTACATTAAAGACAAGTCCGAAAACCCTGCTATTAATAGAGGGCCTGTTTGCTTTTATAGTTTCCACTGTTAAAAGCAAATTGCCATGCTTGCAGTTGCAATTCAGCAACAAGCCAGACTCTAAACTTTGCCCGTACAACACAGCAGATCATCATTATTCTCAGCAAAATACAACTGGAGTCAGAAAGAATAAAATGCAACCCCTGCACATATCTAATTCTCAGAGGAAGTTTCTAAACACAGAGGGTTTCATTGGCAGCACTGCTTTAACTCTGACCGGTGCTTTCCAGCTCCTCCTTGCAGCAGTTTCAAACCTCTCCAAACTTGAGCAGCACACATGAACATTTCACTTGTCTGAGGCTGGGTTTTTGTTTGATTTTATTTATTTTTAGCCAAACGGTTGAGCTATTTCTGGGAAAAAAAGCTCCGGGAAGGAGAATGTTCTGCAACTTTAAAGAAAAACGGTTACAGAAGTTTGAGAAACTCTTTTTCAGGGTATGGGCTTTGATAAGAGACTCAGCTGTTCAAAGAAAGGAGCACGTTGGAGCTGGCAGACACAGACCAAAACCCACAGTGCTCTTGGGGTGAGGAGGCTGCTTGCAGCTCATGCACTTGGCAAAGCCCAAGGCCACTCAGGGCTGCTCCCCAGCTACTCACAAGCACATTCCTAGCACCCTTCCTTACAGGACAAAGTCCCACCTTGTATTACAGAACAGCAGATACAACAGCAAAAAGTGTTATGACCAGCAGTCAGGAAAAAGGAGAATCCCTCCGTGACCAAAAGGGGGGTCTGCACCATGGAAAAACAAACAGGCAACAGCCCAGCACCACACTGTCCTGCGTGCAACAGCCTGCTCTGCACCTTCCCCACTGCTCTCGTTCCTTATTTCTAGCTTCCTGATCCTGTTCCTCTGCAGTAATTCGTGGTCTGCACTGCAGCTGCTATCAGCAGAACTCGGTCTCAGTGTGGCAAACAGCGTTATCACGCTAAGGACACTGTACAAAACAAATTCCAGCAACAATGCTTTTATTCATGAGAAGTTAAAGCTGCTTCATTTAAATCCATGCTCTCTCAAAGCATGAGATTCAGCCGAGCAGAACAGCCACCCGGAGCCATGGACACCCCGCAGCGCTGCATGCCCAAACCCAGCCTGTGCTGCCCGTGGCTTTTTTGTCACTTTAAGGAGAGCAAAATGCTCGAGCTGCCAGTCTGGCACAAGGTATTTGACACGCAGCCTTGCTCTCAAGGTGCTAGCGTGGCTGGACTGGGGAAAAAGCGGTTCTTGAGATTTCCTCCTCCCACCTATGCCCCTTATGAGAATAGGAACTGCAATCACGCATTAATGTTTGCTTCACACTGTTTAAAAAAAAAATTTAAAAGCAAGCATGACAGAAAACAGATGTGTTCCATATCCCAAAATAGACAGTATTACACATTTGCTGCAAAAACTAGCGATGGGTGTAAACAAGCACCCTCCACCACACACTCGTGCAGTTCTTGCTCCTGCACTCTGCCCAGCCAGGCATGGGCATCTTCCTGTTGTGATCCCTTCCGTTCTCACCTCCTTGTGGTCCACCACATTGCATGGGGAATTTGATTTTTCTTTCTGCCATTGGAGTGCATCTCTGTGGAGGATAGCTTTCCTGTGGAGTATCAGATTAGACCGGCCCCAGGAGGGCAGTGAGCAGCACCCACTGCCTGCCCCTTCTCCCTGCTGCAGGAGCCCCAGGCTTCTCAGGCAGGATCTGATCAACCTCCAGCACACACCTCTTGAGTCAACACATGCCTTTCCCCAGGCCTTTCTTCTGCCTTTGCTCCTTCCCAGAGGACAGGGGGGCCAGGCAGTTAAGGCTTAGGTGACACAAGAGGTCAAAATGCTCCGATCACAGAGATTTATGCCCTGGGGAAGGTGGAGGGAGCATCAAAGCACTGCGTTGGTAGGGCAGGGCAGCGCAGCAGGAATGCACCCAGGCAGCCCCCACCCAAGCCTTGCAACACCAGTGTTCCTCTGCATGGGGTTTTGGGGCAAATCGCCTAAGATGACTTTCAAAATACAAAGGGACATTGTACAACCACCTTGTCCAAAGCATAACTTGCACTTCTTGCCAGGCACTGTCTGTATGCATGGGAACTTCCATCTGCAGAGACAGGACCCAGCACCTGGGTGCTCCAGGAAGGGATTATGAAAGTAAATTTGCAATTGTTTGCACAAGGGAAAAAGCCCTCCCCTGTCACAGGCTTAACACAAGAAGCAAGCAAAGCTCACTCTGGAGGATGTGAAAGCAGGCGGTGAGGCACTGCCAGACTGCTTGGGTCACTAGCTGGCAGCCACAGGTAGCACAGGAACCAGCTCCTGCACGCATGTCCTTTATCACCCCACTTTGTGGCAGTATGCATACAGTTTTGTAATTAAATAAAATGAGCCCCAGATGGAAAACCTCCACAGTAAAGCAGCACGAAGCACACAAATTGCAAGTAACAGCCTGCTACAAAGACTGCACAGTGCCAACCTAGTCTGCTCTGGTTACTGTCCAGAAAGACACCAAGCAGCTGAGCCCAAGGCATTGCACAAGGGACATGCAGAGGACAGGCTGCCTTCCTGACCTGTGGGCTATTGGCATCCACGTGGCACTGACAGCAGTGAAGGTGAGGAAGCAGATGAGACATCATCACCAAGGCAGACCTGCAAGAAGACACTGGCATCACAGAACTGATTTGGCCAAGGCAGAAGCAATGCAAACCCACTGAAGAGATGTCACGTTCCCCAACTTCAAGTCAATGCTGTGAGATCAAACAGCTCATCAGCACCCAGTGCTTACTAACATCACCACACAAGGGATGCAGTTTTAAATAAAAGCAAACAGGAAAAAGCCCAAAAAACAGCAGGGCCATGAGTAACTTCTCTTTGTCAGTTCATTGGTCCTTACAAAGCCTGAACCTGCGCTCACCCCGCTGTACTGGCAGAGCTGTTAGCAGCTGCAATCCAGATCCCTGCCTGCCAGCCACAGTCACTGTATTGCAGCCTTGGCCCCAAGGAATGGCTGCGTGCACACTTCCAAAGAACCCAGAAAGGTAAGTAAGGAAAAAAAGCACATTATCTCCAATCCACTACATGAGGACCTGCCCTGCCAACCTCCAGACACACTGGAGGGAGCTGCAACTGCTCATGGAGCGCAGACCCCAGCTACTCACCACACGCATTCTGAATGCTGCTCCAGCCTTTCCACAAAAGGGATGCAAACAGAGTGAGACTAAAAATAAAACCCCAATACCAAAATCCACTTCCATAAGAGAATTGAAGTTATATTTCAAGTTGACAGTATCTCCTTAAAGTGGATTAACCGTGGCAATCCTATCCTGCTTCCCCACAGCGATCCTGGCACAATGCTCATTTCAGCAGCAGGGATCTCACCGGTGTAAACTGAAGCTCAGAGCCCATTTGTTCCTGCAGGGAGCACAGGCCTGTGTCTTGTGAAATACACCTGAAAACAGTCCGGCATTTCTGAGCCTCTGGCAGAGGCCAGGCGGTGAAGCAGCAGCACCATTTGTCAGAGCAGCCTTGCGGGGACCTCAGCGCAAAACAGTCTCCAGCCTTCAACCACTGCAGTGAGCTTCCTGCAGTGCCACACCACAAGCACCTCAAAGCCCTGTGCTGCCCATACGGCCATAGGGCTGAGGGCAGCCCCATGTCTCCGAGTTGCCCAACGGTGATGTGCAACAGCAGGAGCTGCTATCTGCCCCAGCCTGAGTTTTGGGCAACCTGAAGTGGCCTGATAGCAAGCAGGGAGCACATATTACTGGGAGAAGCACTCAGCAACTGCTTTCCCAAGGGCATAACAGAAGGCTCCTATTCCTTTTAGCATGAGGACAATGGAGCCAACCATGAACGACACTCATGGACCCCACAATTGTCTCAGCAGTTCCCCAGCACTTGCTTACACAAAGCAGCCAACTAAAATCAGTTTTTAACAGAACTCCAGCACTCTGTACTCAAACTACCTCCTGATGTGCGTTGCAAGCCTCCAACAAGGGAGTGGTAGGAAGCATGCAGCACCAGACAGGGCTGAGCCTCAATAACTGAGGGTACTGCAATTACATCTGTTACATTTGTGCCTGGGGCCATCAAACCAGAGTCACTGTTGCTGCATTTGCTGCAAGGCCAACCCAAAGGCTCCAACAGAAACACAACCTAAAAGCACAAAAACAGTAGAATTAACCATCTTCACTCCTAGTGCAATTTAAAAACGAGGAGAATTCCTTATGCTGAAAGCCCGGCATGAACAGCTTGCTCAAAAACAGAAGTTAACACAGCAACAAAAATCATTCTTCAGCATTTTTCAGCCCTTGCAGCAGCTGAAGGCAGAGTGCATCGCCATGGGGCCAACAAGGGCACACAGTGCGCCCATAACACGCAGCTGCCATTTGAACCCCAGCAGCTCTGCTGCGCAATCAGCAACACTGCTGAGCACACAGAGGTTTCTGAAATGATGCAAAAGCCCTGGTTTTACGCTTGCTGCGGAACAGGAAAAAGTGAGTAATTACAGAGTCCAGTCCAAGCCATGAGGTCACAGGGAAATCTCCAAAGTAGCTTATGTGGCACTGGGCAGGTTTTTAAGGTGTTGCGTGGGGACAAGAAGCACTGGGAAGAGCAGTGCTGAGCGTGCTGACAGCTGCTGGCTACCTCCATCCTGCTGCTGGCTGCACAGGGCTGGTGTGTGCGTCCTGCGCCGGGGAAATCCCTCTGTATCAACTTTTTAATTATTATTACTGGGGAGGCGGGGGTATTTATTAAAAAAAAAAAATCCTAAGGAAGAAAAGGTTCCTGCTCTCGCTGCAAAGCCAGCGCCTTGTGGAGCCCCGCAGCACCAGCAGCGCCCTGAGGGGAGGCTCCAGGATGACGAGGGCCGCCCAGCAGCACGGCGCTCGGAGCCCCTCGGGAAGCGCGACCGAAACACGCGGAGACGCCGAGCTCCCCCCCGCCCGGCCCCGGCCCCGCACTCACCAGGCGGCTCAGGCTGCGGCGGAGCATCGCGGCAGCGCCCGGCCCCGCCGCCCTCACCACCGCATCGCCCGCCTCGCCGCGGCCCCCAGGCTGTCCCGCCGGCCGCGCACCATGCCCGCCGCGGGGCCCCGCCGGCCGGCCGGCTCTCCGGGCAGGGCTCCCGGCGCTGCGGGCCGCTCGGCTCGGCTGGCGGGCACTTCCCCCGCGCCCCCGCTCCGCGCCTTGTCCAGCACCGCCCGAGAGGCGGGGCCCGCCCGGGGCAGCCTGGGAGCTGTAGTGCGGGGCCCGCGGCGCGGCCTGGGGACGGAACGCCCGGCCTGCCCTCGTGCGGTCCTGACGCCGGTTCGCGGCGGTCCTCGCGGGAGCCCCGCCAGCAGGCGTGCCGCCCGGCCCCAGCGGTGCGCAGCGCGGGCGCCGTGCTGCCCCCAGGCCGAAGCGTTTTCCCGCATGCGGAGCGCAGCGCGTTGCACCGAGAGCAGCGCTCTGAGCGTCCGCACAGCGAGAAAACACGCCGCTGCTTCACTTAAAAGCAACACCACCACCCTGCTGGTTTGATTCGAGCTAAAATCCAGCCCCGTTTTTGCTAAGCGCAAACTTGGGGAGTTTTTATAAGAGGTTTTTTTTTGTTGTTGTTTTGTTTTTTTATTTTTTTAAACTCCTGGAGGCACCTTTCCATTATCCCAGGTGTTGCCTTCCACACAAAAGCACAACCACAACAAAGGAAACAAGAAAACAATGCGAGGCAGATTAAAAAAAAGAAAGAAAAAAACACTAAATAATGAATGGGTATTGTTGAACATCTTAATGAAACACCTAACCAGCTCTGAACTTCCCTCCTGCTCGGCACGCCCAGCACCCCACGGAGCAGAATCACACAGCGAGCTCCAGGCCTGGCTGTGCCAACAGAAAGCAGTGGTTGTTGCACTCCGGTGTCACTGCAGCGGGTGCTGAGCAGATCAGTGACACCCAGGGTGCCACCAGCCTTCGAGACCGGTGACAGGAGCAGCAAAACTGCTGTCTCAGCACGGCCACCTCCGTGCAGTGGAAGCAGAACATCCCGCTAGGCTTTCCCACGCCGTGAAAGAGGCTGCGGGATCCAGCGCCTGTGCCGGCAGCCCCTGTCCCAAGGGATTCCCGTTTAAACAAGCTGCCCTCGCACGCTCCGAGGGGCCGCCAGCCCTCCTTGCTGCTCCCAGTTTCTTTGCAACGTTCTTTGCTTCTTCTGCCACCGCGCGGCCATGCGGGGGATGAGCTACCTTAGGAAAAGGTGCCATGGGCTCCTCACACGTTCGGGCTGCGTTATGGATTTTATACCCGTGGAGCCGGTGGAGAAGTACTGCTCAGCTTCTCTGCAAAGCCCATCCTACTTCCTAATGGGTGCTGCTGCAAATCTACCTTTAACACTGGGATGGCCTGCAGGTTAACAAACCCATGCAGGCCCAGTTAGGTGCTCATTTACCTACAGAGCACAGCCCTGTGGTCGACTTGCAGCTTGGGAAGCTGCTTGCATGAGCCAGAAGTACTCACTGTCAACCACCAGAGCACCTACAAGCTCTCAAAGCCATTCTTTCTGCCCTGTGACCTATTGAGGTCCTCTCCCATCTGGAAAAGACATCATGAAAAGTTCAACTGGAGAGTGGTAGGGAATGCTTTGGGGAGCAGAGCTGCCATGGACTGGGCTTTCTGCAACCTTCCTGGAAAAAGGGAAGGAAGCAGCCAATTCAGTCTGCACTGTGCTGAGTTGATTCAGCAGCAGCATCCTGCAGTGTCAGTTGAGCAAGGAGATTTACACATGCCTTCCCTCCCCCCCCTCCCTTCTCTCAAAGTCCATTTCAAATCAGTTCACCACTCCACCAGCAGCTTTCCCTGCCAGAACACAGAGTTCAGATGCTGGTAGCTGCAAGCCTGGGCAGCAGTTGTACCTTGCAAACTATGAAGCCTGGCAGAGTAAACAAATCAAAACATTGAAGGCCTGCAAAAATCAGCCCCAAAACCTCAGCTGTGCTGCATACAGAAGATGGATTGGAAAGTCTTAGAGAACAGGTTGAGCAGCAAGAATTACCTACATCATCAGCTGTAGGTCAGGATCCATGCTAGCAGCTTGCTAAGCCCATCTGTGCTGAAATATAAATGCAGTTTAATAAGGTATAAGTTCTTCCACAGACAAAACATGAGCCCTGATTGCTGCAGAAGTCTGAAATGAAGAATTTTGGTTAATTAGCTCTTGATCTCATATCCAGCAGTATTCTATAGCTAAAGCCCTTCTAATTAATACATTGATAGGCTTCCTCAAGAGACACTTTCCTCTTAGACTGAAATAACATTTTCAAATACTCAGTGACTTACAGTGATTATTTATGAAGTAGAAAGACTACTAGTTTTAGTTAACAGAATTTCCTTTTTCTGAAAGAAGCAATAAAAGCTTTTTATTACAGGACGCACCATGGAGTATATTTGGTACGTGGAGTAACAAACCTGTGCATCTCAGGCTCTTGCACATTCCTTCATGCTTCAGAACAAATACACCCATCAAATAAATTTGATTGCTTCCTTCCTCCCCCCGCCAGCAGTAGTGTCTCCAACAAGGCTCATTTAACTTAAAAGGAGAAAGTTTCCATGTTTTCTAGATTTCCAGCCCTCATTACTTTCCCTTTCCCTGCAAAGTTTTAATAGCCTCTTTCATAACAACCAGGGGAAGCTCAGGGAGTTACTCTCATCTAATTAAATCTGTTTTCTTCCCTAACGATGCTGCAGAGTACATGACAGCGAACAAGCTAACTCTCATTTTTAATGCAGCACAACAGAAGATCTACAACCACGGCAGGAGCTCTCACACAGCACTGCGTAAGGCTGCTCGTCATTCAGTGCCGGGCACAGCGCCGCCCACAGCCATTGAGAACCACGGAGGGGGTTGATGGGCTGCCCCACGCCGCATGCCAGCCTGCCTCAGCTCAATATACTGAATGAGCTCGTGGAAATAGGTCCTGGTAGGCTGGCTTCCCTGGCAGGGGAAGGGAGGGACAAAAAAGTAGCCTTTCCCCACAGTTCCTTTTTATGACTGAATCCAGAAGCAGTCAGAACAGCAGGCTGGCACCCAGCCCACATGACAGTCAGAGGGCAAGAACTCCAAGTGAAAGGAAGTTTACTTTATATACAACATCTCAAGCCCTAAACCACTCCTACTCTGCGCTTTTATCCACCCTAACATCCATTCTGACATTTCACATCCATTCACTTTATTTGTGTGTACTTAGCTGCGTACACATAGCAATCACTTTCTTCCACAGAACAGCTTGAGGAAAAGCCACACGCCTTACCTGTGTCTGTGACACGTGTAGCCATATCCCAAGGAATTACTAATCCAATCAAAAACAGACAGGCCATCATACAGGGGCTGGTCAAGTCTTCATCAGCACAGCTGCCCTAGAGCAGGATTTTCTTTCCTAAGTTATATTCTTATTTTTGACCTTCAGCCCAGCTTGGGAAGAAGACAGCTACGTTGGCAGGGTCTCCACCATCCATCAGCTCCCAGCCTCCATCCCTAGGAAAACCCCAGTGTTTGTCTTCTCTCCATGCACACCCTACAAGCCATAGCTTGGTTTTGTGCTGAGCATTAAAAGAGTGCTGGTGGGAACAAGCAGAACCTGCAGGCAGCCTGTGAGATGGGATCCCTGACATTCACCTGGCAAAGAACTCATTAGCTACAATCATTCACACTTGCTCTTAATTGTTTTTGCAACAGTAAAACAGGCTCCAGAATGAGTGTCTGGGAGGTTTTCTCACAGGTCATCTTCTGGTTCATTCTTCTGTCGCTTGGGATTAAGGAGGGTCTCTGAATGTGAAAGATTGAAGTGATGCTGAGACCACCACTTTGTATGCTGTTCTGTTTGTACAGCCCCTGGAAGGACTCGCTTCAGGGAAAAACTAGACAATTTAGTTTATATTTATAAAATGCAATTGCAGATGTACAGCAGGAGTGATTCTCACACATCCTCCCGCCATAGGAGGGCCTCCTGCCCTATCCACATCCATGGGACAAATCAGCTCTCAATGTTTCCTTCCCCACGGGTGCTCACTGAAACATCTCATCAGCTCCTGGTGCATTACAAACCACCACCAATTGTTGCAAAGCTCAGACAAGGGCAGCCTTTGTTCCTTTGCCTTTCAGCAGGCAGTGCCATTGAATACACCTTCCAAAGGATCCCTCCCTTTGCCATTTATTCAGCTGGTCAGGGTCTGTAACTTAAAAAGGAGGAGGAGAACGACAGAAAAAGCTCTGAGTACCTCTCTGCATGCCTCACTATGCACTCCTGTTACAGCAGCTGCTTTCTCACGTGCTGCAGGAGCAATCCAGCCCATTGCTTGGTGGCACAAAGCAGCTATTAACTAATACATTTGGGTTTATCTGTTGGTGGGTTGTCAAAAAGCTTTCAGGATCTCGTTTCTGAGTATTATCGAATTCTGAGATAGAGCGTTTTTAACATAGAGCTCTTTCTGCTTAACTTCTAAAGAAGAGAAAAATTAGATCTTCAGTTAGCACAGGTCAGATTTGTCTGCTGGTTTGTGGGATTAGCTGCTCTGCAGCCACTGACACACTGGTTCTGAGATGCATCCGAGCTGTCACTACCCATCTCCACACAGGAGCACCCAAAATTCAAACACTACAACCAATTGTCCAAATGCTCCTTGCACTGCATCAGCTTGGAGGCACAGCCACTGGGCAGCCTGTGCCAGCACCCTGCATCCTCCTGTGGGAAGTTTCAGGTAGCTGCCCAGTAACACCAGCTGGGCCGGTTTTGTCTTTGGCCTCTTTTCACTGGCCTACTTCTGGTATACATGGCAGCAGTAGAGGATTTCTTTCTCTTTCAAAAAGCTGCACATCTTCATGCAGAAGGGGGAGAAGGAAGAAAAAAAGAAAAAAGAAAAAAGGAAGAAAAAAGAAGAAGAAGAAGAAGAAAGAGAATAGAAGAGGGTTGTACTGCATTTATTGTTTTACTTCCCTGCACACCCGGGGCAGCAGGGGGAGCTGCCGGCCCTCCTGACCCCGGCCTTCGTCTCGTGCCCAGGCCGGCTGGGCAGAGGGACAGGCTTACTGCAAGCACGGGCTGGGCTTAAGCTGCTGCAATTCATCACTACAGGCACTGCCAATCGAATCTAATAATTTCACAGCACGCAGGCAATAGGCAGAGTTGTTCTCTTCCCCTTTTTAGCCCAGCTGAGGGTTTAGTGGTTTGTCTTGCCCTGCGCAGGGCAGGCATTGCCCAGGAATTGGTAGCTATGGATGGGTTGTATTAGATGCAGATGGTTGTGTCGGGATGCAGATGCTGCTCTGTGCCCTGGCTCAGGCTGGAGCTGGGCATGGCTCTGCCCATCTGACCTCACCAGCTGGAAACAGTGTGTCCAGGCAGCAGGCAGGAGCTGGATGAGTGGCCGAGTTAGCCCTTGACCCATGAACACAGCTTCACCAGGGTTTATGTCAGTTCAAGAAATGGGCTTTTCCCATGGGATATTTGCTCCGAGCTTCCTCTCTCTTCTACAGACTCAGCAGGGTTCAGGGCAAGTCTTACACAGAATATTAACACAGGGTCAGAAAGTGCCGTCTGTTTCCTTTTCAGACTGTTTGCAACCCGGCTGCCAAAGAGGCTTTTTACAACGGGACTTCTGGCTTGCTCCTGCAGATCCTGATTTTCAAGTCACGCAGAGGACAACAGTGCTGCTGTTCCTGCCCCAGGACTGCCAGCCCTGGCCAAACAGCCCGGGAGCCCTGCACTAGCTGCAAGACCATGCAGCCCTAGGACTCGCCTGTCCTGCTCAGGGGGCGATGGCAGATGGCTGCTTCCTCTGCTCCTGTCGCATCTTCAGAGCCAGCATCGCCCGGCGGTACAGGTCTGGGGGAGGAAGGGAGTCAGGCACTGACCAGAGACTGAGCCTGGCAGCCTGGCCCTGTGCACATGGGCTCCCTGGCTGCATCCTACCCGAAGGCAGCAACCACAGCACCCACCTCCCCAGCATTTTGCCCTGCCTGCACCTGTGTTCCCTCACCAGGCACTATATGCCCAAGTGCTCCCAAGCAGCTCAAAACCTGCTGCCATCAGAATGGGACCCCTTGATGCTTTTGGGCAAAGTCAATCCTGGGAAATACCAACCAAAGGTACTTGAGACCTCCTCCTGCTGCTGCTCCATGACAGGCTCCTGTGATTTGATTTTATTCTTGATTTTTTTCTTCTTTTTCTTTTTCATGCCCTGCGCTGGATAGAGAAATACAACATTTCAGGCATCACCTTTGGGCAAGGGTGCCGGTGTCACCAACCCAGCTGGGAGGACTGCTGCTGGCAGGTCTGCAGCCCTCCATCACCTCTGTGCATCGGACATGTCTCTCCTCATACCCATCCAGACTGATGCCACCTGCTCTGTGCCCCAGCTGGCCTGCAAGCAGAGCTAAGGAACATCGCAGGGGCTGCTGGTCCAGCACAGCACTACATGTAAGGATCCCCACAGTCCCTCTTGGGGTGGCTTTGGGGATCCTGAGATGCCTGAGTAGGTAGTGCCAGCAGCTCCCATAGCCTCCTCTCACCTGAGCGGGGGGCAGCTGTCCCAGCAGGCACAGGTTCCTCCTGCCCGACCCTATTGGGGGCCAGCAGCCCCCCAGCAGTGCTGGCTCGGCCATCAGCCCCTCCTGCTGCTCCTCCCTCTGGTTCTCCAGCTGGGTTCAGCTGCCCTGTGCCCTTCTTCCTCATCTTCACCTTCTTCTTCCTCTTCCCAGGGCCATTTGTGCTCACCTTCTGGACAGGGGAAAGAGGAGGAGAAGTGATGTGAGCTCCTCTGTCTTCTGCTCCCTGCTGTGGCTGGGGGAATCTCACCTGGAGACTGGGGGAGAGGAGGTGGCGGCTGGGCTGTGGCTCCTTTATCTTCTCTGCACTGGAAGATTCATCTTCCCTTTGGGCCAGGGGGTCCCTGATGGGGTGAGAGCACAGCTGGGGTTAGGATGAACTCCATGCAGATAGGAGAATGGCACCCATGGAGCTGCACACCCACCTGTGCGCATGTGGGCGGCCGTGGGCTGCTCCAGGTCCAGGGTCAGGTGACGGGGAGCAGGCAGTGGGGAGCTGCAGGGAGTGCTCAGCAGCAGCACGCAGGAGCCAGCGCAGTCCTTGCAGTGTGCTGCGGGCTGGGCCCACGGCTGCACATGGCTCCTGGAGGTGGAGGGGTTCAGTCAGCCCCCCACAACCCTTGGATGCACATGGAGGGGATGTGGGCTTGGGGCAGCCCTGCACTCACGATGCGGCAGGGTGAGTGGTTTTCATTGACGAGCCGCTGCAGCGCCAGGCGTTCGATCAGCTCACAGGGCAGCAGGGCAGCCGCCACGTCCTGCTTGTTGGCCAGGCTGAGGCATAGGGAGAGGTGGTCAGTCCTGGAGCCATCTCACTGTGTGGCTCCCCATCACTGCCGGGATTCCCATTCCTCCCCATGACCCCAAACACTACAGCCTTACAGCAAGAGGGGCTTCCCGGAGACATCGGGGTGACTCAGGATGCGGCTCAGAGCCTTGCGGGCCTCCTCCATCCGCGCCAGGTCACTGGAGTCCAACACGAAGAGCAGCCCGTTGGCTGCACCATAGTGGCTGCGCCAGGCACTGCGGCAGCGCTGAGCTCCAGGCAGCTCCACCAGCGTCACCTCAAATCTGTTCACCCGCAGACGGGTCTGGCCGGGCTGTGCTGCAGGCAGCACCTCGCTGGCCAGAGCTGTGCGTGGGGAGAGGGCTGTGGTGTGAGAGCACCCCTTCCATGCATGCATCCCGCTCCCTGGCCACGTCCCCACACTGACTTGCGGGATCCCAAGGCACTGCCAACACTCTGTTCCCCAGAGCAGCAAGCTGATCTCTTTATTTTGTGGAACATGACTGGCACAGCCCAGCTGAGAGGGATTTGTGGGGCATTGCATCGCCTGCTGCAGTCCACAGGCACACTAGGCACAAGCAAGCACCGCGCTCCCCGTGGGACCCTCCCCACAGAAGGCCATCCTCCCCACCTCTCATGATGTCCGTGATGACGGAGCTCTTCCCTGAGTTGTCCAGCCCCACGACGAGCAGGGTCACTTTCCTGGGGGCAACACCAAGTACTGAGCATCAGGGCTCCATCTGAGCCACTGTCCTCAGCCATAATGCTGGCTGCCAGCTCTGGGGCCTCTGGGCGAGGGGGGTTTACTTTAGCCAGGAGAGTGGCAGGATGGTGCCTGGGGAGAGGGTGAGGGCAGAGCTACCAGCACCAGCACCTGGAGCATCCTGGCTCTTTAACAGCAACTGTTTCCTGTCATATGGGGCTGGGCAATGATACACACAGGGCAAAAACATTGTTACTTATATGGGAGCAGTTAATGATTTTTCTTAGCGCTTTTCCGCGTTGTAGCTAAAACCACAGGTAGAAGGGACATTCTATCAGCTTTTGCCCAGACCCAAGAGATTTTTCCTGTTCCTCAACAGTCATGTTTGGTCTGCAGTAACATGCTCCATCTGAGCATTTCCTCTTTGGTTTACATGTCAACAACATGAGTCATTTGCACCTTAAACACAAGCAAGAGCCTGCGTGGGCAGTGAGCTCCACCTCCAGCATTGCAGCACCACATCGACACTGCTGGGATGGAACCATAAACCTCCACACTGCAAACATCACCCACCTGCAGTGCTCCTCCCAAGGGCATAAAACCCAGTTCCATGGCACTGCGTCCCTTGCCCTGCAACTTGGGGAGCCCCGGTGCAGCACCCCAGTGTCCCGCAGCTGAAAGCAGCATGGATTTACCTGACGGGCTCCTGCACGGCCTGCAGCCAGGTCCAGCAGTGTGAGAAGAGGTGGAACATGCTCTGCGCTGTGCTGTGGGCACCCGCAAACCCGCGCTCTGTCCCTCCACTCACACCACAAACTCACTCCTCTTGCATCTCCTTTGCGTAGCACCTGCTTAAACCTAATCTGGATTTACGTGATTTATTCCCTGCAGCCTCCCTAATCCACACAGGTCAGCCCAGGCTGCTGCATGCTGCTCTTCCATAATAGTTTGGAGGCTTGCAGAGCAGAATCAACGCACAGCTGGGCAGTGCTTGTTTGGGAGCGGGGAGGTGGGGGGCTGTGAGAAGCACTCAGTGTTCTGCTGGACGTACCAGGCTGCTCTGCGCACCCATGGCTGCTCCTGGCCCCGTGGATGCCTGTGCACCTCCATGTGAGTTTGTCGCCTGAAGCAGAATGGAGTCTGGGTGAGGATGGCACAGGGCTGGGCAATAGTGACAGTGGGGAGGAAAAGAACCAAGCTTCAGCTCCTTGATCTGCAGCCCCGCAGTGCTTATCTGGCTCTCGTGTTTTCTGTTGCTTCCCACAGCCATGGCTGGTTCTCTGCAGGCAAAGAGAGGCTGTACAGGGGGGTGTGAGCCATAGCAGCTCAGTGCAGAACATGGAGTCCAGAGGGATGAGGACATGAGATCTGCCAAAAGCCATGCCAGGAAGTATAGGCTGCAGGATCCATGCTTCATTTCTCAGCACCAGCAGCCATACAGCAGCCATACCAAAGCGAGCTGGGAATGCAGAGGTGATGCCAAGCATCCCATAGCACTCACACACTGGGGCACTAGCATGGCTTTCCCCAGAAAACCCTGCAGTGAGGCACAACACACTGAGGCATGAGGGTGGGGCAGTGCCTGGCCCCAGGTCAATGGCCCATGTGGGCAGAGAGCTCACAGGGTTAATGACTGACTGAGGAAGTTTCTGTAGTCACACTGTGGCCAGGCACAGCCAACAGCAGTATTCAGGGCGGTGGTGTGCCTGCATGCTCCATCTCTCTGGCAGCACCCCAGCCTGGCTGAGGTGAGCAGGTGGCACCCAGGGCTGTCCCAGACATCGATTAAATGAGCATTAGAATCTCATCTCTGGCTGCCAGCAAGCAGCCTGCCTCCTGACATCCACACCCTCACTGCCTCGCATGTGTGTTCACCACCCCCTCCTACATGCATGGGTGCAGCCCTGATCCACTTCCCAGGGCCAGCAGTGGCTGTGCCCCTGTCCCCTGCTGTCCCTGAGCCTGGGGGTGCTGTGACTGCGTCTGTGGTCCGTCCAGTATCAGAGGCCCCTGCAAAAGCATGACATGTGGAAGCCCTTTGCAGAAGGAGCTGTGCCCATATCACATGGACACACCAGAGGTGGCAACCCCCATGGACCCAAGGCAGCTTGGAGGCCACCTACCTCCTGATGTGCACACCTCCAGGAAAACCTCAAAAACGCACCCCAGAGCCCAGTGAAACCTGTGGGTGCTGGGAGAGGGCCGAGCCCTGAGCAATGGGCGTTCTGCTCCACCTGGGACGTGCTGTGGCAGTGGCTCAGGTTACAGGGCTGGCAGGGTGCCCGCAGCAGGCGGCCCAGGGACACACGTGTCCCATCTCCCTGCACGTCCTACAGCACAGGGACACCCCTCAGCAGTGCCAACAGGGGACCCTTGGGAGCCGTCCGAGTTTCCTTGGTGACTGTTGCCAGGTGAGAAACTCTAAGGCAGAATTTATCTTGGTGGAGAACGGGAGATGTTCCTCACTGGGGCTGTTACTGGACCCAGAGCCGGCACTGTGCTGGGCCAGGCACCTCGCTGAGAGCAGTGACAGTGGTGACAGCGGGGTCCCCGAGGGCAAGCTGTGCACGGGGTGCTGGGGCTGTGTGGCCTCTGGGATCACTGCCTGGAGGGCAGCACGTGGCGTGGGGCTATTTCTGCCCATTGGAGAGCAGCAGGCAAGGGAAGGAGGTGACACCACAGAGACCACGGAGAAGTGTGGAGGGAACACGGGCTGTGCTGTCACGGCTTCATGGATCCTGTGAGTATGCACCGAGTGACTGCGGGTACATTGGGACAGTGCTGGGACCCTGGGGAGGTGCAGCATGGGGGAGCAGCAGTGACAGTGCCAACACGCAGCAAGTGACAGCTTGCAGGGAAAGCACTGGGCAGCGCTGATAAGAGCACAGAGCTAGGGTAGCTGTAATAAGGAAATAAGAGCCAGGACCCCAGGGTGCCAGCAGCAATGCCTGCAAGCTGTCCTGCTCTGCTAGGGACCACATCTCCTCAGAGCCTGCCCCGAAGGCACATCCACCGTGCAGGGCAGTGCCATGCAGCTCAGAGGAGAGACATGCTATGCTGCGAGCCCATCGGCTGACGGCAGCAACCCTCTTACAGCAGCAGGCCCACATGCAAAGGCCTGCATCGTCCCTTTAAATCCCGGCACAGCTCTGCTGGCTGACACTAAACCCGATCACACGGGCTTGCAAATCCCAGCTGCTAATTACACCCCAGTGCCCCACAGCCCGGCTGCAGCTGCAGGTAACTGCTGCCCACACCAGGAAACCTGTTGTTGGTGAGCCAGGACCGTGCGACGTTTGCTAACAGAGCGTGGTGAGCCGGTGGCTATTTTGGGCAGGGAGGCCATTTTTGTGGAGCACTCTCTGCCCCCCCCAAATGGCCCAGCTGAGCCCCACGGCGAACGCGGAAGCGGGGAGGCTGCTTTCAGAGCAGGGAGATAAGCACCTTTCTGCACTGCACAAACAAAAGTCTGCCCCAAACAGGCTGGGGCATGGCGAACGCCAGCTGAACACTGGCTGCTCTGCTCAGTTTTCTTGTTCTTTCGACAAGGGGAAGCTGACAGCTCACTCCTGCACCATGCACAAAGCTGAGCATGTAGGTGGGCAGTGCCCCGTGCTGCTCCTGTCCCACTGTGGACATGAGGGAAAGGAGTTGAACACAGAAGAGGAGAATCCCTCCTGCCTGCCGTGCACCATGTGCCTGCTGGGACCAGGGGAATCGCTCAATTAGAAGGAGCTCTTAGTCCTGGTTTTCTGTTTCAGCATCACCTGGTGGGACTGCAGATGGGGGGCCGTGCTTTCAAAATGTGCAAGTATCCAAAGCAGGCAGCTTTCACTTTCTTGTGGAAGCAATGCTCCCTCTGGTCCGTGCCTGCTCAGCTCTATGCAGTGCCCCGGGCTGCAGTCAGACCTGGGGCAGACCCCAGTTTTCTCCCTGCATGAGAGTGAGGCTGTGGGAGGAAAAAAAGCAGCAAAAGCGGTTGCATGAAACTGCAAAGCAAATGGAAAAAAAACGTTTCCTCAACCAGAAACTATTCACAGACTGACGGGACAGAAAAAAGAATACAGTTGAATTATTGAGAACGCACTGCGGAATCCAAACAGTTTCAGATGGGAAAGCAAGCCATTTGCAAAGCTATTTCCAAACTAAGTAAAAAGTTCCTGGCTCCAAAACTCCTCCAAGCCCCAGCAGCTGCTGGCTCTGTGAGAGCAGGGAGCACACACAGGCCGCTGCTCCTTCTTGCAGCACACGGCTGGGAGATGCTGGGGAGCTGCATTCAGCACGTGGGGCTGCTGGGAGCCACGTACCCAATGCTCTGTGCAGCACGGGATGGGGGGTTGTTCCTTTGCACAAAAGGAGGAGCACTACTGAGGTTGCTGATCCGGAAGGGCAGCGGTGGGGAGCAGCTGCCCTGCTGCTGTGCTCAGGACTATATTTGGGAATCCAGCAGCTTGGCGTGTCCCGGCTTGGGAAGCAGTGTGTCCCGGGGTCCTAGTGCGATGGCAGAGAGGAGAGGAGAGAAACCACACTGGGAGTGTGTGAGCAGCTCTCCTGCATCTGGGTGGGCTCTTTAAGGGTTCCTGCAGGCTGCTCCCTGACAGCCCCAGCTTCTTCCTGCTCTCCTTTTAGAGGAGCAGAGCTGCTGGGCAGGCGTGTGTCAGGGAGCTGTGCCTATTTTCAGTGCTGGAGCCCTGCAGGAGGCTGCTCCCACCGCTATCTATAGCCTGGCTGCTGCACAAGTGCCCTCCCTCAGCCACGTGCAGGGAGCAGCTGCACAACCCCACATTTCGCACGGCAGGTGGGCACTGTTGCTCCATCCCTGCGTTCACAGCGCATTGTGGGATTAATAAAATAATGAAATCCAGGATTAAGAACATAATGAGGTCAGGTTGTTCTCCTGGAGAAGGCACTGGAAAGAGGAAAGTGACATTTTCTAGGACTTGGGGGCATTGCCTCAGGCACCCCTGCGTGTTGGGAGAGGCAGTTGCAGTGGGCAAGGGCAGGGTGTGGCTGCAGCACCCCAGTGGCCCAGTCCCAGGGTTGCAGAGGCATTAATGCAGGCACTGGGAGAGGCAGCAGCAGGTTGCCCTCTGCAGACACGCATCACTTTTATGGTCTGTTTACAGCGCTGAGCTCCACAGGTAGTGCAGCTCACAGGGTGACTCACGGTGTGCAGCAGCAAACACCCCTCTTCCTCCCCACACATGGGACGGAGAATGGGATAATGATTGGTGTGGGGAGCGCCGTGAGACTTTGTCCATCCGTTCCTCTGATGGTGCCGGTTTACAGACAGAGGATTGGCATTCTTGTCTTCTTAAACAATCGCTCTTAAATATTTCATCACGAAACAGGGAAGACAAAATTAAAAATATGATGACTCTGGGCCCAGGCATTGCTCAGCCAAGGGCTTGGTGACCTGCCAGGCTCCTGGGGGATGCTTTTAATTTGGATAAATGGAGGTTGCATAAATGATTTCAATTGCGCATCGCTCCTGCTGCAAACACTGAGGTGTGGGCGCAGTTGGCAGCGCCGCGCTGCACCATCACCCAATAATTTGTCACCCAATAACCCTGGCAGTGCTTTTGTCTCTGTAGAATGGGGGCAGATCTCACTTGGGTCCGTGGGGTTTCATGCTTTGGGGTGTGCTATGAAGGGGGTTAGGATTAGGGCAGGCGACGGACATCCCTGCTTAGGGATGGATACCCAGTGCCTTTTACAAGATACCAGAGGCTTCCTGGTCTGTCTGGTGAAGCTGGGAGAACTGGCCGACCTCAAGCGCTCTGTGCCTCATCATGTCTGTCCCAGCCAGCCGCTGTGTGCCCAGATTGAGTAATCTGGCAGGCAGTGCATGGCTGGGGAGCCAGCTTGTGAGCACCAGTGGCTGTCTGCTCACACCGTGGTACGCGGGGGGCAGGCAGAGTGCCAGCCCAGCATTGGCTGCTCCATGACCACCAATGTCAGGTAACCCAGCCAGCCTCATCCCTCTGAGTAGCACCCTGCTATCTGTGGACTTCACCACCTCCCACTCGGATGCCTGCAGGAGCCACATCTCCTCCATCCAACCACGTACGGTCCCTCCCTGCCACCCATGGGGTGCCCCTGGATGTAAGGCAGGGCTGCCCTCCTTCGTGGCACCTCTGCCTTTGGGGACCCCCCATGCTGCTGCATCCCGGGGCCTTGGTGGAGGGGGTGGGTCTGGTCGGGAGAGAGCCAAGATACTCAGAGCACACAGAGGGCTGGTGAGGATGGGGCTGCGGGGGGGAGGGGATTCTTAGAGGTGTACCCGGCAGCGGCAGCGTAACGGGGGGTCCCCAGGAGGAGGGTCTGCTACCCGAGAGTGTTCCTCCCACTCCCCGCCGGGGCGGGCCCGGGAGCGCAGCCGGCTCGGCCCGCCCCCCCACCACGGTGATCGGGGCACGGCGCGGAGGCAGCTGCCGCCCGTCGGGGCGCCGTGCGGGGTTCGGCGCTCCGCAGCGCCCCGCTCCCCTCCCACAGCGCTCCTCTCCCTCCCCTGCAGCTCAGGATGGCGGCGCGGCGGGGCTGAGCGGCGCCGGGGCCGCGATGGACGGCCCGGGAGAGGGGCAGCCGCCCGCCGCCGCCCCGTCGAGGGCGAAGCTGCCGCTCGGCATCGTCTTCTCGACGGCGCTGTTCTGCGGGGAGAGCGCGGCGGCCGCTGTCCTCTGCTTCTCCTACAGCCACTCCGACGACCGCTTCTGGCTGGCGCTCACCATCTTCTTCGTGCTCTGCCCCTCCGTCCTGGTGCAGCTCACTCTCATCTTCGTGCATCGCGACCTCAGCCGCGACCGACCGCTCGTCCTGCTCATGCACTTGCTGCAGCTGGGGCCCATCATCAGGTGAGCGCGGCGGGGACCCGGGCACAGCTCTGCACTGCACGGCTCTGCACGGCACAGCTCGGTTCGGTTCGGCTCCCCGGCAGGGCAGGGCAGGAGCGCCGCGCACCGCTGTCAGCAGCACTTTCCGCAGCGCAGCTCCTGCGCGTCCTGCTCCCCTCCCCGCTGCCCGCAGGACCCCCCCGGGCTCTCTCAGCCTGTTGCGTGCCTGCTGCCAAATGTGCTCTTCACACGGCTGCTTTGTGGAGTCAGCATTCCTCTCGCTGTGGTTGCATTGTTGGGGGCTGAGATGCAGATCTATGCTGGAGTGGCTGAAGGGGTCTGGGGTCTAGGGATGTTGGGCTGTGGGTGCAGAGAAGAGGGACTGGGGGCTGCCACACCCCAGTGGGGACAGAAGGACGAAGGTGGATGTTGCACAAGCCGAAGAGGTGCTGTTCTCATTCCTGGGGAATGCTGCCGTGCCTCCCTGGCTACTGTCATTGCTGTGCATGGGGGGAATGTCATGCCGGTCCCACAGCTCACCCAGCGCCTGGCCCAGAGGGCAGCTATGCTGGGGAGCACCAGCACTGCAGCATTGCCCCATCGGATCATGCTGGTTTACAGTGGCTGGCTCATTGCACTGAGCACTGACAACAGCAGCTGCTGGGATAGGGTTTGGTGCTTGCAAGGGTCATGCTGAGCTGCTGGGGGATGCTGTGCCAGCTCTGGGGCTGCAGAGCGAGCTCAGCCTGCTGGGGAAGGCTGGTGGGGCACTGTGTGCATCGATTGCTTTTGGAGCCAGGTGCTGTGGTGAAATCATTTTCCCATTAGCTTGGAATAGGCCGTGAGCACTGATCTGGCAAAAGAATCAGTTCCCAAACCTCATTCCATTTGGGTTTGAAGCAGAGCAGTGGCTGTTTTCCCCATCAGCGCTCACAGACAATTACCTCCCGCTGGCCCTTGAGCCAGCCCAGCCCACAGGGAACCATGGCTGTGCCTGGTCCATGTGCACTGCTGGAGAGACAGCGAGGCCAGCAGGGCTGGAGAAGCTGGTGGGAATGGAGGGGCTGGATGAAAGCTGCTGTGCTGAGTGGTATCAGGAGGCAGCAGGAGGCAGTGGAGGAGGCCGCCCTCTCTGGAGCTGCAGGGTGCTGAGGGGATGCGCTCCGGAAGCCATGTTATCTGCTCCATCAGACATTGGCTTCCACCCCACTCTCTGCTTCCTGCTGCTCCAACTGAGGAGGAAGTGTGGAAGGTTTTTGAGATCAAACACAGCAGCAGAACATTTCTCATGCTGTTGGGGGGTGCTCAACAGTGGGAAAACAGAGCCTGGGGTGCTTACGCCCTTCCTTTAGCTGCCAATGGAGCTACTGCTCTTATACCAGCTACCCTGCACCACCCTTGCTGCTGGCCCCGTGCTGGACCCAAGCTCTGGAGTGGATGGAGACGCACTGGGGTGACAGTGGCCATGTGCCCACAGGTGTGTGGAGGCCCTGGTGGTGTACTGCTGGTCGGGGCAGGAAGAGGAGCCCTACGTCACCATCACACGCAAGCGGCGGCTGCGCAAGGGCTATGAAGTGGAGCTGGAGCAGGAGGTGGGCCACTCGGTGCGCCGCCTGGCCACCCACCGCAATGCCTTCAAACGCATGGCCGTCATCCAGGCCTTCCTGGGCTCCACCCCGCAGCTCACCCTGCAGCTCTACATCAGCATCTTGGAGAAGTATGTCCCCATTGCACGAGGTAAGGGATGGGCTGTGTGCTGGGCACAAAAGCTCTGCCGTGGATGTGCAGGGCATGGTGGCATCTCAGGGATGTGGTGGAACCTCGGGGGTTTGGTGGAACATCAGGGCATGGTGGTATCTTGAGGGTATGGGAGAATGTCCTCAACTGCATGCAGTGGTGTGGTATCCAGATGGGTCTCTACAGATACGCCCCATCCGGCCCTGCCACCCCTTGCCTTCCCTGAACTTAGAGTACAGCCCATAGAATTTAGGCACCTGCCCATCCCCTGGTTTGCTTTGCCAATGCTTTCCAGCCCACTGCAAAGCTGCAGAAGGTTGGGAGGAGCTGTCTGGGACTGAGATGCTCCCAGCTCCCAGGTGCTTGCTTGCTCCATGGAGCCATGTAACCACGTGATGCCCTGCCCACATAAACACTGTTCCTATGCACAGGGGCAGCATTTCTTGCTGCTTCACACCCAGGTACAAACCCAGCTGGGAAAAGAGGAAGATATTGATTAGCAGAGTGAGGAAATCCCCGTGCTGCTGCCAGCATTATCTGACCTGCTGACCTCTCCTCCCACAGCCATCCTCATGGGCATCTGCCTGGTGTCGGTCACCTACGGGGCACTTGTCTGCAATGTCCTGGCCATCCAGGTCAAGTACGATGACTACAAGGTGCAGCTGCGCCCGCTGGCCTTCCTCTGCATCGTGCTGTGGCGCAGCCTGGAGATCTCCACTCGTGTGGCTGTCCTGGTGCTCTTCAGCACCGTCTTCAAGCACTGGATCATCCCCATTGCCTTGGCCAACCTGCTGGTGGTCTTCTTCCAGCCCTGGGTGCAGTTCTGGCGCAGTGGCACGCGGCTGCCCGACAACATCGAGAAGAACTTCAGCCGGGTGGGCACGGTGGTGGTGCTGTTTGCCTTCACCCTGCTCTACGCCAGCATCAACATGTTCTGCTGGTCGGCTGTGCAGCTCAAGTTGGCCGACCGGGACCTCATCGACAAGTCACAGAACTGGGGCCGCTTGGCTGTGTACTACGTGGCCCGGCTGCTGGAGAACACGGCGCTGGTCGTTCTCTGGTACTTCTTTAAGACTGATGTCTATGAGAACATCTGTACATTGCTGCTGGTGGTGCAGCTGCTGCTCGGCTACTGCCTGGCCATCTACTTCATGCTCCTCTTCTTCCAGTACCTGCATCCGTGCCGCCAGCTCTTCCGACACAACGTTGCTGATTTCCTCCACTGTGTCTGCTGCCGGCGGTCCCTGGACGGTGCAGAGCTCCTGGAGGCACCACATGAACCTGGTGTGAGGCACAGCATTGTCTGAAGCACAGCCTGGGAGTATGGACAAGGAGCTGTGATGGCATGAGCCATGCTGAGGGCTCCATGGTGCTGTAGTGGCTGCAGGTGCTGGTGCCCTGCACTGAGCCCCATGGTGTCAGGATACAGAGCATGCCAATACGGAACACACACACAGGGGACCTATGGGGTGTGCAGACCCCAGTGGGGCACACAGCAATTGGAAGCTTTGTCCCTACGCTGCTGTGACCCCAGGGATGCTGCTCTGGGTCTGTTTTGAGCAGTAAAGAAACTTTGCTGTGGCTCTGCATCTGGGTGCTGGCAGGCAGCAGTGACTCACGTGGGTGGGGACTGCCAGGATGGGGCCAAACAGCACGCGTGCACGCTGCCCACGTAAACTTCACTCGTACTGCACCTGGGCAGGGGACCAAACTATGTCCCTGAGCTGGGGGCTGCAGTGCAGGCTCAGCAGCACAGCCCAATGTCTCCCAGCTGCTGCAGGCTTGCACTTGTCCTGCGATGGAGCCGATAAGGGGCAGGGAGGCTGTGGGTCTCTTCCTGCTGCTCCACCAGCACAGCTCTGGCTGTCAGCAGGCAGCGACCCCTGAGTTGTGACACAGCGTGATCCTGCCCAACCTGTTCCTTTGGCCACCAGGTGCCAACTGCTGTGCTGGCATGAGGTGTGGGTGCTGCGGTGCTGGACATCGCAGTGCTCATGATCCTGCTGCAGTCAGTGTGACCCCCCAGCAGCAATTTATAGGGCTGTCACTGCTGAGGGTGATCAGCATCACTGGGTGCAACACGCTGCACTGGCATGCTGAGCCCTGGCTGGCTCCCGGCACCAGCACAGTGGCACTGCTGTGCTCTGGGATGTCTCCCATCTTCTGCAATTCCTCTTGTGAAAAGTCATCAGGAGAGGCCAGGGAGGGTTGTGCTTGCCAAGCAGAGTCCTCTTCAATCCCCTGCCAGCAGGAAGTTCCTGCCTTAAAAAAGCACGCTCCATCCCCAAATACTGCAGGGGAGGGGAGAAGCAGGGCCGTGCCCCCACATCCCTCTCTCTGCTGTGCCAGCTCCACGTGAGACCCCGTGTGACCCCTCACAAGGCTCCCCGGTACCTCAATACGGCCGCGGCTCTGGGCTCAGCCAGCGTTCCTGGAAGGAGCCTTTGAAATCGTGCGGCATTTCCTCCAAGACACCGTGGGGGAAAATCCCTGCAGCGCCGTTCCCAGGCCCGGGGCCGCTCCTGGGGCTGCTGCCTCCATAAAACGCGGGCGGGCGGCAGCGGGCTGCATTCGCTGCGGGTGGACGGAGACATCGCAGTATGGGCAACTGGCTGGTCAACCACTGGTTCTCGGCCACCGTCCTTGTGAGTGCACGGGGCTCAGGCTGCTGGGGGGCTGGAGGGGCTGGGGGGAAACTGGGAGCTGTCCTGGCTCTGCCATCCACGGAGGAACAAAGAACTCCTCCGTGTGAGTGATGGGCACAGCGCCGAGTGGTGGCTGTGGATCTCATGTAATGACTCCTAGGCTGAAAGGAAAGGTGGCCCCCAGTGCTCAGGGGTTATTTGTATGCCTCTTACTTGTGTGCCTCTTCCCCCTCACAACCCAAATGTCCAAAATCCCCAACTGCTCACAGTGAGGTAGAGAAGCAGTGCATCCCTCCCTGCGGCATCCAAAACCAATGGATGGAGAGTGCAAAACTTGAAACTGCCGCTGCTCCGCTCTACTGCTGTGGGCAGGGAGGCTCCCACTTGGGTTTTCTCCTCTCATGGAGCTGCTCGGTGCTGGAGGAGCTGCAGCACCCACAGCACTGCTGCAACAGCAGCAGGCTGAAACGTCTGGGAAATGGGGGAGGTGGGGACAGGTGCAGGAAATTGGGATATTTGCATATTTTAAATTATTAAAGAAAAATAGAACTCAGGGCAGAGTGGTTTTGGGAGCTCTGCAAAAAATGCAGCTCCCATGCAGTGCAGAGCAGTGCAGGGAAGCACGGCTGTGCTGCAGGGTTGGCAGCATGGTGAGGACTGGCAGCTGCATCCCTGCAGCATTTCCTCCTCCCAGACCTTTCCGGCTCGGTATCTGCCCCAGGCCCTTCCCTTTCTCAGCGACAGATATTTCCTTTATCTTCCTTTCCTCATTCCTTGTGCATGCAGAAGGATGGCAGTGATGGGACAGTTATTTTGCAACACTCCTTCCCACCCTTGTTCCCATGTCCCATCTCACCCGTGATGCCTCAGGAGTAAGGGAGTGGAATGGGATGCACTGCGCTGATGCCCTCTATCCGTGCCTGCAGCCATGTGCTGCAGGGTGAGAGGTCCTGGGGCTGGAGTTCCTCACAATCCTTGGTTCCCCTGCAGGCGGCCTGGCTGGGCATCAACATCTTCCTCTTCACATACTACTTTCTGTTCTTCGACCGGGACGAGCAGTACTTCTACACAAGGGCCATCCTTGGGGTAAGGTGCTCTCAGCAGCACCCTGCCTGCCCTGGAGCCCTCCTGGTTGGGCTGCGGCAAGGCAGTGGCTGCAGCACCCCAGAGGCGTTCCTTGTCCTGTCCTCTTCCAGTTCACTTCTGCTCCATCCTAATCCCTTCCTTGATCTCTGTTCCCATCCCAGCATCGCTCCATACCAATACCCATCCCATAGCCCCAGCCCAGATCGCTTGATCCCCGCTCAGTGTTGCTTGCCCCACCCCATCCTGGGGCACTCAGCCTGCAGGCAGCTGCACCTTGTCCCTGACACAGCAATAATCACCCATCCCTGTCTCCATCTCCCCAGTCTGCCTTGGCGTGGGCCCGGGCATCGGCCAAGTGCCTCAACTTCAACAGCATGCTGATCCTGCTGCCCGTCTGCCGCAATCTGCTCTCCTTCTTGCGCGGGAGCTGCTCGGTGAGTGCCCATGGGCAGTCCCACAGAATGTCTGTCCCCATCCCTGCTTCCATCCCCACCCCAACCCTGCCACCTCTCTTTGCAGTGCTGCAGGAGGACGCTGCGCAAGCAGCTTGACCACAACCTCACCTTCCACAAGTTGGTGGCCTATGCGCTGGCCCTGTTCACAGGTAGCACTCTGCTGCTCACCCTCTGTCCCCCCCGAGCCCTGTGGGGTGACAGCGGGTGACCGCCTGTTCCCCTGCACAGCTGTGCATACCATTGCCCATCTCTTCAACCTGGAGCGCTACAACGACAGCCAGCAAGCCAACGATGGCAGCCTGCCTGCTGTCCTTTCCGAGATGCACCTGCAGGACAGCAACAAGTGGCTGAACCCCATCCATTCCAACCAGACGGTGAGCGTGGGTCCACCACTGCCAACCCCTTGCCCTGTGCCTACCCTGACCCCATCCTCCTGCCACATCTGCAGACCGTCGAGTACGTGGCCTTCACCACCATCCCAGGGCTGACCGGGGTCATCATCACTCTGGCGCTCATCCTCATGGTCACATCTTCCACTGAGTTCATCCGCAGGAACTACTTTGAGGTCTTTTGGTACACACACCACCTCTTCATCATCTATTTCATCGGCCTCGTCATCCACGGTGTCGCGTAAGGCTTTTCCTGCAGGCTCCCAGAGCAGCAGAACAAGGGGCAATGGTGACAAACAGCCACTGTGGTGGCCGCATCTGCTCCAGGATGACCTGGATGCAGTCCTCGGTGGGAGGGGGCCCCATCCTTACACTGCCTCCCTGCAGCGGGTTGGTGCGTGGGCAGACGGAGGAGAGCATGAAGGAGGTGCACCCACAGCGCTGTGCTGAGTTCCTGGTGCACAAACCCAACGAGTGCAGGCAGGAGTGCTGCAAGGAGCCCGAGTTCGGTAGCATCCCCGCAGAGGTAGGGATGGGAGTGGGGCTGCAGGAACCCCAAGCCCTAGCATACTCCGTTAGGAGGAGCAGATGGCCTGGGAGGCTCCAACCCCTTGCTCCCCTCCACCCCACAGTCCTGGAAGTGGGTTCTGGCTCCCATCATCCTCTACGTCTTTGAGAGGATCCTGCGCATCTGGCGCGCGCACCAGAAGGTGGTCGTCACCAAGGTAGGTGGTGAAGTGGCTGCATGGAGGAGGGCAGGGGCTGCTGCCACACAGGCAGCAGGGCCATGTGGGGCACTGAACCCTGCTGCCGGCCTCACAGGTGGTCATGCACCCGGCTAAAGTGCTGGAGCTGCAGATGCAGAAGAAGGGCTTCCGCATGGAAGTGGGACAGTACATCTTTGTCAACTGCCCCGCTGTGTCCCTGCTGGAGTGGCACCCCTTCACCCTCACCTCAGCACCTGAGGAGGACTTCTTCTCCATCCACATCCGGGCGGCTGGGGACTGGACGGAGCGCATCATTGACACCTTCCAGCAGCAGAAGCTGGAAATTCCCAGGTAGCCTGGAGAGAACACCAAAAAGCCCCCCAGGGGTTGAGGCCATGCTTCTTACCCAGGCCCTCCCTCGGCCAGGATCGAAGTGGACGGCCCCTTTGGCACGGCCAGTGAAGATGTGTTCCTGTATGAGGTGGCCATGCTGGTGGGAGCAGGCATCGGCGTTACCCCCTTTGCCTCTATCCTGAAGTCCATCTGGTATAGGTTCCAGCAGAATGACCAGACTCTCAAGACCAAGAAGGTACTGAGAGCCCCGTGGGACCAGCTGACCCCACACCATGGGTTTCTCCATGTTCAGAAGCACTTGGCTTCCTCATGCTTGATATCACATCCTTCTCTTGCTCTATCTTGAGTAACACTTCTTCCCCATGCTACTGCATCCCAGATCTACTTTTACTGGCTCTGCCGAGACACGGGTGCCTTCGCCTGGTTCAATGACCTGCTTGCCTCACTGGAGCAAAAGATGGCTGAGTCTGGCAAGGCAGACTTCCTCACCTACCGGCTCTTCCTCACCGGCTGGGACACCAGCATTGTGAGTTGGCTGTGGGTGGGCATGGCTGCAGGGGGCTGGTGGTGGCTGTGGTCCTCATTCTCTCTGCTCTGCCCAGGCCAACAATGCAGCACTCAACTTTGACACAGTCACAGACGCAGTGACGGGCCTGAGGCAAAAAACCATATTTGGGAGGCCCAGGTGGGACACTGAATTCTCAACGGTGGCCACAGCCCACCCCAGGTGAGATATGGGGGCTTTGGGGTTTCGATACCAGGAGGCATCGCCTGGTCCCCAACACCCACAGCCCCTCGCTGCATGCAGGTCGGTGGTTGGTGTGTTCCTGTGTGGTCCGGAGGCACTGGCAAAGGTCTTGCAGAGATCTTGTCACCAGCACTCCAGCTTGGACCCCAGAAAGGTCAAATTCTACTTCAACAAGGAGAACTTTTAAGCGGGAGCCAGGATGGGACCACGGGCAGCAGAGAATAACCAGCCTGCTGCTCTCACTTCCCTTTTTGAAGCAACTCTGCCTGGAATGAGCATCAGCTGAAAAGCTTTGCATGAGAACCAGGCAAGACAGCGAAATCATCCTTCATAAGAAGAAACTCTGGGTTCACAGACTGCTGCCTCCTTGACACTACAAAGGGTCCCTGTGAGGGGAAATGAGCCCAGCTCTCAGCACAGCCCCCCATGAGACACGCATTGGGATGGACTGGAGCAGCACGCAGGTGCAGACCAGCAGGAGGCAAGGGGAGCCCAGCAGGCTGGGCAAGATGGTGGGGTCAGACGTGACACCAGGGCACTAAGGGCCAAACACACCCCTCCAGATTTAAGTGTCCCTCTCCATAAAATAGTAAATTAAACTTGTTTTTCCTTGCAATAAAAGCCATGGGTGGTGTCTCAATCTGTACAAGTGTGAAGGAAGCCCGCTGTTTGCCCCCCGTTACTGGGCTGCAATAAAAAGGCAATAAACCCTCGGGGGTGAAGTGTAGGGTGGTGGTGATGGCTGTCCGCCAGCCTTCTCCCTCTACAGAGGCTCACAAGCACCAAAGAGCCATGTCTGCACCAACCACCAGGCACAAACCAGCACACAGGCAAGTGCAAAGATAACTAATTCTGCTCAAGCATATGCACAAAGGAGGAGAAAAACACCCTCCCAGGGCAGGCAGGTGTGGTAAGCGATACAGCAACTGGATACAGAGCCCTTCTGCTCTTGTCAACAGGGATAGAAAGCTGAGCTCCCTGTCATGCCCTAGAGGAGGGCACAGCCAGACTGACCTGCACGATGGGGCACCCACTGTTTCCTGGCCCACGGGCTGCTGTTACCAGCCAGACACCTTCCATGGGCAGCTCACCCTGTTTGGTAGCCAGCACATTCCAGCTGAAAGGTGCTAAGAGTACCCATGGTGCTTAATGGTCCTCCAGAGCGTCCTTAGCCCCAACACTTGCTGCCCAAGCCTGATAGCCCATCTCCTCAGATGACAATTTTAGCTTCCTGCATGTGACTGCCTCCTTCCATGTGCTGCCCCTGCTCAGCTCACCATCCCAAGGTGCTTTCTAATGGATTCCTAGTAAACAAGAAATCCCAGCAGTTGCTCCTGCCCCTGTATTGCTGGGAAAATGGTGAAGAACCTGAGAGGTTCAGCCCAGGACAGAGATAGGCGAGGCTGTTCCCAGCAGTCTATGAGGGACCATACAAGGCAATCTGAGACACGGCTTTACTCAAACCCTCCTCCCACTTTATTTCAAACATCATAAAATATACACACAGAAAAAGGAATGAACTGGGAGGGAAAACCTCAGGTGGCAAGGAGGAACCTCTCCCTAAACGCAACATCAACTCAAACAACAGGAAATGGCTGCCATGGAGCACCTTCTCTGCCCATCACACACCTGCCAGGCCTGTGAGAACGGGAGGGAAGTGAGCATTAGCAGGGCCACCCTGCACTGAACAGCACTCTGATTCACCGCAGGGGAGCAGGTATAGGCTTAAGGACATCACCTGTCAGGGTGCCCCCGTGGATTTCTGGATTTGCTCCTTTAGAATAAGGATGCTTTGCCGTTGCTCTGGGGGCAGCATGGCGATCTGGTCTGCTGTCAGCTGCAGAACCTGCATGATCAGGGCCGCCTGAGGAGAGAAGGGAGAGTCAGAATTGCTCTCAGCCAGCATAGCCATGGGTTACCACAGACAAGAAAGAGGTGCTGGATGGATTAAGTTTCCTCTGCAGCAGGACCATGGAGCTGCCCAAGCTCTGAGCAGAGCAGGGTAGAATAACCTCCTGCTCCAAATGCAACGGGAAAGAAAACAAGTTCTCTGAAGCATGGTTATCTTCTGTCGTGGTAAGGCACACAGAAAGCACTACTCTCATTATCTAACCCCTTCCCACACCTTCACTCACCTTCTCATGATCCTGGGGGGTGACCTGGCTCTGTCCAGGACTAAAGCCTCCGGGCTGACCAGCTCCCTGGACCCCTGCCCCAGGAATGCCCCCTCCTTGCATGCCAGCCCCTGCCATGTTAGGAACCTATGGGTACAAGAGAGAGGATAAGGACTGAGGGGTTCCTGGACTCAGCCATAGACACAGGAACATAAAGCAGTCTTTTTACTTCTAGGACACACTGCTCTGCAGGAGGTCTTCCACCTCCAACAGTCACATGCATACCTCTCACCCAGCCCTGCCCACAAGACACCATCAGTGCACAGTCAGTCACACAGAGCTGTACCTGGCGGGGCCCCTGTGGACCGCTGGCTCCCATATTAAGTGGTCCGGGACCCTGTATGCCACCTGGCATCGGGCCACGTGGGTTGGGACCAGGCCCTCGAGGCTCCAGGCCTCGGGATTCCATGACCCTGGCCTCCATGGCCCTGGCTTCAAGCACTCGTGGCTCCAGGACCCGTGGCTCCATGCCCCTTGGCTCCAGGCCCCTCGCCTCCATCACCCGGGGCTCCAGCCCTCGTGGTTCCAATCCTCGCGGCTCCAGCCCTCGGGGATCTCTTCCAACTGCAGAGGAACGACAAGGCAAGCTGTAGAAGGGAGCAGTGCCATGGACTTACGGGATTGAGCCCACTGCCTTCTCTGCTGGGAAGCTGACAAATGCCAAGATGTAGGGCTGGGGAAAAGGAGACATGCCTGGAAGAAGCCCCTCACTCTGTGGGTCTGTTCCTCATGCCTTAGGTTCATTTCTCTGCCCAAACCCCCTTTTAAGTCTTGAGTTGAGTCAGTGAGCTCCACTCTGCCCCTCTGTCTGCATGCTTTAAGCCACCCGTTATTTCATGCCCCCTCTCTCACCTCGAGCATCCATCAAGGGCCCCCGCGGCTCTCCCATCAGTGGTCGGGGTTCTCCCATGGGTCCACCCCTCATCTCATGGGGGGGGCCACGGCTATCGTGGCCAGGCATATGATGCATAGGGGCTCCTTGGTGGGGTGGCCCAAGGTAACCTCTGATGCAGAGAGACGAGGAGAGCAAAGCAGGAGGAGGAGAAAAAGCAAGAGAGTAAATCAGACACTGGCTTGGCACGGTCTGGGCAGAGCGTTGGGATTGCCCCCAAAGCCGGCCGCTGGCAAGGCTTGCACAGGGATGGATGCTGTCAGTCCCATGTCACAGGGCTGCCGATAGCACCCTGGGGATGCCCCATCCCTGGGGAAGGGGACTGGTCCCCATGGCTGGCAGCACACAGGCCTCCAACCAGGCAGCAGTGACTCCCGGAAGGCTCGTGCCATCCCTGTCCTTAGTGAGGTCACCCCTGGGCAGGGAACAGTGCAAGGGGCTCCTCTCCTTCCCTCTCCCCTCACCTGGGCTCCACATCTCCAGTGACTGAGAGCAGGGTCCCTCCACGAGGGTCATTCGGGGCATCTCCCAAAAGGCCTCGGGGCGGCGGGCCACTAGCAGGTAGAGGTCCACGCTGCATAGGGGCCCTCGGGTCTGGCATGGGCACTGCCAGGGAGACATACAAGAACTTGTGAGGACCTGCACAACCAGTGCTGCGCTGAGACTGTCCCCCAGCCCCCTCAGGGCTGGGACGTGCACTGCCTCTCTGCTTCCCGACACAGGCAAGTGGGCTGTGCTGATTGCTGAGGGAGCAGTCCCTGGGATAAGGCCAGAGAGCACAGAAGCCCCTTTCCTGGATGCTCATTACATCACTCTCTTTCCCCCTCTGGTTCTGTCTCAGGCTTCTTACAACACCAGGTGCTCAGAGTGCGGTTGCCCCTTGGCAATCCTAAGAGCATGGGCCAATGTGAGACCAGGTGCAAAGCAAGACCAGGAAAGCTCCTGTCAGAGAAGTGCCTAAGTGGGCTGGATCCTAATTGAAGACCCTCTCCAAACAGGCACTCGTTTCCACTGGCGACTCTCTGCACGGCATTATCTTGCTCTCCTCTCCTGCCCCCAGAGGAAATCCTGCCTCCTCCTAACCCTGCCAGGTTACACGGAGTGATTCCAGTCCCCGGCCCTGAGCACAGTGTGGTGACAGCTGCTCTCACACACTGCACAACGAGCTCCAGGACAGCCTGGAGCAGGCAAGCGCCGCGATACCTTGAACGCGTTCGATAGACGCAGGCCTGGCAGGTCCCACGGGCGAGAGCTGCAGGGTCCCTGGGCAAGCAGCAGAAAAAGAGGGAGAAGAGCAGACACGTAAATAGTGTATGCACACATGCACACAGCCTTGGGGACGGTGCTGTCTTGGCCTGTAGGATCACCTCTGCTCCCTGGCATCCCCCAGGACACCTGTTAAGAAGATGCTGCCAGTCTGGCTGTATCAGCAACTTCCACCAACATCACGTCTGCCACCGCAGGTATGGAAGGCAGCTCGGCACAAAGTGCCAGGCTGGGCGCAGCCCTTTCTTTTCTCACTCTGTGAACATGCAGGGAGCAGAGTGAATCTTGCCGCAGGAAGTCCTGCCAAGAGAACTGGCACACTGCAGGGCCTGCTGCAGCCCACAACAAGTCAGCTCCTGTCCCTGCCTGCAGCTGCCTTGGGCACTCCCCAGCACTGGTTTTCTGTCTGCTCTTCAAAACCTTTTGGGTATCAGTGAAACTGCCAAGAACTGCAGGATTGCTCTTGGGACGATGGTGCTCACTCTGAGAATAATGACAGTCAGCTGCCTTTAGGACACTTAAGACTGGAAGAACTCAGAACAGGTTTGCCACTCTGCTGACACAAGACCTGAGATACAAATCTAGGCGACGGAGATGTCAGAGCCCTGCATGTCTGGAAGAACAGGAATGCCTCACTTTGGTTGCCCTAAGCACGGGGCAGCCGCTCAGTGCTGAATGGTAAAGAATCCAGTTCCAGGGCTGGGCTGTACAGACCGTGCCTGCAGAGGGAGTGAGGGCCAAGCAACTGCCCGTTGCAGAATTCCCTGCCAAGCCTCGTACTCACTATCACAAGCAAAAGCGAAGACCCAGCTCCCTCTGCTGGGCACGGCACAGAAAGACACAGGCAGACACTGCAGCAGCATAGCTGCTTCCCAGCATCCAGGCAGCAATGAAGCAGGGCAGGGACTGGAGAAGAGCAAGCTCTGCCTGCCTGCACAAGCATAGGGACAGACAGGGGCTCATAGACAGATAGAAAACACAGGCACATCCCGCCCAGTGGAATGGCAGCTCTCCTGGCTTCCAGGATGCATCTGTACAACACAGTGTAGAACAAACTGGAAGCAAACTGGTGCCTAGGCTGGAGTCCTGGATGCAGGAGAGCTGTTATCACAGCCTTGCACCTAAGCAAACAAACTCAGGCGTGTCTCAGTGCTATAGGAGCTGCCATGTCACCAGATGCAGCAGCAACAAGGCTGCACATAGCAGGCAGAGGTGTGAGGCAGCTTACTGTGCAACATTGCAGAACCCATAGCCTGGGCTCCTGCTGGAGCAAGGTTCACGTGATACATGGCATGAACTTAACCTCTGATGTACCTTGTCCACGCTCCAATGGCACGGGCCCTCCTCCAGGCATGCCGACCTGCGGCTGCAATCCACCTGATGGGGAAAAAGCAGAGGTAAGACACATTTGTTGTTGCCCCTATACAACCAACTCATTCCTTTGGACCCAAATAACTACCCCCTCCCAGCTCCTGGGGCAACATCTGGAGATTTATTTTCTTGCTGTTGGTTGCCCATGGAGGTAAGCCAACTTTCTGAACTGCCACTGACAGCAGTCACAACCACTGCATGGAGTACAAGTGCCCCCATGGGGCCCAGCCCTATGGTTAGGGGAAGATACAGTGGGGCTGTCTGCAGGACCCACATGCCCAGGGCAGCCTGGACACCGCTCAGTCAAAACCCACACACTCACCTCCTGGAGCCATGGGGCCAGGGCCAGGGCCCTGCACAGCAGCTGCCATCTGTCCTGGGGCTGGCACTCCTCCCTGCATAGGCGGCTGCATCAGAGGGGGAGCGCCATTTACATGCATGCCACCCTGTCCAGGAGAGAAACCAGGCCTCAGCAAAGCCTGTCAGCCCAGCTGGGAAACCTGGGCTGGTAATGCCACCGCTCCCCAGCATGGTACATGTGCCCCAATGGCTCTTACTATGGGTTGTGGCTGGGATGATGGAGTATTCTGTGGGTTCATCTGGGCATTAGGCCCTGGCCCGGGTCCTGGTCCTGGCCCAGGTCCTGGCACAGCCTGCTGGTTGCCTGGGATCAGAGGAGGAACGCTGGTCTGACGATGCAGGATTTTCTAGAAGCAGAAGAAGGAGAAAGAAGTTATCTTCCACTCTCCACAACAGGCTGCTGCCAACGTCCTACCAGCCTCAGTCAAGACAGTGAGGGACAAACCAGTGCAATCTCTGGATCGACGATCCTCATTACCACCTGGGCCTGTAGCAGGGCATAAGCCAGCTGGGGGTTCTGCAGCAGCATGTTCCTGGCTTCCTGGGGGCTGTTCTGGACACACAGCTGAGAATACATATAGAGATCAGCACTCTAGCAAGGCATGATATGGCCTATCAGGGCACAGGCAGCTGTGGTAGAAGGTGCTCATGCACAGAGCAGGGAGCATAGCTCCCTTCTTCACTCACCTTCATCTGCTTCATCAGCTCAAACATCTGCTCGGGTGGCAGACTCGCCACTGCACGGCTGATGGACTCAGGGGCATCCTCAGGATTGACAGGGTCCCCATAGGGTGACTCTATGATAGGTGCACCTGTGCCCAAGCCTGCAACAGAGTTTGTGATATAAGCCGCAACCTCAGAAGGCAGTTTGAGCTAGTGTTTAGAACTGGCTGCTCATAAGAAGGGTAATGCCATGCCATTAATGGAAGGCAGCAAAAGCAAGGAGATCTGGAAGGAGAAAACAACCTTAGCCCACACCCCCATTGCAAAGCTGTTTGCTGGGTCACTTGGAGCAGGCCAGCTCTGCCAGCCTCACAGAGCCAGGTACGTACTGCAATGCCAAGAAGGCCAGGCCCAGTACAGCATCAGCGTTCTCTGGCACAGAATTCAGACTCACTCTTCAGCTCCTCCTTGTTCTTCTCACTGGCTGCATTGTCAACACGGAGGGCCCTCCCACTGAACTCCCGTCCATTCAGGTTCCGCATGGCACTGAGGGCCGTCTCCTGGTCCTGGTACTCACAGAAGCCATATCCCTTTGGCTTTCCTGTCTCCCTGTCATACACCAACCTGCACAGCAAGAGAAGAGCCATCACCACTGAGGGCAGCCTGCAGCTAGGAATGAGTAAACATCCCCTCAGAGCTCCTCAATAGAGGAGCTCTCAACCCATAGCTCTCAACAGAGCACAGTTAGGATGCAGTGATGCAGCTGGTCTGCCGTGGTTACAGCATGCTCACGTTCACGCCGCAATGCTCGGGCTCTATCCCCAGCTCTCAACACGGAGCACGGCCCTCACGCACCCTCAGCACAAGGCAGTGCTGCCGGCCCCGCGCGGGCCCAGGCCTCGCTCCCCCCTGTCCGTTTGAAGGCCGCTCCGCCGCGCACGAAGGGGGAGCAGAGGGGACGACAGAACCGCTCTCACCTGAAGCTGACCACGGGTCCGACCTCGGAGAAAATGTCCTTCAGCTGCTCCTCCGTGGCCTCGTACGGGATGTTCCCCACTGCGGGAGAGAGACGGCGGCGCTCAGCCCGCGGAGCGGAGGGCGGGAAGCCGCAGAGCCGCAACTCGGGCAGCCCGGCCCGCTGCCGCCCCCCGCCGCGCGGCCCTCACCGAAAACCGAGCGCAGGGAGCGGTCCACGGCCGGGTCGCGCACCGACAGCCCCGCCATGCTGCCCGGCGCTTCCGGTCGCCGCGCGCCGCTTCCGGTCCACGCGCGGCACCGCGCCCCCCCCCCCCCCCCCCCACTTCCGCCCTTACCTAACGTGGCGGCGGCGGAACGCGAGCGGAAAACGCTCCGGAGGGAAACGGCAGCTTGTGCGGTAGGACTGGGGGACGTGAGTGCGGGAGCGGCCCGAAGCGGGATCTTCACGGGGCTGCCGGGCGGCTCCGGGTCGGGGCTGTGCGGTGCGGTGCGGTGCGGGGCAGGGCTGGGCCATGAGACATCACCCGCCGGGTCCGCCACCCTTTGGTGCTCTCCATCCCTGGGTGCCACATCCATTGGTGCCCCCCATCCCTTAACGTCCCCCACTTCTGAGCCCCCCATCCCTCGGTGCTCCCTCCCTTGGATCCCCTGTCCCTCAATGTCCCCCGTGCCCACGCAGCCCCATCTCCCTTGTGCCCCCTCTGAGCTCAGCACCCCCACATCCCACACGTAGGTGCCACGTTCCCGTTGGCCGTCAGTATCTCTTCGTCCTCTGCAATGGCTGCGGGGGGTGGCACCATCCCCGCGCTGGTCACGGAGCCACGCTTTGCCCAGCACCTGAGGTGAGCTGGGAGGGAGCTGAGGGCCCCTGAGGTGTCCCCACGCTGTGCTCTGGCTGCAGTGGGACTGGGGAGGCTGCAGGGGGAAAGGAATGCATGAGGCGGCCCTGGCCCTGCAGGCAGCGTTTGGAAGAGGCCCAGCTCTTGGATACCCGGTACCGGCTGCAGAAGGTGCTGGGGGGCAGTGTGGCCCTGCCTGTGCTGGAGGGGAAGGCAGCGGAGCAGTGGCTGCAGGACAAGGAGCTGCAGGGGCCGCCCTGCCGGCTGCTCTGTATCCAGGTGGGCACAGCCCTGCGTTGCCTCCCAGGCACAGGTTCAGGCTGGTGGCCTCACCGTGTTCCTCCTGCAGGACCCTGTCCCCTCAAAGGCTGCCAGCGTGCAGCCACCCGCCCAGAAGTTGCGCTGTGAGCTGCGCCGACTGCTGCTGGAACTGGGAGAGAGCTGGTCAGAAGAGCTGGAGTGCGATGTGCCCCGCACCTGGCAGCAGCATGGAGACTTGATCCTGCTGAGTGAGGACAGCTTCAGTGCTGCGCTGTGGGCAAAGCTGGGTGAGCAGAGCGGAGCTGCCCACAGAGCTGCTATGGGGGGGCTGCCAGTATCTCCCAGTGCTCCCAGCATGGCTGCATTGCAGGCCCTGTGCTCTGGGAGACGGTCGCCTCGGCTTTGGGTGCACAGCGCCTGGCCAAGCGAGGACGGGTGTTGCCAGACAAGATGCGCTCCCCCAGTGTCACCCTGCTGCTGGGCCACAACAGCTGGGTGGAGCATGTGGACAATGGCATTCGGTAAGAGGAGCAGTGACGTGGGACACAGCATTGAAGCTGAGAGAGGGAGCTGCTCTCACTGGTGGTGTCTCCCAGGTACACGTTTGATGTGACAAAATGTATGTTCTCCCCGGGTAATATCACGGAGAAGCTGCGAGTGGCCTCGATGCAGTGCTCTGGGGAGGTGCTCGTGGATCTCTATGCAGGTAACAGCCCTTGGGGGTGGTGGAGGGGTTCTGCAGGACAGGTGGAGAGCAGTGATGCGGGTGCTGATGGCATCCAGATGGATGTGGAACAGTATTAACTCTGCATGAAGAATGAAATGGGTTGGAAAAATAGTCTGGGACCTGTCTTAGAACTCCTGCCCCATCTGGAAGCCCTCAGCACTGCTGTCTCTCCTGGGATCACATTGAATCCTTGGGACAATCTTGTGCTCGGGCTCTGCAGAGCACTACTCTGTACTTAGTACTGCTCACAGGAACCATCTGCATCCAGTGAGAAGGTTTGTCCTCTTTTTGATCCTGGAGGTTGTTTCTGAAAATGTCCTGAGTATATTGGGTGTGATGTGCTTCTGTAACCAGCTATTGCTAACTGAAGCAAACAGCTGGTCTGTCTTCTCCTTTGCTATGAATGCCTGGGGACACGGCATCAGGCTTCTGTGTGTGGAGAGCTCTGTTCTGTATGTAGGAAAGTCAGCATTTCCTATTTGTGACACAGAAAGAAAGAGGAACTCATAGAATTGCTCTTGATCAATTAAAACAAACACCAGACTTGACACCTCCACATAAGCTGGGAGCAGAACAGGACAGCAGCATTAATGGGTAAAGGCAGACCATGAAATAAGTTTCTCTGTAAATACTTTTTAAGATGAATGTTGGTTTTATGGGATGAGAGGGAAATGAAAGTCCATTTTGCAGGCATTTCCCCAATACCTGGGGTAGTTCTACCTGAGCAGAGCAGGTGCATAGAGCTAAGGGTGGTAACCCACATCCTAAGCTGCCTCTGGGGAGCAGAGCAGACCCCAAGGGGTACCTGCCCTGTGCCTTCTTTTCTGCTACTTCCTCTGTCCGCAGGGATTGGGTACTTCACACTACCGTACCTGGTTCATGCGGCTGCTGCCTTTGCCCATGCCTGTGAGTGGAACCCACACGCCCTGGAGGCCCTGAGGAGGAACCTGGCACTGAATGGTGTGCAGGACCGCTGCCAGATCCACGCTGGGGACAGCAGGCAGGTGGGCAGCACCCCTGGCATGGTGCTCTGCCCTTCTGTGGACCCCGTTCACCATCCTCCTCCTCCTCCCAGCTGCAGCTGAGGGATGTGGCTGACCGGGTGAACCTGGGACTGATCCCCAGCTCTGAGGAGGGCTGGCCTGTGGCCTGCCGCGTTCTGAAGAAAGGCACGGGAGGAGTTCTGCACATCCACCACAACGTGGAGGCTCGCCCCGTGCCTCCTGTTCTGAAGGATGAGCAGAGACTCCCAAAGGAATCCAACTCTGAGCAGGAGGATGAAGAACACCGGGCCTCCGAGGAGATGGAGAGCAGTGGGCAGGAAGTGCTGGCAGCCAGGGTCAGGCCTGAGTGGTGGAGCTGGGCTGAAGCAGCTGCTGCACGGATCCGGGGACTGCTGACAGAGCTGCACAGCCAGCCATGGCAGACCAGCATCCTGCACATTGAGGCAGTGAAATCCTACGCACCCCATGTGCATCACATTGTGCTGGACCTTGAGTGCCGCCCAATGCCACCCACCTAGCTGGCCACGGGGCCCCAGCGTGGCTCCAGGTCTGGATTTTGCCATCTGGATGTGGTTTACATCCCGTGGTCCCAGGTGGCAACAGTGCCCAGCAGCAAGCCGGGCCCCTGCCACCCCTGCACCTTGTCCAGGGCTGCTGTGTAAGGGGAGCTGTGCTCAGCTGAGCTGCACAGGGACCGTGTGATGGCAGAGGATGGAGCTGAGGATGCCCACAGTCCCACCCCAGCTCTGCCTACTGCCGCCCAGTGCAGGGACATTGCACTGCCTTGGATGTGTGCTGGCACTTTCAACCCTGTTTTCACACTGAAGAGCTGCAGGGACAAATAAACCTCAAATAAACGTTTGTGCTGGGCTTTGTTTTGGTGTGTCAGGTGCATGCTCTGTTAGGTGTTTTTGTTGGTTTGTTTTTTGTTTTTTTGGTGGTTTTTTTTTTTTTTTTTTTTTTTTTTTTTTTTTCCAGAAATAAAAGTGTTCCCCATTTCCCTAGCCGGTGTCTAGTGAAAATGCAAACGTAACCGACAGCTCAGAGGAAGCACGGTGCCACAGATGTGTCCCTATTGGTGCAGGCACGGGCTGAACAACGTGGAAAGGGGCAAAGCGACATGCTTCATCCTCTCTCCTGGAGCCTGCCCGTCGGTTCCCAGCAGTGCAGCCGCCGATGGGCTCCGTGGCAGCCCGTGTGTGCTCTCAGGGAGGAGCCGCTTACCCCGATAGGGCTGCGGGAGGGCACCCCGGAGCTCCGGGCACGGCTGCGTCCGGGGCCGAGGCTGCTGTTTGCGGACAGCCTCATAAATCCGTGTGTCAATAGAATCGAGGCGTGCCGCCGCGAAGGCTGAGGAGGCGGTAGGAGGGAACGGAGCGGGGCCGGGGCAGGCGAAAGCGAACCACGAGTCCGCTCCTGGCCGTGGGGCCGCCCCATAGGGCCGGGCGGGGCCGCGCAGGTGCGTCGGGCGCGGAGCTTTTGGGACGCGCGGAGCCGGAGCCGCTGCAGGTATCGGGGCGGAGGGTTTGCGCTGCGACCGAGGGGGGATCGCAGCTGCGGGTCTGCACCTCCGGGACTTGGGAGCGGGCTCCGGCGGGTGGGGGCTCCCGGGCCCCGGCGGTGGCACGGCACGGCATGGGAAGCTCTGGCCGTACAGTACTGCGCTGTGCGGGCGGTGGAACTGCGCCCGTGTCCCTGTATGTGGCAGTTCCGAGCTCGCACCCCTCCGGGTTTGCCGTGCGCGGCAGTTGTCGTGGCTCTGCCCCGACTCCACGGCTTTCCCATGAAGGCACTCGGACCCACTGGAAACGCAAACACGGGGTTGGCCAGCGGAACCGGGCGGTGCGCGTCCCGGGGAGGCGGCGGCGGGCGGGGAGTCTCGCAACTCTGCACGAACCGGGCACCTTGGCGGCGCGGCTGTATTGACGGCGTGACAGCGCTGTCTGCGTCGGCAGCGAGTCCTTCTCTTGCTCCGTGCTCACGCCCCTGAATTCCCTCCCGTACGAAGGCTGTAAATCCGTGGGAGCCCTCCTCCCGCTGACTCCTTCCCCCTGTCCTGGCAGCGGCCTCACGGCTGCAGCAGCGGTGCGGCGGCTCCACAGACAGGAAGGGCCGTCCTCGGCGAGGTCGGGAGCGGGGGTTTTCCGCTGCGGAAGCCCAGGAGAGCAGTCGAGGTCCCTTGGCCGGAGGGCCGCGGGCTGCACGGCACAGCCGTCCCGGTGCCGGGTGGTGCCGGCTGCCTGCAGACCAGCAGAACCGGTGCCGCCGGCCTGTGGCGCTGGGAGGTGAGCTGGGAGCACGAGGTGCCCTGCCCTTCTCTGCCCTACATACGGGCTGCGAGAGCCTGCGGGAGCTCACCTCTGCCTGCTGTCTGGATGGAGCCGGAGGTTGCCAGCTCTGGGGTTGGGGGTTGCCATCTTTGGGGCCAGCTCCCACTTCTGCAGCTGCCATCCCTGTCCTTTCATAACCCAGCTGGTACAGGTGCCTGGCTGGTTGCTGGAAAAACACAGAGAGCTGTGCCTTGTGCAGGGCTGACAGGAGGCTGGGAGTGGGAATGGGAGTGCAGCCGTGCTGAGCAGAGTGCAATGCCTGTTAGGGGCACAGGATGAGGCTCTGAGCTGTCCTGGGGACCGCAGTGTGGTGTGGGGATGGCAGTGAGCCCTGCATGGGTCTGAGCAGGGAGTGGTGCAGAGCTGTAACCCCGCCATGGGCTTTGCTTGCCTCCAGTACGTACGCATCTGGCTGCTTGGGGTCAGGGTGATGTCGGAGGCTGTGGATCTGTCCTTCCTGTCGGATGTCGAGAAGGATTTGATCCTGCAGGTCCTGCAGCGTGATGAGGAGCTCCGTAAAGCAGAGGAGAGGAGAATCAGGTGTGGTAGGGGTTTGCTCAGAGGGACTGAGCAAGCTGGGAGCTCTACTTGGTGCTCAGGCTCTGACCACTGCCACTGTTGGGCCCTATGCAGGCGCCTGAAGAATGAACTGCTGGAGATCCGGCGCAAAGGAGCCAAGCGGAGCAGCCAGCGCTACAGCGAGCGGACCTGCGCCCGCTGCCAGCAGAGCTTGGGCCGCATCAGCCCCAAGGCCAACACCTGCCGGGGCTGCAACCACTTGGTGTGCCGGGACTGCCGCTCCTATGGCCCCAACAGCTCCTGGCGCTGCAAAGTCTGCACCAAGGAGGCGTGAGTACACGGGGCTTGGGGATGAGCGGCATGGGCCTTCTGTGTGCTCCTCCTTCCCCTTCTTCCTTCTGCTCACCCCAGCCCAATGCCCCACATTCACCCCTGTGGTCCAGCCCTAGGTTCTCAGCCTGGTCTCCATCATGGGGCTGCTGTCCAAGGTGAGCGCTCCTGGTTGGGTGATGAAGAACTGGGCCATGCCCTGCTCTGGGCTGTCCTTTGTCCCTGCTCCTGTCTCCCCATTATGTGGCTTCAGCCCGTGTTTCACGCAGTCGAGGCTTCCTTCCTCTCCTTGGCCTCACCTGCCCTGCAAAGCCCCCATCTTACTCTGTATTGACTTTAACCCATTGTTTGTCCAGGGCACAGCCTCTGCTTGGCCACTTCTGTCCATGCTCCTCTTGACTGGCTTGCAGTTCCACGGGCGGCTAAAGGGAATGGTTTCTCACTGCCCCTCTGCCCCGCAGGGAGCTGAAGAAGACAACAGGGGACTGGTTCTACGACCAGAGGGTCAACCGCTTTGCTAACAGGCTGGGCAGCGACATGGTGCGCCTGTCTCTGCGGCACAGGTCTGCAGGTAGGGCAGGCCAGGAGGTGCTGGAGCCATGTCTCCTCCTCCAGCCCGGAGTGAGGTGGTTGTGACCCTCTGGGGTGCTTCAGCTTTCCCTGGGCTCTGCTGTGAACTTTCCAGCTGGACTGTGCCCCTCCTGAGTCCTCTCTATTTTCAGCGAGCAAAAGGGAGACAGTGGGACAGACACTCCTGCAGAAAGCACAGCTTGGTTCCTCTGCAGCCCGGCAGAAGAGCCCCCAGGAGCCCCGGAAAGTGCCCAGGTGAGGAGGAACCCTGTGTTTGGAGAGGGAGTCACCGATAGCCCATTTGGGTGCAGTAGATGGGAGAGAGGCTGCCGTCCTGCTCTGACTGCTGGTCTCCTTGCCAAGCAGGACATGCTTGTGGTTTTGTTTGTCTGCAGTTTGTTTCCTGATGCCTCTGACCCTCGGGAAGGCAAAAGTGACACAGAGTCCATGGAAAACATGAGCCTGGATGGCTACAGACCTGCTCCTGCTGCCGGGGGGGGCAGGTAGGGAAGACTGAAGCACATTGTCATTGCAGTGCTGGCCTGGCAGAGAGTGAGGGCTTCTGCCAGAATCTGGTTGCATCTGTTTGCTGCCATGATTCTAATGAGGGAGATGCCGGCTCTCCTCTCCAGGCTGAAACCTCAGGCTGGGCTGGCAGGTCCTTTGCTCCAGGCTTGCTCATGTGGCTCCTTGGAGCTCACAGCAGGAACAGCTCCCAGCTAAAGCCTGGTTTCCTGGCCCTGCTGCTTTTGGCTGAAGTGCTGGCCTGAGACAGAGCTTTTTCTGTGTCCTCTGCAGAAGGAACTCTCTGGATAAAGCCACCACTATCAAAGAGGGAAAGCAGGTTGCTGGACCAGCAGGACCCACGGCAGCCAGCCTGACGCTCCCTCTGCCCTCCAAAAATGTGCTTTCTGTCACCAACGGACGGGTGTGTTCTGCTGCCCGGCTGTGGCTGGGCACTGGGAGTCCCTTGGGGTCCCCTCTGCTCTTCTCTGAATGGGGCTTTTGTTCCTTAGGAGACTCCCACAGGCAGCCGAAGCAGCACGTTGGTGAATGATCACGAAGCTATCTTCAAGAAGAACCCCCGGAGGGTGGTGAGACCAGCAGGTGAGAGGTTGGGCTTCCTGGTATGCAGCTGGTCCTTGCTGTGCTGTGATGGAGCAGCAGTGCTCTGCTAATCCCACAAACTCCTGTGCAGACTACACCAAGTCAGTGATCGACCTGCGCCCAGAGGAATTTGTGGGTGAAAGCAGCTCCATGGGAGACAGGAGCAAGTCAGTGCCCGGCCTCACTACAGAGCTGGTGAGACTCTTGGTGATGCTGGAGATGGCCGTGCCTGTGCTGCCCCACGCTCCCTATGTGAGCTGTTTCTCTCTGATTGCAGGATGAGGAGGAGGAGGACATTGACAACCTGGTGGAGATCCATCGACAGCGGGTGGCGCGGGGCAGCATGCGCAGCGGCACCTCCTCGGTGAGTCCTGAGGCTTGGCCGTGCTGGAAAAGCCATGGAGAAGGGCCATGGGAGCTTCATTCCTTGGAATAGGATTAAAAACCAGAGGCCCAGCTGTTGTCAAGTGAGCCTTTGTGTTAATGGGGGCACCTGGTGACCATCCCCAGCCAGGCAGGGCTGGCTAAGAGGGATTAGGAATAGACGTGCTGAGGACCACCTGGATGGTGACACTGCCCAGCTCAGCCCAGCCATGCCTTGCAGAGCACACTGGGGAGCATGGTCAGCATCTACAGCGAGGCTGGTGACTTTGGAAACATCGCAGTCACTGGGGGAATCTCCTTCTCCCTGAGCTACGAGCAGAAGACGCAGACGTTGTTCATCCATGTGAAGGAGTGCCGGCAGCTGGCCTATGGGGACGAGGCCAAGAAGCGCTCCAACCCGTGAGTGCTGGGAGGGAAATGGTGGCAGAAAGTGGGGAGGGACAGGTTGGTGGCATCGAGAGAGGTGGGAGCTGTAAGCAGGGGTCTTGGTAGAGTGGGAGGTCTGGAGTTGTCCGTGGGGGCTTGAGCTCTGCCTGTTCCTCCCTTCAGGTATGTGAAGACTTACCTCCTGCCTGACAAATCACGGCAAGGGAAGCGCAAGACAACCATCAAGCGCAACACCGTAAACCCGCTGTACAACGAGCTGCTGAAGGTGAGCAGGGATGGGCCAGGGCAGCCAGCTTCCCTCTGCCTGAGGCTGCAGCACAACGAGCTGAGCTGCCCTGCTGGGTTCTGCCTTCCCCACCCTGCCTGGGGAAATGGGCTTCAAACCCTGAGCTGGATGCACATCTAGATACTGTGCCCTGAAAGCTGGAATGAAACATTTCTAGGCTGGGTCACTGCTCTGCTATCACTGTTGTCACATCCCTGGATGCCATACAGCCCATGTTCCTGGCTCTTATGCCATCCCCCTTCTGCTGATCTGAGGTAGCTGGTTTCCCTTGGAGAAAGCTCCTTAGTGCCAGGTCTGTATGGGCTGCAGGGCAGCAGGGCTGTGCAGGCAGAGATAAGGCAGGGCTGGCCCCAGCAGTAGGAGCACTCGGCACTGCCTTTCATGCTGCTGTCCCTGCTGTGGCTGGCACAGGACAGTGGGGAGGGCTGGTCTCTGTCCTGAGTCCTGCTGCACTATCCACTCTGATGGAAGGGAAGTAGGAAACTGGAAAGCGCGCTCTGGTTTCCAGGCTTCTGTGGCTCAGTTTGCCACAGGAGCCTCAGTGTGTCAGTTTGTTGAGCTCTTGTGCTCCAACCACCTGAGGCTCACCAGGCTGGCACCGCTTCCCTGTGGTGGGAAGGAGTGGGATGGCTGTGTGCTGTGAGCGCTGGGTGCACTCTGAGGTTTGCTTCACCTGCACAGCACATGCTCCCAGCAGCACTGAGCTCAGCACAGTCTGCCGGCTCACCAATCTTTTCCCTGCCTCTCTTCTTAGTATGAGATTAATAAATCCCTCCTGCTCGCGAGGACGCTGCAGTTCTCAGTCTGGCACCACGATCGCTTTGGCCGCAACACATTCCTGGGGGAGGCAGAGATCCCCATGGACTCCTGGGACTTCAGCAGCCAGCTGGAGGAGTTCCTGCTACTGCATGGCAAGGTACTGACCCACTGCCTCTGCCTGCGTGGGGCACAGGGGTCGTGATGGAGCTGCTGCAAGTCTTGTGCCCAAACAAGTCCTGTGCCAAGATCAGGTAGATGCACTGCTGTAGCAGAAAAGGCAGATCTAGGTTTAAGCCAAGCTTCCCTCTTTCTCAGCGTATCCCCTATGTGATGCAGTGGGATGTGTCCCTGCCCAGTCAGGTATTCTCATTCTGTGTGCTTGATTGCTCCAAGATTGCAGCTCTTCCCGTCTCCCTCCCCCAGTGAGCAAGAATGGGAGCCAACTTCAGGGAACAAATAGGGGAAATTGGACTTGACATCCTGTCGTGGGCTGCAGAACAGTGCAGTGAGAGGATGTTGTGCAGCTGGATGGCAACAGCAGATGCTTCTGTTGTGAATTTATTCGGGAGTCTGGTTCTCTCTACGAGCTCCTGCTGCAGACTCAGCCTTTTGCATTGCTTGGGGCCCAAGCCTGCAGGTGCTGAGCTAAACAGAATTTCCTAAGAAATGTGGTTAAGGCAAAGTACCGTTCCAAAGAAGCTTCTGTGGGCAGTTGTGCTGGCTGAGCTATCTCAGGCAGAAACCAGACCTTTGGGCCAAGTGTGGGGAGTGGCTGCGTGTTGACCCAGCTGTCACTGTGTCTGCTCTGGCTGCCCCAGCAGTGCTGCACTAATCCAGCCATTGCCTCTTTGCAGACTGGGGTGGATGCTGTTGGCCTCCCCCAGTACAAAGGGGAGCTGGTGGTCTCCATGAAGTACATCCCATCTTCCAAGCACCCCGGGGCTGGAAATGGCAGAAAAGGTGAGTGCTGGAGCTCCAAGAGCTCTATGTAGCCTGAGGTTATTTAATGCCCTCTACAGGCATGCTGGAAATTCCCAGTGGTGAAAATTGATTAAATCTTGTGTTGTTTCGTTTTGGATTTTCTCAGGCAAAGCAGGAGAAGGCGGTGAGCTCCAGGTCTGGATCAAAGAAGCCAAGAACCTCACAGCTGCCAAATCAGGGGGCACATCGGACAGCTTTGTGAAGGGGTGAGTGTGGGTATTTGAGGGGAATGCAAGTGAAAACTCTATGCTCCCTGCCTGCAGCAGAGATCTGGGGGAGGGAAGTATCCTGCATTTGTACTCCTTGCATATCTGTCTGCTCATCTCTTAGTAGTGATGAATTCTTGGTAACAAACACTCTGGGTTTTGGCCAGCTGAGAGGAGCTGTTCAGGGACCAGGAGGGCTGTGGCCCATTGCTCATGATTGGAGACTGTGCAGAGGGGTCCCCTGAGCTGGGGAGGTGGCTGTGCTCTTCCTGCAGGCCTGGCCCTTCTCCCAGGCTCAGAGCTGGGAGCCAGGACTGGCTGCTCAAGGAGCTGCCCTCAAATCATCTTCACAGAGGTCACCAAGCAGCTGTGACTTGGACAGTGCTGGTGTGAGGGCAATTGGTCCTTGGTGTTTCCTCTGTGCAGACTACTTGCAGCCCCCTGGGTGGAGACACCCAGTTCCTTCCAGTCCATCATGTCCCATCTTCTCAGGCCCAGTGGGGAGAGGTGGGATCCAAGGCAGACATCATATCAAGCTGCCTTGGCTTCCAAGGGAGAAGTTAGCTGCGTGTGTATTGCTAACTCCAGTGGGAATGCTTCCCCCAGCTACCTCCTGCCACATAAAAACAAGGCCTCCAAGAGGAAGACGCCTGTGGTGAAGAAGACTCTGAATCCTCATTACAACCATACCTTTGTCTATAATGGCATCAACCCTGAGGACCTGCAGCACATCTGCCTGGAGCTGACTGTCTGGGACCGGGAGCCTCTGTCCAGCAATGACTTCCTTGGAGGTGTTCGCTTGGGTGTGGGCAATGGTGAGGAGCTCTGGGGGTGAGGGGCTGAGGTAGGCTGCTGCTGCAGTGGGAGAGGCCCCGTGTGGCTCCCAAACCCCTGGGCAAGTGCTTCTGCCTGGAGCCGCCTCTCTGCTGCAGAGCTGCTGCTCCCCTGCAGACATAGGCTGTAACTTGTGCCCATCTCCTTTCTCCAAGGCATGAGCAACGGGCAGGCTGTGGACTGGATGGACTCCACGGGTGAGGAGCTGAACCTGTGGCAGAAGATGCGCCAGTACCCAGGCTCATGGGCAGAGGGGACGCTCCAGCTCCGCTCCACCATGGCCAAGCTGAGGCCCTAGGCAGCAGAACACCAGGGCTCACCCTGGGGCTGGCACAGCTGCTCTGGAGCTGCACTCGCAGCATGGCCAGATGAGTGCCAAACTTCTTTTTTTTTTTTTTTTTTTTTGCCTCTAGTTTAATAAACATGACCCTTCTCTTAAACAGGCCTGGGCAGAAAGTCTTCTTGGCCTAGCTTCTCTTAAAGGGTTTTCCTTTTGTTTTAGGAAAGCCAAATTTGGACCAAATGTAAGGCTGAACTTGAGCCCTTGTGGGACCTCCCTACTTTCCCCACAGGCACAATGCTTTGAAATGTGGTTAGGTTTCTTTTATCCCCTCCAGTTTTCTCCCTCCCACCCTCTGTGTTTCATAACCTGCTCCCTTGTTGTCTCTTCCACCCTCCTCCCTAAGTACGGTGCTTGCTCTGGGACCCACAGGCAGAGAACAGCTGTTGGGTTATGGGGAACACTGGTGGGGGCCATGCTGAACTGACTTTTTCTACAAATTTATTAATTTCAAAGTAATATTCTACTGCCAAAAAAATTCCCAGGAAGGGTGCCACAATGCTGGATGTAAGGAGAAGCAAGTAGATTATGAGCCTCTGTAATGGATGTCTGTTACTGTCTTCGCTGAGCATGGGGCCATTGGCTTCTTAATGAAGGCTTTTGCTGGCTCTGGCAGGAGCCTGGCATCAGTGCCTGGCCAGCAGGGCTGAGCCCAGGCAGGGACAGCGTGGGTTTAAGTTGTGTATGACGTGAGGACGGCCACAGTGAGGGTGAAGCTGCTGCAAAAGAGGCATCTGTAATGTCGCCCTGCCTGCTCTCCCATCCCTTTTCTGCTCTGGGAGCTTTCATAGAATGTGGGGCACTCATTTGGCTGTGGTCTCTCCTCCTCTTGGGTTTCTCTTCTCCCTCCTGCCCTGGGGTTTGAACAGAGAAAATCCAGCATCTCCTGTTGTAGTCTAGGCTGAGTCACAACTGTGGCCAGAGGCTGCTCCTGGCTGTTGTGCAGTGACTGCTAGTACATGGCCTTTTTCCCTGCTCCCCTCCCTGTGCCAGAGCAGCCTGAGAGTGGCTCCCTTCCTCCTGGAAGTCCTTGGGACCCTAGTCCTCCTCTACGGTGGGCGACTAGAAAAGCAGAAAGGAAGCTGTCCGTCCTCCAAGGCACGTGGCAGGGGTCTCCCCACGCTGCCTCAATCACAGGGGTCCCCGTGCTGTGCCCGCTGAACTGCCTCCTGCTCGCTCAGCAGGTAGGTGTCGATGAAGTCAAAGAGCTCATCGGGGCTGGTGGGCAAGATGTAGCGCTCACGGTCAGTGCCTGCTTTGTCCAGGAGCACCACGTTGAAGTGAGAGCGGGTGAGGTGCAGGAACTGCCTGGGGGTGCAGAAGGGAGCTGCTGGTCAGGACTGTAGGTCCCTGGCTTGGGGCTGAGCATTCCCACCCTACACAGCTATGGTCAGGCCCTCCCGAGGGTGGTGGCTTCCACTTCCTCAAGGCTGCCAGAAGGGCCTAGCGCCTCTGTGTTTGGACTCTGGGCACTGAGGACAGGCTGAGGGCATCCTTAGCCTCAGTGCAGCAGAAAGGAGAAGGCTGAAGAGGCAGACTCTTGCTTGTGAGCCTGGCACCAAGCCTTATGTCTTACCAGTCCCCAAGGTTCCCCCTATGTCCCTGTTCTCAGAGGAACACCTGTCCTGGCTCTTTGGGATGGCCCCCTTCAGCTGCTCCTGTTTGAAAAGTCACGCATCCCATCCCCTGGTACCTGAGCTCTTCTATGATGCCAACAGACAGCTGGTGCTCCCGGATGCGGCCCACTTCATGTGGGGGCTGCCCCACCAACTCAATGATGGTAACATGACGCAGGTCCAGCCCACAGGTGGCTTGCTGTGGAGGAGGGGACGTGGTGGTGAGAACGTGCTGATGGAGTGCAAGGAGGGGGAAATAGCATGTTGGCTCACCTGCAGCATGGAGATCTGCATCTTGTAGTAGCGGTTAGCAGGGTCGGGTGCTGAGATGACAAGGAGCCGGCGTTTCTCGTAGAACTGATCCAGCAGGCTGGCTGCTGAGTTCACAGCAGTGTTGATCTGCATGGCTGGGGCAACAAGAGAGTGTGTGAGCACAAGAAGAGATGCCGTTTTGCACTCCTCCTTCCCCAGTCTTCCAGGCATAAACTCCCTTAAGCTTTGGGCATCTCTGCGGGTAGATTCCCTGCTTTGCCCTGCACCACTTACGTGCACAGAGGGGGAGGGAGCCTGTCCATTGCTGGGTGGACTGGCAGACCCGCAGGGAGGTACCCTGGCGCTCGTAGCCCCCATCGCACAGATACTCGCATGTGGCACCGTAGTTGTTGCCATCAGAGGTGCAAGACAGGTAGCCATGCTGCGGAGGCTTCAGAACAGGACAGCGTCTCACTGTGAATAAGGAAGCCAGGTGAGATCAGGTTAGGGGTGGAAGGACAGAGGCCCAGCTGTGGTGCGCAGAGTGGGGAGCCTACAGCCTGAGGGAGCTCACTTCACCTTGGACACGAATCCTGAACTTGCAGCTGGCTCGGTTGTATGCCTGGTCATAGGCAGTATAGCGGATCACGTGCTCTCCTTCGGGGAACTCAGATCCAGGCTCTGGACCCCGCAACGTCACTCTGCACTCAATAGATGGGTTCTCTGTTAGATTCCCCAGGAGAGGCATTCAGATGGCAGCCAGTGCAGCCCCCAGCCTTGGCTGGTGATACCAGCACTGTCTCTGTGCTCACCTCTTGATGACGCCATCGGCAGAGTCCTTCACACGAGGTGGATCCCAATATACTGTAGCAGTCAGCTTGCCTGGCTCTGCTATCCGCTCACGGGACTCCGGGCAGCGGATCTTAGGAGGCTCAACATCTACCCACAGGAGGGAGGAATAAGCTTGGGGAACAGCTGGGGCTGTGCTATGAGAGTAGGACAATGGACAGAGGAGGACCCCAGGTGCCCAGTGATCCCACAGTTGCTGAGCACAGCCTGGCACTGGAGCAAGCCAAGCCTGATGTAATGTTAGCATTGAGTGACCAGGCTCAGCCTCGCTCATGGAGTGCTGCACCTTCCATCAGCCTTAGTTTCGTGGCTAACAGCACGTTGGGAAGCAGCAGGGCCTATGGTTCTTGAGCACAAAGGTGCAAGGCACCAGCACTTGGTCAGGCACTGGGAATGGCATCTGCAGGCACAGAGAGGATGGGGAGTGCCCTTCCAGCAGTACGGATCACAAACAGCCTGGAAGGACAGTAGGGTGAGAATTTACCTACACAGATTGGCTCGCTCCCACTCCAGCGCCCATCTTCCATGCATGTGCGGCTTCGGTCACCCTCCAGCTGGTAGCCAGGCAGGCAGGTGTAGTCACAGCGGGAATCCATCTGCACCCCAGCTGAGCACACATATGAGCCCCGCAGCACCGCTGGCAGCACGTGGCATCTGATCTCTAGGCCAGAGTGAACAAAGAAGGGAGGGAAGCGTCTGGGCTGGCTGCATGGCTGTGCCAGCAGGCAGAGACCCAGGGCTGGCAGTGCCCACAGGGAGGCCAACAAGCCCGTTGAATGGGATGCACTCACGTCGGCAGTACGCCATGCCAGACCAGTGGCGGCTGGGTAAGCACTGCACAGCACTGCGGCCCACCAGTCGGTAGCCACGGGCACAGCTCAGCTCGCAGCGCGTCCCCAGGCTGCTGCGGTAGTTGCCCCCCCGGGGTGAGTAGCAGGTTGCCTCTCCACGGTAAATGTTCAGCGTGGCACACCACTGGGGCACTGCAGAGAGAAGAGAGGTGAGGGGTATGTACAGCTCGGCCAGGCCTTGGTTTCCTCAGGGACCTGAGGGACAGGCTTGGGGTGCTGTTACCTCGGCGGTAATCTAGGGCTGGCTCAGGGGGTGCTTCTTCCACATATACTTCATTGGTGTGGCTCTCAGCAGTATAGTAGCCAGACCCTGCACAGAAGGAGTGAGATCAGGGCACAGTGTGACGTTTTACGGCTGCACCTAGGTGATGACTGCCTCATGCAGCAGCACAGTCCGGTCCCAAACTATTCCACAATTCCATAGAGAGAGATCCCACCTCTTGGCAGACTTCAACCTGCTGTCCTAGCGCTTCCAGGCTTGATATACAGGAGGGTTAAGCAGGACAGACAGTGAGCCTGCAGGCTGGCACCAGCCGCAGACTAAACAGCCCCAGGGGCAGACGTGGTTACTGCAGGAAGTGGGTGCTGGCCTAGCCGAGACCCCTGGCCTTTTGGTAGTCAGGAGGGAAGAAAGGAAACCTCCCTCCTGCCTGTCCCAGCACAGCAAGGGATGAGAAGCATGACGCTACACTGGAGTGAAGGATGAAGTTGCTGGAGGAGTTTGCCTGGTGCTGCTGGCCTCGTGCCATCCCTGCTGCGGACACTGATTCCTGGCCAGCAGACAGGGACAGCTTGGTGAGGGCCTTGCAACCAGCCCTCTGCCCAACACACCAACTCCAACACCCCCATGGTGAAGTGACTAGTGGGGCAGGAGAAAAGTGTGGGGGCTGGGGAAGAAGGCCTGCACGCAAGGAGAGCTGGCGCTGAGCCTTGCAGCCCCCTGGGCCCCGCAGCGAGCCGTCCGGCCACGGCATTCCCCAGCACTGAGCTCACGTTTCCGCCCCTTTTCCGATGGCCTCCCCGGCGCTGCCCCCTCCTCACCTCCTTCATTGCTGCAGGACCGCACCTCTCTGCACTCTGGTCATTTTTGATCTGTCCAAATGGACAGCCCCTGGTAGCACCCCTTGCCCCTTCCCCCCACCCCTGCTTTTGGGAAGGGGGAATGTAAGCTGAAACCGATCCAACCAGCAGCTCCTATGTCACGTGGAGGAAACTTTATTACACATCTTTCCAGCAAGAACTTCACTACAGTGCGGCTCCCCATCGCTTCCCACAAACTCATTAAGTCACCCACTTGTTCCCACAAAGTCTTTTATCCTGGTGCCCTTCCCATGCTGGCTGGCGCCAATGCAGTACAGCAGACCCAGAGGAGCTGATCATGGGGCTGGCGCACCGTGGTTCTGTGTGGCTCCCAACAGCAAGCAGCTGCTTGGCCAGAGGGGTAAGGCAGTGCTGTTACCTTGCAGACGTGCCATTTATTTGCAGAGGTTCCCTTTGCATGACAGTCATGGACTGCCCTGACCATCTCAGATGGGCAGGAGCATCACTGGAGGCAGCAGTACCAGATAGCACAGTAAGGGGAGGGAGAAGGAACAGGGAGGGAATAATTCCCTTGCAAAGAGAGCACAAGGGCTTTTCTCGGAGGTTGAGCCAGAGCTGGATTCCAGCCCAGCTGGGGCAGCGTGCGAGCATGCACTGGGGATGGGACGTGACCGGGTTGGGGTCAGAATGCTTCATCCAGGTCAACATCTGCTGGCCAACGGCTCCAGCAACAGCAGGGAGTCAGGAAAAAAGTTCCATTCCCATAAGTGAGTCTGTGATAATGAGGTCAGCTGTTTGCTCATCTCTGGGTGCTTCCCAGCCCCATGGCAGTGTCCCCCTCCCCATACCCCACGGTGTAGCAATGCTCTTCCAGCCCTACCACACAGGTACTTCTCCTTACTCCCATCACTCACCTCCTCCCCACCCTGCCCTCACACACACTGCCCCACATACTGGTGCCACCATGGTGCTCACCTTCATGCCACGTGGCCGACACCAGCCTGGTGAGGAACACCAAGAGGACGGGTGCTGCCTCCTGCGCCATGCCAGGGCCAGACAGCCCCACTGTGCTGGCTGCTGGAGCCCCTGTGGGATGGAGCTGGGCTGGGAGCAGTGCTCAGCTCCCTCCGTCGCTGCTCTCCGGCTCGTGCTCCTGCTTGGCTGTGCTGCCTCTGCTGAGTAAACCGACTTCTCCCCTCCGCTGCCTGTCCCAAACATTCAAAAGGCATGAGTCAGGCCCCAAACGATGAGATTGTCAAAAATAATAAATCCTAAGGATTCCTTACTTTTCAGAGTACCTTCTGCTTTCCCAAGGCTCTAAAAGCTTTTCAGATGTTTCCTCGCAAGCGACAGAGCCAAGAATCAATCTTCAAGCAAGGAGGAGTGGAGGAGCTCCCACCACCAGCTCCAGACTCCTGGAACGGGAGCTCCAAGGACAAACCGCAGTGATCACGGCCCTTTTTTCCAGCGGGGCAGGGCTAGCCAGGCTGAGAAATGAGGAAACCTCACTGCACGCTGTGGGGTTTGAAACCAGACCCAAGGCAATCGGTTCCAGCTGGGGTCTATTTTCCAGCTGTGGCTCAGCCTCTGTGAGGCAGAGGAAATGAATGGCACAGGCTGGGGTCTGCTGCCTGGCACTGCGGGGCGAGATGGGGCTGTGCTCTGATGCAGGGCGCAGAGGGGAAAGCCTGGCAGGCAGGTACAGGAGCTGGCACGGGGCACTGGGCTGCCTGAATGTGCTAATTATGAGGCAGCCAGGCTGGTAAGCGTGCTAATTAGTAACACAGCTGTGCCAAGCTGGAGAGATCCCGCCTCCCAACAGCTCTCCCTATGGGCACGTGCACCGCCTGGGCACCGGGAGCAGCGTGACGGGACGGGGCAAAGCCCACCCAATACAGCCCAGCGGGGCGGAAGGAGGGCTCCCGCTGTGGGCACTCACCCAGCGGGGCTGCTTCTGCCCCCTGCAGTGTTCACAGGGTGCTGCAGCCCTAGGGCTGCCCCACAGCCTGCACGGACCGCGCGTGGGGTGGAGCGGGGGGGGGGGCGAGGACGTGGAGCTGCCGTACGCACCGCGGGGACGCGAGGCGCCGCCGCCGGAGCGCCTTCGGGTGCGCTCGGCCGTTTTCGTGAACATTCGGTAAACTTCGTGAGTCTTCGGCAATGCCCGGCGGCGCGGGGCGGGCCGGGGCCTCCCCGACGGGGCGGTGCTCGGCTCGGCTCGGCTCGGCTCGGCTCGCCGGGGCTCGGCAGGACGCAGCTCGGCCCGGTCCGGCCATGGCGTCTCCGTCGCGGCGGCTGCAGACGAAGCCGGTGATCACCTGCCTGAAAAGCGTGCTCCTCACCTATACCTTCGTCTTCTGGGTGAGCGCCGGGCCGAGCCCGCGAGTCCTCGTCCTGCCCGAGCCCCGCGGGCTTGTCGCGGCCGCTCTGCCCTATCGCGACAGGGCGGCTTTCTCCCTTCTCCGCAGGTATCGGGCATCGTGCTGCTGGCCGTGGGCGTGTGGGGCAGGGTGAGCCTGGCTGTCTACTTCTCGCTGCTGGATGAGAAAGCCACCAACGTGCCCTTTGTCCTGATGGGCGCCGGCGTCGTCGTGGTGCTGCTGGGCACCTTCGGCTGCTTCGCCACCTGCCGCGGCAGCACGTGGATGCTGAAGCTGGTAGGTGCCGCCCCGCGGGGCAGGAGGGGAGCGGTTCCCGTTGGGGCACCCGACCCATCGCACTCTTGTCTCCTGCCTGCAGTACGCCATGCTGCTGTCCCTCATCTTCCTCATCGTGCTGGTGGCTGCCGTCGTCGGGTTTGTTTTCAGGCACGAGGTGAGTGTGTCCCTTGCTAACGTGCAGCAGTGGGGGCTCGTGGGTCAGATCTCTGTGGACTGGTCTCATCCACTTGGAGGGTTGGAGGTGCTGCTGGGGCAACGTTAGGAGGGCTGGAGGGGGCTAGAGGAGCAGCTTGGTCCTGGTAAGGACCCATAAAGGCTCAGTTTGCTGGAGACAGCAAGGGTTGTATGTGCAACGAGCTGACCTGCTGACCAACTCTGGGCATCTCTGTCTGCCGGAATTGCAGAATGGCCAGGGTTGGAAGGGACCTCAAGGATCATGAATCTCCAACGCCCTGCCATGTGCAGGGCCACCAGCTTCCCCATTTGATAATAGACATGGCTGCCCAGGGCCCCATCCAACCTGGCCTTGAGCACCTCCAGGAATGGGACATCCACAGCCTCTGTGGGCAGCCTGTTCCAGCACCTCACCATTCTCATAGTAAAGAACTTCCCCCTGACATCCAACCTAAACCTTCCCTCCCACAACTTAAAACCATTTCCCCTTGTCCTGCTATAGAATCACAGCATGATATATTTTCTGAAACCCGTATACAAATGTTCTTTCCTTTCTGTTTTCTGTGCGTAAGGCTGCTAGGAAGGTTTCTCTGCTGTGGAGCAACCTGCTAATTGGGAGAGCTGGCAAGACGTAGGGCTGTATTACTGCATGCACGCTCTAGGCACCACAAAGACACCTCCTGCCTTGTAATAGTGTGTGTAATTGCCTGGGTCAGCGGGGAATGCCTGCAGGCCATGACCAGAGTCATTCCTGCCATCACCAAGCGGTGACTAATGTGGGGCTGAGGTCCTAAAGCGTGCATGGGGACAGCACCACAATGTCCTCCTCACACGGCTGCCGAGACCTCTCTCTTGCAGATAAAGACAAACTTTGAGAGCAACCTCAATCTGGCCTTGAAGAACTACAACGGGACGGTGGATCATCACAGCGAGGCGGTCGACACCATCCAGAGAACTGTGAGTGCCCCTCTCTGCCTTTTTGGATCATGGAGGGTAGGGGCATCCAGGTGCATCCGCCCAGCCCCTGGGTGTTCCTGGCTGGGTGTTCCCCTCCATCGCTGCATTCGATGTCCTCTTGCACAACAGGATGGTGGGAGGAGCACTCAGAGCCCTCCTGCTGCTGCCTCTCAGGAAGGACAAGCAGCCACACATGGAAAGCATCTGGTCCAAGTTAGGGCTGGTGAGGAGGGTCTCTGGAGCACAGGCAGTCTCTGTTGCTGCATTTAGGGCATCCTGGTGAGTGAGGATCGTAAGGCTGCTTATGCTAGGTTGGGGAGGAAAGCCTTTTCAGGGAAGAGGTGCTGAGTGGGAGTTGAAGGGCTTCCTAGATGTGTGCTGGGATATAGAGTGTTGAGGGCTCAGGAGCTGCTGCAGGAGTGCCTGTAGGGCTGGGGTACTGGGATCCTGATGTGATCATCCTTACTTTTCCTGACAGCTACACTGCTGCGGGGTACAGAACTACTCAGACTGGGAGAAGACCGAATACTTCACCCAGAAGGGAATTCCTCAGAGCTGCTGCAAGAGCCAGGATGGCTGTTCGGTGGAGGATCTGAGGGACCCAAGCAAAGCCAAGCAGAAAGTGTTTGTGGATGTAAGTTACACTCAAACATTCCCTGGATTTTGTAGGTTGGGAAGGAGGAGCTGGTTGGATAGGGAAGGGTTTGGTCTTCACTTGAAAGGAGAACTTCATAAATGCACACACCCTGTGGCTCAAAGATCCCTCTGGAGTGGATGTAAAGGAAGGATATGCAGGAAGGAGCCTCTCTTCCCACCTGCAGTCCCTCCTAGTCCTTCCCTGAAGGTCAGGGATCAGCCTGACTCCAATGTTTGCACCTAGGCCTGTGCATTTCTGAGAACAAGAGAATAAGGATGTAATTTCCTGGTCAAGTTCGTTCCGTAGTGCTGATGTATGTCAGCTGCTGTGCAAAGTCCTGCTTGTGTGGTGAGCACAGGTGACTTCATAGTGCAGGGCTCACTGGTGATGTGTGCAGGGGTTATGCATAGGATGCTCATCAGATGAGTCACTTTGTTTAACCCAGTGCTCACATTAAGGGAAAGCCAGGGGCGGTGCTGCCTTTGATAACGCTGCACCAATCGGTGGCCAGCCCAGCACTGGTGCTGTGTGGTTTAGCCAAGGCCAAGCAGGAGGGTGACAGTCATGCAGCAAGCCGGAGCACTCTTTTTCCTGCACCAGGGTTCCATGGAGAGGCAGGTTTGTGATGGGAGGGGGCAAGGGGGGAGACAGAAAGTCCTGGACCCACATGCTCACTCTTCCTCTCCTGCAGGGTTGTTTTTTCCTGGTAACATCAACAATGGAGTCAAAAATGAGTGTTGTGGCTGGCATCTCCTTTGGCATCGCATGCTTCCAGGTAAATTTCACTTGCTACTGGGAACAGGAGCAGTGCAGAGTGAAGCCAGGGTCTCTCCAGAGGCATTCAATTTCTGTGCAGTTTGTCTGTGTACAAAAGCCACAGCCTTTCTCAGCCAGAGAGGAACAGCTCTGCAGCTAATCTGTGTTTAACCTCACCGCTGTGCAACCTCTAGTCTCTTAAACCCAAGGCTGTAGCACCAGCTCTGTCTCTCAGAGCCCAGGTTATTAGGAAAGAGTTCCTTTATACAACTGACTTTGAGGAAAAACCAAAGCAGCTGAACAGAGTCTGTATTGCTCTGGGTAAACTCCCTGCGTTTGCTGTTGGCAAAGGCCCAATCATTGCCCTTCCTTTTCCTACCTTGTCTTCCCTTTTAACTGTTTTGGGCTCATTCTGTGTGGCTGGGTCCTTGGAGCACCTGTGTAGCATCCCCTGTGCTGGTGACTCTGATGAGAGACCTCATGCCCTGCACACCACCACAACCTGCAATTGCTTCCTCCCCCTCCAGCTCCTCAGCCTCCAGTTTACTTTATCCTGTAGGACACTTCCTGCACGGGCTTCATGCAACAATGTGCTTAGTGTCCTGTAATCTGACAGGCTTTATCCCAGCAGGAAACGAGAGGCCTCTGCCCCTGAGTTCCTAGCTAAATTGGGCTTTGTGCAGAGTGAATGCCATGGTCTGGGTTTCCCGAGGAGCTGTGCACAATGGGGCTGAGCACTTGGGAAATCCAGATCTGATGTGTTACAACAGGGGCTGCAGGATGCATAGCAGGCCTTTATTTTTCTGGGTTTGGAAAACTCGCTCAGCTCTGGATGCAGATCGAGCTTGACAGGTTTTCAGTTGGGAGCGAAGTGAGTTTGCCCTTCAGTGGTCCTGAAGCCACGATGAGACCTTGGAGGCACAGGACCAGCAGATAACAGCACCAGTGTGGGGAGAGGAAGGTGTGCAACCTCGCCAAGACATGAGCTTGTCACCCTGCCTGTCCTGCAATGAAAGCTGAATAACATGGGTGAAGCTGAAGCCAGCAGGGCTACGGCTGCAGTCTGTGCTACAAGGAGCCTTCAGCTGTGGCTCAGAGAGGCCAGGAGCTGGGGCTGATCTCTGCTCTCCTCCCACGCTGATGTGAGCTGAGCTGTGCTCCGCATGGGGCGGCTGAGACGTGACTGACACGCAGACTGTGAGCTGCCTGCTTCCCCTGGCTCCGGCCGTGCAATTAGCTTGGCTAACACCAGGCTGGGGAATTGCAGCCATTTCCTGGTTTTTATCACTCATTCAGCAAGTCTTTGCTGTGTTGTACAGCCAGCAGGGACCAATCATGTAAATGTGCCTCTAACTTGGCTTCTGTAGGTCAAACTCCTGCAGGATTGAGCTCTAAGTGTCTGTGTGGGGCTGAAAGGCCACGTTGTGATAACAGCAGCGTGTTCTGCATGTGTTGCTGATGTGAAACAACAGCCTTGATTCCACACTGCCCTTGCAGCCAGGAGAGGTGGTTGTTCTCTGTTGGTTGTGCAATTGGCTGATGCTCCTGAAATCGGTGTAATTTCTGAAGCTTCTGTATAACAGTAGATGCTTCATAAAGCAATGTCTAAGAGGGTGGAATGTGGAGCATCACTTGCGAGGAGCTATCTTGGTTGATACCTACCAGGACCCCCTCCTTCAGTCTCTCCCCCTTACTCTGAAAGGGATGCAGCAGCCTGTCCGTGGTTTGTAAATCCCCCTGTCTTTGTATGTTATAAAACTGAGATGTGAGTGCCTGATGATGAATGGAGCAGTTGGTCAGGTTTTCCCACTAGAGCACAATGTCTTATTTTGGGCCACCTCTATTGTGTCTTTCCTCTTTTCTTCAGTTGGTTGGCATCATCCTTGCCTGCTGTCTGTCCCAGTACATCACGAACAACCAGTATGAGATGGTGTAGCCCCCCCAGTGCACAGTGGCTTTGACTAAGGTACGTCTATCTGTTGACATAAGCCTTGGCTGTGCTAGGCTGGGCTTTCAGGGCTGTTTGCAAACTCCTAAACCACAGTGTGGGCAGTGTGTGCACTTCCATGGTGATGGAGGGGGTGGAAGCGAGATGGGGGTGGAAGCGAGGGGAAACTATTTCATCTTTATCAAAAACAGAGCATGCAGGTCCCCTGTGGTCTTGCTGGTGCTACCTGTGATGCTGTCCCATTAAACTTGGGCATCCACCTCTGGTCTGTTGGTGGCTGCTGCCATTGCCTCCTGCAGCATGCTGCTGAGCCATGCAGGAAGGCATCTGCTGAGCCCTGTCTGCTGCACCCTCCTCCATGGTGTATAACTGTGGGCCTCTAAATGCTGTGTTTGTTAATGGTGTCTTCTGAATGGCAGGCATTCCTCCTGCTCGCTGTGTGGGGGAAGACCACACCACCTGCAGTTTTCCTCTGGACGCTGCCTCATGAAGTCTTGCTTTGAATTGACTGATCCTCTCCTCAGATAGCTCATCGAAACGAGTGCAACAGCTGTTCTGCTGTGCTTGGGGACTTGTCCTAACACTACTCTACTGTACCACTGAGTGGGATAATTAGCGTGGCTGAGGAGGTTGCAGTAGCTGCACTCCTGCGGGTGCTGGACTTCTCTCAACTGCGCCGGAGCGGCCGCTGCCACCATTCATTGCAGCCTTGTTGGCTGTCCTGCTCCTGGGCAGAAGCTGTTCTCACTAAGTGCCTCCCTTGGGAAAGCAGTGCTTTCTCTCATCTCCGAATTCTGTTCTCAGCCCCTTTTGCATCCCTCTCTCTGTTCAGGCTCAATCGCTGGCCACGTTTCTTCTTCAGATGGGGCTGCTGTCCCGTTCAAGCAGTGCCTGCTTGCTGAAGCTCTTTGCTCAGCAAGGTCTCGGCTAGTTGCCAAGCTCTTGTCCTCATGCTGGATTTTATATATTTTTTTATAGTTGTACTTTTTGAAGTACAGGCTGTAGCGATTCTTTCTAAGCTGTAGCAGGGTTTGGTGATGTAGGTCCTGGTGCCTTTACCTTGGTGTAGGTGTCCTTGCACCGAGTCAGCTGTGACTTGATCGTCAGTATTACATGCTGCTTTAACTCGTTTTGTGTATTGAGTAGAACTCTTTTGTCCTGAGACACAATAAATATTAAGATATTTTACTCTACGAAACTGCCCTGGCTTTTCTATTAATCTCCTGGAAATTCTTCTCAAGTCCCTGCAAGCAGCAGCAGCAACCCAGCTGCAAAGTGATGTGCTGACCCCAGGCCAGCTGGTGACCGCTGGGCCTCTGCAGCTCATGTTTCTCAAATACTCACCGGTGCCCTTGTGCTTACAAATAACTTTTGTAATTGAATTTTCTTCATAAAAAAAACGTTGTGCAACTGTGCTGAAACAAAAGGCCTGAAGCATCTCAGCCCAGGAGCTGCTGGAGGAATGCAGAGGCCGGAGTTCAGCCCTGGTGCAAAGTGTGTCCATCCTGTGCTGTCCTGTGCTCAGAGCACAGTGTGCTGCAGCACCACTGGAGCCAGGAGATGTGGATGGAAGGTTTGTGTGTGCTCAGAGCTGCTCTTCCTTGTGCTCTCTCAGTGCTAGGCACTGCTGCCCTGAGCGTGGTGGTTTAATGGAAAGCTCCCCTTGGAAGTGGGAATGTTTTCAGTTCACAATCATCAAAGCTGTGAGGGCTGTGGGGTGGTGGAGTGAAGGTGTGGGTGTGAGTGGCAGCTCTTTGTCATCATGCTTCTCCTGTGTAGGCAAGCTGCCCCAGCACCCTGCGGGATAGGGCAGGTGGAGGGCAGCTTCACTGCTGATGGAGGAAGCTGGAGGGAAGCAGCTTGAAGTGCTTGCGTCTCCTTTGACCTCACTGAATAAATCAAGCTGGTGTCAGCCCCTGCTGGCTGTTGAGAGCCTCGTGGGTTTGGAAGGCGAGGCAGAGTGCGTCAAGAGCATGGGAGCAGCTGCAGAGAGTGGAACTGATGGATGGAGATCAAGCAACAACACGTGAGAAGCAGGGCTGTGTTTGGGTACACCTTTCTTCTTGGTAAAGCCATGCAAAAGCAAGGAGGCATGGAATTATCCCTGTTTGACTGGCTTTGGTGCCAGGCTGGTCAGAGCTGCCTTTACCCTGCTGGCTTTTTACCTGTCTGGCTGTGCGTGCAGGCGTGGACTTGCATGCAAAACACTGCTTTGCTAGTGCAGGTGGCTGTGGAAATGCCTCTGATGGAGACATCCGTGCTTGTGGGGGGACTCACCAGAAATGCCTGGCTGTCCCCAGGGCTACCCGCAGTCCCCAGGGATGGCTGTACAGGGAGCCCTATGCACGCATGGCTGAGCAGCTCAGCACGTCTCTGTGCCACACACTTCTACAATCAGCAGTCCCACAGGGAGCTCGGTGCCCTGCCCTGTGCTGGGGATGGCTTCCACTGAGCAGTGTGTGCTTCTTGGGTGACATGGGGAGGGCTTTGGTCAGTGACGCCTGTGGGGTGTCAGAGCTGCTTGGCAGCATTTGGCTCCCAGGAGAGCTGAAGCTCAGGAGGCTCGAACAGCAGGCTGTGAGCCCCTGGATTGCTGCAGGGGATGCATGGGGCTAGCCCTTGGGTCAGCTCTGTGCTTTGAGAGTCTTAAATCCTCAGGCGTGATTTGGCTGAAAAGGAGAGGGGCTTTGGGGAGCTGAGCTGCCAAAGGACCTGAGGATGTTTTCCTGTTATTTGTCTAAGCCTAATCACCACTTTGCTGATGCAGGGAGGGAAAGAAACATTCACTCCTAAGCTGTGTGTTTGCCTGGGGCTGGCTAAACGGTGGGCTGCTGGCCAGGCCCTGCTGGGAGCTGAACATGGGGATTGGGGCAGGGTGCCTGCAGGGACACAGTGCTGGGGACACACTGCATATGGGGATGTGGAGCCTGAGGGGCTGCAGCAGTGCCTGTGATGAGTACTCAGCACCTGCTGATTGCTGATGTGCATCCTCCTTTGCTGGAACAGGTGTTTTTGTGGGTGAAATCAAAAGAGACAAAATCTGAGATTTGGGCTGTGAAGGTTGAGCATCCTCCTCAGTGTGGCAGCAGTTTGAAGACTATTTTTTGTCTTTGCAGGCTTTGCCTGTTTCTTGGCTGGGGGACAGCTGATGGCACTCAGGGCCATTTGCACCTCAATTTCCTCCAGTTTTGGTTGCCGTTTTTCTGCTGGCTACCACTTGGGCTCTTTGTGCAGGGAGCCCCGTCACCCTGCAAGATGCTAGGGGCACCTGGAGCTGTCACAGCTGTCACCGGAGACTCCTGAACATCCCCAAGGGCACCAAAGCTGAGAGGTGCCGAGTGTTGTTGACAAGTGCTGGCTCTGCCAGGAACACACTGGGGACCCCAGCACGTTCTCAGCAAGGCGACTCCCTGCACCTGAGTTATGGCTGCTCACAAGGAAGCAGCCGAGCAATTAGATCACTCCTCAGACCCATTAAGCATCACAGGCTGAGACGAAACGACTTTCCATTTTCTTTGCAATCGCTCATATAGGACATTTATTGCTTGCCTCTCAGTGGGGCGATGACGCCAGCCTGGCCCAGCCCTCGGAGCCACGCTCGGAGTCTGCAGCCTGTTTGGGGGTCCCACGGCCTGCAGGGCTCTACCTGGGGGCTCAGTGGGTGTGCACAGGGCTTACACACGGCCCAGCATGCGTGCGATCCACCAGTTGCAGGGCATGATGATACGGCAGATCACCCTGCCGCCCTGGTAGCAGTACGGGTAGGGGTAGTAGCCCAGCAGCGGCTCGCAGACCCGCCGGCAGTAGCGGTTGGCGCGGCGGCACTGTGCACAGCAGTAGCCCCGCTCATCCCACAGCGGGTGGAACTCCAGCCCGTTTTCTGTCTGTGAGAGAGAGTCAGCTGTCAGTGCGGCCTGGGTGCTGCTGGGCACCCCAACGCGTGCTTCCCCACACTCACGTAGTCGTTGACAGGCAGGTCCTCTTCTGTCAGCTGCCGTGTCCGGCGCTTGGGTCCTGGTAGGGCAGCCTCCATCCCACGCTCATTGCCCCCATCCAGCCAGTTCTGGTCATCCGTGAACAGCCCGGTATCTTCTTCTGTTCTTGCCAGGCCAGCCAGCTCTGGAGCTGTGGGAAGAACCCGTATTTACAGATCCCCAGCTTGGACCCTCTGATGCAACGTCATCTGGGGCACTTTCAACCCTGCTGGGTTGTTTGGAAGGATAGAATCATTGCAGTTCAGAAAAACCTCTAAGATCATCCAGTCCAATCCAACCCACCCCCACCATATCCATAACCACATCCCTCAGTGCCACATCCCTACGGCTTTGGAACACCTCCAGTGATCCCACCACTCCTTGGGCAGCCTGTGCCAGTGGCATCACTGCTCTTTCCGTGAAGAAACTTCTCCTAACATCCAACCTGAGCGTTCTTACGAGCACTTCTGGCCCTGCTACAGCACTGCTTGTCGTTTAGGCCAGACCTATTGTGACACTGATTTCCTTTGCTGAAATTTTATCACAAATGGAGATGACAGAGGAGATGGGGAGCACAGCAGGGTACTGGTGGCCATGAGTCACTTGGTACTGCATGAGACAAGACATCGTGCCTCCACGGCCGCTGAGGAGGGAGGTGTCTTGGTTGAGGTTTTAAACAAGCTCATTCTGATAGAAATGGGTTAGAGAGTGGGTAATTATGCCAGCAGATCTCAGAGGTTGTGGCCTCTGTGGAACGTGTGGCGAGCAGCTGGAGGTGGCAGCCCCGTTGTGTGATTGAGAGGCGGATGGCTGCTCCTGCTCTGATGTTCATGTGGCGATGAGAATTTAGGCGTCCCAGTTTCCAGCAGTGCTGGCTTCCTTGCAGGTACAAAGGGGTTTTCTGCCTTTATTACGAGGGGGGAGGACACTTTACAAAATGCAGAGCGGTGGGGAGCCGGAGGAGACTAACGCTTTGCAGAGAGAACTGTCGGCCCACATTGTTACATTGGCATATTCCCTCTTGGTTGTGGCAAGCATTGAACTCATGTCTGAGACTTACAGCAAGGCAGCAGGAGTGGGATAGTAGCAGAGGAGACAGGGGAGGCGGCACGGCTGCTGCCAGCAGTCACCCCGCAGGTATCTGGGGAAGGAGATGGCTCCTTGTACCTGCCATTGGCGTTGGGTGGATCCAGTAGATGGTCACATTTCTACAAATGTTAAAAATTTTGGAGCTCTTCAGGAACTCCTTGTTCTGAATGGGTTTTTCACCAGGCACCCAGACCATGGACTGCTCAAAGTAGGTGGTGGTGATTTCTTCACCCTGAGGAAGAGTCAAATTTGAGAACAGCATGGTAAGGCACCCTCACCCCAGCTCAGCACCTGTCTTCTCTTCCTAACCCTAATGCACATCTCCACTTCAAGTACCTAGATTTGTCTGCCTCAAACCCTGGATTTGGGTCTCAGCAGGTGCACATCTGACCAGCAGCACCCTGCTCTCCCCTCCCTCCCTCCACCATCCTCCACCATCCCCACCTCCACCACCGCAGAAGCCTTCTCCTTTGCAGTCCCCACCATCTGGATCAGCCTTCTGGAGCTCCCTAGCTCATTTAAAACCAAAGATTAAAACATCTCCTCTCTGCTTTGCTCTTACTACTTAATTTCTCTCTCCTTCTGCTCCTGATTTTGTGATCGAACACTTTAATTTATTCCTCGCAGAAATTCTTTGCACGGCCGTGTTCTGTAATTTATACCACATGTCTCTGCCATTGCATTATTCCATGGTGTGTTTTGGCAGGCACTTAGGGGGGAGATATATAAAGATTATTGGATGGGTCTGTGCTGTGCTGTCTGCCAAGGCGGCGCGGTGCATGGTGCTGATGGTGGCCCATAGAGCAAGCTGGCAAATGGCTTTTTCTCTCCAGAAGGTGTCTGGAGCTGCATTTTTCTTTTATAGAATTTTTCCATATGGCTTCAGGAAGTCCTACTCAAGAGCCAGCAACACCTGACCGATTTTGAGTTGTTTTCAGCATTTTGCTAAAAGCCGTCCCGTTGGGAAGGCGGCCTGGCACTGCTGGGGCTCCAGGAGGGATTTTCCCCAGTTCGTGTGCTTTTTGCCTCCTTTTGTGCTTCCCCCTCCAAACTACAGAGAACCAGGGGAAGGAGGAGAGCAGAGATTGCTGCTGAAGGTACCGACTGCGTTTCCCAATTTCTCCAAAAGCAGTCAGGCTCCCCAGAAGAAATGGTAGATCTTAAATCTACATTTATCTCCCCGGCTTTTACATTTCAGCTCTCTACCTGGGGCAATGTTCTGCTAAAGACTGAAAAGTCACATCCGTTTTATGGTGGTAGCAGAAAAGATCTATTAGCTTCTTATGGCATAATCAAAGAATCTGTGTCTCAGAATTTGGGTCATGATTCAGGGAAAAGTTTCTTGCCCGCGCTTTATTCCAAACACATGTTCTGCTGGCACTTAATTTGCGATGGCTTCCGGGGATGGGGGTTGAACTGACCCTCATCCTGCAAGTGAGCAGGCTTGGGGATGGAGCACGGCTGCTGCCCTCGCCCCACCGGTAGCACAGAGCTGGCACAGCCCCTGCTGGAGCAGAGAGATGGAGGTAGCACTGTTTCCATGCCACACATCAAGCACGCACCTTGTTCAAGCAAGATGTGGTAGGTGAGATTTAAAGGCACATCTGCAGAAGGGAGGCTTGTGGAGGCTGGAGCCATGCTGGCACACCATTTCTTTGTGCAAGATGCCTTGGTGGCAGTGCTTGGTCAGGCTGCATGCAAGTGGCAGAGCGCTTTCCCAAATCGCATTTTGCAAATGCGGCTGCTCTTTTAAACTCATTACTTCTGCCTCGTTCTGCTCTAGAACAGGAGGCTCAGTTCTCAGAGAAAGCAATTTGATTGACTTTTTGGTGATCGCTAATCCTGAGCTGCCTTGCGACCTTTTGACTACAACAGGATTATTGTTCTTGGTCTCCGGTATTGTGCTAAGAGGTTTTTGTCTGTCGGCTGCCTAATCCCCTCTCTTTCGACTTGTTGTTTTCAGAGGCAATCCTCTGCAATAAGATCATTTCATGAAGCAATCACAACTCCTTATTTCTCTATGGCAGCCTGGAGCAGTGGGAGCACTGGGTGCCTCGCAGATTCAGGTGCTGCTCTGCCCACGTACCTCCAGCTCAGGGATCTTGGCCTCCGTAGTCTCAGGTATGACTTTGGTCTGAGTTTTGATGAAGCACTTTTGAAGTCCCACAAAGAAGATGCCAGTTATTCCCTACAGCATCAAAACAAAGAGCAAGAAAGCAGTCACGGCATAGCAGAAGGATAAATAACAGCATCCTACAGGGAGTGCAGCTGGATCAGAGCTTAGTCATATTTTTCCTGTTGATGTTTTTGTGCAAACTCTGCTCAGCAGCAGTGCTAAGACGTACTAACAGGTTCTCCTAAGGGATGTTGCATTTTATGGTTTGGGAGAATTGGGCTTTTTACAAATATTTTAAGGCAGGTAGTCATAAAATTCCACTTTGCTCCCCTTCTCCTTATAACTATCACGAGCTCCAGTTACCATAAATAAAAATATGCAGAAGAGTATTTGACCGTTATGGTTATATGAACATTCAGCCCTCAGTTCCTGCTAGGCTATTAGCTGAAAATTTTGCCATATGTCACTGCACAAGGTAGTTCCCTACAAATTTTAATTAGGTTTCAGAGAGAGCCTACAACATTGTCACAAGGTTTTAATGCTCTCCAGACAGACAAATGTACTGGGTTTGGGTAGATTTATGATGATTGCATTCCTTTGCAGGGGTAAATCCAATAACTAGGTCTTGCTTTTAAAATGTATTTTTCTGGAACTGATCCTTGCCACTGTTAAAGCTTACGTAGGCACACATCTCCTGTCCTTTGAGAGTACGCCCAGGTGGTCTGCACATGGGGATTGCTCTCTCTGATGCAGAACAAAACCATCCTGGAGCGTGCTCCGGCAACACCGCAGCATCCTAAGGGATCCTCTTGTTCCCATTGCAGCTGGACTGGGAAGCACATGTTGCATTTTAAGCACCCGCTGGGTCCCATTCCATTGGGGAGCCAGGGACTCCCATAGAGCATCCCCACAACTCCCAGCAAGGAGATGGGGTCTGGGCAGGGCTTCCCCCATAAACCCTGCTCACTCACGTTCTTGAAGTCGTGGATCTCCAGGATCTCCTCACTGCCATTCCCACTCCTGAAGGTCTCCGTCCTGGTCAGCGGGTCGATCTCCATCACAATTTTCTTCTTCTCGCCGTGGCTGAAGAAGGTGTGCTCCATGTCATAGACCTGAAAGGGACAAAACCACACTGGCTGAGCCCCCACTGCCTTTCTAGTCTTTCCTGTACCCACGCAAGGAGAGGCAGCTCCCAGGGAAAAAAGGCAGGATGAAGGCACGTGCTTGGCTATGGGATAATGGAGAACCTGAATAGCAGCAGGTGAACATGGGGCTAGAAGATGCTCATCCCACACCCATTTATGATAGAATCATTAAGGTTGGAAAAGACCACTAAGATCATGCAGTCCAACGATCAATCCATCGCCACCATGCCCACTAAACCACATCACTCAGTGCAACATCACGGTTCTGGAACACCTCCAAGGACAGTGATCCCACCACCTCCCAGGGCAGCCTGTGCCAATACCTCCCCACTCTTTCTGAGAAGAATTTTTTTCCTAACATCCTATATTTATGTTCCAGGCTGGACTGAAGCCCTGACTAAGGGACTTCGCCATCCCCCGTCCCCAGCTCGCTGGTTCCATCTCTCTGTGCCTTCTGCTTTTCCTGAGAAGTGCCTCCTCCTGCCTTGAGGAGATTGGGGATCGCCTGCAGATCAAAGCCCTCCTCGAGGGCTGCTGAAGAGCTGCTGAGGAGCTGCAGGGTGTCACAGCCTGCTCCCCGGTGTGTTCGTCCCCGCAGGGAGCCGGGGGAGCAGCCCTCTCTTCCCTGCACAGTGAGCCTGGCAGCCCTCCCGGCTCTGCGGACGCCAGGCCCTTAAAGGATGAGTAGTGGCAGATGCTGTTTGAAGCGCAGAAGTGATCCTGCTGGCACAGTGAGAGCTGTGCAGTCTCTTTTCAAATAGCAACGTGCAGAAGCAAAGGGCTTGTGCAAAATCCTTCTCAGGGTTTTCCGGGTCAGCATCCCCCATTTTGCAACTTCAGGAGGATGTTGTGGTGCTGGAGCTGGCTGAGCAGTGCAGTAACTACCGGATACCTTTGCCCCTGGTAAAAATGTGAAGAATGATGTGCTCCTTGGCAGTCGCTGGCATCTCCTGTTAGTCAGCAGGAGGCTTTTATAAAGATATATATATATGTCAATAGACTTTATGATATGGAAAAAGTAGTGCAGAGCCTAAGGTGGCTGGAAGGCTGCCTGTTCTGACTGACAGCATGTGCACGGGGCCATAAATCAGCTGTAGGAGGGTATGATCCTCAGTGGTACCTTACTCTCAAGTTCCTCTCCATTTACAAAGACTTATTCATGCCAGCACTATGGCCAAATAACCCATTTGGGCTTGGCTTGCCCTCTGCTGCTCAGAGAGATGTTTTATAGGGCTAAAAATAATTCTTGCTTGCCAGCCCTTGAAAAACATCCCCTTGCATGTCCGTGGTGAGCCCCTCACTGATGGCTCCTGCTTGTGCTGGCGGTGCTGGGGCAATGCTGCCATGCTGCAGGCACCAGGGCTGGTGCAGAAAGGCTTTCAGTGCTGACATTCTCCAAGTTCTCCCACACTGCCAGTGGGGCTGCAAGAGCCCAGGGATGGCGTTTGGTGCTGGAAGCAGGACTTTCCCCAACATCTCCTTCCTTGCCAGGATAGCACAAGCGAAGCACCAGTGTCATTTTTCTTGGTCATTTTAAAGTCATTTGCATTAACATAAAATGACTTTAAAAGGGTGATTGCCCACGTGTGAGCTCTGGGTGGTCTCTCCCCTTGGTCACTTGCTACCAGCAGCCCCATCTCCACTTGTTTTAGCCACGCTGCCTTTGGCCAACGCTGGGATTTTCCTGTACCTGACCTCTTGCCATTCCCTTGATATCCAAACTGAGTCAGAGCCCATCCCAGGGTCAGCACCACCCCGCTGGCTCACACCGTGCTTCTCGAGGAACAGTGGAGACTTTATAAACGTCTTGGCAAGAGCCCGGCTGCACATATGGCTTTTATTGCTTCTATTTGCGGTATTTATTTCTATGTGCTGATAAGAAGACAAAGCTTCTGGCGCCTGGGGGTCCGCGGGTTGGTGAGGAGTGAGGGGAGCTCACTGTAGGAAAGGGGATGTGCACAGGAATTTTGGGGCTGTCAGGAGTAGGGAATCAACCCCAGCACGGTGCACCCAGGGCCTCCCAGCTGAGCACAGCACACAGAGGGAGCAGGGAACGGAGGAGCTCAATCCAGTTAGCAGGAGCTCCCTCTCCAAAAGCTAATCCGTCTCACCATCCCCTCACATTGCAGACACATTAAAGTAAGAAATACAATCCATGACAATCAATCACCACTGCGTCCTGGCTTTCTCTCCTCTTTATGCGGTGGCATAATGACTTTTCCACCGGTTTCTGGCAAGATAATTGAAATGAAATGGAAAATATTTTCTTACTTGTCATGAAATTTGCTGCCCGTGAAAGAGAGTAACTTTAACTCTTTGTGGTGCAGCTCCGTACCCTTTAATTGTCAGTTAGGAGAGGAATGTGGTGACAGAGAAAAAAGCCAGCCTGTGTAAAGTAAAAGCTAGTTATGAATAATACAAGGCTTTGTAAAAGTCCCCACAAATCCTTGTGGTGCAAGAAAATACATTTTGCAAACTTGCCTGTATTTCAGGGCACAGTTCAATTTAAGCAAGGAGGCGGGGGAGCGCAGCGCTCCGAAACGCTGCCCCGAGGGCTGCACTTACTTGTCTGGATGCTGGGTTCCACAGGTGTTTGACACCAAAGAGTACGAGGATGACAGCAATGAGCAGCACGCTGAAGAGCAGCCCGCAGACCTTGTACCTGGTGCGGGTCTTCTTTCGGGTCTTGGATGCTTCTGCCTAGACAAGCACAAAAGGACAATATCCAGAGGTCTGCCATCGCTCCCGGAGGGACGAGGACACGAGCACAGGGCAAACTCACATCCAGAAAGCGGCAGTCCTCGGGGCCGTGCTGCGACGTCCCTCCCATGATCTCGGTGCTGGCTGCTCCCTGTGTGTGAGGACGAGCACTCGAGGTGGAGTTACGCAGGCTCTGGGCTGCACATGCAGTAAGGCTGGCTTCCTGCGGCTCCGATGACGGCTGCAGCCAGCGTTCCCCGCAGCCCGCCTGCCCCGGGGCTGGGACAGGAACACTGGTGGGCGAGAGGGGATGTCGGCAGCTCGCAGGCTGTGGGCGATTCCCATGAGTTTGGAGAGGAGCCCTCGCTCAACTCCACTGCACGGTGCCCATCGGGCCTCTTATGAGCTCCCAGCTGGGGCTCCCGGGCTTCAAGCACTGCCCCTGCCCTCTGCTTCTCCCCCTGCACCATCCCTGGATGTGCCCGGGCTGTGCCAGGGCTCCCCAGGCTCCTGGGGCAGTGGGGATGTGGATATGGGCATGGCAGCAGTGCAGGTGTTCCCATGGGCACGCATCCATGTGTGTGCAAGCAGCTGCGCACACAGCCGTGTGTATGCATTTGCATGTGTGTGCACAGATGCGTGTGTGCATGCAGATGTGTGCACATCCTGCCAGCACCACAGGAATTCGAGCTCTCCCCGTGGAGGGCCCTGGCACCCCACGCTCGCTTTGTGCGGCTCCTGCATCGCCCCGCAGTTCAGCCCGGCCTGGAATTTCCTGACTAAATGTTTTTTTGTCCTTAAAAACAATTTCCATTTGTGGAAATCATCCCATCTCTTCATGGAAATGAACCCGTTTTGAGGAGGGCTTTCAGGACTGCAGTGCAAAGTCTGTGCTCTGAGCAGGACAGTGGCTCCCTGGTGCGGAGGAGCTGGCACGTTCCTTTTTCCCAAGCTGTCTGTGCTAATAAAAACTGTGAGTGCGGGATGCACTAATTAAAACTGTACTGAAAGGAAGAAAACCCACGTCAAAAACCCACATTCGCTTTTTCTCTGGTGAGAAGCAGAGGAAGAAATGGCAGCACTGGTGATGCCAGGACCGGTGCTGGCTCTTCAGCTGCTGCCAGCCCTGTTTGCGGGTGTCTAATATGAGAGGCCGGTACTGACAAGTGGCAGACAGCACGTTATTCGGGGGGGAAAATCATTTTTTTAATGGGCAGCAATTGCAGTCAGCCTTTGAAAACATCTGAAATATTTTGGAAACCTGAGTGCAGCAAATATGTGCAGCCAGCGCAGCTCTACTTCCACACGTTGCCTTTCATGGGGAAGTTTCGCCTCTGAAGCTTTTGTTCTGAAAACTGAAGGAACTGTTTTGGACTGAAAACATTTTTTGTTTTTTTCCTTCCCTGTCAAAATTACTGTTTCAGAGAAAAACTTTGGAGCTGCTCTACTGAAAGGCGGTTATGATTACAGGAAAGAATTACAGCAGCGCTGTTAACCAGACATAATTGATCCGCATCGCAGCCATCTTCACAATATCCCCCACTCCAGGCGCAGGAAACACTGCAAATACCACTCATAAACCAAATTAGGCATTATTATTTTATTACTGTTGTAAGGTAAATGTCAAGTTTTTTAATGACAATCAGCACAACTCCGGCAGGAGTCAGACGGCTGAATTAACTTGAAGAGGTGAGAACCTCCCAGGGCTGGAAGTTAATAAAACTCAATAAATATCATCACACATGAGGAGCAGGCAGAGGGATGGGGCTCCCACATGCCTCCACTCTCCATAGGCAGCAGTAGTGCTGCCCAGCCCCACATTCCGGGTTTGGTGGCAGCAAAACATGTTTTTGGGGAAAAATGTTCAATGGCTGTAAGATGACAATTAGGGTTTCTATAGGAGAGCAGCTCTGATGTAAATCTCCCATCGGCGCCAATGAAGAGGGAACAACTGCTAATTTTCTTCAAAGCTAATGAGTGCCAGTCTGTATGACGGGGGAGAATTTAATCTGATGCAAACTGAGGAATAGGAGCAATGCTGATATTAACGTGTGGCTAATTGATACCCAGAAGAACATTTGGAATGATTAAAAGGCATTTGATTTCTATACAGGACAATAAGAGGCTCATTGCCTCCTCTCCTTTCTGCACTTCTTGCTTCGGTTTGCCAGGCAAACAATCTCTCACACTGCTGTGCAGCTTGAGTGCTGCATGACATCCCTGGAAATACCATACCAAGAAATTCCTCCCAGCCAGCACAGGAGTGTGAGACGCAGGAATAAAAGCGGCCCTGAACTGCTGAGAGCAGCTCCCCAGAGCAGAGCAGCTCGGCCAGCAGCCTCCATCCAAAAACGAACTGTGATTAATGGGGTGCTCTTTGTTCTAATGAAAAACCCATTAAGGTCAGTGGCAGCATCTCGGAGCAGCACTAAACTGGAACGATGGAGACAGTAAAGTTAAAAATGAGCCATAATATTAATGTGGATAGTGAATTAATTGGGCAATTCCACAGGCAGTACGTAAATCACAGCGTTCCCCACGGGACAGGGATGCTCCTGGTGTTCACCGTGGGATGCAGCCTCGGCAACCCCGTGCCCCCCAGTCACCACCACCTGGGGGCTGCTGGGGGTCTCCCCACAGGGCTGTGCCTCTTGCACTGGGTAGTGTTGGCTCTCCTGTGCTGCTAACAGCTTGTTAGCCATGGGGCTGATTGCTCCGAGCCCTTTCTGCTTCAAACAAATCCATTCTCTGCAACTTTCGGCAGATGAGAGGCCGCGTATCTCCTCTTATCAACCTGCCACACAGGGCCCTGTTGGAGAGAGGTTTAGATAATTGGCCTATTCATCATTTATTGTTTATCTTAAGTTCACAGCATGGTAGAAAACTCTGGAGACACACTTGATTCAAGTTAAGGAACTTAATCATCGTGACAAAACCACCCGGGGATTTGGGCTTCTTGCATGTCGCTCTCTGCTGCAGCGGATGCTGGGAGCTGACAGCCCTCACTGAGGGATGGCACAGATGAGCTCACGGTGGTCATTCCAAAGGAGCTGCTCAGTGATTGCCATCAGCACGTGCCTCTCTTCGCTCACCCCATGAAAACCCGGTGTCTCGGCACTACTCTGGCTCCCTCATGAACAGAAGTTATTAACAGAACAGAAGAACTTCATCCAAACGCTGGTTTCATCTTGACAAATAACTGTGTGGATGGGGCTCTGGGCAGCCTAATCAAGTGTGTGGCAACCCTGCCTACAGCACAGGGCTTGCAGCTCAATGATCTTCAAGGTCCCTCCAACCCAAGCCATTCTACGGTTCTATGACAATTTCATGTCTCTGTTCTATGAGATGTTCAACAATTCTTCAGAAACAGTTCCTCATGCATGAGGCTCACCATGCCTACAGGACAAATGCAAGTGGCATTCTTCACCAGGCTCTGAATATCTGGGATGCAAAGATCAACATGGTAATCATGGTAAACAATGCCCAGCCATTGTAAGCCACTTCTCCCAGTAAGGAGCTACTTCCCACCAGAAGTGTTAAAATGTAATTGAAAGCTACGTGCGTGTTGGTGTTGCACAGAAAGCCATTTTATTAAAGATATTTCAAAGCTGAAAGGGTTGTTAAGATCCAAAGCAATGCTGTGGAGCTGCTGCCAGATGTGTGCACAAGAGGATAAAAATGCTGGCTGCCTGTTGTACTGTGGGCATCTCTCAGGAAGAAATTCTTTACTGAGATGGCAGTGAGGCATGAGCACAGGATGCCCAGCGAGTGTGGGTGCTCTAGCCCTGCAGGTGCTCCAGGCCAGGCTGGATGGGGCCTTGGGCAGCTGAGCTGGAGGAGACAACCAGCCTGCTCCTTTCCTGTAGCATGCCCATGCAGCTCTGGCTGCTCCCAGCACCAGCTGCTCTCACCAGCAGAGCTGGTGTCACTGGAGCCAAGGAGGCTCAGGTGCCCCTGCTGAGAGTATATGGGGAGTGGGGTGGGGGCTGTGGAGGCACTGCTTGGCTCAGTGGGTTGTTATCATGGGTAGGGAGGTTTGGGTACATGGGACAGCAAGATCCGAAGGTTGGCGAGAGGTGACTGAGAGGAAAGCGGAGAAAAGATTGGAAATGGAGGAGGCTCTGATGTCTGTGGATGAGGTGGACTGGCTGCAAGCTGTGTGAAGCTGAACACTGGGGTTTGGGTTTGTGCCCCCTGGCCAGTGCGTGGGGATTCCCAGGAGAAGTCAGCTGCAGCAATCAGGTTCTGTGTGTGTGCTTTTGTCCTCCCGAAAGAAAGCACATTTTTCTTGCTTACTGGGAGTTCCTGTTTGTCATTTTTATAAATCAGTGTTTATTGGCCTAATTATTGTAAATGCAGAGCCCAATAAAGGTGACTGTGATTGCAATATCTGGTAATGAATTTTATAACAAACCTGCTGAGCTTGAAAGCTGCCAGCAGGAGAGACATTATGTCAGGTTAATGACAGAGAGGAGAAATGCTCCCCACTATGCTTTTTCCAGAGCATGAAGGACCTCTGGGGGAGGCTGCTGGGTTCCTGCAGGATCCCCTCATGCTGCAGCCCAAAGCTGTGGGGCTACTTGCTGCTCCCCCATGGATGTGTGATGACACTTTAAGTATCGGGATGGGGAGGCATGGCCCTGCCAAGGCTCAGTCCTATGCTGGACATGTAGCCATGAGCCAGCAGCACCCAGAGGCACTCCTCTCCCTTTTTCAATTCCCCATCTGCCTTAATCCCACCATGCAAATGCTGAACGTGAGGCACTGGGAAAGCAGCTTAAACAGCACCTAAAGCTAGCTCAACTCAAACTGCTGTAAATAGATTAATTTAAAAAAATCAATTGAGCTCTGCAGGGGCAGATTTTCCAATAGAGATGCACATCAGCACTCTGGTGTCTGCTCCCATCTCCTCTCTTTTGTGCAGAGCAGTGTCCCCACCCTGCCCTGATGTCCCCAGCTTGTGTTCAGCCACATGTGGGGCTGTCCCACGGCCACCCCAACCCCCTCCCTGTACAGCCAAGAATTGACTTTGCTGGGGAAAGGAGTGCTGCTCCTGAAGTGTGGTGGCGTGGGACATTTGTGGGCTGCTTGGGAGTGCTTAGGAAGCCCCAAGTGGTGATGCTATTAAATATGATCATAAGCACGTCTGATCTCTGGCCAGCACCAAGCTCTGCTGTTTCCCAAAGTCTCCCAGTTTGGATCTGAATCTGCATTTCAAAGCCACGAGTGCTTGGCTCTGAGCTCTCAGTCTGTTACAGCTGTCAGCTCTGTTGAGCCTGGGTCTGCACTGCTCTTGGTCTGGTCTGTGCCACTGCAGCGATTGGGGTGACTCTGCTAGTTGGGATCAGACCCAGAGCATGGCTTCATGCTGCTTAGCTGGGTTGGCAGGGCCTGATTTAGCTTTCCACCAGCAAGAACCTTGTAGAAAACAGAAAGAATGAAGCCTGGAAAAGAACATATTTTCTCTTAAATAATGCAGAGAAATATGGAGGAGGAGGTTGTATAAATGTGATTTAGCCCTCTGCCCCTGTGTTATTTGCTCCCAATCGTGAGTGTGCCTCATCTGTGTCCCGTGGGCTGAGGGAATTGCTTGCCCTCTGCAATGTGCAGGTGCTCGCAGGCACAGAGCCTCTCTCCCAACTGCCACCAAGGAGCTTGAGCCGCTTGTTTTATATCTTTCATATTTGCTTGGCAGCTGCTGCGTTTGACGCTGCTCGATGTGAGAGCAAATTGCATTAACAGAAACATATTTATGGGGACGAGTTGAAGGGGAGGGAATCGTGCTCTGAGGCTGTTTGCAGAAACCTGTGCTGAGCTCCTCGGGGGCTGCTGGGGCGCTGGGCAGGAGGCACCCAGCCCCCGGCCTTGCTCAGAAGCTGGGGTGAAGGGCTCTTGGGGTGCTCCCCCCAGACCCATTGCCCTTGTGCCCCCCCATCAGTGTCCATTGGTTTCTTACTGGTGTGCCCCAGTGATGTATCTGCTGGAAGCAAGAAGACAGAGGTGGAAGGCTGGCATCCATGGCTGCGTTCAGCTAGCTGCCGAGGATATTTTCAGGGCAATATCCTGCCCTGCTCCACCTTTGAGCAGCGATATTTCATTAATTTGGTCATCTCTGCGTGTGCTGATACAGTTGCAATATTGCAGAGGTTCCTGCTCGCAACTCCCTGAGGAGGAGTGGGATTCAGACAGCAGCAGAGCTCTGCCCTGTGCAGCGCTGTGCGCCCCGCGGCTGCTGGAGGGTTCACAATGTCCTGTGTTCCCCAGATGCTTTCAGGCAGCAATAATGATACACCAAAGCAACTGGTTATTATCATCGAACCCTCCAAAATCTCAGGGAAACTCAGCAAGGTCTAGATGAAGTCATGTCCCCACACAGACACAAAAATGTCACATTGTGTTGGCCAGTGCCAGCAGACACTGAATGAGTGGCACTGAGCATCACTCCCACTTCTGTGTGCAGGCTTCTGGATGCTCTTCTCCCCCAATTTACAAACAGCCCTTGTGCTGTTGGTTTCACCTGGAGGCTGGCAGTGGCACTGAGATCCCTCTGGCTATCCCACCCGGTGGCCGGAACAGGCCTTTCCCACATGGTTTTTGTCACCATGTTGGCTGCAGGCAGTCGGGGAGCCAGGTGAGTCCTCCCCTCCAACTGCACAAATACCACTATAACGCAAACCGTATGTACATTTCTGTTTTCATTTACACGTGGGGAAGGGTATGCTGCTGCATTCTGACTGCGTTATCATGGACAGCAGTGCCGCACCATGCAAGTAACATGTCCAACAGCAGCAGTGTGAGCAGCGGGGCTGACATCTCCCCTCCATCAGCAGCACTTGGGGCTTCCCTGCTGGGCGTGGGAGTGACAAATGGTGCGATCGATGAGGAGGCTGAGCCGTGCTGTAATCTCGCTCAGCCCTGCTAAGCCCGGAATTGATCCAGATCTAATCTCACTGATCCTGGGCAAACCCAGGAGCAGATCCAGATTCTGATGTAACATATCCTGTGCAAATCCAGAGGAGCTCGATCAATGTCTGTGTGTCATCACTCTGGTTCCTACTCGCCGTGAAGGGGCTTATCCATGTTATCTGCTCTGTGATGTGTAACGTGATAGAGCTGGGTGCGGCGATCGATCGCTGCTCATTAGTGACTGATGTCCCCTCCGCAGGGCTGCAATGCCCTGCTGTACCTGCAGGGTGGCGGGGCTCCCATGAGGTATGATAGGAAGAGGCTGAATTCTGCCTGGAGATCGGTGCTGTGGATGTATAAACTTTAGTAAGGCCTTTGAATATCTCCAGTGGTATTCTCCTGGAGAAGCTGGCAGCCCACGGCTTGGACAGGAGGAAAAGGAATTGGAGGTGTTAGCTGACAGATGGCTGAATGTGAGCCAGCAGTGTGCACAGGAGGCCAAGAAGACCAATGGCATCCTGGCTTATATCAGCAGTAGTGCAGCCAGCAGGAGCAGGTGGTGGTCGTCCCTCCATTCTCAGCTCTGCTGATGCCACACCTCAGTGCTGTGCTCAGTGTTGGGCCCCTCACTAGAGAAAGACATCGAGGTGCTGTGGGGTGTGAGCAGAGATGGGCAATGTGAGGGGTCTGGAGCACCAGTCTGGTGGGGAGCAGCTGAGGTTGTTCGGAGAGGAGAAGAGGAGGCTCAGGGGAGAGCTTATTGTCCTCTACAACACCTGAAAGGAGGCTGTAGTGAGACAGGAGTCGGGCTCTTCTCCCAGGTAACAGTGATAGAATGAGATGGAACAGCCTCATGTTCCTCCAGGGGAGGCTTAGGTTGGATGTTATGAAAAATTTCTTCCCAGAAAGAGCTGTGATGCACTGGCACAGCTGTCCTGGGAGATGGTGGGGTCACTGTGCCTGAAGATGTTCCAGAACCATGGAGATACACTGTGGGACATGGCTATGGACATGGTGGGGGTTGGTTGAGGTTGGACTAGATGATCTTAGAGATCATTTTCAAGCTTTACGATTTGCTTTTGATCATGTCTCACCTCAGTTATGGAAGTTTTGTGTTGTTCTGAAAGTCAATGATGGAGCTGGGGACATCCGGAGGAGATGCAGTCGGGGTAGGTGGGCTCTTGTGCCCACCTGGAGCGCTCACTGGCTTCCTTACCCAACACCACTGCCATCAGTGAGCACTGCACCCCTCCTCACTTTGTTGCACTGCCCACATACACCAGCTCTGCAGCCCATGGCATTGGGATTGAGCTCATCCAAGGGAGCAAGCAGCAGAACCTACGTGTGCCAGCCAAGGGGCTTCTGCTGCAGGGCCCACTTGCAACTCTAATAACTTCAGGAACAAAAAGCAATTACCTTCTGGGTGGAATTTCTCCAGCCTTTACTCAGCCCACTGGGGAATTTGGCAGGCACGAGTATTGCAGTTTTATTCAGCTATTCCTGAGTTATACCCAGCACAGGGAAAATGGCATGTCTCACAGCTTGATGTTTTTCTGATGTCTTTATTCTAATATATATATATTTATATACATATAAAGAAAAAAAACAGACCCCAAAGCTCTCTCTTCAAAATGCAAAACCTGTCCTTAGCTTAATTCAGCAGAGACTCAAGCAGCTGCTCCTGCATCTTGGAGAAAAGAGGCCTTGTGCTGTTAATGTGTGCTGGGATTGGAGGCGGAGAGATGAAGGTGCCACTCTCCGTGCCCCAGCCCTGTGGGGATATGGGATGTGGAAACGGGGCTGCTCACAGCACAAGCACCCTGCTGACCCTGTTGGGCACTACAGGACACCCTGCAGCCGGGTACCTGGCTCCCCAGGAGGCAGCGTGGGTTCCTATGGCAGTGCAGTGCATGGCAGCAGTTCTCCTTATCGTTCCAACCTGATCGGGAGAAATTGCTTTTGTCAATTTTAATTTCGGCTGAGCTGAGCAGGATAAACAAAGGGAGATGCGGGCAAAGCAGATGGTTTGTCACAGAGCACAGAGCAAGCAGGAAGACTGCAGCTTTTTATAGTGTGTAATGGCCTTTCCTTGCATCGAGCTATCCATCACCGTGCAGCTCCTGAAATAACTGTGCCTGTGCGACGTATGTGAAATAGCCCAATGTCACAGCAGGTCTGGGCCGTGGGGTCTGCGGCAGTCCTGGCCAAGGTGGGGAGCACCCACAGTCCTCCTGGCCCCACAGTGTGGGACGTGGCCATGCTGCCCGGTGCCATGGCACTACGTCCCAAGCAGCTGCGGAGATGGGATTATTTTTTCTTGGAGCTCACGCTCTCTGAGCACAGTGCAGATTGGTGGATATTTGTTTCAATAAGAACCATGCTGGTGTTTGCAAACCCTTTTAAATTGCTCTCAGCAAGCGCTTCTGCATCTGGAGAAAAGCCTGCTTGCAGAAAAGCCTGCAGAAAGAAGAGGACTTGGAGCCTGACGCCCTGCCAGGTTCCATCCCGCCGAGCGCTGGGGCCGCAGCGGGGACGAGTAATGTCCCTGGATGCTGAGAGTCCCTGTGCCAAAACAGCCCCATTAAAGCATCCCTCCACAATCTCAGATACTGTGCAAATAGGAAGGAAAAATCAAAGTATGTTTGGACTTTATTAACGAACAGAAAGAGGGTGAAACGTATCCCACAAACCATTTGCTGCAAATATGCAGAATACCTAAAATAGCTCTGGTGGCTGCTGGAGCTCAGGTTTGTGCCCTAAGCCATGACAATCTCCATACATTCGTGCTGGCAGCAGCCAACCCTGCAGGCAGAGCTGCTGGTGGCTGTGATTTCTGCAGATAGGCGCTGCCAGATTCGAGCCAGAGCATCACGCTTCCACACACCCAGGCAGGAATTGTCCCCCTGGGGGACAGCAGCGTTCTGCTGGCTTTGGTGCAGGGCAGGGGCAGCGAGGCTATATGCTGCTTTTCCCTTTCAGTGTGGTATTCACGTGGTGCACTGGGCTGAAGGAGGATTTCTGCTCCGTCCCTCGCATCTCTCTGCTCTCCGAGTGGGGCAGCAGTGATTGCTGTGGTGCCCTGTCCTTGTGTAAGTGGCATCCATGTGGCACACTGCTGCTCCTAAGTGTTTAAATGCAGCTCCCCTGTGTGATGCCACATCTCCCTGCGTGCCTCTCCCTTCGTTTTTAGGGGAAACACTCCATTCCCATGAATGCCTGAGCGATTCCCTATAGGCGATCGCGTCACCTATAAACACATCAAACCCAGAGAACAGATGCATCCCCTACTGTTAATAGATTAAAATTATAGATGATCACAAAATAGCAGACTACAGAATAAATATAGCCATGATGTAAATTACTTTTTCCTCTATTTCCTTCCATTAGCCAGGGCCCATTTACCTCAGCAGAACACTGTCCCTGGGAAGAGGCCGAGCTGGATGAGGAGCTCAGGAGCTGTGAGGGTTGTTATGGGCTGTGGGATGCAGGATGCTGCCTGCTGCAGTACCTCCTGTTCTGTTCAAGAGAAGGAAAAAAGGTTCTTCCCATCTGATTTGTGCTCTTTCGTCCTGGGCATCTCTTCCTCCACAAAACGTTTTGGCCAGCAGACCAGTGAGGAAAGTTTGCAGCATTGGCAATTACACCGTGTGATATAGGAGCAGACCCTCAAACAAGATGATTACTCATTTTACCGGGCAGAGCTATCCATTATGGTTAATAAAGCACTGCATAAGTAATTCTCAGCCCGATCCAAATGATATATCTTGTGGACCAGCTGGACTCCCTTCCATCCTCAGCCTCACATCGGAGGGTACGTCAGCATCAGCAGACAGCGATGTTTGCACTTGACTGTGCTGACTTCTTCCCCTTATTTTCCAAGGGTCAGATGGGCTCAAGTGCCGCTGCCAGCTCCTGGCTGTGTCCTGCTCGGAAGGACAGGGCTGGTGCTGGTGGCACTGCTGCGCCAGAGCCGGGGACACAGTGTGTCCCTACAGCCACCCCTTGGCTGTGGGTGCTGCAGTGGCACTGTCCCAGCAGTGTTGCTTCCTGCCCGTTGCTGGGACCGTCTCCAGGTAAAAGCAAGAGAACATTTGGGAGCTGTCAGCACTCCACCAGTGCCAGGTATCTAATTTTGGCTGGAGGAAAGGAGCAGCACAATCTATTTCCCATCCCACAGGGTCAGCAGCAGACTATGGAGTGCACTGGGACAAAGAGGGGAGACAAGAAAAAATGCAGAATAAGGGATTTCACCATATTTACAATCTTGAGGCTCCTGCTGGAGCTGCTGTGCAGAGTGCTACCCTCTGTGCACCAGCCACAGAGCAGTGCAGACTGAAGCACTGCACTGAGCACATTCTGCACGTCACTGCCCTTCTCTGGGGGGCTCTGTTCCCTGGCTGTCAGGTCCAGCTCATGGCTGGGCTGCACAGCAGTGCTCTGCTGTGTGCCGATGGCACCAATTGCAATGTCATTGTGCTCGCTTTGCTCCCCTCCCTCTCCTCTCCGTGCTTTTAATCTTTGCTTAACTTGTTGTTCAGGCAATTGCATGGCATTTAGTGCGCAGTGATGTGTGTTTGGGGCCTGCGCTGGAAATGCAGCTCATTATCTGGAGTGGATAATATTAAGCACTTTTCTCTGTTGGCCATTTGATCACAAGGTTATCCTAGTTGATGGGTTTATAGGCTGCAATTGATTGCAGGGGAGATATCCAGCCAGAGCACAAGCTTCCCACAGGTGTGCTGCCGTGCCGCGATGCTGGGGGGCAGGAGGGATGTGGGGGTGATGGGTGGCCAAGCATCCTGGTGGCACTGCTCAGCCCCACTCTGGGTCCAGCTCTTTGTGCTGAAACTGCCTTCACCTTCCCAAATGAAAGAGGCTCTGGGCCACGGTGGCCTTTTGCCTGAGCACCGCACTGCCCCAGGGCACCCAGCTGTTCTGTGTCCCCCCCAGACCCTCTCTGCACCCCCAGCACTACACCACGCTGCAGGCTGTGCACCTGGGAGGGACCCGGTGCTCTTCCCCTGGGCCGACCCCAATGCAGATCTCAACCCTGCACCTGCCACTTTTTTAATATAGGCTCTAAATCAGATTAGAGCTGCCTGTCTGGCTCTGCATGATGCGCTTCGTGATTATTCAGCATTATGTAATCTTTGATAAAAGATGCTGCATCGGTGGAAGCGAATTAAACTATCGAGCGATGGGAGCGGATCGAATCCCCCAGAGCAGTGCCAGGGCCCTTTGGCACTGTCACCTCTCCCCGCAGCTCTGGTGGCTCAATGGCCGAGCAGCTTTGCTCTGAGTTTTCCCATTTCTCCATTTCATCTCTCTCTGCTGCAGTTTTTCTCGTCGGCTGTGATATTAGAAACATTGCTAGGGGAAAAAAAGCACAGACCTACACCGTAACGCTGACACCCGGATGCGTTGAAAAGCTTTCAAGTTTTGCAGCACTGGATAAGCAAAGAAAGGAAAAAATAAACCTACATCATTTATTTTCCTTCTCTGAGCAGCTGAAAGGAAAAGTGCCAGAAAGGAGAAAAACAACACTTCACAAACGTTACCTGTGGAATTAAAAGGACAGCTCTGAAAAAAAATTAAACAGATAAAGTTTCTCTTTGATGTTTCAAATGAATTTTGACGTTGTGGGGCGTTTTGTGTGCAGAGTCTCCCTGCAGCCTCTCCCCACACGTGGTCTCATCCTTTCACCCATGGAAGTTTTTAACACCCCCAGCTGGCAGCTGACACCATGGCTTCAAATACCCATGGCTCAAACCCCAAGATTTACTTCTGATGGGTTTAAGAGAGACAGCAATGGGCGCTGGGCTGGGAAGGTGTTGTCTGCATTAGATCTCAAACAAAGGGCTGCAAGCTGCGCTGTGTGCTTTAATTACAGCTTTCCTTATTGCACAGTGTGGGCAGGAGCAGCAGCACCACCTTCGGTGCGAGGTGCCTGCAAGGATGGCTGCAGCTCCACACTGGCAGCCAGGGGCTCGGCCTCGACCTGTGCATGGGGGGCTTTTTGCATGGGGTCTGGCCAAGGGGAGGGCAGTGGGAGTGGATGGGGCAGGCAGCTCTGTGTCAGCTGTCCCCTCCGTGGTCACAGCGTGGTGAGTGCTGGGCTTTGGGTGTTGCTCATTGAGTTGCAAGGAGCGGAGTGAAGCGTTCAGATTTCCGAGCCAACGTGTGGCATCTTTATTAATGTGCCTGCTTGAGTTCCCTGGGACGCGATGTTTTCTCCTCACCCCGGCCATCCATCTGTGCTGATACCACGGCCATTAATCCATGTTGGTGACAGCACCCGGCCCTCCTGCAGGGCAGGGGATGTGGAGCGGGGTCAGGCAGTAGCCCAGACATGAGCCCATTGCTGTGCCCACACCCTGCCCTTCTTCACTGCCAAAAGGAGGGGAATTTTTTCAGATCTCAGAGCCTTTGCCTGCCTGTCTGGTGCCTCCATCACATCAGCAATTTCCTTTATCGCAGCAGCAGAAAGACACGCACGCAATAAATAAAACTCTCAGACTTAAGAAGGAAATATTTCAGCAGAAAAAGAGCTGGAAAAGGAGGTGGGTCCCTGCCCAGCCCCTGCTCCTCCTCACATCCCCTTGTGCTCACCTGATTCCCTCTGCTTTACTTATCTCCACTGCACAACTTTCTCCCTCCGGGGAATGTCGCAGCCTCATAATTCCCACTGTCAGCAGAGGGGATTTTTTCCCCTGTGACATTCCACCTAAATGCTTCATTTCCTCATTTCCCATCGTCCCTCCTGGTGATGCCCCTTGTTCCATGTTAAATAATTCCTTCTCTCTCTCTCTGTTTACACCAACCACATCTGTAAGGCTCTGTTTGCCTCCTGACATACAGCTCTACACAAGCAATATATATTTGAACCTTTGAATCTTCCTTCTGAACTCGGTCAGTCTGTGCCTTTGATCATTCCCTACAACCTGTTGCCAGACACAGCTCCACACCCACCTCACCCGGGGGGTCTCAGCCTCCTCATCCCCCCCAGCTTGTGCCCCTCCAACCCTGGGCATCACCGAGTGCTCAGCACTCACCTCGTTTTGTTGTTTCCTGCCCACGTTTCCAATCTCGCTGGGCCCTTTCGTGTTAATTTTCCACGCTTGCTGGAGCTTGCAGCACCTCCCAGCATAGCATCATCTGCCAAATTCATTAATGCGCAGTTTACTCCCTCTTTCCAGGTCATTAATGAGGGTATTAAATGAGAGCAGACCTAACCTAGATCTCTGCAGTACCCCATCAACACCTCCCCCTGTTTCTAATTACCCTTTGTTTATGAGCCTTCAGCCGGCTTTCCAATCCGCGTGGCACAGTTCAAGTCATCAGAATCAATTTTTCCGAGGAAGAGACGACAGGAGCTCGGCAGCAGAGGTGCCCCCACCCTCCCCGTCCCCACCTGCCGCGTCCCCTCCTCCCGGGCGGGGCGAGGAGCGGATTCAGGTGCGGGAGTCCCGTAGGACACGGGCCGGGAGCACGAATGTCACCTGCGTCCGTGGCCATCCGAAGTGGGATGTCCCCACGATGATGCCCCCAGGGTGAGTGTCGCTGGGAGAGTGCCCGTAGAAAGGGTGTCCCTAGAGATGGTGTCCCCCAAAGAGTATCCTCATGGATGTTGTCCCCAGAAGGGCATCCCGGGGGACGACGCTTTGCTGTCCCGGGCTGCTGTCTCCGGCACGGTGTCCGGGGACGCTGCCGTGCCCGCGCCGCCCGCAAGGTGGCGCCATTGTGCCTGCAAAGCCGCGCGGGCCCCGACGGCGCGCCCGATCCGCGCAGCCCCGGGGGCCGAGGCCGCTCCCCCCGCCGCCCCGCCGCCCCGTCCCTCAGCCCGCCCCGGCGCCGCCCGGCCGCCATCGACCCGCGGGTTCCCGGGGCGGTTTGCCGCAGAGAAGCGCCAGAGCCCGGCCCTTTTTTAATTTTTATTATCGTTGTATTTTAAACCCTCCGAGATTCCGCTTGGCTGAAAGTTCGCAGCTAAAAGCTCCGGAGCCGCGCCCGCCAGAGCCGGGTGCCGCACCGCTGCCCGCGGCCGTTGGGGAGCACAGACCGCCCAGCACTCGAGCCGCTTCCCCGCGCTACGTAATCACGGTGCCGTGCACCCCCGTGTCCGCTCGGCGACCCGATGTACGGAGCAGTGAATCGCGTTTGAAACCTGGTTTTTCTAAGCGAAAAGGCAGCACCCAGCAGCAGCTCTCGCCTTTCCCAGGGAATTAAAGATAATTAGCAGCAAGTTGGGCGCGCTGCCCGCGCGGGAGCCGCAGGGAAAACCCCAGCAGCGCCGCTTCCCACGGTGCCGTCGCGCCCCAAAGCGCTCGCAGTTGAGGGGCACCGGGCGGACTCGGGCCGCACGCGGCGGCTCCCGACACGGCGCACCCCGCGCCGCTCCGCTCCGCTCCCGACCGCGCCGCTCCGCAGGCCCCGCCTCGGCTCCGCCCCCCGGTCGGCAGCGCAGCTCGGCGCGCTCCCATTGGTGGAAGAGCGCCGCGCCCGCCCCGCCCCCTCGCGTCCATTGGACGCGCCGCTCCGTTGCCCGCCCCCGCGCCGCCCGCCCCCGCGCCGCCCGCCGGCGCTCCGGACTGCGGGCAGTGGCGTGCGGCCGCCGCAGCGAGCGCCGGCGGGAGCGGGTTCAGCCTCGGCTCGGCTCGGCTCGGCTCGGCGCGGCGCGGCGCGGCGCGGCGCGGCTCAGGACCGGCTACACTTCCCGCTCCCGCTCGCTATGCCCGACCCATCCTTTGCACCGGCGGCTCCAAGCTGCTGAGCGGGCGGCGTTGGCGTGGGCGCGGGGGGACCGCGGCTCCGGTGCCCGCTCCCGCCCGCCGCCGCCGCCGGGGCGCTCCGCCGGGCTCTGCCCGCATGCGGGCGGGCGGCCCCTGAGGCGAGCGGCCGTCGGGGCGCGACGCGGCTGCCGGAGGGGGCGGGTGCGGCGATGGGGGCTCTCCCGGCGCTGCTGGGGGCCGCCTTGCTTTGGGCCGGCGCCGGCGCCCTCGTCAACCTCAAGTACTCGGTGGAGGAGGAGCAGCGGGCCGGCACCGTTATCGCCAACGTCGCCAAGGACGCGCGGGACGCCGGCTTCGTGATAGACCCCCGGCAGCCCACCGCCTTCCGAGTGGTCTCCAACTCGGCCCCCCACCTGGTGGACATCAACCCCGGATCTGGGCTGCTGGTCACCAAGCAGAAGATCGACCGGGACCTGCTGTGCCGGCAGAGCCCCAAGTGCATCATCTCGCTGGAGGTGATGTCCAGCTCCATGGAGATCTGCGTGATCAAGCTGGAGATCAAGGACCTCAACGACAACGCGCCCAGCTTCCCCACTGACCAGATCGAGCTGGAGATCTCAGAGACCGCCAGCCCCGGCACCCGTGTCCCACTGGAAAGTGCCTATGACCCAGACTCGGGCAGCTTTGGAGTGCAGAGCTATCAGATCACCCCCAATGACCTCTTTGGGCTGGAGACCAAGACACGGGGAGATGGCTCTCGCTTTGCTGAGCTGGTGGTGGAGAAGAGCCTGGACCGTGAGACCCAGTCCCACTACAGTTACGTGATCACGGCGCTGGATGGCGGAGACCCGCCCAACTTTGGCACAGTGGAGCTGAGCATCCGCGTCATCGACTCCAATGACAACAACCCTCTCTTCGAGGAGCCGGCCTATACTGTCAGCGTGCCTGAAAATGCCCCACCAGGCACACCAGTCATCCGCCTCAACGCCTCTGACCCGGATGAGGGCACCAATGGGCAGGTGCTCTACTCTTTCCACAGTTATGTTTCTGACCGGGCTCGAGAGCTCTTCCAGATTGACCCTCAGAGCGGCCTCATCACAGTCAGTGGTGCCATCGACTATGAGGAGGGACATGTATACGAGCTGGATGTGCAGGCCAAGGACTTGGGACCTAACTCCATCCCTGCCCACTGCAAAGTGACCATCAGCGTGCAGGACGCCAATGACAATCCTCCCCTCATCAATCTTCTCTCCGTCAACAGTGAGCTGGTGGAGGTGAGCGAGAACGCCCCTCCAGGGTACGTCATCGCCTTGGTGCGGGTCTCGGACCGCGACTCGGGGGCCAACGGACGTGTGCAGTGCAAGCTGCTGGGTAACGTACCCTTCCGGCTGCAGGAGTACGAGAGTTTCTCCACCATCCTGGTGGATGGGCGGCTGGACCGTGAGCAAAGGGACCAGTACAACCTCACCATCCAGGCCAAGGACAATGGCGTCCCCTCCTTGCAGGCTACCAAGTCCTTCACTGTCAAGATCACTGATGAGAATGACAACCACCCTCACTTTTCCAAGCCCTACTACCAGGTCATTGTGCAGGAGAACAACACCCCGGGGGCCTACCTCCTCTCGGTCTCAGCAAGGGACCCTGACCTGGGCCTCAATGGCAGCGTCTCCTACCAGATCGTGCCCTCCCAAGTCAGGGACATGCCTGTCTTCACCTATGTCTCCATCAACCCCAACTCTGGAGATATCTATGCTTTGAGGTCCTTCAATCATGAACAGACCAAGGCCTTTGAGTTCAAAGTCTTGGCGAAAGATGGGGGCAATCCCTCTCTGCAGAGCAATGCCACTGTCAGGGTGATCGTCCTGGACGTCAACGACAACACCCCGGTGATCACTGCCCCACCGTTGGTCAATGGGACCGCGGAGGTTTACATCCCCCGGAATGCAGGGGTTGGCTACCTGGTGACAGTGGTCAAAGCAGATGACTATGATGAGGGTGAAAATGGCAGGCTTTCCTATGAAATGGTGGAAGGAGACAGAGGATTTTTTGAGATAGACCAGGTCAATGGAGAGATAAGGACCACCAGAGCCTTTGGGGAGAATGCCAAGACAGCCTACGAGCTGATCGTGGTGGCTCACGACCATGGAAAAACGTCCCTGTCGGCCTCTGCCTTGATTTTGATATACTTGTCCCCAGCCCTGGATGCCCAGGAGTCCATAGGATCTGTTAACCTCTCCCTGATTTTCATTATTGCCCTGGGGTCTATTGCAGCCATTCTTTTTGTCACCATGATCTTCGTGGCCGTAAAGTGCAAAAGGGATAACAAGGAAATCAGGACCTATAACTGCAGGTAAAGAACATCTTTATTTCTGTGTACCGGCCAGGGGCTGCTTAGATTTCTGCGAGCACAGTTATTTTTCCTTTTGCTGTTTTATGCCTGGGGTTTTTGCTTTAGCAGCAGCCGCGAGCTGCAGGTCTGTGAGATGTCCTTAGGAGCTTTAGAGCACTTCTCAGGGGGAAGAAGCGAGCCCCGTGCCGAGGTGCGGGCTGCCATCGTTTTTCATTTGCCAATCTGTTGCAGCGGGTGTTGGGTTCAGCTCTGTACAAAAGTGCCTTGGGCACAGATCCACCGCCCTACCCACGTGCCATGGGACCGCAGAGTGGCATCCTGGTGGTGCCCACAGTAGCGGGGACCGTGGGCCTTTCCTTGTCTCCAAGAGCCATTGTGTGCCCGTGGCGTGGATGCGGCTCAGCCACGGACGATGGTGCTGCTCAAAGCTTCCCATCCCCGCAGGCTGATGGAAGCGATGGGGACACGGTGGCTGTGAGCTGGGCTCTCGCAATTATTTTTGCAGCGCTGCATTCTTTTGCCTGGGCTGAATGTGGGCGCACGGTCCGAAATGCAGGAGGGCAGGTCAGCGCCTGCTGAAAGGGGAAGATGTGGAACTGAGCCCCTGAATATGTAACAGCCCCGCGATTATTGTCTCTCTTTTACTATTCTCAGTGTTACACAAGTTAGTAGACAAACGCTAACCACACATGAATATCAATCAGATGCCATAAAAGAGCAGCTGCAATGCCTCATAAATGGTTTAATCCTGTTACTAGTGAAATAGCCATGACTTCTCCATTCCTTCAGCACTGAGTCATTTCAGATGGGAGGAATGGAAATTAATTTTGCTCTACCTTTGAAACCTGGCATCGCCTGTGGCCGTTCGGTGGGGGGGGGGGGGGAGAAGGGGGATGTGCGGTCCTTAAAGTTTTATTTGTGCAGAAATAATGCTCGAGAGTTTGATTTTTACACCCCGTTTTCACAACATGAAGTGCATTTATAAGGCTTTTTGCATGATGGGGGAAAAAATCATCTGCAAATAAAACTGGCTTTGTGCTGTGTTATGGGGAGCTAATATAGCAGATTTCTTGCCAGCTCGGCCCATTAAACACGAATGGGATCCGAACGTATAAAAATCACGTTGTGGTGCCCCTTGCAGCTTCACGAGTGTGTATGGGCGCTGGGTTTGCTGTGACGGCTTAGGGATTAATGAAGTGCAGTTTAATTAAATAATTGGTCAATAGAGAAAGGACAACAAAATGAATGCCTGCGGGAAATAAATCGGGATCTCGCATTGCCAAACTTAAACATTGAGGTAAACAAAACAATTAAAGCTTCATCAAGCGTTGTTAGGCGACTCGGCGGCGTATAGATTGTTGGCACAACAGAAATCTCTGCCTTGCTCTGATTTATTGCCGCGCTCAGGGGAGGCGCGGGCTGCTATCCGTGTGCATCTGATCAGCAGGAGTCAGCTGCAGAGGGAGAGGGGCAGTGGATCGCCCCGGCCCTGCCTGTGGTCACCGGGCACGCCGTGCTGTGCCTGCACTTGGGCTTCCAGGGCTTTATTTCTGAGCTTCCTCGCAACATCTGGCGGAGAGGCTTCGTAAAACGTGTGAATTTACGGGGCACATAAGGTTATACGAGAGAGCTCTTCGGTTTGGTGGCATTTTCATGCTCAGGCAATTAGCTTTCTGGAACAAGAGTATTTTCCCAATATTTGCCTTTCTAGATAATCTGTATTATTCATTCATCCTATTGTTTTGGCTGCAGCTGTTGTGTTTGGTGGTTGCTGGGGTTTTTTTTGTAGTACATGTTAAACAGAAGAGCAACTCCTGGCTTTCAGGTTGCAGTGGTACGAGCTGCGGTGTGCCTTGGGAAGTGCTGAGCTGTGCGTGCCCCAATGGGGCTGTGTTGGAGGGAGCAGCCCCAGCCCTTCGAGCTCAGCCTGCATAGTTAGCACAAGGTGCAGTGGTGTTCTTTATGTTCTTAGTGTGCTGCTTTATGGTAACTTCTTTATCTCCCCCCCCCCCCCCGGTGTTATGTAGAAGGCAACAAGACACTTCATCAGCTGATTCTTTTGGCAGTGGGAAGCAAAATAGGGGAAGAAAGGCAGAGAAAAGCAAGCTTGCAGTTTTAAAAGAAAAAAAAAAAAAAAAAAAAAAAGGTCGGGAAGGATCATTTCTTTTTGCAAAACACAGTTGTAGTTCTCTGATTTCCAGAAGACGAAAGCCTTTCCCAGCAGGAGGGGGGTGTGTGTGTGTCAGGGGACAAGTGAGGAATAAGGCACGGCTGGAGGAGAGATTGCAGAGATCAGGTATTGCCAGGAGATAGCCAAAATACGAGCGCTTTGGATAGAGTGCTAATAAACAAACGGCCTTTGGAGTGCGAGAAATAGAGCTTGCCAGCCAGGGCTGCTTCTGGGTCTGCTTTATTTACTGCTATGGAAAATGAACTGGGAAAAAATCCACTATTCATTTTGAATTTTCATTATGGGGACCAAATTAAATCACTTTTAAAATCCTTATTACGCATGGAAATGAATGCAGATACCCTTTTCAGTTCATGGATTTTAACATCTCCATTTTTCTCTTCTGCAGGCTGGACTTTACTCCCAGTCACTAAATATCAGCAATAAGAAACACTAGAAAAAAAGCAGGGGCATTTCCCCTCTGCTTTTCATGTCTGACCCGAATATGTTATACATAGGAAAATCGGTTCCAGACTGTTCTGTGCCACAAGAGCCTGAATGTGACGTAATACGCGTGACTGAATCCTGCACGGGGATGGGGCTGAGCCCGCCAGCTCTCCAAGTGCTCCTTTTAGGGGCAGAGTTCGGGATGCTCTCAGCTCTTCCTTTCTCTTCCCTCCCCCAGAATTGCCGAGTACTCCTACGGGCATCAGAAGAAATCAAGCAAGAAGAAGAAAATCAGCAAGAACGATATCCGCCTGGTTCCGCGCGACGTGGAGGAGACGGATAAAATGAACGTTGTGAGCTGCTCCTCCCTCACCTCGTCTCTCAACTACTTCGACTACCACCAGCAGACTCTGCCGCTGGGCTGCCGCCGCTCCGACAGCACCTTCCTCAATGTGGAGAGCCAGAACAGCCGCAACGCCGGCTCCAACCACATCTACCACCACACCTTCACGGGGCAGAGCCCCCAGCAGCCCGACCTCATCATCAACGGGATGCCACTGCCCGAGGTGAGTCCTGCCTGGCTACCGCCGATGGCTCCGTGCTGCCGGGCTGAGCCGACGCTTCGAGGTTGCTTTGCGATGGGTGGTGGGCAGAGGGCAGGTGCTTGGCCGGGCACTCGCCTCCTTCTCTGCTGGGAGAGGTGGGCAGTGTTGAACCGCTTCTTGTGGGTTTGCGTGGTTGTGGCAGGTGTTCACAGGAGGGTGTTTCTCCCACCAGCGGCAGTGCCCAGTTGGGGGATGCTGGCGTGGTGTGGCATGGCTCTGTGTGCTTTGCAGCTGGAATTTGAGCGCGTTGACTTAAAGGAAGAGGCGTTTGTTGGATTGACATGAGTTTTTACGAGCTCCTTAAGGCCTTTTTGGGGCTACTGCTTATCCCACATCCCTCTGGGGATGCAGCACATGATGGTGTGCTGCCAACGGGTGGTACCAAGTGAAGGTGCTGCTGCGCTCCACGCTGTCCTCATCAGGTTCTCCTAATTCATTGGCTTTCCCGTACATCACAGGCATCATTTAATGTTGTTTGTTTGTCTCTCTTTGAATTATTGTTTAGTATTAAGCAAAACAATCAAAGGTTTGTCATGTTTCCTGCTTTGAACGGAATAACAAAGCTGAAAAAGCACCTAAAATATTTATGGTTAGTTCTGCGCTTGCGGTGCTGGTGTAAATGCAAAGTGATGCTCCTGGAGACTGTGGAGCTGCTTCAGATTCAGACTTCTGCTGTGGAGAACAGAGCCTGGCCTTCTGCGAAACAGCAGGACTGCTGGAAATGCTTGGTACTGGCGGGCCCAATCTTTTATGATTTATCAGAAGGAGTGGTGATGCAGTGGGACAGGCTGCCCAAGGAGGTGGTGAAGTCCCCTTCCATGGAGGTGTTCCAGAACCACAGAGATGTGGCACTGAGGGATGTGGTTATGGGTATGGTGGGGGTGGGTTGGCATTGGACTAGATGATCTTAGTGGTTTTTCCAACCTTAATGATTCGATGTGGTGGTGAAGCACACCCCGACCCCAGTATTTTAGCACCTGAGCATAGAACCAGTGCTTGTGAATGCAAGTCACAGGGCTTTGCCTTTCCTTCTCCCCAGACCTTGTGAGACAGGATACATTGCTAAGCACTGGTACATGGCCTGCAGAAATGAATTTGTCTCTGGTGAGAAGCACTATGCTTTGCTGCCCTGCAGTGTCAGCAGCCCTGTGAGCGGGCAGTGGGAGGCTCCCTTCCCTGCTCACAGCCTGGCTCCCTCCTGCTGTGTGCCCTCATGAGGCACCGTCGTGCCCAGAGGAGTTCCCCCGGTCATGGATGACTGTGGAGCTGCCTCCCATGGGGCCATGGGCTCTGGGGATGTTGCAGTACAGAAGGGCAGGGTCAGAGAAATCCCAACTGGAGGCTGCTTGGATGTTTGTTTTGGGGTAGGAATGTTTTCTATTTTCATTTTTTGGAAGAGAGCCCCCACAGTGTGTTTCCAGCTCTTACGAGGGTACTTCTCCACTTGTGTTACTGGGTGCAGCCCACTCCTACAAGCCCAGGTGCCCCCTGAGCATGAGGTGGCTGCCTGATTCTGGAGCAGTGTCAGGAGCCAGCAGTGACCATAGCCACCTCCTGTCTGCCACACACAGTGTCTGCAGAACATGGCACTGAAGGGAGATGTGACCATTGTGTTGCCACCCCCATGCCAGGTTATTGTGCTTCACCACGTCACGCTGTGCATCTTCCTTATCTCAGCCTATGCATCACCCCTGTGTCAGACTGTACATTGCCCCCATGTCATGCTGTTCATCTTCAGCATCTCAAGTTGTTGTGCATCACCTCCAAGTCAGGTTGTCGTGCATCACCCCCATGTCAGGTTGTGTGTCACTCCATGCCAGGTGCTCCCTGCAGAGGCTTCCCAGCTTCTCCACGCTCTGCTCAAGTGCACCCCAATCATGTGGCCTCCTTCAGCCCCTTCCTGCTATCCCACTGCCCAAATCCTGCTCCTTACACAGAGTGCTGCTGCCTGTACCCACTGCTGTCTGTCATTTTGCCAGCGGTTGCTACGGGCTATAATTGTACCCCTGTGCAGATTGCTGTCAGTACACCTCCAGGTGAGGCTGATGGAGCAATAACAAACCCGTCCCGAGCGTGATGTTCCTGGAGTGATGAGCTCTCCCCTCAGCACATTGGGAGCATGTGGCGGGGCCGCCTGGCGGTGCCTGCAGTGACGAGGCTGCTGCTGCGTCCCCCGGGAGCCTTTAATAGGTGTCAGTGTCACGGAGATAGCGCTGACGCTCCACCTCGGAGTCACTTCTCCTCCCGCGTCGATGGAAGGCAACGCGCTGCTTGATGAGAGATAAAGCATGGAGGTAAACATGTTGCTGCAGTGTCACTTAGCATATGATGTTCGTGGTGGTGGTGAGCGGTTGCCTCTGAGCGGGAGCACTGAGTGTGCCGTGCTGCTGCGCTGCAGCGCAAGGCTCATTGGCTCCAACAGCCTCAGGACTGGGATGCGTGGAGCTGCGGTTGTGCTGGTGCTGATGGGATTCCTTCCCTGGGCTGTGCATGGTGTGGTGGTGGCACCAAGTGTTCCCATCTGCCCTGGACTCAGTTTGCAGCAGGGAGTGGGGAAGGCGTTTCCAGTCAGTGCTGGAGCCCAGGGCTTTGTTGCTTGCCGAGCATGGGGACATCAGATGGAGTCCAGTGGGCGCGTGGTCGGATGGTGCGTGTAGACTGTTGGGCTTTGTACCACAAGATGAGGAACCTAAAGTAGTTGGAACCGTTAGTCAGCTCCCTTGATAAAAATGCGCGATGCATGGGGCAGTGTGGAAACCAGTCTGAATGCAGAGTGTTTTAGGATCACTGGGACACAATTTGCATGCGGAGCAGCCACCCTTGGGTAACACTTGCATGCCCATTTTGGCTTGAAAAGAACACTGCCTGTGTGCAATGGCTACCTACCTGTGTTCCTCCAGCCGTCAGGCACACCATGTTGTTCTGGGGGACATGGTTTTGGGAAATGCCACCCCACGGGTGGAACATCTCCCCTGGCCTGGATCGTACCGACCCAATGCCACCGCAATGGAGCAAGTCGCCACAGAGCAGTCATTGACCCCTTAAGGTCAATGGCCAGTGGCACCAGGCAGAAGCACCCCAGCCCCAGGGGTAGGATAGAGAACAGCTGCATTTGTGATCATCCTGCCATAGTCCCTGCCTTGCCACACTCTAGCATAATCCTCACTCACACTGATTTCACCTGGGCTCCTCATAGCAGCAGGGATTATTGGAGCGAGCAACAGTTGTGGGATAAGGCCCTGGTGGTTTCAGATAGGCTTTTTACTACCTGGAAAGCGCTCCGCTCGCCATAGGAAATGGTTTTCTAAGCACAATGGAGCAATTTTCGTTTCAGGCAGCGCAGGCACTTTCTGCTCTGGCTATCTCGCGGTGTTAACGAAAGCACATTTCTACAACACACAAAGGTTTTTGTTTTGTAAGGAAGGAAATGAGCGTGGCTGTTCCTCTTTCTCTGTCATTTCTCTACTTGTCAATTCTTTCTTCCCCTCCAGCTTATCCTCCTCTTCTCCGCTAGCCTTAAAAAGCCCCAAATGTGTCTGTTATAATCACATTTTGTGTGTTACAACCAGAATGAATGTACTCACTTTAATATGCTCGGTTTGAGGAAATCAGTTTCTGTCTGGTATAACAGACAATTTGTTATAAACCGTGCCATTTAGGAGTGAAGGGCCTTGCTTTACTGTAACACTGGGGAAACGTCATGATACATAATTGGAGGGGATTTGGCTTGCTTCTCAGTAATACTGTGTATAGAGCAGGAAAAAAAAGGAGATAATTTCCAAGCCGGAGAAAGTTTGCAGCGCTGAGACATGCCAGACTGTTGAAATAAGGCTTATTTTAAGTAGAGATAATAATTAAAGCATTATCAGCAATGATGTTCAACTAGTCGGAAGAGTGCCTTCGCAGAAAGCGTTGCCAGTCTTGTTTTCTCCTTGGGAGGTCACTGTAACTCAGCACTTTTTTCTCTCCGCGCTGCGCCGAGATGTGCAGGCACGGGTCACGTCTCTAATTAGCACCGCCGTCTTCTCGTGCGTGAGCATCTCTGTCTGGCAGTTAATGGCAGCCTGGCTGCTCCGCGGGCTGCCGGCTCTGCTGCCCATCTCTGCTGCTGGAGGTGGCCAGGTGCTGCATGGGTTCCACCGAGAAGCCGCAGGATGGCTCTGCAGAACCTTGTGGGTGGTGCTGGGTGGCTGGCGGCACTTGTGCTTTGTGCCTGTGGGCGCTCGGAGGCTGGAGGTGGCAGTGGGGAGGTGTTGGGGCGGGAGAGGTTGTGGGACTGCGAGCACAATGCCTGCCTTGGTGGGGTTGTTTCTGTGCAGCGTTGTGTCACTGGATGCTCCCCTGGCACTGAGGGACAACATTACGGACGTGAGCAAATGGTCTGTTCCATTCTGAGGTCTGTTCTATTCTGAGGTCTGTTCTGTTCTGAGGTCAGCTGAACCCAATTGTACATCTTGTAATGTGATTGCTTCGAGCTGTCTGATTTGAAAAGTTCATTTGAATGCCTTGCGACGGGGATAAGTGCTTCAGCTCTCGTTGATGGTGTGCAGTGGCTCTCGCCCATCGCTCCCGCTCTTTGCCGGGCGCTGGGTTCGTGGGTGTGGGGTTCAGCACCGGACAGCTCCTGTGCTGGCTCCATGGGGCAACGTTTGCTGCTGGCATCCGTGGGGCAATGTGGGTCAGGGCTGGCGTGGTGCTGGCAGCCGTGTGGGGAAGACATCCACCTCTTCTCTGATGCTTGTAGAGTGCTGGGAATGGAAATGATTGGACTATACGTTATATGTAATATATAATGCACCATACGCTTTCTATAGTCTATCACGGAATGGCTTGAGTTGGAAAGGACCTTAAAGATGGTCTCGGTCCGATGTATTTGTAGAAGTGTATGAAATTATGTGTATTTATGTAAGTACATGAAGTGTGTAGGGTTGTATATTGTATGCAGTAAATAATTATATGCATAGTCATATGGTTTGATTTTTGGTTGGTCCTGTGTGGAGCCAGGGCTTGGACTTGAATATCCTTACAGGTCCCTTCCAACTTGGGATATAGTATGATTCTGTAGTGAGATGTATATAATTTATTTCCATACTCTTTGTTGGGGTTTTATGGTTCGCTTTTACCAAAAGTACAGCAACCCATCTTGCTTTGCTGTTAGGAATTTTGGATTTGATGCATAATTCTGACTTGTCAAGTCTATAAAATATACCTCCCATGAGTGTATTTACACATGGTAGATAAGGCTTTTCCCTTAAATTAGGAAAGACTTACTGTAAGCTTTTTAAAAATTACATCCAAAGGATGGTCTTGCACACTATTTATAGCCTTTTGTGGAGTAATTTCTAAATTAGCTCTTGTTGTATCGAACAACACAAACCCCGTGGCTTCCTTCTGTAATTTGTTTTGCATAAAGCACCTGCATGCAAAGGAATATTTAGGATCAAGCACACATCCCCTTTGGGTAACCTTACACAGGGCCATGTTTTTCTCCTGGAGACTTCCCGGGTGTTTGGGTCAGAAGCCCTCAGCCAGGTGCCCTTCTGGCTCCTTTTCCTGCTTTGAGCTGGGAGTCTGATGGGTTGAGGATGGAGCAGAGATGGGCTTTGTCTCCAGAGGGTCACCCTGCAGAGCTGCCGTCCCTTTCTGCCCTAGTGCTGTAGGGTTGTTATCTTTCAGATTTGTCCTATGGCCAACCAATGTCCCGCTGTTTGGGAATTCACTCCAGTGCTCCCTGCTTTGCCCTTCGAGAGCTGAAGGGTAGAAAGTTGTTGAGAGATCCCCTGCTTCACTGCAGGGCAGGTGATGCTGCTTTGAACTGTTGTAGGTTTTATGATTCCCTTTGCCCCTGACTGTGACACAAAAAATTGCACAACCTGTCCTGGTCCCTGGTCTGTCACGTTGTCAGCATCGCTTTGAGATGGGGCGTTTTGAATACAGTAGAGCAGCCCAGTTACAAACGTGCTTTTTCATCCTCTGGCCCTTCCTTTCTTCTAGCCTGCCTTTTCCTGGGGTTAATGCTGTTGCCCTCTGAGTTTTATACATAGATACATATGTAAATATAAATACATAGCAGTGCCAGCAGCTGTGCCCGCTCCTGCTGCCCGGCCAGGTTGTATATGGGGCTGTGCACAGCCTCGCTTAAATAAATGATCAGATATTGTTCCCAGCAGAGGCAATAGTTGAGTTCCAATCATTTTCTGGTAATTAAAATACAGGATGGTCTTATTTGTAGCATAAATAGTTGTAATCTGTGTACCTATAAGAGTAATTATAATTTAAATTAGACTGTGCTTGGCATAGGCAGCGAGCGTGAGCGCGGCACAGAGCACAGATCTCATCCTGGGGTCCCTCTCACCATCCCCAGAAGCATCCCAACATTCAGCAAAGTGACACCGAACCCATTGGTAGCTCCAAGTGTGTTTTGGGATATTTCTGTTTGGGCAGCGTGCATTGCACCAGTGGGAGGTTTGATGGAGAAGAGGCTGTGGGATCATGGCTGTGGTGTCCTGACCAGTTCTGGAGTGAAATGATGACTGTGCCAGCTGGAGCAGTGGTCAGTGCCCTGGTGGTGATGCTGGGCACACCGGGCGATCCCAGCAGTGCTCTGGGGCCGTGTGGATGAGCTCCTTGTCTCTGCGTCCCGTTGGAGACTGGGAGGTGAGCGCCGCGCCGCCCTCACGGGGATGTGAGCTTGTCGGATTACACCATCTTTTGTAACGGCAGGTGTATGCCACAGGGCAGGTTTTAAAATTCCTGTGTTGGTGGATTGCATTAACCCATACTAAGTCAGGTATGTAAAATTCCATTAAGCAAAAACCCTCTGGCATTTTCTCACCAACGCGAGAGATCTGCAGGCTGTGCTAATGCAGTGTGCGCGCTCATCTATTAGTACAATGATGGTTTTAAAATAATAACATTTATCTTTGGCGGCGGACCTACAATAGTACACGCAGAGTACAATTTTGTGAAAGGCTCTGCAGATGTTGCCTCGTTCAATCTGGGTCAAAAGGAGTGCTTAGAATCACAAAGGTTAGGAGGAGATCAAATAATTCTGTGTTTTTATTGCTGAATAATGCACTTGGAAAATATCATTCACCATTATTAGACTAAGTGAGTACAGAAAACAGAGGGCTCAATAGTCATTTCTCACTATTGGCTGATTTTACTGTTTTTATAATGTAGCTAAATTCCCTGCTATTGATCGCGGCATCGATTATCGATCTGCCAATCTGAACGTAGCACTGGTGTGGGCACACGGGAGTGTAACGACTGCAGGATTCTCTGCCTCTTCCTGCGGCGCTCCATGTGCGCAGACGGATGTATTTTGGGAGCTGTCTGTGCTGTGCAGTGATGTATGGGGCCGGGGGGCCCCGTGCCCGCATGATGTAGGAGCTGTGCGTGTGCTCAGGTGCTCTGGGCGGTCTGCTGGAAAATAGCCAGGCTGGTGCCGCAGCACAGACATTGCTCTTCCAAAGGAACACAGATGAAGGAGACAAAACTGGAGGAGCAACCGGAGTGTGTGTTGTTTTCCATCCATTGAAGTTGCATGAACCCCATCGTGCAAACCCAGCATGCCGGCTCCCTGCCCAGCTTCCAGGATCAGATTTACAGCTGGGTGCTCTGCCGTGGACCCACCGCTGGTGGCATTTGGTAATCAGATCCATGTGGCTGCTGGCACAGACACAGCGCCTAGCCCTGCATACCCTGGGAGAGGCTCTTCCTACAGTCTGCATGCAGTCCTCTGGTCCTGCCCCTTGCTTGCTGTGCAGGTGTCCCTGGTTTTGGGAGAAATAAGGCACTTTGACTGCCTTAGGGTGAAGCTCTGTGTTTGAAATGGGAAGAGTTTTGGAACCTGTTTCCTTCCTATTGATCATGGAATTGTGAAGGTTGGAAAAGGTCTCTGAGATCATCTGATCCAACCATCTACCGACCTGCACCATGCCCATAACCACATCCCTCAGTGCCACATCTCCATGGTTCTGGAGCACCTCCAGGGACGGTGACCCCAGCACACCCAGAGCAGCCTGTGCCAAAGTCTGACCACTTTTTGGAGGAGTTTTTCCTAATTTCCAACCTGTTCCTCTCTTGTTCTCTGTACTTGGTTGTTGTCAGCATTAGTATGCCATTAACACATGCTCATTAGGAGGAGAATGATGATACCCTGCAGAACATGGGGGAAGCCTTCATTAGGCACTGACATATTGAACCAAGCTGCAGGCTCCGCTTGGGGAAGCCGCTGCTCAGCGTCAGGTTTCTGCACCTTCTCCACGATGCCCTGACAAAGCCCCTTGTTTCCCAGCCCTTGTTTTGCTGTGAGTGATGAATGCAGCCGGCCTGGATCCAAACCCCTCAGGGACCTGAAGCGCATCCTCCCCCAAAGGCAGATGGGAGACCATGGCTTCCTGTGTGCCGACTCCGGGGTTAACGCGACGAAACCCACGCTGAATTCGGAGCTGCTGGGGGAACAGCTTTGCTGCGAACCGAGGTGTCACTTCTGCCGCTTTGCTTTTCACACCACGGCGATGTCAGAAGCGCCTGCCCGGCCTCGCTGCCCGCAGCCACGACCTGCTGCGTGGGGCAGGGCGATGCGATGCTCGTCCTGGAGTGACAGCGTCGCTCCGTCAGTAGGAGCAATGCCGAGTTCAGGTGGGAGGAGCGTGCTGGAGCAGCACATATTTAAAGATTAAGACCCTGTTGACGTGCAGATGTCTGTAGCGATAGGTAACAATGAGTGGACAATGAGGACCATATGTGGCTTTTAATCAGAATATATTCTAAATGGGGTGATTTCGTAGATTTCCGCCGTGCCGACAGCTGTCCTCTGCGTCAGCTCCCTGTGATGGTGGTGGCTTTGCCCCCCGGTGCTGCCCACGCCACGCAGACCCGCGGCCGCGCTTCTGGGTGCTGGGTGAGCCGTGTAAGCCCCGTGTGAAATGCATCATTCATAAACTGTTTAGTGCGACCTTTTGTACGGTAGCACTAATTATTATTATCACAGAAGCCCAGTAAACTAGACTAGTAATTATCAGGGATTTATTTGAATGGACAGCTAAGCTATTCTTGGCAAGTTAGTCAAAGCAGTTGTCATGACAGCTACACAAATGTGTCTTATGAATTGGGTTAATTAGGGTAATTAATAACTGTTGTTTTGCCCTTTTTAACAAGGTATTGCCTAGACACTATCAAAAAATAGCAATTGTACCTAGCAGATGTATTCTTCTTCCAGCAGCAGCCTTCAATTCGCAAGACCAAAGCTGTAAACATCTGGCACTTTGGAAGGGAAAGTGCCAAAACCAGGGAGCTCGAGGGTTCCTGGTAATCCCTCTGCTGAGCTGCCGGCACGTTGGTCAGCCTCGTTACTGCTGCTGTTGTTGTTATTGCTTTAATTCTGTGCAGATGAATGCTTTTGTGGGTGGAGAGGGCAGCGCGGTGTGCTGTGACCCAGCGGCCGTCGGGGCAGGCTCTAAGTGACAGGGCTGAATGCTGGGTTTGAAACCATTTGAGATGTCTGTGAGTTATTGCTGTTCTGCTCGTGCCTCATCGGGATGGCTGACTGGTGCCAGATCTCCCGCTCCTCGCTCAGGCGCAGCATCTGTTTCTTTCAAAACAAGTGTTTGCTGAATAAATGATTTTGGATTTGTCATTGCTGATACCGAGTGATCGGAGCAGCCAGTGCTGTTAATAATAGAATAGGACTGAAGAGCTCAAAAGGTGGAGGGGGAAAAAGTCATTCCCATCCCAGGGGCATCCCCTGCACGACACATTTGGGGATGATCCTTGCAACTGTGACATCCCGCGGGGTGGGAGGGAGCTGCCAGGAAGGGAGGCAGCACTCTGCATTCCTGTTGTTTCTCAGGCTGTGGTTACAATTAGCAGTGCCACCAGCTGCAGATACAGGTGCTGGGAGACACTGGGCACAGGTAGCTGCTGCTCACCCTTGGGGCTTACAGTTGCCGTGCCAGCAATCCCCATCCCATGCCAACAGTTCCCATGCTGTCCCAGTGGAAGTCCTCATCCCGTACCAGCGGTTCCCATTCCGTGCTGGTGGTTCTCCCAACAGCAGTGTCCATCTCATGGCAGCAGTGCCCATCCCATGCCAGTGAGTGTCCCCATCCCATACTTGCTCCTTTCCTGGAGGATTTGATGCCAGTTATTAAAAATGGCCCAAGCTGACAGATGTGACTGAGGAACATTATATAAACTTTGTAGGAAAATGACCTGAATCCATGGCTGAAGGCTCTGGCTGGTTCTCCAGCTGCAAAGAGCCTTGTCTATTTTTATCACCCCTGGGCTTTCAAAGCCCTCTTTTAACTAAAGCTTATTTGATAACACACATCTTTTAAAAAGAAAAGAGTAAAAAAAAAAAAATGAAGGAGGAAAGGGAAAAAAATCCCTAAGAAAAACACCTCTGTGGAGAAGGTATAGTTTTAATGAAGAAATATTTTACACTATTCTTCTACAACCTTAGGGCTAATAGCCTGGAACTGGTACTTTGGCTCCTTAAAAAGCCCAACAAGACAAGCCAATTACGGCCTCTGAAACATTTTTATTTTTAGTTCCTTGTAATAGCAATTCATCCTCGGCTATGGTACATTAACTGGAAGGAACACGAAGTAGTAAGGTTTTGGCATCTTTGTGTAACGCACGGGCTGTGTTTACCAGCTGGTTCCTCACACGGGGCGGGCTCCTCCACCGCTGGGACGGATGGGAGATGGGTGACGTGGGCACAGAGTGGCACGGGGATGGCAGTGCTGTCACAGACAGCCCTTGGAGCAGCAGGTTGGCCTCCGTGTCCCCGTGCTGCTGCGCTGCGCTGACGCCTGCCGTATTTTTAACTTGGCTGCAGTGATTTTTTTTTTGGTTTCCCTTCTGCGGTGACAAATCTGTGATTTCTTGTGTTCCTTGTGAAAGGTACCGCTCTGACCTGCCACTCCAGAGGGTGAATGACAAGGAGTTTTATTTAGCTCTGGCAATGGGAACATTTGAAAAAAAGGTTCTTCTGTTATATTTGTTTTCATTCCTAATAGAAGGAGGCAGGCAAAGGACAGTTCTGAAAGGTTTTTTAACAAATCTGTAAGTCATGCCCCATTACCTCAGGGCTGCTGATTAGATCCAGATTGTTTCCTGCACTGCTTAAAGAGGGGTGCAGCCCTCGCTGGAAGCTGCATCCATAGATCCATGACACAGCTGCAAGTTGCAGGCACAGGTGATGGGAAAGGCCTGCTGGGAGGTGTGTGGGTCACCGTGCCCCTGCAGGGTACCAGCTTGCAGCAGAGTGCCCATGGGGGGCACTGACCCTTGCTTTTGGGGGATCTCCTCCCCAAAAGATGTTCTGCAGGCAGGGGCTGCTGGCAGCCTGCTGCAGGCTGTTAGTTTGCCCTCCCTTACAGATATGCCCACTGTAGGTTCAATGCTTTTCTTTGGGTTCTGCGGTGCTGGTGCTAGGCGGCTGCCCATGGCAGCTCCTGGCTGCGTGGCGGCCGCTGGAGAGCTTTGATGCTGGATGTGAATGGAAGGGGTTTTGTTATTGCCTTTTTGCTCTCCATAACGATGCTGTAGATTTCTGATACGTTGACAAATTCAAACGGGTAATATTATTTGCGGCTTTCAGGAGTGTAATTATGGCTTCATTGTGTGTCGCCGCTCTCAGGATTCAATCTGGGTTTCTAATCCTATACCCTTTCTCAAAATCACATCACTGCAGCTCCTTTCCTCCTGCCTTCGATCCATTTTCAGACCAAAATGAGAAAGCCCGTACTTATTTGGGGAGGGGACAGGAGTTCGGAGCGGATTAGTGGGGATGGCAGCGCCGTCATGCAATCCGTTTTGATACTTTTGCTCATTTCTGATGAGCGGGGTGATGCTAGAGGCTGAACTCTCCCAGTGATTTTTCTGCAATGCTTTTTATTTTATCTGGAGAAAATGGAGGCTGGACTCAGTTCCTTCAGCGTTTAATAACGTCCATCAGAACCAAATGCCCTTTATTTAAGCTGCAATAGTAATTAGAGGGTTGGTGGTGTTAAGCAGCCATGGAGTCTGGCTCTGAGGAACATTCATTGTGCCTCATTAAATTTGGAATTAGTACTTAAAAGGTCAGAAATAAATATTCTGTTTATATTTCAGGGATAGTAAATCTAAATAGCTGCTGTGTTTGCACATCCCTGTCTCTGCTTGTTCCTGCTGAACTGAGCAAGGCACCACTCCATTTGGTTTAGGCAGCAATCAGAGTGTCTGCAAAAAAGCCCAACCCAAAAAACCAACCATGGTTTCATTGATCAAGGGCAGGAAAATGATCTGCTGTATTATATCTAATTATAAAACATCAATATCAGATGCTAAATGCACTTACTTTTTCAGAGACGCTGTGTTGCTAGTTTACAGTTTGCAGTCTCTTACTTTAGCAGTAAGTCAGGATATAGGAAAATGCCTTCACAGGGAGATGCCAGAGGTCAGATCCTTTTCAGCTTTTCAGGCTTCCCCAAGTGTCTCCTCTTAAATACCCCTTAACAATAACCAAAAGTGTTCACATTTGGGGTCAGTTGTTTGGGGCTGGTTGTTTGGGGCTGGTTGTTTGGAGTCGATTAATTGGGGCTGATTGGGCTGTTTTTTTTGGGAATAATTAGGGTTGATTGTTTGGGCCTGGTTCTTTATTTGGGGCTGCTTGTTTGGGGTCAGTTGTTTGGGGTCAGTTGTTTGGTTTTTTGGGACTGGTTGTTTGAAGCTGGTTGGTTGTCTGAGGATGGTTGGTTGGTTGGATAGGGCTGGTTGGTTGGTTGGTTAAGGCTGGTTTTTTGATTGAGGCTGCTTGTTTGGGGTTGATTGGTTGTTTGGAGCCAGTGGTTTGGTGTCAGTTGTTTCTTTGGGGCTGATTGTTTGGGGTTGGTTGTTCAGGGATGGTTACTTGGGGCTGATTGAGTTGGTTGTTTGGGACAAGTTGATTACTTGGGGCTGGTTTGTCGATGTGGTTTGTTTGGGGTTGGTTGGTTGGTTGGGGCCGGTTGTTTGCAGCACTTTCACTGGTGGTGGCTGTGAGGCTGTGTTTCATGCTGCACCTGTTTCCTGCAGGAAGGAGTCTCAGCCCACTTACTTATTTCCCGTGGGGCAATAAGCAGCTTGCTTACTGATAATGACTTCTAGCCATGGCTGAGCGGGACTTCATTTGACCCATTCCCTCCTTTAAAATTATCCACGTTTCAGAAGAGCAGCTTGAGTGTTCTCATGCAATTTACACATATTCTATATTACCTACAATATATCGTGGGCTGTAAGAATTAAGCGTTGGCGAGATTTTCAAGAGGGGAGCAGCAGTTTTATTACATATTGATTGCCTTGCACGGAGCAGGACTGAAGAGCAAAAGGAGAAGCAGCACCACCTGCCCTGCTTTTCCCATGGGAAGAGCGTGTGTGCTTTTGTGAACAATTTGACATTCCTCTGGTCCTGAATGTGCCTGCAGCATGATGATTGGTCAGCAGACCTGTGTTCCTGGTGGCCACGTGTGTCCTGGTGGCGTATTTTGGGAGGATTTGCTCAAACCCCAAACAAGAGATGCACGTTGCAGCCTGGGAGAAAGGTCCACTTTGTTTCCTGGTAATAAAGGGTGACATGCAAGCTTTATTAACAAGGCACGTAGGGAAAAAAAAAAAGGCTCAAGGGACAACTCTGAAAAAGTGGTGCTAAATGTGTCATTTTTGTGAAGCCGATTTTCTGAAGGGTTCCTACGCGCTTTGGCAGGAGGTTGCAGCAGGTTGGCAATAATTTGTAGGAAGATGGAAATGTTTTCACCCCGAAGTGAGAAGCGGAGATGCAGTGGGTCAGGGGTGTGGGGGGACGGGTGCCCCTTCCTGCGGGTCAGGAAGGATTTGGGGCATCCATGCATTCCTAGTGCCTAGAGAGCGATGTGACAGCCTGGAGCTGGGTGCTGGGCAGGGCACACAGCCGCCCCTTTAGAGATGCTCATTTGTATGTTTTCCGCATCGCGGCTAAAACCCAGGAACAACAGGCCCTGAATTATTGAGGTGCGGAGGGACAGCAGCGTAACGCAGCCCTGATTACCCCGTTGTAAAGCTTCTTCCTGCAGCCCCTTTGGGTCCCAATGCCAGGGTCTGGAAGAGTTGCATTGAAGCTCTGCATCTTCTTTAACAAAAATGGGAGCCCTCAACAACAGCTGGAGGGGAAACAAATAAAAAAGAATTTTAAAATGTCCCTGCTGATTGCTTGATTCTCAGCGTGTCTGATGCCGTATTTATATTTGTGTTGCTAAGGCAGCGGTTAGAAGCACTTTCCGAATTAGAGCCGGGTGCTCCCCACAGCCCCAAGCAAGCCTGCCCACTAAGGGCAAAGCAGTAACGTGGTCTGACACCAGAGAGCACAGGCGCCATGTAGGTGCTGCTCAGTGCCCCCTCATACCTTGGTATATGGCGTATTCACACAGTGTGGGGTCCATCCTGACGAGCACTGAGCATCCTTCACGCTGAGCTGAGCGGGAGGTGAGAGTGAGCAGCACTGGGGGTGGCCCTTGACTTAGGCTGAGGACCCTCCCTTTCTCCTTTGATTTTTACTGATCTGATCATTAAGAGAGTGTCAGCTTGTTTGCTTTTACCAAAATAATGAAGAAAATGTGGGCTGGACTCTTGATGCTGTGAGTTATGAAGAGCATGCTGTTTCATCGGCACAACAAGCCTTACCTTGTCCCTCTTTTTTGTGCTTTGACTTTGTTCTTGGGGCCTCGTTAAGAGAGGGAGCGTATCCTTTTCCAATTAAAATGTTGACATGTTGTAGACGTTCTCCTTCCCAGTCGTTTTGCCTCTGTTTGTAAGTGATTGCACTTTGCGGGATGAACTAGATTTAAATGAAGTGAGCTTCGACTGAATAATGCAAATTATAAAGCAGACCTCTTCCACGAAAAATCTCATTGCCGTTTTATTCTCCCGGTTTGATCCCATAGCTTGCATGGAGATCACTTTGACAGATAATCCCATAAGTACCCAGCTACCTCAGAAACCACCTGGAGCACACCTGGCTGCAGTCCTTGTTGCCTTATTGCTCCTTGTCCTGCCGGGGATCTGGAAGGGATTTGCATGAGTAGTGTTCTTTTAGAGATGTGCTGGATTTAAAGCCTGGGGACAGCTAGAGTTAAAGCCTGGGGACAGCTCCAGAGTACGATGAAAGCGCCCCTAGGAAGTGGAGGGGGTACATGGCATCTCTGGCATTGCATCTTCATGACTGCAGTGGTGCAGAGCATCTTGAGCAGTGGGTGATGCAGAGAATCTGCATAGGAAAGGTGTTACTTTAGCCAGCCAAACTAATTCTTAAGGACCTGTTCATCAGGCAGTGGTTTTGCTTGGTTCAGGGGTTTGGCTTTTTTTGTTGTTAGACATCAACGACAGAGCTCCCAGGGCTGTTGGTCGGATCTGCTGTGAGGGCTGGAGTTGGGCTGGGGTAGAAGCTTGTTAGAAGCAGCCTGTTAGAACCACATGGAGGTGTTTCAGTGGGTTTTGGTGGGGTTTTGGTGATGTTTGGGTGGTGTTTTGGTGGTACCAAGTTGAGCATTACCCACAAGTGGCCCTGGATGCTCCATTGGAATCCAGAGCTTGGTCCATGTGCCGCGAGTGCATTAAAGCTCTTGCAACATGTGGGCATGCATTTTCCTCTCTGCTTTCCCATGGCTGCCTCCCACTCTCCATCACTGCTGGAGGTCCCCAGGTTGGCAGCACTGGGACTGATGGGCAGACGCAGGATCAGAAATGTTCTGCAGTGCTTAAATCTTTGCCGCTGCGTGTTTTAAAAATACATGTGTATGCTTCCTGCAGAGACACAGAGCGCTTTAACAATCAAAGTTGTGCTGCAGGAACAAGGATGCAAGAACTGCAGGGACCAGTAGTTTGTGCAGTAAATCTCCTGCGTGACTCTACAGCAGTAATTACTATGTGAAAGTAATAACTGAGCTGTGCTGAGTGCTAGGCCAACTCCCCCGGCTCACAGATCCTTGCATGTTTCTCTCTGGGAGGCTCCTGTTTGGTAAATTAGATATTGTGCTGTATTTCAGAAAAGGTCACACTTAACCAAGGCTGCCTTTGCTTTATTATCTCAGTACAGCAGTATAACCTCAGCCGGGGTACGATTGGATTTCACTTTCGGCTCTGCTGCAGCAACTCCGCTCCCTGCATCCTGCCGTTGTGATTACGTTAGCAGCAGCCTCTGCTTTCCTTTATTTATTGAGACATTAAAGATGCATGCATTTATTTTTACCATGTTCATAATTGCCATAAAAACAGGCCATAGCATCCCCAGGTGGCTCTTTGGAGGGAAAGCAGCTGCGGGGCTGCCTCAGGCTCCTGCTACCTTTCAGCCATGATCCCACCGTGCCAAGCAGCATCCCGACACATGGCTCCCACCATAACTCCCACCACGTCCCACCACTACTTCCACCATGTTCCACCATGTTTGTCACCATGTCCCATCACGTGGCTGTCGCTTTGTCCCACCATGTCCCATATCTGTGGCTCTGGGGTCTGCTGGTAGCACCCTGCTGTTCTGGCGTTTTTTTTCAACCTATGCTTTGTTCCATCCCAGCTGTGAAAACTGGGAGCCCAGGTTCTGTAATCTCAGGTTAAAAGACAGCATTTCAGCTGTGGTGTTTGTCAGTGGGCTTTGCCTGCAAGTGACAAATCCATTGACTTTTCTCCCACTCTTTTGCTCCCTTCCAACTTTTAACCATGCCACCCATTGTCTGCCTTTTATTAATAACAGAGCCAATGTCTCTGAGTGAAATGATTTGAAACAAAGGGAAGTGCCTGCATTAAATTCTCTGGCAGGGGATTACCTTGCTGGCATTTACATATCTATGCAATAAATATTTTAACATGTTAATTATACACTAATAAGAAAAATACCTTTTGAACTTTCAGTCAAATTGACGCACACAGAACCGAGTCCATCAGGGAATTAAAAGCAATTAGTTTTGTAACAGAGCATAGGCACATTGTTTCTTCTCTACAAATTGTTCCATGGTCACCAGCCAGCCTGCTTCTTGGTGTAGGGCTCGGAGTCATCATCTGCTGCTGGATGGGTCGGGATTTGGGTTGCACTGGGGTATCTCTGGCTCGGGGGGGGACATGCGAGGTGCTGGTCCCACTGAGGTGGGCAGAGGTTGTGGTGCCAGGCAATGCCCTGGCCTGCTTCAGAGAGGTACAGAATATCCCCAATTGGAAGGGACCCTAAGGGACATCGAGCCCAACACCAACCCCAGCAGAAAGCAGCCTGTAACTTCTCCCTTTTCTTTTCCTCCTTCCAGACTGAAAATTACTCCTTTGACTCCAACTACGTGAACAGCAGAGCTCATTTAATAAAAAGGTACGTAGGCTGGCTTGAAAGCTCTTTGGTGTGCCCAGCCAAATCCTGATTATTTAATGTTCTTTCTCACTGCGTTATATGCTACTTGCTTTTTTTAATATGCAAAACGTTTCCAGAGTTATCATTTGATTTTAAAAACAGTATTTACTGCCTATTAAGTCCCATTGCTCTTGGTTTGCAACAAAGGAAAATCTTTTTTCTTCTGTTTGGTTCCTACACACTGGGAAGTTACAGCAAGTTAGGTAGAGTGCCGTTACCCTGACAACTTTAAAATTCATGGATTTTATTCTATTTGAATGCACAAGAACAAAATGATAGTTTTGGATGGTGAGTTTTCCTTATAGTGTGAGGTGGGGGGGAAGAAATCTCGTTTGGGGGCAGGTAATTGGGTTTGAGAATGCTCACTGTTTTAGTCTGAATACCGAGGCAAAGCAGCATTTTGCTAGGATTTTCCTTCCAGGGGTAAAAAGCAAATCATCAGTTCAGTTACAACCTAGCAATTTCCCTTGGGTGAATTTAACCCTTTGCATACAACCCTGCCTTGTTGGTGTCCTCAGAGAGCCCACCGGTGGCAAAGGTGTCACCAACGGACTCAGGCCTGTGCTGTCCCAGTTTAACCCCACTGATTTTACCCGGGTTGTATCATCTTCAGGACAGCTCTGAGCTTAAAAAAAAATCCAATTATCTTCCTGGCTGCGATCCCATTTGTTTACATCTTAAAAATATAAGGACTATGGGAGCTGCAAGCACTTTGTATGAGCAACTTGGGTTCAGCTAGCGAGGGGCAGGGATATTTGCCTGCATTATGTGTGATGTTTAACGATGCTAATGCAATTGTGAGAGGCGGCTTGCCTGCGCCGTGTTGCTCTTCGCAAGGCAGTCCACAGACACCCTGAAAAAAAGCAAATCTATTAATCTTTTCCCGCTCACACCTAACATAAAGGCAAGCAGTGCTCCCTCCTGCCACAGCGGGGTTTCCTCCAGCATTGTTTGGGAAATGCTGCTGCTGCCGCTTCCCCCAGACCTGCACATCTTTTGGAGAAGTGTCAGCCACGGAACCGTGTTGTGTGGCTGCTGCATTATGGTCTGCTTCACTGCAGGGAGATAAATGCGTTGTAACGCAGATTGCTGCACGTTGTGAACAGCAGCGCCGTGTAGGACAGCGTTTCCCCTCGCTTTCTACCTTTGTCTTGTATCTTAAGTACAGCGGGTGCCAGGGACGCTGTGCAGACATCTAAGAACAAAAATATTTTCTGTAGCATACTGTGGCATCATTTTCATCCCTTGCCTTTATGAAGATGTTGTAGCTCTTCTATCTCTGGTGAGTGAATCTCCTCCAATCCAGCACTTTAATTAATCTATTTGTACTTTTCCTGTGTTGTCTGCCTGCCTCTCTCACTCACATAAGGCACACACAAATGAATTGTAGATATGTAGTGCTTTCTTAACTTAAAATTCTTTGATGTTGCCTGGAATCAAAGTCAATGGCTTCAACAGGGACATCTTTATTTAAAAGGTGATGTTTGAAGGTTTACCAATTTATATGTATTTCAGAGCTCCCCCCTCGTGTGCTTTGCAAAGCACCAGTTGGTAGGTGGTCTGCTTGGTTTCCGTGGAGACGCAAAAGGGCTTCACTAAGTAATGAAAATCTGCAGCTCCTCAGTGCTTTGAAGCACAGGCCGCTCCTCGCACCGACATTTCAGCCCAGATCTGCCAGTGAGCAAGTTCAGTGCAGCCAGATCTCCCATGGGTACAAGTAGCCCTGGGGGAAGGAGCCAGTGGGGCTTTGCTTTGTGCACCAAGCCCTTCTCAGGTGCTTCTCAGGCTGGCAGCCCTCCTTTGGTGAACACTTTCTTTTTTCCTCCTGGCATCTGCCTTTGCTTTCTGTTCACTCCAGCCCGTGCCCACGCTCCCAGAAAGTTCCATCCCATGCATCTTGAGGTGATCCTGTCTTGCAGCAGCCAGCTGTCTAAGGGCTTGGGGAGTGGCAGGAGGATCATCCGCTGTCTGTGAGCCCAGACTGACAGCCTCTTGCTCCCAGAGGCTCCTGGAGGAAAGCTGGGCGCACAGGAGCTGGCTCACTTGGTTCACATGCACCATGCCTGTGTATCCATGCCAGGGCTGCGTGCTCGTTGTGCTGCTGTTCCACAAGCCAGTGCCTTTGCTTCTGGCTTCCCACAGTGCCAAGGACACCTATGTGCAGCTCACCACTCAAAGCTCTATGCTGGTAGAAAGGGGACACGATGTGGCAGTCAGTGCATCCTGTCCTGGTGACATGCTGGTCGGACACCCCACAGCCACCACTGCTCTGCTGTCCATGATGATGTGCTCCATGCACTCACATCACATCCAACCCAGGATGCAGGTCTTCCTTTGCTTGGATAGCAGCTTCCTGCCCCACTGGGTCAACCGTCAGGATGGGGACATGAGGAATTTGGGACCAGCTCAGCCCCGGTGTCCCTCCTGTGTCGACCTTGGCAGCTGTGACCGCAGGGGATGTCAGGGAGCCGGGTTGCTGCCAGATCCCCTGAAGTCCCTGTGAACTTGGACCCAGATGCACAGACTTATTGTTAAAAATAGGAAAGAGAATGAGAAGAAATTCACGCTTCCTGGAAGGCTTTTATTTTAAACCTTTAAGCGATTAGGACTTGGCCTATAACCTAGAAAATTAAACTTGAGATCCTTTTATCTTTAATTTGAAGTAGCACAATACGAGGAAGCCTAATTGTGGAAACGGCTCATTGGATGTGTGTGCATCCTGGCGGTGGCCCGCAACACACGCGAGCAGCCTGCATTTGGAGTGCGGGCCGATGGTGGCCGGCGCAGCTCACTGCCATGTCTCCCCCAGCAGCTCCACGTTCAAAGACCTGGAGGGAAACAGCCTGAAGGACAGCGGCCATGAGGAGAGTGACCAGACTGACAGTGAGCACGACGTGCAGCGCGGCCTCTACTGCGACACGGCTGTCAACGACGTGCTCAACACCAGCGTGCCCTCCATGGGTTCGCAGGGCCCCGAACCAGGTGAGCACCGCCGTGGCCCCATATGCCTTAGCGTGGGTTAGGGATAAGGCTGTGTGACTTTGGTAGATAGGAATTAATCTTCATGCTGTGCCTGTCAGGTAAGCCACCGGGTGGGATTATCCCATATTTCACCCCGAGAAGCCGTGACAATGCGTGAGATGGGATGAGGGTGGGAATTGCCAGCTTCCAGCCTGGGCTCGTGCCTGCAGATGCAGGGCAGCTCCTTCCTGCTCCCCAAAATGGCTCCTCCAAGAGATCAGCGCTGCTAGTCAGCCATCGCAGCACAGACCAGCCCTGGTGGGTGAGGGATTTGCATCTCTTCCCCAAAATGTGCATCGTGGTCTCAGCTGTTTTGCGTCCCCACGTGTGCAGTTGGAAGATGAAGCCCTGATCTCAACCCTGGTGTTAGCTAGAGGAAAAGAGTCAGAGGAGTTCAGCTGAGCCCAGGCTGTCATTTGTACTTGGACATGAATGTCGCTTTTAATGTCTTACTGATGCAAACATCCTATGCAAACATCCTGTCTTTTTCAATTAAGAAGTATGAATGCGGTTTGGTGCTCCAGCACAGGGAAGCCTCAGGGCGCTTGGCTATATCTTGAGATAAGCTGTAGCTGAGGCTCAAATGGAAGCCCCACTGCTAAAAGACTTAAGGATATGAAAACAAAATGCTGTGATTATGAACTGGTCTTCAGCTGTTTAATTCAATTCATGGTAAACATCATTAAAAGCCTTTGTTTTGCTGTCATAAAAGAGTCAAATGGGGGAGAGAGAGTTCTTGCCATCTGCGCCATGGAATGTTTTATTTTTTTTTTCCGGAGTGAAGCTGATGGCTGTATTAATTCTCGATAGAGTCTGTTAAATGGCCATAGTTAACCCTGTAAGACTCTGCGAGCAGGGGAACGCAGAGGTCACCTACCCATTCCACACTGCCAGCCACGCTAATTGGAGGGGGATGGCATCCGCAGTGATAATGTATTTCCAGACATCCCTACTGTGGCCAAAGATGAAAAAAATTAAACATTTATATAACTGTACAGTGGCAGTTTAATTCTCTGAGGACCAGTGCTGTGTCAGAGAATGCAGGCTGATAGCTATCATTTATTATTCTTCTATTACAAAGAAATGCTTTTTCATTTCGATCAGGAGAGGGTTTCCTAAGACGCGTTTGCAGTAAGGGATGACTGTAGAAGCAAAAAATGTTCATAATTGATTCTTGTCCTGCCCAATAGTCTGAGCAACATCTGTTAATTTTTTGTCACATTTCTTTAGCAAAAAAAAACAATCTCAATGGACTGCAGATAGGGTTTTACAGAGATTACATTTCTGATAAGTCTGCGGGCTGTCTCTGTTGCACACCAGGTAACAATGCAGAGAATTTAAAAAGGAGTTGGAGGCAGAGCTCATTTGAGGAGTTACAAAGGAAGTAAATTTGGTCCAATCTATTGCAACGATAAATCCCTATTGCATGTCAAACACCCACAAAAGAACAAGAAGGGTTTCCAGAAGGAGACTTACAAAAGCAAACCAGGCGTCCATCCCGCTCCCCAGTCTCGTGACTGCATGGCTGCAGGGACAGCCCCAAAGCACCAGCTCTGCATTGCCGTCTGGCTGGACTTGCAGGCAGGGAGGTGAGCAGTCACTGGCACAGCAGCTGAGGAAAAGGTTAAAGAGAATATTTTCTAAGCTGATTTGTCAAGCAGGGGCCGTATAAAATAATCAGGAAAATCAAGGCACTCAGACAGCGGTGATAACAGCGGTTCCACATAATGAAAGCGATGGTTTCGGCATGATAATTTTTACCCAATTTCAGGTCAGCAATGCAGGGGCAGGAAGGAGGCGCTCAGTATCCAAGGCAGGATCACCCAGGATGTGGACTGCCCGCCTCCCTGAGCATACTGTGGGATGCCTGTCCTATAGCCCAAGAGAGACATGTCAGGGTTTGCCTGGTCCTAACCATCCCCTGCCTGGCAGCCCAGTGAGATGCCCTGGGCTTGGACCTCTGTAACACCACCAGTCAGTCATGGGGGGGGAACTTTCAGGCTTCATTCAGATAATCTGGGAATCTTTTTATCTGCTCTGTGGGTAATGATGGTTCTGCTGAGGTCGGATGCTGGCTGGCAGAAATCCTTGCAGCTCAGTGATATCTTGATCTGAAGTCTGTTAATGAGGACGGTCTCTCCATGCTGGCATTGGGGGTCTGGATGGTTTTCATTTACTGAGGTGCTGGATTTCCTGCAGAAAGCAGTAGAAATGAGGGAAAACTCCTTTAAGTATTCTTAAAAGCAGTCTCTAGAACTGTGGGTTTGGAACTTGGTCTTACAAGACTTTTGGAGTTGAGTAGGGAAAGAATGAAGGTTGGTTTTGTACATTATTATTGATATGCCAACGATGTTCAGACACAACTGGTTTCCCACTGCCACTGGGCTGGAAGGGGCTTCACTGCTTCCATGCCAGTCTCTCTGGCTGGAACCCTTTCTCTTCCTTTTGGAAATGACCTAGATTTCCAGAAAAATGGCAGTCTGTCGTGTAAAGGGTGCTGAGCTGAAGTGGGCAGCAGCAGGTCATCAGAAATAGCGCCTGGAGCTCAGCCATGTTGCCTGGTTTGGAAGCAGGACTTCTGCCCAGTCCCTCTTTACCTCAGGATCTTAATTATTGATTATAAATTCATCAGTTGAAAAGATTGCTTTAATTGCTCTAATATGTACCCAATTTGGAGTTCATTATTGCGCGGGATTGTTTTCCTTCCCCTGCTAATTGATACCAAATGGGACATTTAGGAATGCGGGCACTGGGCGCTGCTCCACCTTCCACAATTGCTTGGCTGCTGGTTAATTGTTTGTTTGTTTGTGGAGGTGTTTGTACGCCACTTTTTTGTAACATTACCCTCAGCTGAACTTTGCAGTGGGTTTGTATGAAAAGATTTGGAAGCGTCTGCTGGATGTCAGCGAGGTTTCATGTTGGCTGGAGAAGGCTGCTGCAGCGTGTGGAGAAATTCTGGGGTGCCCTTTGTATCTTGGCCAATTTCACTGCAGTACGTACTGGATTTCCTCCAAGCCCAATCCAGGAGGACTCAGCGTGTCCCGGTGCAGGAATTGCTGCATGGTGATAACGGTGCCTCCGTGGGCAAAGGTGGGGGACGTGGGAGCTTCAGCAGTGGGTTTGAAGCTCCTGCTGCCTGTTCCTGCCAGCGACGGGGGGAAATCTCAGTGTGCAGCGTTCTCCAGCACCGCAGAGCGTGGTGGTGCTTTTCCCGTAAGTGGCAGCACGGACCAGATGTTTCACAGGGTAATTGAAAATTCCATTTTATCAGAAAGCATTTGCTGTCAAAAAGTTTTATCTTTACTTCAACAAAGAGGTTGATTAGATCCCTCAGGACCTGAATTAGCATCTTTCAGGCTAGATAGTCTGTTTTGTGATTCAGGTAGTTATTCCTCCCTTGGTTTTGCTCATACTGGGACTTTTTTTTTAATGCCTTTGCCCTCTTCCAAACATTTCGTTTGTGCAAGTTTGGCTTGTTTTCTTTGTGTGGAAGTGTACAGTCACATAGATCTGCTTAAATCTTTTCTACTGCCTTTTTCACCTTGCCTTGAGCCAGAACCATGCTTGTGCTCTATAAGTCGCAGAAGCTCTTGCCAGTGTACAAATCAGAAAGGAACTGTTTCAAATGTGTGTTTATAATGTCACAGGCAACAGATTTCAAACTTATCTTAATTCCCATTCTTGGCCAGTATTTTTATCATTAATTGTGACAATCGTTGACCCAGTGAAGCAGCGATTCACTGCTTCAGACAAAAATAGAATCCAAAGGAAAATGCAGAAATGATAAACACACACTAATCATAAAAAGGCAGTGTTAGAAGCAGTCACCACAGCCATAAGAAAAGAAAAAAGCTTTAAAATCAAAGTTTGGGGGTTTTTAAGCAATGCTTTATGTCGCTAATGTGTCTCTTCAGAGAATTGCTTCTAAAAGCATCGCTTTCGTTCTTCTGGTGCCAGATCAGCGGTAAAGGTTGGCATGAAATGTCATCAGTAAAGACCTGATCCTGCATACATTTACACATTTGAGTAACTTTGCTCACAAAGGTAGTTTAATTGTGTCTGGGTCTGATAAACTCCAGCAAGATGAAGGGTTTTTTGAGTAGAAATGGGTTATATTTAAATGCTTATGTTAAGTCTTCTTTATGCTATCGCACAGTATAGAAGTAGGCTTGAATGTAAAGGAGAGCTGGGCACTTGATATTCACTGAAACTTTTCATGCTGGTTTCATCCCTAATTATTCAGATACATTGTCATTTAGTGGATCAGGTTTTATCTAGAATATTCCAATTGGTTCTCATGCTCATCTCCATAGTATCTGGTGCATTTCAGCCGTGAACTGAGAACATGGCTAATGGTATTAACTGTAGGCAAGCACAGTTATTAGAAACTGCTGATTTTGAAATTAATTTCCAGCAATCATTCCACTGTCAACTCCCTTTTATTCTGCAGAAGGCAATAGAACTATATAAAGATGAAGACCCAGGTGACCTATTTTAGGGCCTTGGCAGTTCAGAGTAGGGCTGCTTTCCTCTGGAAGTTCATAAAAATTAATAACATACCTATTTCCTTATATTCATATATGCAGCACAAGACGTGCAGTATCCCATTCCTGTGTGAGTGACAGCACATCCCTTAAGATGGATAAACGCTGTAAGCTTTCTTTACAGGACAACGCCTGTTATTACAGCATTTCTGATTTCTGTATTATTGCATAGATCTTCAGTGTAACAGACTAAGTAAGCTCAGTGGTGCTCCTACAATGGCCAGCATGGAAGGAGCAGTCAGCTTTTCAAAATACTTTGAAACCCCTGAGAAGGATTTTTATGGAAAGTGGTAAGCTGGGCTTTAGGATAACAAAAAGAGATGATTGTCTTATGAGCCCTATGCTTTTCAATGATTGCCTGTTGAGCATCTCAGTCTGCTTTGGCAAAAGCCTTTCAAAGGCAGAGGAGCTGTGGCAATTCGGGGTGGCTGGCCTGGCGGTTGCTGATCCCTAGGAGCTGGGCATTGGCTTGGATTGGCCCATCGATGGGCTCCAGTGCCCCTATCACCACGTTGTAAGGTCCCTTGCAGCCCACACCGTTCTGTGGTTGTGCAGGGCAGCTGTCACTCAAGAGATTTCACCTGTGCATTGAATGCGTGGCCGGCATGAATGGGTTCCATGTATTGCTTCTTCTCTAGGCCCACAGCTCTGTAGCTTTTCAGTTTGTCTGAGTGTGGCTTAGAGGAGTCCTCTCTGGACATTGGTGGTGGGGCAGGGCTGACACTGAAGTCATGTCCATGGAAACAAATGAAAGCCAATCCCCTTTGCACAGCAACAGAACTAAATAGCAAACAGATGTGCAACCTCCTTTGTTCACATAGGAAATGTTATCTTATATCCTACGCTGCTGGCACTCTTTCTTCAGCTTTTAGGTTCGTTCCTTTAAAGATGATTCTTGCAACGCCTCCATCGCTGCAGTTTCTCAGCCAGGGTCACACAAGTTATAACCTTTAGATGCTTGAGTCCTTTCTGTGTAAGCACAGCAAATACTCACCAGATGTGAACATTTTGGCAACTTAGAGAGGAAAATTAAAACTTGGATCTGTGCCCTGTTGTGTAGGTTTGTAATGGATGAACAATCAATCCAGGAAGTTGCAGCGTTTCTTGGGGTTTTTTGTCGTTTTTAATGAGATTTTGTCCAATTTAGTTATTGCTCACCCATATTTTTGCTGGGTGACTGGAGAACAATTTGTAGGAGATGTGAAGGAATGATACTTCTGATAGTTTCAACTATGAGTGTGCTTAGTTTTGTTAAGCACTCCAAAACTCAGGTCTGGACCAAGGGTTCAGCTGAAGGACGTGGCAGTGCTAACCTGCTTCCCTGACTCTCCTGGTGCATCCTATTCCAAAACCACCACACAATACTTAGATATTCAAATATTTTAAGATAAATAAACAAGTCAGTGAAGCTTGCAGCTTCCTTTTCCCCTATAAACAAGCCAATAAAAGCTCCTGTAGGCTTTTTTTTTTCTCCTTTGACAGTAACTTCTAAGAAAACCATTAACTCTTTCTGTCTCACAGCAGTTAAGGTTAGTAATGGTCGTGGTACTGGCCATCACATTTAACAGCGAGGAAGGTATATGAATAAAAACCAACCTTCTGCTAACGCAGCAAGTGAGCACTTCCCCATCTCCTCCTGTAATCAATCTACATTGTTAATGACTCTGAAAACAGACTGAACTGTTGGGGCTGGCACCGGGAAACTTGCATTACAAACTAACCATCTCTTATTAACCTTTTGGTGTTTCCCTCACAACACTAATTACAGCCAAATAGAACTACTGTTTGTGAAACTCTTAAGTTAAAACACGACATTCAGAGGAAATATGGTAAAATCCAAAGCTCCTGTTTGCTTGGCCTTTCTTTTTAATTATGATGGAGGATGGCTGTTACTTGTTTAACAGAGGCTTACATGATTAATGCCGTAATGTTACTGTAATTAAAACAGCAAAAAAGATGTGATTGGAGTCTGTATAATTTACAGACATCTCCACATTCTGGTGGCAGAGCAGCTCTAAGTGTTGCAAAGAGGAATCATAAAAATTTATTCTAATTAAAATTGCCAGATTGACTAAACAACAGGTGACTTATGTAACTCGAGCAACTTGCTCTTTGGGTGAGAAATCATCTGAAATCAGTGAATTATACAGAGCTGTCTATTATTCTAGTAAATGGGAAAGTGTGTGCTTACCATGGCAACCTGCATCAATTTTGCTGCCGCTGGAAAATACAGGGCCCTTTATTAAAGGAATAATCACTGCAAACAGTGCGCTGACCCTCGGCCTCCGCAGGCTGTCGGTACACGGCATCGCGTTAGCGCGGATCGTTACAGGTCGCAAGCACTTGCTATCAAATTAAATAACTCCTGGTGTAGCACAACATGAAGGGGTGACGTGGGCAGAGCGCCGCTCCTTGCCCCCCGTTTGGGCTCAGGGATGGTGAGGACATCCCTGCTCCTTCCCCTACAAGGGGGGTGTTGGCTTTTCCAGCAGCGCCCTCAAGCTGTCCCCACACCTTGGGCAAGGGATGAGGAACTGAGGTGTGAGGTTTGGGGCCGTCACAATGCTGGCTCCCTTTGGGATGAGCTGGGTAGCTGTTTTTTCCTCCACTACTGGCAGAATCACTGCGAATAACTTTAAATGTGCCATAAAGAGAAGTCACAGTCCTCTCTTCATTTGGACCACTTACTTACAACAGCATCATGTACAGAGTGCCTTAGTGAAGGGGCCCACGGTTTTTTGGCAGGAGGTGTACATGGTGAGTGTCTGAAGCGCTCTGCTGCCAGCAGATTACGACTGAAGGGAGGCATAGCACAGGGTTTGTATGCGGGTTGTTTTACTAAATGATCTATGTAATAATGTATAAGTCAAAACTCGGTAATAATTGGCACCAAACAGCCAAGAGAACTTGAAGCTTTTATCCGTCTTAAGGGAAGTGCTGCCACTCAAAGCTCTTCAGTGCTATATTTTATTTCTTACACAGCATAGATGAATGTAAGTGAGCAGATATTTTTTAAATAGGTCACAGAATTATTAAAAAGTTTTGCAGCTTTTCTTTGCTGCAGATGTGCAGTGTGCTGGGAACGGAGCCCGGCCAGGCCCTGGCTGGTGCTGCATTGCCTTCTCTTTTGTATCTGCGTCTACAACAGAAGTCCTTTGTAGCAAATACATTGTTGATATATAAGAGCCACAATGTATGCAATCACAGTGAGCATTATGTGGCCCCATTTTTGCTGAGTATCCATAATAGCGATGATAAACATCCCCGCTCCCAGCATCAGATCTGTTAGTGTTTCTATTTTTTCGGCAGAAGTCTTTATTTTTGTTCCATTTTCCTTATTTTCACCCTCTTTCAAGTGTGGAGAATCACTGGCTTTGTAACCAGCTTCATTAGCTGCTTGCACATTGTGTTTCATTACCGGTGCCCGTGGATGGCTCCAAGTGACAGCACACAGCAGCAGGTGACCGACTGCCACTGCTGTGTCACTTCACGTTCAGGCAGAGATGGTCGTGCTCGGGGTGTGGAGAAGTCAGGGCAGGGCAGGTTGAGCCCCAGTGCTGGGGTTGTCAATAGGAGAAAACTGGAGTGTGTGGAAGGGCTGGCTGTAGTGAAGGCAGGGCTTTATCCTGGAGGAGTCCTGGGTTAAAGTGGGTCCCTGTAGGAAAAGGAGAAAATTGAACCAAAAAAGAAAAAAAGAAAAAAATAAAAAAGCCCCGTCTGAATTGAAGCGATAGGAAATGAAAATTGCTGAGATATACTGTCATGTGGGTAGTGGTGCTACCAACCTTGTGCTGCAGTAATTACCTCTATGCATGCAATTTGTGCTCGGCTACGAATGATTTCCCACATCATCCGGTGCCCAGGCTATATTCAATCAGTCCCAGCTGGAGAAAACTATCTTGGATCATTTTGTGAGATTTCACCACAGATGCTACCTTGCATCTTACGGAAGCACACTGGGAACTGGAAGCCACAAAACGTCCCTGGCACCCATGTGTGGGTTGTGGGGATGTCTCAGGAGGCTGCCTGCAGCCAGGAGGGCTGGGATGGATGGAGGCAACTCCTTTGGCAGGGTGCTGGGGGTCAGAGCAAGCAGCCCTGGCCCATCCGAGGGAGGGGGCTTTGCTCTGCTGCATGATGGAGAGAGCAGGTATTGTTCTTGCACAGTTAAAATGGTAGACGAAGGAGGGTGAGGAGCACTGGTTGGAGTTCTTGTGAGAAGCCTAATGGAGTAGGTGTCTGCACTGATCGCAGACCAAAATAGGTCTGGCGCTTGGTTCTTCTGGCTGCTTTGGAAATGTCACCTTCATTAAAGACGTACAGACTTCTCTAAAGATTCATGAGTCCTACTGCAAATCGTACTTGTTGGCTGCGGCGCATAAAAGGTCTGTGCTTTGTATATTAAGGTGTCCTCTTAAATGTCTTAAAAATCCTTTTCTTCTGATTTGTCCTGCCTGGCTCTCCAGGGCATGCCAGCCTGGTTCCGCATTTCGTACGGCTCTGAGAGATGCTACAAGGGGCATCGACAGTTTGGGAATTTGTCTGGGAATCTGAAGCCAAACCATGCAGAGCAGTAAATCAGGAAAGGTCAGAGCCAGACATGTTATTGGAAGCAGTAGGTACATTAGTGGAATATATAAATAGCTCTGGGGAGTGTGTGGCACACCCAGGTGGGCCACTAGGTATATTTATGCTGCACTTCCATTTGTTTCCTGTTTTTCACTGCGAGTTTACCAGCTATTTGTGCTGCTGACATTGCTTTTCAGCAGCAGGTTTCAGAAGCCATGCCTTCCTGATGCCCCTGTCTGCCCGTCCTTGCCATTCTGTTGCAGCCATCCAGGCAGCGCAGGGCTGCAGCTGCCCTGTGACACTTGCCGCTTCATTTCCATGCTCTGCATCTGTTCTGACGTGCAGTGCTTTTGCATCCACTCTCTGACAAGTTTTGGTCCCTCGGATGCATTGATTTACAGACCTTTCCTCTGCAATACAGCTTCTCTTGATGACAGTCCATGAAGCACATGATAACTCAGCAGCCTAAATTATTCAAGGAGATTGAATGTGTTTGGCTTGTTCCAAACTTTTGTTTCCTTTCAGGGCTGTCAGTAGAACAGGTAATCGTGATGCTTGTATCAAACTCATTCGAGTGCCAGGGAGACACAAACAGCTCGAGTACAACCCGTGTTTTTCCTCACTCATCACTTATTTCCTCCTCAAGCCGTTCTTTTCCTGTGCACTTTTGTGCCTTACAAAAATGTTTATCTTACATTTACAGTGTTGTTCTCCTAGGAAATGATTTTGTGGTGGAAATGTCCCTGTAAAATTCAAAGAAAACTCTGTGTCTGTTCCACTCTTCAGCCACGTGTCCTTTTGTGGAAGTGTATTCACTCACGCACGCATCACTCATGCAAATATTTAGATGAAGTAGTCATCACAGTAGGATCCAGGAACCTCACGTTAATGAAGATGTGTAATTAAAATGAACAATTCCACCTGCAATTCCCTAATCACCTGACCTCTGCCTCGTCAGCCTTCCTCCTTTGTTGCTTGGTAGATATGCCCAATTAATTCACTCTAAGCTCCACACAGAAGTGCTTTGCAGAGCTCACTGAGCTCCAGCAGTCATGAGAAGAGGTGCTTTGTCTGTGCAGAAATGTCCCCTTGCTTTCTGGGGCCCTTCTGCATCTGCAGTGGCCGTAGAAACTTCTGGAGAGTAGGCACGGATTTCTACTCTCCAAACACATGCATTTGGTTCCTATTTCAAATGGAGCTTCAGGAGCTGACTCAAAGCCTGCTAAATCCAGTGGGGTGCTTTAAGCTGGTGCTGGTGGGCTCGAATTAGGACCCGAGAGAGATGGCAGCCTCAGGGAGATGCTCTGAGTCATTGCTCATTGCTTGAGACATTGGTCATCTCAGCCGTCATCCAAAGAGGGGACAGGGTGTTTGCTGCTCTCTAATTTAGCAAATATGGCACACCCACTGCTGGAGGGTGGAGGTTTGCCTCAGAAAATTCTAGCTGCAAATGAGACGCGTGATTTTAGGAATTAGAATAATTACCCCCCAGAACAGGCTCCCAAGAGATGTGATATATTCTGTATCACTTAGAGTCTTTAAATCACATTTGCATGTTTTTCCTAAAAGCGTGCCTCGTCACTCAAAGTGAAGGGCTGTGCTTGAGACAGGCGCTGTGACAAAGCTGCCTTCCCAGAGCAGGGCATGCAGTCCCCGTGGTCCATGCAGATCCAGCTGTGGGGGTCCATGGAGGAGTCCTGGCACGTTCTCCAGTAGGACAGCTCGCGGAGCTGCAATGCGCAGGGCTGAGCAAGAAACCGCACCGGGGCTGACTCAGGAGCAAGTTCCCCCAGCCAAGATCTGCCTTCCCTTTCCAAACACATGCTGACAGCTGAGCAATCCTGGCTGTATCAGTATTTCCAGGGCCTTCCCTCCCACCACTCCCTAAATGATGAGAGTGTTTTTTTAAGACTTCATTTCCCGGCCGTTCCCTTTTATCTCTCCAAGCAGCAAGTAAATGAGCAGCCCTTTAGTTTTTAGTTACTGCTTCTGCACTTGGTGAGCTATCAGAGGCTGTTGACAACGACTTCTCTCTTTTCCATGCTCCTGCCTGCAGGATTTGGGGAGATAATTCATTTGGACCTGGTGCATTGTCAACTTTCAGCAGGTGTAATTGCCTAATGATCAGTGCTGATGCTGTTGTTAAGCCTGTTAAAACTTTGTCCTGCTGAACAGCCAGACTGCGGCTGTCTCAACGCCTTGTGCCTGCTGTGTCAGCTGGGGCTCGCTTTGATGCTCACTCCCTGTCCCCAGCTTGGATTGCTCCTTTCCACCTCACCTCAGAGGGGATGTGGCAGCATGCTAAGCTGTCTGAGGGAAATGGGCCAGAACGTACAAAGAATTGGAGAAGAGCCCCATGGAGAACCAGGTGCTCCCCCAGGAGAAGTCGCTACCCCTGTGCCCAGGCTAATGGTGAGATGGCAGTGAGCGAGGATGGGGCTGTCACCCACCCTCAGGCATGAAGGAGCTCTTAGGGGAAGCTAGCACTAGTGCTATGCTGCTTCTTGGTGACCTCAGTGCCACTTCTGCTCTTCTCTCTATCTTGGATGCCTTTTCTGTCTTTGTTATCTCCTTTAGAGCTCTAATTGGCCACTGTCACTTCTTTGCTATACATCTGAGGTGCCAACTGGCTGCTGCCATCTCCTGAAGCTCCCGTTTCCCATCCCCGCCTCTTCCGAGGCTTCTCCTTACTTAATGGCACATGGTGAGCGTTAGAGCATTACCATCCCTTTTCCAAGAACAGTCTCCATCCACTCTTCTCTCGTCCCCCAGTGCCTCATCCAATTTAATTAATTATACTTAGTATATTACGCATCCTGTCAAAGTTTTTCCTTTCCGAGGTTTAATGGTTTTTTAATTCTAATGCATGCTGCATATGTCAGTGTTTTAGAAGCGAGCAGAGCACGCAGCGGCAGCGAGGCGGCATTACATCTGCGTGCAGCAGACAGCGAGCAAACACGAGGGTGGGTCCCGGTAGGGAGGCTCCAGCAGAGTGACTGCAGGACCACTGCGTGCCTGCAGCTCACACTCCTGTTGTGCTCGGAGGGAAGAGCAGCCCCGTTCCCACTGTGGAGGGACACGCTGGGATCAGATCTACGAACTGCAGCTCTGTGCTGACACCAGGCTGTCAGAGCGGCCGCAGCCCCGTGCTGAGCTCGGAGGTGAGGAGCTGGACTCCTCGCCTTTCACTCGCTCTGTCTGAACGCTCCCAATTACCGCCGTCATTTCAGCCTTGCTTTGTTCTTTTGCAGGAGGATGTGGTGGGGACTGCACTAATCAGGGAGCGACAGTTGGGGCTTGTACCTATCGTTCTTTATTTCCCAGTGACAGTTGAAAGGTTTGGTCAGTGAAGTGGCTCAGTAGAAGTGACTTTGCGGGGCCTTACACTTAGTAGCTTTTGGTATTTCCAGATAAAACCTGCTCAGACTAAGAGAGTTGTGATGTTTTTTTTTCCACCCGTCAGTATTGAAAACCACTTTGGTTTTGAAACTTCATCTGGGCTCTGTGTCACATCGTCACTGGGAATAACGGTGCTGCAGTGCCCTTCTGCTGACAGCCCTACAGGCTGGGGCCAGGAGTGGATGCAACGCAGTGGGTGCACCTGGGAGCATGGAATGTTGTGAGATCAGTTCCCTTGAGGCTGCACGGGCAGAACAAGAGCCAGAAGCCCACCCTGTTTCTGGTTTGCCTAGCGATGCCCAGCCCCACTCAGTCTGGAGCACTGAAGGTTCGCCGGTGTGCTTGAGAGATGTGGGTGCAGGGAGAGGGAGGGGAGAGCATTCCAAGAGCAGAGCACAGCCAGCTCAGTCTCAGCCCACCACATCACCTTTAGTTGTCCCAGCTACCTGTCAGTGGGAGAGGGGGAGCTCAACAGGGAGGATGTTTATTCTCCCAAATTTAAGTCAGGAAAGAAAGGAGGAAACATTAAAATATGTATTTCCAGCATCAGTGCTGGGACGTGTGCGTGCAGCACAGAGCTCTTGCATGAGACCATCCCCATCGTGCAGCAAACACACCATGGAGCCAGCTGCTTTCCTTGGAATACACACACCATTATTTTCCATTATTCCATAATTATTCCATAAATACCATTATTTTCCATTCCTGCAGTTCAACCGCCTCCCCAATTCACAGCTCAAGGCAAACCAGAAGGTTTGTTTTCACTGTCACCCACACGGATGTGGGGCTGATGGAGCAGGAGCCCACCTGCGTTGCTAGAAATTGAGCTTGGTCATGGCTTGCAGGCAGCGTAATTTCCCTAGACTTCTGAGGAGGTTTTGGATTTGGCTGTTGATCTTACAATAGTTTTAGATGTATATTTGTGGGTGCTGCTGGATGCTGAACAATTTAGAATTGCTTTTGTAGAACCACCCCCGGGGCCCTCCTGGTTCCCATTGGTCACCTTTGGGATTTTCTGGTGCATCTGCAGACCTTGTGGAGCGTCCTGTCATGGGCTGTCCCTGTACTCAGACAAAGGATCCAGCAGCATGGAAAAGCTGCTTGCTGGTCAGAAAAAAAAAAAAGCAAACAGTTAAACACCAGGGAGGGGATAATGCTGCGCTCCAGCATGGAAGAGCGAGAGGTCAAAGTCATGATGAGAAGTGGCCAGGAACCAACGCTTTTGGTTTAAAAAAAAATAAATTCCCTTACTTGCTCAACAGTGGGGAACGCCCCATCGTGCTGGGAAGCCTTCCAGCTCCCCTCCACTCCTTAGAGCTGCGTACTTTTACAAAGTACAAAGAGCTTCTCATAATGTTTTGCCTTGTGGGTACGTATATGATTAATTCCATGCAAGCGTTACTGGTGCAGTAACAATACTGGAGGTCCTAAAACTGCAAAAGGAAACACATTTGGCTCATACTTCATACACAATCACTTACACTTAAGCTATTGATAGTTGATTGGGATCTGTAGACTGCTGGGCTGGTGCCACTGGGTTTCTGAGTGCATTCAACGGCTGGAACAGACAGCAAGGCTGTAGGTTTTGGCAAGCTATAGGTCTCATTAGTCAGGCTGACTGTATCTGACACGAGAGATTCCCATCCACCAAGATGAAGCTCACTTCCCTAGGCTTTGGCTGACGTCCCAACAATATTTACATGAAGGACAACAGAGGATCAGTGTTAGATTAAGGCTGTGAGTTTCCAGTAGGCAGACAGTTAAATATTCTATTGAAATCCTCTTTTGATTATTTAGATAATAATGAAGTTTATGCGTGTCCTTGAGAAATCTGGGGAAAGGCAGTTGTTTTATGCTAAGCATGCAAAGATGTGTTTAATCTTGATAATGGGAGTAAATTATGTATCAGGGTTTATAACTCAGCTCCTTCATTTCTCGCTTGCTCCGTGGAAAGAGCTCTGAAGGAAGCGAGACGCGTGCGGATGGAGGGAGCAGGCAGGAGGGCTGTGGGATGGGACACGGGTGTCCCCAAGGCCAGTGAAGCCGTGCTGATGTGCACTGGCCCGCTCCACGGCAGGTACAGGTGGCTGGGCATGGCTTCCTGTCACCCCCAGCTGCAGTGTCTGTTTGGCTGGATTTTCGTCGGGATCGTCAAGTAGCAATTTTCTGAACGCCACCTAATTTTGAATGGGATGCTGTAGTAATTTGATTCATTGTTGCCGTTTGAATTTGGATGCGTGGCTGGTATTGCATTACCGCAACACAGTCTATTTGAATTTGGCTGCTTCAGATTTGACAATAGCACAGAAAAGTAACCTTTGGATTAATTTGCTCTAGCAACTAAAGTCCCATTAAATGGAAGGCAGCTGGTGTCAAAGGCATAAATGGAGACAAAGTTTTGCTCCCAATTGTAGGAAATGTGTTTAAACAGACTAGAAATGTTTCCATCTCTGCAGGGTATAATATACTCAAATGGTTGCATTAACATGAAAAAAATATAAGAAAGAGAGTATTTAGGACAATCCCTCTGTATCCAGTGTTAATGAAATTGAATTCCAGTAATGAAGTCAAAGGGTTGTATTCTTCAGTCAGTGCACGCAGTACAGTAACTTCCATTAGCATTAATGGGAGTTGTGCATATGAATTACAGAGCCATAATGGCTAGAGATGGAAAAGGTCTGTCGGATGCTGGAGTGCTTCCCTCTCTGAGGATCCTGCTCGCTCCAGACTCATGTGCAGCCTGTTGGCTCGACGAGGACGTTAATGAGCCCTGCAGTGAGTGCCCCAGCTGATGTGCAGGTAGCAGAGTTCTAGAGGTAAAATCCTGCTGCTCCGGGGCCACAACAAGCTCTGTGGATCACTCAAGTCCCCAGAAAAGGATTAATTGGAGTTTAAATGGTGTGTTTTGCCTGTTCTCTGAATGGGAATTAATTTTCCTGGGTAGAGGGGCATGTCCAGCGCTGACTTGCATCCTGGCTCACACCTTGAGAGCTTGGCTCTGTTTTACTGCACAGTGTGCCCAGAACCCAGCTCCTTATGTAGCACTTCCTCATGGCATTGCACACATCCAGAAGGCTCCAGCCAGCCCAGGAATTCGTCTGGGGAGAAAACGTTCACTTCTTGGAGGTGCATCCACCCACAGTAGGAGGGAGGGATCCCCATTGCGTCCCATTTGGCCATTACAGAGATGCTGCTCACGAGTCCCATTCCAGTGTGGGTCCTCATCAGTTACATAATGAATTAAACTAATTCCTATCCCTTGTTTCATTAAGATAATTCCGCTTGGCATTAGCTTTGTCCAAGCACCGCTGACCTCCAGTGCTCAGATAGACAATCCAGGATTAAAAATGCAACATTTTTTTAGCTCACATAAATCCCAAATAATGGCAAAAGATAGAAAAAGAAGGGCTCCTTGTTGCAGTAAAAAGCATTTGTCACTGTCTGTATTTATTAGTATCCTCTGAGCATTGTACAGGAGAAGCTGCAACAGGATTATATTTGTGCATAGACTGGAGGCTTTTGATTAAGCAGGGTGAAGAAGGCTTCATAAAAGCCCACAGGTCAAAAATATAATACACTATTCCCCACCTCTTGTTTCGAGATATTATGCTATTACAAGAGATAAGGGGAGAGGTGCATAGTCTTAATTTACAAGCAAATGATGAACCCTGGCTGGAGATCTCTTGCATTTTGCTTGAGCTTATTAGTGGCAGGGCCAACTATCCTCACATGGCCATGCAGGGCAGGGCAGCTGCAAAATTCAGATTTTCCTGCAGCATGCAGCTTCCCAAGAGAGGCAGCGAGCTGTGCACAGGGCTTGCACAGTGCCTGGCAGAGAAAAGAAGGTGCTGGAGTTGAAAAGAAACCCCAAAGTAACTGGGTGATGGGTGTTAAATAATGCAGTTGCGCATTGTCCGTGAAAGATGGCTAACCATGAGTAAACATCAGCAGCAATGTTTGATCCCTTCATGTTTACTATTTATTCATATTTATTATTCATAAATTCCGTCACAAATGTTAGGCCTGCACCCCAGTGAGACATTTGCATTTTATTTTAAGTTGTTTTTTTTTTTTTTCTCCCCTAGTTTTGTGCACTGAGATTTAATGATTTGCTTTTCCACAGAGTTCCCATGCTCACTCTCCTTGGCTCCTCTCGTCTTGTTTCAGGAAGAGATTTCTAACATGGAAAAGTGATATTTGAATAGATTCCCCTAAGGCAATCAATTTACTTTTAATTTGTCTGGAACTAAGCTTTTCTTTGTTGCAATGAGAAAAGATTGAAACTGCTGTAAAATTTATTAGCTTCCAGGAAGATTTTGAAATGAATTTTTTAATGATCGTGCTGTTTGCTGTACCCAGGAGCAGTGTCACCGTGATTACAGTACAACCATACGGCTGATGGAGACGCACCACAACACAAAGATAAAGCTGTGCACCCATGGCAGGGTGCTGTTGGTCACGGCCAGGGCAGCCCAGGGACACCGCTCCCATCTCCTCACACCCAATTTTGGGTTTTGGGCCCAGCACAGCGCATGCAGGTGCTGCTTCTGCCATCCGTTCTTTCTTACTTTTCATTTTCAAGCGTCTCCTCCACTCCTTTTCCTTGCTCTCCATGTAATAGTACAAATGAGCTCCACTTACTCACCCCTGCAAACCTGCTCTGACATGGATTGGATTGAACTGAGCGTCTGTTTGAAAATGGAAACTCCAGGGACTATTGTCATCGCCCAAATTGCACCTTAGATTGTATAACAGCACATGTCATCTGGCCATTTATCAGGAATATTACATTCCCAGGCACTTGCACCTCGGTGCGATTTAACTTTGTCTCTTTGGCCAGCACTGAGATTCCTCTGCAGATAATTCAATTGCTCTGAGAGTTGAATGGGCTCCTTTCAAACCGGTTTCATGTTGCGCTGCCGCAGAACCGAGTTCAGGTACTGGAGACTTTGAATAGGAGACTGAAAGCACTTGCAGGTGCAGGATGTCCATTAACCCTTCCTTTGAACTGCAGAGGGCCCCGTGCTGGGAGGAGCTGGAGGCTGTGCCGCTCCATGCACAGCACTGTCCCTCTGTCCCCGTGTTCTCTGGGCTGTACAGAGATGAGCCATGGGGGTCCGCACTGCCTCTGCTCCTTCTGCAGCCCCTGCCCAGCTCTGACCCACCTGTAGCACTGGGCTGCCCGCAGCACATCGTTCCATCTCTGCTGCTCCCCCGAGGTACGGGCTGAGGAGGTTTGAAATCCGGAGCTCAACGTGGGTTTTGCTGTACTTGTCAAGGAGCGTATTAATTCCAGAGGTGGCTGCTGGTTTTATTTTATTTCATATTTGCTGTGCGAGAGCTTATGTTTAGCAGTGACACATTTTCTTCTGCCAAGGATAACTGCGCATCTTCTGGAAAGGCGTCTGCTGGGCTGTTTTGCACCTGGGGAATCAGTTTAAAAGCACCATGCCCTGAGCTGCTGTGACTTGAGCTTGTGGGTTTGTGCTGGATGAAGGCAGGAGGTGCTGAGAGGTGGGCACTGCCCTGCCCTGCCGCTGGGGGACCTGCAGCTCCCATAAACACACCGATGGCAATTGGGCATGGTGTTCAACATCTCCCCCAATAGCCAGTGCACAGTGCAGGTTTCTGACTTGCCTTCCCAGTGTGTCTGTGGTGTGCTCAGCTGCTTAGAAAGCCCAGTTCTGCTCAGGACACCCTCAAGCAAACAGTGCCCGAGACCTGAGCTGCCCCTTTTTTGCTCCTCCTGGGTCCTGCAGGCAATATTGCTCAGCCCTGTGCCACCCCTGTGTCTGGCGGATGTGGGAAGCTGCCAGGTCTGGCTGCCTGCCATTCATCATGTGGTATGTGATGTGGGGGTTAGTACCTGGGCTTTGCTCCTTGCATTAAGAACATTTTTTAGTGCCGACAATAACAGTCCTATTGACTAGGGCAGGTCTAGAGCTGTAAAAGAATTTCCTGTCATCCTATTTCCGATTGTTAAAGAAGAAAAAGACAGAATAGTGCAATAAAGAATCCGTGAATGTGAATGGCTGTCCTGGGTGCCGTTGTGGCTGGGTGAGTCAGACCTGGCTGCAAAGGGCAGCGAGGAGCCGTGCCTGGAGGCTTTGTGCCTGCCGTGCCTGGGGCAGCAGCTCTTGTTCTCCGGTGCTTGGCTGGAGATGGATGCTGCAGTTCAGCCGCCTCTCAACTGTGATAGCAAAGGAGCCGTGCGGTGCTTATATGTATCAACAGGGCATGCTTATGGCATTAAAATGGTGTTTTACATGATCTATGTGGTTAACAAGGAAATAGGGTGATTGGGTGAAGATCCTCATTCTGCCAAAGAGAAGGAGCTGCTGCTCAGTGCCCTGCGCTAGTGCCTGGGGTCTGCTGCCGGCTGAGGGCTCACACTTGTGCTGTCCCTGGGAGCAGGACAACTTCTGGCTCCTGGAATTGGTCTCAACAGAAGTGAGCTGAGACATGGTGGGGACAGGAGCAGGGAGACTGAATGTTTAGCTACTTGTTGTTTTCAGGTCTGTGGATGGATGGTGACTTGTGTCCCTCCACCTGCCAGCCTGCCATCTTTCATAGTTGTTTGCATTCCCACTCTGAAATTAAAGGTTGAAATGGTGCAACCCAACGCAATGCTTTTCATCCCTTCTCCTGCCTGCACTCGAGCTGTCGTTTGCAGGCAGGCATCTGGTGTCCAAGCAGATAGGCACCAGCAGGCTTTAGTAAAACCGCTCCTAAAGCTCAGGTCCTTTTGTTGCATTTGAGGAAAATCTACTTGAACTACAGTAATCATAGAATTGTTAAGGTTGGAATAAACCACTAAGACTGTCCAGTCCAACCATCAACCCGTCACCACTGTGCCACTCCAGGGAAACAAGGTGAAGCCCTTGCTTTGTTTTTAACTGTACCGTATAGCAGCTTGCATTAAGTAGCTCAGGGCAAACCAAACTCACTTGGGGTGAGCTTTGCCTTTGCTGTGGTGATGTAGGGGGCTCACCCCCATGTGGTCCTGTGCTGGAGCAGACAGCCCCAGTGCACCCCAGTCCGATGCTTTATAGTAGCAGAGGGGCTGACACGGTGTGTGCTGCAACATTGCACCCAAGGTCACACAGCACAGTAAATCACATCTCCCTGGGATGAGAACCCAAGATATTTCTGTACCCCCTCCAGCCACTACCAAGTCTTCAGCCAGACTACACAACTTTGTGTGCCTCTAGCACCCTTTTGAAGTTAAGCTGTGGATAAATAGGCAGACAGCAACATTTTCTGGGCAATTTTTCTCCTTTTTTATTTTGCTCAAGTACTTGAAAGCAACAGAATCAAACTGTAAGAGCATCGGCTTTCAGATCTTAGTGCAGGTTGTTCTGCATGTAAGGCTCAGAGCACCTTTCTCTAAAGCTGCTCTAAAGGAGGCTGCCGAAACCCAGACCTCCTACACAGCCACCTCGCGCCGCGCCTCGCACCACCGGGTAGCTGCTCTGATGGTGAGAAAGAGCTAATGTTTTACTCACAGCTTTCCAATTAATTGGCTTCTTCTCCTTTAAAAAAAAAAAATCCCTTTTTTTGAAGTCTGCCTTTTACTCGTTTATTCTCTGTAAGTGTTAAGCTGCTCATATTTTGGTGCATTGTGTTATGTGCTGAGAATTTTTATCAGCTGCCCTAGTGCTAGAATGTGGTGGAAATACCAATGTGTCTGAGGAGCTGAGGTTATGCACACAGATGTACAAAGCATCAAAATGAACTGTTTCAGACAGACAGGAAGCAGACCAAGGCTGAGTCTGCACCTTCGGAGGGCTTGATCTATCACACCGACACCGACTGGGTGCATTCTCGTGTTGTTAATAGCATTAATTCTTCAACACTGCTTTGCTGCTTTACGGATATATAGATTATAGCAGGAAGGAGCTGCATCTTTGCCTGTGAAATGAGGGCTATCTGCAATTACAAGTTCTTATCGAATGAAAGGAAGCTGGAGTCGTAAGCCGAGATTGAAAAGCAGCCAGGAGTCCACGATGTTTGGTGGCAGCCACGGTCTGGTGCTCAGCAAAGGCTCGGGAAGTCGAGACTCCTGGATTTGATTTCCAGTGTTGCACTTGGTTGAGCCCGTCTGCTTCTCTAGGTCTCGATTTATCCACCTGCAGTGGGGACAGCACCTCCCAGGGCGGCAGGGATGGGACAGTGCTTTGGGGACAGCATTAGGGCACCGTGGGGCACCTCCTGCTGCTGAGAGCCACATGTGGCTGTGCTCAGAGTGGGACAGGAGAGGTCCTTGGAAAGTGTGAAATACTGTTCCATATTTCAGCCCTGTAAAGTAGGGTTGGGACAGCCCTAAGTTGAGAGAACAGATCTTTATTACTCTCATATGAATAAAGACCCAGTGCCGGAATGACATATTTAATCTTCAGTGGAGTGGGCAGCCTTGGAGATTTATAAAGGCTGTGTTGTGTGGGAGGCCAGCGGAGTTGAGCAAAAAGTTGACACATACAAACACAGGAGAAAGAAAGCACTCTGTTCCCTCTGCTCGCTTTCCCCTCCAGGCCAACCTTAAGTGTCTCGACAGACAGTGCTCAGAGCATGGTGGCCCTTAGCATGGGCTGCTGAAAGCAGGACCTGCTGACGGCATGCAGCCCGACACGTGGCACAACCCCGTCCTCATTTGTCTGCTGCTGTAACTCGTTTCCCCCATGTCTCAGGTCTGGCAGCAGCAGCAGATCATAGGACGGCTCAGGTTGGAGGGGACCTTAGAGATCATCTTGTTCCAACCCCCCTGCCACGAGCAGACTCGCCAGCCACTAAAGATAACACACAACCAGTTGGAAATTGAACTCTGGTCTTTAGAGCAATGGAGAAATGGCTGTAAAAATCCCCCTTCCCTGCGCTGCTGTAAAGCTGACGGCCGTTTGCTGCAGCGTTGGGGCAGGAGGATTTGGGCAGCGCTCGCCCTCTTCACATGGCCTTGTGTTTTCTCCATGCAGATCAGAGCGAAGGATTTCATTGCAGGGAAGAATGCCGCATCCTGGGCCACTCGGACCGGTGCTGGATGCCCCGCAGCGCCGTCCCCAGCCGCGCCAAGTCCCCCGAGCACGGCAGGAACGTCATTGCCCTCTCCATAGAAGCGACGGCGGTGGACGCGGAGCCTTACGCAGACTGTAGTGCCAAAAGGACCTTCGCCACTTTCGGCAAGGAGGGCGGCGAGCCGCCAGCCGAAGAACGGCCCGCCAACCCCAAAGGCAAAAGAACGGTGGAGCCGGCCGCCGGCAGCCCCAAGGTGAGCGGCACCGTGCGCGAGGCGGGCAATGGCTGCGAGGCCGCCAGCCCCGTCACCTCGCCCCTGCACCTGAAGGGCCCCGCGGCCTACGGCGGCCTGCCCTGCCCCGCCGGCCGGCCCCCGGCGAACACTGGCCCTGCGCGGCCCGCGGAGGCCGAGCCCAGGGGGGCGGACAGCGAGGGCAGCCTGCAGGAGGGCAACCCGCTGCTGCAGGACCGCAGGGAGAAGGACTCGCCGGCGGGCAGGAGACTGAGGGACATCGTCCTCTGAGCAGCGCCCGGCCGCCCAAGGGGCCCAGCGGGTCGTTTTTATCGCTTACCAATGGTTCACAGATCGCTGTATTTAAAAGCTTTCCCTAAATGTATTGTTTATAAATGAAGCTGTTGTTAATGTGACAATCCCACTTGTTTCAGCAGGCGGCAGGGGTGTTCTGTGGGCAAATAGCGCGTTTTCCTTTTGCCAAGAGGCAGTGGCAGAGCCAAGCGTCGCGTCTCTTGGATTTATATATTTTTGTACCTCAACGCCAACGTAAATCTCTGTAATGCTCAAGAATCGAATTCCAAATTCCCTCTACAGAGCCTTTTTTGCAGGCAAAGCAATGGCCATTTCTTGCACACGACTTTCAAATTACATCTGAGTGAGTTTTAATATTCGCCCCACGCAAGGTTGTTTCTGTCTGAAGATGTTGCTATTTTGCTGTGGACACCCCTGCGTTTATGAATCCTTTTGCTGTCACATGCTTATCTGTACTACTATTGTATTTGATATCGCAAATTACTGTCCGTCTAGTGATGGCAAAAGGCTTTCAAGTTTAAAACAAACAATCACCACCATCTCACCGAACCCTTGGGGAGTTCCAGACCGAGTGGGACAAGTGATATTTCCAGTCCCCACCATCTGCAGCCTCCACCTGCTCTCAGGGCAGGACGTTATAAGAAGACATCTTGGGGAAAATTCTGCCTGAATTGCAACCGCCATATGCACTGTGCCGAAGTTTTTCCCTTTATCCACTTCCTTAGCGTAACTTCAAGGCAATGCATGGAAAGGTGTTTCTTTTTTCCAGAAGTTTCTTTTTTTCAGCTCCTAGATTTAGACATGCCCTGTCTCGAGTCATTTCCAAGTCAAAGTGACGGAATTATTTAGGAGATCTAAATTACCTTCTCAATTAGACACACACTTCCCAGTCAGCGTTTCCCAGCCATGATTATGCTAAGTGTGTGTGTGTATGTATGTCATCATGGCATGGATTTTAGACTGTTCCGATTTCTTTTTATCCCTGCATCATGAATAAGCATGGAGTGAGAACAGCGATGTTAATTTAGGGGCAGACAGGTGATATGTAACAACACTACTAATTCAATTAATGTGCCTTCTTAATGGAGAAAAAATTAAAGCGATTCATTATTTTTTCTCATAATTAGGGACTTTTTTTTGTGTGTGGGTACAAATTTACTCATATAAAATTGATTTAAAGATTGAGCTACTTTAATAGCCATTTTGTAGGGGGGAGAGACGGAAAGAGTTTCACAGCTCTCTGCTCTCTTTCAGTGATAATTCCTCAGTGAGGTATGAGTACGGTAGGAGGATTTCAGTTAGTGTAGCATTTTTATTAACCCTTCACTTGTCAGATTTTCCTACCCTAAATAATGTTTCATAGAATTTAAAATTGATTTTGGGAGGGAAAATATATAGCTCTTGCCAATGTTTGCTGTACCAGCAAGTTGAAATTAGCATTTTCTAGAGAAATAGTCTTTCTAGGCATACATTTCATGATAAAATATTTGTTACTTTGATTTATTTAAATTAAAAACGTCAACAGGAAAACAAGCTCCAGTCATTATTGTCCTCAACATAAAATAAGCTCGAGTAATTTGTTTCTTCAGGGTGAACTGACACTGCCTGAAGTTGTAGCCATTCTGAGACAGGTCGGCAGTCAGTGTATTCCCCATGCCACTTGCTAGGGCCAGGTGTTGGGAAGGAACCAACCAACAAAGGTCCTCTAATAAAATTTGTGATGCTTCCCTCTGGTGTTATTACTACCTCATTCAGATCAAATCCTGTGCATTAATGTAATGTCATGTACCCCTCCTAAACGTGAACCAGGGATTTTTCTCTCTCTTCTGGAGTTTGAGCCTGTGGTTAAGGGATATGTTATTTCTGTTCCTGCGTTGTTTCCTGCCTGCGTACTGTACTGCTGTCATTTGTTTTTGTTTCTTTCCAAACGTGCGTATCTTTATAAAACAAGCAACAGAAGAAACGGGCTGGCTTGGGGCTGTTAAAGCAACTGGGTTTTCTGTAAACGTTAAGCTGGGTTTATTCTGACATTACCTGTTTTTGTCAGCTCTGCTGGGCTTTCTTTGAGGAAAATCCATGTATTATTTTGCTGAGCGAAAGCGCCTGCTCGATACACATCTGTCCCCTCTGCAGAAACCATCCCATGCCTTTGGACATCGTCCCCCCATCACAGACAGACCTCGCACCCTCCATCTGGGAGCAGGATGGGACCGGTGCCCTCGGCCCCATCACAGCCACAGGGATGAGAGCATGGCCCCCTTTGCCCCAGGCATCCATAACCCCCACCACCCGCCTCCAGCACCTGAAAAGTGCTGGCTGTTAATTTGTGCTGAGCCTTGCCCTCTGCCTGCGGAGCTGCCACCACCAGCCTGGTGATTTTGGATGAAAAATAGATGCTAACTGAAAAGGAAGAAAGGGAAAAAAAAACAACCCAGAAACATTTCTCTAATTTACCCAGAGGAAACATTCCTTGCCACTCTGAATAAAAGCACAGCCGAGAAGGGATGCGAAATAATTCTGTATTAAAAGGGGGCATTCAAGAGGTCAGTAAGCCCTTATGCCTCCAAGAAAATCGTTTAAACAACAGTTTTGCCTGGGCTGACCCATGCCACAGCTGAGGATGCTGAGCGAGGGGCCCTTCCCTGCCATGTCCTTGCTGTGTGGGATGAGGGCCTCCACTCCACCTCCCCTCCCTTCATTGGATTTGGGCACTTCTGTCACCATCCCTCCCTGTCATTTGAGATGAGTTCAGGGCTCCTGGGCAAATCACAGCATATCTTAGTTTTGTAATAGCTGCATCAAAACTGGTCATGCAAAAACATAAAGGCTGCAGGGTGGGTGATTTTTTTTGGGGGGGGAGAGGGGCTCCAGACCCAATTAATGCTTCTTTAGTAATTTAAACCTGTCCTCAGATTTGGTTTAGGAAAGCAAACTTGGATTTGTTGGCTTCCTTCAGGCAGCCTTGCTCTGCTCCCCTGGAGAAACAGGGCAGCAGCTGCTGTGCCTGATTCTGTACCGAGCATGACGAGGACCTGGTCTGGAGCAGCCCGTGCAATGTCCCTGTGTGCCACCCTCTGCCAGCTTGAATGTCCCTTCACCACAAGGGCAGCGGGGACGGGGGCCTTTGGTGGCTGAGAAAACCATCGCTGAGTGCTTGGTGCACTGTTGTGAAGCTGGAGGTGGCCTGTGGATCACACCTCACGCAAAAGTGAATTCCCTTCTGCTTCTTTTTGTTTTGTTTTTGTATGTTGGTTTTGTTTTTTTTGTTTTTTCTTTTTTTCCAAATAGGAAACAAGTTCCTTTTGTAAAGAACACACTGTCTGATGAACATGTTGAAATTATTCATGGGAAAAAAAAAGTAATTATGAACGGAAACACATTTGTCTGTCGTTGGGGAGCATGGATGATCCTGTTGCTACTGCTGCTTTTGCAGCTATAGGTGATCCTTTACCCCATCCGGGAGCTGTGGTTACCTTGGGGAGAAGCCCAGCCGCCTCCACTGCAAGCACTGCTGGGATGGATCCTCAATCGCCATCAGCTGATGTTCAGCTGATCTACGCTGGGATATAATCTTTAAACACAAAGAGCTGACCTAATGCAGACTGCTTTTCAGCAAGCATCGCCTCCTTGCACTATTCCAAGGTGACAGGTATGAGCTGCAGGCGGCGCGTCCCGCAGCAGGAGGAGCAGCACGGCACCGCGCGGCGGTGGGACTCAGTGCGGTGCGTCTCGTCGTGGTGTCTCCGTTGCTGACGATACGAAGAATAATTTGTTGTATATGCTGATATGTATGTTATGTACATTTTCACAGTGATTGAATCATTGTAAAGAACGAAATGGAAAAGAAAAAAAAAATTCACCATTCTGTCTATTTTATGAAGATGATAAAGCAGCTTTATTAAATTATTACGATTCTGTTTCAAAATGGTGTACCTGCCACATGGGTTTTTTTCATCCGATGAGAACTTTGTTTTCCACCTAAATGTGACTTTCTTTTCTCTGCTTTGAGCATCTAATGCATTTTAGTATTAAAGCAATTATTGAATAAAATGGAAAGTAAGTGTTTGGTTACAAACATGCCTAAGTGGGTTTGCTTTGATGGGCTGAAGGTGCTGGGTTTGCAGAAGCCAGAAGGAGCTCAGACACCCATAAGGTCTGAGTGGTGCCACCACAGCCCCATCCCCACGCACCTCTCCCAGTTCTGTTTGCCGTTGGTGTCCATGGGCTGTCCTGGCCCCCAAGAGGTGTTGTCCCCTGAGGCAGGCAGGCCCTGAGCCCCACGCAGCTCCAGTTGTGGCAGAGCACTCAGGGGCATGAATTGATAGGAAAACCACCGACAGCCCACACTTTTTTTTTCCATTGAGACACCAAAGAGAGGAAGAGCTTATTTCCCTGGATTTTCAGGAGGGCACTTTGGAGGCCCTGGGGAGATGGTGAGGAGCATCCGCTTGCTCTGAATTAATGGCCTATTAATAGAGCTCTTCCAGGAGCATCGCAGCGCTCTGCGGGTAACTGGGGTGAGTGTCCTCTTCTGCTCACTTAAAGGCTCTGCCAAGGAGACACAGAGGTTGCAGTGGGATGGGAGGAAGAGCCCTGTTTGTCAGTGGGGCTGCTCCATGCGCAGGTGGGAACCTGGAACGTGTTCAACCAACCACACCATAACAAATAGGTTAAGGGCGGATGTGTCTGCTCAGTTTTGTTTTGGAAGACATAGGGAGCTTACAGCTCGCACAGCTGCAGTCACCAAAGCCTGCCCGCAGCACCTGGCGCTGGCTGCACCTCGTCAACGAGCCGCCTGGCAGGTGGGAGAGAGGAGGTGGTAAGCTGACAAAAGCAGGCTGTGCAGGGGGTGTCTGTGGCTTCAAACCCTGCTCTCTCCAGGCTGTTCCATGAGGTGGAGGAAGGCTCCTGCAATGGGATGTGCCACCTTAGTATCCCTGCGGCTGGGCTTACTTTGGATACAGGAGCCGACGCTCCCAGTGCACAGCGCAGGGGAGCTGCCCTCGAGCAGTGACAAAGGCTGGGGATGCTCCCTCAGAGCACTCCCTGCTCGCTGGCACAACCTGCAGGGCCCTGTGGGCACCGGGTGCGGCTGTGATTTAATCAGCTCCTGATGGAGGGCAGCTCGCTGTACCAGCTGCCATGCTGCTGCTTGCGGCGTGCTGGGGGCTCTGAGATGTCAGCACAGCGACGTGTCCCCACCGTGCTCCCCGGCCAGCTGTCCCTCTCCTCTGTCCCCACTGGCACACCTCTGAGACCTGCAGCATCTCTTCTGCTGATACAGCAGCCGACAGTGCCTGTGCCCGAGTTTGTATAAATAACAGTGCCAGGAAAGGGCTGAGGTAGACAGTGGGAGGGAAGGGGTGATTTAGAGCCCTCTGCAGAGGAGGAAACAAAGAGATTTTTCTTAACAGTGGTGCTGGTCTGGGGGAATGTGTCCCCTATGGATGCTGTGCACCCTGCAGTGGAGGAGCGGAGCTGCATGGATTTGGTCACAGGGACGGTGAGATGGGAGAGGGAATAAATCAGTGTGCAGAGCTGGCGGCCCTCGTGGCTGAGGTTCAGAGCCGGTTCACAGACACAGATCTCATTTCTGTTTCTTCTAGACATTATTTTATATTTGATGTTCAACTGGAATATCTAAAGAGAGCCAAATTGGATTAACAAGCAATGAATTATCATACACTTTGACTATTAAGCCCACAAAGACAAGAACAAATAAATTGGAGGGATCAAAGCTCTGAAAGCACAGAGCAAGAATATATGTATTTGTTTGAAGCGTGGCTCTACAAACACAGGGCATTGCAGGAAAGGAAGTGTGGGCAGCTGTGCCCACTGCAGCAGGATGTGGATGGGGAGCTGGCTGTCCCTCCTTGGTCACCCCCTGTCCTTGCAGCTCCATGGGCTGGATCCCAGCCCTGCGCAGGCAGGGTGATGCTGCTGCTCACCCTGGGCTGAAACTGGAGTATAACTTTTGCTGTCAGCCCCAGGGACCCATCCACTTGTTTAACTTGCATCTGTTTCTTTTTTGTTTTGTTTTGTTTTCTTGTCCTTTGAAGATGATGCAACCTGATGGTCCCTTAAGAGCCACTGGAGAACAAACATCAGCAGGTGCACAATTATGGAGCTCACCTGTCAGCAGCTCCCTGCCCTCTCACAGGTGGTGGGGAAGAGCTGGAGCAGGAAAGGAGGCTCTTTGGAAACAAGTGCTGGGCGTTAGGGCACACATCACAGAGCTGGCAGGCTGTGGGCAGCATCACTGGGAAGCTGTGTGCACGTGGCTGTGCTGCAGTGTTGTGGACAATCCTGAATAAAAAAGTAAATGGAGGCGAGTGGTGAACAACATTCACCCCATCATGAACTGAGCTTAGAGTTTTTTCCCAAGAAAATAAGTAGGTTGCTCCAAAAGTAATACCTCCTATCTATTGTCATGGAAGCTACAACAGATCCAAAGGGCACAATGACACTACTTGATAGAGCAAATTCTCAGTTACAAAACGCTGCTTTTCAACATAGTCACCATCATGAGCTATATGTTTTCATTAGCAATGAACGAGAGCCTGAATGCTGCACTCATAAAAATCTGCACCAGCAGAGGTGATTGTTTCTTTCACAGCTGCTATGATGGTTTTGTTGCTAGGAAGATGTTGCCCAGGAAGTCCAAATTTCATTTGCTGACATCCCACTGTTTGGTCTCCATAAACATGCAGCAAGCATTGAATGTCAGTGGGCACCACTTCTTTTGCATGGAAGAATTCAGTTTCACACCTTTGCTTCATCCACACTTCCATGTCTGACCCCGCTTTGTCAGACTGTCCCTCTGCTGCCATCTGTCACATGGCAACGGAATGGAATGAGGTATTGTTGGGAAGGTTCAACCTCTATAGCCATACCATGAACAACCACCTCTAATGTTGTATGCCAATGTAATAAAATAAGAGGCGTTACTTTCAGAGCAGTCCTCAGAGTCTCCAGACTTCTGAATGCGAGCAGGGCTCAACAGGGTGAGTGAAGGTGCCTGGGGCAGCGAGAGAAGCACAGTGCCATGATTCCCCCTTTCCATCCCAAACCCCTGCCTTTCCCTGCCACGGCTGCTCTCCCACCACACCCACTGGTGCTGTAATGGCAGTGCATTACTCCAGCTTCCACCTGTGCCAGGCTGTGCAAACACAGTAACATTGCTCTACGAGTGCAGCGCTGAGGGCTACCCGTCTGCATGGAGACTGCCCCGTGTGGGGGCTGGGGCAAAAGGTGGCAGAGGGATCCCCTGGCATCGCTCTGAGCAACGCAGAGAAGCCCTCTGCTGCTCTGCTCTCTTGGTGCCCATGCAGAGAGCAGACAGAGGCGGAGTTGTTTTGACTGGAAAAGGAAAAAATGAGCAAACAACATTCTCCAGGTTTCTTTCTCTCCTTTTTCTTTTTTTTTTTTCACTTTCCAGATAAGGAAAGAATCTTTTTTTTTTTTTTTTTAAAGTCTCCTCTCTGCCTGTTCTGCAGAGGCTCAAAGGCTGTTCTTTATCTATTTGATTCTCTGTAAAATTGATCTTATTCTCTTTGGAGGAGTTAGATTTAAATCACAGGATGAAATCTGGGCCTCAGTGAATCAATATCAAATCTCCTATCAACAACAGCCCGGGGTGGAGATTTTGGCCATGGGGCTTTGGCTCCCAGTGGGGATGTCACCTGTTGATGGAGGACATCCCAGCCTCGGCCCTCCTGGCTGTGTTTGGCACTGAGGCAGGGCAGACATCTGCTCTCAATCCCAGCTGAAGGTCTTTGGTACAGCTATGGGCGACCTCCCCAAGGCTCATCTTGCTCATCTCTGTTGTGTTTGTGGCTGCTGATGGGTCGGGGGGCAGCGGGCTCCATCCATCCTCACCATCCCTCCACCTGGTCCCTGGAGGTAGGCAGCACAGCAAAACTGTGTCTTTATCGGAGGCTACCGGTAGCATTCAGCTGCTTTTGAAGTCTCCAAAGAGATCCGAGATGTTTCTTGATCTGCTCTTAAATAAGTCATTGCGACCGCTGTTAACTTGCATTAAGCAGCGCCGGGTGCATGCAGCCCGGTGCCATGCGGGAGCGGGGCGGTGGGGAGCCTGCTGCAGGGCTCAGCCTCCGGGAGAAGCTTGGGGGCTTTAAATATTTCATGCACAAAGTTTATTTTAGGCTGTGCCTCTGGAATGTAATTGGTTGGAGGCTGGTTTTTGCGAGGCAAAGGCTCGGGCCATGTGGCAGCAATAGATCAGCGTGGTGGGATGTTTGCTGGGGACAGAGCGGTGCCCGCTGGCGTTCTGTCAGCAGCAATGTTGGCAGGTCAACCTGTGTCTTCAAAGTGCTACTTTTCTGCTTTTGCCTGTTCCCCTTGGATTCTCTTCCCACCAGCAGCACCTTTAGCATTTATCTCATTCAAGGCCTCTAAGCAAATCTTATCTCTACATTTATTGCATCTTTGGGAATAGTAATTTTCAAGTCAGCTTTCACATTACTCCGTATTTGTTACTACTCCTCTGTCAAGGGAAAACCCGGCTCGTTATTAGTTCTCTGCCTGATACAAAACATTTAATTTGAACAGAAACCACCAAGAGAGAGATACATATTGCTTTTCATAACCAAAGTGTCAACATCTTGACCAGACCGTAGCTGAAGTAATCTTTACCATATGGTGGATTTTTATACTCCAACGTCACATCTGCATTCCCGCTGCCTCTCCTTTCATGCTGGAGATGCCGTGCTGGTGATAAAAGGCTCTGTCTGCACGTCCTTCCTCACACAATCACAAAAGGACCCCTCAGCAGATAAGGAACTAAACCTGAGATACAATAGCTGTGGCTTCCCACTGGCTTTCTGCTCAATAGCTTTCTGCTATGCAGGGGGAAAAAAAAAAAAAAAAAAAAAAAGAAAAAAAAAAAGAAAAAGAAAAAAGGGAAAGAAAAAGAATGGCAACGAGGGAGCATGTGTTGGGAAAATAAGCCCCTGTAAATCCCAGGGAGGGCACGGCGGCAGAACATGCTGGGAATGGCGACGAGAACAGGGCTGAAACAAGATGAAACTGCTTGGTTTTTATTCTGGATTCCTGGTAAAAGTGATGCTATGGCTTCAGTGGAGCTCGGGGATCTTCCAAGAATCCCGACTTGGTTTTTAAAAGGATTAAAACAAAAAAAATAGGAAAGGTACTGCGTTAGTGCTGGGTTCTACTACGATATAATGCAAGTTGCATTAAACTCGTGTGAATTGTGGTGGTGCAGCCCCTCGTTTAAACGCTTCTCACCTGGCTGGGAACGGCAAAAACGGAGCCCCTCTTCTCATTCAGCCTCCACGCAGCTCTTCCACAAAGGAGCTTTTAAATCTCTTTTTTCTCAGACTGGTCCATCCTGTTTGGTACCCCGGGGCCTCTACCTGCTCAGTGCCCCCCATCCTTCTGTCCCCCCGGGGGAGGAGGAGCGGGGCGGCGGGGGGAGGAATGCAGCGGCACAAAGGGAGGATGAAAGGCACGGGGTGGGCTTTGCGCTTTCAGTTGGGGCCCTGACGCCTGCAAGGAGCCAGCTGTGCTGCCCTTTGTGCACAGGTGCCGCATCTGCCCTAAATCAGGGCTTTGACAGACAGGAGGGACACACCCTGTGACAAACAAAGGACGATTAGTCCCTTTTCTGATGGAAAACAAGAGGGATAAAACAGAGAAATAGCTTGGACAAGATAGCAGACACTTGTGACAGAAGCACTACCTTCCCATACAATGGCTTAACCGCAGAGTATCCACCACCCAGGGGCACAGAGAGTCTAAATGCCATGGGCTGCCCATCACCCAGGGGCACAGATCATCCATACTGCATTTCCCCATGCATCCCAGGCCAAGCATCCTGGGAGCCTCCAGGACCAGGTTGTGTCTGCCTGAGTGCAAGGCAGAAGGGGTCTGGCTCCCAGCTTGGCACATGCCCTCAACTCCTGCCCCAGTGTTTTGCATGCCTCATCAAATTTTATTGTATCGCTGTAATGGGAAGTCATGCAGCTCTGAACCCCAAATACACAGCTTTGTAAAAGTAGTGGCTGGAAGAATCCGCAGATAATTCAGTCCTGCCTCTCTTAAGTGAAATAGGATGTTAATACAATACAGTGGAGAATCGCTAATACAATCCTATTTTTATACTAGCACTTTCATGTCATATTAGAAGAAGATTCGACTTTTAGATCTTTTTTAGCAATTTAGCACAGTAAGGATTTCATTATACTGACAGAACTATTGACAAAAAGAAACACATTAGAATTGGAGGGATAATGGTCCTTTGGTAAGAGGAAATTTTGCAAGGCTTTTCATTTAAAACTGGACTGGACAAAGTAACAGGCAGTGTGCTGTTGGGAATAATCCTGCATTAGCAAGGGGGTGGACTAGATGACCTTTTAAGTCTTGTCATGGACTAATAGAAGTCAGAGATGGAGGAGACTTTTAGGTCACATCAAACGCTTCTTCCAAGCCAGAGAAAGATTATTTCTTGAGACATTTGATGGTGTTTTTTTTTTCCACTTCTAAAAGTTCCAAGTCATGAAGCTCTCTCTCCAGAAAAGTCTTTTTCTCACTGTTCCACCCAGTAAGCGTGCGCTTAACTTTGCGCGCTATCATTAATTCCCCTGAATTTAAGCCTCTGCGGGATTTAACAACTTTAATTGGATTACTCACAGTCTGCAAAGTTAAGTACCTGCAGAAGGCTTTGCAAGAGGGAGGTTTAACAGATCTTAGCATTAAGTTCTTCTCACTTTTCCACCTTCATTTTTATTTCGCTTCACAGCGCTCTCACCTTCCCCTTGCCCGGTTCTGCTCACCCGGGCTCCTCTCCTGCCTTCCCCGACTTGCAGGCACTTCTCACTTCCCTGCTGCCTAATGTCTGTGACTCAGACCAAGCAAAGCTCTTTGCAGCAGACGAGCTGCGATTCTGAGAGATGGAAACCTGCGTCACCACCAGCAGCGTGTCTTCTGGCACAGGAGCTAAATTGGGTTTGCTCTTGCTGCACGAAACAATTAAAGCACATTTTCCTCCCTGCTTGCTTTGCAACGAGAGCATAAGACACTGCAGAGATCTAGGCTGGGATGCCTGCACCGCCCAGCAAGCAATCTGCTGAGGTGGTGAACCTCTCTTGCCACAGCTCTGCAGCAAGAGCAGAAGAAACTTTCTTGTTCCATCTGCTCCCAGCCTTTGCGATGAGGTACCGGGTTACCATGCCGAGAGCAGATGTTCCTGCTGGAAATAGGCTTCCCTTCTGAAGTTGGAGCCATCACTTTGCATTAGAGCCTGCAAGCCTGCTTTCTGCCTTATAGTGCTTTCCCCGCTGACAGGGTGTGAGGCACAAAACATTTTAAATGAAGATCTTTACAATTGTGAACATGCTGCAATAAATATTAATGTTAACTTGTTAAATGGAGAATCAGCAATTTATATAATGGCTGGGGATGCCTCTCCTTAAGTGACACACGGCTGCTGGGTGCTGTGCCACCTTCCTGCAGCTCACCACTGCTTTCTGAAGCGCTGCCCATGTCCCCTGCCCCAGTGTGCTGAATGGAGGGAATGTGACCCCTCTGGGTGAGGCTGTGTCACACTCACCACGCTGTGATGAGAGGCTTGCAGTGAGTGTTTCAAACCCCGCCTGCTTTGTCTGCTCAGCATTTGTGTTCATGTCTGTGTGAGCCAGAGGAGGTGGGCATCTCATGGGGTTTGAGCGGGGCACGCCAAGCCTGTCCCAGCCCCGTGAACTCCCTGTTGTCTCTGGGGCTCACATCCCTGCTTCATCCCCTGGGAAGGAGAGATAAGCCCCCTGCTCACCTCACTTCTCAGGGCTGTGAGTGAGCGCTGGCAGAGCTGTCTTGGGATGGATAAATAATGAGCACCTCAGAGATGCGAGCTATTACTATTAATTAACATATCACATTAATATGATGGAGATCTGAATGAGCCGATCAAAGCAAATGCTCGGTTTGCGTTGTTTCCCTGGCGATTGGGGCTGTCAATAGAGCTGCAGCCCAACTCCCTCTCTGCCTCTGGCCTCCCAAACAGTGGTGTATTGTCCAGGCAGGAGGTGGATTTTCAGTGGAGACAAAAGCAAGACAAGTTCCTTTTTTAGATTTTAAGCTTGAGTTCATCCAGAGGAGACAATTTACTTCTCTTTGTTGTTTCCAGCATCATTCATCCCTTCTGTTTGTGCTCTGTAGAGGCTGAGCCTGGGATATCATGTGAAAGAAGTTTCTCTTTCAGGATCTTTGAAGTTAGGTTTGCTCTATGTATATTTGAAAAGTACTTCTGCGATGACAAAGCTTAGTACTACTCCTGCTGGGCTGATGTGTGTGTGAACCACACCAGTGAGTGGCAGTGATTAATCCAGCTGCACCACGCGCTGCCATATGGACAAAGGAGCAGCACGTTGGGTTTATTTTGGTGGCAAAGGGGATTTCACATTTTCCTGTCCCTTAGACATGCAGGAGAACGGTCTGACCCACGCTTCCAGCAGGCTTTTCCCACTGCTACAAGGAGAGGTGCCCACCTGGGCTGTCAGCGAGGGGCTCGTGCTGTTTGCCAAGACAGGTTTCAGCTTTAAGCCCTCGATGCCCAGCAGTACCAGCACTGACACATGCTGGGAAATTCACCCCCAGGCTCTGCTGCAGTGCCAGAGCTGAGCAAGAGCTCTTCAAGGGATTGGCTGACTTGTTGCACATGTTACTAATTAGAGAAAAACCCCTGTGCCCAGTGGAGGCTGATACCTGCATCTAAATCCCTGCTTATTGGCACACCTGTCTTGCAGCATGCAGCCAGCTTGCTTGCAGGCTCCTCCCAGGGCACTGTTGAGTCTCAGCTTGCTTCTTAGAACTCTTCCCATGTGTGAGGAGAATGCAATCATGGCTGTGCCGGGTCAGCACAGCTCAAGGCTCAGCCCTCTGCTCTCTGCTCTTCTTTCAACACCAGCCAGCAGCAAATGCTAAGGAAAACTCTGAAAAATAAGACAAGTGCCCCGTGAGCTGTCCCAAGGCAAAGCTTCCACTATCCAGCAGCAGGAAGCATGGGGATGCTTGATAGCCAGATCTGCTCCCTGTTTATATGTCTGTCCTCTTTTGAAACACCTCATGCCCTTGGCTACCACACCGGGTGGTAATAAGCTGTACCGTGCATTCTGGGGGAAAAAGGGTTTCCTTTTCTTTAGCTTCAATTTACTGTTCCATAATCTTGTATCCCTGAGAATGGGCTGGGAATGTGATGGTGGTACCTGTGGGGTGTGTCCTTCACCCCTGCCCGTCACCATCTGCACCTCTGCAGGGACACCCTGTGAGCTTGGTGCAGGCAGACTAGGAGGACCTTGCCAGCCTTTGCGTCCTGTGTAGACAGCTGAAATCTGGTTTTGTTTGCTAAATGCTAAATAAATAGCATCCAGATCTGTCACATTTGTTGCTAATTGGCTCGCGAGGGCTGCTCGTTGGAGCTGCACAGCTCTCACAGGAACGGGTGACCTTTGACAGCACTAATGTTTCCTGTGAAATCCCCCAAGTCCACGCATCCAGAACCTTGTGAGAACAGTCACTGCCATGGTCCCCATATCATCCCACACTCAGGGACACGTGACAGGAAAAACTAGTTGAGAGAAGGGGTTAATTAGTCTGTTAGCTGCCTGCCCCAGCACCCATGGAGCAAGCTGAGGATAGGCAGGGCGATGTGGGATGGCACCCTCTGCTCCATGCCTACCCCAGCTGGAGCTCAGCAGGCCTCATGCTGTTTTCCTAGCAGGATGCTTGCTGGACTCCAGCTCTGCCCTCTGTTTTGCCTGCTTGAGTTGGGGCATAATCCTCAAACACATGGCTGTCCCTGCAACCCTGCTTATCCCTATGAAACACACCAGCTCTGCAGCAGCAGGGCTTTGGGCGATGCATGCTCAGCCCATGCTATTTTGTGCGCCCACTTCCCCTGTTAACCATGGTGATTTACATGGCAACCCGATGAGGCCTGGCATTTCAGTGCCTTTATGCATTAAGCGGCATCAGCTCCCATGTAATTTAATTGTCTGTGTTTTAAACATAAATCAGCAAACTGGGCTGCGGCAGAGCGAGCTGACATCCGGCTGCTCCTGCTGGCTGCCCCTCCATGGGACGTGTCCCATCCCAATGTCACCTATTTGAGGTGAATCTCAGAGGTTCAAAGTTTAGCTCATGTCAGTGGGTACTGTCTGGTTCCCACACCCACAGCTGGGTGCTACTGGCTGCAAAATCACCCAGAACTCGGTGCCTCAGGGACTCCCCTTCTGTCAATTTTCTCTGAAATCAGCCAAAGGGCTCTGCATCTATTAGGCACTGTGACTAATAGTTGTGACTCAACCAGCCTCATTTCCTGAGGAAACTGGGCTAAAGCCGTGTGTGTTGGTTGTTGCATCGGGCCTCCCAGATAAGCTGTCTGCACCGTCCACGCTGTGAGCAGCTCCTTGGGAGGCTTTGATCAGGCAGAGCCAAGCGTCTGGGTGGATGCTGAAAGGGGGGGTTGGATGCTGCTCTTGTTTCTTTGTGCAGCAGCTTGCTGGTTTGAATGGGGTTAGCACGCTGGCGAATGCCGGCTGCTTAACGAGGCACTGGGATAACGATGTGAGCGCAGTGTGGGAATGGGAAGAATAAGGATGTGATCAGTGGAGGGCTTGGCTGAGGGGAAGCCCTGCTCTGCGTGCAGCCTTGCTGACACGGGGGAATTTCCGCAGGCAGATTCCCACCACTGCAGATGTGTCACGTGGGAAGTGTCTGCAAAAGCTCTGGTCCCATTTTCCTGGAACCAAGGCCATCAGTGCCTGCCCTGACCGTGGCCAGGGATGAGCTGCAACCCATTGCAGGTCTCTCCTGCAGCCCTTCCTGCATTCCATACAAGTTGCATGCAGCCCTCAAAATAGCCACTGCTGGTGTCTGGGTGGGTGCTCATCTTTGCTGAGCATCCTGCCCTTCTCTTGCACTCCTCTTCAAAGCATTCTGCAGGCTCCAGGGCTCCTCATAGTGCAGTGAACTTCCCATGCGGTGTAAAGGAAGCACCAGAGGGAGCTAAAAAAATAACCTAGTTGAAAAATAACGTTATACTGTCAGGTCTTACCAGATCTGCACTGTGGAACCCGTACATGTCGTACTTGGTTGAAGCTACAGCAATAAGTAGCTTCCTCATACCACAGCTTTTTATAAGCCTTTTTGTATATGCAAGTGCTCCTTGTAGTGCAAAGCTTCCCAGCAGCAGTTATCTCCTCCAGCAGAGCTACATCTACACAGGCATTCTGCAGTGGGGAGGGGATATGTTGTGAAGGCAGCTGCACCTGGGCAGGAGCACAGCAGCGAGCAGCAGCCCTGTGCCCAGCTTGGTGGGAGAACTGTGTGCTGCTGATTAACATAGTTAATTTGGCCGTGAGATCTTAGCCTGCAGGGGGGGGGGTTGGTATTTCTGGATGCATCAGGTGAGACACAGTGAATGATCCTGTGACCTGCAGGCATGAACAAGTAAATGGGCTGGGGCCAGGAGGGTGTAAGGTAGCTGGGGGCAATTTATTCCTTTAGCAATATTCACAGTCTGCAGACTTGAATGGATGGCTTGTTATTTCAGTGCACTGTTTTGGAGAGACTTGTCTTCCATCCTGAACTTAGCTCAGTGCCCACCGTAGCTGGGTGCCCACCGGCTGATATTGCCCATCCTTTCCTGCCTCTTTGTTGGCTGATTTTGGAGGTCCAAATGTGCCTCACTGTTGTGTGAGCAGCTTGGGACAAGGAGAGCAACAAAGGGAGCAGACAATCCCTCTTCAAAAGCCGGGAGGGAGGCAGGTGGTTGGGAGCATCAGGCAGGGGCACAAAGGGGCCAGGGAACAATGGGAGCTCCTCATTATCCACCCAGAGTTCAGATGAATCATATGTGGGGATTGAGCTGTGGATATCCAGAGTCAAAACAGCCTTAATTACTGGGGCTATAGAGCGAGGTAGCGAGGTCTGCCTGGCACCTGAAGCATGAAACCTGGGGCTGATATTCAGCTGGTGAGAGGGACAAGGCCCTCCTGGCCAGGCTCCAAGCATTTGTGCAGGGACACAGCACAGCTCTGGTGACAGCAGCCAAGTGAGCACTGGAGATACCTCCAGGAAAGCTATAAGAAAGGCTGCAAGGACGGGAATAGTCCCATGTTCGCTACAGCCCACCTGTACAGCCCACCCCATAGTCACTGAAGAGTATGATGGGTCTTAAATGGTTGGTGTTGGTAGCCATGTGTGGGTCCCAACTGGAGGAGTCGAGGTGCACTTCAGGCATTTGCCTTAGAAATCTTTCTGAGCTCCTCACATCCTCAGACAGACCATGTTAAGCTTCTTCTAGGACAGAGAAGTGTGTGCCTTTTGAAAGATGAGACTGTCAGGACTAAAGTAGAGGAAAATAAACCTCTTAGCCAGATGAATTCAGCAGGTCAGGCATTGGCTGCCAGCAAATATGGAGCTAATGACTAAATTCTTGTCATGTACTAGGCATAACTATTCCAGAGACCTGCTGGTAAGTGGATGGAGGGCAGGGGCAAGTTTTATCTTAGCACACTCATATTCAAAGGTGCTACTCTGTGATTATGTCATTTTCTCCAGCTTTTTCCTTTCATCTTTCTCTCTGTGATGAGCATCTGTTTGTGTCAGAACAAGGGGTTGTTGACTGCACTCGAGCTGAGCTGCTTTGACCTGCACTTCACAATGCACAAAGGCTTCTCGCTATGATGATTAGCTCTGCGGTGCACCATTAAGGCTCTTTCTTCCTCCTTATGTGTCTTTCATAGAATCTGTTAGGTGGTGAGATGCGAAGGGCTTTCTGGAGGGTCCTGCCACTGCCTGGCACAGATCTGCAGCTGCCCTTATTCTTCCAGAGCCATCCAGTACACTGAGAAACCATCAGAAATTTATGGAGAGAAGGGGTTCAGGGAAGGATTGCACGAAACTGGGATACAAACATAATGTGAAATGCTGTCCTTGGTGAGATATTTCTATGGGTGATGCAATGCCCTTATTTAGAGGAGTTTCGAGTTCAGAAGGAGAAGTGGAGGTGCCCATGAGGCCAACAGGAATCTCCTCTCTGCCAATCTGCTGCCCGTGCTTTCTGTCCTGCAAAACAGCAGCTGTTGGTCCCCTTCAGAGCCGGACTGCTGAGCTAGCAGGGTGGAATTTGCTGGGGAGGAAACTTGGAAGCTTCCAGAGTTTGATGTTCCAGACTGTTCCTTGGTGGAAGAGTTATTTCATGGACGCTCCCATAGATGGAGATAGTATTTTTCCTCCATGTGTAAATCTTAATTTCGTGTTGTTTGGGACACCAGCTTTCCAGAAACATTAGGAAGTGTCTTGTATGATCCCAAATATCTTTGGGCTCTTCCACTGTTAGCTTAGCTCCTGATGCCACATGAACTGGTACTGGCACAGAGGTGACCATGGCCTGAGGTCCCACAGGGCAGATGAACCTCTTGAAGTTATGCTTTTGTACGTGCAAAGCACACGGAGCAGATTTTCAGAGGCACAGTGACCTCCCAGGGACTGCTCATCCCTTACTTATGCGTGACCAGAGAATTACTCTTTTCTTCTTTTGGTAGGATCTTTCCCCTCCTTTCCCCCGATTATTAAATAAATAAATAGAACCCCTGAGCAAATGAAATGTCATTTCACATTCAGGCAAATACATTTGGGTTAGAAATCTAGGTCAGAATGTAAATTATCTTGCTGCCTTCTTGAAGGTGAAGTCCCTGAAATGCTCTCAATTTAACTGAAATTGGGGATTTCCCAGTTTTTGCAAGCACTTTATTTTCCTTCTAATGAATACAAGGAAAAAACTTCCCTGAAACTGCCAGGGGATACAATCTATCTCGAATGGCTGTAATATTGTATAATAAAATAAACCTTAACAATAAATGCCTGACGCTCTTAGAGCCTGTATTTCCAGTATGACATAAAGGGTGTTAAATTTGGTGGAAAATCTGACCAGGAGTGTCTCGAGGAAGTTACCAGGTGAATAGCTCTTCTGAAAATCAATTGCTTTTTTTTTTTTTTTTTTTTTTTTAAGATTTGTGCCTGATGAGGACACCTTTATTTCAGTGGCACAGTGATGCAGGACCCAAGGATGCTCCTGGTGCAGGATGAGGGGTGCAGCGCAGCACCGCGCACCTCCTGGTGCTGGGAACCAAAGTGCCAATGGCACAAGGGTGGAGACAAAGGCATGGAAGGTGGGGAGAGGGATCTTCCCTGGTGCTGTTTTCCCCTGCAGGGCTTTGCCCTTGCCCCATTGCAGAGCTCCCATCCTGCTGGGAACAGCTGAGCACGAGCTCAGTGGAAGCGCATGAGGCAGCGATGCCCATGTGGGAGGGAAGGCATGAATTCGGTCTTGCATTTGATAGGAAAAGAAAAGCTTCCAGTATTACACTGGCACTACAACCGTTTGTACAGCAGAAACTACATTAGCACTGTAAATTATTTGCAGGAAACTACAACCAGAAACACTAGCTGCTGACAATTCTGAAGCATGCAATGGCAGGAGCTCCCGACTTGCACTGCCCCCTCCCTTCCTTTATTTGGGGAATTAAATCCTTGAGTGTTTCTATTTACCACACAGCCAGTGTTTGTTTGTCTCAGTGTTAACATTTCTTCTCTTTTTTTGTCTTTAATCAGCTGCAATTATTCAGTTATATTCATGGGTAGCATTAAATAAAAATAGGTGCATTATGAATATTAAATTCTTGCAAACAAAGCCCTGAATTAGATGATTTGTGTGCTCTGTGTACATAGCTTTCTCTGCTTGGAGAATACAGCGAGCAATATATTTTTCCCCTTCCGTTCTCCTTCATTCTGTGTGTGCCTAGGCTAAGAGGAGGAGCAGCCATGCAGGGAGCAGCATGGGGAAGGAGGTGGGAAATGCAATCACTTGGGAGGAACTTACATCGTCCGCTGCTTTGGGCAGCCATGGAGTGTGGGTTGCATGGGATGGATGCCCACAGTGAATGAAATGGCAGCAGTATGCCACCGTGTCCTCTTCTGATTGCTCTGCCTCTGCCTCCTCCTTCCTACCAGGGCTGCTGCTGTGCGAAACTGGTGAATAATGCCAGGATTAGACAGCTTGTTTTTGTCTTCTTTTGCCTCCAACTCCGTAGGGTTTGTCGAAGGGAGCTGGGAGCTGGGGCCCCAGCCTGGTGAGCCTGCCATTGCTCATCTCTTGTCTCCTGTCTGGATGACTGGCTCTTTACATTTTTAATGGTATTTTGTATTGTTTTTCTTGTACTGCTCCTGGATATTTTGCAACATGCATCTTTGTGGTTGGATGCAATGAATCAATAGCGAATAATAATCTAAGTCTAGGGGGAACAGAGTTTGCAAAGCAGCACACCATTCACACTTGCTGGAAGTGCAATGAGAAATCACCAGGGTAAGAGAAAACGACCTGGGAGAAGGACAAGGAGCAAATCCAATCTTTGAAAATGAAAATAGATTTTTTTTTAAGTGCTGTGTAAAATTATACCTTTAATTCTTTTTCCTTTTAGCATCAGAACTTACCGTAGCTTGTGCCTTAGCAAGCCCCTTGCTGCTCCTGCTGGCCGGCTCTCAGGAGCTGGGTTGTTTTAAGTACTTCTTTTTCCTAGTGCTGCTAGTTTTCCATCTTGGATTTGGGAGGCTGGACTCTGCCTCTGAGCCATGCCAAGCCCTGCAGAGGGGATGGCATCCCCAGCCCACACTGCCCCAGCTCACTCCCAGAGCTGTGCCACTACCAGGCCAGGAGGGACAGAGCTGCCTTGCCCTGCTGAATGCACCCAGAACAGAGAACATCCATTACAGGGGCTTCAGCCAACGTCCACATTATGCCTGCTTTCTCCTGCTGCCCACTCTCCAGCCAGTACGAATTGTCTCAATCTATCACAATTACGAAGGCACTTGAGCTAAATAACTTCGTAAAGATCCACGGGGAAAATTCATTGGTTTCAGACTTTCAAAATGGATTTTACTTACGCTGTCCAGAGAGTCATAAAGAAGGGGTGAGCAGGGCTGTGTCCAGCCCCTTGTGGCCGAGCAGCCACCTACCAGAGCTGCAAAAACCTGCAGGTGCTCTTGACGAGTCATTGCGTGGCACATGGGTCATGGAGGGCTGGAGGGGGATGGCCAGCCCCACTGCTGCCGACAGGAGGTGGGTAGGAGGGAGAGGAGGGAGTTTGTGTTTTAGGGGAGGTCGCTGGCAGTGTGAGCAGGATTTTCCAACACCCTGATGTCTGAACTGCCCGTGCCCCTTTATGAGGACTTGTGTTAGCATCGGAGGACATGGCGGAGATAGGATCAGGTTACAGCAGCATAACAAATTACCTCCTGTCAGCTGAACCGTGATAGCCGAGTATGGATGTGCTCTTACTCTGTGATCTTTCACTGACATTTAAACTAAGCTGTTTTAAGGATTTAAGAGCAATCATAACGGGTCAGGGCAAAGGTCCACCCAGCCTGTTCCACAGTTCCAGGGAGGGGCCTCTGGCCCAAGCTTGGGAACAGTGTAGGAGGCGAAGCCACCCCAGGACTCCCCAAGCACTGTCCACCCCCGGACATCGTGGTGGGGCTGGGGCAGGGTGGGCAGCCTCAGTCCATGTGGGAACAGCCTTCTGCTCACTTCCTTTCTGCTCTTGGACTCAAGCAAATTGTTATCATCTGCAGAATCCTGCACAAGAAATTCCAAAGCTTAACCCCGTGTTGGGCTTTGTGAAATTTTCTGGTTCCATTTGCTTGTTCTATGGATCATTTCTACGCATGTGACAGCTGATCTGCTCCCGCATCCCAGCCCTCATAGCAGGGCTCAGTGGGGGCTGAAGCTTCTGAACCCCACAGCATTTTGGTACCTAAATCCTGTGGGTCTCAAGGGGGCTTTATGTGCTGTGCCACGGACAGTGAGCACCCAGTGAATGTAACACGGTGCCCATCTGGGTGTAGCAATGCGGCGCTGGGAGTGGGCTGCGGGGCACTCAGCCAGAGTGGCACAGATAGGGGATAATCAGTTGTAAAAAATATCCAAGCAGTAGCAGATGAATAAATCATGTTTTTTTAGTACTGGCTTAGGGAATGTCCCTGGGACGCCTGCGACTCGCCATTCTCTGGAAGGCTCTCTGTAGGCTCTGCTGGGGATAACGTGTTCCAAGTACTCAATGCCAATTTGGCTGCCTTTGTTCGTTCCAGTTTCCCTGTGTTAACTGCCTCTGTGCCGAGCGGGGGATCCAACACCAACTGGGTGCTGCTCTTGGCTGGTAGCTAAGCTCCATGACTTGTGGGACTGGTGCTCTGGCCCTGCCGGGAACACTTCCTTCTCTTTCTCGTTTAAACACCACAATCTTTGTTTAGCTACTGCATGCAAATCCATAATTATCGCAATTTTTATCGCCTCTCCAGCAGTTTAAAGAATTATATCTGGATTGTTTTTAGCCCAGATCATTTCCTTGATCGTATTTCCAGGCTGTGCCCACCGTGAGGTGTGGGCAGGTGTGGTGAGGCACACAGTGGTCCGCTCTCGTGGGGCAAAGAGCTGCTGAATGGCCATGCCCATAGGTGCACCGCATGTCTCACCGTCTCTCTGCACTTGTAGTAGTTAGAAAGAAGCTGTGATTTGCCATCAGCTGCTTTGTTTCCTTCTCAGATCAACTGTAGGACTGGGGGCATGTTGTGCAGCTCCACATGCTGCAGCTGTGCACATCCCTTCACCTTCAGCACAAGGCCCCCAGCCTAAGGAGGAGCATTATCTCCCCTTCTTCAAAGGCAGAACCTGCAGCACAGAAACCCCTTGCTCCTTTCAGTGGGAGATTTAGCTAATGCTCTCTCCAATCCATTTTGCTTCCCTGCAGCTTAGTGTGGATTTCCGTCCCCATCTCATCAGCCCACTTAGGACGTGCAGCCCTCTGCCAGCCTGCAGCCATTCTGACCTCTGAGCTGCCTGGCAGGGCTGGGATGCAGAGCACTTTGCAATGTGCACTGGAGGAATTGCACCCTGCAGCCAGGCTCTGGGGGGCTTTTGCAGGAAAAGTGGATTTGAAAGCATTAAGATTTCTGCATTCAGCTGTGCAGCTACTCCTCCTACAGCTCTGTGAGGTGCAGGACCATCTTGGGCAGCCCACAGCTCCCAGCTGGGATGGGAAGCATCCCAACCTGAATCCACCCATGGGTGCACAAGGCACTGTGCAGTCACCACGCTCAGAGTCAGGAGAGGGAATTTAAAACTACACCATCTTATTATGGCATATATAGGTTCTGATAACCCTGCTGGTCCCTCCCTTGTGTATGTGCACGCTGCAGGGCTCTGCATGGGAGCCCAGGAGGTGGTGCAGCGCGGCAGCACCAGCTGCGCCAGCGGTCCGGGCGATGGCTCTCGGGCTGGTGAGGCTTCCCTGGTGGTGAAGCAGGAGGTCTGGATTCATCAGTCATGTCACATTACATTATGTGATGCAACGCAACACGGCATGACTGATGCAACCCAACGTTAAATGTCATAGAGCAATGGATCAGCTCAAGGCTACGGTAATTTTATGTGCCCATTTAATCTGGTATTTAAAAACAAACACTCATAGCAATCTGCATCACACGCTACATTTTGCAAAATTGAGCAGCAAATCTGTACCAAGCAAATTATATAATTCTGTCATCTCTCAGCCTTGTGTAAATACCGCAGTCAGGTTTACAATCAGTGCTTTCCTCCCTTTCCAGCCCAAGACTCATGGAGCTGCTTTAGGACCCCTGCTCCCTGCGGTCTCCCTGTGCACCGTGCTGCAGGCAAAGCCCGACTGTGGCTGTTGGAGCAGCACGGTGGTTTGAAAGGGAAAATCCCCTTTTGTTGTTCTTCTTCCCTGGCTCTGCTTGGAAGAAGAAAAAAAATCACTTAAGCACTTGCTTACTGTGGCCCAAATTAGGGTAGTGGTTCAACATGAGATGAATTTTAAGCAGTGCCATAAGGGCAGGCCTGGGATGCCTTCCCAAATCAGAGCAGCGCAGACCTCTCCAGAGCAGGGACCATTCCTTCTTTTAATGGCTGGAACAACAATAACGGTAATTAATGCTTCCCAAGCCTCTCATAACTCTGCCGAGTTTTACGGTCGAAAGAAGTGCTTCAGTCCTGCGGCCTCCTCAGGCTCCTCTCCGTATCTGTGTGCTGTGCAGTGTCTGGCTGGGAGGGCACAGAGCTCTGCCTTGCAGAAGAAGAAAAAGTAAATTGAACTGAATGGAAGGAGCAGAGGGCAGAAAGCACCGCCGGGAATTTCCCTATGGAGTGGCTCCCATCATCCATGCACTGAGGCTCCTACTGGAGCATCTCTGCGGGGGAAGCAGAATAGGTGCCCCCTGCCAGCACCCTGTGTGGAGCGGTGATGCTGCACGGGGCCAGGAGCAGGGCAGGGTCTGGCTGCAGGGCTCATAGCTCACCCCACAGCACTGTCGCTCCCCGTGCTGCAAACAGGAACGGGATCAGGCCCCAGGTGGGAGCTTGATTGGAGCCACAGAGCCAGCTCCCACTGCTGATGGTTCTCACGGTTTTGGTGCATGCCGTGCTTTGCAGGGCTCACATGGCTGCGTTTGCAAAGCAGGGTCGTGTCAGAACATCCCCTTTCTGACCCGAAAGGCTCTGTTGTGGCCTGACCAGGGAGGAGACAGGGCAGAGCATGAACTTTCCCATCAAAACGCCTTCTCTCAGCCTTGCAGCAGAGCAAGGGAACTGCAGGGCTCTGCACCAGGCCCGGTGGGTGCAGGTGCTGCTTTGCACATCAGCCGCTCAGCTGGGAGGCTGCGTTTGTGCATACCGCTGTTGTCGAGCAGACCTCTGTGTTTTGCAGCATTTGCTAATATTGCTTCATTCAGACTGGATTTTTCCTTGAATTTCCGGAGCTCGCTGGCAGGTAGGGCTGTGAACAGGATGGGAACGAGCTGTTTGGGAGCTGGCAGCGCTGCAACGCAGTGGCTGCAGGGTGTGTGCTCAGCACTCCAACCCCAGGGCTGGGGAGGTGGGTGAGGACAGGTGGATGCTTGCAGCCTCGGAAGTCTGCTTTTACATTTTGGATCAGAAACATGAGATGAAAAATTCATATTTCAGTTCAGATCTTATTTTTGGCTCAAGATCAGAAAAAAAACGTTAAGTGGGGAATCTAATGTGCATTTATATTTGCGTAACTCACTAGCAGTGGAACTGCTTTGTGTCTTATACAGCTCATGCCAAAGTGAAGGATTTGCTCTTTCATTTTCAGCCTGGGGTGAAATTTTACAGTTGAGATTATAGGATCCTGAAAATAATTGTTGCCCCAACCTTAACTCTTACATTATAAATGAGGATGCATCATACTCAGCGTGACTGGGAATTACAGAAATTAAGGATGAAAAAGGCCTCATCTTCCAGCCAGTGTAGGATTGTTTTGTATGGTGTGGCTGATTTTTTTAAACTATTCTCTCCCTGGTGGGTGATGGTCGTTTTACAGAGCAGTGCCACTAATGAATGTCTCCCTTTGAAACAAGGCAGAATCCTCACGCTGTTGTCTCCAAAAAGGAGAAAAGGAGATATTTTACCCCACCTTGATATTTTTCTGGCCCAGGCTAAGGGATTTAAGGCTAACTCGGGTTTGCGTTTCAGGGGGTGCATGGGCTGTCAGCCAGCAGTGTGCTATGGCTCTGGGGCTGCAGAGTGGGGTGTCCCCATAGGGCCCCAGGACAGCACTCTCCCAGAGGACAGATGCCCTCACATCTCCGATAGCATTGTCTTTTCCCCTTAGCCCATCAAACCAGATTGCCATGGTGGAAGGAATAATTGAAAACCATAGAAGGGAAGTTTTTCTTTCTGTGCTTTTTCCTTTTCTGCCTCTCTGTCCGTCCAGGCTCGCTTCTTTCCACCCTCCTTCCACTTCTCTTTGTTGCTGCTAAAAAGATTAAACTTGTTTGACCAGGTTCTGAGTCAGCACAGTTGTAAAGGGAAGATGAATGAGGCTCTTTAACCCTGCTTATTCCTCCAAATGCCCTCCTCGTGGAAAGAAACACACACATGTATGCTCCTAGAAACGTTGGTTTTAATGTTCCTTTTATTTTTAAGTCATTCTTTCCCCCAGTCTTATTTCTACTTCTGTCAGATAATGGTGCTGCTCTCTCTCCCGCTGCTCTCTGTGCTGAACCTTTCAGTGCTTTTCCCTGCTGAAAGGGCTCTCCCTTTCTTCTGGATCTTCTGCAGTAAGCCAGAACAGGATGCGTGATCCTGAAAGTGCAAAGAAGCTCTGTTCTCTTTTGTCCCCAAAACCTTTCCCCTCTCAGCCTGACTCTCACATCTCGATCCTTTTTTCCTCACTCCTAGGAGGAGGCTGCATTCAAACACCTTTTATCCTGGTAGTAAAAATCAGAAGCGTGGAGAGAAATCTGAGAGAGGATGGGGAGAGATGGGGCTGAGTCCTGGGGGAGAGATGGGTCGTGCCTGGCACCCAGGCACCAACACATCAAGGCAGCTAGCTCATCATCATCCCCTATGCTCACAGCCCTTGGGTGACAGCCCACTTCATGCCCACTAGAATGGATCCCAACCTCACCAAAGGGCAGCAAAGCTCCAGGAAATTTCTTAAGCTGAATGCTCGGGAAAGGCAACCATTTTCCAGTTTTCTGTTTGGGGGATAAACAGGAGTAAATGGTGCATCTGTAATCCCGGATTCCGCTTTACAAATGCCTTTTGGTGGTACTGTGTGTCATTCAGGTAGGTGACTTTTACAATGAAAAATCCCATTTAAGCCTGACCTTTCACGTTCTGGAACATAATAGACTGTGCAGCCAAATTGCATCCTCCTAGCAGGGATACCAGTGAACTGGAATATTAGTTTTGTAAGGGGACATTTGAATTCTGCAAAATCATTTGTCAGAAGTTGGGTTTGTAACCATCAGTCCATTAAGGGCAGTGGGCAGGTGCAGCTCTGTAGTGCCATGGGCTAGGAGGGAAGTGGGGGAGCAGCTCTCTGGGGGAGTTTGGGAACACATTTCCTGAGAGCCTGTTTTGCAGGGATGTCTACTTCTCTCCCTGGGAGAAGTGAGGAGAGAAGAGTGTCATGGGATGTCATGGGATGGAGTAGTATGGGATGGGGTGGCGTGGGCTGGCGTGAGCTGGGTTGGGCCATGAAGACATTTTAGTTCCCAGCACCCTCTTGCTGCTCTGCCCCTGCATGCAGTCAGATCCCAGCCCAGTAATCAATTACCACTGCCCTCATGCAGCAGGCTCTCTGTGCAGCTCAGCACTGCCTGCTGGGGCTGCTGCTCCCCATTCCCACTGCTGGCGAGGCCGCTGCGGCTGCCTCTTGAAGCATTTATGTTCATACACTATCAGGCAGCCACATCCCATGGCTTATCATTTTCATCAAGTCTTGGTTTTATGGTTGAAAGGAATTACTTTCAAAAGACCATTACCACCTCCCTGTTTCTCATGGCCTTATGCCTACCTGCTGTTAAGCTTTTATAAAGGCATAATTTTTTTGTGTAAAGCTCATAAAAGCTGCTACTCAAGTCCCATGCTCAAGTCCACTTCCCTCAGTCGCTGCCTCGGACTTGAGCGATCCCAGCTGGGGCTGTGGGGAATGCAGGCAGTACAGAGCAGGAGAGTGGCTGCTTCCTGCTGACCCACAGCTCTGAGCTGGGTGTGCCATGGGCGTGGGGCTGGTGCTATCCCTCAGTGCTGCTGTGCTGGGATGGATGCGATGTGGGCACTGCAAGAAGCTCCAGGCTGTGCATCTCTTTTTATTACATATGCAAGTGGCCTCTATATTTCCTGATTATTTAATTTGACTTGGAATAAGAGGTATTTGTACTCATTTCTAGAGATGATGTACAGGCCTGATCTTAAACTGATTTAGACAGCATTGCATATCAAGAAAAATGAGAATGGAGGAATCTAACGGATGACATTTTTTTTTTTAAAATAGGGCACTTCACCAACCTGCACAGAATTACAAGCAATAAGCAAATTCTGACACAAAAGTCTCTCTCAGATGACAAAGGGACACGAAGAATAGCACTGCTCAGCAGCACAATACCAGCTCCAATAATACCATCACATGCTTCCTCTCCAGTAGTTTGTAGTACGAGGGTTTGACAGATGTTCCCGTCAGACCTTCCTGTGGCAGCTGGCTGTGGTACCCACATTCCATGCCCTCCGTGGGACAATTGTGGGCTCCTGGCTCCCTGGTGCCCCACATCTGGTTGCTTTCTGGCTTCATGTCTGCAAACATATTGCATTTGGGCTGGGACAAGAAAATCCCCACTCACTGTGCGATTGTGCAGCCTGAGTCACTGAGACTGAAGTAGCCCTGGCTGAGGCAGGTGGGTGGGAGCAGTGAGGAGCTGGGTGAGAAGTGCTGCTTTGCACTTGGGCAGGCAGCACGCTCTCTTTGAATGCAAAGATGGATGGAGATAGAGGGGCTGCTCCGTTACACCTGGCTGTTGGAGCAGCACGTGCTTGGTTCTTGGGAGGGCTGCAAAGCACCTCAGAGCAGAGGCTTCATGACAGTGTCCTGAAACCAAATTAAGGGACTGGCCGTGGCTCTGCTTTGTCAGCTTTGAAAGCTCTCCCTGACAAAGCGGGAGAGGATTCAGCAGTGCCGTTGTGGGTTTGAGCAGTTGGGTTACAGTGGTATTCACTCTCGTTCCATCTGAAATGATTTGCCTAGCAGAGCTGCGAGCTGCTGGAACAGCTGCATGGGCAGAGGTGGCCGCGTGCCTGCTGGAGGGAGCATGAAGAGTTCTTATGTGGGGAAATCGCAGGATCAGTGCAAACCCTTCCATGGAAGTAAATACCCATTGGAAGAGGGCCATTTTTTGACCTTGGCTGTGTGTAGTTTTAATTATCAGAGCTGGCTGAATAACAAAAAACATTTTGCCACAAGCGCCGCATTTTTCTAGGAATTCATTTCAGCAGCGCTCACTCCTTTTGGGCTTCATGTTTATGAATGTGCAAATAAACTCACTCCAAAGCAGGTATTTCCACCTAAGCAGTGCGCTGAAGGTGCTGCGATTTTATTTCCACGCTCTTCGTGCTGCCTTTTTATTTAGGCACTACAGAATTCTTTTTCTCCAAAATAAACAATGAGATCCCAGGGCGATGCGAGCTCTCGGTGAGTCCCACAGGGCGCTATGGGGTCATCAGGCCAGCCCAAGGTGCTGCTTACGCCGTGGGCTGGGTGTTCACCCTCCAAAAAAACAAGGGAGCAATGGCAGACCTGGAGCTTTGAGCCTCGAGAGGCGCTTGTTGCTGTTTAAATATGTAATAATGAAATGGAAGCGGCCCTTCGCCTGCTCATGGGAGTGTTCGATCTTCGGAGTGGCATGAAGTGATTTAGCCATTAAGGTTAATGCTCGTCTTCCTGCTGTCTGTTGAAACTCCGGGCTAGGCAATGCAAATAGCTTAGCCAGTACTTCTAAAGGTCATTGTGCATGAAAAAAATAAAGATCATACACCGCTCATGGAAATGTCCTTAGTAATCACCGCCTGCTCGGGGGAGGAGGGGAAGAAGAACTCCTGGAACATTTATCTCATCCCGCTGATAGTTTGGTGACAGCCCTTGAATTTGTGGCAGCTCGAGCTGTGAGTCGGCATCCCCTTTGCTATCTGTTGCTGCCACTGCGATTGATTTGCTAGGTGGTGGTGGTGCTGCCTGGCCTCCGGCTGCAGCTGGTGCTCCTCCTGCCCGGGGTGAAGGCATTCTGCATCCTGCTGGGATGCTCCCGACCAAGGCCAGGCACCGGGCTGAGCAGGGCTTCACCTCCAGTCTATTCTTTGGGTTTCCTGTGGGACTCCTTCAGGTTCAGCTCTTCCCTTCCCCTCAGGACATCCTGTTCCGAATTTATCAGAGAGGTAATTTAATCCTTCTCTCCTCAGACAACTGGCTACCCTGCTGCTCAATTAATTTATTAGCACACTAACCTACTTTAAGGCAATAATCACTTTAGGGTCACAGCAGGACTGGGGGTGACTGATCTCGGCGTCTCCTGGTGACAGATGCTTCCCAAACCTAAATTGCTCAGGGTTGGGAACTGTTCTCTTAGGCAGCTGCCAGCATCTGCCCAGGACTCCCCACTGCTGCCCCTTTCCAGGCAGGAGAGCTGGCAGTGTGTTCCTACTGATCTGCCTGCCCCGGGACACCTCTGCCTGCCCTGCAGTGAGGGCTTCCCATGCAAAGTATGTCTAGGAGTTAATCCCTCCACCAGTGCCTCGTGCTCTTGTAGAGCTGAGCTGCGACTTCCCAGAGGAGGAGAGGACTGAGCCTCTGCTTTGCAGCCTCTCTGATGTAGGTGTTTAGCAGCAGCTCTAATAGCCTCCTCTCAGAGAAGTGAACTATATCCTCAGCTCATTACTGCAGCCCTTAAGAGGAAGAGGAGAGAGAAAGAAAAGATCCTATTCAGTCTCGCTGTTTCCAAACAATACAAAGAGGAAGAGGAGTCCTGTGTTTGTAGTGAGTTTATGTAAGAAATAAGCAATAAATGAGGAAATCCTGGTGACCCGCGATGTGCCCCGAGTCCTAATGTTTTTGGTGCTTGACTGTCCGTGTACAGAGCTGTGGAGTGAAATGAAAGCAGCTTTTAAAGTGCCTATTCTTCTCTTTTGCTGTGAAATTTCTGCCTCTTTTTGTCAAGTGTGATCTTTGTTGGTGTTTTCTTTGTGCCTAGAGTAATTTCTGTGCCGAGAGTGCTGTGCCGCTTCCCGGTGCTGCTGCTCATTGTTCTCCCAACACCAGCTCTGCTTGAGGCTCTGCATTTCGGGTTCCTGTGCAGCTGGGGCTCAAAATGCCCTGAACTACATTTGGGATGAGATCTGTAAGCCATCGCACCTCTTTGGAGGCTCTTTGTGAAGCCACGTGGAGTCGTGCATCTCACTGAGGCAGCCTCTGCAATGGGAAGTTTGGAGGCTGTGCTCCAGGTCGGGCTGGAGGGGTGAGAGGAGGCTGTGGGCTGCAGACTGATACAGCCCCTCTTTGCAGCAGACAGCAAGGCTGCCCCACGGGGCAGAGCTGAGCGCTCCTCCAGCTTCTGCGGTTTCCTTCGATGGCTGCGGAGTGGATGTTAGTGGGCATTAATAACGACAGTTATTAATTGTCTCAACCTGCTTGAAGCTCATGGAAAGTGCACGTTTGGGGCTCGGTGAGATGTGAGCTGACCTTAACTGTGCTTGCACTCCGCAGGTGGCTGAGCAATACGCGCCGAAATCCTGGCGTGTGTGCTGACATCTCTGCGTCATTGCTTGTCCACCAGGACATCTGAGATTGCATGCTGTGAGAAATTAAGTTGTGTATGTTGTATGGCTGCACAAAATCAGGGCTTGCACACTGCATTTTATAACTTCTTCCTGCTTCTCATCTGTAAACTTCACAGTCAGGGTAACAGATGGGGACAGCTTGGATGTTGCAGATATAGTTTGATGTATGTGGGCTCGAGCCAATACCCTGTTGAAGCTAAGGGGATGTCTTCCAGTTGATGGATCACGGTAAATGAATTAATGCAGGCTCTGGGTTCATCATAAATACTCACCCCATCCAACGAGTGATGGCATCAGAGCTGTGGCCGGAATACAACACCTTATGAAACAGGTGCTAGCCCGAGGTTGGATGGTGCTGTTAAATTCCTGATGCAATGCTTGCTTTTGCTGGGATTTTTCCTTTCTCAGGGAAGCAGGGAAGCACCTACAGGAGGACAAGGAAGGGTTAGAGCCAGGAAGTGGCTGCTGCAGTTTGCTTGATCAGCTCCTTGCCAGAGCTCTCCAGCTCCCTGAGGCCCAGCCTGACCTGGAGATGGGCTCTGCCTCTCGGACATCCTCGAGCCGCTCTGTGCCATCAGATGTGGGACGTTTCCTTCTTCCTGTACTCGCGTGTTGTGCCTTAGCGTCTTGGCTTTGCTCCAAGGCATTACAGTCCGGGTAGCTACATGATTTATTCCTTTTGTCCTTCTGTTAAAGGATGTCTCCTGGGTGCTTTGAGAGGCAAAACCAGGCTCTCGCACAACTCAGCAGTGTGACTGCAAGCTGGGAGGTCAGGCAGAGAAATGTGTCACCCAGCTGGGGACACTGGTGGCTGCAGCTGGCCTGTGGTGCCCTTGCCACCCAATTGGTTCTCAATGGTGTCAGCACCTTTGCAGTACTGTGCCCACAGAATTGCTGGGCTGTGACATTGGGGTCTCACCATCCAGAGGAGAAAATGTGGATTGAGTGCTCCCCTCCTTCTCTCCCTCTCCATCACACTCGTCAGAAAAGCCTGCTTTAAACTTCTTCCCCAGCTTGTCCTGCTGAGGCAGAGCTCAGAGAGTTGCATCTGCCTGTCATGTCACGTTAGTGTTTGCTGTGAGCCACGCCATGACATCCCAAGCAGACTGGCATACCATGGAAATAACGTTGCTCTATGTGAAAATGGAAAAGTTGTCGCTTTCCAGAAAACTGGCTGCAGAACATCAGCTGCAAATGGGAATGAAAAAAAAAGCTTGTCTGAGTGGATGAACGGATAGCTTTTAAAAGGCAGACCCAGCTTCCACCGATGTCAATGGAAAGCCTTACACAAACGTTAATGGCTATGGAGTCATGCCCTAAAGCATTATATTTTTTGGGATGATGTCAAATCGTAGTATCTCAAACGACGCTTTTGTGTTACTATAATAAGGTCTTTTTTGATTCAGCTACTTAGGTTAGCTCTTTAGTGAAGTAACTTCACCTCTCTCTGCCCCTGAAAAATAGCTCTCATGAAACCTGTGCAACTTTATCAAGTGCTTTGAGATCTACCAGTGGTGTTAGACTATTGGGGGTGTATTGTTATCTCTCTCACCAGAGAAGGATTTGAAGGAGGAAAACTGTTTGTGATTCTTTGGGCAGATCTGCAGAGGGCAGAAAAAAAAAAAAAAAGAGTAATTTGTCCCTTATTAAAACACTGTGAAATACTCTGACTCTGGAAGAATTTCCCCCGTGCTTTCAGAAACCCCTTGAGTTCAAAGCATCCACCCCCTGATGTTCCAGCCTAAGCTGTATCTTGTAATCTCCTCTGTACCCATTGGGAAATTTCCCCATGGCTTTGTGTACACAAGAGAGACTCTTCTAAGGAAATTTTATTAAAAAAGACTTTTTTTTTTTTTTTTTTTAAAGTGGGATTTGAATAGTAAGCTGCATTCTCCCTGTCAGCACTTGTCTCCCTTCATGTATAGTGCGTCCTATTCGTGAGCAGATACCAGTCTTTTATTGGCCACATACGAATCTGTGATAGTGAAGGTAAGTATCTGGCGGAAGCAGTGGGAGCTGATGCAGGGCCCACTGTTTCCTATCTGTGTGATGTGTCTGGAGTCATCACATGGGGAGCCACCTCTGCTCACACCGCCCCTGCAGCCATGGGAGCGGAGATGGATGACCTGGTGCCCATCAGAGATCTCCTGTCCATGGTAGTCATCACATGTGCTCCGTATGGGCTGGACTCAGAAACACGTTCAAGTGCCTTCCTGAGCTGCCATCAAAATCTTATCGCGGAGGTGGCAACAGCCAGATGAATATTATGGATTCTTCTTGTGTTGTTCCAATAAATACTGTCTACAGGGTACACTGCAACAAATGATACAAGTCCCAAATAAGGCACTTTCAGAAACAGTACACAACATGATAATCTCATTATTTACTACTCCTACACAGTATAACAGCAACATCAGATCAGCCTTAGGTGTTGCTGCAATAGAAATAATTAATAAAAATCAATCTGCCACCTATAATGTCTTTAAAAAGCAATAGAGAGCACACACAAGCTCCTGCAAACAGCTCAGCCCCTCAGGACTGGAGCTGGGGGTAACATCTTCTGCAACTTATCACTTGAAAAAAGAAAAAATTGTTTTGCATTCAATCCATTTCGAATGCTGTGAATATTTTATAATATTTTGCTGACAGAAAATGGTGAATTTTTAAGGGCTTATTTGTAAAACATGCATTTTGAGCTTTTAGGAAGAGCCGTACCGCAGGTGCAATTTCTGAGGGTTACAGGTGGCCAAGCAAGGTGCAGTGTTAGTGCTGGGCCAGCTCGCCTCCTGCTGCAGAGCTGCAATATTGGATGTCCACAGCCATCTTCCTGCAGCAGTTTCCAAACCACCACTTGTAACTTAGGTTAATGACTACATTCTGCCTTTCAAATCCAGTGAACCACGCTTTGGTCCCAAATTGTTGACTTGCTTTTATCACATATGGAGGAATCTAGTGAACAAAGCACATAAGGTGGACGGGGGAGGGTTTTCAGAAAAAGCTTTGTGGGAGAGTTCCTTAATGTGCCTTCTCACGGGCTACAGCTCTTCCAGCCATGAGCAAACATGGGGTAATGCTGTGGGATGCAGCACCGCATGGTGTTTGCTCTGGAGACCATTATCTGCAGGTTTGGGCAGGAGTTTTGGCAGCAGTGTTTCCAACACTGCTTTCCCCGTTCTGCACGGGCTCTGGGGTTGCTCCCCAGCTGGCTTTGCCCCAGCAGTGAGCAGCAGGATTTTGGCCCTGCGGCATACCCAAGGCTGGCACCACTAAGCACCATTCGCAGGCAGGAGTAGCAGCAGGAGCTCTGTATTCATAATGAAAAATACTTCCACAAGCAAAGCAGTGTAGGGAGATACAAGGGAGTCTGCCCAGTTGGGAGTCATTTGCAGATGGTTCTGGTTCATTTGTTGACTGCTTTTTCTCTGTCTTCATCAACCACCACTTCCCTTGGCTTAGCGGTGCACTCGGAGCACATTCCTTGCCTTAAGTACCCGAGAAGTCCCATTGACTTCAATGGGGCGACTAATGTGCTTGATTAAAGGTAAGTACCTGCTTCAGTGCTCTGCTAAATCTGAGGTCTGGGAATAGAAATAAATGGAAGGAACCTGCCTGCGGAGGGGGGAAATTCTGGGGAAATATTTACTCCAGAAGCAGCGGATGCAGTCCGAGGGAAATGTCCTATCTACATCCTGGCGTGTGCAGCAATCTTTCTTTGGGAAGTTATCTGTGCTGAGCATGTGGCTCCAAACTGAGCCTGGACCAGTTACTCTGGTGGTTGCAGGAGGAGAAAATTTATTTCACTGCTGTGGCCTGGTATGTAAATGTAAGAAAACTACAAAAGTGAGTAACTGCCCTCTTGGGAGGAGGTGAAGAAGGCACTCTCCACTCTTTTAATCTTATATTAGGATTAATTTAAAGCCAGGAAATAGGAACACTGCAGAAAAGCTCCCTACTTGCTGGCTGACCTTGGTCCAGCCCCATTTCTTGGCAACCTGCCTGTCCTTCACACCTCAGTTTCCCCATCTGCAAGGTGGGGATGATGCTACAGGTCTCACTATCAGAGTGCTACACAGTCTGTTGACAGCACATCCCTATTTGTAGTGGTAAGTGTGGTTGAGGTGACCCCACTCACAGCCAGATTGGGGTGGCAGAGGGAAAACCTGCATTCCCTGAGCACTCTGCTTGAATCCAACTTCCTCACCCCCTGGAAACAACTCAGGAAGCTGGGCTGGTGCACAGACCCCTGGTGGGGACACCAAGTGAGAGTCAGGCTAGCAGAAGTGGGGCTCTTTGTGAGTGCCAGTGAGGACCAGGACAGGACTAATGGGCCACTAGCCTCTGGGGACTAATGGGCTGGCTAATAAGGACATGGATTTTGACATCATGGAGCAAATAAGAATTGGCAGGCATTAACCTCAGACATGTCTGCTACCTAGAGAAATCCAAGCCCCTCTCTCACTCTTCGTTCTGTTTAGCATATTAATGTTTAATTCCATTAGCATCAGCAGCTGTGGCTGCTGTTCAGCCCAGGAGCTGCTGGGGCGAGCCTCAGGAGGTGCCACTCTTGGAAGGGGACCCTGCAGCTGGCTGAGGGCCAAGGAGCCCTGCCCCAGCTCATCTGCCAGCAGCAGTCCCTGAGCCATGGCTGCAGATCACAGCATCTGCCTCCTGATCTCATCCCCCTGCTAATTCAGCATCAACCGCTGCTGCCCGCTCCACGGGCTGTCTCCTTCCCAAAGCACTGCCCATGCACTTCATTGCTGTTTGTTGGGGGGAATTTTCCCTATCTCCTCTGCTTTCACCTCTTTTCCCTTTTATTTTTAGGAAGCAAATCCTTGTTGCCCTACAACACACCTTCGGAGACAAGCAAGGAAGCAGGGGCTGCTTCCAGTGTGGAAACAGGGTGGGGAAGAAGCTCCTCACAAAGACATGATCCATGTTGATTCATCTTCCCCAGCCTCCTTGCTAAGTGGCAGTGGCAGCAGCAGCATGGTGTGCAGTGGTGCATTTCCCCACGTTCGACCCAGCAGCCCTGCACCTCTGGAGAGGATTGATCACAGAAGGACAGCAAAGAAGCAGCCCTGATGTCTGGTGTGATTTCTTACAGAGAGAAACCAAATCAGTGTGGTGGTGTTCTGCTTCTCTCTCCTTTCACCCCTTAATGCTTCCCTTTAAACGAGATATTAAAAATAGGAATATTAATTTGGCAGATGGTGCAATTGGGCTTTTGGCAGGAGCCTGCACGCTGTGCTGCAGTTACAGACCTCTGTCTCCATGCTGGAGCGCTGAGCGGTGCTCTGGCCCCTCTCCAACCTCTTCCTTCCTCCAGCTCTGGGTGCTGGGAGAGCCCTCTGGGGCAGAGGGAGTTCCTGCAGCTCCTTCCTCCCGCTGCAACCAGGGAGCTTTGATTTCTGTCAGTTCTGAACCACCACCAAAGGGTGGGGAACTCCTTTCTGCTTTAATTGTAGGCAAGGTGTGATTACAGGGGGAGCTGTAAACACAGCGCTATTTCTGTAGTGAGATGGCAGGGTCTCAGTTCTGGGTTTATTTGGGGAGATCCTGAGAGCCTGGTGCTTCCTGCAGCATGGGATGCGCTGCTCCCCCATGGGGAGGGGGCCTGCAGGGGGTGAGTATGAGGGAGTTTGTTTCTGGTGTAGCAGGTAGTGCATTTCCACTGGGAGTGATTTTACAGACTTGTCTGGGTGCTCTTTTTTTCCCCTTTATCTGTCTTTTTTGCTGATGGTGTGGTTGATCACAGCTCACAAGCAAGTGGAAGGTTCTGGTCTCTTACTGCTTTTCATTGCCTGCATTTTCAGCGACACTACAGAGTCAAATTTCCCTGAAGTTTTCTTTGCTGGAGCTTCAGCCCAATGCAGCAATTTCACCAAGGGCAAAATGAGCCCTCATTAATCCCTGTAAATCTGTTGCATCCCTTTTGTGTACCTGTAGCCTCCTGTTGTTTAGCAAATCTCCCCGGTAGCACGTTCCCTAGCCAGCACTCAGTCCCCTCTGACCAACCTCATTTCTCGGGCTGCAGCTCCTCCAGCCTCAGCAGGCCCCTGGGAATGAAACTGAACAAAAGCAGCGTCAGGTCTCGCGCTTGCGGTTCATTTTTCACATGTACACAAAGATTTCGCTTTTCAAATCTTTGTGGCATTTTTCGTTGTTCTTTGAACTCCCTCCAGCTTGTCTGTCTTTGTTACAATGCGATGCCCAGATCTGGGCACGCTGCTCCAAACAGCAGCCTGATGAGCGCTGTGAAGAGTGGAATAATTACCTTGCTGGACTGCAGCAGCCTGATGGTATTGACTTCTGTTCAATCGATCATCCCCCCAGACCACTCTGTTGTATAGCTGTTTGGCCAGATATCTCCATACAGCCTCTGTCCTTTTGTTTATTCCTTCCTATGTGTTAATCTTCCGCATTTGTCCTGCTGAATCTCTTTGTATTGATTGCAGGCCACTTCTTTAATTTATCAAGCTCGTATTGTATTTTATTCCTGTCCTGCGCATTATTTGCCACCCTCCCATCTTGGTAAAATGTTCAGATTTGATTAGCATACTCCTGGTCCAGTCTCCAAGTTGTTAATAAAACTATTGAATTGTATTGACCTTGCAGGGCACTCAGTAGGACCCCACTTAACATTTCTATCCACAGGGCTCTGAATTGTTGAGGTATGCACACATCTATTTTTAATCAGCTGCACATCTTTGTTCTTGTATTTCATCTTATTTACGCGATGTAAAGAGCCACATGATGTTTTGATTAATAAAAATGATGATCTGTGTAGCTCCAGCCATCTGCCTGAGGATCTGCCCGGTGATAGATATGGTATCTGACACGATGGTCTCTGAGCTCTTGTCTGTAGATGAGCTGCCAATAGCAGTGGGCAGAATTTATTAAAAAAAAAAAAAAAAAAAAAAAGAACAAGAAAAGAAAAACCCAAAAATTGAAGTTAAAACATCATATCAGACAAAAAAAAACCCTCCAAGGCCTGGATCCAGTAATGAGTCCTCCCCTTCCCCAGAGTTTTCCCACCCGTCGCCCTGGGCAGGCTGGGGGCTCTGACTAGTGTAATTGTGGTTGTGTGCAGCAGCTCTCTGGTCCTGCCCCGGGGAGGTGTATCAGCACATGGCTTACTCAAGAGTCCTGCTGACTCGGATCAATCACCAACATGAAGCTGGAGAGATAACAAAGGGCTTTCTTTTGCATTAAAAAAAAAAATAAATCTAGGAACACCTCATGCTTTGTCTGGCTCTGCCCACAGTATCCTATCCTGTGCATGCAGGGGCAGCTTGCAGAGGCTGTGTCAAGCCTGCTCTGGGTGCTCAGCCTGGCTCCTGGAGTCAGGGGATAACCTGAAGAGTGAGACCCCCACCTGGGTGGGTGGCAGCTTCTCGCCCCTCCTCTGGCTGTTCCAGCACCTCTGTAGTCTCACTTCTCAAGCAGACACTCTGCCCCTCAAAAAAAGCTTATATTTAACAGCTTTTCGTCACCCTGTCAGTGAGAGAATTTGCTTCTAAGAAAAAGGAGAGGTGATGGAGAAAAAATATCTCACTAATTCGTTTGCATGCTTCTGGCGGCCAGACCCAGGCTGTGTGTTTCACACTACTGCTGTTTGCCAGCACTGAATTCTGCTATGTTCTCGATGGTGAGAGAAGCCCCTAGGGCTGGTGCTCACTGGAAGGGACCCTTTGCCTTGGTCCTGACCAACATGTGCGTTCCTGGCTAGCAAATGTCAGCCAGTCCCTCGGTCGCTGAGGGAAAACCTTCTCAACATAAGGGAAAATCAAGCTTTAATAAAAATGAACCCCATTGATCTGAGGGTGTTCTAGAAATGCTGGGGATAAATGTCTCTGGCAAGCTTTGTCTGTCGTTCAACATCATCTTTTTAATTTATTGGTGGGTACCCCTGCTGCATGCGTTACATGCCTTTTCATTTTATCAGCTGTTGAAAGCAAATGGCAGCTCATCTGTGATCACCACAGCTCCCCATTGCCCTCCCTCAGCCCTGAACTGTGAGGCCTCTCGTGCCACACTGTTCCCTGTCCCCATGGGTGAGCGTGGCTGCATTAGTTCTCTGTGTGCCTTCCTCTGCCTATGACAGCTCCTTTTCCTGCTAACTGTTATTGAATTATACAAGCCTCTTAATTGTCTCAGTTTCCTGAAAGACTAAATCAAAGCAACTCTTTAGTTTATTAGTCTCCTCGCTGTCTGTCAGACCTGACACTGTGTGACTGAGCCTGTGTCAGGTGATATTCTTTCTCTGCTCTCCGCAGGCAGCTCCAGAGGAGTTCACCCTCCCGGGATGTTTTTATGCCCCAGAGTTGCATTTTGGGGACCTTGTGGTCCCCAGTGAGAACGGTTTCCAATTGCACGAGCACATGGCAGGGATGGTCTGTCCCACACATGCTGGTCTGTCCCGCGTTGATGGTGAATAATGGAGCTTCCAAAAGTGCTTGGCCCCAAGCTGCACACCCGGCTGTGACTCAGCCAAAGCGTCTGGTCCCCTGGGCAGAAGCACCTCGTCCCGCCACCTCCAGACAGGTCTCCTCCTGGCCTCTGCTGGCATCTGCCACGTGTCCCCTCCTCCTGCTGCACACTTGTCTCATCTGCTTGGCATCTCTCTGGACGTGCATGCGGCCTCCTGTCCTCTTCTCTCTGTGTCACGGAGCCCAGTCCCACAGTGACAGGTTCTGGTGCCTGTGCAGGGAAGGCCTTGTCCCTGGAAGCGGTGGCTGCATGGGTTGGCTCTGTGCTTTCCACACAGACAAGTGGTCAGTAGGACTCCTGGCCTGCTGGAGGTGGCTGAGTGCCCAAACGAGTTGGCTGTGCCAGCCTCAGCCTGGCTCCTTCAGGGCTGTCGGACTTCAGAAAAGCAACAGTTTCTACCCGCGAAATAGCAAAGGGAATAAAAGCCAAAGAGATAGAGATCCACTAAGAGCTAAATGCTATTAATGAGCCAAATGCTGTTATTTTTGCATCATATAATAGCTGTCTGATTTTAGTTTTCTGGGATTCCCTACAGAATACAACATGGATCTCAGCTTTCACACAAGGGATGCACTAGATCTGGCTGCATTGGTCCTGACCAACAGTGAGAGCTGAGGCATTAAGGAGACAGACACAGCTTCCACCTAACTCTGCCTTGCTGTCAGTGGCTCTGTCCCACATGGTGGCTGATCTCTGCAGGCACTACCCCCTGGAAGAGGGTCTCTTCCCTTGCCAGCCACCAGCAGCAGCCCCTGCCACCTCCTTTCTTTCCTGCTCAGGCATTTGGCACCAACTATATGCTTGTCAGCTCCAGAGCTGTGGGGCTCTCTTTACGAAACTTTCTCTATGGGATAATTCTCAGTGCTGTTGTAAAAGCCTAGCTGTGATGACAGTTGCTCAAATGCAAACTGATCTCCTCTCTCCCACGATGATAGATCACCCATCTGCCATGTGAAGCCAAAATCCATAGGCTTCCCCTTTGCTTACCCAATTTGGCCAACCCCGTGTGCAACGAGTCCCTGCTGCTTGGGTGCTCCCTTGGGAAGCTGTGGGATCTGCTTTGTGCAGGAATACAGCTGCATTTGAAGAAAAGCGGCAGAATCCGGCCCACAGAGGCTGACATATGGTGAGGCAATATATGTTTCCTAGCATGTGGACCCAAAAATTATTCCTACAAGGTGCACAGTCACATTGATTGTATTACTGGATTATCAAATGATTAAAGCCATTAACAATCCACTCTTGAGCAATCAACATAACAATGTTTAGTTGCCTTGCAGTAACAATTAAAAGATGAAGCAATTTGCAGTAATTAGGTAGTATCTGGAAAAAGTAGTCCTCATTAAGAGAAGTTAAAAGGACTTTTTAGTGCGGTTGAGATGAACCTAGCAGGCCAATTTCTTTCCTCCTTTTCCTCTCTCCTCCCCCCTTGCATTTAAGGAAAACAATCTGTTCTTGTTTAGCCTTACATTTTGGAAAAGATCAAAAGGGGATGTAACACAGGATGGCTTGCTGTGCAGGCAGGGGGCATCTCAGGACTGCAGAGCCAGAGCCGCGAGCTGCTTTTTGTGGGGGACCTGTCCCAAACCATTGGGCTTTTGGGTGCCCAGTGGGATTTCAGACACAGCACCAAAATCTCAGCAGCACTTCCAACAGCTCTGTTTCTCAGCAGTGATTGCTCATTCAGGAACATTTGCGCTACCGACGGTTAGAGGCAGTAGCTCACCTCCTGCAGTGATCTCTGTGCTGGTGACCGCTGGTATTTGCTTTAAAGAAAAGCTTATCTATGCACATTTATTATTAATGGGCATTGCTCTGTGTGGATGCTTCAGAAGATGCTCCGTTTCCTCATGCAGCAAAAAAGTAGACGTGTCCCTGTTCTGAGTCCAGCCTCCAGCCATGTACTCTGACATATACAAGGTTGATGTTCCTTTGAGTTTAGTGCTGTCAGAGGAAGAAGGATGTGGAATGTGCTTTTTAGCACAAGGTCTGTAAGAAACCCAGGTGCAAAAGTCTTGGTCTCTCTAACAGAGTAAAAACTAATCCAGTGCCTGTTACTCACCTCCACATGCTGCGTACCTGCCAGTGAAAGGCTTGTGAGATCCATAGCTCATGCAGGGATAGGTATGTTACTTCACTGAAAAATAACCTCCTTGGTGACAGTCCAATCGTTCTGTCTGGATGACTGTGCTCCACAATGCCGACAGATATTCCACCTGACGGTATGAATGGAGACATTTAAGTCAATAAGTAATTACAGAAACTGGGATCTTGCTAGATTCCCTCCTTTATGCTCGCAGAAGGTGCAAGGCTGGGATTTCTTCTGGCCTGCAGCAGGCAGGGCTTTGGTTTTCTGCACCATCCAAATGGCAGCCAGTCTGTGGCCTCCAAACCATACTGGGACACTTGTGTCCCTGGAGAAATGCCATCTATCTCCACATGGAGTTTATAACTATACTGATGGCGTTAGGAGATTGCAGACGAAGTGGAAATGGCACAAATTCAGAAAACCAGCTTGGGAGAGTGCACACAAATATGGTTGCCCTACTGCCCTGCAACTTCTTGAAATGTTAAAACACACCAAGTGAAGTGGCCTTCGCCACATTTGAAGCCTGTGTAGCACTTAGAAAAGGACAGAGAACTTGAGCTCTATGATTCCCAACATGAACATGATTGAGAGGGAATATGGTGAGGGGGAAGGGCCTGGATTGCCACTGGTGATGCAGCACCAGTATGTCCTCCTTGGCTGTGTCCATATGGAGTACCATCTGGTGGCAGGATGCAGGCTGTGCCTTCGCGCTTCCCTGGAACACGCAGCTGCTGGGACGCGCATTGCCATTCGAGGCACAAAAATTAGAAATTATATCAGATACTGTAAAGTTGTCATGAATTATATGAACTGATAGGAGCCGATGTTCTTTAGCAAACTACTGCTGTCATGAATAGAAAATGAGAATGGATTGAACTACATTAGTGCTGTGAGAGTAAATCATCTGCAGTTTCTGGAATATTTAGAAATATGAGGATACCCTGAAGGTATCCTTTGCTGATGGGGAGACTGGAGTGAAAAATGCATTAATGGTGGGTAGACATGGTTGCTACGATTATTTATGTAGTCCTCAGAACAGCATTTGAAATAAATGATTGCAAGTACCTCAGACAACAGGACTTAGGTACTTTAAACCCAGGCAACACTCTTGTACATGTAGCCTTGTTGACCTTCAGTGTCATGGCTGGAACAGGGCTGACACCAAACTGAAATCACTCCACATTCACCTTTGAGTGCAATACGTGAGGGTCAAACAGGTTTGTTCTAATGTGCAGTAAGACGTGACTGGGGATTACAATGCAGGTGTAACAGCGAGGATGTGACTCCATAGATCACTGTCGTTAATCAGCATCATGGGGCATTTCTTGAGTACATCATCCGTTTTGTGTCTGATGCCCATGCAAACCAGGTGCTCCCAGCAGAAATAGATGATGGGGGGTGTCCCCAGCATGCTGGAGCTGGAAGGAACCTTTGGGTCAGGCACAAGCAATGTGGTCACCTTAAAATTTGGGAAGAGCTGGAGGCGGGCCTGGCAGCACGGCCAGAGCTGTGGTCTGCGCTGCTGTGGGCCAGCCAGGAGATCACACGTGGGGGATAGAGCTGTGGTGACCCCTTGACAGAGCTCAGTGGGAGCCCCTGCTTGGATAAAACTGTATGTAATGGAAAAGCAGAGTGATTGAATGATGCTTTGGTGCTTCTCTTAAGTGCTGTTGGTGAGTGAGACCCAGCTGCAATGCTACTGCTTAGCACATGGCAGCAGAACCTGTCCCTCAGTGCTGGACCCACTGCAGGCAGCAGTGGAAAGATTGCACTGGGGTTCAGCAGGGACAACCTGGATACCTGAGTGCTGCAGATGTGCGTGATGGAATAATCTTAGTTTCAGCCTGTATTTATGTCCCGGGCTTGATATTCAGGCTGCTTCCCAGAGTAATGGACTCTCCTGGAATAATTTATTCTCGATTCCAGTAGTGTGCGTGCATCTTTCTGCCTTTTATTCACAAATAAAAATTATGTGGAATGCTGTCTTACAAGAACAGAAATATATTTAGTGATTCAGGTGGTGTTATAAAGCATGAAAATGAAGCTCATGTTGTCAGTCAGGGTATGCTGAGACGTGTTTATATTGTTGGTCATAATTTCCTCGCTTTAAAATATCTGGTTCTGGGTTTGAATTTGCACAGGAAAGCAATTACACTAAAAGAAGAAATGTAATGGAGATGCTTTAAAGAAAAAGTGTGCATGCATGTATGTATATATGCATAAATATGTACTTTATAATATCTATTTATAAATCTAGAATAGACTGTAAATCAAATATGCTGTCAGTGCAAGGTAGAACCTCATATTTCACTGAATTTGTCAGGAATTTCCAAAGTCTGAGCATGTCATACCAGTCCCACATTGAAAACATTTAGAAATGCTCAGGTCTTCATTATAATGGCATCCAGACACCCTGTTATAGTGGGCAGTGCTCAGCAGCTTCTAGTGCTGCTTTAAATTAAAGGTTATTCCCATTCTGGAGATGGGGATAAATGATACATTTGGTACTATCCAGGAAATCTGCGCAGCATAAAAAATTGGTGCCCTGTCACTGAGTCCCCTCCAAACAGAGCACATATGAGCCCATCCCACCTCTTGTCTGTATCAAAGGTTTCCAAATGTTTTTAAGTCTTGAGCTCAGTTTGGCATGGTTTTATGGTACTTTTATGCTAATCTTGAAAGCAGTAATTATATCATTTCTTGCAAAATCACCCATAGCAAAAGATTATACAGTTCCTCTCTCTGATTGCTGCTGCAGTTAGGCCTCCTGGAATGCCTTTCAGACTGCTGCTGAGTCCTGACTGCACCCAGGTAGATGCGAGGTGCCCCACACAGGCGCCCACCTGTTGTCATAAAGTGCACCATACCTCTGGCCCCATTCCTTTTTTGGTTTTCCCCTGGAGAATCAGAACACAGAGCAAAAGCCTGCTTTCTCAGCTAAGGAAAAGTCCGGGTCCTGGTGTGAAACCTGTCATCCAGCCCAGGTGAGCTCCCCTGGTTGGTGGCTTGTCATTAATTCTCATTAGGGCTCATGTTGCCATGCTGATGGGTGGCTGGGGGTTGCAAAGAATGAACGAGCTCCTGACTACTCGATCATATCCCCTCTTGAACTAATTTCTGGCTGCAATGGCGGCTGCTCAGCAGCACAGTACGTGGGGAATTAATTAGCAGTGTACTTCTCCCAGGGAGTTATTCTGCCGATGCCCTGGGCACTGCAGTGATAGCACGCCATCTCGAATCATCAGGGTCAGCCCTGCCTTTCTGCTGCTGTAGCAGCTCCAGCACTGCTGGGGTAGGGTTTTGCCATGCTCCTGCACTTTCCTCCTCCTCAGAGGTGCGGGTGGCTCCTGGGCCGCCTCTCCAGAGGATGGAGCAGCCCTGGCTCCTGTGAGCCTGCCCTCAGCCCGCCATGCTGGTGAGGGGCTCAGTGTGCCTGAGGATAGCTCTCTGCATCCGCAGCAGGAGATTTCTTTCCCCTCACCTCCTTACTTGATCTTGCATTTTCACCCTGGGCTGCCACGTAAATGAGCAGGGACATGGGCTGTGTGGCAGGGTTGGACCAGAACCTGGCCAGAGGCCTTTTGCATATGCAACTGTTTGATGTCTGCTCTCCCATCCTGACCTACATAGAGTTGAGAACTTTCTGCAAATCTGAGATATTTTTTTTTTTTTTCAATGAAATCGTATAAAAACTTTCTTTTTATTCTTCCTTGTCCCCCCACTTTCTGTAGAAAGGTCAAGTTGTTCTCATCGATACATCGATTATGCATTTCTCCTTCTACTGATCCTCTTTAAAGACTGTCCTGATAGGTGCCTTGGATACTAATCCCTAAATGCACATTTTGAAGCTGCAGAAAAAGAAGAAGAATCTCCTAAAATGGATTTGAGGTTTGCTGGCTTTCTATGCTTCAGCCAGCAATTTACCCCTGTAGAACAGCCCTGAAAGCTTTGGGAAATGATAATACCTCTGATTTCAAAATTTTTGATGTTGGGTATTTAAGGGAACAACAAAGCTTTAGTGACTGTGTGCTGCTTGAAAGGAAGAAGCGTTTCTTCCTATTCCAGCTTTGTAAAAGAGTCTCTCTTTTGTACAAAATACAGAAGGAAAGATATAATCCCGGCTGAGACCTGTCCATGTGTAATTTAGCAGAAGTCTTTATGGTTCAGCCTCGACAGCCCCTTACAGCCAGGCGGAGCTGTATTTCTTGCTACCAGTTTAAGGCTACAGCTTACAACTAAATCTTCATTTCTTTTCCTATGGGGCACAAGACCTACTGAGGCGGGTGCATTTGGCTGAATTGTGTCCTGTAGTGTCTTCACGGCCCTGCTGGCAGTCAAGTTTCACTTTCTTAGGCAGCGCTCAGTCCAATTCTGTCAGTTTCATTGTGAATTCCTTTCAAGCTGCAGGATATAACATAGTAATTAGCATCGTTCCCTGCACAAGCGTTGGAAAAGAGGCACCAGGGAATTGAGCTAATATCCCTTCTGCAGGGACTTCCTGCAAAGCAGTGGACAGGAGCAGAGGAGAAGGAGTGAGACTCAAGAAGAAGTCTCAGCTGAATGTAGCCCCAGGGTTTGGCACAGGGTGGAGTAAGGAAGCTCCCAGGCTGGAAGGCCAGGTGGGGTTATGTGCCAGGGGGCTAATGGAGGAGCTCACCTTTGCTACAAGAAGTGGGTAATTTAGCAAGAGCCTGGGGCTGGCTATGAGCACAAGAGGATAGCTCCCAGCATCACACCTGCCAGTTTTCTGCTGTGCCCTGTAAACCTGTGGCTTGCCCTGTGCAGAGATTCTGGGATGAGGAGAGGAGCAGTCAAGACCAGACTGATCCTGCAATGTGCAGTAATTCAGGTGATATGGAAAACAACCACAGTATTGAGTGTCTGACCTCAGGGCACCAAGGTGAATGGGAAGTGGATGCAGAGCACGCACAGACCCAGCCAAGGAACCTTGAGACTCTTGACTCCAGTTAATAAGTTGCCAAGACAACAACAATTGGAACCATCTTTGATGTTACACGTAGAAAAATGTAATGTACAGAGGTCTTGTGCCATCCAGGACATCTGAGACCTTTGAAGGATGCAAGCAGTATGAACATGCTGGGCTCCAAGAGGAAGCTGCTGCTGACTGCCAGCACCCACGTGCTTGGGCATGGCCCCCCACTGCTGCGCTGTGCTCAGCTGTGTTTCAGTGCAGAGCAGCTCCGCAAAGACAGCATTGATCTGAAATTTAAATCCAATGTAGTAACTTAAGCGTTTTCAAATGCCTCTGAATCAATGAAAATGATTGAAGGCAAGATCCAGACGGCCGCATCGCTGCGTCGTATAATGCAGGCCGAAGGTTGTCATTTTCTGAGCAAGAGCATCTTTCGTCAGGGCCTTAGTCTTCAAAGAGTTGCACATGCCACACATTACTCATCCTAGGAAAATCCTTTAACACAAACCCTTTTTCTCCCCCCACTTAGTAATCGTCAGTGCTGTCACTGGGATTGTGATCTAATCCTTTATGGATGTTGTTCTGTTTCATGCTTCCTACCGTTCTGGGAATGAGTCATGTGCATGGTGAGCTGAGCCACTGCGGGCAGATCTGATTGAGAGCCACACAGAGATTCTATGAGAACTCTATCGGGGTCTTCCAGCCTCTTCTCAGCAACAGAGCATCATGGCAGCTCTGTCTGGAACAGACAGAAGTTTCTGGACGTGCTGGGTACTTAAGTGCTGTTTTCATAGTGTAATCTTACTAATTCATACGTCTCCACTTGCAAATGTCCCATCAGTGCAGCTGTTACTGGGGCAGGCTGACTGGGATCTGCTGGGTGATGCAGTGGAGGTCATCGCCTCCCATTACAGGCTGGCTAAACTGGCATGTAGCTTCCAATTCTAAGTGCTCAGTGGTGCTCTTGGTAACACCATTCTCCATTTAATTTTCTTCTTTCATCATTCTTAGCATTTGATTTGCTTTTTCAGTTGCTGATGAGCACAGCACTGATGTTTTCAGGGAACGTCACCAGTAGCTCCAGTTCCATTCCTGAGCACAGACAGCTTGCTTACAACAGCCCCTGAGGTGTGTGCACGGTGAGGCTTTATTTCCCCATGGCATCTGTCAGCATGGAGCATTGCCTGCTTTTTTACTACTCAGTCATTCATCACCGTGAGGTCCTTCTGCAGCTCTTCCCAGTCAGATCTTAAATTATTAACAAACTTTGCCAGGTAGCTGTTCACCCTCGTTTCCATTTCAAATACAAATACACTGGGCAGCACTGAACGGAGCAGATCCCTGTAGATAACCTCCTCCACTGTGAGTACTGACCATTTATCTTCTTTTTTAATTTTGCCTCTACTGAACAGTTGTTATTTCAAGAGAAGATCTTTTCTCCTTTGCCACAACCCCTTAGTATCTTTAAAGCCCTTTGGTGAGAAGCTTTGCCAAAAGCTCTTTGAGGGCTCCTGTACATTACGCCAGCTGTCTGCCTGTTATTCCTGCAGCAGTGACACTTCAGAGCGCATCCCAGCACCTAAACAAGGAGGCTCTCAGCAGAGCATCTTTGTCCTGGGAGGGGACCTGCGGGGAGCAGCCTGCCAACACAGCTAAACAGGGAGCTTGCACATGGGTGGTATGAGCCACATGTCTTAATCTCTGCCTCAAATTTCCAGTTTTGCACAGACTGAATGTCATGGTTTTGTGATTTTTGGTCTTGAAGGACTTGAATGCAATTTCAGGGACTCAGCTATTCTGGTGGTTAGCGCTATACGCACACAGGTATACACAAAGATTATTTCTATCTGTAGATCAGAACAAAAATTCCACACGAGCCATTTGGGACTATCAAATCCATAGATATTATTGAGGTAGAATCCTGTCTTCTGAAAAATCCCTATTATAAGGTTTTGATTGTGCCTCAGAACTGCTGGAGGAATTGTATTTTAATGTAGCTTATTTTCTTCTTGCAGCTCTCAGTAGGCACACACCCACATGAGGCTATTCTAAATGATGGTGTCATTACATTTGAACCCTTAGTAACAGGGTGTTTTCAGCAATTGAATTCATATGTTTAATTTTGATTTTTTTTTTGTTTTGTTTCTGTAAACAAATTAAAGTCTATGATGGTACAGCTTTCTAGTGAGCCTGGAGGTGTAAAGAAAATGTTGAAATGAAAATTAGAGCTGTGCAAAGCCTTTTTTTTTTAATGAGCTCCATAACGCATCGACTTGAGTTTGCAGCAACCTGGAAGCTCAGCATGGCTCGGAATTACAGCGGGGCTCGGAGTTACAGCAGGGCTCCCTGGCCAAGGCAGCGTGGCTGCAGCCCATGGGGTGACCACCAGCAGTGCATGACACGGCGAGAGGAGCCAGCTCTCAGTGGCACTGCATTCTTACGCTGCTGCCAGCTGCCCTTCCCCATGCAGTGCAATTGGACGGGATGGTGAATGTGTGGGTTAGGCAAAAACGGAGGGAAATTTAAGGAGGTTGTTGCCCCCTATGGGAGGTAGTGGTGCTGCGAAGGTTAGGAGATGTAATCTGGGACACCTTTCAGGTGTGAACGTTGTGCTGAAAGGTGTCACCAGGACGCCACTTTGTGTGGCATGTGAGTGTTTGTGTCTTTCCTCTGGAGATGGGGTTTTTCCCTCTCTGCTCCATATCTGCACAGCAGGAGCAATACAGACCCTCGTCCTTCCCCTTGCAATAAATGATGATGTGGGAAGCAGCGAGTCTTGCTGTACTTCCCACATCTGGGTATGTTAATGAGATATCCTTTTCCTGAATGTTAATAACTTAACACACACGTATAAAACTTCCTGCCTTAAGACACAGAATGATCTGTAACTATTAGGGATTACAGCTAAATGTTCCTGTTGCAGGAGTTTGAATCCTAGGGCTGTTCATCATGGGATTTTAATATTCTTGTCTGGAACAGCTGGTGCCAGTGGAAGTGTGCTGGACTAGACAAAGCATGAGCCTTGTCCTCCCTCATCCTATTTTCATATATTTTGATTTCCATCTGTATGAGATGTTCCTGTGTTTCAGGAGATGAGCAGAGTGGGAGTGATGGGGGCTGTCAGTGGGAAGGCGGAAGAGGGAGGTGGGAGAGTGCCTGGGAAGAGCCATTTCCTTGCTACTGCTGCAGCATCAGCTCAGGTTGCAGGAGTGGGCTGTGATGAACAAGTCCTGGTTGTTATACAGAAAGATTGTCCCCACCTTCCCAAACTTTTAACTTGAGAGAGTCACAAATGCAGACCAATGAGATGGAAAAGTAGAGATCTGGATGTGTTAGGCAGCTTTTTAGACGCTGTTTGCAACACAATTAATGAAGTCTAATGAATGCTTTTTTTTTTTTTTTTTGTTAGCAGAAACTAGAATATTAATGAACAGTTTGGGAAGAGAAACAAAATGAAGGCTTGCAAAGAATCTCTCTAATAGTGAGGGGCAGTGGAAGAAAGTAAGAAAGTATTTTCTGTGAAGTGGGACAGCATTGGGCTAAAAAAATTGAGTATCAGTTTAGACTGAGTGTGCTGGTGGGAGTGAGCAACAGATTGGATGGGAGTTGTATGGAGAACACGTGCAGGAAATGTACATGTTACGTTTGGTGTAGTGGGGATCAGGGCTATGGGGAGGATGTACAGAGTAGTGGCATGCTCAGGCAAGATGCTGATTTTGGCAGCTGTGTTTGCCATGAGCTTTAATTTCTCAAGATCAGGGAAGACATTATGCTAATGGAGGCCTGAGACAATGAGAACGCAGACAACAGCTCCAGTTATGCAGCTGAATACAAAATGCAAGGAGACATAATAAAGAACTTTTAAAATTCAGACATGCTCCAGAGAAGAAGCTGTAGAGGCTCAGAGTGGAAGCTGGTGTCTGGGTAGGCTGCCTGCACATCCAGCAGCACAGAGTGACAGAAGGGGACAATCACAAGAGGTCAGGAACACTTCCAGAAGGAGCACGGGAGCTGTAAGGAAAGTGCCTGAGCTCCCGGTATTTCTTGCTGAGCTCCTGGGTATGCAGAAATGGGGAGAAATGGGAGCATCAGTCCCTGGGACTGAGGTGTCTGAACAAACACACAGCTTCCAGGGAAAAGCCAGATCTACTGCGCACGGGGGAAGTGACAGATCTGTATGGTGGAAAGAATAAGTTGTCTGCCTGCATGTAAGAAACATCCTTTTAGCATAGGAAAAGATTCACCTGTGGCGAGAGGAGAAATCCCTCTGATCACCACCCACCTGCTTCTCTCAGGCACTCTCAGGAGTGCCTTGCTGTGGCATGGTGCTTCGCAGCTGCAGCAGATGGAGACGAAGCGTGGCAGCACGCAGCTCCTCCGTTTACCCTTCTTTCATGCTCCCAGAAACGTCACAGCGGCTGAGCAGAGGGATGTTGCAGTGTTGCTGTGGATGCAGTGTGCAGGTGTGCAGTGAAGGCTCACAGCTGCCGAGACAACCTGTGCACATCTCCAGCTGGGCAAGCATCTGCTCAGGCACCTAAGGATGGTGATGCCGGTGGTCACTTCTATCTTCCTCACCCCGCACCCCAGGGTAATGCCACTGTTCTCAGGGAAAGGGAAGGAATCCTCATTCCTTAATTGTGAGTATCAAAGCCCCAGCAATGAATTCACGGTGTGCAAGATGCTGAGCACCTACCAGGCTGGGGAGTACCACGGTGCTATGCTCTGTCCTGTCCACATCACACCCATCCTCTGGATTGCTCTGGGAGAAGGCATCCCTGCTTCTGGAGTACCATTAAGGGAGAAAACTAGCTGGCAGGTATCAGTTCTGAGCTGCTCTTATCTGATTTATTGTGAAAGTCACCTCTTTTGATTTAGGCAGTGCTGATAGTGAATGAGAAAACATGTGTTTCTAAAACAATGGCAGTGAAAACATTTCTTGTCAGGGACTGTAGTTTATTGTCTTACTGCTTGAAAGGTAAAAGATCCGGCAGGGAAGACACTGTGTCATCATAAAGCAGATGTGGATTATACAATGCGACACTAACTTCCTGGATAATGCTCAGCACCGTGTCTGAGCGCGGGCTGCATCGAGACAGCTGTGCCTTGGTGGCTGCACAACACCTTAGTGCTCACAGCTCTGCCAGATCCGGCTTTCTAGACCTGAAAATTTGGAGACAATTGCTCTTATTCCTCATTTTGTTCAGCACTTGGCCCGGGGCTTTTCCCAAGGGAAGGATCTCCACAGTTTTGTTCGACACCTCCTCACTTCCCCATGCTAGGTGGCTCTTGCAAACACCATCTCCGCTGAGACATGCCTTGGGGCACCCAAGCAGAAAAACCTTTACAGAATCAGCATGTGTGTCTGTGTCCGTATTGACTGCTTGAGCCAGAGTCCAGCTTTGGTTTCCCCTGTTGGGAGGAGACCCTGCAGTGCATCCCAATCCCCTCTTGCTGCTTGACCCCTCTCCCCAAGCCCATTTGCCAATGTTTGCTTCCTCCATTTGGCAGCTCACCTCTAAGCCCCATTGTATTTAAATGTTTAACTGCTCTCAGACCTTAATTAAGTGTAGTAGCAGCAGCAATAGCTATAGCTGTAGGAATAGCTGTGATTTCTCCTATCTTAAATTTTAATGGCTTTTGTACAAGGCTCTGCAGAAAAGGTGATTAATGGCATCCAGAGAGACTGAGGTAAATGTTTCTCCATGATGATTTTTGCCCTTTCTATTCATGACTCCCTTTCCTGACTTATGAAAAACTAAAAGGTCCACTAAAAAATAATTCTGTGATTACATTTTTTTTTTTTCTGGGGTTCAGTAGGTGCTTAATACAGCACTTAATATATGTGTTGAACAGAAGCTGATCTTTCAAAGACCCGGCTCATGGTGGTCTCCATGCCAACTCAGCTTTGCTTTGAGCAGTAATTCCTAATAATGTTGGTAGTCTCCAAGGATTCGGTGGTTTTGGAGGCTAACTTCCCCTAGGCTAACCTTTATTTTTTCATCTCTTGTACTGGGCCAGAAGGAGTAGATGGACTTTTCATTTGATAAAAACATCAGTGCTTGAAGTTTTATTGTTTTAGGTGTGTGGAATGGGTCACTGAGTCATAAGATGTGAAACATCTGTTTGCATTTGCAGTGAGATGACCAACGGAGTCCTAAAACTAGAAGGAAAAAAAGGGAAAAATAAAAGCTGTGAAAAACCCTAGGGTCAATCAGCAGCATCATGATTATTCTCTGATACAGAAAACATTTATTGTGACTTGTAACGATGTCCACCAGGTGGTTAATTATTAGCGTAGATATTGTCACAGTGGAAGAAAGTGAATGCAATCCACACAAAACCCTCCCAGATAAGCAGCAGCATAAAGGTGATTAAGCTGTCAATAAGAAGAAACACAGAGAGGGGGAAAGCGGGTGGGTTGCAGTACATGCCCACAATCTAAACCCACACCACAGATTAGAGCAACCGTTTACATTGTTAATATTTGTCCTCTTGCAATGCCTCTGAGGTTTAGCCACCAACCAGGATCCCTCACTGCTAGGCACTGCACTGATCCTAAGTACGAAATGCCTCCGCATTAAAGAGCTTATGATTTAAACATTAGCCAAGAGACAGCGGATGGGCATGAACAGACAGATGAGCGTGTACGCGGTACCGGTGAGGGCCGATCCGTGCAGCACAGGCTGGCCCAGCACGACCACAGCCTACCTGCTGTCATTTTCTTATCTTGTAAGCAACATGGCAAAAGCATTGGCGCTTTGACAGTGCGTACATCATGAGATATCTTCCCAAATGTTAATTAAGCATTGTCGAGCCACAGTGGTAATATTACAATCCTCATTTTGAAATGGGAATATCTGAGGTAGACAGCTTTGCAAAGCTGGGCAGGGCAGCCCACAGCTCCTGGTTTGGGCAGTGGCACGTTAGGAGATGAACCTCATCATCCCCATTGCTCCTCAGCTCCCCATTCCCCTGCTCACGTCTCCCAGCCAACCGTGCGGAGATGACTGTGAGAGGCAGTTAGCTGTATTTCAAAGAACGTGAACAAAGGCAGTAACAAAAGCAAAACTTCAGGTGACAGTGTGAAGAAAAAATGATAATTTTTTTTTTTTTTTTTTTTGAATTACAGTATTGTCATCCTGTGTTGGAAGGAGCTCAGATCTCAGCTCGCAGCTTTTTTTGAGCATCGCTGCTTCCTCTTTGCCTGGCACAATCAAACACTGGCACGTCAGTGCCTCTGGCTCATACACCGAGCCGTGCATGTGATCTCTTTCTAGATCATCAGTGTACCAGCCTCAGGTTTTGACAAGTTCTTGAAGTTTCTTGGGCCGTTTGTGCAGTGATGGCCCTCAGTGGAACCAGTGTCCACCTAACGACAGGTGGCAAGGTTAAGTATTTTAAGCAGGTGTTTTTAGACTGAGTCTAGGAAGGAGAGTAAACTTTGATGGTTTTTATTTTGTCTTTCTGGAAACCTAATGTGTTTCCTATGGCTCGTGACCACAATTCATTTCCAAGTGATTTTCTCTTGGCCAATTTCCATTTATCATTTAAATAATCTAGCAACAAAGAGGATGAGGTATTCTGCAAGAAGGTGTATGACTCAGTAATCATTCTACCTTCATATCCCCTTTGGGGGGAATTATTAGAGATGAAATGACCTTCCTGGCTATCAAGCATTACCATTGTAACACAGATGGATAATATGACACCCTTGACACAGAGCCAAAGGCAGGTCGAGCTGAGTGTGCTGTACCCGATCCTGCAAATGACAGAGACATGATTAAAATGAATGTGAGAAAGGAGACCAAGAGTGATGGGAGCCCTCTGCTATCTCACAGGAGATTGGGGAATCTAGCTGTGATGTATCACCTTTACAGTACTTCTCATTTGGGCTGTGATGAGGGGAATTTGCTGTCTTTACTGTCTTCTCAAGGGACCTTGATCTCTTTGTGGTCTTTAGGAGGAAATGATGCCTAGTGGATAAAGCCCTGCTAGTGAAACAAACACCATTTCACAGTGGTGAAATTCAGTTTCTTCATTTGTGTGTTGGTGAATATTTTATATCTTTTATACAAGCTGCTGAAAGTGATGACTGGTGAACTTGCTCACACAGAGCTACATGGAAAAGTAAATGTTGCTGTCTTGCATAACTTTTTTTTTTTACTCCAGAGGGTGCTTGGGCAGTCAACAGGATACTTCAGCACTTATTGCCTCAACTTTTGGGCTGAGAAACTTGTGTAAGATTTTTGCTTTTTATAGTCCCATGAGCTCTCTTCACGTTTCTTGGGTAGGCAGCCATCTGTGGTGTCTAACACTGTGGAACAGTGTTTAACAGAACTGAGATTACAGAGCAAAGTCAGGAAAAGTCCACATAGATCCTCAGACCTGAATTCATCTGAAGCAAATCCATCTTGCTAGCACAATCATATTTTTGCCCTTAAGCAATGTATGATGAGATATCAGAATTGATATAGGGCCCTAATAGCCTCCAAGAGGATGTATTGCCCCATCCTGATCTTTCTTGCAGACTAATTTAGTGTGTTGATTACTATGGTGTTGCCAAGGGGTCTTAACTGACCTTCAGTGGTGAGGACGTTGGCTTTAATCATGGCTGGTGTGGGTGTGCAGTTATTTACATTATTTAAATCTCTGTTTTACTTAAAATGAAAGTTTGCAGAGAGAATGGCATGAAGAACTGTTTTTCTTAGCTACCACCTCCCTGTAAATTGGAAACATGGATCCCTGCCTCTCAGGAAGGAAAACACACAGAATGGTGACCGAGAATGGATTTCATAAGATGCAGGAAAGAAAGGCCAGAAGGAAGGCACAGCTCTTGACATGAGTCAAGCAAGCCTGTGAACTCAAGGGCTTCCGCTCCATAGCACGTCGTGTCTGCGCCTTCAGGACGCTCTTGCCACTCAGTATTCTGCTGATGGAGCAGAGAGGTTCTGAAGTCCTCTAACTTCATTTTCTGGTTCAACCTCAGGAAAAGTTGTGCAAAGAGCATGATTTATCATGACTGTTATGGTGATCTACTGTGATTTAGTGATGAAATTACAATGATAGATCATAGTTAATTATGATCATTAAAAGACATCAAAAATGCAATCGGCTGTTCATCATATACCTTTTAAAAGAAAAAAATACATCGGGTTTTTAAAGACTAGGATTCTAGGTGTTGATAAAATTAGAACATGTTTTATTCATGCTGTGATACCGCGTTCTTTCTTCACTGAGCTCGTTGTCTGGGCATTTCACTTCAGAGGCACTGGGGAAGGATTTGAATGAGAATTTAGTGCAGTGTAAACAACCGTGGGTCCTAGTTCTACCCTGGGCTCCATGGGGTGCAGGTCATGCCTGTGTGGGGCACGATATGGAATTCTGTAGGGTCACATCCATGGGGAGAGCACATGAAGCACTGCAAGGTGCAGAGCAGCACCCTGGCAAAAGCTGTTTGGATTCTGGAAAAACATATTTGCCCCCATTTGACCTTGATTAAAGTCTAGCACAGTTTAATGAGGCAGCATAAAATGCAAGTCAAATGCTCAATAGGGAAAATCTTGTCAGACATAAGGAACAACTGGGATCAAGTCAGTCAGAGCTTCTTTGGAGTTTTAATGACCTGTTAGATTCAGCTTTACTGTAGGGTTTTACAAAAAAATAAAGTGATAATGACTGAAGGGAGTGTCATTAGTATTGGAGTGAGATGGCTAATGGCTCCAGATTACTCACAGGTGTCAGGGAAGAAAAGTTTCTCCCTAGGCAGCAAGCTCTGTGATAACCATCAGCATTATTATTGGCACTGCAGGAGCGCCTCTCAAGGTTAATGGAGACTCACCCCCTTTTTTGATGGGGAGAAGTTAGGATGTGCACAGAGGAGAGGGAATGGGAAGAGTGAGCTCAGTGCTGGCATCCCTGCCTTGGTGCACAATCCGCTGAGGGGGGTTTGGCAAGACTTGGGGGAGAAGCATATGGTTGAAAGCAAGGACTGGAACGTTTAATAAATATTACTGTTATAATGTGTTGCTATTATAACTCAGTATCCTAAAGGGAAAAGTAAGGTGTGATTTGATCGTGATCTGTAAGTCTCTGTGTAAGGAACAAACCTTTTTGTTGGGCTTTTCTGTTTAGCAGATTAAGTGCAGGAGTCCATGAAGGAAGCTGAGCATAGACATATCTATCTGTGACAGTAATTAACATTGGCACCACTTACCGCATTTCCTTTGGATCCTCAGAGTCTAGCAATGAGCAAATCAAAGCAGGGTACATTTTCAAAGAGGTTTGTTTTGATTTAAAAGAGAATTCAGGGAAGTCCAGTGGCCCCTATGATGCAGCGCTCCAACTCAGATGATCGCTTATCCTACTTGGCTTTAAAACCTGTAACACATTATTATGCCCCAATTAACAGATGGCAAACTGAGGACCAAAGAAGATGTGCCCAAGGTCAGACAAGATTGGGAAACTCACAGGGAATGAAAAACATCTGGTAACTGCATGCAGTAGTGAATCAATGCTGCAAAGAGTCACTGGGGGTGGTCAGTTGGAGAAACAGAGGAGGTCTCTGTGAGGTCTTGACTCTCATGGAGGTGCTGCTCTCCTGGGCTGCTCACACATGAGCTATGAGATTGGTCTGAGTTGCTGGCTGGGGCTGGGGTGGGATGTTCATGGGGGAGTGGGCTCAGCTTTCTTCTTGGAGATGGGCATGTTTGGTCCCTGGTCTGCTCACAGACACTCCATGCCCCGTGCTGTCATCTGGGTCCCAGCAAGTCTCAGTACAGCAAGGCTTTGACCTTTATGTTTAGAATATTTTTTCTTTTTGCCAAAAGGGCAAATACTTACAAGGGAGTTTCTTTTCTCCTGTGGGGCCGGTGTGCATGTAACGCACTTTTCATCTTGAGAGCAAAGTGTTTTTGCAGAGACAATTGAACAAAATTAAGAATGGCACATCATGATCGTTTATATCATGTGTATCTCAGAAAGTTCATCAATTCATATTACATTAGGGAATATGTAAACTAAATGTGCACTCATTTGGCATAGTCCTCAGAGCAATTATTCTTCAGTTGATTTAGTGCACTTGATAAAAATAAAGGTTAAGGAGAATGTTAATTTCAGATATTTTTCCTGTTTTTTTTTTTTTAATAAAGTGTTAAAATGGAGATTAATTCCAGACTTTATAATACTGCATCCAATTGACTATCATATAAAAATAACTTGCATAAATCAGAGGAACAGGCCTGATCCTCATGCTCAAATAGTCACAGGGAATTTTGACATTGACTTCTATAGGAGCAGGCCCAATGTCAAAACCTAGATATAACATGAATTTGTGCCAGACACGTTAGAGCTCTGCTAGGAACATCCTCATTGGAGCATAATAATTTGTGAGAGAGAGATGCACTGTGAGCACTCCTGGGGTTGGGGGCTGTGGGCAAAATGTTGGTGGCAGAACTAATTCCAGTCTGAGGAGATGAGAAAAACCAGTGTCTTGAAATGCTGTTGCTTCCAAATTTCAGCCCATCAGCCTACCAAAACCCTACATTTTCTGTCCGATTTTGGAGGTGGGAGAGTGTTGGCAGGACATCCTTAGGAGATAGTGAAAAGAGATAAAGCCACTGTGGCTTTTTTTTCTTGAGTTCAAGAGAGAGCAGTGAAAAACCTGCCAGTGCTGCCCTAAAATTGCTAATGAAAGAGAGTGAGAGAGGCATATCCTTCAATATGCTCAGCCAAAATGGAATTTTCAAAGGAGTCTGGATAAAGACATCAGACACAAAGAAATCAGTACCTAATAAAAGAACTTACCTGAGTCAATCCTGCTGATTGGCTTCAATAGCAGACATGTGGGTGTTGAAGCAGAATTCACTGCAGAAAGTAAAAAAAAAAAAAAAAAAAAAAGAAGAAGAAAAAAAATTATAGAGTGAAAAGGAAAAAGAAAAATGACATGCAGGTAGCAGGGAATGCTAATGACATGACTAGGAAAGGGTCTTTTCTCTGCAGGGTCAAGGGGCTGCTTTGTAGCAGCTGGGAGGAGTGGGAGCAGTCTTCTTCTCTCAGGAATGAATCAAGCCTATATCCCAAAGTGAATCTGGGGGCAGCTGGAGTGAAGGATATCTTCCCAGAAGAAAGATGGGATTATAAAAGTGAATAAGGAATTACATGGGAGTTATATATAGGGGATTTCGCTGTAGAAAGATGGGGTTACATTTATAAACCTATGGCTTATTTCAGAGAACTCTTATCCTTGGCTCTGCGATTGAGAAATTGCACATCTTCATCCTTTCTTTATTGCTTATCCTTATCACTGATGCTGAAGGACAACTCTTGGGTCCCTAGAGCTCCCTCAACCCTTGTCAGCCATGAGGAAGCGCTTTCTCCTTAACTTCACCCCCATGCTCTGACCCACCTCCCAGGAGCATTTAGGGTTAGCAGAAAGCCTCTCCTCCCTGGCAGATGAATCCCAGTGGTGCAGCACAGCACTGGAACCCATGCAATGGGGAGCGAGGCACTCACGGTCCATCGCCCACCCTTGGCATCACCGCCCCTGGGAAATCTGCTGTGCTGGGAGTTCTTAGCATCTGCATCTGCTGATGCCAGGAGGGGAGGTGAGCTCTGTGTTGTGCCCTTCCTGTGCTGCCCAGCTGGCCCAGGGTCTCCTCTTATGGACATGCATGAGTAAATGGGGGAAATTCTATTTTGCTCCTTTCGAATTGAGTTTATTTGGATTTGTATATGTAGGAGACTGCTGGATTTGTGAGCCATGCCAAATTTCAGACTTCCTGGTCCAAATCCTGTTGAACCATGTGCATCCAATTCTCTTCCCTCCCCCACTTCTGTGAGAGGGGGAAAGCGCTGGAATGCCCGCCTTGCGCATCGCTGCTGAAAACATCCTTGTCTTGGCTCAGGAAATGGGCCCTGTGATTCACACAGATCTTCTGTCCTAAAAAAAATCATCAATATGAGGTTTTATTTCTATATTTTTCCAATTTTTTAGTGGTTTTTTTTTGTTGTTGTTGTTTGTTTGTTTGTTTTGATAGTGCTATCCAAGTGTAGGCCTAAGAGTTTCAAACGTGGATTGTTGGTGACTCCAGTCTGCAAAGGGGCTTTTCTTCCTGCTATCAGAGAGCACAGGCAGACCACGGTGTGATGCCTTACTTCCATTAAGCTCGTTTTTTGGAACAACTCGTAATACTACACACTTGTACATTTTTCTAATAAGAGGAGCATGCCGAGCTGGAGTTCCTGCGATGCCAAATGTGATTTCACAGCCACTATCTGGATAGGATTGCCCTTTAACATCATCCAAGAAGTTCTTGTACACCCAAATTGTTCCGTCGTACATGGAATTGCCGAAGTAATTTGGTCTGAGTTATTTAATAAACTTTGCCTTGCTACAGTCCACAAAAAAATTACTATTTTCTCAAATTTCCTCATAATTCAGTTATTTCTTGCTAGATAACTTGGATGAGTGCATTGTGGCCTGTCGACTGTATGCAAGTGATTAATTAATTGCACATTTCTTGATGCTGAGTTTTAAGCGTATTGGTCAGTTTAATTAGATCAGTAGGCCACATGACGTGCTGCTGTTCTCCAGTAGGATGCATGCCTCTCCTTGAAAGAATCTTCCAGGAATAAAAATCCTGATCAAGCATTTAAAGCAGGCGTGCTGGCTGAAATGCCAGGATGCAGGCAACCACAAACTCAATCAATTGCGTAAGTGCTATTGGCATCCCGGAAAGTGAAGTGCTGAATTGTGCTAGTCTTCTTCCAAAACAGAATTTCAGCTCGAAAAAATATTCATAGAAATATTACCTAATAATCACTTTGCCAAGCTCAGTGCTGCCAGTAAGTTCAGTTGTTAAAACACATGTAAAGTACAAGCTCAAGCGAAGCAAATCTCTATAAAAATCATGTACAGAACATGCTTTCATCCACTCCTAGTTCTCACTGCACAGATATCACAGGGATCAACAGCATCTCTCTTTGCATTGTGTTTATCTCAGTTTTATATAACCTGAGTGCTGTGTGTATTCTGGCTCTGTCATTAATTTTAAGCTAGGTCAAATTCATACATATTAGATAATAACCATTTTTAGTCCCCAAATGTGTGTGTTAATTAATTTTATTTCATTCAGTGTAATTGTCCTTATAGCTCATTAAAAGAAGAGGTTGAAAATCCTCCTTTGTGCCTGGCTTAATTTGGGAAGAAATCACAGAAGCTGCCTTACAATTTCTCTGTCAATGCAGATCAGTTCTGACTTGCAAACACCCCACTGCTATTACTGACTCGAGTCGTTTCCTATACCTCGGTGTAAGCACGCATCACTCTAAGGAGACAGAAATTACATCCAAAGCCAGGAAGACCTAGTTTCACGTATTTTCCTTTTGAAAGATGTGAGTGTGTCGTATTGAAGGCAAACACACGCCGAAGCTGGTGCTGGAGGCCCACCTGCTTGAGGTCCACTTGTTCGTATTCCTCATCTTCCCATTCATTTGTCCAAGCTCTAAACACCGGTGAAGGTGCTGACTTGATGTTGAATGTCTTTTCTAGTGTCCGTGCCTCACACAGGAGGTTTCTAATGGGTTATTGACTGTAGTTTATTAGTAGGTTGTGGGTGATTTGTGAACTATATTTGGGAAGGATTCTGCAGCTGTTGTTGTCCAATGTTTATCAGCAGGACTCGTGTGTCTCAGAATTGTCTTTTTGCAGTGTCAACCACCGAAGCACTGAGACTGCTGCAGCCACATCACTGCCAGTTACTGCTTGTTAAAACCCCTGTTTACCATTTATCAGGAATTTATAAGCAAAACCCGAGCGGGCTGATCTCTCAATACATCCTTGAGAGCTGATAGTGCTGGACATCTTTGAATCCTCTTGCATTTTGTGACTTTCTTTTCCTGTGAAAGAGGGACTCTTCAGGGCTTTTTGATGTGAAGCCAGCATTTGAGATGTTGCATTTATACAGGAAGCGCGGATCCCTCTCAGTTCTCATTGATCTCAGCGGAAGACAGAGATGCTCAGCACCTGCTCAGCTTGCACGTATTCCCTCAGTGGAAGGCTAACCACAGCTTCTGCCTCTTGTCCCCCCAGTTCTTCCTTGCAGTTGACATCCTCCCTGAGTTGACTCGACATGTAATCCTGAATAACACATTTTAGCTTTGAGATAGCTACTTTGAGGTGCCTCTGTAAAATGCATGAAGCACCAGCCTGGGTCTTAGCTCCTCTGGTGAACTCATGGAGATCTGATCAGTTTGGAAGCATGGGAAGAGATGCAGTCCCACAGGGCATACGGCCTCACGGAAGGTGGTCCGCAGGGAACGGAACAACTCACCCTCTCCTTTAAATACACTGTTTTTCCTCATCTGAAGAGAATAATGGGCACTGCAGCACACACTGGTGATCATCAGACATGCAGTTTTCTGACCAGAGGGGAAGAGGTAGCCTGAGCCGAGGGGCAGGCAGAGCCTTCCCTTCCAGCTAATGGACTTTCACAGGAAGCACCCCTGATGGAGCTGCACAGGGGAGTCCACCTTTCGCTATTCCCCTTGAGGGTTTTTTTGGAACCATTTTTGCAATGCTGATCTTCCAAGCTAATGTCTTGAATTCCTTGCCTGGTAATGCAGTGCAGTCCTTTGAGACCCCTGGGCCTATTTAATTTCATGCAAGTATAAGATACTTTTTCCCTTTTGGCACCACGATACCAGCTGCAGTCACTTTAACCACTGCCAGTCAGTCGTAGTTATCAGAATCTGAACAGGGGACAGGAGGAGGGAGAAGATAATGGATTTGCCTTGAGAGCTCATCTAGAAAAGCAGCCCTATGCAGCAGTCCGCCTATGTAATGTATTACTTTTTAATAATGTAAATATATTAACATTAGAGCGGTCTCCTCAATCTTCAGTACCTAAACATTACATCACTATCAGGAGCAAATGTAATTAGATATCATAAATATGAAAAATATCGAGACGTTTACATCGGGAGCACCAACGGGTTGCTTTGCTTGTCGTTTAATTGGAAGGCATTAAGGGTGCACTGTGCTGCATGCACGCCCAGTGAGCAGGGATCAAGCTTAATGCAGAGGGACAGCCCCGGTATGCAGAGCCTCACCCTGCGGAACTTAGCAGGGATACTGTCAGGGTTGGTTTTTTTTGGTCTGAAAGCTAACATTTCTGTAAAGTTGATTAACGTTTGCAAATGTTCGTCAGTCGCACTCTGTGCCATTTTCTAATCAGCAGCATTCGGTCTCTTGGTTATTTAATGGTATTAGCGGCAGCAGAAGTGGAACCATTTGTTTCAGGCCAGGCAATCATAATCCTGCTCACTCTGGATGCTGGTATTTAAATACACGTGGGATGCTGTTTTCATCCTGCATTCCTGTTCTGTAAGATTTTTTGCTTTGCAAAGTTTTCCAGTCTCTTGGTCTTCTGCTTAGCACCCTCCAGGTAAGCCTGGGAATGCAGAAATGTCAACTGCTTTATATAAGGTACAAAGCCAAAGTGACATATGAAGATTTCAAACTTCCAGAACAAAAAAGAATTATTTAGCATGGCTCTACTGGGAGTACAGACTCATGCAGAGAAAAATATGATGCTCTGAATGACTTTCTGGCAACGAAATCCATGGAGTAGCCCAAGAGGGAGAAGTCAGGTCCCTGTTGCTGGGGTAGATTAGAGCCTCACTAGAAGATATCTAATCTTGGCTGAAAGAGAGCTCAGCAGGGCTTTCCAACAGTTGTACAAAGGATCTCTTTCTTAGGCAGGTCACCTCCTTCTTTTGGGTTTGTTGGCCCTAAAGGAGTGCCCAGACTTGTGTTTCGTTGGGGTGTGGAGGGAAGGATGAGTTATGCACCCACATACCAAGCCTGGAACTCTGAACCGAAAGCTGGCACTGCTGTGGCATGGAGAGCAAACGGCACGGAGCTGTGTGGAGATTTGCAGCCAGGACACAGCTGTCCCTCCTCTCCTCCCGCACTGATTTCCCAGTGTCTGTGGATCGAGGTGGTTGCAGGCAGTGGGGCTCCCACCGGCGCCAGCTGAGGCTGTCACTGGCAATTCTGTGCATTTTGTCTTCAAAACTCAGTGTTTCCTGGAACTGGTCTCATTCTAGATTTTGATGCCAAGTCCTCTTTCACCTTCTTCTGTTTCTCTCTCTGTACGCCCCTTGTTCTATAATTAGTTGATTTTCTGTCTCTGCTTCGCTTCCTCCTTTGTCCTTTTCCCAGCTCTGCTCTTAGATCTCTCTCTTCTTTACTTTTGCTCTGCCCTCTCATGGCTGGATATTTATTTGCTTATTTTAATTTCTCTGGTGGGAAAGCCTTTCCCACACCGCACAGTGCAGACATCAGAGGATCCCGGCAGCCCTGTGCTGCCCTCCCCGTGCTGCCACCCGTGCTCTCTCCTCACTCTCTCCTCCTCTGCGAGTTGTGCTGTTGCTCTGCTCTCACTGCCATGGTAACTTCAAAAAGATGCGGCCATTTGATATACCAGGCAAAGGAGAAGTCTGCAGGAGTATGTGCACATGTATGTACCAGGGGAGGAAATGGGACATCCCTTTCCTTTCTCTTTCCATATTTAGTTTCAAAGTATTTTGCTGGAGTTGCTGGGAAGAGGTTCCAGCTCTCCTGTCCCACTGCTCTTCTCAGGGTGGCTTTACTCCATGTCCTGCAAAGGATGTTCGGATGCTGCTCCCTGCACCCAGCTCAGACTTCTGCAGCAGCCAACAGGAAAAATGAGGCAGAAACATCTTAAAAGTCTAAGGCATGGGAAAGAACAGCTCTGCTCCTAAGGGGAAACATATGGGGCATTAGGAACACTTTCCCCAGCTTGCACATTTGTACTTGAAAGTTAACAGGGGAAGAAAACAAACATAACAGCTTCAAACCAAACAAGCCGTAGGGGCTCATGGGCTGCAGCAGCTGCTGGCATGAAAAGCGGTGGTGCATCGTGGTGGGGAGGGGATCAGGGACGTGGCCACGCACTTGCCCCCCAGTATGGGGTGAGGTGTGGAAATGGGGCTGGAGAGGCTTGCCATGCCCAGGGGTATTTCTCAGGGTATAGCTCCATGGGGTATGGTATGCTAAGGGGTGATAGCACGCAGCACCCTGCAACAAACCCTCCAGCAAACCCCCTCCAGGAGTGCTGAAACAGTAATGGAGGCTATTCCCAGAGCTTCCTTCCCCTTTTCCAGAGGATTATTAACACCACTGGTATGTTATCCCTTCTGCTGCAGAAAGCAGTAGGGCTCTGCATGCTGCTTGGCTGGGTCTGGAGCCGCAATCTGGCAGGAAAGGGCCACTCTAGCCCTGGGAATTAAACTGCTGCTTGGGACCAGCAGCATGTCTTCTCTGCAGTCTCATTTTGAAAGGGATGATGGTATTTTCTGCTCCCCTGGGCCCTAGGGAGGCAGCTCGGGCAATTAGCTGTGGAGAGGGGCAGTGGGAAATGCTCCTGCCTGGAGCATCGAGGTGTGGGCAGCATGGGGCAGGGGACCTCTGCTTCTGCCCCAAAAGCTCAGCCAACCCCTGGGCAGCTTTGCACGTGTGTGAGTCTGCAGTGCACCTTAATGACTGCACGAGGGGCAGGGTGGCTGCTAATGAGGCAAGCTGTAGCTGAAGCCTGCTCCCTAACGCGGTGCTAACTCACTCAGAGCCATTATCTTTATTTTAATGGCATCGTGGCAAAGCTGTACGAATGCAGAGCAGGGCTTTTTTTTCTTTTTTTTTTCCTTTTTTTCTTTTTTTTTTTTCATCACATTACTGAGTTATTCATGAAAGGGTTGGACCAGATGCACGTGTCCCTGCTCCTCAGCTTGATGTCTTCAACAGGAAGATGCAGCTTGAAGAAAGATGACCAAGATGAACTTGCTGGGAAAAATGCAGTCCATCTTCTTCAGCACCAGAGACAAGTAGAGATGTGCTTAGAAAGGCAGAGGTGGGCTGGTGTTGATGCTGCTTGCACTGCGATGTGTATTACAGCATCTGAGTTCAGGCAGCATGGTGCTGGCAGGAGTGGGGCACGGGAGCTCCGTGGTGGTGGTTCTGTGTCCTGGAGCAGAATTGCAGGGCAGCAGCCCTGCGATGGGGGGAGTGCTCTCATGGGGGATTTCTTGATGAAAAGAGAAATACAAAAAGGAAAATGTCATTCAGGTTAATTTGGGTTTGATTTTCACCTGAAAGCATTTTAAAAATTGAAGGAAACTTCTACATGAAATGATGTTCTGAGTTGAAAACACCTGAAAATCTGCTATTGAAGGCTTTGACTTTTTTTTCTTTTTTTTTTTTTTCTTAAGAGCACACAGCAGCAATGCACAACTATGTTTTGATGCTCAAGCTCCATTTATTTTTTGTTGGAAAGTTTGCTTGGCTGTTTGGTTTTGTTTTCAGCTGCTTTGCATTGGAGAGAAAACATCCTGGATGCGAATGTGCAATCCAGGAGGGAGCCTGCGAGTCTGCCACCAAACATATCTTTTCAGCACAAAATGTCCCTGGTGCCAGAATACCAGGTCAATTTGCCATCCTTTCTGGGCTCCATGCAAACTCTTTAGCTAATTAGTGATGTGCAAACACAATCACCACAACGTATACCAGTGCTCAGAAATGGATAAATAACAAATCTGAGATTGGTTTTTGGGCTGTTTCGTCCTTTTCACCCCTGCTCAGCTCCAGTGCCTGGTGTAAATCTGTTCATCTTCCCCAGAGCAGCCGTTAACTTTCCAGTCAGTCCTGGAGTTTGTGTGATGCTATGGGGCTCACCTCCAGCAGTAAGGAGCTGGGATGGGTTTGGATGCAGGGATGAGATGCCATCAGCCCACCACGAGGAGGAGGCTCAAACAGACGGGTTTGGGAGCTCCATCAAGAGAGCTGCGGGAGGATCTGCTCCCTCTGGGGAAAGACAGGCTGGATGCATTTCATTATGCTTCCCTCATGTGTACGCATATGTATGAAGGGAGCATGCTGGTGCTTGTGTATGTGTGCGTGCAGTGGGAGATGGAGGAGGGGGTTCATGTGTCCAGCTGTCTGCTGGACCAACTCATACCCATGGTAAAGCAGTGGGGCTGGTCAGCCTCTTTGGAGCAGGCAATGATCAGGAGATTTGGGCCCTGAGCTCAATGGGGTGAGGCAGCTACTGCAAAGCCCCAGATACAGCAGCACCGAGGGGCTGACGCTCCCCGCTCCCCATTTTTCGGCCACCTGCTTTGCTGCAGGCTGCAAGGTTGCATCAGGGTTTTTCTCTCCGGCCTCTCGGCTGCCAGCTTCTTGTTGCTGGAGCAACGCGGAGCAGCCTTGAGTACCTGGCTCTTAAAACAGTGCTGTAATTACAGCCCTCCCATGATTATAAAGCTGAACTGGGTGCCCGCCCCTCTCCTGCACCCACTGTGCCTCAAACGCAGATCCCAAATCCTCCTCCTCGGGAAAGCAGAGCCCCACATCTCTTCTCTGGAAAAAGGAAAGAAAAAAAAGATGTCTTAGACTGAACTCGTCATTTTCAAAACTTCCTCTCTTTGTCCTTGAAGAAAGTCTCTTCCTTTCTCCGCCTGCTCCCTCGGAATGGAGTTCCAAACAGGGACACCTTGTCGGCTTTTTTTCTTGCGCTCGAACACAACATTTCAAATGAAACGCCTTTTTAAGTCTCATTTACTTCATCTGCAAGAAGATGGGTGAAAAAACCTATTTTCTTTCTTCCCTTGAAAGCTTTTTTTTTTTTCTTTTTTTTTCCCCTCTAAGTGGCCTTATGGCTCCTTTTAAGAAATTATATAACAAATTGTGGAAATCTGGAAGGGAGCTGGTAGTTTGATTTCTTTAAGGCTCTGCCTTCTGCTACTAAGACAAAGAAAGGCAGAGTAACATTCAGTAGGCAAAAAAGATTTCAAAGTTTCTGTTTGGCTTTTGAACAAGGTACAAATTAGTGAGTATTTGTTAAAACTCGAGACAGCAATTGTCTAAGAAAAATATTTTCAAAGAGGAGAAGGTTTTTTTTTCTTCTTAAATAAAAAAGCCCCCAAACCTTCCTTTCTTTTAACTTCAAAAGAGAGCCAGATTGCAGAGGAAGAGAGAAAAAGCTTAAATCTTCTCCGAAGGGAAGCAAGGATCTTAGTTGAAGTGATCTTATTTAGATTGTGATCAAGTGACTCGGACATTTTTAATTGAGCTGGTGGCAGCTCTGCTGTACCTATGGCAATGCCCAGCGGCCGTTTCTTTGGGAGTGACCAGTTTATGCTCAGACCTGCCAAATGCTCAGGGCATTTTTCAGCAGGCACCAACCCCAGCTCCCCACAATGGCGTTTTCCACTTGGCTCTGCAGCGATGCAAAGAGCAGCAATGCAAACATGCTGGAAGTTAGGCGTGTTTCCAGGTCCTGGTGGAAGACAAGTGGGTGCCCTGCCTGGGGTCTGTCGCAGATACTGCCTTTGCAAACAAGTAGTGATGATAAAGAAGGATTTTCAGATGCAACCCATACGTATTTCATGTTTAGGCAAATGATAATCTCTGAAAAAAGCTGCCTGCTAAGGGCTGTCATGATTTAACCATGAAAGCTATCTCCAGCCTTGTCCAGAGCAGCATTAACCCGTGTATGTGTTTATATATGCAGCATCTGCTGAGTCTTTGGCTGGGTGTGCGGATTTGACATTGAACTCCTCATTTCAATCTAAACTTTAATAACGTGAGGGTTGCCGCAGCGGCTCAGAGCGACGATTCATCGCAGGGCCGGCTCTGCCAGTGGCCCGTGCCAGATGCTTCAGAGGAGATTGCAGAGCATCATCATACAGCTAATTGGTGGGAACACGTCCTCCCGCTGCCAGCTGGTGTTCATCAGCTATGTGTCCTGCAGCACCGGGGTCTGATGAAAATCACCACGTTTAGTGCCTGCCTTCAATCAGAAGAGCACAAACACAAGTGAATGAAACCCCTCATATGTCGGGCATTGTGTTGATGCTATCTGCTGATTGCCTGATATCAGGGGGCTGGCCTCCTGGATGGAGCTTCAGCCATTGCCATCACTGGATGATAGCAGCATCATAGGACCCAGCGCACAAAAGGTTTTGTTGCTGATGGCTCACAATGCCCATCGCCAGGGCTGGGCTCTGGCTGTCCTTCCTGTCCCAGAAGATGAGTGCTTCTCCCTCCATCGAGTGGCAGAACGATTCCTGTAGCTGTCTAGTCCCCCTTTCAAAGTTAGTTAGCTTTTTTATTTTATTTATTTATTTTTTGTGCCTCAATAACCTACAGCAGAGTCCTACAGGCTAATTATATGTTTCATTTTAAATCCTTAATTTTTTTTTGTAGTTCAAATAGATAACTGTGTTTTTCTCCCACATCTTTGATTCAGATGGATGATTTGCCTCATTAATTGATATGTGGAGGAGGGGGTCTAGATATGAGCTATATTTATGCTTCAAAATAATCTTTTCTCTGCTGTTTTTTTCTTCTGTGAATCCTCATATTTATTTCAAAATTATTCTGAAGTGAACGTCAGCAACCTTTGTCCAGGAGCCTTTTGCTGGATTAATTAGCCAATAATGAGTCTACTTCTGGTTCTTTTTGGTTTCCAGCTCTCAGGTTGGCCCGGTGTCAGGCTGTACCCAGAAACACTCCTGTACTCTGTACCTTCCTGATTTCCATCAGGGCATGGAGAAGAGCAAGGTGCTGGGGCTTGTGAAAAGATTGCTGGGCTGCAGGCATGCCTGGGAGGTGCTTCTTTCCTGGAGTGCAGCCTGCAGCTCTCTGTGCTTCTGTCCATGGGGTTGGTAGCAGCATCCTCACACTGCACCATGCTCAGCTGCCCAAGGGAGGGTTCTGTGGAGCCCTCAGTTGGTGGTAGCTGTCTCAGCTCTTCCTCCTCTTGGCCAGATGGAAGCTCCAACCCCTACAAACCAGTCTCCAAAGCAAATAATACCATCATACTATCATACTGCAGTGCCACCAGCCAGCTCCGAGCTCCCTAAGGAGTCTTCCAGTGCTTCTGGCTGGCTGCTGCTTTCTCCTTGTCTTCATCTTTCTTTTTTTTTTTTTTTTTTGGCTTTCAACACACTTTGATGAAAAATGGGTGTGAAACCTTGTGTGTGTGAAGCTTCCATCGTGGCAAAAAGAAATGCTTTTTTTTAGGAATGTGGCATCGTTTGAAGCAGAAGCTGAAATGTGCTGGTTGCAACATTAGGTCCTAACAGTTGGCAAAGCTAGAGTCCCAGTGGCCAGAACACCAGAGAACATGGCAGCACCTCCCTGGCTTTTAGACTCGGGCTGTCTTCTCTTCCTGCTACAGGTGGCAGGAGGGCAGGGCTCGGCTCAGGCTGGCTGGCTCACAGTGACACATTGCACCAGCAGCTTTTTATGGTGCTCATCATGGTGGTGATCTGATTGCCTCCCAAGTGCTAATGAATATCTCCTGCAATGGGCCTGTGAGGTAGGAAAATATTATTCTCTCTAATTTCCAGATGAGCCCAATTCATGCAGATGCATTTGCCTGAGACTGGCTGTTCCCGTGGGGCTTGGTGATGCTGTCCTATGCCCACGCTCTGGTTTCAGCTGGAGTAAAATCTGGAATAAAATCTTCCCTCCAATATCTCAGGTCAGCCTTCCCATCACTGTGAAGCTGTAATCACTGGCCACGTGTCCTGGCTATCTGCTGAGTTTTCTGCTGACTCTTTTTAGGCAGTGTTTCGGGGATGTGCCAGAGCACCAGCCTGGGGGAGGGGACCTCCATCCATTACTCTATTTGTTTGCTTCCTCTTTCTCCATTATCCAAAAGTAGCTGCAGGCTACTCACCATGTTTGTAGTCGGATTTGTAGTACTGTGCCAGGAAGGGGACAGCTGGGGTGGTACTCCTGAGAAAAAAGGCTGAAGTCTCTGCCCTGGTGTCCTCTGAGCTGAGTCGAGCAGCTAGCTCAGCTTGCCCTCTGGCAGGAGAGGTGCCTCATATGGATTTTGATAACTTTCTTCTGGTTACAGGTCATTTCCCACTTTAAATATTCATGTTCTAAGAGGCATCAAATAAAGAACGCTGAACTTGTGAAGCTGAGTAGATTGCAACTTTTGCATTTTGTGCTTTCTTTCCAATTGAGATCTGGTTTCAGGCTGCTGAATGTGACCTGCCCTAAAGTTAGGGAAGGTTTGGGGTTTCAGGCCCAGTTAGCTGCTAGCTGGGCATGCAAAGTGGGGCACAAATGGGTTGCCCATGGAGTCTTTGTGATTGTTGCAGGCTGCTTTCCTCACACCAAGGGGAAAAAGAAGTGCTGCAAGCAGCCATGTCTGCCCATTGATCAGTCTAGAGCACTTCTGCCCAAACTCAAGGACGCCTGACTGTGTGCTTTCATTCTGTGGATTCCAATACATTGCCCATGGAATCTGCATTAAGTGACAATTGTGGAGAAATCCCCATGGTGTGAGATTGAAAATAAATGGCCAATGCCTCTTATTTTATTTTTCCTCTGTTCGGTTGGTACCAGAATATCCCACGCTGCCTTGGGACTTGCAGTTCAATTCAGATACTCTTATTTGCAAAAGATGGTTAATGAATATGAGGTTTCAGGGTAGGAGCCTCTCAGTGACATGAGATTTATGTAGACACAGTTATTATAGCTTCCCCCCTCTCTATCTGCTTCAGAAGGAATATGAATCACAAGATGAAGGCCTCCTGTATTTGTAAATCAGCTGAAACATAACACTGATGTTGCGAAGTTGTACTGAGTTAACTGAGTGACTTCTCAATCTCAGAGCTTTACATAACCCCTTCTTAACGCACTGTTATTTCCTTTATAGATAGACTCATAAATTACTCCTGGTACACAAAATGCGTGGGAAGCTGCCTGTTTGCTCAGCATGGGACCAAGACCTGCACATTCAAATATCGGCAGACAGCTGGAACGCAATCTGTGAAAAGGCACTCGGAGCCTCCAGGTCTATTAAATACAAACTCAGAACATCTATCAAGAATTTTATATCTTACATTACATGGGTGATGCTAAAAAGAATAGGTGCTATACCCTTGGGACAGTAAATGCAGAGTCAGTATCCAAAAAAATCTTTCTTTTGTGGCTAGGTGGATCAGCGTGTGCACAGGGATATGGATGCATATGTATGGTTGTGTATGAATTTGTATGTGTATTCCTATACATATATATTCATTTGAGAAAGGAAAATCAGCCTGGAGAGTTGGGCATGGGAACCTTATGAGGTTCAGCAGGGGCAAGTGGAGAGTCCTGTGCCTTGGGAAGAAAAACTGCATGCACTGGTACAAGTGAAGGGATGACCTGCTGGAGAGGAGCTCTGCAGAAAAGGACCCGGGTGTCCTGGCAGCCAACCGGTTGGCCATGAGCTAGCAGTATGCCCTTGTGGGCACTGGTATCCTGGGCTGCCTTAAAAAGAGCTGGACCAGCAACTCGAGGGAGAAGATCCTACCTCTCTACTCCACCCTGGTGAGGCCGTATCTGAAGTACCATGTCTAGTTCTGGGCTCCCCGGTTCAAGAAAGATAGGGAACTTCTGACAGTCCAGCAAAGGGTCACAAAGATGTGGCCTGCAGAATCTCTCTGATGTGGAAAGGCTGAGACACTTGGGACTGATCAGCCGAAGAAGAGATGACTGATGGAGAATCTTATCAATGGCTACAAATATCTGATGGGTGGCTGTGAAGTAGATGGGGCCTTTCTGATGTCGGGAAAATCTCCGTTATGGAGGTTTAGCTGCCATATGGCCTCTTTATTTCATACTGGCTATATTCATCAAAATTCACTGTCTGATTCTGTAATTTAGCCCACAGGCCAGTGCTTATTCCAAACCCTGAAATGGTCTGTGGTGGCATTTACACTGCCTTCACCTAGTGTGGATGCACAGATTCTCCCAACATATTTTAGTTTCCTGGTGCCCACAGCATCACAGATTACCACAGTAATCAAAATTTGGAAAAATGCTTTACTCAGTCTTTAATCTAAAGACCACCTCTTGATTAAACTGGTTTGAATATGAGCCAGATATGTTTCCAGCTGCGAGTAAGGCCCAGGTATTCAGGCTAGACATACGTCAAATTTGATTAGCAGCATAATCCATTGGGCATGGAAATGTTTCATGAACATTTCAAAGCATCTCTGGATGCACACGGGTTGCAGTTGTTGACTGTGCAGTCGCTGTTGTATATCTGAAGGATCTGAAAGAAATGAAAGAATGAAAGAAATAACACGTTCAGGTTTTACATTCTAGTGTTGTTCTGAAAGTTTTATTAAAATACAGTGAGGGCCACGTGCTGAACGTCTGCTTCATTTTAGGTGCTCAGGGAAGGCAGCACAGGGGTGTATGGTGGTGGGTGAAGAGTGTGCTGGAAGGAGATGTATTTGTGATGTGATCTTTCCCAAAAGAAAACTGAATCCTCTATATTTCTCCCCAGAAATTGGTTGTTTCTGGAATATTTTGGTTCTTTCAGGAACAAAGTGTGGTCAGGAGGGAAGAGGAATGATGTAAAAAAAAAATAATACTTTCTGCGTGGCTCTATTTCAAAGCAAAATGTCTCTGGTGGGTTTGACAAGTGCTGGGAAGGAGGCCTATTCTCTTGCCAGGGTAGCTGCTTGTTCACATATAACATTATTTAGGTTGCACCAAGGTTTTTTTTTACTTTGGTGTATCCTTCACTCACGTAGGATAGAAACCTTGTGCCTACAAGGCCTACTGGATGCATGGGAAATGCTTTGGGATTTTTGAACAAGAGATAGATAAAAGGGCCCAAACTAGCTATTTGTCATTGTAGAATTGCTAAAAAAAATAATAAAATTTGGCTTAAGAGGAAAGGATTAGGTGCAGTACTGGTTGTAAAAGCATTCATTAGGAGGAGTACAACAAGCAGGCATACGCAGTGGGTTTGCTAGCAACTCCTGCTATAAAATGTGGGTGAATTTTTCAGCAGCATAAGCTGTCATGGGACATATAATTCTCATCTTGGTGCTACTGTTGGCATTCTGTTTTTGTATCCCTGGGGGAGAAAAAAAAAGTATCAGTTCTATAACATTCTATAGGAGGTAGAAAAAATTCCTCTCCAACTTTGCCATCCAGTTTGCAATAATAAATGAAGTATCACAGTTTAAGATGTAGTTGTTGTTCTTTCACATCACCTAACTAATGCATTCTGACACCTCAATTGCATTAAATGTGGAGGGACCCCCCAGCTCTGCTCTGTGCCTGCTCTACTGAACTGGGCTGGCTGCGACCATTGGCAGCAGGGCAGGAGTCGAGGATGGGGGATCTCACCCTGTGCTGCCATCAGATATCTCTGCTGAGGCCTCGCAGGGGCAGTGCTTCCATTTGTGTGCCTGTGTACCTGCTGCCCTTAGCAAATTTAAGAAGTAATGAGAGTGAAATCTCAAAGCTACCAGACCGAAATGCAGCGGTGTGCAGCCTGGAGCTGGCGTGCCTCATGTGTTACTGCCATGGGTGCCTCATAAGAGAGTGGAAGAATATGATCAGCAGCTATTGTGAGTGTAATGAATAGAGCCTTTCAAAATAAGTGTGGAAGCACACTGGGAAAACTCCTTCTAGTTACTTATATTGATATCCCCAATAAAATTTCTTCCCACACATGTTTTGTGACTGACACTGCCTTTCCCTGGATCTGTAATAATCAAAACCTGGTAAGGGAAATTAGCAAGGTGTTATTTTTTTTTCCCCAAGAGAAAACAATTGCTCATTCTTTTATCCCACCAGCTTAACCCTGTTTTCCCACCCTTGTCTGCTGCAAGCACTGCCTGTGAGCACCAGCAGGATGTGAGGTGCGCCAATGGGTCCTTGGACATTGCTGCCAGACTTGGCCACTTCCAGACTGCAGCAAAATTCCTCAGCCCGTCTCCATGCAAGCACAATTACTGTCATTAAATCCACACTGTGATACACAATGTCTCCACAACGCTCGGCGATGCTCCCCGACGAGCCTGTGAATTGAACTGAATGACTCCTACTGCAGCTAAGTACCGTACTCAGCTGTTAAGACAACGCCGCACATTTGGCTCCTACTGGTGATGAGCGGTCTGTGAAGCAGCCTGATGGCTTTCTAAAGGCCTGAGATCGCGGTAACACCACCAGAGGCATGGAAAAAGATGTCTCCGTCCCTCCCTCCAAGGCTCATCTCGCAGGCTGCAGCTGCTGCAGATGGAAAGCAGACAGGGCTGGTCCTGGTGGAGTGGGGGATACTGCTACATAGACAGGCAGGTTGAGGACTCATCAGTTCAGCTCCCAAAGCACGGTGTTTTGATGGAGTTTGCTTCCTCCACATGTGAGAAAAGAAACTGAGGAACTGATGGCACTGGTGCTATGCAGGGCTCAGGACCTGGTGAGCAGTGAGGTCCCACCACAGCTCTGGCAGCCAATCCCCTCCTGCCCCACACAACCATCACCTCCCCCTTAGGAATCTTAACGGAGCCCATAATATTTAATGGCTTTGCTAGTGATAATGTCATTTTAAGTGATAAATTGCTCCCACACGTCACGGAATTCTGTTTCTAAATTTTTATGTATTTTTGATAGGCCAATTTATCCCCACTGCAGTTCCAGCCCGTGCAGTCAATGGCATTCCACTGGGGGTGAATTTTGTCTGCTATTTACAGTGTGTGCTTTTAAGCAGTGATTGGTGTGACAGTGTGATCTGTACAGCTGTCTCCCTGTATTTATTCTTTTGCCTATAAGGTTGATTTATACTAGCTCCAAAAAAAAAAACACAAAACAACAACAACAAAAAAAAAAAACCAACAATAAAACAACAAACCAAAACTCATAGCCTTTCATGTGAAAGACTTTAAATAACTGATTAATGATTATTATTAGGATGACTATTATGGAACAGGGTTTGCAGACTTTATGGGCTTGGATGAGCAATTGCATGTAAAGCTGTTGTTTGCCCCTCTCCAACTCTAAACCCTCTCTGAGGTTTTCTTTATAATTGCATGGTGCCCTCTGGGCTCGATCTGACTTGACAGGCCTGACATGAGGTTAGCGGCAGAGCTGCCAGCATGCAGGATGTCTGATGGAAGTGGGGATGGCTGATGTGGACAAGGGTGGCTGATGTAGGTGGGGAAGGCTGATGTTTGCATGTGCTAGGACAGCACCAACACGGGTATCTGCAGGCAGAGAGGGATGGTCTGCACCAGCTCTTTCTTTCTGGGGAGGTGAAATCCCTCTGCATATGATGGTGGTGACCTGTGTGCAAGCAGCATGCTCTGCTCGAGCTTGTATGGTACCTCTCAGCTATGTCTGCATGAATTTTGTGAGCTTAAAATAGTGGTTCTTGGTCTCCAAGGAAGCATACTACAGGCTTGTGTGACATGAAAAGTCTCTGAAGCTTTGGGTGTCCTTTTGCTTCAATACCTTTAGGTGCTGATCCATGCCTCACTCTTGGTTTATTTGGTGCTGCCAGGAATCTCCTGGAGACTTTTGAGGAAGCACAGCCTTCTGAGATGCTTATTCCAGCAGTATTACTGTGCCTGAGCTACCACCTGGGGTATGAAGTGTGAGGAGGGATGAGTATGCCATGAATACCTTTGCACCCTGAAAGAAGAAAGAATTTGCATGGTCGGAACGGCTGTATGCGCTCTCCCGTATGTTCAACTCCTGGGTGCTCTTGTTTTGATGAGTTGCAAAATGTCTGGCAGAGGAGAGGTGCTCATTTATCCCCAGTGCCACCAAGCTAGGAGCACCCTTGCTGTGTAGTTGGAAGATTCATCTCTGCCAAAGTCCCAGGAGGGGAAGCATAGTTTTCTTCTTAGCTTGCACTGCTTCAAAAATACTACAGCATAAGACGAAGTCTGTGAATGCAAAGTATTATCATTATTGTTATTGTTATGTTTATTATTATTAATCACAGTTCAAGTAAACCTGCTTGTGAATTGCTCGTGTTATTTGCTCTACTTTCCACAGGCTTGTGTTTCCTGAGCAGAGCTTGATTAAAAACTTGTGTCTCATTTTGTTCACAAGTGTTGATGTGCTGTGTTGCTGTCACCTCTCTGTGGCCCAAATAATATGAAGACACATAATGGAAGTGGTTGAATACTTGCTACTGGTTTTGATCTTCTTCAAAATATCATTTTCACTTTATATGTCTAGAGAATAGCTGGCCTCCTGCCGTTCCCATTCACATCTTATCCTTGAACAATGAGGAGAAAATCTGCCTGCAGTAAATGTTCAGTTTATGTTAGGGAATTTTTCCAGTACAGAAAAGAGAAAGGGAAATAAAGCAGCTTTATGAAATAATGGTGACATTCTCAGATAAACATGAGTATTTTTCCTGTTAACTTGGCGAACAATGGGGAGTAAGGAGGTCAGGAGTATCTGAACTCATGCCACAACTGGTTACCTATTCTTGCTCTGGGGCTTTTAGGCTTTCTGAAATCCCTTTTTTAAGACTTCCAGACAAGAGTTATGCATGCAGATTTTGCCTTTCCATGTGTAAAAATGGAAGCTTTATTACAGGTGTATCAACGGGGCTCTGGTACTTCAATAACTGTGGGCTTCACAGCCTGCTTGTGCTTAGGGAGAAAGGACACATGTTGCCTCGTGGGATGAAAATGAATGCAGAAGGAGAGGTCAGTACAGAGCCAGGCCAGGTGGGACCTTGCTGCTGTGACGTTGTTAAAATGTGTCTTTGGTTTTGGTGGTGTACAGGGAAACTTTCTGTTGAGTTGTTGGACTGTTTGTAGCCCTGGGACCCTTCTTCACTCCCCTGACAGCAAATCAGTGTCTGTGAGTAACATGGCCGTGTGAAACACGCGCATTTGCTAGCATGACTCCGCAGCCAAACATCAGCTTGACTACTTTTTATTATTAATTTCAAGCTCCAGCTGCTGCCTTGAAGCATTTTGTTTTGTCATTCTGCAAGTTGCTGCTCAGAACAAACAAAAGGGAAAAGAAAAATGAAAGCAAAGCCCCTAAAACTCATTAGTAACATAAAGTCTAGCAAGGATGGCTAATGGTGTCTAATAATCCATCAAGGTGGCTCATCTGTCAGCTATAAAGACATCATCCCCAGAAGTTTACTAATGGTTTATAAGGTCTAAGCAGAGTTTTGTGCTCACAGCAGCAGCGCTGTGACAGCCGTGTGCAGGAGCTGAGGCACAGCCAGCCATCGGCACAGCGCTGGAGTGCTGCCAGCACAAAGGGCTCCTTCAGACCTGGATGCTAAGGCTATCAAGGCTGTTTGTGTCTGAGTGCGGTGCTGTGGTCCAAGGAAGTCACAAAGCCCATCAAAGCATATGGTCTCACCAAGCCCATGAGTTTCCAAGGCTTATCCATCCTGCAGAAACCCACACTGAGGGCTACACTGGGCTATTTTCCACAGGAGATTTTTGCCTTCTGCAATGGCAATCTCAGTCACCTTCTCCGCTTTCCCTTGCAGTGACTTTTCCTTTGCCCTCAGCTAATCCATCATCTGCTGCAGGCACCGGGAGTGCTCTGTGGAGCATTACTGCTGTTTGTGCTGCCGACCTTCAGGCGCTGCTCCCACTGCAGCTCCTGGCCCACTCTGATCCCTCGTCCCTTTGGAGTCTGCTGACATGTTCTGGTTTTGAAAGAGCTTCATATAAAGCTGGAAGGAAGTCTCAAATCCAGATCAAGGCTGACTTCCCCTGCCGCTTCCCCACGCACCCAGCTCGCTCCCTCCTGCAGGGCTGCAGCCGTTGTTTTTCCTCTGCTGTTTGTCCGTGGGGCTAATGAGTTTACCATTGCTATTCCCTCTGGTGAGGGGATGGGGACAGTCGCACAATCACTGTGAAGGGCTTAGAAATGCATTTAAGTGGTTTGTGCTTCTCTGTGAAATCTGAATTCAAATCCCCACTCTTGAAAAAAAAAAAAAAAAAAGGGAGAAGCACTAACATGGAAGAGCAACAACTTAAAAAAAATAGATCGCTCACAGGGAGTCTGAGGTTTGCTGCCTTTTTCTCCAGACGGGAATGTTGTAGTGTTGCCTACAGAGCCTTTCTTCTCTGCATTAGGCGAGCGAGGAGATTTCATTTCATACATCATTTACAATGGAGTACGTCAGGAGCAGAGTCGGTGCATATTAACGCAGGGATGTGGGGAGAGAGTTGGGTTCTTTGAAAGTTTCAAAGCATTTCCACTGAGAAGGGGAGCCGGGGCTGCTGATTCCCTTTCACTCCCTCGCAGAAGCTGCATGTACCAAAAGCCCATGAAATGGAAAGAGAAGAACAAAGGCAGTGAAAGGCCTGTAATGTGCCAGCATTAGTGAGAGCTACAGTAGCACAGGGATGGCGCAGCAACCAGTCCCTAAGTCTGCAGAAACTCTTCCATCTCTCCTCCTCAGTCTCCTGGCTGCATCCTGCCTTCCTTTACATTCACACTGGAGTGAGTGCAGGGAGGAACCTTGGCATGGAAGAGTGCTCATGGATTGGGAGAACGTGAGGAAGACATCCTGGTCCTTCCTCTTTGGCCCTCTTGGTCAGTGGCTGCCCATCATCAACCTCTCCTCAGTGGTCCATGTTTTAAGTTAATCCAGGTCTTTGGAGCATTGCAAAATTATCACCCCAGTATATTGATAAAAAGCTAAGTCTGTTAGATAACGATTTGGTTTAAGAATCAATGTTCTTCTTCTTTTAATATATTTGGGTTGCTTTTGATTTCCTCCTGGAATTTGAAGCCTTAAGATATACTTGAGAGAACTGGAAAATACAACTTGTTATGAGCTCTAAAATTAAAGCTATGGAAGTTGGTGTTGTCTTATCTCAGAACTCCAGGAGATGAAGATTTCTGGAAACTATCAGGCACCACAAAACTTCCCATGAAAGCTGTGGGGCAGGCAGTGAAATCACTCTGCCTTATTTCTTCCTTTGTGGATCTGCTGTTTTCCTCTGGCAGTAGCTGACCTGCCAGAGAGAACAGAGAAGTCCTCAGTGCATCGTAACACTGTGCCAACATCTTTCCACCTTCCTCGAGGCCGGAGAAAGCCACCAGGCAGGAGTGTGTGAGACCTCATGGCCTTCATACGTGCAAATGCTCTCTATGTCCCTTGCCCTTTCTATGAAAAACCACCCCAAATATCTTGAATTTTGGATAGAAGAATCTAGCAGAAAGGACTAGGAATAATGCCAATTTCAAGGCCATCTTCTAGCACTGTTGTACTGGGAATGCAGTGATTAGCTTGTCTGCCCAGTGTTTTTTTTTACCTGTATATGGTTGTAGGTCAAAGGATTGGGAAGTGATTTAATCAAGAATTTCCCTGGCTCCCAAAATTAATATCAAGTCTTTCTTGGCTGATATTAACACAAAGGATTCCTTCAGTGCTACAAAATTCACTACTTCCCATTCTGGTGAGTCACTTACTGCTATCTGATCTGAGGAAGAGCAGATAAATGCCCACCACGTCTGCGAATGCCACCTTCCAGCACTCCGGGGTTTGTTCAGTAATTGATGTTGATCAGAGATGTTTCCCTGGATTTACAAAGTTTATTTTCAATTAAACTGCTGACTGGTACTTGTTCAGAGTCTGCTCCAGAGCTGGTGATGGATTTAAGTCACTCAGGAGAGATTCTGCTTGCTCTGGGTGACTCCTGCAAGGTTACAGCAGCCAAGCACATGCCGGGTCTCTGTCGCCTGCAAGTTGTGTGCTGTTAGAATGGGGAAATGGAAACTTTTCCCATCCCTCCCCCATGAGTGCTCAAAACTCCACAATCCATTTTCTCTCACTCTTCACCTCTCCTCCTTCATATTGGCTGCTTTACACCAAAAGCCCCATAGTTGCATGCACTTTGACACTTGCATTTCAAAATGCCTGATTGTGGAGTTCTGCCAATACCAGCAATTGATCTGGTGCCACGGGCTGGCTTAATTATTCAAGGTCAGTCTCTCTCTGTCTCTTCTTGTCCGGGGAACAGCAGCTACGGGGAATAAAACTTGAACAGTCTTTAAATTTTAATCATAAACTTTAGTAAGTCACAGATTTGTTTGGCTGTATGTGTTTTATTTCTGTTGTACTCCCTGCAACTTTCCCAGCACCACCGCTCAAAGCATGTCTGCACCACTCGGTACAACAGTGTGCTTTTGTAAAGCATGGGATTTTACAGTGCTATTTAAAATGCATAAGTTGTGTGATCTAAGCAGTTTCCAGTTCATTTTTGAGCTCCTGTAAAACACATCCCTTAAGGCATTTCAGCTGAGCAACTAAGAAGGTGAGGGTATTAGAGGTTGTGAAATGGCTTGTCTGCTAATTCTTTCTATGTGCATCTCTTCAGATAAATCTCCTGTGACCTCCTGCTACAAGCAGAACATTAGTTAAGTATCTCCTCGGTAATGGAGTGTCCTGGACCTGATCTTATATTATATTAGCACCTTTCCTGCTATCTGGGAACACGTTAGCCTTCAGGGAGGGTAGGGAAAGTGTCCCTGACTGCACACCTGGTGCAAGCAGCTCTGCTGAGACACACTGGACTGAGGTAGACACCCTGGTCCAGCCTTCCTGCTGGCCAAGGGCACCCAGCTGGGCTGGATGCTCACTGAGATGCAGCTCCAGGAGCACACAGGGTGATGCTGGGAGCACTGGGAAAGCCCTGGGCCACTGCCTGCCCACCCCTCACCAGATGGAGCAATCACCGAGGGGTGGGGAGGGGGGGCAGGGGAAAGCCCAGCAATCTGCTAATTTTCAAACTCTTGGCATGATTATAGTATCTCTGTTTTACAGCACCAGCTATTAGTGAAAAGCACTATGCAAGTCAATTAATGATAATGTCTCTTTCCTTGAGATAAAATAGTTCATTCTTACAAACCGGCCGGGACGCACAGAAAGCCGAGCTGCGTGTTGCCCTTGATGGTGCAGGATGAATAGAAGCGTGGATTCGCTTTCTTCCCGTGCAGTAGCTGGCTTTGTTGCAGATTTAAAGCAGCACTGTTTGAAGCTCTGCCTCTATAGCTGTGCTGTGCTGTCTTCCTTTGTAATGAAAACTTCTCCCTTTTCATCATTTCTAATTTCAAAGCCTTGAGGGGTTAGCTTCCTCAAGGCTACGTCTCAGTCTACGAAGGAGTGAGTATCTCGCTAGGTTCCTCCTCGCCAGCCCAGTGGCCAAGGCTAGTTAGTTGGCTTTCAACTTCCCCTAACAAAGGCTGAAAGCTGGTGTTTACCCATTTCTTGTCTCTAATACATATTTCTTGATGAGGAGCCATTTGTTCCTGAGCTGATGCACCCACTGCTGGTTTGGGGGAGGTTTGTTTACTGCAGTAACCATCTTGTTCCATACGTATTGCCATCACTCTCCCTCGCTATAACCTACAAATCTCTCCAACTTATTCAGCTCAATGCTGGAGACGGTTTTTGAAGTCCTCTTTAAAGGGTAGTGAGTGCCCTTAAAATTTTTCCCTGCTTTGAAACATTCTACCTGTTCTAATGCAGTTCCCTATTTTAAAGATAGGGAATAAATATCTTGGGGATGGTTGGCTCACATACAGCTCCTATCTCTTGAAACATTAATGGTCCATGCTGTTTGATTCTTTTTGAAAGTACTCTGCTCCCGCTTTGTTTATTTAATTTCTTTTCTCTGCACTGGGACTTGCCAAATGCAGTCGTGTCCCCCCGCCCCGCTGCCACCCTTTCATTCACAGAAATCAGTGAGATGTAAATACGGCTCATTTAGTCTTAGCACTGCCAACGTTTGTTTCAAAAATCAGACATAAGGTCCCTTGAATTTTAAATTGGCTTTCAAGAACCTTGTGGAAAAAATAAATTCTGAATATTTTCTGGTTTTGTGCCTTTGAAGGTTCCCACTTTTGAGCCCTCATGCACAATCGTGAGAGCTGAAACTTGTTTTACTGTTAATAACTGCTGCATCCCTTGCAATTGCACAGCTCCAAGAGGGAGCTGCTGTAGGAAACGAGCCAAGCCAAACACTGCAGCTTAATAAACTCCTAAGACTTGACAACAACAAATTTTTTCCCCAAAGATTACCCATTGGTCTGCCTGTAGTAGCTATGAACTCTGGGAAAACAACATGGGAATACAGAATGCCATGATTATTCTGAGGGCTACACAGTAAAGTAAATTACCACCTAGTAGAAGGCCTGCATCGCATGGCCAAGCCCTCCCTACCTCAATCTAAAAGCTAAAGATTGGCTCCAACACAGACAGCTCTGTACCTCCACACCTGTATTCAGGAGCTGCTGCTCATCCTGTCCCCATTGCAGTACCCACAGACAATGGGTCGGGCACGGCTGATGCCTCCTCCAATTCATGTCAGATGTTGAGAAGGGAAAAGCTGGCAGAGCAGGGGAGAGGAGAGGTCCTGTGCTGTCAGAGTTTAGCACTGCAGGCTGAGCACAGGACAGGCCCTCTGTGTGCCATGTCGTGCAGTGGAGACCTACCATCATTTCTGGGTTTTGCAGCCTCTTGTGCAGGAGGTAAGCAGGGGCCAAATGGGAGTGATGAAACTGATGCAGCGTGTCAGCAGCACAGACTGGCTTTTCTCTGTATCGCTGAGGTTGTGATGTGCTGACAGCATCAGGCAGATGCCCGGGAGGGAAAGCTCAGCATCTCTGCCATGGCCACCTATCCCATGTCCTGTAACACTGGGGCCTGCCCAGTGTGATCTGCCTGCATGTGCAGCTCCAGGCTGACACTGGGAAGCAAGAGAGACCACAAGCATATGTACAGAGCCTCGGCATTTAGAAACAAAGGCAATGGCTTAATTAATGAGACATGTGTGACGTGGGCAGCCGGGGCTGGAGGGCTGCTCACCTACCCCCAGCCTTCCTATCAGTGCACGCATATCCCCTTGTCTCTTCTGCCTTTTCAGTCTTTCATCCTGTTGGCAAGATGTGTGCATAGACTTTCTCCTTTTCTCCTTACACACACTATATATATATATATAAATATATCATTTATATAAATACGGATATATAAAACGCTGTTCCATCTAAATCCATGCAGACACTCACACGAGAAGCATGTTGCAGAGCCTGTGGGAAACACTGTCTGTAATGGAGCCTACTAATTATAGCAACTCTAATGGCAGCTTCCCCCCACCCTTCCCTACAGCAACCGAGATCAAAACCTTTTTTGTTTAAAATATTTACTGTACAGCTTGCAAAGCTTTAATCAACGTAACATGACGTTTCCTTGCAGCAGCCAAGTAATAAATATGCAATTAATAGGGAATTGAAATACACCCATTAGCTGTTTGCAGAGTCTCTACTTCCCCACCGTAAAAATGCTTTCAGATCATTTAATGTTCTGCCTGCAGTCGGCAAAGCCACCGGAGCACGGGGAGCACAGCAGCCCTTTGCCTTTTGGTGAAACCATGGCAAGGAACTTTGTGAGGTTTGCAGCAGGAAGGAGCCCAGCTCCTGCTGCTGTGCTGTGCCCAGCCTTTGTGAGGGCAGGGTAATGGCTTCAAGTTGTGCCGGGCAAGGGTCAGGTTGGATGTTAGGAAAAACTTCTCTGAAGGAGTGGTGAGGCACTGGCACAGGCTGCCTGGGGAGGTGGTTGGGTCACCATCTCTGGAGGTGTTTGAGAAATGTAGAGATGTGGCAATGAGAGACATTATTATGGGAATGTCTTGGTTAGCAGAAGACAGTGTAGAGTTGGTGATGTCATGGCACGAGGGCTTGGGGCACCCCACAGATCCACCCTGCCAGCTCCCATTGCAGCCATGTGGGCAGCCCCTCACCCCATGCACAGCATGTACCACCTGGGTTGAGCAGCCCTTCATCTTCTTAGGGGGAAGGAGGCCAGGGCTGGTAATGCTGCAGTGGGGTTTTTGCACAGAGCATTGCTCGAGGGGACGCTGCTTCCCAGGGAAGCCTCCTCACCGCACGGCAAGGAGGCAGTGCAGAACTGTGTGCCTCCCAGCTAAGCATTAGTGAAGCTTTTTAATCTCTCACTGTGGGATTTCTTTTTGCTTCTGCATCATGCCATAAAGTATTTCAGACAAGGTGACATTTTCCATCTGCATAAAGTGCTTGCAAACAGTGTGAATTTAACTTTTATTGGCTTGATTTAGGGGTACGGGAGTCTGCATAAGTCTTGGTCTCCCAACCTATAGTCCTGCACTTTAAGTGATGAATTAGTCAGTAAAATAAACAGGGCATTATCTAGCTGTACACACGTCTGCATCTTCCAAACAAAATTAAACCTTGTTTGAATGTATAAAAGCTAATGATGGTGAAATCAGCTTGGCTATAAATTACCCAAAATTCGAAATTAATCCAGAACTTTCTGGAAGCTTTGGAAATGCTCCATCTCCTGGAGCAAAGAACACAGCACGCAGGATGGCAGTGTGCAGCCTCTGCCTGCGATGGTTGTCCATCCTTCTGTCCATACAGCTGTTCCTCATTCAGGCAGTGGATGGGAGAAGACACAAATGTTACCACAGTTCCTGTTTCCTTCCCCACATACTGAGGGGAAGATCCATCAGATACGATCAGCAGCAGTAGACAAATGGTGATGTCTTAATGGCAACCGCCATACAGCTGGAGTGTGATGGAATAATGATGGAGACATTAGTACCCAGGCTGGGGATGCGATTTTATATTTCATTTAACCCAGAACACAACATGCTGCAATATATATATTTGTAACTACTCCCTTGATGATCTCTCTGGAGTATTATAAAGATTTATCATGTAGTGTTTGGTCAATACTAAATACCATGAAATGTCAGTAGAGCAGTTCTTGGAATTGCTTGAACAGTAAATAATAGAATCCTACAATATCCAGAAAGGAATGAGCAGGTGAGCAAGTAACCTTAATGAAACAAAACAAAACAAACCCAACCCCTAACCTTTAAAAAAGAACAACACAGCAGCAAAGATCTTGTTATTAAGACCCCTTGACTTTTAATGAGATGTAGGTATGTTTGTCATTTAAGTGCTCTGGGTAGGGCAGCCTTTTAGGTCTGGAAATGCTATGCCACAGATTTTTGGGTCCTAGCACCACACTGTGTTCCCCACCTCATTCTGCAATGGAACCAGTTCTCCTCCTGCTCCATGGCCAGTGCCAGCTGCAAGCAGCAGAGCATCCTCTGTGTCCCTCCCTTCAGGAACCAGCCCCAGAGCAGCAGCTGCTCAGTGGGAGGTGGTGTGGACGTCCCACCCTGTGCTGAAACATTCCTTACTCATAGCTTCCCTAATGGTGGGATTGCTCTAAGGAAACCTTCCAGATTTTTTTTAACAGATCAGAAGTTGGCTCCTGCTTAAACATATGTGCTTCTTTCCCTGCCTCTGACTTGCAGAATAGCTGCTAACTAACCAAGAGACAACATGGTGAGCCGAGGCTATTAGCAACTAATAATGCCATTTGCAGGCAGCAAAGGCTGAGGAGGCTTCCAGAGCAGTTAGCAGACTGCAAGTATCTCCCAGAAATGCATGAGCAGAGCTCCTGTGCAGCAGCCAGAGAGCAATTATTCTTGGAAAGCACGTCTGCCTCATGCTTTAAAATCTCTGCTAGTGTCTAGAGTTTAAGAAATAACATGCTGAAGGAAAGCAGAGAAACAGGAGTAAAGGGCTGTGCATGCTGCGAATGAACAGGCACACAGGCGCTGCAGCCAGGCACCTGCTGGGCAGCAGCCTGAGCCCAGCCTTGGGGAGGTGGTGCTGCTTAAATCCCTCTCTGGCCTTCCCAAAAGCAGGATATGGGCTCTTCACAGACCGCGTTTGTTAGGATGAGATGAAGTCAAGCAGGCATTTTTTTTTTTCTCCTCTTTTCTTTTGGCTTTCCTGTGTGGTGGTTTTTTTTTTTTTCCCTCCAAACATCTCATTTGTAGCAGATTATATTCCTAACGGGGTCATTTTGAGTGCAGCACTGTACGCAGCTCTGCTCTTTAAAGAACTAGCACAGATCCTAACAGCTCTCCAGGCAGGAAATCTGGGGGGACCTCTGCTTTCCTGCTTACTGATCTAACGCTGGATCCCGAGGAGCCCATCAGCACAGCATCTTGGTAGCAAATAATGACATAGGGAACCACCGAAGGATTGTTTTATGGCCCAAACTTGTTAGCTACAGAGAATACTTCTTTTGCAACATTATTATAGTTTTTGGCAAATCATCATTGCTTGCTAGTTTATTCCATGTCTTTGCTTAACCACTCTGGTGCTATTTTTTTCCCTTTAAATGGCATATTTTAGTTCCTACATGGGACTTACTTATTCTCAAGGATTTTTTTTTTTTAGTGTGTGTGCTTTTTCTGTATGCCGTTGCATCTTTTTTTGAGCTTCAGTTATTTTAATTACGCATTTTATTTTAAGTACAATGTTTTATGACATCACTTGTTAATTGTTCAATTATCACTCTGCTCCTCCGCTGCTCTGCAGCATGCAGTAGCCTTGAAGCGCTGGAGGAGCGTGCCATGAACAGAAAAAATATGGCCTAAAGACCCAAAGATGCATTGTCGACAGTTCTGCGCTATTTAATTACATGCTGTTTGGCAAATAATTAGTAAGAAATTAGCTTCCTTCTCACTCTGGGAAGAGCTCTTCCAATTCGCCACTGGGCTCTGCCAGACGTGAGCTCCTGCTCGAGGCATCTCCATCAGCTGCGATGCGCACAGGTCAGGCCTGGGGACACTCATGGGACTGCTCCAACAGCTTCTCCCAGCACCACCGCAATCAGCTGCAGCTGAGTGCTGTATCTGTGGCCTCCGACACAAGTAGGTACACACATTTCAACGGATGAGAAGAGCATTGCAGTCTGTAGATGCCGATCTATTGAGTGGCTCTCCTTCAGCTTGAGGAGATAAAGGTGTGTGTCTCCTCTGACAGAAGGGCAGATATTGATGCTGATATTGGCCTGTGCTGATAGAGGCAGCACCACCTGGCTGAACCTGGAACATGGTGTGAGCAGTGAAAGAACGGCAGCCTGACCTCGGTGACTCTGTGTGGCCAGGTTTGGGTGACATATAAGACATCTTTGGGTTTGGGAAAAAAAAAAAAACCTGATTAGAAGTGCCTAATTCCTCTCCTATGTCCAGCCCAGACTTCATTGTAACACTTATCTTCTACCTAGCTGTGCACGCTGTCATCGTTTTTATCAGAAGAAGCCCTAGGACAGCCTGTAAATTGCTTTATGACACCGAACTCCCTATTACATTGCTCAGACAAAGCACTCCAGGTGCTCCACGGCATGCTCAGGTATGAAACAGTTTCATTTGCAAATCCTCACTGAATATTAATTTGGAAGGGATGAGTGAGTTGATGGCTCGTCTTTCTATTATGAAAGCAACAGTTTGTGACCCATTTATAATGCAAGCCTGAAAGAAGTGAAGATGCCGAGATTCACCATATATCGCCACAGTATCTCACTTGTTTTACAGTAATTTGATGCTGCCTGAACACAGTAGTCGAACTTTTTTACTCCTGCTTGCAGGGTAGAACAGCAGGGATGATAAACCTTATGCTTTAGTTCAGAAATAGCACACATCAGTGAGAGCGACCAGGGCTGCACCACGGGAGAGTATGCATTGTGGCAGCTCACGGCGATCCTGATGACTGAGGTTTATTATATATACAAGAAAACCATATTGCCTGCTAGAGAAACTGTGCATTGGCCTCAAAGCCTGTTTAGGGTTTGGGTTTTAAACCCAAGATCATATCTGGGTTTATCTTTCCTGCAAGGTGTGACCTTGCAAGAGCCCCGAATGGCTCAGAGTGCTGAGAGCCCTGTGATAGTCCTTCCCCTTGAGTTGGCACCTCTGTGCTGCTGCCCTCTCCTAAAGGCAAAACCAATCTATCACTGTGGTCCGAATCAAAGGAAATCTGTTCAATGGCTACCTGAGGTGCAAAGGGAAGGATGACATGCATGGAGGGGCAATCTTGCTCCGGAACTTGGAAATTGTATTTGTGCTCTAAATTAGGGAACAAAGATCAAGAATAAGAGTGAGCGAGCATCCTGCACAGCCTCACTGTGCACGGTTTGTGGAGGGTCAGCTTCTTTGTTCTTGGGGCAACAAAATCCTGGGGAAAGCTAAACCTCAGCATGAAGAGTATGGAGAAAAAAATAAAACAAAACTAACGCAGGATGAAAGCAGAACTTGGGGTCATCTGGGTGCTGGATAGCATCTGCTTTTGTGTATACAGAGGGAAGCATAGCATGAGTAATGGCTCTGAAGCTGCTACACTGGATGTTTACTGCACAGAGATGACTGGGGCAAATGAGAGCATTTCCACTTTTACAGCAGGTGGTGCATGATGAGCGCGACTCTCACAGTGACCACAGACCTCAAGAACAGTGGGCAAGAGCCTTCCTTCTAGTGAATCATATCATCTCTTTCCAAAACTGTGAAGCCCAACCTCAGAGATCACAGTGATTTTTCCTGATTAAAGACCAGAATGAATTTTGGGGCCAGGTTGTCTGGCTGTTGTAGCGGCAAATGTGGGAAGAAGGGCCTCAGGCTATTTTCCTTGACATGGAAAACTTACACGACACATCGTTTGTTGTGTTGATTCTATTTTTTAAACATTGCCTCACACAGCAATGTGAGCTGGCTGCAGCTCAGCCAGCCCTGCAGTCCAACATTCTGCCATGCAGGGCAGGAGTTGCACTGACCCCATATCCCTTCTGGCAACCAGTGCTCTCCCCTGTAGGCATGAGCATCTTTTCTCCCTTCCGCAGCACCAGGTAGTCATAATCCTCATGTCCCTCCCAATCCATGAGCTATTTACATGATTGCATCCAGCCTTCGGCACCATTTCTTGCTAATGCTGAAGCGGTAACAGTGCTCTCCTACTGGCTGTGCTGCCACCAGCTACAACTGTACTGCACATAATCCCACCTGGTTCACTGCAAATTATTGACATGAGGGTCAGCCATGTGGACAGTTCTGCAAGATGCATGGCCCCACTCGAGCCCAGACTCTGTGTGGTATGTTCCAGAGGGAGCGTGGCTCAGAAACTGCATCACATCCCCATTGTGAATCACAGGAAAGGGCAAATTCCAGTGGAGCTTCACTGGCACTGGGGCTCTTCTTCAAAGGCGACAATTTGGGAAGAAGGCTTTCATCGGAGGATCTTCCTGAGCTCTCCTTATATCTCACGTGCATGAAAGGGGATGCTCTGAAAAGAGGATTGCTTAGGAGATTTGAAGATGATTCTGGCTGGTGGGATCTCTGCCTGGTGCTGTTGTGTGAGAAGGAAAAAGCAAGCCTGCCGGGCCCTGGGAAAAATGATGCAGCTTGTAACTCATAAAAAAATTAAAATTCTATTTTCTGCTTTGTTGCTGGTATTTATTTTTCCTAGTTTTAAAAGCAAAATCAATCCTAAATCTTTAAGGTCAGATCTCTGGTTGTTTGTTTTTTTTTTTTCTTGTTTGTTCTTCCATGCTAACATTTCAGAGCTTGTGGACAGATCTTTGAGGTTACGTGAAAGGATAGTGTTGAAGTGTAGAGACAGCTGAGACTCTTCCAGTTGGAAGAATTCTCCACTGTTCTTCCTGACAGAGGCAATGGGAGATGGCAGATGGTGGATGGCATCTTGTTTATCAAAACAAAAACTGTGGGATCTCTTGAGGTGCTGGAAAGCCCATACAACTGAAGTGAGAAGTTGTCCATGTGCACTAACCAGCTATTTCCTCTGAACTGAAAAGCTGATTCTTTTTGGTGCAATCAAAAAGAAAAAGAGTGGAGACAAACAGTAGTAGTAGACGGGACACCGGTATTGTGCTGGGTTGGGAGATGAAGCCACTGGTGCTGCCAGGAATTACTAGAGCCAGGAATTCCAGGTTTTTGACTCTCCAGACCATCACTGAGAACAACAGCATCGGGCAACATGAATCCCACTGACAACCTCAGTTGCAAACATGTTATATGGTTTTCCATCTACTTTTGTTCGTGTCTGTGGCATCCAGAAAGGGACTGGTATTCTCACCTTAAAATCTAAAATATGCATTCAGACATCATTCGATTAAAGATAACACTGCTCTATTTTTTCCACATGTGAATTTAGCCTGATTCTGTAGGAAATGCAGTACTTTAGCATTTCTAAGTGTCTAACACTACCCCAGTTTTGGTCCAGAAAGGGCAATTTATCCAATTGCCTCCTTGTGTGCTCCACTGGGTTTACCCCAGCAGAACATGAGATGCTCAAGATGCACCAGGTTTGCTATTAAGATAAATTTCTTCCTTGTAGGAGAGGTGAGGTGTTGGCACAGGCTGCCTAGAGAGGTGGTGGAATCACCTGGAGGTGTTCAAGAACTGTGGAGCTGTGGCAGTGATGGATATGGTTGGTGGGCACTGTGGGGGTTTCTGACTGCTTCCCCCCAAGGAAATCCCAAGGAAACAGTGGGTTGCACATTGTCCTACGCTCCAACACAGATGTGCTCCCAAACAGATGTGGTCATTCTGCCACTGAGGCAAAGCCAGAGCAGCTTCACAGATGAGAATGGAAATAAATTAGAATAAAAAAAGGTATGGGAGGAGAACTGGAACCCTAATGTTGCTTTTTCTTTCAAACTGATCTGTACGCACGTCACACACTTGGATGTATGAATAGTAAATTATTCTATTCATTTCTTACTCTTGATGAACAGTAAATTAGTCTAATAACATTTACTGTTCAATTCATTGATTGTCAGAGGGAGATTAGAAGCAAATAGCTTTTAAGTCTTTCCAGCTGCAAACATTAGAGTTGTCTAAAGTTATGATTTTGGACTGCAATTAGCTGCAGCTCTCCAGCTCCATCCGTATGGCACGGGGCATCTCCACACATCACTGCTGCAGCCTGCACCCAGCAGCCAGTACAGATCAGGTACAAAGCAAAAATAACCACCCAGTTAAAAACATCCACCCCAAAGCTCAATGGTGCAGTGCAGCAAGAATAAAGCCACGAGCCACGAGGCTGGGGGTTGCGCGTGTGCAAAGTCAGGCTTTGCCATGGCATGAAAAGCCTTTCTCTTCTGTGTCTGGAGGGCCTGAAGTGCTCTTACACAGGAGGACTTCAGTGGAGTTGCTGTACCGACACCAGTGGAATACAAGTGTGCGAGCAGTGACAACAAGGCCCATAAAACAGCAGACAAGTCGAGTGAATTTAAGACGGATTTCTGCCTTGTACCTGTTGTGCCTCCTGTTTGTCATCCTGCTGCCTGTGGCGATGGCTCCGTGCTGGGATTCAGTCCTATCAGTAGGAAGGCACCACTGGCTATTGAACAGACACAGAGTTACTTGTAGCCAAAAGAAACCATAAACAGCACAATCGTTTCAGATGCTACCAGAGCTTGGAGTTGTTTATTACCTTTATCTACACCCCCACCCCCCCCTTTGCTTTCGTAAGGGCTGAAGGAGTAAATAGAAATCGCTTCTCTTGCTATGCAAGTCAGGTTTTCTCTCTGCCAGAGAAACCTGGCGCTCACTGCAGGCTGCTGCTGATGAAAACACAGGTGGAGGGGGAACCTGCCTGCAGGACAGCCCCTGCCCAAAGGCTCTATGGCCGTGGCCCAGCAGTGACCACTGCAGCTTCATCTGTGCTTCATCTGCTGCAGCCGCGGCTCTGCTTCCCATGTGCTGCTCAACATATTGCAGGAAAATCCTTTTCCATTGCAAAGTGGAAATCCGTATTTATTTTTCTTTCAACTCCATCTGCAAGTAGTTGATTTTTGGTGAGATTTTCCCCTGGGAAGCCTGAAAAAGTATTTTATTGACCTGGAACGTGTCAGGTTTGGACTGTGCTTAGTTTTGCATTCACCTGGGCTGCCTGCATTGAGCAGCTCTCCACTTCCAGGGCTATGTTGGCCTTTTTGAGGTGGACTCCTCCCCTGGGCTGGTAGCAGCAAGGGAGGGAAGGGCAAGAAGGGCAATATGAGGTGTAGAAGCTGCAGCGAAGAAAGAGACCATGACTCGTCTCTAATACAGACAAGAACTAATTTCAAAGATGTTATTAAAAAAAAAACGAAAAACCAAAAATCTTCTCACTTCTATTACTCAAAGTTTACCCATTTCAGTTTTTGTTTTTTTTTTTGGTTTTTTTTTTTTTTTTTCTTTGTTTACTCTCCTTCCCATGCAGTGACCCAAAGCAATGAGAAGATACCAGAACTTGTAGGGAACTGGAATCATGACTGTCTGAAAAGTCTGGCTTTAAAAGCTTTACTGTTCATGCATTTTTATGCTAGGGTTTTCAAATAGAAAAATACACACACCTTAACAACAAAAGGCTATAATGACTGCATTGTCACTAGATGAAACTGTACTAAAAATAAATAAATGCTGCAGTTTAGGCATGATTCAGTAGGCAGGGTCCTTATTATTCTTCCACCATTCAAAGGAAGATTCAAGTTCAGTACAACATGCTCCATATCTCTCTGGCATCTCTCCTCCAACTCATGCTTCTTTCCAAGTTGAGTATCTGCTCAAGACTAGAGAGGGTTAAGAACAACCACAGTCGCAAGCATAGTGGTCACTGATGCATATTTTTAAGTGGTAGGACACAGTGAAGAATCTTGGTTTAAGTGTAATAAAAATGAGGTCCCGGTTTGTTAATGAGGAGCATTGTCTGCTGCAGACACTAATTTCACTACAGGGTGCAGTCTTCAAACTTTTCATTCTAATTAGAATGCATTTCCATATTCTTTATCAATTTCTTCTCTTACTGAAATCTTCTCCAATGACCTTTTTTTCTTCACTTATGACTCATCCAAAGATTTTTATTTTTCCCAAAACAATCATTCAGATGCAACTGCATTTTTCCAGTAAACACGTTCAAAAATAAATGACCTTGCCAGCTCATGCCTACACAGTGGGAGAAGGGCATTAGCAGTGCAGAGGCAGCTACTAATAATACACAGGAAAATTAAGTATGGGAGGCGACCGTCTTTGTCTAATTCCTTGAACGTTTAATTTCCAAATGCCCTGCAGTGGAAAGTGTCTCAAGCAGGAGCTTAATGGCTACCGATGGAATTCCAGCAGAGGGGAAACAGGTCCCAGCAGAACAAGGGGCACTGCATGAGCAGAGGAAAATAGGTTATCTGTTAAGGAGCCATAATTTTTCTTTCCTTCAGTCCTCCACAGCTGTGTCCAGTTCCAATTTTTATAATAAAGCAAATTATTAACTCAAGTTGACGGATTGGTTGGTGTTGGTAATAGGCTTTCAAAATGATTAGTGATATATACTCATTACCCAAATTAAAAAGCCATATTAAAAATAATAAGAAGAAATGTAGCAGCATTATCAAAGTAATAATTTCTATTTAGTGCGTATCTCTCCTGAACTTTGGCAAATGTTGAATTATGCAACACAAACAGTAATCTGAAAGCGTTCTAGTTAATGATGGTATTTCTTTGCTATCAAATTAAACCAACGCATTCACAGTGCATCTGACTTAAATGTTTCTGCAAGTTCTTCACTGCGTGAGGAAGGCTGCGGACGTGCTTCAGACTACTGTACCTCTACCCAAGATACAAGGCCTAAGCCTTACTCTTCCCTTGCACGATAATTATTAAAGGGAAAGATTTATGTAACTCAAAGTTCACCCAAATATTTGTTTTGTTATTCAGTGATTCAGCCATCTCCAAAAAAAAAAAAAAAAAGAGATGAGTATGTTGACATCAATTAATTATGGCACTTTGTAATCCAGGGCTTGCTATAGTTCTCCCCAACTAACAGAATCAAACAATTGCTTTCATTTTAAATATGCTTTATAGATGAAAGCACATTTACAAAATTTCCTTTAGAATAAAACAATAATCAGGCAGCTAATTAAGCACACTGCAAGTACTGAGCTTTTGAGTTAAAGACCTGTCCAGACTGTAACATCATTTTCACTTTGTTATTATATGCAGGAAGCTAATAAAAATATAAATTTGAAAAAAATCACATTAGTGATTTGCCAGAGTGAATGTAGATGTCAAAAATGCTAATCTGGAGAAGCTGTCAGGAGTTTAAATAGATTTTTCACTGACTTGCCGTTCTTAATTATAGCTCAGCACCCTGTACAGGTTAAAAATGCTGGGTTCCTTCGAAACAAACTATGAGCTCCTTACCATCTCATCAAATTCTCCTTCTCTTCCTTTCAAATGGATCAATCAGATGCCAACACATAACATTTTTTCACTTACGTCTTTTCTTAAGCTTCCTTATCCGCTGCAATTATATTTTTACCCAAACCTATCCTGAAGGGGATAGAAGAGATTTCATGGAAGAAGCATAATTGGCAATTGAGCTTGCTCTTTCTTGGGCTTATGAGAAAAGATAGCGTTTTGTGTTGTAGGAATTCAGCACTTACTTAAATTAGAGAGTATGCTGGCTACTTAGTTAAATAATCTACAATAATCAGGTCAGGAGGGAATAGCACATAGCTTTCACTTATTGTTCTGTATTAATTTTTCAGATAAGACAATTCTACGTACTATCCAATGTCTTTCAGAAAGCATCAAAAAAAGCTGCAAAACAAAGGATTGACATGTTGCTAATCCAATCCTCTGACTGTCACAGGGTGCAATATAAAAGAGATCCTTTGTTCTTTTAGAGCTGATTGAGCTCCATTAGTACCCACACTCAGAGCCCTGGGCACAATATTAATGCTAATACCGTTGTTACGGAGATGGAAAGCCGTTAAGATTGAACACAGCTCTCAATATCATTGGATATACTCATGCAGCATGTAGTGTGGTGAGATCCGATAGCTCTGAACCTTTCTAAAGAGAAAACGAAAATCCAATTAACATCTTCTGTGTAAACCTCCTCGGCTACTTTCACTGGAGATGACCTTGGGCAGCTGTGTTGCAATTTTGCCAAAACCCCAATTATGTCTTTAATTCAGTGGCGTTGTCGGGCTTTGCCAAACAGAAGGCCTGGCTCAGCAGCTCGCTCCTTGTGCTGGATGACAGTCGTCACATAAGTTGCAGCCGTTGGCACACTCTGCACTGATCTGCAGCATGCATGGTCAGCAATCAGCCTTCAGGCTCTACAAACTCATGGTCATACTCAAGCCAACCAGCAAAAAAATTCCTTTTTTTTCTCCCTCTTCCAGCTCCAGTTAAAATCCCAAAGCTCATACATGCCCTTCCATTATGGCTTGGCCAGTGCTGATGGGGCAGATGGCTGGTGTGACCTGGAGAGCTGGTAATTAATTCCTGCTGATGAAGCATGCAGAGAGGGGAGGAGAGGCTCCACGTGCCTTGTTCAGGGCTCCCCTACTGCTGAAGGAGGAAAGAAAGGAAGAAAGCAAATCTAAGTACTTAAAACCTGCCCTCCTTATCTCTCGTTTTGACAAGCAGCCCACAATTAGACAAGCAGATAATGCATGATGATGAGTGCTCATCCTGGTGGCCACAAGGCCCAGGCTCTTCCAGCAGCATCCACATGAAGAGCTGGTCTTAATCACCATGAGTAGGACCTGTAAAGAACTGAAGACCTTGATGGGAAACAGCACTCATTTCCTGCCAGCACGGACAGCTTCTGGATGTAAGGCTTTTCCCCTCTTGTGACTGTTCAATTAATGGGGAAAGAGGTAAGAGATTTGTTAACAGTTGCGCTACTGCCTCAGAGACCTTCAACAGGAGCTGTAAGTTGCAAGCAACCTGAAACACTACAGCTGCTGTCAACACCACAACTAAAGGATCCCCCAAAATAAAGCATTTTGAACTCTTTCATTTGCTTTTCATTATACCAGGGTGATACCGCCTTATCTCAAACACGCAATTGCATATTTGCACTCTAAAATGGAGAAACAGCACTACATGCAGGTCCCTAAAAGTAAACACCAAACTCTGCATATTTTGCTCATAATTAGGGAGATTCTTCAGGATTTATTATTTTTTTTTCCCCCAAAGCTGTTATTGCTTGATTTGGCTGTCATCTGTGTCACTTCCATGGTAGGCTTTACTCTTTTAGAAGAGGAAAATCAGAACAGCAAGCTAATAACCTTTTCCAATAGTGAGATTTAAGGAAAGGGATAATGAAGTAGAGCTGCTGACATCACAATAAGTGTTGTACCATTAGAGTTCCCTAAATTAAACGGGTCAGGATCAGTCTTTGCTTTAGAGGGTGTCACCTGGGAATGACTGGCACCTGATGGACACAAACACCCTTACAGTACTTGCATGCTTGTTGGCCAGGTGTGTATCTCTGAGCTGAAAATTGGCTTCAAAATTGGCCTGAAAGGAAAACAGCTTCCACATAGATTCCCCATAGTCCAGTACGAAAGAACCAGCTTTAGTCTCAACCTCATTCTTTTGATTTAATTTCCTGGTGTATTAATTTTGGCCATTCAATCTCATTGATCTATAGAGTCTGACTCAGCTGTGACCATGATTTGATTGCTTAAGTGTCTTAGCAAACCTGGGGTGCATTAGTTCTGTAACATGCTTGCCTGATTTCTGTACGTGCCAGCTCATTCTTTCTTATATAATCTATAAAAAGTAAATAGAACATATTTTGCATAAAATGGCAGTCAAGCCTAGAAATTCAAGGGCAAATATAACTCAGGTATGTGTATACTTCTTTCCTCTTAGCAAATGCTGAAGAGTTTAATGTTGCCTTGCTCAGATCTGGAGATGTTTTAACATTGACACATGCCCTTCAGCAGAACTTTCTACTTTAACAGATCACTGTCCAGTAGCACTTTGGCTCAGGCATGAGCTCTCATTTTCTTCAGATAGCTGCTGTGGGGGTTGTTCCTGCTGGTAGAAGCAGAGGAAGCAGAGGTTCCTCACGTTTCACTCAGGGCCCTATTATTGTTATACCTGATTGAACCAATCCTCAGCTGCTGCTGTGATTCTAAGCATGCCAATGCAATGCACTGGCATTTCTGCGTTTGCTTCATTTGCATTTAAACAATCAAGATTTTTAATTAAAATGCATAAATGAATCATCCAAGAAATGCCCAGTGCTCCTGTATTATTTATTTTTTATATGAAACCTTCAATTTGATGGATAAGCACTGTCACTGGTCATTTCTGCTAAAATGATCCTATCAGCAGTGAAATATTTGACAAATCCGATATTAAATTTTTCACCTCCAGCTTTCAGCACTCGTGGTCCATTAAGACAAATAGTATGTTGCACATCTCTGATCTATTGCTCAAAGCTCTTTGGGACCAGCACTCTGTGAGAGAGGGGGATGCACAGGTCAAAAGCATGGTTTGTGATTCAAACTGCACTTTCTTTAGAGCCTCCTTTATATTGTCCCAAGAACCACATCCCAGTACAGAGGACAAAGTAAAAAACACGCTCTGCTACTAGCATCTCTCAGAGGATTGCTGTAAAACTAAAATAATAATAACGCAGCATTCCTTCAAAAACTGAAATCTTGCTCACATGCTAAGAAGCTGTAAGTGTAACAGCATCATCTGGTGGCTTCTGCCACAAAGAATGGATTAATTGATTTTTTTTTTTGCTCTACTTTCATTTAAATTCCATATGTCTCAGGTGAGGCCAGGTCCTGAAGGAATGTGCGAGAAGAAAAGCTAGAAAATGATAAAAATGAGAGAATGAAATCCTCAGCTGTAATAAAACATTAAACTGCATCTGAATATCTCAGATATTTTAAAAAGGATTTTTTAAAGAATATTGAAAAAACGCCATCCTCATTGAAGTCAAGTTTCATTTTAGGCAATATCAGATGGGGTCGGGGTATTTGAAGCATAAGTTAAGAACAGGAATGATGATGCTGAAGGCCTTGAACTTTTGATGAGAACTGTTGTAAACCTCAACAACATCTTAGGGCAATTCCTTTCCACCATTCCATTTATAAGTGCAAAAACAAATCCTTCCAACTCCTCCTGCATCTTCTTTTTGGAATTCATAGTATTGATCCTCTTAACTTTTGGAGCAGTGGTATATAAAAATGAGATGAACATACATTAGTTTGCAAAAGATTTTAGCTGCGAACGAGTGCCGTTGTGATTATGATTGTAAAACAAGCTAATCCACCAAAGCTTACATGTATGGTTGGTGTAGCAGTGGAGGCTGAATCAGCCTGCTTTGGGTATTAAACCTCCTGACCTAAATGGGCTGAAGTATTCCCAGAAGAGTCCAGGGTCTGCAGTAAGAAGTTTACTGCAATTCAGATGGAGCAGAAGGGCCGTGCTAGCCTAGAGAACCCCGTCCTCAGGATTAGTTGTTGCAAAAGCTTATTAACAAGGCAATAAAATGAAAATTATTCCTTCTGGCTTTATTGGTGCACAATGTCTGTTTTACATTCGCACAGTTTCTGTCCTATCCTTGGCAGTTGTCTTCTTTGTTGTATTCTTACAAAGGGAGAAATATCAAAACATTAATTTAAGCTGTCACAATGCAAAGGGCTGACAGTCATATAAAGAATTATCATTATGGTAGAGAATGGAGACAAGTTAGTGAAGGAAAATTAAAGTGACTAGCTAAACAGAACCAAACTTCTTGAAAAATCTAGGATATTGCCATGACAATTCAAATCGCTCCAACTTTTCTTTTTGTGTTCTTCAGCACTTTCTTACACAGTCTATTATCAGTCTGATGGGGGAAAGAAAGAAATAGAAATCTCTTCATATCTGAGCTAGCTTTAGCAAAATATGTATTTCAAAAGAGAAGATTCATCCTGTGCAAATTTGTGCAATAAGATAAATTGCAACTAACATCAATCTTTGTAATTTCCATAATTGTAGAAGTCAGAGTGACCAAGATTACAGCCTGTCTAATCTTTCTTACTAATGCAGACGGCAAATAAATGTTTCTTTGTACTCCTTAGTGGTTTTTTTTTTTTTGTTTTTGTTTTTGTTTTTCGTTAAAAAAAAAAACAACAAAAATGATTCTTTTCCAGCAAACAATGAGATTCCTGCAGGTGGTGGGTCAAGGTTTCAAAATGCTTTGTGTATTCCTAAGCATAATTTTAATTATTTTACACATAAAGTAAGGAAGAGAGTGGTTAAAAGAAGAAAATAACCACTTCGCTCTTGTGTTATACTTTTCAGCAGTAGCTCTTGGAGCATTTTACTATGGCTATGAAGAAAGTGAGGAAACAGGAGTCTCAAGGTGCAAGTCTATGCCCAGCAATACACCACTGCAGTCCAAGTAGTTTGTTTTTCCCAGTGTAGTAAAGCCACTTATTTTTGTCATATACCCAGGTTTCAGCAGGGCACACAATGCCTAGCCTTGTGCTCTGTCCTCTCATCACATGCTACCCTGGTACGAGGGAGATATTATGAATTCAGTGCAAGGAGCTGGTGAGACTCTGCCTCCTGTGTTCCACACAAATGTCCACTGCCTTCTGGCTATGATATCTGCAGCGCCAATGATGTCAGTTAGCATTGCAGTGGCTGACTGATCAGATTACTAATGAAGCTTGAGTCCACAAGACTGCTTTATGCAGTCAAAATTTATAATTAATTCTCGTACACATAAGCAATCACTGAGTTCAGCTAGCACATCAAAAACAGCTAAAAACACCAAAAGCTGAGCAAATCACTCTTCCCAAGGTAGACGAACAAGAGGTTTACATGACTAATGCCAACAGGACAGGGGCACAAAACTCCCTGTGGATGTAAGGACATAAGATCCTTTCCACATGTTCATCATTCTTATGTGCCTTTAAGCACTGTAATCCTGGAATTAGAAGAGCAGACTGTTTAGAAACACCACAGTAGGTAGCCTTGAGGTTGCGTGTGTATTCGGCAGCAGCAGGCTCTCAGCTCAATAAACGCCAAGGACAACCTGCCAGCACTGCCAGCTGGAGCTGTGCAACAAGGGTGGACCTCAGAAGAGGCACACGGCCACATCCCATGCACCGTGAAGCCACAACTAAACTATCTGCACAGATCCTGAGATAGAAAAAAGAAACAGGGAAGGACCATAAATCACTCCTATTCGCCAAATAAATCAGATGTACGTTATGACTTGGGAAAGCGGACAAGAAAACACTTAAAAATGTAATAAATATAAATTGCTGCAGTCACTCCAAATGTATCATTGGACCCCTAATTGTATCATTATTTTTTATGACTGTGATCTCAAAGAAGCTACATTTTTCTAAGGAGATGTATTTGCAAATCACTTTGATTAATATCTGTGAACAGTGTGAATGTGTTTAAGAGCTTCTGCATACTCACTTTGGCCCATTGACCCCTATTTGCAGTGCCCTGAATCAGCTGGCAGAACATGAGGTGGTTCAGATGTTCCTGCTGGAAGCATTCAGAATGTCCTGAAATTACTGGAGCTACTCACATGGGTAGAGGCTTTGTGCACACTGTGCTTTTGCTGATCAGAGGGCTGCTGTGACTGACTTTGCTTTTCACATTTCTCTCTCGATGCACTTCATTTTTTAAAATCAGATATGCTTTACTGTGAGGAGGAATTTGACCACTTACTATTGTATTCTAAGAAATAAGCCCACTAGACCAAGCATTCAAAGTAATTTCATTTTGGCAATAGGAGGTATAATTGAGGAATCACATTTTCAATGTAAGACATTATCTAAAACTAGTCTCTGGTATGAACTTTGGTCAACTATATACAATCCTCTTTAGTATGGCCTTTTATAGTATTCATTTGGTGCTCTAGTGCAAAGCTTCAGAAAGGGCACTGAATGAAATGGTTTCCAAAAGGACTGGAATAGGAGCAGAAGTCTCTTACTCTGAATTAGTGACAATCTTAAAATCTTAACCTTGATTGCTTTGAAACAGTACATTAATCCACAACGAAAATGTTTGCATAGCATTTAAAAAATACAAACAGGATTAACAAAGAACTTTCCAAGGGCAAGATATATTTGAATCAATTTTAAGACTGAAAGGAAAGTCTGGTGCCTTTTTTTACAGAGCTTTAGAGAGATGAGCTATACTTAGGCGAGGGGAAGAAACAGCCCTCCCTCTCCTCAATCCCAAGCCCCTTTTTGAATATTGCATATATTATTTAATAACCACATATCACCATTATAAATGTTATAACTGCTGTAGCTTGCTTTGCAATGGGTGTGTGTTTGCAGTGGCCATTCTTAGTCTTTGCAGCCACCGCTGAAAGGAAGCTTGAGTCTGCAAGAGCTTCCAGAGCCCCAAAGCTCTTTGGTTTTCATACCAAGATCAATCAATACCAAAGACTTAACTGGCCCAAGGAATGGGATGTGTGAGGAAGTACTTATGATTTTTTAAGTTATGCAGCACTGCTACCCTTAAAGGTAATCACCTTGATTATCACTAAACAATCTTCTGCCATGGCAGAATCTACTTTCAATCTACAGTCTACTTTCAGGACATCCCTCCTACTACAGACCCCTGTTTTATGGTGGGATGAACCACCTCCCCTCTTGACCGCAGAAGAATATTAAGGAAAAACTTTGAACTAGATAAGCAATTTCAGAAGGCTAAGAGTAGATGATGAGAATCCAAGCCAAAACAGTATTGGTTGGTCCTTGTCTAACCTACATCTACCTTGACCAGCCCAGACTCTGCTTTCCCTTCTGCACCCCATTAAGGACTGGCCTGGGGACACACTGCTGAGTGCCACTGCAGGAGCCCTGCCCTCCTTGTCCTGCTCTTTGCTTGTTCACTTGCACATCTGTACACACACCTCAGTACCTGCACTGGTGGACTCCGTTTCTTAAAGTGAATTTAAAATGAAATGAACAGGAATCATTTTGGGAACAAAGCTCAAATCTCTGCTAAGCCTTAAAACCTGTTTTTTGTAGACTTATTGATTGCTCCGGAGGTGAATATGCTCATATACAGGTACCTCCGCTGCAAAAAAAGTGCAGCAAAAATGATTAAACACATGAGGAAAGAAGCTTCCATTTAAAAGGTGATTAAAAAGACTAGCATTGTTTAGTTTGCAAAGCACAGGAGTAAAAGATGATATAACAGAAGCAGAGAGAAGGGGCTATTTATTCTGTTTTCTCCTAAGAACAAATATGCACTGAAAGGTGAATGAAAAATTCTGCAAACAGTTCGTGCAGTGTATAACCAACTCTGCAACTCATTGCTGAAGGATAATAGGCAAATGTTTCAGAAATATTTCCGAATGTCTTCGATGCTACAAACAATAAGCCTCAGTAACCTGGGCTAAGGAAAAGCAAAAACAAACAATCCCATCAAACTCTAAGGATGGTGAGTCCCTGTCCTTGTGCTTAGATTAGTTAGGGATGGTATTTTTCTCTCCAGAGGAACGGCATTATTTATTTATCATGTGTATGATAAGGGAGCACTCTCTTCCTTTGAGCAGGAGGAGCAGTAGAAGGCAATTAAAGAAGTCAGTAAATGCATCTGTATGAAGTCACTGCCAATAGATTCCTTCCAGAAAACATAAATGTAATAATGGTCAAGTGGCTCAGGGTTAGGTATTCTGTTCTCAGCTGGCTATTTTCCCCAATGAACTTCAATTACAGCTAGGTAACAGTCAAGGCTGTGAATGAGAATGAAATTAAATTTATCCACGTCCTTGGAAAGTTCTTCACTAATCCTACTTGTTTCTATGCACTTGTAGATGCAAAGTAAACATCTTCTCTGTGGATACAGATGATTTTGAGTAGAAAAGACGAACTGTTGGACATCCAGTACTGCTCTGAGAGAGCAGTGAGTGGAGTCTGAATTTTACGGTCCTCTTTCCATCAACCACTGCTGAATGCAGCTCAGAGAACGTGGCTGGGACATGCAGCACGGCACTGCTGAGCTGCGCTGATGGAGGATGTGCCTGGAGCCCTCAGCTTGTGCTGCAGAGCAGGTACACAGAGCAGTACACAGGAAGCAGGTTAAGGTGCTGCCGCAGATGAAGTTATACCTCCTTACCCTGTACATGTGTCTGGGGAACAAACTGCCTTTTAAAAGGAATTATAAATGCCACTTTTGGCTTCTGAATAGTTTTCTTGCAACTGTCAGGCCATCTGCTTGGAGAGGGGTCTGTGCAGTCATGAAAGGGATCTTAAAATATACTCTCCTCATAAACATCTTTTGTTTGGAAAATCCACACACATCACATAATGCAGTAAATGGCAGCACAGCCTGAACTGAAACATTTTTAAATGCCGAGGATGCAACCTTGGATACAGCTCCCCCCACCCCCCTTCCCCCTATTAATACGCGCTCTAAATGCACACTTAGACACAGTCGCTCGCAGACTCAGATTGGCAGCACCCACCTGCTGGGAAACATGCTAAGAGAACTTCCTTGGGTACATCCAAAATACCAAACTGGCTTGTGGGCAGAAAGAAACAGGCTTCTGCAAAGCAGCTCGCGGAGATTACATCATGCTGCCAGCCAATTTTCTGCCTACACTGCACCATTTTGTGCGATGCGTGTGTGAAAAAAATAGCACCCGTCCGTGTACACAAGCAAAAAGGCCAAATGAGGGGTGTGCAAGCACATGCAATTCCTGCATTTCCTAACTTCTGGGAGCTTAGCTTTTCAGAACTGCTCGGTATTGGAATATATATGATATGTATGTATGCACATAAACATTCATTCTGTTAGCATGCTTGGAATATAAAGCTGTACATAGAGAACAGCATTGTGCCTGCCTTACTTTTCTCTTTTTTTTTTCTTTCCATTTATTGGTCTCATTTTTTGGCCATTTTTGTTTACCTGCCTTTTTGTTATTCTAATGTGAGCCCAAACATACAAAATGCTAATTTTCTTTTACATATAAATGTAATGAAACTTTCTCGTTTCCTTTATAAACAAATTTCAGGAAAGTTGATGGGATGCTGTATAACAAGTAAAGAAGAAATACTGTTTAATTATCTTCCATATAAAATCCAATAAAACGTTCTGGCTTTTCTTATTTTTCTGTACCGGGGATTAACATCAGCGTCTTTGTGATGGGAAATCTGCATTCATGGCTCCTCTATTTAGATTTAAATAGGAATTATAGTTCTTGGCAGAAAGGGATCTGTCAAATATCACAGCATTTGTGGCAGGTGGTCACTGCATTGCTCAGCACAGACACTGCCTGCTTAACCATAGCCTGAAGTAAACATCAAAAGTCAATTATTCTCTTTGTAAATATTTTATTTATATTTTGGAGGCTAACGAGCATCTTTTCAGTGCTTGGCTGAGACCTTCCTCCATGGATCAAAATCCCTCTAAACCTGAATTTGGGTGGTAAAAATGCGTTTAGCAACCCAGGGATGCTGATGTAGCTACCAGTGTGTAAGAGGCTTCATAACACAATCCTCTGCTTAGAAACCTTTAATGACTTGGCTGGATTGAAGTGGACAGAGCTAAAACTTGTCATGGTTGTTATCATTGCAGCTGCCAATTAGTACGACAATCATGTATTATTTTGCCAAAATCCCTTTCCCCAGTTAAATTGTATTTTGAATATAAATACTGCAAAAGAAAAGAAAGTGTCTATTTCCTTTGAGCATTCTGGGGGTGGGAAAGCAGAAGGTCTGGTTTCCTGGCAAAATGAATGTGTGTATAGAGGTAACTTGAATGCACACTGAGCAGAAAATGTGGAACAAGAGCTGAGCGCTGAGGGTCAAACGCCTTGGAGAAATTTCTTGTTCCAGGGTAAACCAACTGATGTTTAATGACAGTATCTGGCAACAGTCACACACAAATGGAGGATCTACCCCACTATTGTGGGGGAAATGTCTAAAGATGCTGCAACACATTTTAGATCCTCAGTTGAATGCTATCTGAACTTTCTGGGCCATTAACTAATCAGATCATCTCACTTAAACAGCGTTATAAAAATAATCAAGCAATTCTGCCTACATAAAAATAAGTAGATTGAATATATTTACCTTAAAGAACTCAGATTTTCTTGAGTATTTATTCCTGGTGCTCAGGAAACAGAAGGAGAACAAAATGCTAAGGAGAAGCAGAATTCTCTGAGATGGGGCTGTGGGTAATTTTCCCCACAAGCCTATTTGGTAAGTTAATTGACTCCCACATTATTGAAACTGTGATGCACTAAAGCACTGGGTGCTGCCTTTCGTTCGCTATTTCACTGGCAAAGGCCATCTGTTCTAACCCATCCATCCACATGCACAATGTCTATTGTTGTCAACAGGATTCACGCACACGTGGATAAAGGCAAGCATGTGCCTCAAACTGTTTTGATCCCCAGAACATGGATTTTTCATTTTCTTTGTTTCTTTGTGCTTGGCCAGTAATAATACTTGTCATTGGAGAATTCATATTGATCTTGTCATTGCCTTAAAATTGGATGACAATTACTATCTTTGTCAAAATTCGATCTGATGAAATGGCTCCAATTAGGAAGGAAAAAGAAGGAATCCATCACAATGGGGAGGACTGCACTTGGCTTTAAAGTAGGGAAGCTTCTTTTAAAGGGGTACTGCTGAAACAATCGAATGGGAACAAATACAACAGAGATTGAGAGATGAGTTCTCAAAACCTTCAGAAGTCTGGTACGTATACAAAACGAGCAATGTGTTAATTTTTACCGTCCACATCTGTCTGCAAAACGGTGCTGGAGCTCCTCTGACAACAGATGCCAGCAGTTGTTGTGTTCGTGTTCTGATCCGGTCGGAAGCACAGTGGCGGTTGATGCCAGTCTTTGTGCACTGTCAAATTCAGTTCTGATCATCAGTATAGTTATAATACATTACTTGGAGTAGATTTGATGAAGTTTGTGAAGTGACAACAGCAGAAATTGCATCAGGTTTCCAGATACTAATCTCACCTTGCAACTGAATGTGAAAAGGCAGTGTAAGAAAACAAAGAGTATGCTTCTACTGCTCCTGGTAACAGCACTGAAGCAAGCAACTTATTCCTGCTAATTACAAATAATTTTTTTTTTTGCTTTTTACAGATTTTTTACATTATAAAACAGCCTTAGAAATGTGTATGTCCATGCACGGCTTGAGAAATCTTTCTGTTTCATGTTAAAGCTTTATTCAACAGAAACCTGTGTTTGCCCTTCCAAGGGCTCAGTTCACAGTGGGTCTGTAATTCTGGTGAGCCCCTACCTGGGAGCTGAGATACTTGTTCATGATCAGCTCTCCCTACAGGAGCTGCAGCCTACACACTCCCAGGAAAATGATCTCTGCTCAAGGACATTCGTGCAGGTTTTTCTGAACTGAGCCAGTGAATACTATTTTAAATAAAAGTGTGGCACGAACAGAAGAACTGTTGGAGTTGTACGACTGTGTGACTCTTGTACACGAGATTACACAGCTTACCTCCTTGACAAATCACATTTTCTTAACGTGGAAGAGCTTTGCAAGATATGGAAGGAACCCAACCAAGCGCACCAAGCTTTTAGCAGGTGGTTAAAGAGAAGCTAAAAATGTAGGACAAGTATGATGCAGAGATGAGTCACCATGTTTTGTATGGCAGCTGGCCCCTTGGTAAAAGAAGTTGGTACTAACAGGTGAGCTGGTGCTAACAGGTCTTTGTCCAGCAAGCTGCGTAGACACAATTCCCCTTTCCCCAAACATGTCTCTCCCTTTCTGTTTTCATTTGCTAAACCTACTTACTGACTCTGACCTACATTTACAACAGTTCCAAATTGCAACAGAATGTGTTTCTGGGGAGTTCACTATTTGCTAAAAATTTTAATCCAACCCATTTGAAAATGTTATACGCTAACTGAGCAAATAAGGCAATCAGAAAAGTACACAAAACCCATGCAATTGTTCTGGACTTGTTTGCAGCACACTTTTACTAATGAGCATCTGGGATGAGTATGGTATCTTGCACTATGGATCTCATGATCTGTACAATAATGGCTGATTTTAATTGACTTTTGCTGCATATAACTAATCCCAATTGGAGGAGTTCCAGGATGCCGCTAGTGAAGAACTGTGGGTGGGTGCATGTTTTGAAGTGATGGTAAACATTGTGACATATACTGTGTGTACCACATATTATCATATGCACATTTTGACTTTTGTTGCCTTGGCTTTCACACAGCATTTCTAACATAGACATTCCTATTTGCCAGTTTGAGTGGAAATCTGTTAACATGTGAATACTGCTCGCCAGCATGTTCCACCATCGCTGGACTTTCAGAACTTGTCTTCTCCCACAGAACAGCCATCTTGAGTGCCCAAGGGTGCTCCGCAGGACCGTGGCATCTGTGCAAACTGGGCGAATGAGGAGTGATGAGAGCTGCTATGAGAAGCTGTAACTTTGAGACTTGAAACTCAGCTTGTATACTGATCCACCAATTTCCACTGTAAGAAATCGCCAAGAGGGCCTTGCTCTTTTACTGCCTCAAATTGTTTATTCTTTTCAGGAGAACACTAGTAACTAATACCAGGCTTGATTAAGATATTTTGACAATTGAATTACTATGGATATTATAATACCTTCAAAGGTCTGGGAGAAGGAGTACCTGCACAATGTACTCCCATGACTGGCCAGCCAACTGCTCTGCTTGAACTGAAACTCATTCTGAATCCACAGTGACCCTTTGGGATCTGGGACTCAGCCAAGATGTATACATGGTTTTGAATCTGGTACATTAAGAAGTCCCCTGCTACATGTCCCATCCTGCCTGGCTGCGATATGGTGTGGTTGATATTATACAAATAATTTAGATTTAGGCTGTTTCTGAAAATAAATAAATGCATCACATACAGCAAAAATGCAGAGTGGTGAGGTACTGGAACAGGCCGCCCAGAGAGGTTGTGGATGCCCCATCCTTGGAGGTGTTCAAGGCCAGGTTGGATGGGGCCCTGGGCAGCCTGGTTTAGCATTAAATGTGGAGGTTGGTGGCCATGCATGTGGCAGGGGGTTGGAGATTCATGATCCTTGAGGTCCCTTCCAACCCTGGCCATTCTGTGATTCTGTGAATTTACAGTCAGTGGAGATGTGTGCATCCTTTCTAGCAATAGGGTGCTCTCAGCAGAGGGAGGGTGCTCTGCTTCTCCTCCCAGATGTAGCTAGAGAGCTCTGATCCCACCACAGCAATGAATCACTCTTCCAGAGAATATTAAAAAAAAAAAAAAAGGTATCTTTTTCTTCACTGTGGCATTACCAGTTTGCACAGAGGCCACCTGTTTGCAGAAAACTATTAGGTAAAATTCTTGCTAGAGAGATTCGTGTGTGAGTACAGTGTGAGGAAGGCAGTGTCAGTGCAAAGTAGCTGCTGAGCACAAAGAAATAAATGCTGGTGAAAGGGAGTTTCTGTAAGGTTATACTTCCATCACATCCAATCCAAACGTTATGCAGCAAACTGCCTTGCCAGAAGCCTTCTTTGTATTGCAGGAAGCCATCTGTGATGGTAGCTAAAATGGGAACAGAAGAGGACTCGCTATGAAACGCTCCTCACAAGCACTCCCTCAGGGCATGCGCTGTGGTTCCTGCCTTGCCAGAAGCAGTCCATCTCCGAAGGTGAGGCCATTACACTGTGAGCCCCAAACTACCCAAATGGCTGTTGTGCCTTTTGCCTGCTGCCTGCCACTGGGGTGGCATGCAACCTCCGCTGCTTCAGTCATACTCTGTCTTTGCCTAGGACATTAATTGCTATGGAGATGCTGGTTGGGGCGATGGATCATTCTGAACACGTTATCTGAAACTTTGGTTTCAGCCTTTTTAACATATCTCCTGGCAGAAAGTGCTGATTGTTTTCATTGATCTCCACTGCTTTGGGTTTAATTTTTCTTTCTCTATCTCCGAGTTCCTATCTTATGTCTCTTTCTTTGCCAAACTATTCATTTGTTGCTGGATAATCATGGCTTTGTGTTTCAGATAGCTTCCTATTTTGTCCGTGTTTCCGTTCTATTGTCCACATATTTTTTCTCTGCAAATTTTGCTGTATTGTGCAGTGGCAAGTGGCTATCAGCTAATGCCAATATTTCTCCTTGAGAATTCTTTTTCCCTGCATCATCAAGGGTTTAAGTGGGAAGCCTTCAGCACAGTGCAAATTTCACTCCTGAGAATATCCATCTTTTGAGGTAGCTGATTTTAATTAAAGAATACTCTCTCCCTCTCTCTCTCTCTCTCTCTCTCTGGATTATACTTTAATTTCAGTCTCTATCACAACAGTAGATACTTCTTAGATAAAATGTATTTTTGCCTCTTTTCATCCATGATTATCTGTAGTTCTTAAACACTTGGGGTCAGCAGCTGGTCCCCTGTTGATGCAGTTCAGGAATAATTCTATTCAAAGGAATTAATTTGAAATAAAATTGGTGTTAAATTCAAAATAAGGCAAAATGCTCATAATATTTTGCCCTTATATATGTGAGAGTGAAACTCTCAGAAACAGCAGTAATAACAGTTATGATAATAAACAATAATCTCTGAAATCTATAGCACCTTTCACCTAAGTATTTTAGGCATAAATGCATTAAGCTGCTGTCATATGAAGAAATGTCATTATTCTAATTTTACACAAGGGGAAAAAAAGCGTCAGGAAGATAAGGAAGCAGTTGAAAGTCACATAACAACTGAACCTCCTCGTCTCATGTTTCTAATCCCCAAGCACAGTGAGGTTCTGTTCCCCAGGGATATAAAATTGAGGTCTTATGAGTTACAAAAGAGTCAAAGCATACAAACACAAGTACAGCTTAGGCTTCTGCCTCCATCATCTTGCCCAATTATGACCGAAATAAATATTGCTATCATATCTGGTATCATTTGTGCATAATTAATTTGCATAGTTAAGCCATTTGCAGATTTCTCACAGAGTCACGGAAGGAGGAAGCTGAGCTCCAGGTTCTAGGCTCTCATGCTGCAAAGGAATCGAGTGAAACCCTGCCACTTTTGAACCCAAAAGCAAAACTTCTCATTCTGAAAGAACAAGGATCCTGGCTGAGGTCCCTGGGACTGTAAGGACCCCATGCAACTGACAGCACTATACAGAATGTATGCATATGGAACAGTAATGTATAGATGTGTGCATGTATGATGGAGTACAGATGCACATATACCCACACAGAACTTCTGGGATGAACTGGAGTTGTTCTATTTTTCACGTACTGATTGTAAATCACCTTACTAGTCATTTCAAACTTGTTTCCTTTGTTTTTATATTGCTTGTTTTAATGCCCACTCCCACAGCATAGACTTGTATCTTTGCTTGGTCGTGTACTTTTGATCTAAACAGAATTACAGAAAAAAATATGTATGCACAATAAGTGTAGAGCTGAAATGTGCCTTGGCAGAACGCTTTAACTGCCTTTCTGCCAGTAATCCATTAATTTGTGCTTCTTTGTTTTCTCCAAGCTCAGAATAATTCCCATCTGCCTTGACTCACTCTCCAGCACATAAAGGAAGAAGTCTCTTTTCTGAGCATGGATGAAATAGGAAACTTCTCATATCAATGAAGAATGAGGCTTTGAATTCTGGGGTCCCTACCACGGAGACCAAAAATAACTTGAAGTCCTGCAATATTAATTAACTTCATTATGATGAGTCTGGCTTTTCTGTTCATATTTTTCCAGCTTTTGTGTTCCTGGCCTGCGTGCGTTACGTGTGTATTCCCCTTCTTTCCTCTCGCTGAAGCTGAAGATGCAATCACATCTTCGAACCATCTGTTTTTTAATTTATTATTTTCCCCCATTGCATTGATGGGTTTTCTCATTTTTCTGTCAGGCTAACAGTTTGGCTCCTGTTTATCTAAGATATGTTAACACGCTGTTCCTCTTCTGGGCACTCACTCAGCCTATTGTATTTTCTGAAATTAAACACCAGAGATTTTTTAACATTATTTTCTTCATCAGCCCCGGGAATATCCTCTACCATTACATCCTCTCTTCCTCCTTTTGTTATTTCAGTGTACATTTTACGACTCCAGCTAAATTTAGGATAAGATCTTTCTTTTCCTGTCCTCTCCAGACTGTGCTCAAGATGCATGGGGGACGCTCTCATATCTGCTGAGCAACCCACACGTGTGAGGCCAGGGCTCCCCAGAGCAGGCTCTCCACAGAGCTCTTCACATGGTCCCCAAGGGCAAGACATCAGGTGACAGGAGCCAACATGAGCACGGTGTGCTGCTTGGCCTACCTGTGCTCAAGGCTCCTTCTCATCACCTTGAGAAATTTCAAGCAAAGGGCAGATGTGGCATGGAGGAGCACGGTCAGTGGACATGGTGGGCATGGGTTGGTGGTTGGACTTGATCTTAGAGATCTATTCCAACTTTAAGGATTCCATGATTCCATGAAATACCTTTCAGGTGTTGGCCCAGCAAGGTGCCCATACATGAGTCCCTTGCACTGCATGTGCTGCCTGCAGACAGCTGCAGCCACAGCCAGGTTGACTTGTCATCCCAGAACACAGCAGGGAGCTGTATGTAGGAAGTTCCAGGTAGTCACAGGATGGAGCATAATGTGGATTTATATCTGTTACTTCACTTTTCTATAGTATATCCCAAGAGTGTTCTGAGGCATTGCATTCTTTAATAAGCAGAAAGTGCTCTGAGATTTTTCTAATGAAAATGATATAGGAGCACACAGTGTTATTATTAAAGCCTCTTCCTTTTTCTCTGGGAACTGCTAAAACACATTTACAGCTTATATCCTTTTTGGTGAGCATTAAACTTTCTAATTTAAAATAATAAAATCCGTTTTGCTCTTTCTTTTCTTTCCATTTTAAAAATATAAAAATCTGTTGGTTTTTAACTATCCTTATTTTGCTGAGTGATTTTTGGATTTCAATAAAAGTAACATTGTGGCTACAACACTTTGTGAGATAAGCAAAGAGATTTTTTTTACAGCACAATTATGGAAATTTCAAAGAACCTTATAAATATCCTGCTATTTGCATATATGAGATAAGCATATTTTAGTAATGGTTATGACGGGCTAGCAAGGAGAGTGTGTGGGACAACCATACAGCAAATCCATGCAAACACAGACATGGAGGGTGTGAGTGCGTGTGTGTGTGTGCACTTCCCCAGAGATGCAAGGCCCTGAGGAATGCCTGGGGCTACCCAACCAGCAGGACCACCCCTGTGCTAAGACTCAGTTTCCCATCTGGGAGATGCAAGACTGGTAGTGTTTTTCTAATGCAACAAAGCATTTTGCTGAGTCCAGATGGTGTGCACTAGATAAGACTTTATCTGCTGGTGTCTAGTTTTGTTTCCACTTACCAAGGTACAAAGGCTGGGCTGTGCTGGGAGCTGGGTGTGTGGCTGTGCCATATGTTGGCTGGCCAGGCTCAGAGCTGGGTGCCTTGGGAATGCCCATGCTCAAGGGTGATGCGCATGTGCTCTGCCGCACTGTGGTCATTGATTCTCACATGCACGAGAGTGCAGAGCCTCTCAGATGCATACTCCTACTGCCTGGGCACAGCCAGTCTGTCCATCTCCACAGGCTGATGGACGCTCCAGGCTGCACGGAAGTTTAGTGCAGACCTGTTTTCATGACAGATCAATAGGGCAGCTGAGGAAGGCTTGGTCTTGAGCACAGGCCCAAGCACCCACTCTGAATGCCATGGGAACACAGCCATAGCTGCTTCGAGCTTCTGGGGGCTTTCTGAACTGAACCGATCTGAGCATGCTTTTATTCTTTTATTTGCCTCTGTATTTTAAAGTTGGAAATTGCTCTTTTGCCTATATTTAAGAGCTGCTAGGAAGCTCAGAAAAGTAGTGTCATGATTTCCTCAGCTCTCTGTTGAAAAGGAAGAGCCCACAAAAATGCACTGGCGTTTTAGCTGCATAAAGAGAACAAATAGCTGTCAAACAAAGAGATTATTTAACTAAAAAAGTCCCAAATGAATAACCCCCTCTATACACACTTTTCCATCTCCATTAGAACTGCAGGTTTCCATTCTGTGGATCTCATAGCCATCTGCTTGAAAGAGTCCTTTGAAAGTCCTCTAGAAACCAAAAAATGAAAACGGCTTACTTTCTGAAAAGTCATCATGGCTTCCCAGTGCCTTGCTTTCAAGTGAGCTCCATCTGAGCTTGATTTCTGTAAGTGCAGAAGTACTCAGTATGTCCTGAACAATTAGATGACTTCGAGAATGTTGAAAGCTAGGCAGAAAAGAAAAACAGACCAATCAATCAGAAGTCTTGTTTGGCACTGTTTCTAAGGTGAAAAAACTCCACCAAAAACACCAAAACAACTCCAACAAACAACAACCAAAAAAAAACTCAAACCAAATAATAATAATAAAAAAATCAAAACCAAAAAAAAATCCAGAAAGCCCAAAACTCAACAGAAAACCTACTGAACAAACCCAGTTATCTGTTCGTTTTATGGCAGACATTTTTCTGACAAGGTTTTCATTAGCCTGCATAGTGAAAATATACAGAGGTACAAACCCTGCCCTTTCCGAGGGAAGCTTAAATTCCCTGGCAGCACAGACAGGGGAACTCGAAGAGGTGCTCTGGGATTGCTGATGGCTCTCCTGCAGCCACTGATGTGGACACATGCCCATTGGAAAGAGGTGGCAATGGGGTGATGCAGTACCCTGCCCCTGTGGGCTCTCAGGAGCCCATCAGCACAGGGTCAGGGCAGGATAGGAGCGTGGTCATGAGGCAACTGGAGGCTGTGGGGAATTACGTTGTGATTTGTTCCCCAGCTCTCACAGAAAGCCGTACTTTCTATAATGGTGACAGAGAGGATTACAGGCAATCACTGCCTCCCAAGCAGCTGATATTCAGAATCAAAAAGAAGAGCAAGGAAGGGGCAGTTTCGCCTCGTCAGCTAATGATCCTTGACTCCCTCGCTTTGTGTTTTTGGTAGCAACCACTGAGAGGTCACACATGAAACTGTGGAAGTGTGTGGTGTCTTTATTAAATATATCAGTGGAGTTTATTAAGTGGAACACACGGCATTGGGCAGTGTGAGCCACCGTCGGACGGGCTCGGGGTCATGCCGGCCTCCTGCCCTGATGTCGCTGGCTCTGGATTAATACCATGAGCTCACAGTGTGGGCCTGATTAGAAGGCTGGGCCCCAGCTGGCTTTACCTCTGCCCTCTGCTAAGTCTTTGTTTGTAACGTGAGCATCAAGCTTTTGAGCTCATCACCGAGGCTCCGCGTTCAGAGCCCAGAAGGATCACTCAGGTCTTTCACCACCTCTGGCAGAAACAGGTTTTGAAATCCCCATCCAGCAGGAGAGCACAGAGGTGGAATCATTACCGCCTATTGTCCGACTGATTGTTTGGACGCTGGAAAAGTCTTTCTTTTGAAAACTTTCCCTTTTTTTTTTATTTTTTTTTTTTATTTCTTTTTAAAATCTTTTCCCCCTTTTCTTCTTACTTTCAACCTGCACCAGGAGGGCAAAACACAAAAGGCTGCTGAAAGACTTTTTTAGCTTGCTTTTTCTCGGGGGATTCTAGTTCACGGCAGAAGAAACTAGCCTCTGTAAGAGAAAATGTCATGAGTTAGAGACCCTCTGCCACGATGAGCCAGTTTCCCTGTCTGAAACCAGTGAATTACTTACACAGGATGGGAAGAGCCAAAGATTAAGAAAGCAGAGAGAGGTTCAGGCTGCACTGAGGGATGAGGGATGGTTTCATACAACCCAGAGAAAGGCAGATGGAAGGAAGGGATTTCATGGGATGGTGATCGCTGCATGCTCAGAGGTGACAAGAATGATAGTGCTGGTCTACAGCATTCTCACTGCATGCTGGCCTGCTGAAGTGGGATGTCTTCAGCATGGAGATGGATGTGCCTAACTCAGGCAGCTTCCCTGATAGCTCTGCTGTTGTTCTCCCTTCTGCAAAACACAGGCAACACCACGCTACATGCAGACCTTGCCATTACTGAGCAGGCAAAACAGAAATCATCCAACACTATTCAGTATTGTTTCCAATGTTGGGAATATTTATGCCTGATATCATAGCTGAACGAGCTATTCTTACACACCACAGTAAATCAGTGCTTCTATGTTCATCCAGGTCTGAGGACTGGTTAATGCACTCCTTCAAGCTATCCTGAAAAATTAACATAACTTTTCCTGTGGATTATTTTTTTTTTCTGCTCTCCAAAGCTTTGGCTAAGATTGATGACACCACCTCACATTGTCAGAACTTACTGGAACTAATAAATAACGGGAATGACTTTATCTGTGCGAGTGCCAGATCCACCCCATTTAGAGCCCAAGTTGTGCTTCTTTCCAGGAAACTCATGATACACTACTTGACACCCTGCTTGCCATTCTTCATTCGTTATTTACCATCTTCTATCTCTTATCTATTCTACGGACATTTTTCCTTAATTCCTCAGCTATTTGTTAATTACTCGTCTGCAGTTTTCTGTCAAATTCCTTTATCCATTAATCTGTGAGATCTTTCAACTGCTATTCATTTGATATGGAAGTGCTTAACCACAGACACTGAGTCACATCTCCCTTCATGTCGTGGCCTTAAAATGAATGTAGTAATGGGTGGCTGCACTCGTTTGTAAAGCCATTCAGATGGGAACACCACACTTTTTGCCATTCATCTCTGCTACCTTCCTTAAAGCTTTCTTTAGAAGCCAGATTCTCCCTGTGCTGAGGGTTGTGGGCACTATGCTACATATAGCTCTGGCTTTATACCTAGCAAAGCATGGAGCTTGTTCAGTAAAATGAAATCTTTCACTTCTATTTGCTCCAGTTTTTCTTACTAGAAATTTGCTCATTCCCTTTGACAAAAAGTTGTGATATTACTAAGATTTGAAGTGATCAAACAATAGCCAATATCATCTCTCTTTGGTGCCAAATCGGTCCTTCCTTCCTGGCCAAGAGGGGTAAACCACACATTTTCCTGGGTGCAGAGATTCCTTCCCCCACTGCACCTTGGGCTGCCTTCAGCTCAACTGCTCTGCCTGCCTTTCTGTGCTTTCTTCAAAAGCTTAGCTGGAGGACGACTCACTTCAGTGAACATCAAAATAAAATCCTGCATACAATTAAATGGGTCTTACAGTGCTCTTAGCTAGACTGAGCGGTGGGGCTGGGTAACATTTGAATTAATTCCACACTCTGTTTATCAGGAGTTTGGCCTCAGTGCCTAAATTGCTTCTAAATATTTTACCTCTTGTTGTACTAATTGAACTTTTTTGTCTGTTGACTTTCAATCCTTCCTGTTGGATTGCAGCCAGAAATTCCTGTCTGCTGAAACAGTTGTTTCTCAGAATCCCACAAATTTGGGTGTGATCCATGTATGACGATACATGTTTTGTGTAAATGTGGGCTAATTTCTCCCATATTGGATGATGTGAATATGGAAGATCACAGGACCTTGTGAATCCTTGAGGAACTCATGTGAAACAGTTTTATTTTTCCTGAGATGTAAAAACCAAGCTTTTACCGGTGCTTTTACCAACGCTCTGCTAGAGGGCTGAAGAAAAATGTATTTGCTAGATCTATGACTGAAAACCACTTAGCTCCTTGTACTGCTGCAGCCATAATTTCTGGCATTTTAACAAGAAGAGGTGATGTTTGTGGAGTTACAGCATTTAATGCTCTGAAATCCATAGTCAGATGCATCTTTCTATCTCCCTTTAATACCAGCCACTCAGGGGAATTACACACACTGGGTCATTGCACTGGCACTCCTTGATCTACCAGGCTATTAATAGTGGACAACAATCTGTTCTGGGCTTTGCCTGGCTACTTACATCATTTCTGTAGTCTTGGATCAAGCCCTGTTATTAAAGAAAAGGCATTAATCTTTCTGTGCTCCAACTTACCTCAAGCTTATACTTACAAAAAGGTAACTCACCCTCATCCTGAGGTCCTCTGACTACTTCTGGAACAATTATGGGAATCTTTGTTCAAGTAAGACAGTCATGAGTCCTTAGATTTCTGTATTATCCTTCCAGTCAGCTAGATCTAAAATAATCTCTTTGTTGTCAAAAACTACTTTTTTTTTCTTTTTTTTTCCTGCACATGATGCTGAATAAAACAAAACTCAACCTCACTCTGCAGTAAGCAATTTGCAGTGGGAGCAGGTATAGAGCAGAGCCAATACACACCCTATACCTTTGCCTGTATCATGTACCTCACAGGCGCCCACACTCTTGCAAAACAGTCATTTCAACAGTCACCAAGGCACCAGAATCTAATGAGTTTGGTCTCTCAGTATGTTGTTTTTCATTGTGCAGTTCTGCCAATTTATGCATTAAGACACTAATGGATTTTATATTCCACCTAGCTCTATCTTTTCCCAGGCTCTCTAGTTCCAAACCCTTTTTTGTGTCTGCTTCAAATGCCACTTCCAAGAATCATCCATTTCAGAAAAAACTCCTCTGCCTTCTCACAGGCAGAGTCCTATAGGCTGCAGAATGTCAGATGTCCCTTTCATCCTCAAGAGCTTTGGGTTTGTTTGCCCTTAGGACACTGATTAGAAAAAGGGATAATTAATGGTAGGAGTTGCTTTAGCTAGATTTATTTCTAGTTTCTTTTCTTTCTAGAGCCCTTCCATCATGTCCTTCTATTTCCAGCCCTCAATTATGTGAGCAGAGTTCACAGGTCACACCACTGTACTCAACCTCCAGCACTGCAATTCTCACTCCCAGGTTATTACCAACAGGGGCTCTTGGAGCTCCACAGCACATGGAACCCAGTCAGTGGGCATCCAGCCCTAGCCACAGTATTTTCATCTGAATTGGTCTACCTGAGCAGTTAGACCAATACGTTAGTATACAATTCAGTCCCATGCAAATATCCCTATTAAAGATCCCAATTTGATATCAAAATCTAAGCTTGGGTGTCAACCAACTCCATTTCAGCAGTGACTGTTTCACTGGTTTCTTTCATGCTGATCCCCACCTCCCTGAACAAACAATATTCTCTATTGTGATGGCATCTCCCTTACTTGTATGGTTGCAGCTCATTATGCAAAGGAAGCTAATTTTCAGGGCATGGATAGGTGAAATGGGATCATCCCAAATATCCCAATCCCATTCATCAGGTCACTACTTCTCCACTTTGTACTACAGCCAATGTATCCAGGTTAGCTGACAACTTCTGTTTATTTTTTTCACTTACTTGCTTATTGAAGTCCCAGAATTCAAGTGCTCTTGTTCACTCTATGTGGCAATGATTTGATTTCTGTTCCTGCATTGCTCAGGCTCTCATAGACTCACTCTCACGGACTTGACTGCTGGGTTACCACCAATCTGCCACAAGTAAAATGCAGTCTGATGATGCGAGCAGACACCCCAGCACAGAGCAGAATAAAAATGGCTTGGTGAATATCTCTTCTACTTAACAAAACTGGAGAGTGCTGTCCCTGCACTAGACAGTGCTTTAGCATTTATATGTGCATTAACATGCCCAAACACTAATGCTGAGTGTGGTGAGTTCAGAAATCTGGCTTCCCACAAGGGCTGTGGTATCCATGACCTATTATTACATTCTCAGTCATTGTTCAGTTTCAAAGGAAAACACCCCCAGTCACACAGTCCAAATCAGGATCTGGGAACACCGGTTCCTCTGCAGGTCTGCATAGGAATATTCTATGCTACATTGTGGCAGTAATGCTGCTGTACATTGAAGAACCCTAGGATTTGTGGTGCTATAAAGTCTGAAAACTCCATCACTGCATTTTATATATAACTGAAAACACAGTAATTGACTGTGGTATCAACTAAGGAAGGCAGGCAGCACCTTTGGAACCACACACACCACTGCATGCACACACACGGCCTTCTGCCAGCCAGGCAGTGCCGTGTGACTTGCTTTTACAGAAGGCTTAAAATAAATTAGAATTATTTCCAGAGTAGAAGAAAAAAATTCTTATGAAGGTATTTCAGTCCAATCATAAAGAACACAAAAGAGCAGTCTCTTTGGCAGGCAGCATAGAATTTTCTTTCTCGTGGTTCTCTGCCCTCCTGCTCCTACAACCTGGCTCAACCTTTTCTTCTTTTTGATGCAAGTGAACATGTGACATTCTGAAGCTGCTGCACCCATGCCAGCATATCAGTGAACAAGAAGTCTCCTAGATTCCTTTTTATTTTCTTGACATAGGTCCCAGCCAAGCTCCCCAAACCAGTGGGGCTGTGTTCTGAAATCACACTTAGAAGCTTAAAATGCCCATCTACAGCCAAAGTGTTTGAGAGTCAGACCACTCTGTTCCTTCTGGTGTCACCTGGCCAGCCCTAATACTGCACAGCTGTTGACCCACAGCCACATCATGTGGTAGAGCTCCCATCAGGGATCAGGCAGGCACAGGAGCGTTGTCGATACATTTTCCAGCCCACGGGTCCTGAATGCATCATGTTAGTCCCATTCAACAGGTATAGTTTCCATGGAACAGCATGGTCCCCTACCCCACAGGTAGGATGGCTCCTACCTCTGTGTGATACACTTTGCTGGCTTTTCTAAGCAATAAGAAAAGCTTTTCCTCTTTTCCACTTTTGAATGGGTCACTGCAGGTAATTCAATAATTTCTGTGTTGAATAGTGAACTGGCATGCCTTCACTGGAAGGCATAGTAATATCAAGTACAAGCCTACGAGTAAGGGAGCACTGAATGAGGAAGGAAGAGGGATAAAGGCTGAAAGTAAAGTCAAAAGGTAAAAAAGAAAAAGAGAAAAACAAACAAACAAACAAACATCCTCCCAACCTCTCTCCACTTGTCTCACTGCCATTTAAATAGGGAGAATTCTTCATTGCTGATTGCACAAGTGTGCCATTTTGTTTACCTGGGGTGCTTTCTGCTGAAATTATAGAAGCAGGCCAGTTTTCTTCACTCTCATTTTCAGACAGTTTCACTTTCAGCTTCTGCACAAACAACATGCTACAATTCAGGGGTTGCAAAGACTGCAGGGAAATATTGATTTCCTCGCAATAACACTAAACAGTTCGACCCAACATCTTCTGAAGGCTTTTACAAAACATACATTTTGAGGGACAAGTTTGTCTTGACAGACTTCTTTTAAAGTGAACTGCCTTTCTTGCAGCTACAGTAGAGCTGTTATTTGCCACTTTTTATTACGGTAAAAGAATTGTTGGTGCTAGAAATTTCTTTTACTCAGGTAAATAGCCTTAAAGTTTTCGATGATCTGGTTAAGTGAAAAGCTGCACTGTAGTGCAAGAAAATTTCCAATTATTCAGCTAATTAAAAAGTCTTAATTAGAATATAGAATAATTAATTTCTTTTGATACTTACAACTCAGACACTCCCTTGTATACCTTAGGGATCGCAAAATCTTAGTGAACATAACAATGGGAATTGCTTTGTAGAAAACCCAGCTTTCTCTAAGGCTTTTCTTGGCTTTGTAACAGTTCTGTACATGAGAATAGGGACTGATAGCCAACATTATAGCTGGAGATTCCTCAGGCATCAGATCTCTCATGCAGAAGGTCATATGCCACCTCCAAAGCATTCCAAAAAAAGACACCAAAGCATCAGCAACTGCCTTACAACCAGTGCCCTCCTGCACTACATGACGCGGCCCATCTCATCTCGCCATCACAGCCTTGCTCACAGCCCCCCCGCAGGCACCACTGGACTAGGAACTCCAGAGCCACTCTTCCCTTACATCCCTCTGTCCCATGCTCTCATCACAGACTTCCAGACTATTCCTGCCTAGTGAAGTGCTCCGTGTCATCCAGCCAAGTGACACTCGGGGAGCAGCGCTGCCCCTCTGCCACTCACCAGCAGCTTTCATATGCCTTCTGGCAGAGCTGAGCTCACGTGGGCACTGGGGATCACAGCTCACCCCTGCAGAGATGAGTAGCAGAGACAGACATACAAGGTCAAGGAGATGCCAAGACAGAAGAAGGCTTATACTTCCATTTACAGCCATCACAGTGGAACTTCTCCTCATTTCATTCAATTTGCCTCTACTACAGAGCCCAAATGAGTTTAATTCCAAAAAAAAAACCCAAACATTTTAGATGTTGCCCAGTGAGCTGAACGGTGACTGCGGTCGCCAGCTGCTCTGACACTCTGGGGCTTATCAGGAAAACAGCTCAGCTATGAGGGCCATGGGATTTATTTGCACCCTGCTCCCTACTGTCCAAAAGCATATGGACTTGCAATTAAAGGAAAAAAAGCTGACAGAAACCCTAGAAACTAGTAGGGAATAATAAATATACTTAGATATTACAAAACCTGGGAGGGAGGGGTGGGAGAAGGCAGTGCAGGGGCTGTCTACACCAAGAAGGGAGTTATTCCTTAGGCAATCTGCATTTTTCCAGAGTGAGGGAATAGGAAGCTTGTTTTGGTGGAGGCCTCCAACTAATTGCTCCATCTTCCTGGTGGCTCTAGGAGGCCAAGGCAAGACATTAACACAACACAGCCGTGCACACTGATGGGTGTTCAGTGGAACTTGTACCTAATATTGCTCTCAAAGAACAATATGTTTGCCCCCTTTCTGCTCCCAGTGGGACGCTGATTCTCAGTGAAAGCAATTGTGGCATCTTATTACTTGCTCAAGGCTCTAAGCCTCCACTCCACCCATTCATGTGTCATAGATAAGAGTTGCATTTACATCCCATCAGTCACACCCTACTGCACAAGAAGGTGAAGCCACTTTATGCAGGCTAGTTAGCAATGCAAGCCTCTTTCCCAGAACAGTAAACTTCTTTCTGACATCTTTGATGGCAAAATAGGAAAATAAAAATTCAATTACATTTCCACCCTAATAAAATTCACTTATCTTTCCCCTTTTTTATTTTTAAAATATACCTCCATTTGCTACTTTTCTGGATTTCTTCCCTCATAAAATTCAGTAAACCTTGTGTGCATCCTCACTCATCTCCTTCTCTGTGAAGAATTAAAAAGAATTAATAGGCTGGGATATTTGAATAAAATGCTTTTTATTTCATGGCTCAATCTTGCTTCCATAGAGTCTGCATTTATAGTAACCTCATAAATTACCACTATACACTGAAAATAAATACTCCTTGTGCCCCTGACTAAGCTTGCAGCCTTAGCAAACAGATCTCTCAAAATCATGGGAAAAGGAAAGGATATTTTCTTTTTTGACTCATTCAACTGGAAATACAATTTTGAGAAAAGCAAAGCAGTGTTTCCCTTTCACTATTTCCATTTCATTTGGGCTGATAAATGCCTCTGGGACATAGCATTTCTGGTTTCACCTCTTCCCAGCTGTCTGTCTGTCTTTCTCTCTTTCCTTCTCTTTCTTTCCCCCTCTCCCCCCACCCTTTTTCAATTGGTCTAAAAATAAGCAGTGCCTGGCAGCTTCTACGTTGGCTGTCATAGGGATTATTGGTATATGACCTTCTGTCTGTAGCAGAAGAGGACTGGTTTCCCTTAGACAGGCGTCAAGCAAGTTGAGAAGTGGTTTGACTATCTGCACTGATGACATTAACCAAATGATGTTCCAGAGACGTCAAAGTCCTGTGGTTAGGTAGGCAGCCAGATGTGAATGATGGGACTTTATTGCAAACAGTCCCCTCTTATAATACATGACGAGACTTTGAAAGAAATGAAAGCCACTGTGAATTCATGTCCTTCTTTGTGCTTCTGCTGGCAGCAAGGCACTGAATTAGTGTGAAAATTGAGCAAAAATTAATCTTTGCCTCATAATCCATTATTTAAAAGGGAACACTCACTCACTATAATTTTCAAGTCACTGCCATAGCAAAGTCATTCTGGAATCTGTAAGTTTGCCATAGGGGGAAAATAGCAACATAAGAGTAGGTCTTGAGATTTGCCAGAGTGCCAGACTCTTAATCTGCTTACTGCATTTGCCATTTGCAATTTTGCATTGTAGTTACAGTCTCTCCAAGGTCACCCCAAACGTCTCAAAGCTCTTAACCATCTGTCTCTGATTCCTAAAAATTAATATGGATACGGAGAGAGAAAGTTTGACGGACTCATTGGGGTCACTTTCATTTACCAGAAAAAAACACCTGGGCCAGCTGCACCGTGCAAGGAAATGATGGGCAGGCTGGGATCACACATGCAGCTTCACTAGCACTCACCTCTGCTAACCACGAACACTGCTGGGGGTACGTGTGGGACTCAGGACCTCTTCAATCCCTATGTATCTTGAGAGGCCACCAGGCAGGAGGACTTCAGGCACAGAATTTGTTTAGTCAAGGCTTACCTTCAGCACAGCTGTCACTTTAACATCAATTTCTGAGTCAACACCATGCTTAAAAGGAGGCAGAGTTGCATATGAAACAAACGGCACAGCTGTGTTTCATTTGTCATACGACTTCCCACTGTCCTCCAGCTTTCCACGTGATTTTGAAGCACAGGAATAAGGTTGAGAGGATAAATCAAACAGAGAAACGCTCTTGTGGCTATGGGAACCAATCCCAGATCTTTAGGAAGTCCTGAAACAGTTCATTGGATTTTTCTGCATCTACATGGATGCATATCAGACTTTTTACATGGGCAGATTGTGATAAGACAAAGAGTAATGGTTTTGAACTAAAAGAGGGGGAATTTAGGTTAGATGTTAGGGTAGAAATTCTTTACTCAGAAGGCAGCGAGGTCCTGGCACTGCTGCCAGAGAGCTGTGGGTGCCCCATCCCTGGAGGTGCCCAAGGCCAGGTTGGATGGGCCCTGGGCACACTGACTTGGTGGGGGTCAGCCGTCCCATGGTAGGGGTTGAAACTGGGTGAGCTTTAAGGCCCCTTCCAACCCAACCATTTCATAATGGTGTGACGATTCTATGATATATTGCCTTCCTGCAGCATGGCAGAAAAACACTCTTCTTGCTTATGTATGTAGGCTATGGTGTTGTTTGGTCTCCTGCTAGCTGTCATGCAACCTGGGATGCCAGTCTCTGCTGGGGTCCATAAGATTTAATGTAATGTATCAGAACTACCAGTAACAAAATACATATGTTACTGAGCATGACGCACACACACAAATCCAGCTCCTGCTATGACACAAGAAAGGACCAGTGGAAAAATTAGATTTTGTTTCTGTTGTCACAAAGAGGAAAAAGGAAACAAACAAACTGTAATGGTAGACTATAAAACGGCAATAAAAAGAATGGAGATTAAACTGCAGCATGCAGGCAATTTAAGATAAATAAATAAAATAATAAAAATTTTAAGTTTGTTTCCAGTTGGTCTGATAAACAAATCCAGGACAAAAAAAGCCAAATGAAAAAAAAAAAAAAAGGCACAGGCTGCCTAAAAAAAGATATTATGGGAGGAAAAGACTGATGAATACTTCGAGAATGTGTTAACTTTTAAACAGCTTGAATATTCAAATTGGAATAAAAATACTCCTTCAATTAAAAATTATTAAAATTAGCTCAAAGTATTTTTTTGGTGTGTTCACTGCAAGAATTTAATAGGATCTAGTACTCAGCAAAGCTTTGAAGCAAAAATAACGTCTCAGGAGCTCATTACGCATTAAATCCTATCAAAAAGCAGGGTCCCACTATGAAATTAACACAATTTGCAAATCATTATTGCGGGCTACTCCTTCCCCTATTCTCATGGTCACTTTAGATTTGAGTCTGTGATGCTGTCAAAAGCAACACCACCAAAATACATGCACGGAGAAAAGGGCATTGGATCTTTACACATCCTGAGCTGCCAAGAGCACAGTGCAATAGTCACTTAGAGCTGAATACACAGGAGCAGCTGTCGGGAAGACGAGAAGGAGAAAGTGACGTGAACCAAGGGATGTGGATCAAAGTGTTGTCTGGGAACGTTTTATATGGGAGGCTGTTTCGAACCTTATGCCTATCTGGACTTCTGTAAATGTAGTGATGTAGTTTTCAGCTTTCAGCCTCAGTCCTAACATGGCTGAATTAATTGGTTGTTTTAGAGGACATGCTCGCTCGCAAGTGTTCATGAAATATGAATCACCGGACAAAGTCTTCTAATGAAATGCTGGTTCGTGTTTCCTCTTGTCTGAATCGGAAGAAGAGGAAAAAAGGGACAATCAATATGGCCTGAAACAGCTATTGCTCATTAAAATTCTAGGCTGTCAATACCGTATGTGTCTATCACTTTGGATGCTACTCAAGTGGTGGTGGTAATGGCACTTTACTGCTGTGTTTGTTAGTGCACTTCTGGAGTCTGCTAAAACTTAGCAGGTGTTGTCTGCTTTCAGTGTTTCTGGGGGCCAAAAGAAGGTGGCAATTAAGGGAGAGTCATCACTCCCCTCAACTGTCCTCAGCTACTGTGAAAGTCAATGTGGTTGAGTTAGGGGATTCATCTCCACAGAGCCCAGCTGTTATTTTTAATGCAGTATGTGGAATATTAAACTGTTTATCTTGCCATTGAAGCCATAAGAAGGCTCTTTCATGTCATCATTTCTATTTTATTTTGTTTGGAGTCCTTCATTAACTTTTCATATGAAAGATCTGTAATTTACATCTTCAAAGAACTTTCAAAATGTAAGTTTTAGGCACGACAAGTGCTGTATGTGTGCTGTTCTATTCTGATGGCAAAGTCAAATTGCAAAAATACCATCAAGAATATTTCTTCCTTTTCTTTTTTATTTATGAGTAAAACACAGGGGATTTCTCTGGGGAAAAAGAATTATTCTGACTTGATACTAATCAGCACAGACGGCTAAAACATTGCTGCCTCTGAAAGGCTATAGAAGGCTTTATGATCTATGGTCCAGGGCAAAGAGCCCTTAATTAATTAGACACACTTTGAGACAGCAAATGTTCTGTGCATAAGTATTGGTTTTGCTTTACAAATCTAATGCTAAGCAGTCAAATGCCAAACCCAAAACCAACCCACAAACATGCACAGGGCTTCCTCCACCCCCTTAGATGAGGGAAAACGGCCTGATTTCCTCTGGGAGCAGAGGGGAACAGTGGCCGAAACTTTTGTTTCTCTGTTATAATGTTCAGTTCTGATAAGAAATGCAACTTGGAAGAATATTTTATTGGGACTTTTAGCAGCAACCACAGCAGGATTTAAAACCTGTGCACCAAAATCTTGGCCCACAGAAGTCAGTATGAATGTTCTGGCCATCTCCAAAGTATTATTACATCCGAGGGTGATAACCCCTCTCAGGTCAAGTCCCTTGTTATAAATCAGTCGATCAATGCCCAAGATTGCTAAAGCACTCAGTTCTGCATTGTGATGGTAAAGCAATTAAAAGCTTGGCTGTAAACAAATTAGATTCTGTATGTTTGGTTTTACAAATGCTCAGAAAGGGGTCAGATCTTTTATCACTGTTGTCAAGGGGGAGGGAGTGAATCCATTAAGTCGCGGAGAACTAATTTACACCACTTAGTGAAAAAAAAAGTGGAGCTATAAATGGTGATCCAAGTAGCAAGGTTTCTTTCAGTACAGAAATACACTGGACTATTTAAGCCCAACAGATCAGAAGTTGGTAGTAGATGAGGAATCAAAAAAATTAGGAACACAATGGAGAAAAAGGATCTCTAGCAATGACTGGAAGAAACCCTGGCATCAGGAGTTGTCTGGTTATGTTTGTATGTGTAATATGTTATCTCAAGATAGTATTTCCTCATCATGCCCTGAAGCTATAGGTACAGCTCTGGGGATCCTTTGCTGCATGGTGGAGGCAAATGCACCCACCTGTGCTCACCTGGCTTCTCTCTTGAGTGGTCATGGTTTTTTGGCACTCAGCCCCTTGTCCCTCTGTTTGATGCTATCCTGCTATCTCACCACATTGAGATGGACTGGTACTGGTTGGGAAGGCAGGGCTGGCTAACTGACAAGACATGAAGACAGTACCCCATCTGAGTGATCCTAATGTGTTCCTGGGTGACACATCTTTATAAATTCTCCCAGCAAGTCCTCTGTGTCTCAAGAACAAACTGCTCACAGTAAAGGCACCATCATTCATTGTGCCTTCACTCATCAAGGCACATGCCTAATGCCTTATCTTTAATGAAAGTCTCCACATGTTCCTGTACTATAAATAATAATTTAAATATTGTATGTCTGAGCTCCAGTTGCTGAGGTTGAAGTGATCATTTTGGAAAGATGGAACAGCTCATCTAAAAATACGTATCTGAAAAACTATTCTGGAAGAAGCGAGACTTATAAATTGATAAATGAGTTCAAGCTGGGATGGAGACTGTGATGAGAGGAAAAAATCATCTCTCAGAAGGAAAGAAACTAGAAAAGCAAGAACTGTTCCAAGACTTTTATTGTTGAAAATTAAGAATTTTAGGCGTAGCAATATAACAACTGGGAAACTGGCATTCTAAAAATGCTGACCTAGATGAAGAGTTTTTGAATCAAAAAAAAGCATCATTAAGAAGACTTAGTTAACAAAAATAAGCAGGAAGAATGAAAATGTTTTTTTATGGAAATGTAACTTTGTAGAAGATTAGAGAAGCATGACAGAAACCCAGAAAGAGGGTTCAGAAGAAGCACAGCTCAGCCAACTAAGCAGCTTTGATTCTAATTGATAAGAAGCACAGATAAATTACTCCCTCTCCAGTTCCCTCCCTAAAAGCAATATGGGTGGACACTAATGTTTAGAGTGTAGGAATTCATCTCTCATGGGCTCACCCTAATTTTATGTTGCTACATACAGAGTGGTGGCAAAGCTGCTGCAAGAATGATTATATCTTAAATAAACGTAGTGCTTTTTAACAAAACTTTATTTTTGCCATAGACAAAACCAAGATATTCTTCTGAGATGAAACAGCATTGAGGAAAAGCTGGCAAACCCGCTGATGGCAGGGGGTTGCATGTAAATGATCTTTGAGATCCCTTCCAACTCAAGCCATTCTATGATTCTATAAAAGCAGGACTCTGACAACATACTTCCTTTAATAATCCAGTAAAATACTAGCAATTTTTTCCCACATTTCTCATTTCCCTTTGAATTTTATCACTTCACTAATACAAAAGACACGTACTTCTAAGCATGACCTACCAAAGGTCTTTGAATTCTGTACTGCATAGACCAAATTAATTGCTTTTATTAATGATTATGATAAGGCCAGAATTTTGTGTCCTACTTATGAAAACCTATTTTTCTGAGAACCTTTACAAGGTAAACACATGAAGGTGAATGTAGCTGGTGCTGCTGGCACTGCAGGAACAGAGTGAAGGGAGGAGGGTGCAGAGACTCTGAGGTAGAATAAACAAGAACACAGTGGGCTGCAGGAGCACAAGAGGCAGAATCCAATTCCATGGTCGGAAGGAACAGGCAGCTCTCATTTTCAGGAGCAAAGGAGCCTCCCCACAGTCTAACTTGAAACCAATTACACAGATTGAGGAGATACTCATAGTGCAGTGAGTTATTTGACAGAGACTCATTCAGAAAGAAATCAGAGAGAAGCTACAGTACTGCAGTAGCGTTTGCTTTAGCCATAAAAACCTATAACATCCACAAAAACACCAATGGAACATCACTGGGGTTGTGAGCAAAAACTGCAGAAGGCCACTGTATTGTCTCAGAAAATGGACAGAAAGAGTGAGCAGATGATGGAAAGCTTGAACAGATGAAATTGAACCAAGGAGATAGGAAATTAATTGCTGTATTAAGTATAGAGGACTGGGCACTCATGGGAAGGGTTAAAAGTCTGCATTTAACCTGAATTGCACTTCAAGGCAGGAGACTTTTATGCTGGCAGAATGCAGGCTGGAGAGGGAAAGGAGCACTGATTGATAGGAAAGAATCAAGCTAGTGAAAGTGAATAATAGAGGAACAGACAGTAATTGTTGAAGGAGATTTGATAAACTGTTTCAGAGCAAGACAAGTAGCAGAGAGTCAAATATTGTGCTGCCACAAAAGCCAAAAGTCAGAAAAAAAGAGCAGAAGAAATGCTTTTTTTTTCCCCTCTCAGAAAATACCTAACCAGGTCCATGTGAGAGATTAATCAATAATACTATTTTCAGGTGAGTACTATTAAAAATCCAAATTATTGCTCAATTTAACAGTGAAACAGCAAGACCCATAATAGAATATCTGAGATCAGAGTAAGGGATTACGAAATGAAGCACGGGAAAGGATGGGGTTCTTACAGGAGCTGTTGTAAGAGGAAGGGCTGAGAAAGGGGAGGTTGGGAAGGTTTGAGCAAAAAGTTTTTGGGATGACAGGGCGAGACAAGATGCCTGTGTTAGCAGGATGCCATGGCAAGAGGAAACAAGAAGAAGGGGTATGTTTTGCTGGATGCCAGGACTTTTGGATGCCATTAGGAACATGGCAGCAGGTGTGACCTACCATGGAGCCACTAACTGAGGAAATAAGAAGATGAGTAGTATAAGCTCTGAAGGATAAAGCCACTAACAATGTTAGTAGTTTTAATTACAAACTAAAATGTTGACATACTGCATTTTCCCCTTCTCTGTCCTCTGAGACAGAACACGAAGAGCCCATTGTCCTGCAGTCCCAAAGGCCTGTGCACAATGCACTTATGCTCACATGTACACTCCCACTGCCAGAGTTATGCACCCGTGTTCCAGGTAAGCAGACTGTAGGGTTGAGTTGAAAGCCTCCTGTTATGCACAAGTCCAAATTTAGTTTGCATTTACACTTCACCAGTTTCTGGACTATATTCTAGAGCACAGCTGCAGGTCCGGACATTGTCCTTGGCTGGCACTGAGCAGTGATGGCCGAGGTTCCCTTGGAAGGACAATCACTACTTCCTACTGTGCTGAGCTCCCTGTGTCTGCAGATTAGACAAGATCTAAGAGCTGGAATGAACTCAAATGTAAAATAATGCAGTTGGCCTTATCCCAGAGAAAGCCAAATCTCATCAGAGCTGGCTTTAAAGCAAGACAGAGCTGTCCTGCTTCCATCCCAAACCATACCTCTGGAAGGGCCCAGACCATGCACAGCCCATGCGTGACTAAGAGAGCAACAATACGAGGAAGGCAGGATGAAGCAAGAGTTGTTTTTCCCTTTAGAGCACAGGTTGACTTTAAAAGGAGAAAATCGACTGCAAAAAGAATCTCAGGAATGTAATGAAGCAGCACACTGGGAGAGTGACACAGGAGCCTAGCACCTCCCAGTAGGTGTGAAACACAAGCAAGTGTAAAAACAATTGCAGATTAAAGTTTGTCTCTTCTCAGTTTGACTGGCCTGAGGGAGGTAACGACAGGATTAAAAAGAGTAATAATAACAATCAGCCTATGGGAGTAATTTTTAATAAAAATACTCTGCTCAGAGGAAGTTCTGGTCTGTACCTGCACGCATGTGGGTTCCCAGGAGGGCAGCTGCTGCTGCTCAGTAATCAAAAGGAGCTGCGGTAGGCACATGAGAACATCAGGGCTATCAGAATCTAGGACATGGAGAGTGGCTAGAAGGGATGGTGTGAGCCACGAGTGCACCAGGTGGGAGCAAAGCACAGATTACTGATTTCAGTGGGGGTAAAACTTCAGGTGCGTGTGGGGGCTGATGAAAGCAGATAGCACATGGACGCTAACAAAGGAGCTGAGCTGCAGTAGGGATTTTTCAAGGACTGCTTAATGAACTCTGCTTTCAGATACATCAAGTGAAATATGTAAAATAATCACTACAGGGCTGAGTCTCTGAGAGAGCGGGAACAGACGGCGCTAGAAAAACAGCTGCACCTGAGACTGGGGAGCTGCACAAAGGGCTGATCAGGTATCCTGCCGCCGCCTCGCGGGGCTCGCACAACAGAAGAACACTGGGTTGCCACCAGTAGTGTGCACGGCACGGTGGAGGAATCGTATCGCTTCTGTGTTTCGTTTTGCCAGTCTAATAGTAACGGATCTAATCATATTTACCTGCCTCGCAGTAGCACAATGAAACGTAATGGGGGGGCTTTGAATTCTTGGACAATGCACCCTATAGAACTGTGAAATTATAACAGACTCCTCCTCAAAGATCATACAGTGTTTTATCTTACTGCGACTGCCATGTTAACTCACTGCCCAGAAGAGCTTTGATAAAAATCTCAGTTGCCTGTTGCACATCTCCTTCTAAATCAATGGCAACCCTGAGCATCCGTTATTGTGATCAGACACACCATTTCTGTGATGCTTTTTGATGAATGCCCTAATTGAGCTGCTACCAGATCCCTATCTTTGGGCATTTCAGAACAGCAATGGATTTACATCCCTGAAACACATATGATGAATGAGCGTGACTCCAGCACTGGTGGTCAAAAGAAACTTAAGTGACACAAATGAACAATTGCAGAAATGCTCAAAAGTATTGCATTTAGGGATGGATAGTTCTTTTTTCTATGCAGGAAAAAAATTGAAAAGCAGTTGTAGCAACAGAACAGTATCACAGAGACACCTTCCTCTTTTCAGCTGCTGAATGCATCATTGCAAACACTGTCTTGCCTTTTAAACCTTCCTTTTGATACTCATTCTTTCAAGCATTCAACCAGTACATGCTGACACCTGCATGGACCTAACCTTCCTTAAAGGAAAATAATGACAAAATGGCAGAAATGGGAAAACTCAACCCTTTGTGCACAACTACTGCAATTCTATAAATGCTCTCGATCAGCTTTTTCTTTATTTTTTGTATAAAGGTGACAAAAGTACAAAGGAAACCTATTTCAACTTTGTTCTAGTCAAATGATGACCTCCAGGTCTGTAAGGGTTTCTTTGGAGGGGAAGGTTCTCCCGTCACATTAGCCAGAAAGGGACTAACAGCAGTGCCATTGCACCACTTGCCTAAGATTCACCAGAGGAAGACAAGAAACTAAATCATCTCCTTAGCACAAAGCTAATCCCAGCTCTGGATAAAGAATGGCTACCGAATCAGCCCTGAGGACTAAGTTCCCTGAATTGGAGGCATGGCAGCAAGGGTCAGAGCACACTGTGGAGGCAGCCACCTCAGTGATGACAACCTACTCAAGCTCCTGCATTCAAGTATCCCTCTGACAAGAGGGGTGAATGGAAGGGGCACTTTGCCTGGGGTTACACTGAGAGCAGAGAGCGGGCTCTTCACAGGGCACAGAATGGGCTCTTCACAGAAATAGTGCTCTCTTCCCACGTCATCGCTGCTGCTGCCCTCCACTGCAACACACTTTGAGATAAACCAGCAAAAAGCTGTATTTAAGATAAAGTCAGTAAAGTTTGTTTCAAATACTCTCAGATCTGGAGAAATCTAAAAAGCCACCTTTCCCAATCTGCAGTGCAGCCAGGCAGGTTAATGCAAAGAGACCTTTGTGAGATGGCATGTCCAGCACTGCTGCTCGGCTGTGCTGTGGTCCCCAGGAACCACTGAGCCTCCTCCTGGGCAATGGGGCTACTGGTAGAAATGCTGCTTAGTGTGAGCAAAGGGCTGCAGCATCTGGGCCTTGGCCTTCAGCAGAGAAGCTGGCATGCAGGACTGAAAATCCTGGCTGGTGGAGCTGACAACACCTGCTACTGTGTCCTGATAAGCTGGGCTACACAAGGACAATTATAAATGTCTCCAAGACATGTTAGAATACATGTTTTAATTTAATCAGAGAGAACAAAAAAGCACATTAATCACTGCTCTCTTAACAGCAAAGATGTCCAGATATTTGCCAAGATATCAGCATTTTTCCAGAATGCTTCAGGTACAAAAGAACAACAACAACAAAATTACAACCTTACAGGGGTAGGTACAAGGCCAAATTCCTCCACGTGTTTTGCTGAGCCACTGCCAGCACAGCCAGCTGGGGAAGGAAGCCGCCAGGAAGGCTGCTGGAAAGGCAAGGAATGAAGGTCTGAACAATGACCTTTAGGTTTATCCATAGCAAAGTGACCAACTGCTCTGGCATTCATTTGCACGAGCGTGCCTAACCTCAGAGCATCTTTGCAGTAAACGCTGTCCCCGACTCTTCCATATGGTAAAACAAAAATTAACAAGAAAACATTCACAAAAAAGACAATTGAACACTGTTGTACCAATCACAGGGCTGATCAAGGAGCTTTCTGATGTGTGATGGAGTGATCAAGGAGCTCTGATGTCAGAGCTGGGATATGTCCTCTCCTTACCATCCATGGGAGAGAAAAAAGCTATCATCATAATTTTGTTGCATTCCGTGCTGTTTTAATCGCTATTTGTGCCTTGATAGCACTTACCATTTGCTTCTAATGAGGCCACCTTCAGGCTTGTTCTTGATTCTGCTGATGGGCTTTTAAAGGAGGAACTGTCACTTCTGTTTGCTTTGAGCAGATGCATTTAGGTTGGAAACTAAACTGTGTAGTCAGTGGAAATGTTTCATCAGGTACCGGTGCACAGTGGCAGCGAGAGTGTTGTGCATTAATAGCTGAGTGTGAAGCATCTCGTCAAGCCCTTGAGAAAATTCAAGGAACAATTAAGAGACCACCACAGAGGGACTATAGCTAAAGAGCCACTTCCACACAGGGAAAGCTGAGACCTTTGTACCCCATGCAGAACGAAGCAAGCTCAGCTATGATTTTTAATTCCTACAAACCACCCCTTGCACTGCGAAACCAGATTGCATTGCATGCAAAACCAAGATTGCATTGGTGGTTCTGACAAGAACAGACCTTTAAGGAAGTCTGGTCTCTTACCTCCCAGTGCTGATGTCGCTTCTGCCAGCAACAGCATCGCACTCCTGGATGGCACGGTGGCATAATGTAAAACCAGGTACCTGCAAAAATGTGCAGTTTAACATGTAGCAAGCAGCTAGAATGTTTTTTTTTTTTGCTGCACAGCTCCCTGTAGGAAGTTAAACTCCTCAAATTCAGCTTCTTATGACATGAGATCTTCTTTCTTCTTACAGTTGTTATTTTTCCCCATTTAATTTGATGCATGCAGCTGAGTTTGGAGGAATGTAGTAGCGAGTAAAGAGACACTAAGTAATAATCACCTTCCCTAACTGTCAGATGATTGTTTTGGCTAATGCAAGATGCAGGCAATTTATTGATGGCAATATACTGCAGAGGGATGATTTTGCTTTACTTTCAAGGCAAAATAAATGTAGAGAGAGAAGTCAGATGGTGGACTGGTTTGATCTCAGATGGACAGCAAGCAATAATGATACTTTCAATGCAGAGGCTCAACGGGACCGACAGCTGAGAGTGTTTGGCAGTTAGAGATAAGCGATAATGATCTCCACCATACATTCCTACTGCACCTTTTATTCCTAACCACTCCTGGCATAATGAGAGGCTCTTTCCACTTCCATTCTTACTCTGGGCTACGCTTTGTACACTTTAGCATGAAGGACAGGGCCATACCTGTTTAAAGCAGCCATGTGGGACGAAGTGCTGAGTTGCAAATGGAGGTGCTTTGATAGGCACACTTAGATGCCCCTCCTGAAATCAAACCTGGGAGAAGACCAACTGAAGTCAGTGAGACTGTTCATGTGAAAAATGATGAGAGGGATTAGGTAGAGCTGGAATGCACTGATAGCATAGCGCTTCTGAAGCATTTTCCTGAGCTTGGATGTTGGGCTTCTCTTGCTTGGGTGATTTAACAGAATTACTAGAAACATAAATTCTAACAGGCACAAGATCGCTCGGTGTCTCCTTCAGGTTGACTTCAGAAGTGTAACACTGGTGTTTTGTTCTTTTGGCTATCCTCATGTTGCCCTGAAAAATTAGGATCAGTCTCCCCGAGAGTTTATTTGGAGCCTTCCTTTGCATGCAGCCAGCATGTGTGAACTGTTGTGTCAGCACTATCCAAGTTCATCCGATGGGAGGCAGAACACATCTTTTCCATTTGAAGCCAGAAGGAAATTTAAAGAGGGAAAGGGTGGGAAATCATTATAGAGAGTACAAAATCAATTTATCCATGGAAAGTTAGCAGTTTGAGACGATCTCCGTTTGCTTAACAAATAATTACGATTTTTTAAAAATGTAATCTATAGGATGACAAATGAATGAGCTAAAAGATTGTCTATTGCTTAGTCACATTTGATCAAATAAGTCACTGGTGTTTCTGTTTGCCTTGCTACAAAAGTCTGAAGAAAAATGGTAAATGCAAACGAGTAAGAAACACATTGGAAACACAGAATCACAGACGGGTTTTTGTTGAGAGGGACTCTTAAAGTTCATTTAGTCCAAGTTCCTTCCAATGTAAAGGGACATCTACAGCGAGGTCAGTCTGATGCATGGTTTTGCATATTTCTTCTCTCAAAACGTAGTTCACAGAACGGGAATTTATCGGACAATCTCTTGCAGAAGTGAAATCAGCTCTAATGACAAAAGCTTGCTTTCCATCTTGTTTAAAATCCTCCATCTTTATTAGTACAGAGAAAAACGTCACCTATTGAATCAAACAGGGACAATTCTTCAGCAGCCCAGCTGTTTCTTAGAAACCACCTATTAGTGACCTGCAGTAACCCTCCTTATGGAACCTGGCAAAATCACAATGGAAGGTGGCTGCAGAATGTACAAAAGCTGCAGAATAGAATGCTTTTTTTTTCCATTTTCTTTTTCTTTTTAAGTAGAGAAGGAGAGAAAATGGCCACACATCTCTTTGGTCTCTTTGGCCTTTGTTTCTGCACAAAGTGAGACTGGTAGCTCATGACAAATAATACTGCCTTAAGATGCATATCAAATTACTGGAGAGTAGAGAACAGTACTTGATCATTTATTGAAGAGCCTTGTAAAGTGAATGGGAACTAACATCCAGAGGCTTTTGCAAGTTATATCAGCATGTCTTGAGGCAGTGCAGCCATGTGCCAGGTGCTGGCTCACTGTGGCCACATGCTAGCATACCTTGACAGCCTCCGAAGAAGGCAGCTGGCTCCTAGCTCTGTAACTCAGCTCCCTACCATGCCAATACATATGGAGGTCTGAATTAAAATAGAATTACTGAATATTAGAAATACTGAAGAGAGGAATGGTATTAGAAATATCAGGTAAAAGGCTGTTTTGGAGGCAGATAAAATACTGCCCCAAACCAAACCGCTCCCAAAAAGGAAGGTGCTATATTCTGGGAACCAGTCTTGACTCCAATCTGTATCTAAACACAGCTACCAGAAAGACACAGCCTCTCTCTTTCCTACAGGCTCCAAAGGCAGCATGGGGTGTTGACAGCAGCTGAACAAGCAGCAGCTGTGCCTGCAACAGCCGCAGTGAGGAACCAGTGTCCAGGAGTGTCAGGGAGCATCAGAGATGTCAGCAGGCTCCTGCCAGCACCTTCCCCTTCAAGCCCGTTCTCTGCACTGTATCATATCCTTCTTAAGTTTTAAACATATGTCTGGGCATGGCAAAGAAGAAAAGAGGCAGCGTGAAGTCCTTTATTTTCTCTTGATACCACAAGTGAAGCTACAGATGTAATGTCTAACAGACATTACTGGGTCAACCAAAATCTTGCTGGTATACTCACATCAATGTTTTCAGAAGGATTATACTTGTCAGCTCCAAAACATGGGTCTCTTGGGTAGAGGAATATGATATCTGCTCCACTCATTTAGCCTGGAACAGAGTATTTAAGAAAGGAGACTTCCTCTGTGCTTTTCTCTTGGATTACCCTGAGGTTAATACCTAAGTGCTGTTAATGAGCAGGCAGAGAGCGGAGGCAGGAGATATGGGAAGGAAAAGGTCAGAGGCTTGCTCTCATAGCGAAAGCATTTGTCACTTGTGGAGCTCAATCTAGAGAGAGATAGATGCTGCCTTCACAATTCCCTAATCTCTTTGAAGAGCTCGTTACAAAAAGGACCTGTTTTCTGCTTCACCTGGAGCTCAGCAATGCAGGGGATTTTGTTCTCTTAGCTTTCTGCTTCAGCTTTTCCTTACTGGAAAGTAAAACCCATCTGCCCACCTTTCAAAGATACAAGAAACCTCCTGCTACATTCTTTAACTGGCAGCTCATCATCACTCTCCTCCTACATCACCTGAGCCAGTCAGCCTGAAAACTGCACACTGTCCTGTCACACATCATACATCATCACCATACCCTGTCTGAACTCTCGTTTCGGATCAGGCACCCTGCCAGAAATCTCCAGAGAGAAATGTCCATGGGCTCTGCACCCCAGAAACATGAGGCTTGGGGCTGACAGCACTGCTGTGGTGAGACTTAAGAAGGGAAGAGTGAGATGATCTTGCTGCTGCCTTCAGATACTCAATGGCAGGGTGCATCCAGCCTTAGCTGGGCCGTTATAGGTGCTCTAGAGGCCAAGGGGCAGTGAACATGGGCTGGAAAATCTGGATTATATATGGTGAAAACATTATTATACGTTTTCACCATCCAACACTGTGACAAGTGCCCAACAAGGCTGTGAGAGCTGTGCTCCATGAGATACTCCATTGTGGCTGAAGAGGGCACTGAGATACCTGGTTTAGCTAGCAGGGATTTGAGCAGGTGATTTCCAGAGGTCCCTTCCAAAACACACTGCCCCGTGTCCCCTGATTTGTCAGAGAATCACTATGTTCCAGATGGTGGTGGAAATGCCAGACATGCAGACTGGCCCAATCCCAGCCAACTCACAACACGTTAACTAGACCCCTTACCTTGATATCTTCCCATATTCTCTTCTTTCCTTCCCACAGAAACTGCCCTGCCAGCACTGCAATGGCAGAGCCCTTCAGAGTTCTTCTGCAGGGGTGCCATGATTATGATCATAAGTTTGCAGTAATGATAATGGAGATAACCATAATACCATTTCCAACCGAGGTAAGCTATGAATTTGTATAAAATACGTATTAAATTATTTCTAGATTTTTAAGCTCAGATCTGACAGGAGTTTTTTCTATCATAATGATTTTGTATTGACATAACAACGACTTTCAGCTAAGTGATTAGGACTATGTATTTCCCTCATGGTTTCAAAAAGCACTGTAAATTGAAATGTACATCAAAAACAGTCAATCTTTGTTTGCTGGCAACAGTAAAGGAGAATTGACTGCATTTTTATTTTAAAAAGCCCATATCTTACAATGACTGGACTGCAATGAGAAGGAGCTTTAACAAAGTGCTCATTTAAATTTTTTTAGAGATCTCAGTTTGACTAGATACATAGAAGCATCATTTTGCTGAATGAAACTGGAAGGATGTTTGTTAGTCTCTTTGGAAAACCAATGACTTGACACAAAGCATTGAACCCAAGTACTCCATCCTGCACAGACCTGACCCCAAGCACTGCTCCAGCATCCACACAGCAGTGCCTGGCCCACCACAGCCCTGCTGACTGAAGAGAGTTCTGTTCAGGAATCCCCATTCAAACAGTTCAGCAGGAAGCCATATGGAAGGAGAACCTGCACGTTTGGTCATATGTGGTAGAAAAGAATAGAAAATAAGAAAAAGCTGGGATTGGTACTGAAAAAAATTCCCTTGTATATCTAAAAATGTCACTTATGTAAAGCAAATAAGCAGTATCTAAAAACTGTACAGGATGAAACACGGGATTTGGCCAAGCCCTAGGGCTGCCTCTTCAACAAACAAAGATTTCTGTTCAGAAGTGATAGGTACTAATTAATAAATAGTGCTGTTTTTCTTTACCAATTACTTATTGATACACCTGATACTGCTCTTTGATAAGTCAGTCTAAATTGGTAATAGCTTTTATCACAGCTGTGAGCTGAATCAAGCATACAGTGCCTTTCCTTTTATGTTGTTTATCTTCTGCTGTTACAGAATTCTCTGCAGAGTTTGTTTGGAGTTGCAATGAATTAAACACCTTATTTCTTCTTCTTATTATTTGAATTGTAGTAATGCCTAGAAATTCCACAGTGGCCAAGGGCTTTGCTGTTATGTGAATGCAGCTCTGAGTACAGAAAAGGCTGTGTCCCAGAGAGCTTACCCCTGAGCTTTGTGATTGATTACTTATACATATTCCTTCCAAACGTTGTATCTGAGCGCGTGTTTTCTGTAATTTGTGTCATATTCCATCTCCTGTGTTGTTTTGTGTCTGTATTTGGGGATGCAGTTTGCACGAAGCAGACGAAAATATAAAGTTGTATTGCACAGGCTAGCAGACAGCGTCCTCAAAGCACCGAGATATGCACTCTCTGGAGAATGAAAACTAAATTCAAACTAGAAGAGTAGAAGATTTTCTAACCAGGCCAAATAAATTGATGAGATAAAGACCACAGAACAGAGAGAGATAACAAGACCCTTAACTACTGTACTGGAGCTGATTTGAAAGACTCGACATACTGTCACATAATGTGATCATTTCATTTTGTTTTCTTCAGGAAAACAAACAAACACATACACACCAAAACCAAAACCTAAAGTAGTAAACAGAGCAAGCAGATTGCTGGCCTTGGAGCAGTGAGCCTCTAGAGCACTGATTAAAGGCATCCACCCTCCAAAACACACAGCTCCTCCAAGAACTAAAGATATAACGAATGCCCTCACAACCTATTAGCCAGCTTTGTATTCTGAACAAGAGAACCCCGGGGCCTGGCCCAGAAAGGTCATGAAATTTCTTAGGCTCGAACTAAGCCTAATCAAGATTCTCCCCAAAGAAAATGCAGGAAAACAATGTATTGTAAGAGGCAAATGGAAAGAGATCACATAATTCTCCCATTCTTTAGAGCCTCTGAGTGTAGCTGTGAACAGTGGATCTAGAGGGGAAAAAGTGAAGCCCAGCTCTGGAGAAAGACTAAGGGGCTTCTTCCAAGGGGTGCCCACGAACAAACCAACCATGAAACTGTACTTTGGTGATGTAAGAGGAACGTCTGCAGGCTGGTGGCCCTGCCTGTGGCAGGGGATTGGAACTTGATGATCCCTGGGGTCCCTTCCAACCCAAGCCATTTTATGATTCTGTGATCAGAATAAATTCCTAATCATGCTTGCTGCATTCAATGGCCCTGGGGCACTCTGCTGGTCTGGCCTGCCATAGCCTGGTTTGTGTTATCCAGCAATTTCCCAATTCCCCTCCCCCTTTTTGTTTTTTCCTGAAGAAGCCGCTTTTCCTTTGTTAGAAAAATGAGAGCTCATTTTCTTTTTCTCCAACTGTGTGTATAACTTTCGCGCCAAAATGTCCCCTCACACATATGCTTTCTTGTGAACAGAGAACAGCTCTTCAAACACTTCCTAATTTGTCACTGCTGATATATTCTTCAGCTTTTATTAATGAAAAAGCATTAAGGTGGGCTCACTGGGCCAAATAGAACTAGTTTGAGAGTCGGATGGTTCATTTTATCAGAAGCAGAGGCACCAAATGACAAAACCAAGCTCACCACGTATGCCTCTGACCCTCCCGCCCTTCTTAAGTATTCAAATACATCTCACAAGGACTTTTAATTGCAAAAGTAAAGTGTCTCCTAATGATACAGCTTAAAAAACAAAACAAAAATTCTAGCTGCCTGCCTCAAAGAGGCCCTCCTACAGTTTATTCATGGGTTTTCAAAGTAAAGGATTTTAGAAATGTAAAGAATAACTGACAGTTTTATAACCATAATGGATTCCTCTCTAGGCACATTTACAGTCTATATAGGCTGTGGTATTTAAAAAATTTAGAGATATAAAACCAGTGATTTAAATACAAAATCACTTTGAGGCCAGTGCAGTTTTATCAGTGGCAAGGATCCTACGCTGTCTCTTTGACTGTGACCTATGCTGTACTCGTATCCATTTGGTTGTTGTCCAGCCCTGCTTATCACAAATTTAGTATTTGAGGTGAAACTCTTCTCATCCACTGCACCATTTATCTTCATAGCACTGATTCTCTTTCCTCCTGACTATTCCACTGACATCTTTGCTTGACTTTGTGTTCTTCCATCAACCCCCCAGGCTATGGCTGCCTGCTTATTTATGCTGTCGGCTTAATTTCTTGATTGATATTCTCACATTCCCCTTGCTGCTTACTTATTTACACTGTCTACTTGTTTCCAAGTCCTGCTTCTTTAAGATCACAACACTATTTTATTTATGGAAGAGAATGACTGTTTTCCACAGCGTGTTCTTTATGCTTCTGCTGCGACCTTCTACAGTACCAGTTATTCATCCCAAGTCTTGCTAGGCTCCAAGTGCCCTGGTTTTCAATCCTCCGTGCCTCTCTAGTGGAATGCTCTTCCTTGGGACACCTCAGCAGATGAATCAGTGCAATTTTTTATTGCAGTCGTTACTTAGCACCCAAATAGCACTCCGTTCTCTAGGTGAGTGGAAGATGAAATCCTTATGCTACATTACTCATGACCTACGGATCTGATTTACCTTTCTTTGCAGTTAATCAGCAATAGCTTCTACAGTTAAAGGAGATACACCAAGGTAAAACAAATTTTTTTTGAAGTACCATATGAGCATATGTAACAGCCTGATGACTAAAGACACAAAATCCCATATGGGGAGAAACAGAAGTGGCTACTTCTGTCTGTAATACAAAAGCTTTGGAAAGCCTACAAACACATGGAGGTAAAATACTCAAGGAAGGCAAGAAACAACTGATTTCAGTAGTGTCAGAACTTCGTTGGTTTGTTCGGATGCTGGCGGATGAACTCGGGTGTGAGTGTCAGGACAGGATTCTCAAAGGATTGTTTGAGATGAGAGAAAGGGTCTGGAGGCCCACTTCAGAAAGATTTGGAGATTGAAGGGATAACGATATACGTGTGAGGGCTTAAATGAGGCTTACACTGGCCAGCCGCTCAGAGAGAGCTTCACCTTGACAAAGTAGCCAGAAAGCATCCTACCCAAAGTGCACTGTTCCTTTTAGCTATTGCCAGAACATTTTCATTGCTCTAGCCAAAGATTCATCATGAGAAACGTACCAAGTTCTCTTTGTATGTAACAAAATATGCTGTGGGCTTTTCCTAAATAATGTTGCTGATGTCTGTTAAAGCGATGACCTCACACCTCCTAGCTAACAGAGAGGGCACAGCAAACATTTGCTCCACTTGTGGAGAACAACGTGATGCTGCCAGGGCTAGCCATGCCCTTGGGCACAGTGCTGGGCTGACAGTGGTTACAAGCAGGGTGACAATAAAGTAGAAAATAGTGAGAATGGGAATGGTTAGGTGAGTTCTCAATCACTCCATACATCCTACGTAACTTTTCCTTTAGCACTTCAAACCCAGCACACAGAGCCTTATCTAAGTGGTATCCAGCCCTGGTGATAGCTACAGTTCACTGCGTGCTGGAGACATGCTGCCAGGTCTGGTGTACTATTTAGAAAGTATTAATTGAGTGTTTTGAGATGGTCATACTGAGCTGGGGCAGGGAAGCCTGCCTTTGTTCTGCAGGTGAAAAACTTGGAATGCTCTCACAACCCAAAATTCAGCAAGATGGTAAAACAGGTAAATCTATGGTCAGATCTAACTGCCTTGCTTAATTTGTTGGCTGTAAAGAAGTTAGACTGTTTTGCTATGGGGTGAAGAGCCAAGCCCAAGTCTGTCTTGCTTTCATACTGCACAGAAGGGGAAAGGAATCAGCAGAGGCTATTCATTTAACAAGTGGCAAAGTGGCGATGCCACAGGGGGAAAAAATAAATGCAGCTGAGTCTGCAGCATTACTTAATCTTTCTCCCTCCATTACCTTCAATGAAGATTGAGCCCTAGCCAGCAAAGGAACAGCTGCTGGTGGTTATACAAACTATCATGCCTGAGTCCAGCCTGAGGCTGGGAGAGGTGTGTTTGGTTTTCTGCATAGTAACTTTCGTAGTTAAAGGTTTGCAAAACTGTTCTCATTAACTCTGCCCCATGACTCTACCTCTGTTGGCAAGGAGTAGGGAACACAGAGGAGTCATCCATTGTGAAGCCAGCCCACAGCCTTGTGCTATGGCTGTATCACCGGCAGCAGGGCTGCTAGTGCTGCCATTAGTAGCTGGCAGCAAACCTCACTCAAAGCTGTCTTTAAAACTTGTCCCCCTTCTGTGTTATCGTGCTTTGGGCTCTGTAACCAAGTCACACTGCATGGCCTGCAATCCTGCTGCCTTCACTGCAGGACTGGAAAAGATCTCCTGGGTTACAACCTGCTGTTACAGACAAGCATTTAATCACACAGACATAATAATAATAAAAAGTCATAAATACTCATTTTCAATTCTCAGTTATGTAGAGGCACATCCAAATATAAATCACAATGAAAACTTCAAAGAGAACTAAATTGCCTGATCCAGTGAAATAAATTGGATCCAAAGAAGCCCACTCTCAAGCCACAGAAACACAGCCCACACGACATTAATTAATTCAGAAGCAGAAAGAAAGATTGATAGCAGATTTAAGCAGGTAAAATCACAGATCACAATCTGATCCGAAGCATCTTGAGTTATATCCCCTAATTAAAAGATTAGTAGTGGGTGGTGGAGGGTGCCCTGCCCTATTGGAACTCTGTCCCTTGTCATTTCAGCTCCCATCAAACTTCAGAGCACTAAGATTTCAGCGGTCTGGTTTTGCTCATTTACCCATGAACTCATCTGCTCAGACAGAGCAGAACGGTTTTTTTCTTTCATTCTTTAACGCAAAATAAAAATGATAAAAATTGACAGTAAAATCCAACCATCACGAGATTGCCAGAATACAGAATAAGGAGAGAAAAACAGATTAATGGACTTCAACACTATTTATCCACTTAATGACATGTTTGGAGGTGGACAGTAGAGAAATTGTCCCTCCATCCCAGTTTTTTTACCAGCATTTGCAAGAACTCGTAACACAATGGAAACAGCCTGGCCGTCCCCCTGCCATGTCCCACCCCTGTCCCACCCGTGTCCATCTCAGACTAGGCCTTTGCTGCTATCCCTCTGCTACAAGTAAGTGGTTTCCCTCTCCTGAACTGCTTCCAGCTGGCTGTGCTGAGATGAGAAATCTTCCATTACTGCACTGACTGCTGCATGCACCATGGCACGGGTGCAGGACAGTAGTTAGCACCTGCTGGTATTTCTGAGGTGTGTGAAGTGAGGACACAGCTGCACAGCTTTACTGACACGGCCATCTCACCGCTCTGCTTCTGGACCAAAGATGGGTGAACGCTTGAGGATCAACAGCATCCAAGTGTCACTGACTGCTCACTCCTTAGGAGTAGCTCAGGAACGCTTTTCGCTTAAGAAAGGGCTTCTTCAGTTCCTCAGTGGCAAGGCTCTGTTCACACATCATCTTTAATTCTTGCAGCAGTATATTTCACTGAGAGAGCTCCCACAGGACCTTCCCTCAGTGTGACTAACGTGTTTCACTGTACTCCAGCACACTACCCTGTGCTTGTGCATTTGCAAGGCAACCCGGATGTTACAGCCACCAGACCCTGGTGCACAGCATCTGGCCCAAGTCAGAGGATGACACGTCCTATTCATCTAAGGAGACAACTATTAAACTTACCACTGTCCACCTCAAGGGGAGAGCGAGCTGTACAGCAGTTAGAACTTCAAGAAATCCTCCAGGCTGTCTGAGATGCCGGCTCTGTGCCCACCGCCTCTGAGCACCTGGGAAATTCTAAATGAATCACAGACGTAAGTCCTGACTTAAGCAAAGTGATGATGAGTATGTGGGTGTAAGAGCAGTGCATTCAAGAGACTTAAACGCTTTATGAAAGGAAATCTGGCTTGAAGAGAAAACAACCAGTTGGTTTAATCAGATGCTTATTAAAACTCTGTGTGTTACCTTTTGGCTATGGTATTTTTAAGATCTCATCTCATTCTGGCATCTTCTCACCGGTAATGAATGTTCTTGCCTGACAGCAGAGCTGGACAAAGAGCGCACTGGGTGACTTTCACAGTGAGACTCTGAGAGGGGATGGGGGGATGAGAAAAGCAAAGCCTCAGGCTTGGATGATCAGAAAATCCTGGAGGAGTTCAGATGCTTTTCTGAACCTGTTCTGCCTAGAAATCACAAAGGATCCACTTCCCTCATGTGATTCACAATACTGCCCTGGTTTCAACTGGAAACTTCACTGTATTTCTGCAGATTTTTCTGCTTCCAGCCTAAAACCAAAAATTGCAAGAGCACAATAAACACTCTGATAAGTCTGATCAAACTTCTTCTAGCCTCAGAAAAAATATCTATCTGTGCTTTATTAGACCCAATTTGGATCACCCATCTGTTGTCTGAGGGAGTTTGAAAGCTCATGGGTGGAATGAAAAAAAAATCTTCCATCTTTGTAACTATTCCACTGGCATTTGCTTACTGTTTTCCTGCCAACCAAGAAGTGTCTGAAGGGGACAGCACCTGAAGCTTTTTGGAACCGGTTTAGTTCAAGCTCTACATAACAAGCGAGTGACAAGTGTATTGTGTATTGTCACGGGCATCTTTCCTCATAAAGGAAAAAATAGCATGTATAGATCTGGAGCTTTTTTTTCCCCACTGTTCTTTATTACGTTTCCTTTGTTCTCTTGCTTATCTATTCCTTTTTAATGCAGAAGATAATACAATTCCTATGCTCCTGGCTTGTGATGTTCAATGCATTTTGACATATGATGCTGGTTGATGAAATTGGAGGAGAAAAGCTGCATGATGATTTAAAGTGTTATTTTCATGATTGTGCCACTCTTGAGTATGGCACAAAGGCAAACATGACACATGAGCCTCTCGAAGAAAATAATCAGGATGACAGAACGTTAAATTAAAAATTAGACTGTCCTGGTTAAACCAGGATGTCTGGACATCTAACCTTATAGGATTATATCTAACATCCTTTTACCAGCGACAGTTAATGCTTGAAGGGATTTTATTCTCATGTAATCCCTGCATTGCTTTCAAATCTGCTTGTTTGGGGAGATATAATTAAAACTTATTATTCCTCCCTTCTCTGCCAACCAACTGTCAGAGAGCAGGAACAGAGGAAACAAGATTTCTTTACCAGTGAAAAACCTTGTTATTTTAAAACTAAAGCCTTACATATCTACTTAATTTCAAATCAAAGGATCAGCACTGCCTTCTTCCCTGGCAAAATTTAGTGGACATGACAGGCACTGATATCCAGCTTCTTTTAAGAAAAAAAATGTTGACAGATCATTGGAGAAATCAGAGTTTCAGAAGCGATCTCTTTCTCCTCCTCCCTTCTCTTTGTTCTACATCTTAGAATATATCAGCTGTCATGTGCATATGATGCGGTAAAAATGACTAGATGATTAGTTTTGTTCATACTATTCTACTTGTTTTGTGTATTTAGTACAAAGGAAGAATAAAGGAGGATTATATATAATATAAGCGTGTCATTGGGTAAAAGTGGAAACCCCACACGAAATAGAAGAGAAGCACCCCAGTGTACATACAGTATGTATGAGCCATACTGTGCTGCTTAGATCCCTGATGGAGCTTCAGGGATTTGACAACCTGAAACCCAGGGATTCAGGACTTTTTCGTTGCTGATACACTCCCTTATGTCAGTTCAGGTTCATCTTACTAACTTCAATCCAGGATATGAAGGATGGCATCTCTACCAGCACAGAGAACCTGCAAAGAAAGCTTTAGACACCATGTAGCCAGAAGAAATTAAAGCTTTGCTTTTGTATTATACTGGCATTTAAATAAACTCACAAAGGCAAAACTCATATAGTGGAGGGCAAAGGGTGGCTGGAGAATTTCTAGTTTCTATTAGCTGTATTAGAGCATATAGACTTTGATTCCTCCTCTTTCCAGACATTCGTCTTAGTGGAAACACAGAACAAAAAATTTATTCTCTTCCACTCCCTCTTATCCACTCATCCTTGCTACCACACGAGTGGCACTTCTTTCACTCAATATCCAGAAGCACACTGAGCAGAGCTGTAGCTATTTTGCCCTGGGCCAACAATATAGAAATGGACTTCCCCCATGCTGCCCTCCTCCTTCTTTAGTAAAGTGCTAGTAGAGACGTGGCTTTGTATCACTGTGACACATCTTCCCCCAATTCTTGGCTAACACTTTCAGGCTAACACTATCTACATAAAACTGCGTTGTTGTGGTTAGCTGAATCACCTCACGTCTCATGGACTGCACACAGCTTTGCCATTAGCGTGATATTAATATTGCCCCATCTCCTATGGACAGGCAATACATGAGTAATCCCTCCTACGGGAGGGATCATTAAGATCATTAAGGCTGAAAAAGATCACTAAGACCATCTAGTCCAACCCATCCCCACTGTGCCCATAACCATTCCCCTCAGTGCCCTGTCTCCATGTTTCTGGAACACCTCCAGAGACAGTAACTCCATGACCCTCCTGGGCAGCCTGTGCCACTGCCTGACCACTCTCCTGGAGAAGGAGTTTTTCCTGATATTCAACCTATTGGGTTGTCCTTAGCTCTTCCCAAGCCATCAAGTGTTGTAGGCGAATGAGGCAATGCAACAATCAAGACCCTTTAGTTACAGGTCTGAGCCACACCTTTTTGCTATAGGCAAAAATTTATGGAAAACGATGGAAATAAGGTAGCTTACATATGCTGAGACTGTTGTGCATGGGCACAGCCAGCAGCCCATGTCCACCAAGATCCCAGGCACAGGCAGTACTATATGCAGTCAGCTCTAATCCCACTGCACTGGCTCTATGGGTGCCTTGGGGAACAAACTGTAGCCTGTTGCCATTATTTTTAGCAGCTTTAAAAGTGCAAGCTTCTTTTAGGAAGATATCTACAGTAGTAAATGATCCCATTAAGTTTGGTGTGCAACTAAGTCCCAGAGATGAAAAAAGAGTGATTTAATAAATGAGGGTGGTGTGAAGGCACACTCATAGCCACAGAAGGTCAGCCACTGCAACAGCTACCATATGGCATTACGTGAAGGTGGGAGGCATGAGGGAAAATGCAGGCTCCCAGTTATCACTACGTGATATTTGGCAGATGATGGGCTTTCAGTGGTGATACCATATACATCACTGAACAGATTCTACAGTCAGACCAGAGCAAGTTTCATTCAATCAATGGGGTCATAGCAGTGTCAGTGCCAAGAAGATACAGCTTTGTGTTTTCTTCAGATGAGAATTTCTGAACAACAAAAGAATAAAAATACCCAAACCAATCTTCCCTGCAAAAGTGTGGGTGTGATTGTCACATGGTGTGTATTACTCAGTGCGGCCCCATGATAATTGATGGGGCTGTACTCATTTAATACCAGCTCGGATCTGATACATAAACATCTAACGTTCCCTTTAGCAGTCGAAATTAACAGGATTCTGCATTTTTAAAAGCCACGACTGAATTCACTGATTTTTTTTTTTTTTCCTGAAGAATGCTATTGCTTACATAAACAAAGAAATTCCCAAGGAAGTAAACTTTCTGACAGCTCTTCGCTCAAAGAAAGAAAACAAGTAGCGTTTTATTTACCAGTGAGATCCCCTAACTAGCAATTCTCAGTCACCCACAGGTGGCTGATTGAAATATTGATTAAGGTCTCTTTCCTGCATTATGTTTGCGTGGCAGCTTTGCTGCAGCCCATTTCTACAAGCTAGAAGAATGCATTATTTGGGAAACAATGTAGTAATTAGATCAGGTTTCAAAGTCATTTTGAGGCTGAACTAAATTCAGACTGTCTTTTCTATCCGTCTAACGGACATCAGCAATGCAAATCTTTTCTTCACAGATCTCATGGTGAAGAGTTTATAAAGGATGAGACGATGTTTCAATGTTCTAAGTAGCTAGCCAATAGACTACTGCTATGGCACAATTCAAGCTATTGTGGATCTTGGCTACAATCGTGGACATTATACATTTTTCTCTTCTCCATTCCCTCCTGTTCTTTATTCTTCCCTCTTAGATCTTGAAATTCAGTTATGAGTTTCAATACATCCCTACTTAGCACAGCTCTTTAACAACAGAATTCCTATTGAACACTCAGCTTTAGTCTGAATCAGGAGCTCAGTAGGAAAACCAACTTTTTGGTACTACTTTGGGTGAACTTCAATGAAAACTCAAACTTCTGTCTCTAGGCACAACCCAAAATCTGAGTGATGAGAAAAACTTTAGCAAAAGTGCTGCAGAGATTCCAGATGCAGACTGTTCCCCCCTCCTTCAAGCAGCTCAAAGGAGCAGTAACTATCATAAGAGTCCAGGCAAGCTTCCCATCTGTACAGCCATCCAGTAGACTCACATTCACTTTTCATGAGCCACAAAGCAGATATCAGACTGTAAAAGCTAACAACTGAAAAATAGTTCTCTCTGTCTGAGAATAAGCTCGTTGGAAAGGGAATATGAGAAAATACTCAGGAGGTCTGTAATCTGCTTGTGACTATAAAAACGGGTAAAATCAGAAGAGTATTCATTATCAATTCTTTACTCGTGTTGCAATAATGAATTCAAGTCATTGTGGAAGCAGGGCCAAATTCTAATAACTGAAGTTGATGGGGTTAAATATGTGATTTATGTCAAAGTAGAATTTGCTTTGTAATTTGGATTTGAACCAGGTGATCTATTCAAAAGCTGCATCACCTATTGCTTGAACCCATGCTAACCTATCTGTATTATGATATTGATTTCTGCACTCTCATTACTTTCTTTTAGACATGAAGTCATTGAGTAGTCACCTTTTTATCACATCACCTCTGTTTTGGCTATGATATTTTATCTACTTTTTAACAGTTGATACAGGCCATATTATCCCATTGCTGAAATCCTTCTTACACAAGGACATTTAATCCTTTTTATTACATAGTGCTTTAATAACCTGCTTCTTTGTTAATGGCCCATTCATTGCAGATAGTTTGATACAATAGTTCCTGACTGGATTTAGTAGTTAGGAAAAAGCTACGATATCTTTTCAGAAAAGGAAATATATTATTTCATTTTTATGTGTTGATCCAGATTTTTGCTTAACATATGTTTAAGATATCATGAACATCTTTTAGCACCAATGTGCTTTTGCAAAACACAATGCTTAGTTGCTGAAGTAAAACCGGAGCTGGGTAATATGCAACTTGTGCTGAAGTAAGCAAGAAAATGCCGCATGGCAGCTGCAGAGATGAAAGAGGGTGAAGATCATGATAACTGAAACTACCAGAGGAACTCAGATAAGGAGTTAAACACAAAGACTGGAATTTGGCCAGCAGATCTAGGTTAATGGTCTTACCCTTATAAAACATCATTGCCAGCACCTTACAGCTCATCAAGGATAGCTCGGTGATCATCGGCACTGAAAAGATGGCTTTGTTTCAGGGTCGAATCCTGAAGGAGCAGAAAAGGGAAAGAGCAATGCATGGTATTGCCTGCACATCTCAGTAAATCTGTGCTGTCCCTTAGAGGTCTTCCTCTCAAGTGTAGAACAGAATCAAAAAGCGTAGTCCCAGATATCGTTCCAGATATTCAAAACACTCTGACACAAATATCTAAACAGAGAAACACCAGAGCATGTTACATTTCAGCTTTTCACTGACACAGGGTTCAAATAATTATCTAAACACAACATCTATTATATATTCAATTAAAACTTTGTCAGCAACAAAAGCTTAGAAACAGAAAACCATCCCAGCCTACATTCAACAAAATGAAAACCAGTTAACTAAATACCATACGACTCAGTGGGAACACTGACATATGTACGCAAGTTATTTTAATTAGGCTATACAAGAGAGACACACACAATCTGCTCCCTTATGAAAACCCAGATGTAGGCTTAGTACGTACTACACCTAGAGTGCAGAACACAACCAAATGCTGAGACTTCTCAGGAAAACATTCTGATCAGCCTCCTCTGGAAAAACCGACCTTTCTTTCTACATTTCTCGGCCAGTCCAAGCTCTCCAGCACTGAAATAACTTTTGCAGGCAACAAGCCAATTATCACAGCCAGCTCTCCTACCTGCCTTTATGTTACATATCAGCAAACAGTCAGATATTTTGACATCAGCAGGTGGAAGAGTCTCATTACTTTGCAGACCTAAACCCACAGCTTAATTAGTAACATAAACATCTATTAAGGAACAAAAGGTGAGGGATAGCTTTTTAGCTGAGTACCCATTAAATGATTGCCTAAATTTATGTGCACTGGTCTACTTGCTGTAATAGCTCGGCCTCTTTCTCCCATATCCTCCTCTGGTACGATGCCAGGTTCACAGTGAGGGGACCGTACTGACTTAAATGAGCAGTGTGGGGTGCCTTATCTGCAAAAACACACTTTCCCACTGTTCACAGCATTATGAGATTCACACGAGTCACTGAAAATTCTGCTGACTGGAGTTTCGTCAAGAAGTAATTAGAGGTAAGTAGCACTGCCAACCAGTAGTTTGAGAAGCTTCCAGTGAGAATGCAGATCAGAGGCTCGTTTGTGTCAGGACAGTGTTTCAATGCTGGTGGAGCTTCTGTCTTACGAAGAGATGACCAGATGAAGTACTGTGCCATAGAGCCAGGCTGACCATCAGGGAAAGGAATGTCCTGCAGCACATCACAGAAGTGCGCAGTGTCAGACAAGCATTTTGTAACTTTACCAAGTGAGAGTCATATTTCTTTCTAAAATGGGTGGAAGTCAATAAATTCCTATGGATAGAAGTAGTTAATTGATTTTGCTGCCACCTGTGAGCCAAAATAAGCTGTGAGTGTAATATTACTTACTGGCTTCTTCACACTATAGCGAGTATTTCACACAAGAGAACTCTGGACAAATTATTCTAGTCCTGTGTCTTTTTATTGCTGCTAATAGCTTGTTTCAACAAAGAGTCAGACATTCCAAAATTGATGGGAAGAATATTGACATTGGCTTAATAAATCCTTCCAACCAGAAAGAGTTGAACAAAGGAAAATAGGTTACAGTTTTCCTTGTGGACCTGTTCCATAATTAGGGAGCTTGGGGCAGATTTTAAAGACTGAGAATTCCAAAACATGTGTCAGTTTGTAATTCCTCTGATCATTTTTTCTCTTAGTGTGCCCCTCTACTATCTAACTGCCTTTTTAAGTCTGCCCCTTGAACACATCCTTCCTTGGCAATTTATCTCTCTGCATATCCTTTTTGATATGCAGGAAGCTTATATATACTACATGCTGATGGCTTAAAGTGATGGGCTGTAGAAACAAAGCTTTAACAAAGATGAAATCAGAAAATCTGGAAGACTACACTGACGAGGTTGCCTGAGCAGCTTGTTCCAAGATTAGCCATGTGTAATGTTAAGGCTTTAAGGCAGAGAGCCTGAAGTTTTTCAGATATTCAGAATAGAAAATTCAGTGTATCACAGAGAGCTTAGCATCACTTGACCAGCAGAGCCAGAATGATTTTTACAATGATCATTAATATCAGATACTTAATAGGCTGATATGTGAACATCACACAAAATCTCAATTACTACTTCTATGACAATGTAGCAGTGAAATAGGAGTGATTCAAGGGCAAAGGTAGGAAAATGAGGACTGCCCCAGTTTGTGATCTGCTGCATGGGGTGATATGGCTCCATCTCATTCAGCTGCAGAAAGAAAAGGAAAGCCACATTCTCTTAAAAGAGACTCAGCTTTTCTAAGAGAGGAATATCAGGTGGATAATAGAATAGCAATAGGATCTGTTATGCTCATGGTAGATGGATAAATGCTCTTTAAACTCTTCATTGGCACTTGACAGTGAGCCTCAGAGTTACGTATTAAAGAAGAAAACAACAAACTTCCATTTTCCACTGTCTTGTAAGCAGAGCTGTAGTTGATAAGACTTGTAAGAAGAACTTCAAAAACAAACCTTTACAAGTAAATTTCTTTCTTTCTAGGAGCTAATGTACGAAGGTAATTTTCTAACCACTTCTTTCTCTGCCAGCCCTTTTGCTCTCTGAAGAACGAACCCATGTTCAAGCAGACTGGGATTTACAAAAATCTTAACAAGCACAAAGGATTTTTTCTAAACCCTTCTCTGCTCTGTTGCATATAGAGTTTTGCCTGCCTCATTCTCCTTTTATTCTTTCTCGTACATGATACCTCTTATCTCTCCCTTGCTCAGTCTCTGTGAGTGGTCCTTCACAAAACTCTGCATATCTGCTTGGCCTATTGCTTCAGCTGTGGGTAGAAAGCTCTGCTCACAGATATCTCTTTATCATGAAGCATGTGTTTCTAAATCAAGTTCAAGGCACTTGTGGAATGAGAGTATCTCATCTGCCTTCCGGAAGAGGCATAGTCAGTGGGGATAACAGAGACATTTGGGACAGAAGCAGGAGCCCTTTGACACAGCAGGGAATTGTACTTATGAGCGTAGTCTCATCTGGAAGGAAAAAATACAGTTTTACTTTGTAATTGGCTGGACCTGTCATCACTCCAGCGAATAAATAGCAAGGACGGGAGGGAAAGCTGGCTTTCAGCCTGTTCTGAAAAGTCATTTGTGAACTGCAGGAATGACTGTGTTTGGAGGCTGGCCGCTGGAGGAAAATGTGGCCCCTGCATGTGAGAGGGTGCATATGAAGAAAGCTGCAGTGCCCAGACTGCACACAAAAGGTCTGAAGCTGTGCTTCACCTCTCACTGCAAATTTCCTCTCCCTAGGTCACAGGAATCACAGGTCTATGCCAAATGGCTGTTTGTTCAAGAACAATTCTCTTTCAAGTTCTGGCAAATGGTTTATGTGAAAATGGTTGTAAGTGCCAGTACTACTGCTTTAGAAATGGGCTTTACATTGGTAAATATTAAATTACCTTGCTTTCTTCAAATGAGGCATTCTTCAGTAAGTAAACAGCGCTGATTGATACAAAAGCCAAGCATCAAAATATAAGAAAGTGAAAAAAAAACACATTAATTTTGGCCCTTTGTTTCCATCCCAGTGCATCCCAATCCTGCCTAAGCAGAACCTCTATTTAAAAAACACCAACAGAACATCCTATTTTCCTTTGTGCATTTTTCTGCTTTGTGTTATGGAGATGTACTGACTTTGTGGAGTCACTACAGCTACTTGTAAATGATGCATGAAAAGAAAAATTCCTGTCCTTTCCATGCACTGAGAGAATACTGGCAGCTTTCAGCAAAACGAAGGATGCTGCTTGGTGAATTCAGCCTCACCAGGTAAAGATCCTGAACTGAAAGATAATTTTCTTTCTTCCAATTAACTCTATGGCTACTTCAAAGGAGACACATTTCTGAAAAGTGTTACTTTGTCCTCCTATTCATCCCCAGCCCACGAACACGTTAGAAAGATACTGCTTTTGAAGGGCAGATTTCGAAGTGTGGGGGAAAAGGATAGAGAAGGGAGATTTCCAAAGGCTGGGATGTGCTTCCCTCTGATAACACAAGCAAGAATTCCCCCAGAGTCTGTACGGCCAAAGAAACCATTGGCACTGTTGTGAAAAAACAGAAAAAGACCCAATGAGAGAGAGGAAGAGCCAAACTCAGCTGTTTTCCCTCCTAAAGTCACCTTCTCTTCGTCCTGTGAGAAGTCCAACCTATTCTATACAGATACTTGATATCAAGGAGAAGTTTTTTACTTGAAGAATGGTGAGATGCTGGCAGAGCATCTGGTGCCCCGTCCCTGGAGGTGTTCAAAGCCAGGTTGGTTGGGACCCTGGGCAGCCTGAGCTGGTGCTTCATCTACTGGTTGACAACCCTGCCCAATACAGGGGGGTTGGAACAAGGTGATCTTTGAGGTCTCTTCCAACCCAAACCATTCTATGATCACAGTAAGACTTCATTGTAGGGAATCTGTTACTTAAAAAACAAATAAACAAAGGAATAAGATCCCTTGTTCTTTAAGGACACACCAAAAAGCAGTGCCCATGTTTGTCTGTGTTACTTTTAGGCTTTTGCAACAGCAATTTTTTTAAAAGGTGATAAGCTGAATACAGCATAGTGCTGGTCTTGCTCCGAGCTTCAGGTGAAATTGCAGCTCCCATTGTTGCTGCTCTGTTGATTTCAAAACCCCAGAATTACATTTACACTTTCGTCCCTGCCATGCGGTATGATTAGGAGGGGAAAAGCCACCATGCTATGCTCTCCAGCATTCAGCCATCCTTAACACATTGCCAGCCAGCTGGGAAACTGACTTAAGCATGAAACACTGCCTTCTCAAGCCTGTGTGTAAAGGGGAATGCCATTTTTTAAAATTTGCTTTAATGCTTAGATAAACACCCTATCCTTCCAGAGATATGAATTGCCCTTCTTTGGTTAGCCACCTTTTGTGACATGCTGTTCCACTATAGGCATGTAAATAAATTGCCTTATTTTTCCCATGTGAATAACACTGACATTTAATTTTAACTTGTGATTATGGGGGTTAAAGAAGAGCCAGGCTAGAGAAAGTATTTTCCTTGGAGAGAACCATGACAGAAGCTTTCCTTTCAGAAAGAGCTATAGTGTCTTAAAGCTTTCGGATGCTGTATTCTTAAATCCATAAAGCAGTTTGAAAGGCTGGCAAGGAAGTACTCATTTGTGGGAAGCATTCCAGCCCTGGGTGGGGTGAGAAAAGACAAAGCAAGGAATGGCTGGGACTGGACCAGGTCATCTGGACTCTGCACTTGCAACGATCTGCATAGACCAAGTACATTTAAATTTCAGTTCAGCAGCTGGATGTTAGGACGAAAAGAAAGAAATCTCTCTAACCAAACAATCTGTCACAAAAAAGTCTCCCTGTGAATGCTTTTCCATTATCACTTTTGATCCCACATCACCTCTGTGGGAGACTCAGAGAGCAGATTCAAAGAGCTCAGCAGACGCTGATCCTTCACCTGCTTCCTGGCTGCTCCTGCAAGCCCTCCTCCAAAGGGACGTGAGGGCACATATGGAAGTCAGACACAAAGAAGCCCAGGTAGAAAACCCAACCAAAGTCAGCACAAAATACTGCACTTGTCTCTTCAATTTATCCACAGCAAACCAGTTTCAGACATCAGTGATCTTCTGTTGCAAATCTGGACAGAACAAAAACACTTTTTGCAGAAATCCTGTTTGATGCTATTTCAAGGTTAGTCATGTTCTGTCTTCTTCTGCCACGTGGAGCTGTGATGTCTGTCCACAGAAATACCCAGACAGACTCCAGACTCACGACCCACAGTGTTAGAGACTATATAAAAATAGTTTTGGTGAGAAAAGACAGTATGTTATGATTAAAGGTGCTTGGCAGGAAACTCTTTGCACCTTTTTTTTAACACTTCTTGTTTCATTCAGTTCTTCTGCAGTTTAATGTCTTGGATTTTATAAAAGCCTTCAGTGGCTGAAAGCTGCTGCCAGTCCTTTCTTGTTCCAAGTATTACTGTGCTCTAAGCACAGCACAGGGAGGAATGCCACCTGAGCTGCCCTGCAGTATTTCTTCTGTTTCTGGAGGTTGTTCTGAGTCACCCAGAGTGGACACAGGTCAGGCCAGAGCTTGGGACACAGCTAGCAGCTCCTGCTCTTATCTCTGTCCTGCCTACTGGGAGGGTAGCTTAGAAACTGCACACTGCGCCTTCTTCAGGAAGGAAGAGCATTTCAGAATCACGTTCACAAATACACTAATGCACATTGAGCTCATGTCATGACCAAGGCAAATTAAAACTTTAATTGAGTTTTATTGGCTATGAGATAGATAATGCACTTCAAGCTACACTGGTGTCTTTTCAGCATCTCTCAGAAGCATTACATTAACTCAAATAATCAAAATAAGAAAATCAAGATTTGCTCTAAAGCAGAACTTCTGCTCTATAACTGAGTAAAAAAAGCAACAGTGATTCTGCTATTGCTTTGAACTGAGGCAGACAGACCTCAACAGACCACTTGCAGGTATCTGTGTCAGTAAGTGGAACCAAGATGCTCCACATATGTATAGGACTGTTCAGTGAGCTTTAAAGACCCAAGTTTTCAGGGCTCCTAGTGAGGAAAGACACTAAGAAAACAAGATTTCCTAAGTAAAGATGAAGAAGTGACTTTCTGTTTGCAAGAGTTATGCTGCTTTGCTGGGCAAACAGCTTGTTCTTTGAGTTTGTATGCTCGTGTTCACTTAATCAGGACATGGTTGATCTCTATGCCAATCACACACAAATATATGCATCAAACTGTGCTTGCATAATGCAACCTTACAGTTAATTAAGAAATATAAAAAGATTTGATCGAGATTGACACTGGCAAATTAGCTAAAAGACAGTTATACATTTTTCTATTATACAGCTCTTCTCGAATAAGGAATCCAGTATTTCAAACTTGTATTTAACTTCATCCCTTCGCATGTACAATCACTATGGAACTGCAATTACAGCAGAGGCACAATGCCAGACTTCCTAGGTGACATTTGCATTTTCACCAAGTCATTAACCTTATACCAAATTAATTTCTAATCTGCTGTGCCTCCTGAAGGCTGAGGATATTTTTTGGTCAATCAGCTCTTGTAAATCACAGAGCAATCTGAGAACTGATTGTAGTTTTGCCACCGGCACAAATCACAGCACTAAACAAACTCAAGAAGAGCACTGCCCCACATAAGCTACACACTGTATGATCTGGGAGAGAGGACTTCCACCTTTACATTGCCTATACCTTTAAGAAAGCATGTACAACAGAACTACATATGATGCTGATTGCAAAACAGTTTGCTATTGGTAGTACATACGAGGCATAAAACTATTTCTGATGTTTTTAAAGTATCATATATAAAACACTAAGGGAAGTACAGCTATCTGGCATTCCTGTGAAGGCTGGAACATCGGACGTTACATATAAAATATTTAAGAAATGTAGTTTTGATGTGTTATTTTCCATGTCTCTCTGTCTGCAAGTGGAGAGGTGGATGGGATTCCCAGAGAGTTTCTTTTATAGATTCTGCTGACAGCTCTACAGATTCACTTCCTTTCAAGCCCCGTTGGTTCTATTTTAAAGGAGAACACAAAACAAAACAACAGGTACATCTTCTCCAAACTTTACTAAGAATAATAAAAGAAACTTTGCCTACAGAGAACTTTGTTTTTAACTATTTATTCTTTATGTGGTTTCATTAACTCCAGGAACCCTGGAGTGCCGGGAACACATAGCAAATCACACACTGTCTTGTTCAGCCCTCACACAAAACCCATACCTGACCATCAACAGCATGCACAGCAAACACAGGGCTGGGTGCTTGCTGTGCTTGGATATCTCCAAGACAAGACATGATAGAGTGAAAAGAATATGAAACCTTTTTTAACTTTGTACTCAACTCCTTTAATTTGAACAACCAGAGTTCTGGTGGCTGGGAAATGTGAAAGAGCGCAATTAAAAAACAAAACCCAGCTGTTCGGTGTGATTTTGTTTGTTTGTTTGTTTTTTCTTTTTTACTTCTCCAGCTACTGTTGTGTGCATCACCTGACTTTGCTTTTGCTGGACATCCTGGAGGTATTGACTCTTAGCCAGGCACCTGACTGTTCCAAAACAGACTGGACAGCAGTGCGTGGTGTCTGGAGAAGGAACAGACTGCTGCAGGAGACTGCTGGCTTCTGTTTGGGCTCTGCTACTGATTTTCCACGTATCATCTGGCCAACTGTGTAACTTCCCTTTTCCCCAGCCTAACGCTTAACCAGCAAACAGTTGTGAAAGTCAATATTTAGAAAGTATTTTCAGATCTGTGGATTTAAAGTTTCAAAAAAGTTTCAAAGTTTCGCCTCCCATAAATGCGAAGCATTGTTATCGGCTGTAATCTCCCTGTCAAATGTTAGGGGAAGAGGCAGAGAGGGATGGAAAAAAATCAATAACAATACAAATCTTCCACCTCCACAGCAGTCTAAATTTATGACCCCTTTCATAGGTTAAGGGTGGTCTTCTGTTCATTAGTGTCAGTCATACATTAAAGGCACTGCTGGAGATTGGCACCATGCAGGTAACAGTGAGAAATCCAGTTATCAGCCTGAAGTCAGAACGCCAGCGCTACCCAAAAAAAGAAAGGAGGAAGTATTCCCTCTCCTCTCAGTTTTAATTGCACACCAGATACCCACTGCAACATTAGTCTCAATTAACACCCCTGATGGGAGATGCCCTGTTGCATGAGTGATTGATGTCTCATCTGTGCCTCCTTTATGCGAGGCCTTCCATTAGGCAACACATTTCTCAAGTTAATTTACATGAAGGTGGACCCAGAAGACATTTTTGCTTACATTGCTGCTCACACCCACCCAATTCTGAATAAAAACATGGAGAAGTTGGAAAGGCTCCCCTTTACCTTGACCTCCCTCATGTGATGCTCACTCCAAGCTGGCAGTATAGCACTGGGACTTCGCCAGCATCAGTTTTTAAAAGCTTTATCCCGAATCCTTGATACCTTTTTTATCAATCCTTGTAAATGATAATAATACTTATTTATGGGTACAGGCCGCCCAGGGAGTGGTGGGGTGTTGAGGAACTGTGGGGATGTGGCACTGAGGACCTGGTTATGAGCATGGTGGGCTGATGATTTGACTGGATGATCTTAGAGGTCTTCTCCAACCTTAACGATTCCATGGTCCTATGAATAACTCTATTTGGGTTTCATATGCTAAGGCAACCACCACATTATCAATGCTTCTGCAGAAGGTGGGGATGAGGATATGCTCTGCATCTGGGCTGAGCCAGCCAATGAAGAAACAACTGATGTTGCATCTGGGGAGTCATCTGAACAAAAGTGAAAAAACATTGCTAAATAAGTTTTAGTTCAGCTACTTATTGATTGCCTGTTTAACTTCTGTTTGCAAACACCTGTTTGCAGTAGTTTGTACTTCTTTTATTTTTTTTTTCAAGATTCCACATGTGTATGCAAGCCAGCTATCAGCAGGCAGCTTGTTTCACAGGTGGTTTCACCTGTGTAGAAGCCTATAAATTAAAAAACCTAGCAGTGCTTCTTCCCCAACAGTCGGCTTCAAAGCCTGACAAAAAAGCAGGAAGCCCCTCTTCTCCAGGATCCAATCTGTCACAGACAGCAACCAGTCTGCCTCTATCCATCAGTGGAGCCACGCTGATTTTCAGCAGCTGGCAGTCTGGTCCCATATGTCTTAGCTGACCACTCACACAGCACAAATAATGAACAGTCACAGTGAAAGATTAATGAACTCCAGGCCACAAATCACCCATGCAAATGATCCTGGGATTACAAGTGTTTGTGAGCAGGGAACACAAGTGCAGCTTCTCGCACAGTTACAATTGATGCACAAAGCGCATGTGGAACAACGTGGATGTGAAAGCCTCAGCAGGACAAAGCCATTAGCACAGCGCTTCAAGCCACAGAGACAAGAGCAGTGCAGGCAGTTTTGATCAGGAAATCAAATGCAAACATCAGCTGGAAAAAAAAAAAGCTTTTGAATGTAAATTTTGCGAAGAAGAGCTATTTTAGAAGAATTCAGATTGAATTTAATAAAACTTTTTCAGCTCTAAACAATGAAGAGATGTTTCCAGCACATGCAAAATGTTTGATATTTTCTATGGAAAACATGGCTTTTTATCTTTTGATAACATATCTGTTTATGACTTGAGGAACTCTGAAAATGTAATAGAATCATAGAATCATACAGTAACTTGTGTTGGAAGGGTGCTCAAGGATCATCCAGTTCCCACCCTCTGCCATGGGCCAGGATTGCTGTCTGCTAGATCAAGCACTAGATCAGCTAGTCCACAAAAGTATTCATCATCCTGAAACTGAAATTAAATATTTGATTTGTATCCAATTATTCAAGTTCGGATCAGATTTGGATCTTCACCCATATTACTAACATACACACCAGGTACATGCATATGCATACATGGATGTACACATGCTTTTATTTCATCTGGTTAGGCCAATGAAGTGGAAAAACCCTTCTGACAGCTCTACACAAATATTTCTATCAAAATGGCAAAGCCTTTCCTTCACACTCGGAGCGTTCACAAATCACATTTGCTTTCCAAGCCCTGCAGATCCCTGCCTTACAGCATGGCTCCATCCCCTGGCTCTGCTGCTGAGCTGAGCAGACCTGATAGATGTGCAGCACCCTGGGGCTCTGGGCAGGTTGGGAAGCACACATCTCTCCCAGTCTTCATGGCCCTGAAAGACTCCCAGCACTTGGAACTGCATCAGTTTGGATGGCTCAGATCTTCCTCAGTAAATTAAAAAAGGGACTTTGGAAACGTCATGGTATGACCTGAGCAGGGAGCTGGGGGGACTGCAGATATTGCTCTGAAGCAGAGAGAATAAGATGGCATCCAAGGGGCTGCAAATGCATGGAGGAACAGTTCAAGATGGATGTTATAGTTGCTAAATTTAGGCAGGTCTCCCAAGGCAGCAGCCCTCAGGGATTTCTGCTGTGGGAAATAAAGTGGCAGTGTGTGGAGGGGGAAGAAGCCACTGCTCTCCTGGAATGTGCTGTGGGGAAAGACAAGAGGACAGAACAGGGCTGACATTGGAACAGTTCTTTCTGAAGTTTGGAGTTTAATTTGCCCTAAAATAAAGCAACTTGTTGTTGGGCACAAAGCACCGCTTCTGACCTTCAGCGACTACAATGTACGTATCGTGTAACGTCTTTATCATATTCCCCTTTCCCCTCTTTGCTTTAGAAATACTGTTGAGTACATATGGAAATAATTCCATGAAAAACAAGCAGTCACAGAAGGTTTTCTACAAAACAGAACACAAACCTCTTGGTTAACAGCAATGTCACAACGAAGCTGTAAAACCCCCAAAGTCATTTCCTTCCTCTAATTCACAATGACATTAACAAGATCTGAACCCTGACCTGCAGGTGACTAAATTATGTTGCTAGGCAACTACACTTTCAAAAAAGAAAGAGGAAGAAGGAGCCTGATGCTCCCACCAGGTTGCTGGGATAGGGTAGATATGCGACGTGCCGTCTCCTTGTGCTATGGCGCAGTGCTGGAGGGCTCTGCCCTGTGCCTGGGGAGCCCCTGACAGGTGCACACACTGCTTGGGATTTTTCTTTTCTCAGGAGAGTCCATGCAGATAGGTACACAAGAACATCACAGCAGCTAAAAATGACAAAATGAAATATAGCAGCCATTTTTCTTTGGAGAAGAGGTGCTTATAAATTCACTTCGTCCAAAGTATCTCTCGTTTCGGCAATACATCAAACCGTGCAGACCCATCAGTCTGAATCAATTAGAAATTACTCACCAAGTAAATTACATTGAAAAGCTTTGATTTGTTACCGGAGTTTGTTACTGTTCTCTTCAATCTTAAAAGACTGAAAGCAAAAAAGTAATAATGTGACAGTGATAGTAAAATGTAACTTTTATTGAGATAGATGGGAACCTATTTGCCACAATATTTGCTTTTAATAATTTAATTTTTCAAACACTGCAAAGAGAGCCATAAATATTTGATTATGAAGCTTTTCCAATTTATGGTACATTAGTTTGCACCGGTCGCCGATTTCCAACATTTTCATATTTCATTTCTAAAAATAATTATATCAACCATATGTTCGTAACTACCTTTTACTTTGCCTTCTAACTGTGTTCTTTTAACTTTCATCTGTCACAGGTTAGTAACCTTTCTACTAACGGCACTTCAGGCGCTGAAGGAAACTACAAAAAGACAACTCACTTAAGAAAATATGTTTTTTCCTGCTTTGTTTTATTTTTGAATTCTCTACACCGGCCAGCTCTTCCTGACATGGAGGTCACTGACAAACTTGCAGTGATTCTGGAAGGAGCAGTGCTTGCTTCTCCCTCATTAGCATTGCTCACAGTTACTGTGACAGCTGCATGAATGGAACACGGGATCTTGTCATTGTTAAAATAGAAAGTATTTCCTACCCTGAAACATAAAACAATATGCATAGCAACAGAATGTATGTTAACCATACGTAAAGTTTCTACATAGGAATATTTCTTCTTGCATGGAATGCACAGGTGCAGGCTAGAGCAGAAAGCTTCTGGTTTTGAGGACACAAGAGCAGATTGAATTGCTCTGATGTGACAGTTCCTACAGATGTGTGAAAAATGCAGAAGCCAACCTTGTTGCGCCACACCCGCTCTTCAGACATATCTTATATGTTGAAGAAGGGTAGGAGGCAGAAGAGCTTTTGCCTCCTCTTTTCCCATGTTCACAACTAAGCAACACCCAACAGTCATTGCTGATGTGTGTTCGAATTGCTGGATGCCATGTGCAGAGAAGGGTGTGTTTCCTCCTTGTCACTGACTGGATGCTAGCAGCTCTGCCTGGCTGCCTCACCTGGATATTAAAGTGGAGCATTTTATAGGTGCCAACTACAGATTTTCTGGCAAAATACATTCGTGTTTAAAGAGCTGCTCTGCCAGTTTGTCTGCCTTTTAGGTGAGTTACTCCACCTCAGACCTGGCAGAAAGTTCTGGTGCTGGAACCATCATACCAACCCATCTCCCCAACAGCCCCAACCCCTGCCATTCCTAATTTGATATTCTTCCTGGAAGATTAAAATAAACAACATAGTAAGATATAACGATACATAATTGCAGCCTTTCAGTATTTGAAAGGGGATTATAAAAAGGAGGGGAATCAACTTTTTACAAGGGTAGACAGTGATAGGAGAAGGGAGAAAGGTTTTACACTCAAGGAGGGAAGGTTTTGATTGGATGTCAGGGGGAAGCAATTTACAGAGAGTGGTGAGGTGCTGGAACAGGCTGCCCAGAGAGGCTGTGGATGTGGATGCCCCCTCTCAGGAGTGCTCAAGGTCAGGTTGAATGGGGCCCTGGGCAACCTGGTCTAGTACCAGATCTGGAAGTTGCTGGTCCTGTCTGTGGCAGGGGGTTGGAACTTGATGATCCTTGGGGTCCCTTCCAACCCAAGCCATTCCATGATTCTATGACTGTATGACTCGATGATGATACTAACACAAAAAAATTAAGACAAATGCAATCTAAAAGCATTTCTGCCATAAAGCACTTTGTCCTAGATAAATGTCAACTTCTAAGGTGTTGCTTCTAGAGAACGTGACTCAGAAACTGAGAGAGAAGGCAAAAAGAAGAGTCAGGCTAAGCTCTTTTAAAGGCTAGCAAGTAGATGACAAATGTAGTTCAAAGAGTGCAGGTGAGGAATGACTCATTATTAATGACCAAGGGCTTTAGTTATTGGCGCTGAACAGAAAAAAACCAAACATTATGTTTGAAGCTTTATACCGGTGTGGAGTGAAAATTATATGCAATCCCTGCTAAGTGCACAATTTTACTGCTAGAAAATCCCTCTGACTGAAATGTACTTCAAAGTAAACTACTTTAGAATTTCTTTGCACTGTTGGATGCCCAACTAAAGGTCATTTTCTCTCTCTCTCTTTGTGCATCACTTTAGCAATTTTTTAGGTTTTTTTCTTCCCTCCTCTGCAGTTTACTTTTATTTTTCTGAACTTCAGAGGGCCTAAACTGAAAATTGGATAACTGCATTTGGAAATGAAATGCAAAATCAGGAGCCTATGGTGATTTAAGACAAATATGTTCACTCATTACAGACCTTTCCATGTTAGACCCTGGCCTCTCTCTAGTGCCATTGAGCTCAGAGGTGCGAAGGAGTTATGGAACTGCAGCCCCAGGTGGGACTGTGGGCTGGGATCTGGCTCTCCCCTTCTTCCCCCTCACAGCCCATTTCCTCACAGGATTTACTTTTCCATATGGTAAATTCACGCTGTGCCCAGTAAAAATTCTTCATTGAGGAATCTTTTCCTTAACGTTTTGCAATTCTCTGGCTCTAACAGCTGTCTCAGTCTATTTTTTCCATCTCCTGTTAATCAGAGCACTGATACAGCACCTGGTTAGAGGCTGAAAGGAGAGAGTTCCTCACTTTGGTTTTAAACACCTCTGCTCCTGGTAATAGTGAGGAGCACATGAAAGGTGGTAGTGTTAGGAGAAAGCAGAAGGCTGTGCAGATGATAGCAGGCATGCCTTTCTCTTTAGTTACTTCAAGAGAAACCCCATCCCGAACCTCCCAGAGCAGTAATGCTCCTCAGGGCACAAATTGGGGTACACTTCAGTGTAGGTTCAGACACACATCTCACAGCTCAGTTCTGCAGCTCTGTTTAGAACACTGTTGAGCAGTCTGAGTGTTACTCCAATTTATTCTGGCTGAAGGACAAAGGTATCTCAGCGATTTTCTATGATACATAGCAGTGGGTGATGGAAACATATGATTAGAATCCTGTAACAGAACACAGCAACTGAAGATCCCCCTCAGAACAAGAGAACAATGTGGTGTCTGCTCCTGGTCTGCAAATATTACAACAGCTCTAGCTGTTTGGATTTGATGATTGCTCCAAGACTGTCTGTTAGACTATCAAAAGAGCTCATTCAGCTGAAAATCAGTGTCACCAATCCTTCTATCTCCACAGAGAAAAGTTAGTGTTAGGCCACTGCTCCTTGATCCAGATACCTTACACAAGCATCAGCACCTCTAAGACCCTCAGTGAGTAGATGCTCTCTTTGGCAGCCATCACGCTACAGGCAGTCATCAACCTGCAGTCAAAAATCCCATCTTTTCATTTATTTCCTTTCTCTGATGCAGAAAGCAGCAAATAGCTTTTGACTGGTGTATGATCCAAAGGAGAGAAGGAAACACAGAAACAAAAGAACAGAGAGAAAAGGGCAGACGTGCCTGTCTCAGCAGTATGGACTGCTGCAGTGCATGGTTATGTTTTTTTTTACTATTTTCAGTAACAGCAGTATGAGTTTTGTCTTGCAAAATGGCCTCATATGTCACAAATACAGTGTGTCCTGAGGCCTTTCAATTTTTTGTGTTAAAATACGAAGCTGTGCTTACATAGACCTCTATACTCTGCTGACAGGAGGGAAATAAAGGGAGAAGAAACAGGACAAAAAGAAAAACTATTCAGGACAAACTAGTAACAAAGGAAATGTGGAGTTCTTAAACCAGTCAGGGCATTGGCATAGCACCGAGTACACCTCCATTCTGTTTCCAATTTCTGGTGCAGTTCAATCCTGACCAGCTCTCTTCACCTCTCACTGATTCTGTTTTTAAACCTAAAAATGACACTACTAACCACTTCTCCTTATATCTGTGCTGTGAAAACTAATTCATTATTAATAACTGAGAGAGGTTCAGAAGCACAATGATGCATGCCACATGAGCTGGCAGAAACTCTTCTATCCCCTCTGCATCACGCTTTATTCAAAAAGAGATAAAGGGGTTGATTTCTAGCAGGAGAGCTGTGACTGCTGCAGATAAAGGTTCCCCACAGACTAAAGAAGGCACTATTTGAAGGTATTTAGTGCTATATCTCTCCTTACTCAGGCGTCTTTACATAAAAGCATATTTACAGAAGCCATACTCAATGCACTGTGTAGGAGTACGCAAAGGGGTTTGTTTTCCTCTTCTACTCTCCATCTTTCCCCTAAGGCTGATCTCCATCCCTGCCCCAGGCCCTCATGGGAAGGGGTTCCATACATTGTTCTGCCAGCTGTCTTCTCAAAAAGCCCTTTAAATAAATAAATAAATAAATAAAATCTTTAGAGCAATGCCTTTCATCACTCCCTTCCTCTAAAGCCATTTTCATTTAGACCATTTGGAACTTCAATTGGAATGAATACTGGCTTCTTGCAGTTTCTTCCTATGTCTGAATTAGTCAGTTGCCAAAGCTGATCTATTGAATTGAGGCCATGGGTTTGCCAGGGCGGCCAACCAACTCTTCTTGACCTTAGCTTAGGTTGCATAGCAGTGAGGACAACAAGGTAGATCAAAGGCAAGCAAATACATCCCAGTACTTTATAAATGCAAACACTCCTCCTCACAGGATTTATGCCAGTTGACATTAGGATTAACTTATTTCTTAATTAGAATTATACACACTTTGCTAATACAAAAGGAAAAGAAATCCACTGCCTGATAAAATATGGCCCTATATGCTGTCTCCTAAAAGTCTTAATGTAAATCTCCATTCAAACAGGAAAAGCTCAGTTGTAAAATATGAGCCAACCTCCAGGCATCTGGAGGACTGTCTGCTCTTCAGATAAGGTGAGCATTCAGGAAGTCAATGGCACCAGCTGCATGGTAGGTTCAGGGGCAAGAACAAGGTCCACTGTAACCAGTCCCTTCAGAATTCCTCTGATAAATTAATTCTCCATCATTAAGTCTCTCATGTCTGCAGCTCATCTGACTAGTACTGTGGTGACAAAAAGGAGGTTGGGCAGAAGCCAACCTTATATACTCACCACAGAGTTATTTGAGTAAATAATACCTCTAAGCTTGCAAGACTGCCTGAAAAGTGCCCTCTGGTTTATATACACAGAGATTGGACGAGATCCTCTAAAAAATCCACACCACATCTTACATGGCTTCCTGCTGATAAAGAAGTTTAGGATTTTTAATTAGCACTATGCAGACATGAGGCCAGACATGCAATGTTCAATAAACCAGTTAGTTTTTACATCAGTAATGAGTCTTAGAATATTAATGTAGGGCCTCCAGAAGTCAGAAACAGAAGAGTGAATGTGCAGTGATGCTAACGCTACCCCTAGGTGCACATGAACAGCAGAGATATTAACGGCCTCAACAGTACAAAGCTTTAAAAAAAGCAACAATCTGTAGAGGTGGAAACGTATTTCTTATGGGTTAACATAATCAGCTGCAGGTAGATTTCAGAGGATTATTTCCAATCTTTTGAGAAGAGATTTCTTTTGTGGGCATGATAAAAATTGTTAATATGTTGCTGCTGTTTTATTCAAGGTGAAAATTTTACTTTAATCACTTTCAAATACATGCGCAATTCAACCATTACTCCCTTCTAATAATACTGAAGAAAATAGTTCACACTAAATCTAACATAATGAACACAGCATGTTCATAGAGAACCGAGTGTTCTGAGCTTAAGTCCCCTTTAATCCATAATTCCTTTGGAACTACATATTACAACCACATGAATACCAAAGAGGTTTATGATTAATGTTATTTTAATGAATAATAAAAGAATTGATGATGATTTACACAGAGTTATTTTCAGGTTTTTTTCACATATAGATTTGTTGGTTAGAGACTAATATAGATAACAGAGCACTACAATCTGGCAGGGACGGCAGCACATTTGCAAAATCTTCTGAGCAATGCGAATGCCTAGCTGAACGAAGCCAGTGATAGCTGCAAGCTCTGACAAGACCCAGGTATTCCCTGAGTTCTTCCCTTATCCAGGCTGTGCTGTAGAAGCACGATGAGAGCTGCACGTCCTCAGAAGTGATTTTGCAAGCACAAGTAGCCGGGCCTGACGGCCGCTCTGAGTGCAGGATTCCTCCCTGTGTGCACAACAGGTGTGAGACGAGCCCTGCTCGCACTGTGCACCATTCAGCACAGAGGAATGCTGAGCCCCAGCACTGATCCCCTGAGCAAGATCTCAGCTGCTTTAAGTGTCAGCGAGGTCACGGGCAATTAGTTACACCAGCACAATGAATGACAGCAAGTCATAAATGTCTAGATTTCCAAAAATGATGGGCAGTTAGCTCTCACACAGGGATGGGAGCCAGTTTCTCAGTCCGTGGGTACGGTCACATTACAGACGTCAGGAGGGCTTTACCGCAGCAGCCGGCTCTCATGAGCAGACACCAAAAGCTGTCCTGCAAATGCTCTCTGCATACAGAGGGGGATTACAGCAGCTGGTGAAATCGAGGGCTGTGTTTCTCACCTCACTCTCTGCAATACCACTGCTTCTCGCTGCTTGCCTCCCTGCCTTCTAATCTGAGGCACTGGCTGCAGCCAAATCTATTTGGCTCATCTTTCCAAGAAAGTCAGGAAAGTGAAAAAAGGGCTGTGAGGCAGTGATAGCGCAGCATAAGCCTACAAACACTGTATCCAAATAACCTATTAGTGGAAACCCTTTGGCAGCTGTTTAAATGCTGCAAGTAGAGAAACGTCTGCAGTCAGAACTCGGTGAGATCCTTTCCTGAAAATGCCATCACTATGTTGTTATAATTAAAATAACATCCTTACCAATGCCAGCTATCTTTATTAAGTACCAAACACTGAACCTCTTCCCAAATCACTGGGGTGCAAATTACTCTTCAAAAACACGTTTGGAATTGACTTAAACATAAGCTTTCACACTGGAGTGAACTTTCCCAGGAACAACAGTTGTGTCCCTCCCCTTAGGCTCTGTACTCCCTTTCCAGAGACTCCTCTGTAGTTATTGACATCTGGCTGGATGCTGGAGGAGTTTTTTTCTGAAGTGTCAGAAGACTCGAGATTATATTCCACAGTGGTCTTTTTGGATGTTTTCTGTCACTTTAAGCAAGGAAACGAACAGCTGCCTCAGTACCTCAGAGGAGAACTCCAAATGGAGTTTCAGTCTGGGAAAAAGATTGCAAGTGTGGAACCAGGAATAATAGAACCATTATAGTTGGAAAGGGCTTTGAGATCATCTAGTCTAACCCCAACCTACCCCACCTTGCCCATAGCCATGTCCCTTGGTGCCACATCCCATCAGTTCAGGAACACCTCCAGTGATGGTGACCCCACCACGCCCTGGGCAGCCTGTACCACTGCATCACCACTCTTTCTGAGCAGTTGTTTTTCCTAATATCTAGCCTGTCAGGAAAGCTGTGATTTAGACGTGGACATCCACCAAAATTTTCTCAAGTGTTACACATTACTGTAAGGTAACTAACCAATCATTCCTATTTTTATGTGCAGTTGTCAAAGTTTCTAGAGGAATGTTGTGTTGCCTCCTTCCCCAAATGCCTGCCCTGAGCTGAGATCTAGGCACAATCCTGCGTGCTGCTAAAAGAAATTAGCTCCCTCCAAACGCTGACACCATTTGACAGGGTTCATTACTTTAGAAGGCGAGAGTGGTAATCTGCAAAAACCTCACTCCTATTACTCACAGTTGGTGTTTGATTCCCTAACAGTTACTCACAGCCAGCCCAGGAACGCCCACCCTGCTCACCCCCCGGCAACAGAACTCGATGTGTGTTCCACAATCATCCCTCTCTGTACCAGAGAGTAGAGCCTGGGCTGGTACCTCTTCCTTAACACACAAATCCCAGAAGGATTTTGAATCTCCAGACATGAACCAGAACAACACATTTTTTAGCCAGAGATCTGCTGCATAAAGCAGAAAAAAAGAAAAGCCTAACACTAACCTCTAACCAAGGTCCCCTCCACGCTGCCTCCCTGCACTCTCTGGGAGGTCACAGTAAGCCTCAAACTAACAAGAACACGTACCAGAACTCTCCAAGGAGCACACAGTTTGAAGGTTTGTCTTCCAGTTTTTCTGGCTGAACACTGCAGGTATCTGTGGGAGACGCTGATCATACCCTTTATAAAAAATCACATGCCAGTGGTCAAACTTCCTCCAACTCCTTTTCTGCAAGACCTCTGACAAGGAAATGGCTGCTGAAATCATAATGTTCTACAATCCAGTCTCCATTCAGTAAGCAGAGTGAGAAGAAGGACAAAATCTGATCGGCAAAGAACAGGAACAGCTTTTCCTGATGCCAAAGATTGCTGCTCAATTCACCCTGGATTTTCTGAGGTCACTGGCCATCAGTTGAGAGAATATATTAGATCTGAAAGTGCATTTTCTTCTCACTTTTGTTACACCACTAAAGTTATTTGGCTTTCTCCCAGGTTTTGGAAATTACTTCAGGTTTCTAGAATAACTTGGATACTTCTTTCATATATTAAATGCTATTCCTGCACCTTACAGGACACATAGCATATGTTTGCTAATATAGTCAAAGCTATCCTTTGGAAATATAAGCAAGCACATCCCAGAATGTCTTCTCCTGAAAAAAAAAAAACACCCAACAACTGGACAAGATTTTGTTGAAACTAAATGTTTAAAATTATTGTTCTAAGTGTTTGGAAGCATAAAAAATACATAAATGTTACGGGAGACATGCAAGGAAACAGACTGTGTGTGCGTTGGATGACCTCGTTATTCCACTGTGACCAGCCGGCAACCTGCTGGTGTGCAGCCAACCGCTTCCCCATCCATGGGGCCAGCAGAGAGCTGACACAAGCTTCTGTTGCACGGACTGTATAAAGTGGAAAGAAAGTTTCACATCTGATTTCTTTTTCTCTAAAGGGTTTGTGTGTCTTTTGCTATAGAGGAAAGAGCGAGAAGCTTCGCTTACTATCTCTCACTAGCAAACAGCTGACAGCTCCACTGGTTTTCAGGCATCTGGCAACCCTGCAGTTTGCCCTTCCAAGCATCTCTTGCTACACTTATTGCCGACTCCAGAAATACCATTTCTAATAGAGGAACATCAGAGATTTCTCTTTTATCATCATCATTCGTTTTGCATTTGTGTTTCACCTTCAGTGTTTTGCTATCAGCTTTGCCACAATCACGTTTTAGCATCTGCTGTGTCAGCATCATGTTTCAGCATCAGCATTTAACCATCAGCTGTTCGACCATATGGCATTAGAAGCATCAGCAACACAGCACTTAAGACATACATATGAACAAACATAAAAGCACATTCGGTGCATCACCACCCCCGCTACCTTTCTTCATGCCACAGCCACATCTCCTTGGGACAACACACTCCCTCTGTTGTCTTTTCCTCTTTTTTTTTTCTTTTTTTTTTTTTTCCCCAGAAAGAAATGCATTCTAGAAGAAAAAACAACTTCAACAACAACAACAACAACAACAAAAAACAAACCAACAAAGCCAAGCTACTCAGTTCCCTGAGGCAAATTTGAAAGCATCTCTCTTGTGATTTGAATTTCCTCTGAGGTCTTAAGGTCCTACAGGATGAGAGCAAGCAAAGGGTCACCGGCTGTCATGTTTCTAATCACACTGCCATTTGGCATTGGAGATTCCCAGCAGCAGTGACAGGAAGTCTCCTTGAGTGCTGGGATGAATTTTCAACTAGTGCAACATTTTGCTACTTTGGAAAATGAATTTAGAACACCCTTCAGACTCGAGTTCTTCATAGGGACCCAATTTATTCTGCAAATGTTTAGTGCGCAGGACAGGTTGGCTGAAGTAAGCAATACCAACCTTGTCTGCAACTGCATGAGGCTTTTGGTTTGCTGCTCAAGGGATTCACAAAACCCTTCAAACAGAAAAGGAGAGCATATTTTCACCTTCCTGATCATGCAAGTCAGGGAGGTCAACACAGTCTACTGCCTAAATAGCAATAGCTTATATGACAGCTTGGTCTTACCACAAATCCTCCAGGCACTATAATCTGAAGCTACATCCCTTCACACTCCCGACATGTATTTTCTTCTCCTGATGCAGTCTGTCTGGCTGAAGCTCATAAAGGGTCTTCCTAAGCCAACCACACACAGCAGAGGGCCAACTAATAAACCATCTCTGTGACTGGGCAAATATTTTTCACTCACATTGAAATACTGGATAGGTGCAGAAGTCTGTGAAAAATCAGGCTGTGTTTATGTACAAAAACTATGCAGGAGGAGTCCTACATAGGTATTCCAATAGGCACATCATGTACCACCAATTTCTTCTGATCACATTTAAACTCCCAGCAAATGGTAGCAAATAAAGTGGGTTTTGGTTTCTTTTTTTGGGTGGGGGGAGCTACAAAATGCAAAACCAAAGCACGATGTAAATCCTGATCAGATGAATTTGATTTCTGCTTTGCTTACAAGCAATTAAGTTTCAAATTTGTTCTGAGTAAAGAGTGCCATTTTTCCACAAATGCAAATTTTGTAGCCTTCACTTTGAGTGTGAAATTTTCAAGCACAGTGCCTGTTTATCTACAGAAAGCTGTAGCTAGCAAGATATGTTTAAGAAAAACATAACAAGAAGGGAATTAAATAAGACATAGGGCTTTATACCATGGTGGTCAGAGCCTAATCACTCCTCCCTATGTTTTGAAGAACAGTAAGTATGAAGCAGTAGTTTTCCATTTTGTAGCATACGAAGGGAAGTGGATCAGTGGAAACCAGTTAGGAGCAAAGAAACTGAATGGAAATTACTGGGGATCAGAGAGCTGACAAAACCCACAAATGAACCTGCAGCACTAGCTGGTCTCTAATTGTCTAAATTGGGATTACCAAAGCCATGGGCACCCATGCAGTTTACAGAAGGAGGATTAATATAAAAACTGACAGAATTTAGTCTTTGTATTTTCAGGTTGTCAGTGATGAAACATTCTTATTTTCTTTGATTCAAAGTTTTAGATCAGAAACTCTGAATATGCAACGGTAAAAGATAATTAGCATTATTTTAGTTGGCAGTATGCTAGTTTCTAAAGCTGCAGTTTACGTATGAAGGGTGCAATTGATCGAGATGTCAGATGAAAGGCCCCACATACCGGGAGCACTGGTTCAGATGCTAGGATGTCCAGAATAGCAGCAGGAGGTCTCTAACTGTGTAGACATCATAGAATCATAGAATCTTTAGAGGTGGATGAGATTCTTAAAGGTCATCTGGTCCAACTCCCCTGCACTGAGCAAGGACACCAGGCACTAAGAGCCCTGTCCAGCCTGATCACGGCTGCCTTTAAGGACAGAGAACCCATCACCTCTCTGGGCAATGCAAACTGAGAGGAGCCTTACATAGGTGTGAGGTATCATTATGTTCCTTCTAGGTGGACTGGTGGAAGCAAGGAATGGCCACAGTCCCTTCTTTTCCCCCAGATGACTGATGAACCTTTAAGCCATGCCTCATAATGAAGGAATTTCCCTATGTAACTTCGTTCCTGGAATATCTCACTTACTGTCACCCTGTGGACTATGGGGTTTTCCATTTAAGAGTATTTCCAGTGTATTTCATACCCTTCTGGAACGTATGCTGCTATGTGACATCCCAGTTACCGAGGATGTCCCTGGCAGCATCTTATCAACGGCTATTTTACTTCTGTGAATAGATCCCTAATGAGCCCAAGATTCTCCACACACAGCAACACTTTTTGCTGTAACATACCACATTTTTCTTCCGGAAAATGAATCCAGTATGCTTTCCAGCAAGTATAAGCTTTTGTAACCAGTGGAGTCTGCATCTGCACTGCTAATCACTCCAACCTTGTAAATCGTAAACAGGTCTCACAAAGTCGGAAGTAACACTTCCAGCTGTAATGCTATTAACCTAATCCCTGGTAGTTATTACAGAAACTCATGACACACAGCTTAGCAGATACCAGAAAATACAGTTTTTCTTCAGTGAAGTTGGAGCTGATCTTTGTATGTTATAAGAATTATTAAAAGCAGCTGAATTAAAACGTTGAAAGTTGAAGCGTCTACATCTTTGGTGCAAAGATGTTAGAAAGGTATGTATCAACTTTCCTGTCAGATAAAGATAATGACACAGGGGAGCATGTTGCATGTCTATACAGTGCATTCAGGTTTTAATATTTAGCATTTAAACCAACACTACAACAGTTTCCTTATGCATAACTCGAATTCATCAAATTCTCTGCATGCGTTTTACTGTCACAGAGACACACAGGGCAAAATCGTGGCCAAAGTCAGTCAGAATATCTTCTAAACACTTTAAATCTTCTTATGTTAAGTGCATTATGAGCAGATTCTCATTTATATTGAGAAACTTCTAGATTGCTCATATGATGCAAAGGCACCACCAAGAAATGAGTGGAAAAAGGACTATCCTAGGGCAACTGAAATAATCTATGATTGCCCCCAAATTCTATCATTCTAAAAATAAATGCCTGGAAGTTATTGTCTCACGCATTTCTAAGAGGTGCAAAGACATCAGCCGTTTAGTTTTAAAATTACTGTAGAGAGCTTCAGGAGAGCTGTGTATTCTGCAGCATTTCATAGAAACTTTGTTTTTGTTGATCTCTAATGCTTTGCTTCCACTAAATTAAATTACTTTAGACTGAAAGTTCTCCGATTGCCTTTTTTTCTAGGAAACAAACTCCCACAGATATAATTCTTGGCAGTATAACTGCAGAAGACCGGAAGCCTCACAGATGTGATATGAAAACCAAAGATCATCGCAGATACAAATAATGATACACTCTGTTCCCATGTCATCCAGCAATACATTCTCCATTCTTTCCAGCTGGAAAATGGTTTTGAAGCTCCATTAGCAAAAGCCTGTGTAGTACTTTGAGATACAGGGGAAGCTACTCTTTTAGATGTGAAATAAAAGATGTTTAATGCATTTAGTGTGGGTTGCACCACCAATGTTTCCCTCAGAATATTGATTCCACTTTCCATGATCTCTAAATTGGGTTAGACAGAGAGATATTTGGGGGTAAGTAAGTTACACTAGAACAGAGCTATGAAGAAACCTACACTTCCTAAGAGCTGTAGGATTATTTCTCCCCCAGAGTGAAGGGTTGTAGGAAAGCATGGGGAGAGAGCAATGGAAGCAGTACCTCAGAAGCACTGTGATTCATAGAACCATAGAACATCCTGAGCTGGAAGGGACTCACAAGAAGCACTGTGTTGAACTTCTGGCTCCACGTAGGACCACCCATAAATAAAAACATTTCTGAGAGCACTGTCCAAATGCATCTAGAACTCCATTCAGAGCCTGTTTCATGCCATGATAAAGATTCAGGAGCAAAGATTAAAGTCCCAGAGGTATAAATTCATTACACAACCACCTTCTATTATTTCATTAGCATCTGTGCTGACAATACAAGTGGAATGAAAGGAAGGAAGAGTGAAAAAGCAGAACACTCAGAGCTTTTTGTTGTGTCCCAGTTTTGATTGCCATGCTCTTTCTAAATCTGAGCAAGATGAAATTTTTTCTCTTCCAAGTTCTGGAAAGTGGCCCACAGTAAAGGTTTCCCTCCAGAAAAGGAAGGTACATTTTTATAATTTTAAATTAAAGTGTTCAATTACTGTTCTTTATTGTTGCCACTTAAAAGAGATTTGCTACAGTTGCTTACATACATGCATAGGAACTGAAAGAAACCAGCAGATTCTATAAGAAGGTTTCCTCTGGAGAGGTGTGAATTTCACAACAGCAGTAAAAATGTTTGCTACAGAGCAAGAGCTATGATTTAAACACAGACAAATGCTTATTTCCCTTCTGATAGCATTTCCCTTAGTTCTTTCTGACATACAAATACACTGCTTTGGAAAAAGACCTGGAATATTATTTTAAGGTAAGATAGTACAAGTTCATAGTAATTAAGTAAAAGTCTTTTTCTATGAAAAGATATGAGTGAGCAGGTTTCCATGGTAATTCCTTTCTTACCTTTTAAGACAAAGGACAGCTTAGAGCTAAAGAATTAAGTCTTTTTCATCCCTTTCTTCTCATGCTTATACAGAAGCTGTTTCTGTTTTAAACCATCAGAGGCTCATTCTTTCTGATAAATCCAGCTTCAATATCAATTTCTAATGCAAATTTGCATTAAATATTTAATGATAAAAAAAAGGGAAGACATATAAAGAGTTAATGAAAATCCAAAGCCTTGATTTTTCACAGCCAAATTATTTTCAGTTTACCATTGAAGGGAGGCTGGGGATGGCACAAGTCTAACTGAAACAATTTTATCTAATTACTGAGTTATTCCAAGGTACAACTTCAGTGAGTTAATTGGCACTGCAACAAGGATGAATTTGGCCTAGTGTAAATTCATCTCTTCTCTATTGTTAATGCTGCTAAAAAAGAAAAGAAAAAAGAATGTTTTTGTAACCTATTTCTGAATCTCACCATTGTGTTTCATTATGATTTTCTTTTGATTCTGTTACCATGTGAACAGTGAAATACACATAACCACAGCTCATGATCTCAGAATGTCAACCAGGGGATATTTTGTGCTTCAGGACTGATTGGAGTGACTCAGAGCACTTTTTGAAAGTTCTTTGAAAAAGTCACGCATGTGTTTAGATCTAAAAATTAATTGGGGATTAAGGAATCAAGAAGCAGGGAAGGGAAAATTTTGATCACCTCAAGCACTATACAAGAACATTAGATTGAGAAAACCTTTACTGTAAACTAAGTCTTAATTGTGGATTAGATTCTGAGCTGAAGTAAACTGGATTAGTTCCATTGACTAAACGACTCAAATTTAGTGGAGTTACAATGTGCAGCAGAGTGGTGCCAATTTATGTGAGCAAAAGAATGGCTCTACAGTTAAGGCACAGTTTGCAAGTTTTTGTATGTGAATTAACAATGGAATTTGCGTTATATTTAAACAGAAAGCACCTATAAGTCTACCTTGCTAAATGGCAGACTGTTCATTTACCCCTCACACAAATACTGATGGCTTATTTAATAATTTTGCTGTTAAGTTCCTTAAAGACACAGATCAAGATTTCTAATTACCGCTAAGGAGCTCATTGCATGGACTCCCAGTGCTCAGCACTCCATATTTGCTGAAGGCAACATGACCAACTCAGTGACACAGTGCATGAACAGATGGGATCCTGGACTCGCTATAGAACCAGCAGTAAAATTACTTCACCATCAGCTTGTGGAATCTTTATTTGTAACTGAATAACAACAAAAAAATGGGAGGAGGTAACATGGATCTGTGCTGAGTGTCCTGGTGCTGGGGAAGATCTGTGCAGACATCTCACCTTCTACACTGGGGAGCACAGAACTCATCACTCTGGGGCAGCTTCAGCTTTGCCCTGAAGTCTACAGCTCACAAGAATTGCAACAGTCTGCAGTGACTCATGTGCCATTTAGCAACAGAAGGAAGACAACTGCGTGCTTTTGGCCTCTGCTGTCTTTTTCAAGTTTACCTACTGCTTCATTATTCTCAGGGAAATTCAGCATGTGCTCATGCTGAACGCTGAGCTGCGTCCCATGACTTGTTTTTTGCAGCCAAAAGGTCACACCATAGCTGCAATCAAATTAATTTTTTAGAAAGGAGTTGGATGCTTTTCAGGGTCTTCTTCACTTCTCCTGCTCTTTTCCTGATTATTCTTTGTGCATGATTCTTACTAATAGAATGTGTAAATAGGATTTTTTCCTTTTTTTTTTTTTTTTTCATTTGAGAGTTACCAGGTGCACACGCTGACAAAAAAGGTGCTTTTCCCAGTGACAAAAAAATAATAAACCCAAGCAGTAGTTTCACAATGCTAATAGCTCAGCTGAGATCAAAAGCAAAAAAATGAGATGAAAATATTCAGTCTCCTATGCCCCTTGGATTACGACCTCTTCCATTTAACACAGCTGTTCTTAACTTGCATTTTGTAGCTTGCTACAAAATCTATATAGCTCTCAAGCTTTTTTTTTTTTTTTTTTTTTTTTTTGCAGCTGCTAGATGGCTGAACCACCTCTAGAACTGGTGGGGAGATTGAAAGAGGAACACTGCTCCCTTTGGTAATCCATTTCTCTTTAGGAATGCTGAAGGGCTGCTCTCATCTTCACTGGAAGAAAGCAAGTATTTCAAAACACTGTAAGAGCTGAAAAACTACTGGGGTTGTGTAATTCCTGCAAAGAGCAGAGAAAGAAAAATTGCTTGATTTTGGGAGAAACTGTGAGAGATTTCTGGCAGTGTTTTTAGATGAGGAAAGAGAGACGGATCTGGGATGCAATCAAGACAGATTTCTCCATGCCAACAAAGGCACTGGGGTTCAGTGACCTGACTGTAAAATGGGATGGGTAATACTGCCAGCTCTTTGAAAGAAAGATTATCTGGGTTTATTCCCAGCCATGCTATAGAACCACTAAGTAACTCTAGACAAGTCACTGAATAATTCAATTTGCTCCTGTCTAATAATCGGAGAGCATAGTAGGTAACTTATCCCATCCACTTCCTATTCAGATTATAAACACTGCAATGCAACATTTCCCTTGCCTTATGGGGAATGCCAAACACCATGTCAGCAGCACTCCTGTCTCAGCTGGAGCCTCTTGTTTCTAACATAATATAAATGACTGCTCCACTACTCTTTCCTGTGCCAGCAATCCCCTTCCTTCTTGCTTGTTCTTCCTTCCCAGAGTTAATCCTTAGGCACTCACACCTCCAGAGGCACCCCCTGCCATGACCAGGGAAGCTCCTACCTTCTCTTTTCCTCTAGTTTCAAACAAAGAGGTGGGCAGTGAGCTTCACTGTTCCAGCTCCACTTCCACATTTGAATGTCATTTCTTTCCAAGGAAGAAACTAAGATCAATTATAGATGGCTGTTATTTTTATTTAAGAACAAAACCAATGACATTTATATAACTTTACTCGTATTATTACAGTATTAGCAGCTTTAGCAAACATCTTAAACCAGAAGAGCTGCCAATTCTCAAGTGGCCACACTTGATTTATAAGCTGCAATTATATTTGTCAGCTGATAAACAGAAAACAGATCAGTGTTCACCAACTCAGTGGATTGAAAGTGAATACTTTTTTACTTTCTGCTCGCTATTTCTTTGCAGACACAAAGTGCTTTCAGTAGACAGCAACCTTTTTTGATGTGGTACCAGGAGATGATTCTTGGTCAACAGGGCAGAAACTGAATGCCTCTGTCATGTGGCAATGCTAGGAAATAACAAAAAGAACTCTAATCTTTGTAATATTAATGAGGAACTTGAAGAGCTGTTCTCAACATGGTATTTCCATACATATATATATATATTTTACTATATTCTGTACTGTTAAGCTCTCTTCCCAGAGCTTTTCTTAGTCACTCACTGTCTGACTTTCAGCTATGGACACAAAAGTTGAGTGAACAATTTCTCGATTCCTTCTTCACATCCCTGACTGCATACCTTGCAGGCTGGATGCAACACAAGTACCACCACAGAAGAATCCTGGGTATGCTCCAGAAATAAATTAACTTTTCATTTTCAGATAATAACCTCCTGGAAGAAAAGAACGAAAGCTATTCTTCCTGTAGTTTGCAATAAGATTGACATTCACTGAAAATTGCTGCTCATTTCAATCATATTCCTTTACTGCCATGAGTTGATCCATGGCATGTAATGGGCCAAGATACCTTTGCAAAGCCCAACTTCCAAAAAACACATTGGAATTAAAACTGAAATTAAAAGGAGAAAGAGGTCTACCTGAAACAGAGAGTTCCAGGATAACGAAGAATAAAGACTCATCAGAGAAATATTCATAACTGTGATGTCAGCTCTGCAATCTGGAGCAAGTGCTGCTTTTTTGACTTAATAACAGTAACAGAATGTCAAATTCTTCAGGAAAGGAATTTGCAAAGTCTTGGTAACAAGTCTGCTGTGGAACTAAATCGCAGCGCATTCAATACAGATTATCTGTCACTCATAAAATCAGTACTTTCTGAGTCGCCTCTTAACACAGCTCAATATATAGATGCAGAAAAAACATTTTACAAAAACCAAGGATATTCACCAATATGATGCCACTTAACTGACTTATAACTTCAATCTTTGAAGGGATGATCTGGGACAAGCAATCTTACACTTGTATGGCAATAAGAAAATTGTCTGTTTAGAGGTAAATGCTGTTTTCACTGGTCACATAATACAGAAGGATGAAGAACGCTTTCTTTTAGAGAGAAACTAAAAAACAAACAACAACAACAGAAGAGCTCCAAAAAGCTGTGTAGAAGGATCAAATTCCTAAGCTGAAGAAAATGAGGAAGCCTGGTTCTCATTGCATATAGACATCAATCAGGACTAAACGTGACAAAAGCCAGGCTGGGATGTTAATCACACTGATAGAAATGCAAATGGTGATAGTGGGACAGAGGCAATGAAAGTAGTGTTAACGAGATTAAAGCCCACCCAAATGGTCCCACCTCCATGTGAAAGAATAATCAGGCTCTGACTAGACAACTCCTGTATCATCGCTTCAAAGCAGAGGTACCAAAACAAGTTGAGGGAGGACATAATACACAGGGGGCATGCTCTGTGTGATGAACAAGGGAAGAGTTTCCCTTTCTTGCTTTTGAATGAGAGGAAGCAGCAATCTCTTTTGGTTCACATTCCCCCATGGTTAGAATCATAGAATAATTATTATGGTTGGAAAAGACCACTAAGATCACCAAGTCCAACTGTCAGTCGTTCCCCACCACGCTCAATCACCATGTCCCTCAGTGCCACATCTCTACGTTCTGTGAACATCAGCAAGGATGGTGACTCCACCACATCAGCCTCCGCATTCTTTCTGAGAACAACGTGTTCCAAACATACAGCCTGAACCTCCCCAGGTGCAACTCAAGGGCATTCCCTCTCATCCTATCATTGTTAACTGGGAGAAGAAGCTGACTCCCACTCTATCACAACCTCCTTTCAGGTGTTGTAGACAGCGATAAGCTTTTCTCTGAACCTCCTCTTCTCCAAACTGAACAACACCAGTTTCCTCGGCCACTCTGTATAGTACTGGTGCTCCAGACCCCCACAACTCAATTGCCTGTCCTCTCTACACGCTCCAGCACCTCAACATCTTATAGTGAAAGGCCCAAAAGAGAACACAGTACTTGAGGTTAGCTGGTGCACTGCACTTTGTCTCACTCTTTTAACCACATGTCATATTTACATGTTTAAACACACAGCAGAAAACCGTGAGGAAAGAAAGGGAAGTGTGTGGAAAAATATCTCGTACCTCTGTGCCAGCATAAGCAAGCCCTGCATTGCATTTCAGGAAAAAGATGTAGGCAAATAATTTGCAGAAGTGATGAGGTCAAATCGTGTGCTCATTCAAACTCAGCACAGTCCCACTGATTTCTGAAAGATTACAGAGAATTAGTCTTTCTGAGCATATTTTACTAAATTAAGCTGTGGAAAACCATTTCCATAGCTTGATGAAGATATACAACTCACTACCTAGTGGAGACTTAACTCTCTCTCTCTGATAGACAGGAAAATCCTTTCAGTGAATTATATCAATGTCTAGCTCTTCTTGTATGCTGCCAGTGCTGGTTTATTGTAACACAATGACCAGAGCTGTGAAATTTCATGATATTTGCCAGGCAAATTGGAACTACAAATGATGCTGTAGCTGCAGTCCTTGCTTGGCTTGCAGACCTCAAAAGCCACACTTTTGATCCTCCTTGAGTGCAGTAAGATGTAACCTTTACTTTTTCACTACATCTTTCTTCAGATCACTTTTGTCACTTAGAGTGTCGGCAATCTTTCTGGCTATGTGAGCACAGAATTGTTCAGGTTATAATATACGGAGCATCTGAAAGGTATGACAAGACAAGGAAGCATTTTAAGTACCTCTGAGAGATTACAGGGAAGGGAGATGGGTATTATAAGGAGTATTTGAGAGGTAGGACATGGAGCGGATATGCAGTGTAAGGGGATCACTGACAATGTAAAGAGCAGTCAGCATCAAGGGATGGAAGGTATTTGAGAGATGCAGTAGGGAAGAGAATTACTATACAGAAAATCTGAATGATGGGAGAAGGAAAGGAGATACCTGATACCTCTGAACTTTATATCATAACCATAGTTACAAGCTAGTGAGGAATGAACACATTTCTTTGTGTAATCTGGGACTGACGAAAACACTTAAAATGTTGTTGGCAGCTTTGGAGTTACTAAGCCCTGCTGTACGTGCTGGGGGACGCTTGATGTTGCAAGGTGCTGAGCACCTTCACTGAAGACAGCAACCTTTAGAAAGGCGCTGAGCAGCCACAATTCCACTGAAATCAATCAGACCTGCAGGGAGTCACCACCTCTGAAAAATCAAGTTGTGGGAGTTGAAGGCACCCAGCAGGTTTGGGGCTAAAGTGTCACATTAGGGATGTGACAGCAATGTCTAATAAAACTCTCCACACATATACATAGGAGAGCACATACACACACGTATTTTACCATACTCCTCCATCTTCCATTGTTAAAATGATAGAAGAATAACATTTAGTGAAGGCAATCAGAGAAGTGGTAATTATCACAGTGGGTCTGAAAACCTTATGGCCCAGTAGTGGGAGGAAAAACTGTATACCTTGAAAGACAGAACAGACATGAAGAAAACCTTTTCCCTAGCTACAGAAAACTGTTTTTGATTATTTTATTTCTCTTTTAATAATGAGAAGTTGTGAATTGCAGCACAGTTGTGTTCATACCTGGAGAAATTCTCTGCTTCTGGTCACCAAATAGTCTTGCATGTTATGATATAAGCATCAAATCAAGATCTAGCAATCATTTCTTCTCTTGGTTAAATGCTTCCTACCTCTGATAATACACTGTCCTTTTCCAGACTTTAATGCACAATAGTGTGCATGCAGTACAAATGCAGTGTGACAACACAAGGGTCAAAGCATTGTCACAAACACTCATGTTCCTAGGGTGGACAAAAGGAGACAAACATGGTGACCCAAACCATGCAACACTGTAAGCAACAGTGGGCTTAGCTGCCAGGAAAATGCTCATGCAATGAGCAGCAAATAAAACAGCTTACCTATTCATGCTCATTTCTACATTTGCTGTTTACTAAATGATAGCAAGTGGCCTTTTCCACAAGTTGCACCTATTTTTTCCTCATGTCTTCACACAGACTACATGACTCTGCCAGCATAAGTCTTGATAGATGGTCTCCTGTGGGCCCTTCTCATAGCAGGGTAATCTGTGCCAGCGCCAGGAGGCTTAGTGCACTTGTCAAAGCACTACTCTTAGCTCACTGCTGCAGTGTTCTGAATTCACTACCATGCTCACCTCAAATAAACACCTAAAGCATTGTATGCTCTACAGAAATTTCAGCCTGTGTGATGCAAATCCATTTGCCCAACATATTCTCATTACTTTCTTAAGGGTTATGTTCTGCCTCTTCAAGTAGACACTCGAGAAAACCCTGTTTCAGATCTCAGTCACAAGCTGATCTTCTCTCTGGGACTCCATCCCGAAAGATCACAAGAAGGGCTCTTCAATCTTGGATTAGTGCAATTTGTCTTTTCACCTTTCTTTTGTCATTTTTAAAAACCTCTCTTATCCAACTCTTTTTGCAAGAAGTGCAGCACTCCTCAAACCTGAATATAAAATTAACTGAAAATATTAACACTGTAAGATAGCTGTGCTCTCTCTGATCATCCCTCAGATACATTCTGATATATCTTACCTTCTCGTAACATGTGGAATCTAGTTCCAGTTGGCTCATTGCAATGCCTCTTCATGATAACATTTTCCCTAATATTTGACAAAGCTTGATCTGTTAGTCAGAGACTTTTCTTGACCTAATGTTTCTTCAGACTCCTTGGCTTCTCCAGAAAGATATCTGAAGAGATGTTAAAGGTACTATGAGTTCTTGGAGCTATCAAGAAATCACAGTAAAGTAATGACTTAATACCTGCCCATTAAAAGATAACCAACGATGCACCAGCTAGCTCAAAGGGAGATCTGCTATGGGGAACTACAGGTGACTGATTTCAGGATGAGTGGAGCAAAACCAGAAAGTCTGGAGCTAGCAAGCCAGCTGCTATTGCCTAAGGGAAATTGCCAGTCAGTAAATGCATGGCTATTCGTGTGAGTAAATTAGATGTCAAGTCACTTCTGTCTTCATGCTGTTGTACTTTGTAGAAATGAACAATCGGCAGACTGATCTCACCCCAGCAGCAATGCTTTTTGGTGGCATTTGATCTTGAAGAAGACATTGCTGTAGAAGAAGCTGCTCAAAGATAAGACAGAGTAATCACAATACCAGCCCAGCTAACTGCAATAAATCTGTTTTTTTTCTACCTTTTAACATCTGTGGCACTCCTTTAGATAAGGCACAGATTCCCTTTTTGAGCACATTTGTGCTGAGAGAATGGCATGTTAGAAACTCTTTTGCCTTTTGCAGATCTTTTTCTCATTCTGCTGCATGTTTGTTTATCATTAGCACGAATTATGAAGGGTGTCTGTACAATTTGAACAACCTTTTCTCTAACAGCGTCATCTCAGTCTTTTTTCTCTCTAAGCTGCAGTTTGCTACAAGGGCTGTGACAGCTTTTATGTTTAACAGAATCTTTACTCTGGCAATCATGATTAACTCATCTCTACAGAGGAGTGTTATTTTAATAAGTCCGAGTGAAGAGTTCTAAGAAAATCTTTTCCTTCTTTTTTATTTTAGAAGACTTTTATACATCTAAGAATTAAGACTCTAACTAAAGTTTAGATAGAGCATAGCCAATTCATCTGTTGGCCCCTTGAAATCTTTTGGAAGGTTTCCAGCAAACCCAATTATTTCAAATATGCTTCAGAAGTTACATTAAGGCCAGCATAACAAAATCTGTGAATGTATTCAGTTCTTGCCCTCTTCTGACCTTTGATTCCTTTCCAAATAAAATGCTTATCATTACTTTTTTTTTTTCTTCTTTTTCCTTACTATGTTTCTTTCTCTTTCATTTTTAAATAGCAGCTTCTAGGGCTCAGGCGCTGACATTATTTGGGATGTAAACTATCCAAAATCTAATAGCTTCTTTAGGGTCATGGGTATGTCTTACAGCAGTAACAAATCAGGAAATCATGTTCCATGATGCTTAGACAAAACAACCTATTGTCCTCGCTTAGGAGGCTCTTAAAAACTCCACAAACATCGGTATGTTTTGTTTGAGCCAAGGAACTATTTCAGCATCACTCTGCAGGTAGTAAAGTCAATGTTCTAAGAAGCCAAACATCCTCCTCAAAGTATAAGACAGATCAAGATCTGGAAAAGTTGAGGAAGTGGGGTAGTAGAAACACTATAAATAACATTATTATTTAATATTATCTAAAACAGTGCAAGTCATTTCTTTTAATTCCAGGAGATATGGAAATGAAACAAAAAATAACAATGCAGAAGGAAGACAAGCTACGAGTCTTTATCCCACTCCTTCCTCTTCTCACCCCCAACTCACAGCAATGTTAGATGGTAAGCCTGAATTTAGGATTTATCCACTTTCTGTGTAATATCGTCCTGAGGGCTCAAGTTCTGAACAGCTAGGCTAGACAGAGGATGATGTCAGGATAGAAAAGGTTTGAGAAGGATAACAAAAGAACAGCAAGGCTTCTACTTTTTAAGTCTTTATCACATGCATGATGCTATATGGAAATATTTTTATGAAAAGAATTTAATGAAGGAGAAATCTTGAGAATCTAATAACTTTGCAACTCAATAGCCTGATACGGTTTTTGTTTGGCTTGTTTTACTGGAAGCCCTACAGAAATTGATCTGAAAGCAATGCAATGACCAGAGGGATTCTTCTTCTTTTGTCCCAATTTTAGATTGTTCCAATGCATACAGCTCCAGCCAGACTTTTTGATACATCACAGAAAGATCAATGATGAGCAGAGGTGCTCAGCTTTTTCCAGACAAGGTGAACAATGAAGAAAAGGCAGGTGAAGGTACAGCCAACGCAAATCAATGGGTAGGACTGGTCAGCCAGTTTCTTAAAGCAGCTCATTTTTTGTGTGGAGTAGGGAGATTTCTGGTCCTTGCTTTTCTTGGAAAATTGCATTCCTGCATGAACAGTGTGAGATAATCACATTGGAACTGGATCAGTGGAGAAGTGTGAAAAATGTGGCAGCATTCAAGTTTCTATTTGAGAAGAGACATTTACCAGTCTTGGGAGAGAGAGAATAAGAAAGTGTATAATTCAACATTTCCTTTTGATCTATAAACTACTTTTTTCTTCTAAGTTAATTTGCTTAAAAAATGCACAAAGAGGGAGGGCAAGGCAAAAAGTAAATGTGCTAAAATGTTTGACAGAAATTCAAATGTTTGTGAGGAAATGAGTTTGTTATTCCATGCACAGAGAGCATCAGTATTTTCTTTGCTTAGTTGGGTGCATAAATCTAATGCCAGAAGAGGCCTTAACAAAGTATTAGATTTGATACAAACTCACAAAGCTGAGGCTCTTTGTGTGTAAAATGTGACCCGCTCTAACTCCATTGCTGCGGATGCACAGTGCGAATCAGTAACACGGCTGCTGTGCACTGGGGCAAACCTAGGTTTTCAAAGACATTGCTTAATCCAGTAAATTACTGGAGGGTACAGTGATAGAACCACACTAATGAAAGCACTGTAGTGTAAATTTCCATATAGCAGACATGGCCTACGGAAAACAAATGAAAGATGGATATTACCTAAACAGAGATGTTAAAGAATCTGCCTTGGATCAGATTCTCTCTACCTGTATTGGACTGCCCAATACAGGTATTATTCTTAGTGTCAGTTTGGATGAATATTATACATGGAAACACCACCAGCAATATGAACTTCACATTACTAACTGCATAAAGAATGGCAACACTGCTACCCCAAGTCACACTCCTTTCAGAAGCACAAAGGACAGCAGCCTCATCAAGAACATTTGCTGGGGATTGAGAAGGGCAGACAGGGAGGACTGTCTCTGACTGGAATATTTCTGGGCTAGCAGCCACGTGGGAAGAAGGTATAGGAGAGAAAGAAGATCTTTGAAATGCCTCAGTTATGTTGGGATAATGCTTGCTAGTAGAAGGTGAATTTCTTTAACTCACACGGACAGGAGAAGGAAAAAGATCAATTTCAGCAAAACAAGGGTCACTCTGCCTGTCTACTGTCTATTTCATATCACCTGTCGAGAAGTGCATAGCCCAAACCACTGTGCAAGGCAGGACCAGGTCTTCTCATTCCTGCGCAGCTGGGCAAGAGAAGCTAAAAGCATGCTGAGTTCCATTTGGTCTAGACACGCTATATAAACACATCATCACAATCACTCCTGAATTCATCACATTACTGCTTACATTAACGCTCAAGAGCTAACAATCACAACTCCAGTGTACCTGCAAACAAGCTTATTAACTGCAATATCACCATAATATACTGTATCCAATGCAGCAAAGGCAGAAATGAAAAGTTAGGCTATGGTGTTTGAGGACAGCGCCTCTGAATTCTAAACCCTTTCTTCACACTCGCTGTCCCTACCTAAATTGACGTTTGCAGTTCATTCCACCTGAAGCCATCCCCCCTGCTGAGCACTGATGCTAAGAGCCACCAGCAGCCAATTCCCAAACTGAACTCTGCACCAGAGCAGCTCTTCCCTTCAGCGACTATTGAAGGAACTGAAGGATTACAGTCTAACATGGATGTTGCATTGTAAGCGGGACAAAACCTGGCAGTAAAGGCTGTTGAAGCTTAGTCTCCAAGGCACAAAGGAACTGGGTTCAAGCAGACTATATCTGCTGGTTCTGTGTAAGTTACTGGAAATAGAGCAATCTCTGATTTCCAGTATCTCTGAATAGTCTGTAATTTTTTTTTAAAGAGACAAATCAAAGTCCTTGTTATGCTACAATAAATTAAAGTGAAACCCCACATTAAGTCAGCTTGGACTCTGGAGTATTTAAAATCTGTATCCCAATTTTGAGATTTAGACCTATTTATATGTAAATTAAGAAAAGGAAAAGATTACTTCCCTATTATTTCCCCTATGATGAATTAGCCTGAATTAGTGATGAATATAAAGAATTAACTCTTATATTTCTCATGTTTTGCCTCATTTACAAATGTCATAAGAGCCCATTAGATACTTAAAAAAGTATGTCAAGAAAAAATAAAATTCTCTGAAGAAAACAAAGTAAAATGTTTAATGATATAATGAAGACTCATTAATGTAATGTTTATTTTTAATATTAAAAATTCACAAGAATTGTCACAGCTCTTGTCTTAATCAGATGAGCTTTTGTAATATTTATTTGTATGTAATTCCATGAATATTTATACATCTATTTTCAAACTTTGCTGGCCTTTGCTTAATTAAATACATTTTAGGCTTGGCAGTCTTTGAGGGATATTTTTTCCAACTGTATAAGACATCCACTTCACCAAGCCATCTGATCACAGGTGCAGGTAAAAACTGTACAGGTACAAACCTCTAAGAGCAGTCTTTCTATAGAAGCCTCCTCCATCATATGCCATCCTGCTTTTAGGGTATGAATGGCCATACAAATGCATTTAAATGTAGACAGCAGACTGTCCCTTCATCCCTTCCCCTCTCCTCTTCACATGCTCTGTGCTCAGCTCTTTCTCCTTTGTGTTTTTTAGCTGATGCAAGAGGTGGTCCAGTGGTCAGGGGCTTAACACCCTGCTTGCAGTCCTAGGTATACAAATAGGCCCGTAAAATCCCAATAGACAAGAAATAAACAGTCTGTTCCTGAGAGATAGACAAGAATCTTCAGTTTCTGACATCTAGACTCAGTGCTACGCTTTGCTTGGAAAATTAAGGTGTAGTACAGTCCATTTTGTCCTGTGCCTGATCTCATCAGAGTTTGCAAACTCAGCAAGGCTGAGCTCAATCAGGATGTGAACAGAAGATTTTCTTGACTGATGGAAGTATTTGAGATAGCATTCCAAATGCTGAACTTACTGTATAAAGAACTATCTATGTTTAGAGTCTTTCAAATGAAAAGTTCAAACGTTACCCAACTTCTAGAAACCTTTAAAAAATCCTTTCATCATTGAAATTTTCAAACTAAGTAACTATCACAGATGAATGCAATTAACAGAATACATTTTGGATGAGCACAGATACAAATGCAGACACTTCTTTAGAGAACGGTCACAACGTCCAAACTTCCTTTAGTCTTCTGTCAGCTTTACCACTTTCTATGTCTTTATCTGTAGACGGAAGAAAGATTTTTCACTGTATTAATTAAGGATCAATTCAGCAAATGCCTAAAAAGTGTGCAGCAGAAATGTGAAGCTCTGAGCAACACTCAGACTGCCTTGGCACTAATAGGAGTGAATACGGAGGGCTACCTGCTCCGGGCTGTGCCACCAGGCTGCTGAAACCTGCCTATGCTTCCAAGCCCTCAGACACACCACTGGGAGTTAAATACACAGGCATGTTTTGGGAGAATTTTTCTCTCTCTTGATTCATCATCCTCTGTATAATCCACATGGTAATATTCATAAACGGTAATTATTTATATATGGTTATGGACCACTTCAATTTAATTTTCTTCTCACTTAAGCTGTAAATATGGAATAAAATTAATACGAGCCAGAAAAATCAGGACCCAAAAGACTGGAATATATGTGAAATCACTTATAGTCCTCTAACTTTTAAAAGTAATTTCTTACTTTAATATTCTCTTGGGTAGCACACACTGTAGGTAAAAGTTTACATCCAATCAAGAACACATTTACTGAAGTGTTTAAAAATGCACGAAAGCACTCAGGTAATATGAAGTTTTCTAACGTTCTCTATCCTGGATTAAATACAAAGTGAGTCCTTTTATCCCTGACCTTTCAGAGTTCTAAGCACATCAAAATGTTTCTGTTACTGCAATGGAAAGAAATTCTGATTTCATTGTCTTGCACTGGAGGTAAAGAGGCAAATGCACAACATTCAAAGTGAACTTCATTGCATTTTCAGGGAGAAAATGAGGGAGATGTGAAATCCAAACACAGAGGGAGATTGATTCCTCCCGGTTTGTACCTAAAACACAAAACTACCATCTGTGTCTTCTTGACCTGGTCTTGATGTCTTTTGGAAATAAAATTATACAATTTGCGTGCTTTACCGGGCTCACACAGTAACTAAGAATTATTGGAGCTATTTAAGAAGTCAGACTGAATGATTTTATTTAAGTAATTTAAATAATCCTTTCTGGCCTTAAAACTTACAAATCTAAAGATCAGTTTTCCCAAGATTTCAGATTCCAAGTGCTAGAAACAAAACACCGGACCAGTTCAGGAGGCCCCACAGTAATTTCACCACTTTTGTTTGGAGCTCATGAAGTGTTTTTCACCATGAAAAAAAAAACCAAACCTGAAACGTTACTCCTTACCAGGCGTAAAAACCACTGGAAGCACAGTGCCAATCTATATCAGAGCAGCCTCTCCTGCTCATCACCACTTTGAATTTAACACTCAACTTTGAAGTTCACAAATGAGACTTTTTTTTTTTTTGGCACTGAATTGACACATACTGAAAACAGAAGAGGTTGGGGGGTAAAGAAAACAGGCAGAAAACAATTCTCCAAATGAAACCTTGATGTCTGCATCCCAAAATCATAAATAGAGGATACGCTTATCTGCAGAGATTAGCAGTATCCTGTTTAGCAGCAGTTTTCCTTTCTAGCTTCTAGCTTCAAGGATGTCACCATAATATCCCACCCCTATCCTGGGCTGAACATTTCATGTGCTTCTAATTCACTGTGACTTCCATAATGTATTCATCCGAAGCAGCACTTCCACATATGCAGTTGCTGTTAATTTTAATCTGCTTTGTTATTATCTTTACAATTTTACAAACATGAGCTCAACTGAAAAGGACATTCAAAGAGGCTTTTTTTCTTCCTGGAAATGAGTGCTGAGTGATGCTCACCATAAATTAATTTTTCAAGCTTTGTAGAGGTTATGTAAATCTGCAGAATATTCTTCTGATGTTTAAGCCACAATTTGACAACTGCTTCAAAAACTGGTCGAAGAACTCCTTTTGCTAGCATCTGCTTGTTGGAATGTTATATGTAATGACATGGTTGTGCAGCACTCTGCATTGATCTTTGGATGCCAGGTGATCGCTCAAGCTAAAAAAAATGCATGTGCACACAATGGAAAAGGGGATTTTAGATCTTACCAACCACGGAGTGAGGGAAAGAAAGTGGTCAACCTTCTTCAACTTCTTTAAATTAGTATTTTAAAAAGACAATAAAAGATACAGCTGCAAAAGTAACTAAAACCATTTTGACTGTTGTTATTCATTCCGACCGCTGTCAGAGATAACTGTTTTGTCTTTCCTATTTCAGCTGAGAAAAACATTTTGAATTGTGATTCTCAGAACAACTCCCAGCTTAGATTTTAAGTGAAGTTTAAAGCAGCTCAACGGTTTGTGGAAAAGTGGGAATCACTGCACTTTCCTCTGAGGTTCAGCTGTTTGAGAACGCACTCAATTAAAGCACAAGGAAAACTGTTTTACACTGCCTGACATGGGATGTCTCTAATGCTTTTGTCACAAATGATGTCTCTTTTCAGCACCGTGGTCTCCTTGCCACCAACAGAAGGCTTAGTTTAATTTGAAATACAATTTGAAGTTTTATACATGGTGGGAACTCTCTCTGTCAAAACACTCTGCTGAGCACAATGGGCGCAGCCTCCTTTCAAGCACACTGTGTTATTTGGGAGAAACACAGGCACACAGTCAGCACTGCATGAGTACCCAAAGCCTTACTTAGAGGACAGTTAACCCTGCTGGGAACTGCCAGGAGATATTTAATTGTATGCACAGATGGGCAGAAAAAAAAATAAAATTCCAATGTTAACAAAATAATGTCTTATCTGACCATTTGGCAGTTTTTTACTTCCAAATAGATATATTTTAATTTTAGATATAACAATATAAACAAATCTTCAACAATTTACAGAGAAATTTAAGAGTTTGAGACTCATGTATAGGAGAATATAAGAAAGAATCGCAGAATCCTAGAGTCATTAAGATTGGAAAAGACAACTAAGATCATCTAGTCCCACTGTCAAGAATCTCACTCCTATTAATAACATTATTTTCAAATAACTTACTCTTATCACAGAAATAAAATACTCTGTGACTTGTCTAAAAGGCAGCAAAGAAGATTTGGGATTAGCTATTAGGGGGAAAGAATTGTGCAAAATCCTGCAGGTGACATAAGTACATAGCAAGACATGCTTGGCTTTGTTACTTCTTCAAAGCAGGTAGGCTGTATATGATATACATATTAGCAAATGTGTTTCAAAAAATACATTGCTCTTGAACCAAAAGATAAAAAAACACTGTTGCAATGAAACCCTTATCCACTTTCTTAGCCAAGAATCAAATATTTATGGAATTCCTGAATAATGAATAGTGTCGTTTTCTTAGGAAGAAAATGCTTTTGATTTTTAAAACGTGCTTGCATGCTCTCTGACAACAGGTTACATTAACTGGTGACCTAAGTAACAGCATCCACTGTCTTGCACAAATGAGTGCTCCTGTCCAGTGGAGTTAATCCATTGTGAACTGAACCCGAAGACTTGCAGGGACCTCTATCCATATGCTCTGAGACAAAATTTGAAGCAATGTCAAAATTAATATTTAGACTTGAATCACTTGCTCCAAAAAACGAGAAGAAAAGAAGCCCAACACCAAGGAATTTACACTCCACAGCACAAGTAAACAAAACTACTGTAGACTTCTACCCAAGCAAGTGAGCAACAAATCTATACAACCCTTCTTTCAGGACACAATTGCCTTGTGACAACGTGGGAACTTAACAGGGAGCTATTAAAAAACTGAAATACAGAGAAATAGGAATTGTTGATATTGAACAATCCTAATCACACCAACCTTGGGTGGAAAAGTCATAATGTTGTTTCTCAGGCTTTCACTAGGAGTGCAGATACTCAGAGACAAGCATGCCTTCCTTGAAGATGTGGCAGATAATCTCCCCTACACTTCTACTCATCTCAATGTCTTCATCTTAACCTGACCCAGCAGATGGTAATGGATGATTCACTGAGTTTCCTGAGTTTTATTTTATTTTATTTTTTTAACACCTATTCTGTCAGTGTTCTCACATCTTTTCGCTGTGTTGTGTCCTTTGTATTTTCAATGAATTCTTAGGTTGTTTACATTATTTTGAAAAGTGATAAGGTTTTGAAAGCTATTGTTATTCTCAAAGTCATTGGAAAAGCACCAGATGTTAACTTTTACAAAAGGACATGAATATAGATTTACACAGTAATTGGCAAAGCTCCAAGGTCTGGAAGGGAGCTTGTGCATGAGCAAAGATACACAAAAACAACAGCCTCCTTCCCAGCACCTCCTCTCAATTATTTTCCAATTTCTAAACATTACAAATTTGGGTGGAAATATCCTTTGAGTCCAGGCTTTGTATAAGATTGCCACTACTGCCTGCATCTGGCCAGGCTGTTCAAACTCAGGACAGACTTTAGAATTGTAGTTCAGCACATCTGAGAACTACATGCTGAAGTTGGTAGTACAAGAATGTGAAAATGCAAAACAGTGGGGGAGGAACTGTCAGATCTGTTCCAAAATCCAGAGATTCAGTCTAAATTTCTGGTAAAATTTTGGGCTGGTTATTTCTCTTGACAAACTGATGCTGAATTACATGGAGCCAGGCACTCATTTAAAAACATGGCCCTTCCTGTCATGAAAGCTTTCATCCAGGTTCTGTTAAGGTAAAAGGAACATGCCAATAAATTGGGTTCACACAAAATGATGTGTGAACAGAATACAACCCTCATTCTCTCCCAGGCAGAACACAGAAAACAGTAACAACAAAAACAAGCAAAGAGTACTTAAACTTCACAACGTAAGGGCACCATACTAGGTGTGATGTCCTCCAGTCTGAACTACATTGGCAGCTTCTTTTATTTGTACAGTGTGCATTCGTGTCCATCTGTCACATTTTTCTGCATCTGAAGCTTATTCTCTAAACTGTTCACCTGCACATTCTGCAGGTGAGCATTTCGTAGGCTTCAATCACATTTCCCATCTTCTCTTTCTTTGCAAGTAACTAATTTCTAATGTTTATTTACACTGGCAGAGTGCCTCCTTTATTATCATTTAAGAACTTGAGCACAAAAGTGACACCAGTTTGCATAATTATCATGAAATAAGACAGACTTTTTTAGGGGTAACAATCTGGGAACTTTATAATAAATCTGTCTGAAGCAATTGTACTTACACAGTAACTCATCTTAATACATTTGTATTCACAGCAGATAAGTGTGCTGATAAGAAGTCCCACCATCATCTGTGATTCACTGAAATGAGAAGCTGTACACAGAGCCACTATGTAATATTATTTCTATAGCTTACTGCTGTCTTCAAGGTTTACTGCAAGAGCCCAAGGGTTTGTTTATCTAATCTGGAAAACAGTTTGAATTTTGTTTTTATTTTTTCCCTAAAGCCAGTGACACAAAATAACATCAAAAGTAAAATTTCCAGTGTTAAATTTGTATATGTTCAAAAATCTGAATGTAAGCTCCTTAGTTTAATCAGTACCACCAGTTGTGCATGGAAATGGGTTGATTGCCTGTTTACCTCTTAATGCAATAAGGAGCTATACAAGGAATAGGGGCATGTACATACATGTCTCTACTGTATCACTCACATGAAAGACTCTTCGCAAAGGCTGCAACATGTTAGCTCTGCTAACATAGAAGATGGTAAGAAGCAGGTCTGAAAGAAATCTTTGCTTGGCAGAGGAGCACAAAAGAGAAAGGAAGCTGAGATGTATTCAATACAACTGGGTAATGAAAGGATGCTATGAAACTTGTTCCTATGAATGGCAAGTTGAAAGCAGTTACATAAACTCACAGCAGTGCTGATAAGAACACATGATGCGACAGATTTTACCAAATAAAAGGCAAGCAGAAAACTGTGCAGTTCGCACAAAGTTTGCTGTTAGTAACCATAAGAAAGACACAAGGAAAGACAGCTCAGTGAAGCACCACGACTTTTCAGTGATATTCCGATTGAGTTCTAAAGCTGGGACTCTAAACTGACACTGCATTCTTGTCCTACTGTGCTCTCACTGGTTGCTGGACATGCCACTGCTTCCACTCAGCAATTCATTCTCCTTCCACTTTCTGTTTGTTCTTCATCCTGGTTTTGCCTTACATTTACCTCCCAGCTTACTCAATTGAAGCAGATCCAGGGAAATCCACACTGCTGCCTAAATCAGGAACAGGCACATCCAAACATTCCTAAGAGGTCATTCTCTGAATTGCTTTTAAAGGTTTACGCTGAGGAAAAATCCATGTCCTTCAGAATTTAACCGCTGTCACCAGAAGAAATGCTTTCTTATTGTCTATCAGATCTTCCTTGCTAAAATTTACATCTCATACTTATCCACTTGTGTTCTCCAGAAGTGTTATCCACTTCTGTTTTTTTCTATGTCTCCTTGATTCTTTCTCCTTTCTTATTTCATCTCTCGCTGCTATCAACCCCATTTATTCCTCATCAAGTAAAACCAAGGTTTTATTTTCAATGACAAACATAGCTCAGAAAGACATACACCCACCTTCATTCTGCTCTGGATGGCACTCTTCTTTCCTGCTTCCTTCCACTTTTTTTTTTTTTTTTTAACCCTTCAGGTTTTGAGAGTGCAGAACTCAGTACAGAACCGAAGGATTATCAGTAGCTCAGAAAAGCATTCCCAAATTTTCCTAGACCCTGAGATCAAACTGGCCAATGACATACTATGGACAGTGCTATAAGAAGAAAGGGTGCCAAATATTTAAATAAATAAAAAGGTAATATAGTGTTCATACACCCTGTACAAGCTTATCATCTCTGGCACTACTAATGTGAAGCACAAAACTGTCAGAAGACAAGATACAGAGTCTACAGATCTGCTCTCCTTAACATGTACACAGTATAGCAATTTCTAATTGCAACTAAGGTAACTTGGAGAAGATTCAGAAGAGAAGTTCACATGCAAAGAAATGTTATTGGAAACAGCAAGTGAGGAAATGTAAAGGCTATGTAGGATTAAAAGCACGTTGATGAGAAAAGTTAAGTTGAGGAACAGGGAATTAACTCCAGATGCGATCTGATCTTTTATGACATATAACTAATTACACGGGCAATAAAAAAGAAATTAAATTGATTATTTTCCTTGACTCTTTAGTGAGAGGACCAATACGCAATGCACAATATCTGGTACTGTTTTCACAGAGGCATAGAGAAATGCTGGCAAAACAGCAGAAATTTTTTACACAAAACCTGTCTAAAGGGGGTAGTCCTACATCCAGCAATGAGAGGATCAGATCTGCTGGATGATGTTTCTTTAAAGAAATGAAAAGGAAATACAATGTTAGGATGCTCATAAGCATTGTTTGGGGAAAAATCTGCAAAAAATCTCCTTTCTGAATTAGATGAACAACAAAAATATAAGTAATAATGAAAACACAGAACAGTGGTTTCGAGAGAAGCAGCTGGCATCAGCAACTGCAATGGAAAAGGCAGAGATCTTGAAGGCTTGGTGTCAATTCTTCAGGAATTTAATGTTTTTAATGGTAGTGGCTAGAAATACAGAGTGGGCACAAGTACCCTGCTGTGCTAATCACTCTACATACAGTCTCTGCCTCAAAAATCAGCACTGGAGATGGCTAAAATAAGTTATAGGTACATAAACTTTAAGTGAGGTGGAACAAGGGAGAGAAAAAGGTTTACTGTCAAAGATATTTCAGTTGGTCCTCGCTTGCTGCTGTGCATCAGTAGCTTGTCATGTATGTCAAAGAGTAAGAGTAAAAAACCTTTTTCTCAGCTCAGAAAGCAACACATTCTAGGAAAGGTGATGATTACAGTTTTCAAACAGTGAAGGTGGAGAAGAGAGGACTGGTAAGTAACTTGTGCTCCTGTGGTTCACCCTCATTTTGCATTCATTCCACATGTGGCCATGCAATAGTGCAATGCTGCACTGCAGAGACAGTACTAATTTCAAGCTATATTTACTTTTCTTACAAAAAATATGTAGATGTATCACTCACTATAAGATATCTTGAAATTGTTACCCTGGTAGGCTAGAGCACAATTTAAACTACTGCTTCAATATCAGTTATCTCTTATCTGCATGCCTGGGCTAACCTTGTCTCTAAAATCAGCCTCAGCTGCCTTTACTCCACATTCACAAACAGCTCTGCCAGCACTCATTGAGTTCCAGAATCTCCTGAGTCTGAAAGGCAATTTGGCTAAAAGAACTTCCCCTTATTCTTAAACAGAGCTGACAAACTCAGGTTACAATACAGACTGTCCTGCTCTAGAAATGTGCACTGAAACAAAAACACCTCTATGCAACTCTGCCAAGCCTGAGATGACGCAAGGGATGCATTTAATGTTTTTCTCCTCCTGCTCGAGCTGGCGTGAAGTCATCGCGACAGTCAGAATTGGAACGGGATACAGCTTTACTGCTACAAATAAACCAACACAACTACAAGGAGGAAATAGGAACAAAGAAAAATGTCATTATTTCCTCTCCAAACCCAGACTTCTTTGACATTACCACTAAATTTCTGGTGACCCCAAGAATGTCATAAACACATGAACAAAACCTCTCAACCATCAAACAAACACCAGCTGTGGAAACAACCTTGCTTAGGATTAAAGACTTACATATAAACTGAGCACAATTTCAGTATGTTACAGACTGTTTAGATGATTACCATGCAAGTATATTTCTCACACCCAAAGCTCTGTTGTATTTAGCAGATTTCTATACATCTGATTTCAGAAGATTAATTACACAGGGAATGCCCCAATAGCAGCCTGTAATATTTCCTGACCTTGTGCTGTTCTCTGGCTACCACCATAATATAACTATATGATCTCCTGATTCACTTTATTGATTTGTTCTCTACTGTTTCAATGGAGACAGGCACAAGGATGCCTTCAGCTGCTATACAGCTTCCTTAGCCAAACATTACAACACTCACAAGCGAGCTTAGCGCAGAGCCTTTGCTCAGGCCTCGGTTGGAAGAGCCATTTCCATGGCTGCGACCGCACTGCAACATCGCACACAAGGAATTACCAGGCTTTGCATTAAAACCTCAGAAGCTTTTGCTCATTTACATGGAATATATCAGGGATGAAACTTGGAAAAAATCCCCTTAAATCCTGTCTGCCTTCGTCTGTGCAACAGAACCAAACTTGCCTGTTAGGCCTCCCACGCCTGTGACAAGGAGGATAAAGGAACACTAATTTCTCTATATTTGATTTAAATATGGGCTTTTAAGATCTAGGAAAGGCCTTTTTGATGTCTGCTGCCATAAACATTGCTTTTGAAGTAACACTTCTTTGCTTGACCATCTCTTACCTCTGGGCACCTTCACTGTCACAGTCTGTTGATATTCTGAAGCTGCAAGAAGTGATTTTGACTTCCTCATTTAATGTTTAAATATTCAAATAGCAGTTGTAATTTTACTTTTCAGAATTTCTTCATAAGCATTTATCTCAAGGACTGAATAAAACCATTCAAGTAACCTTAGCATGTAGATAGCTTGGCAGTAACTGATTTGCTACCTCTGATACACCAGAGGTGAACAGATGAAGCCAGCTAGTTTGCTATCTACTAGATAAGAGAGGAATGTATTATCATTTCTTCTGATTAGTATCTTGTGCAGGTAATTATACTTCTCCTTTGCACATAATTAAAGTGAAGGTTGATTTCCATTCATTCTTCACAGTGGTAAAATTATCAAGTTACTTCTCAACTAATTATTTTCTGTAGTATTGCAGTGTTTCAGATCCCTGTCACATTCCATTTAGCAAACACAAAATAGCTCTGAATAAGACTTATCACAGACTGGGACTTTTATGCTATTAATTTGTAGGGGAAAAAATCTTTAGATGGATGCTATCCAAGCTGAAAATGAATTCTGTTGCAAAGAATCTAATCAGTATTTTTTAAAAATCTATCTCTGAATCTTTTGGTTTTTTTTCTTTTACAATCTCTATCTTTGGTTTGTTTAATTTGTCCTTAATTTGTTCAAGCCAACAATGCTCTATCTAGCAAAGAATCACTGAATTAACTACTTTAGATAACTTTTTTTCTGATTATATTTATTTCACATGACGCATGACTTGCTTTCAGGCTGCTAAATATAGCAGTGATATGTTTTTACTGGGATTACTTTTTTGAGACACAGGTAGGAATGCCATCAGCATTGCGATTAGTGAGAAGTAGCCATGCAGAATAAATTGGCAAGAAATCCCTACGTTATCAACACATACAATTGTTGTTTGGAAGCTCTTTTTTTAAAAAAACAATTTCTTTTATATTTTTGCTGCCAGAAGCACTTAAAGGGCTCTGACTGAAACTGCTGTCATTTGCAGGAGGAAAATTTAGCTCCTGCTATTATTTTCCATCTTTCCATTTAGCATCCTTTTGAAATAGCTCTAAATTACACAGTCTGCCCCACTCCTGATTCTTAGGTTTTATGTCACCCTACCTGAATGTTTTTTCCCCTAACAGTAAGAACAAAACATAATTACTATTACCATTCTGCAGATGTCAAATCTAAAGCCATCCCTCAGCTGCTGCCACTTGGGGTGATTTTTCTTCCCATTGTCCTGCTTGGCCATTGTGGCTCTTTGTTGTGCTTCAAAAGCAAAAGTTCTGCACATTAGTTTTTCTGCTCAAATGTAGTTCTTCTCTGCCAACTGTATCAATTTGATTCCATTACAGACCTCTCAGAGCTAGATTCTGCCCTCTTATTCCAGAGTAACTCCACTGAAAATGATCTTTTCCCTGACTCACTTTGGCAAAAATCAGAGTAGAAACTTCCTGTTCATTTTAGTCCCTTTTCTTTTTTCTTTCTTTCCTTCCCTTTCACACACAGACACGCAGTATTTGTCTGCAATAGTCTTTTATAGGCAGTAACAAATTTCAATTCCCCATACCTCCACTGCTGCATTCCTACAGCTATGACACGATCACTCGAGATTTTAATGCAACCTCCACATAGCTTTTGCTTGACTCATTGCTGCTCCTGTTGTCTGGTGCTTGACGTGCTACGAATTATTTTTACTTCTCCTTTATTTCACTCTGGATTATGATGATTGGGTGTATTATCTCAGAGGCCTGACTCCCTTTGCTCATCCCTCTCCTATAGCTTTCAGAGCGTGCTGTTGTTGCAGTGAAAGCAAGGTGCCAGCAGAAGCCATGAACAATCCCAAGAAGCACAACCTGTCTCTGTCGTCTCCCACTTACATCTTAAAAAGTCTGGTGTCTGCAAATTATGAATCAAATCAACGTGCCATCCCCTACGATCCTCACAATTTACGACTCACTTCTAAAATATTTGAAAAATAAGAATTTTTAACCAGGTATACTTGCTCAATTATATATACCACCCTGCCTCCCACAGTGAATTCAATGGCAAGAAAATGGCAAGCACAGAAGTATTAAGCCAATTTATCTGCAGACAAGGCGTAGCAAAAGCAACACATCCTTCCCAATACATTTTGATCAGTTTACTTCAGGGTCAGATCATGGAGAAACCCTATTCACAATAGAAGGAGCAGAGCTCTGTCACCATTTCTGCAGGCACCGATCCAGCAGAGCACTTGAGTTCGTGCACAGTCTGATTGATTCCAGTGAAACTATTATATACTCAAAGTTTCTGATGTACTTAAGTGTTCTGCTGGATTAAAGCCACAATCCCTCGATTCTGATAAAACTGGCCAGTGCCTGTTAGGTTCCTCTGAGATGGTTTTGTGAAGATATGCTTGTTCGCTTGGACATGGATTGTGATCACCAGTTTGATCATGCAGTTGACATTCAGCTGTCCTGAAATCACGGTTCTGTTCTGGCATTCACACCTTGCAGTAAAAAAATCCTCCTGTCCTCTTGCCCCTTACCTAGGCAAGGCAAAGGAAGCATGCCACCTCAAACTTAGATTTATTTTACAGAAATAATGTATCTAAGTGCTGCTTTAGAAAATGATCAATTAAGAACCACATTTTAAAATATGTTATGTATTTGGCATTTCCAATGACTTTTATTAATGCTGGAGTTAGTCCTTTGTTTGATTCTAAGGGCTACTGCGTGTGTCTCTGGTCTTATTTTTCAAGGACTTGTGGATATAGGAAAGTGAAGTGAAAAATGTGTTCTACTCTTTTCATATCTGAAAGCAAGCTAATGACGTCAATTTTTTTACCCCTAAAAATAGGTTTTAGAGATACCTCTCCTCTAAAAATCCTGTTCATGGATATTGAAACTGTAAGTCATTCTCGTTAGAGCGAAGGTCTTCTAAAGCAAAAGAGAACAAAGCTCAAAGACTGAGCAGCTGTCCAGGAAAGGAATTTAAATTCAAAGAAGAAATAAGGCACTACAGTGTCTGCATTACCTGGCCACTGGTGCATGCCTTTGGTGCTTTGTTAGGATCAGTGCCAGGTTTCAAGCAGCCAACAGCTGAGGCAGTATCCACTTAACAAGCACTCCAGGAAGATTAACTGTAGCTTACTCTGAGAAAAAAGTGCCCTTTCAAATTATTAAGATGCTGCGAATATCATAAAGAGATGGAACACAAATGAGAATTGTAAGAACTGTACTTCCCCACTGAAAGCTATTTTAAAGTGAATCATCTTACATACTCATTTTGTTGATTTGTTAATTGTTGTTAACACTGATGACTTAACACACAAGAATAATTATGGTCTCATCCTTCACTAATGCAATTTTTGAGTGGATACCAACTGCAGAGCGGTTTCACAAGTGTCCTCCAGAAACTTTGTAGTGAGTGAAACTACAGGAGGAGAAAATGCTAGCTAGCTTTCTTTAAAACAAACAAACAAAAAACAACACACACACACAAAACCCTCAGAAACATAAAGAATGGCCTTGTTTGCTTGAGACGATCAGTAAACGTCAAAATGGAATATAGTACATTTAGCCATTTTCTGATGCATGGGTGCAGGGTAAGAAGAAAATGCTGAAATATCCAAAGAGATTCCTAAGAAGTTTCAACAAATGGGCTTATTCAGTCCTGTTCACCCCCTAGAGTTGTGTATTTCCAGGTAGAAGAGCAATTGTTCCCAACAAGGAAAAAAAAAAGATTGAGAAAAACAAGCAATGATAACAGCCAGTTATTTTTCAGAGCTTTTCAGCTGCAGACAACAAAAATTAGGATGGTGTTTTTGGCAAACACAGATGATACAGCACTGTAACTATCTATGCAAATAAACAAACAAACAAAGAAAGAAATCCAAGTGGTGGCAGATTTCTGCAGTAAAATTGAGCATGATACATTTTTCATTGTTATCAAGACTATTCTCCAAACTTTTTAGATCTGCAAAATCCAGCAATAGCTGCAGCTATGTTCTTTTTCTGTCTTTGCAGAACTCTAACCTCAGTATATTCAGACCAGTTACACTTGTATAATCAGCAGTGATGGTACTAGCACCCATCCCAGGTTTCTGGGCATGCAGAATTCAGCAATACAAATGGTTTTAAATCCTCTTTCCCCCCCCCCCCCACACACACACACACAAATCCCATCCTTAACTAAAGCCTGGTCCTATGTTTAGAGGCACCAAAATGATTTTCACCAAAATAAAATATGGACCACCACTTCTGAGTCCACATTCCTTCACCTGTCCAAAGCCCAGAAGATCCAGCAAAACACAGAGTTTTCCTATCCCTGCTTCAGCATCAAGTTCATTTTACCTTTAAGCATTTCCAAGTGATGAAAGAGTAAATGAAGACTGCATGCATCCATTTTCAGACTACTGTACTCTACCTGAAGCAAACTCATAAAAGCTTTTCCTTAAACACAGGCATAACTATGACAGGGAATCTAAACACAAGCAACTCATCCCAGCTGACCTTAAACCTTATTCCAGATTTCATGGACTAGGAGAATGCTGCAATAAGCCTAACTCTTCCAAATATAACTTAACCTAGCTATTTCCTCATCTGCATCCAGGTGATATATCCCTGATGAAAACCAAACATCATCTATTTTTCCATACCTATGCTCACGTTTACCTTAGTTTTGGAGATTCTGCAGTACTGCAGCACTAAACCCAATTCATAAATACATTCTTTCTCCATCGCTAACGCTATCACTAGCTTTAATGATACCCAAGAGAACAAAATCCAGAAGAAAAACAAATAGTTGTCATTCATCACTGCTGACAACCTCACTTATCCTACAGTTCCATTCCACATAGAACACAGCATTCAGCCTAACTCTGAAATTTCTTTTCCTGAAATCCTAACTCTAATCACAACCCCTCACCCTAATCCTAGTGTCAGCCTGCACCAGGAGCCCAAGATGAGAGAGAAGACGACACCAGCCCTTCAAGAATCTTACTTTTAGAATAAGTGCAAACTTATTCTGCATTTCCCTTCTCTGGGGAACACAGAAACGAGTGTGACTTTGGAAAATCAAACATTTCAGACTTCCCTTACACTGCAGCTGAGGGACCATTATCTAGGCAACAGGTGAAGATCAGTCAGTCATTAACAAGATTCGCTGATATCATACATTTCCGAGCCTCCAAAAATGCAGCAATATATAGGCTGAATGATTTATTTATCTCTGTTTATCCACAACCCCTTCCCAGCTGCTTCAGGTGATCAATACCAATGATTGCACTTATTTTTTATTTCCTCATCTAACAGAAACCTTAAGTTGTATACACTTTCTTTCATCCCAGACTCAAACCTCAATCCAAACTCAACATATAACTATGTCCATGTGACCAAAGCAGAGAGAAAAATACATTGGTTTTTCGGTTTGTTTGACAAAAGACTTGGAAACCTCCTGGAAATATGTGCTTCTGTGCCTAGAGGAAAAACAAGCGGCAATCATTCCTCACTTCTAACACTTTCTATTTCCAGTACATAGAAGACATGGAACTAAAACCAATTTGTATGACTCCTTTCCAAACAACAATTCACTGGTTTTAACTTTGAAGTCAGTTATGTGGGGTAAGCGGTACCTACAGCAAATTTACTCATTAGCTACACTTTCCTGCTGACACACAGGCTCACCCCAGATTTCCAGGGATAGTAGATTTTCTAACAATTGTGACACTGCACACATGTGTGTGTTTATGGATTTGTACACACATATATGCAGGATACGATTTAAGGTTTTCAGTTCTTTTTTTTTTTTTCCCCCCATTTATTTCCTTCTGAGTGCATGACCACAAGAAGGTTTACAAGGTTCAACAGAAGTTGAACTGGACAAAAAACCCCAACACAATTGGACAAAAGTTATGAAGGCAGAACTCGTTTATCTGCATAGATAACACACCACAAAGTTATACCACTGTTTTCTGTGATCATTAATACTGTTAGCTGTTTCTCGTATTGAACTCCAAAGGCTGCTACTCACCCTGATGGAGGACCTATTATGCATTACAGATTGGGCATTTCTTAAATAATCTTGCATCTCATATATAACACAAGGAATGCAAACCTAGCGATAAACGCAGAATATCAAATAATCAATGGAACACTCACAGAGAACTGCTCTGCAAACAGTTTATCCGCCAGATCAAACAAAAACTATTAATTGAGCAAGTTTGAACAAACACATACATAACAGTCTTGATCTCCAAAGACAACTGCAAACAATCTAAATGAACTCAGTCACTCTTGTTCCTCTTAACAAAACCATCATCTTTGAACCCTGCTAACAGACCTCTCTGACCTCTAACTGAAGAGGCACTTAGGGTATGAGGTCAGTGAAGAAAGGGGCTGTGTGGCAATAACACAATGCTCTGCATGACAGATTTCCCACTGTTTCTCCATGCTCCCCATGAGGCATGGTGGGACCTGCCCCATCCCAAACTCATTTTGCTCATTCTGCCCACACAGGGATTGACTCATACAAGTCCAGGCAGAATGTGGGGCTTCTGCCTAAAAATGTTCTGAAACTGTCTTTACTTGTTATCATGACCTGTTTACAAGAAAAACAAGAATCACAAGTGAAGCATTAAGCAATAAATCACCACAAAGTCCAGTGAGTCAGTGGTCCACAAAGAGCAGTTGGGTCAGCTGTAATCACAGAATCATAAAATGGCTCAGGTTGGAAGGGATCTCAAGTATCACCAAATTCCAACCCTCCTGCTGCAGGCAGGGTTGCTCAGGTCCCCATTCAACCTGGCCCCGAACACCTTCAGGGACGGGGTGTTCACCACCTCTCTGGGCAGCCTGTTCCAGCATGTCACCACTCTCTCATTAAAGAACTTCCCCCTTCATTGTTCCTTCTTTTACAGTAAGCTTTGAATTTTGAGTCAGTGTCTTTTCTGTCTGCCAGGTAAACCATCAGGTATTCCATACGCTAGCAGCCAAGATCTACAAAACAAACAAAAGCACTTACCAGTGTCCATCCAGTTGCATTTTACGAAGTTGTAAGAGAGCCATCGGCCAAAATGTTACACTAACAGCATAACTCTGCAGCACTTATGCTATCTGACAGTTGAATGTTTTTGTTAAAGTGTATTGAGTGATAACAGCTAAAGCCAAAGGGTGAGGAGCTGAACTCCAGGAGCAATAGTTTATACTCTCTGAATAGGCATCTCACCCTCAAATACGCAAAATGAACAGGATAATGCTGAAACCATAACTTACATGGAATAACATGTGGTGCAAGTGTGAATCAGCTCAGTTTGTGCATGACTTTCAGATTAACAGATGAAAGGCAGTATGAAAGAATTTTTTCTTATTACTGGATTAAAAAAAAAAAAAGAAAGCATTTTTTTCTTTCTTATCTCAAAAGAGGTTTGTGTTTTATACTTGAAGAGAGAGCTTTTCCACAGACTTTGTTTGAGGACACAGAAAAGGAAGTTTGAGTTCCACGTTATTTGAGAAATCAGATTGGATATTAGGAACAATTTCTTCTCAGAAAGAGCAGTGATGCAGGGGCACTGGATCCCAGGGGGTGATGGGGTCACCATCCCTGGAGGTGTTCCAGGACAGTGGAGGTGTGTCACTGAAGGACATGGCTATAGATGCAGTGGGGGTGAGCTGAGATTGGACTCAGGGATCTTAGAGGTATTTTCAAATCTTAATGATTTTATAATTCCATGAAATAATTAACTATCTCTTCTTTTAAAACTCCTGTAAGCTGTGAGAGAAGGAGGTGACCTGCCAGGATTCGCATGCTAAGCACACAAGAGTAAATACCTTAAAGTTGGATAGCATGCATAAATTAAGAATCAGTGCTGGTGGTCATTAAGAACAGATCAGATTTAATGGTAGACACGTCAGCATTTTTTTTTCCAGACTATGCAGATTTTTGAAAAATACTTTTTAAAGATACTTATGCTGTGAGATTTTTAAAGTTAAATTTCAGTTGTGTACAGCACTGAAGAATGCAAAGCACATCTTATCCAACAGATCTATCATCCTTGTACTCAGTATGCGATTCACTCATCACAAGAGTGAAACATCCTGGTTTACTGTTTCTAGGGCTAAATATCTTCCAAATTCTCAGCTTTTCTGCTTATTTACTTATCTTTTTTGTCTGTGTAGCAGGTGGGCTAATAAATAAGCGACAGAGACAGAATGATATGAAGCAGAAGAGCAGACCATACAATTAATTTGCTAAAGCAAAGCAAACCTTAACATCAATGTGAGACAAAGGAAAAAATAAGATTGTAAAGTTAAACTAAAATGAGGGCAAGGTCCTGAGTGCTACGGTTGTCTGAATGTTTTTCATCAGAAACATTTTTTTTTTAAAAAAATATTGTATATTGTTTCACAGAGAAGTAAAAACTTTAGGAGGTTAATTTTATAAGTGAAAATACACTATTGGGAAAACGTAACTTTCTATGTTCCCTGTGAAAGGCTCACATCTTTTAGTACACAGAAAAGAGTAAATAAGCTGAGACACTATTTTTCCTCACTTTCTGAATTTTTCACAGCTTTGCTGTGTAGAAGAAAAAAAAAAGTACCAGAAAGCAGAGGAAAATACAGTTCTGTAATTCCACATGGTTTTTCGGCAGATGGAAAAAAGTAACAAAAACAAGAAAAGTTCTCTCCTTCCCCCACCCTCCTCCTATTCTTTTTAGTTCTTACACAGAAAGTTACTTCTCAAGAATTTTTTTCAGTGAGGTTTTCTCCGAAAATTCCCACGGGAGAGTTCTCATTTCTACCCAGTTCTGCTGAGAGCTATTCCTGTCCCTTGAGATGCGCATGCCTCGCGCCTCTGCCACTCTTTAGTATGACAGATGCTTAAGTCAGTGATTTTATAGCCCCATTTACTTCATTGGCATTTCCAGATTCTGAACTCCGGGTTCAAACACTAATTTCCACTTAATTATCGATAATTGCAATTACACATTGGAGCCATTTCCCTTAACCTCCCTCGTGAGCGGTGGGGGGTGACACAGCTGTACAGAAGTTCCGTCAATCCACCTTCCTCTGCCCCCACAGCTTTATTCCAGGAAGCCTGACATATCCTGATTTTATGTGAAGAAGAGAAGAAAAATGAAGGGCAAAAAAATTGTGAAGTTCTCTGATGTACTGATCCTTCCCAGGTAGCTACATTGGACTGTGATGTAGTGCTTTCAAAAGCTGGCTACTGCTGCTTTAAGAATAAAGATAAAGAACTCATGGAGATTTCAGATGGGAGAAGTGCGATGGTTTAAAGAGCAACAGGTCGGTCTTTACTCCTATGAAACACTGGAATTTCACAGCTGACTTGACAAGCGCTGTGGAGGCCCAGCACAAAAGCCTGCATTTCTTCAGAGATGTCCGAGTCAGCTTTTCCATATCACCCCCCTACGTAGGACAATTTCCCTGGCTAGACTGCAAAACTACCCCTTGTTCTGCCTTCAAATTCCTTCTCAAGGGATCAGGAGGACAACTCCTATCAGACGATATGAGTGACCTGTATGAATTACTGACACCAATTTTCACTCCTGTTTTGATTTAAGTGTATTTAACAAGAGACCACTTTAAAATGAACAATAGCAAGTGATCATACCCAACCAGTGTATGTTTGTATGGCAGACTGCTGAGCCCAGGTCAATACTATTTAACTCCCAGCAGGAGTTAATAGCTGCAGATTGGTGACCAAGTTGCAGAGCTGTTGACTGGCTTGCTGCAAGTGCAAGAAGAGCAAGCTGAGGGATGCCTTCACATCACCACGTGACAAAATGAGTTCACTGTAACTTAAGTTCCATCACTGTGATCTCTGCTCCGTCTATTAATTTTCCATTCATCAGTGTCTGTTTCTTTGCATACAGGAACTTCAGAGGAAGAAGAGTCTCTTAAACCACATCTAAAGAGTATCATGTAGTCAGAAGTATTTGAACTGAGCATCCCTCCAAAACTAGAAATCACCTAAAAGGAGTATGAAAAAAGGAGCATGTGCAATAGCAGTTCAGGCGCAGAAATCAGGAAATAAGAGAGGGAATTCCAAGGTGTTCCATGTCAGAAAACTTGTCACTGCTTCAGACTTTTCCGGGCAAGAGGAATGTAGGGAAGCCAGCAGCAATGCAGGCTGTGGCACAGAAGGTTGCGTGCCACTTTCAGCATTCTCACATTTGAATGAGGCACAAAACCTGTTTCATGAACACATAATGATGATGAGAATACTTTGCACTTCAAAAGCTGCTTCTCTCATACAGTCTGAAAGATTAACGAATAAGACTTCACAAACTTGTGCTAGTTAGCATTTAACTGATCACAGTGTTTACACTGACACACACATCTTTATTTTTGAGAAATAATTTCACTGAAAGCTTCAGTAAATTGGTAGGAAGAGGGAGTTATAATCAGGGGCCAAATCCTGTCTACTGCCTTTGTACTCATTCAAAGAGCGTCAGGATTTGGACCAATATGCTGCAGCACATTTCCCAGTTTATTTTCCTTTCTCTTATAACCGTATACACTACAATCTTCTTTTGACTCATTCTTTCTCTATTGATTTGATATTGTTATTTCCCTTTCTTCTTCTTTTGATAGTAACTGTGCCTAAGAAGACTAAAACGAGATCAGTACTCTTTCTTGAATTGCTTTCCTTGGCTGCTGAGATTCTCTTTTAAGCTGCAAGTATTCCAAAATCTACAGCTTTTCTGTCATGCAGAAACCACAGCATGCAAATCAATAGACATGCCTAGGCTGCTAAGAGCAAAACTCTTGACAATCCCAAAATAGAGCTTGAAAACACATATTGGTGCACGGTGATTTCTTGCTTCTCCCCCAGTGACCACATATACTTGTTATCCTTGCTCCGACTTCAGCTCCAGCAGCAGTCAGCCGGTCCTGGTTACAAACTACAGGATGCTCTTTATTCTAAGATCTTGGCTATTTTAGTCATAACTGATCTGCAGGAGAGTGTTTTTTGCTCCTGAGTGTTTGGTTCCTCAGAGACATTCAAACTCATTTGAAATACTTAAGGAAAATGTAAAGGACAGAGGGAAGGATGGTGCTGTCTGTAGAGACCTGCCAGACTAACCCTGCAAAAACATGTCCATCACAAACACTAATCTCTCTCTGAAAACTAAAGCAAGTGTTTCCTTCAATTTTTCTCCTGTTTACACATGGTGGCCCAATTCTGTCCTGCTCACTCAGGCACAGCTCCCAGTGAAATCCCTCTCTCTCTCAAGTTCAGAAGTGCTGTCTCAGTAGATAGGACCATACGTCTGTACCAACTAGGGGTGCTGGGCCTCGTTTTCCTCTGCTGTCATCATAATGTCACTGATTAAAGGGAAAGTACTCCAAAGATACGTGGCAAAACACAGTGCTGCTGGTGAACACTGAATGATTACAGAGCTTTTAAAGATAAAAAACGTCATGTCTTCCTGTCCAGATATGGGCAGCGACGTGCAGTAATGCAGGGCAGTAGTGGTTTACAAACTTTGGTCTGGGAACTGAGCAGCAGTGCTAGTGCTGGGGCTACAGAGCCCAGGGGAAGAGCAAAGGTTTCTCACACAGCACTGTGGATGTGTCTTCGCTATTGCTGCCCTATGGCTGGATGCTATAAGAAATGCTTGCTCCCTTGATTAATGGCAGAAGGGTGGGTCCAAGCAACAGAGCTCAATAGGAAGGTGGAGAAATTCTTCATAAAACTGCAGGTGTCTTATGAGACACTTTACCGCAAACTACAGGAAGATCACCTCTTTGTAAACTGTGTGTGTACTATGATACTGAATAACTCTCTTTAAAAAGAAATACTAAATGATAAAATTATTCTCAATATACATTGTTCAGATACCTATAGGTGTGAATACAGTACTCAGCGTAAATGGTCATGGTAAGAACAATAAACACCCTTGAAAAAAAGCTGCAATGATAATACAGCCTCTCCAAGAGATGAATAAGATGGCAAAACCACTAATGAGAGAGCTAATTGATTCAGCAGGTTAGAGTAGTAATGAAGAATCATCTACTGGATGTCAAAATCAGATCATCTGACACCTGCAGAGAACAAGTGGGGCTCGTCCAAAGCAGTGGGCCTGCTGTTAGCCTGTTAATAATTCCATTGTTCATTTCTCGCTTCTTAATCTATTTGTTTCACCCCCTTTGTATGTTTGATTAGAAACAAAGGAAAACAAACAAACAGCAACAAGCCTGCTCACTGAAACAATGACATTTCACAACAACTACCTCTTGATTAATGCTATTTTCACCTACTTGCAATGGATTGAGTAATATGGTATTTACTAGGTATTAACTGTTTTTCTTTTCTAAGCTAGAAATGAGGCACCCTCAGGTGATTGTCGTAGCTCTTATACATTGTTGTTTTTTATACTGTTGTATATGTTGGCTTTTGAAGTACCATGATTTTCCATTTTGGCAGAAATTTTTTTATTTTTCTTGGTGTTCTTACCACCAATTTTTCCTTGGTGACCAAAAGAGAAGGAATTAAATCTGTATCTGGCCAATTGCAACCTCTAATCATTGGCAGAAAGCCTGCATATAAATAAAGCCTATCTGATGAGTAAGAAACAGAATTATTGTGTCTTTCTGCTATTATGAGGGTGGGTTTCTGAAAGGAGGAAAACAGCCCAAGTTTTCATCATGGGATCAAAACTAAATCAAGTAGTGGCATCTGTCAGAAAGTTGCCACTCATAAGATAAGCGTGCTATTGTGCCCATTATACACATTTCATCAAGAAACACTGCTGGAACTTTTTATAGCCCGTATTTGGAGTACCAAAGTATCAATATATTAAGAGCTACTGGAGAGAGAAAAAAAAAAGACAATTGAAAATTTCCCATTGGGTGAAGGATGCACTTACCTTTGTGCACCAAGCAAACATTCTCACCTCTTAAAAAAAGTATGTCAATAAAAACATGTCATAAAATACTGACCCTGGAAGGTACCCAGTGTTAGGGGCTTCACTAAGCTGTTTCCACTGGGAGAAAGCGTTGCTCACATGAACAAGGTATAAATTTGGTACAAGTCAACTATATAGAAAGAATATAGACAAATCTTTTTCTGTAAAACCAAATTAAAAAAAAATATGAAAAATGATCAAGCATTTCTTAGGTCCTTGGGTTCAAAAACCCAAGTCTTCTTACCATTCATCCTATGTCAAAGGAAATTATTCTCAGGCTTATTTGGGGGCAACAGTTGTACTCATTCATTTCTCATGAGATCTGACACTTCCCACCATCATTCCAGTCCTGCATCTTCAACAAGGCTACAGGAAAACTTCAGTTTTTTTTTTTCATAAGATCTTCCTATGTAGTTCAGTGTTTTGGATGACCAGTCTGACTTACGCAGCTACCCTCAAATTAACAACTGCCACAATTAACATGAAAAAAATAGTAGCTGATAAAAAACCTGCTCCACTGAGCTTTACAGTAAAAAATGCATTTTAAACTCTTCAAGATCCAACAGCATCTCATCTGAGAGAAATTCCATGATGAAAATGCATGACTCAGAGTGACTGAGGTATTACTCTTGATAGAAATGTTTAAATTGTTATAAAGTCTCAAAGTTGGACTTTCAAAACATGCATCTCTGTTCCTACTCAAGGTACTAATACTAGTACATAATTTTATTCCATGTTTTAGATACACTGGTACAGCCATTTCTATGTTCCACCCAATGAGCCAAATTCCACTTTCCAATCAAAGGACAGTGATGTACATAAGTATTTTCATGTGGTAGCACTACCAGCTTAAGCTGACCCACACCCTCCAATTCCAAGTCCTCCCCTACTCCCAGTACAGACTCAATTGTTCTCAGCTCTGTATTCTGAACTGGATGAAGTTACGGATCCAGAATAAAAATAAGCACTTTTCTGGCTTGTTTTTGCCCTGTATCATTTCAGGGATCTGGTTCACCACCCAAGCCCCAGAGCAGGCAGTGTCACAACATGCAGGGTGGCAAGGAAATGGATAGAAACTGCTTAAGCCAGTACTGCCACCAAAAGAAACGTCTGCCAAATTACAGCTCTGTAATACAAACCGAACCCATTTAGCAGATTCTTTAGATGCTTTCTTTAAGAACAGACAGTCAATATCTTATTTACTCTTCAGTTTAGACTGGGTTTTGTTTATTTGCTTTAACTGTGCTCCTATCCCAAACAACAAGAAGACAGAAGTATCTGTCCACTGCAGCTTCAGAGACTCCCACTCATCTGCCGGGATGTCAGCTCCTGACAGTGGCAGGTTGCTGTATGTTGCAGTGCTATCCCTTCTGTTTCCTCCTTCCCTATTCTACAGATCTCACTGCCCTCTCATACATCTCTGTTATTACTCTGGTTGCACTGACATTTATCCCAGTTTGGTGTTTCTCATGTATCTTCCAATTTTCATTTGCAGTTTACAATCACTGCTTCTGTGTTGGGAGGAAGTCAGTCTCAAATGTTGAACATTTTGATATTGCAAGGTAGTCTCTGCAGGGATACGTACAGCTTCTGCTCTTAGTGCCTTCCAGAAATGTTTCTTTAATAACACACATTAATATTAAAGAAAAAGAAGGAAAACTGGGAGGAAGAGAAGGACGGGTTTGTTATTTTTTCTGACCCAATTTCCATCCATCACTTCAATTAGGTTCTCAGAGACAGATGAACTTCTGCATCCTTTTTCCCTCCAATACCTTCTGTACAACTCCATATGGATCTTCAAAAAATCCTGTCTTGTTGCCCAACCTTCCCTCCCTGTTCTCTGTCTGCATGACTGCCCTATTTCGATTCCTTATTTCTTGGTAATTGTATTCAAACACTCTCTTTGTTCTTTGTTTGCTAACCTGCATTTTTTTTTTTCCTCTAGTCAGCTTATCTCTTTTTTAGTTCTTTTGATTAAAGTTCTCAATTCATTTAGTATCTTTCTGTTTCTCCCCAGTCCTTCTAAAGTGAAACTATAAAGCACTGCAGGGAATGCTTGTATTTACCTCCCAATTCTCTTAGCCAGGCTTTCATGATGACTTGTGAGCTGTATACTAGTACGTCTTAAAAGTTTCCAGTCTTACACTGAGCCATTTCACTCTTGCCTTCCTGCTCTCTGGCAATAGCAATAGCTTTACTTTCTACACCCATCAGGGTCTTTTAGAATTGTGATTTGCTGCTGCTAAAGTCCTTTCCTGATGATCATATAAACTGAATAACTTGCACAATTGGGAAAGAACATCTCTGTTCTCTGGCAGCATAAGTGCAGCAGGAGCAGAGAGGTGATGGGTTGCTACACAGTGCATTTCTCAGCACACACATTATGTCGCAGTTTTTCATCTGCTGTCTGTCTGAGGTAGCAGGGAAATTGGAGGAGTGTTAGCCTGTAATTTTCCTTGGATTTGTCTTACATTTTTAAACAAAAACTCAGGGAGATTGCAAAGAGGTGTGCATCATAGTCAGCTTGGTCTGACTGGGGCTTTTATTGTTCCTCCAAATGATCATTTTTCTCCCTTCTACTGGCAACAGGCTGGTTTGCAGCCTAGATGTGTTTCTAGCCACCACATCAATACCAGTGAGTTCATCTTTCCATTTTCACTGAAGTTGCTTAGTAACAGCAAGGTGAGGGGAAAGTGTGTCCAGACTGCATTGCAATGTCTTATCTTCTGGTTCATTGAAAAAAATGGACTAATGGACCACCAATGTGAAAATGTTGTTCGCATCCGAATCAGCAGATCTGTTTGATATTCTCCAAGGAGCTTTTAAAGAAATAGTTTTGTCGTATTTCTTTTCAGCCCTTATATTTTTATGTGATTACTCCTCTTCTATAACACATCTTAGAAATGAAGAATTCCTTACATTTTGTGCATGGCATTTTGACCACCTTGGTAAATACACAAGATAAGTTTCCATATTTTGGGCAGACACACTTTGAATCATTTTTCAGTATCATTTTGAAAGAACAGGTAATCTCAAGAATTTCTAATAGTGTGGACCAGAGCTTAATAAAGACCAGTCTCTTAGATGACTTCTCTCCCACTGTGAATGTGTAACACTGGTCAATAGCTGCACTGCATTAAAGAAGCATGCAGTGCAATTTTCAAGACTTCAGCTCTGGTCAGCTTCAGATCAGTAATTTCTAAAGGCAAATAGTAAAAAAAAATTAGCATTTCTAAAGTCTGTTACAAGATTTTTAGTTACTTTTGAGTAAAATTACCTATTAAAGAAAACAAAACACAAAAGTACAGAGAGCAAGTCTCAAGCAAAAGATCAACAGCCACCATTCCTGATCACCAGTTTCCAGCTTTGATTCAGGATAGTCAGGACTCCTGAATTCAGTCTAGGCTGAGTTTTACATCCATGGCCACGTCCTTCTCTCTAAGCTAGTTGTAAGTGAAGCATACCAGCTTAAGTTATTATTTTTACACAAACTCATTTCCTACATAAATGTCTCCTTTCAGAACTAGCTCATTCCATCCAAAACCACAGCAGCAGCAGTTATCAGAGACAGAAAACTGGCTAGCAACTTCTCATTCCCTGAGAGGCCCAAGAAGAGGGATAACCAAGCCCAGAGAGTGTTGCTCCATTCCGTGCAGCAACAGAATGTTCCTGGGCCAGCAAGAGGATGTGAGAGGGGTGAGGAGAGACAGACAACCTTCTTCCCTATATATAAAGCAAACTCCAATTTGCTGTTCTTTATGCATGCGTGAGGTAGTGGCAGTAAATGGTTCCACTTGCACTGTGAGCTCTGCGCTTTGTTTTCCTTCTAGTATTGCTTTATTGACAACCTTTGCTAGTTCTTGGTGACCCATCTCCTTGTCACAAAAGGCTTATCCCATTTACACTGATGGAAAAGGGTGAAGGGAATAAATCCCGAGTATATGCTAGAATGTGTAAGATATGTAACCATTATAAGCACAGCTTTTCATTCACCTGTTAACAATGAGCAAAAGCCAGCACATTTAAAAGATGAGTGCTGGGTTCAGTTTTGAATATAATTCTGTTTAAAAAAAAAAAATCTGTTTATAATTACAGAACGCTATGTGAAAGTACCTCTTCATCATTACTTTGGGTTTTTTTTATTTTATTTTTTAGGTTTTTATCTCCAGAGAAAATATGTTGCTGCTCCACAGCACTACTTATTCAATATCCTTGAATCCCCAAGGCAAAGAGCTTGGTTAGACAAGCTGGCAGATCATAATTATACTGAATGGGAAGGAATTTTAAAAATCAAGATAAAAAATGTGACATGAAATCAAATTGTTTACTACAAACTTAGAATTGGGTGGTCAGAATCCCATGGGAATATCTTTAAATACTTAAGGGTACGTTATGCATGGCATTGCTTTATACATTTATCATCACTCCTGACCTCAGTATCTTAGCAGGGAATGCATATGATAACAAGTCAATCCCACGAATCCTAGCAAAGAGTTAATATTTCTACTGCATATTTTCCTCTGTATTTTTCCAAAAGGAGTTAGAAAGTAAAGTCTACATTTTACACACATATATATGTACATATATATTATCAGTACTGATTTTAGAGGAGGAGTTTTCTTTGATAAATACATAAGAATTTGGCCCAATGAAGAGCCAGACTTACCCACCATTGAAATTTAGTCCTACTTAAAGCCACACAAAATCAAACATCCATTAGAGCGCAGTGTCACTATGCACAGTTTAGGAAGAGGAACTGAAGATACTTAGAATAGGTAACAAGAAAAAGAACAGGGATATGGATATAAGAAATAGCTTGAGCCTGTGCAGACTTCCTTGCCAAAAAGTATCAAGGATCTTAAATGATTGCACCCAGAGCCAGAGCACAAGGCCGAAAGCTCCTGCACGTGCCTTTGGAGCCGTGCTGCTTTTTCAGTCTCTGCTATGCAGTGCCTGAGCTGTAACCCACAGCAGCGCAGGTTGCAGCACATTCACCAGTGTAAGAAAAAGAAAAAACAATAAAAAACACTGGACCATTTCCAAAAGGGATAGAATGAAAGAGAGAAAAACCACGATCAATAAAATTACACTGCGGATTCTTCCAGATTTTCTATTTTTTTCCCCCCAGTCTCTTCATCTTTAAGGAAAGAGGTTCGTTTCTTGGTTAGTGCATTTTGTATATGGGAGCGCTATTTATTCAATGTATTTGCCTTTGTATAGTTGGCTTCAATTTTTAATATTCACACTTATGTTCTTCTTCAGTAGGGTCATGTACAGGGGCATGTCTGTTTGTATTTATCCATTAGCATGTTGCTAATTAAATACGTGTTTCATTAAACTTGTTTTAAGAAAGAAAAAGTTGAGAAGAATGAACATACTGAAGTACAACACCCCAAGGCTCTGAAAAAGCTTCCACAGCTGAGTTGTTAGAAGTAATGCGGGCAGCAAGAGTGTCAAAAGCATCTAATGTTTTCTGCACAGTACAGAGTTTAAACAAAATGTGTGTGCTAAAGGTGGCAGGTAAAGTTAACATGTATCTGTCTGCTTAGAATATTCATGCCTGGGAATCAAAGCACTCCAGTTACTGCTCCGCTGGCTGCTCCCCTGGCTGGCTTTTTGCCACATGCATTATTTTTTTAGAAGTTTCCTTTACAGAGATGTACAGCGATATATCATGCATAAATGAGTATAAAGTACTTTAACGGTTTTTGCTGGATGAATACTAAGGAACTATTCTTCTCCAAGCCTTGAAGCCCAAGTCTCTACCCAACTTCTAAAATGCTACCGATCTTCAGTGTTGCCCTCTGACATCCCAAAGCAGCAAGGTTCTGGCAGATGTGTATACTCCTGCCAGCTGCACAGCACTCTCTACAGGCTTTCTGCAGCGCTAGGACTGGAAGCATAGGAAATGCAGGAGTGGAATGGTTCAATGACAGCCTTAGCCTCAGAATGGGCACAAATTAAAACTGAAGGAGCAAACCTACAGGAATACTAGTTTCGGGTCCTGCTGCTGGCTGATCTTTCACAAATAACTCCGTTGAGTCTCACAATGCAAGGCTACCTCTGCTGATCCTGCCTTAACTAGTTTACTAATCTAGTGTGGCAGCTGACAGTGACAAGTTTTAGCAAAAAATGAACTTGCTCATCCAAGTGCGTGAATGGCCCTGTATCTAAAGTATCACCTAAAACTCTGGTTCCAACACCTCCAGAACAACCTGTTGAGTAGCTCAGATGAGATATGTGGGATCCTTATACAAACAAGGAATTCATTGTTAGGTGAGTACCTGATCATACGAACTGGATAGAAAAGAACACATCCTGAGATAGTAGTGCCTTTGTATAAAGGCTACACCTACCACCTCTAGAAAGAGTGAGGAAACAAGAAGTCAGATGACACAGGAAAAAAATAGATCAAGGTGGAACACCAGGAACTATGACAGGAACTAGGAGTATCTGAGATGTACAGGAGCATTACAGCAGTCTTTAGCTTCGTAGTAATGGGACATTGCATAATCAATGAATACACAGAAGTTATAATTAAAAATATACAAGAGAATTTGGCTAAGCAGGTTATTACATTAAAAAAATAATAATAATAAAAAAAAATAGATAGAGGACTTACCCTTGTCCTGGGCTTGCTGGAAAACTCCACGAGGAGGAATCTCCCAAAAGAGAACCTTCCCCCTTGGTAGTCAGCTCTTAAATGGGGTCCAAGAGAGGTGGAACCAGGCTCCACCCCTTCCGGCAGCACAGGAGAATTGCCTTCACCTGTGCTCCCATGGCTGACTCATTGCTCCCCTCAGGTGATCAATCAGAGGTTCAGGCTGTGATTCAGCAGTTCCCATACAGGACATAAAATTAAATGATATGCAGGGGAAATCACCAGTTTATGCAAAACAGAAGAACAGCAGCTGAGAATTTTTTCACGAGGAATATTTATCATACACCTACCATGACTACTGGCACAAAGAGATGATGGTTGTGGATGCAAAGAGAATGACCTGGATGCTAAATGGAGTCAAATAGTACTACTGGCTATAAAGATGAGCTTGGTAGAAATAACAACAATGGCTTCAAGAAAACAGAAATAAAAGATAAAATTTAATAAAAGGTTTGGGTTGTGAAAGGAATTTCTTGTAAAAGATCACAAAAAGACAGATGTAAAAATTTCAATATATGTGAAGAATTAACTTGGAAGGACACTGCACAAGATACTAGAGTTCAAGGAATGATTAAACAGAGGGAAGATCAAGACTGTGCAGAACAGACAGAGTGAAGAATAGCACAGAACAAAAAGGTTTAGCGATAAACAGAGTTATAGAGCAGATGCAGAACACAAAGTGCAAGGATGTCATTCAGCTCCACTGCTACAGCTGCACCGGCAGATGGAAAAATACAAATAAGATATAAAACAATACTCTAAGTTCCATAAGGTTTCTGCTCCATGGTTACAATGGTCCTAAATGCACCAGTTTAGTTCTCCAGAAGAATCAGTATTTAATCTCTAAGTATTTAAATACTACATGTAAACAAGCAAATGCTTCAGACACGCAAATGTACTCTATTTAATTCTGTTTTACCCTCATGGATCTCGGATAGCAGTAGGACTCAAAAGGCAAATCATGTGGTAAAAGTTATAGATGTTCACTCAAAAAGGGATGCCCTGGTTTTCACATGCAGCCAATTGATCCCTATAAATAGCAGCTGGCTGAGACAGAAAACCAACAAAATTGAATTCAAATTTAACCATATTTAACAACATATGGATTGTTTTCATTCAACTGCAAGATTAAATTTTTATTATTATTTCATCAAACTTTAACTATCATCTGGAAGAAGTTACTTGTTCTCATTATTTCCTTAGCATATTTAATTTCTCTTTATGGTAAAATATTCATGTTCAATCATGTATATTTTCCTTCTGTTCTCAATTATTTCCAGTTTGTGTCCATTTAAATGTAAAAATAGCGTAATTAAATAACTTCTTCCTTTATTGTTTAAGAACAATATCCATGATGAAATACAATTTATTTAGCACAGTGACTGAAAAATATACTCTTCCTCAAAGAATTTATAATCTACTACACACAGGAAAAACTGCAATTTGACAGTGGGCAATTGTTTCCATGACACAATCTAGACTACTGATAAAGGAAAGGTAAGAGACTGCTTAAGACATGCTGTAAAATCCTGAAATCACTTAAGTCTCTTTACTGATTTCGATGGACCTGATTTTCTTAGCAGAATTTCTGGAATACTTTAATGAAAACCAAATAATTTAATCAGTAGAAAATGGAGAAAGATCATTTTGGGTATGAACTAATTATCTCAGAGACAGATCAAGATTAAAAAAAAAAAAAAAAATAAAGGTCACATTAGGAAGAGGGATGGATAGATAAAGTGGAATAGCACAACAAAGAATTAGAAGACAATTTTCACTGATGAATGGTGCTGAGGAATCTGTGGAAGGAGAGAGAACAAAAGGAGGAAAGAACAACCAAAATGGAAATAAAGCAATTTCTGAACATCCGTAGGGGTAGCAAAGGAAACTCAGACTGGAGGAGTATAGTTAGTCAATAGGTTCACGGGATATGAATAGAATGGAGGAAAGAAAAACAAACCATTATAAATGTCAAAGTTAACATAATATTTACAAGAGAGACAGTTGGGAATGACTGGCTCCACTGAAGAGATAAAGGTAGCGGAAGCAAGCAAGATCAGCTATAAGGATGCCAGCATTCAGACAGTGACATAAAACCAAACAAATGATTCAAAGTCAAAGAAACTGGATGACAAGTCAGGAAAAGAGATAGTTGTTTTGGACTCATATGAATATGAGTATTAGCTATGTCATGCATGTCACAGAAGTCACGAGAGAGCCAGTGGTAGTTTAATCCAAAAGTATTCTTCCATCATTACCACCCTAGCAGAAGTCTCCCTGTGAGCTGACTACAGTGGCCTATCATTTAAGACCTGAACTGTTTGCTGATTGAACAAATTAAGTATTGTGAGACTATTTTTGGACTCTACATGACCCTATGCTACAGATACCCTTAACACAGAGAGAGATGTACTCACCCCTACATAAACTACTGATAGTTAAATAACATCCATAGTAAACAGTCTGAATTAATATTATGCAGCACTTGTATAACAATAAGACTTAAGTATTCCAGTTATAGAACAGAATGCGATAGTATTAGTCTAAGTACAAATACAGAACTGAAATCTAAAAACATTTTCCTCAAAATTAACACAATAATAACGCATCTTAATCTCACCACAGCTATTCTAATTAATCTACCACCACTAAACCAATCTTTGTAAGTACTTATTTTCCTGCGGTTCATTCTCTTATGGTTTGTCATGCCTTGATATAAAATCAAAACAAGAAATTATTTTTATAGCAGCATTATGACAAATACTTACAATTATTCTATTTAGATGCTGTCATAAAATATCTGGGAAGTGCTAAAATAATTGATCATTCTGCAGTTATGAGAAGTGAAACCATAATGCCCAGAAATAGTCTGGATTTGCCACAGACTCCTGCTAGAATATTATGTGAACGTCCAAAATTTTATTCCTATAGAATGGAGAAGTTCATTTCTCTTCTCTTCTGCTGCTGACATCAGACACAAGGCAAATACTAATGCTGTGGTTTTCTTCATTGCCAAAAATTTTTGCTTAGTTCCCACACTTGAATGAGCCACACTCTAGCACCAGCTCCTGGTCCCCACCAATTTTGTTCCAAGGCAGAGCTCTGTAACTGCAGTGGATTCTGCTGAAATCGGTGAGCACTGCACATCTCAAACAAACCAAAGAACTGAAATTTTTGCTATTTGCCTAGTTCTTAAAACACTTTTTTCTAAAACCTACACTGAAAATCCAGCAAAGCTATGAGGATTGAGTGGCTGAACTTGATGACTGTCATCCTAACTATATTCATTTTCTTGTGTGCCCCATTTCTAAGCATTTCCCTGTTATCTCCTCTCATAAATGAGTAGTAAATCCCCAGGGCACTCAGCAGAGGTTTTGCTCCAGTGCTTGTAGCACTTTACACAATGAGGTCATGTACTGTTTTTAGAGACTCTTTAAACAGCTAATACAAAAACAAAAACCCTCCTTGGATTATATAGAACATGCCAGTGAACATTTAGATATAACATTATTAGCTGAAGCTTTGAGCCATCCAACCACAGAGATGATACATAATCATCCTTGGAACCACACACACAGGAACATACCCACTTCATTCATCTAATTACATTAAGATACTCCTAATGTGACCGGTTAAAACAATAGCATTGTAAGATATTACCTCTGCTGAGTACCACATAATCTATGTCTTCATTTTAGTTTTGAGTGAAAATCTCTCCTTAGTGCTACATATATTAAATCATTATTTGCTTTCAATCTCCACTAGTAAAAATAATGTTATTCCACTTTTTATAATGAAGTGCTTGAAAAAGTCCTTCATATAGCAGCATCATCTGTGTGCTAAGTTGAAGTGTCCATATCTACCACTTTAGAAAGCATTCTTCTTTCTATGGATACCCATTGACATGTGCCCTGCACAAAAGCCCCTTTCTCATTTCATGGAAACTGAGTGTGGTGCTCAGTGAAAAATTGTTCACCACCCATCTCAACTCACAAAAACATATCTAATGTTTGACTACAAAGAGAAATGACAACTGCACTAACATGATTTTAGTGCATCCAGTGTTCATAAAGAAATGACAATTTCAAGCTGTCACGCTATTGAAGAATTCTGAAATTGCTGTTGATGCACCATGTAACTAGTGAACAGGTGCTAGAAATGATTGGAGCGCAGTTCATACTAAATAGAGACCTTTGGAAAAGAAAAATACCTTCTGCCAGACAAATTTGGAGAGGTTCAGCTGATAACGCATATTTATGAACAGCAATAGCAAAAGAACAGGAGGTAGAGAGAAAAAAATCTTGGATGAACAGAGTGATATCACAGCAGAAAAGCTGACTCTTTTGCTACTGAGAGATTATAGCTATACACTGTGCAGGACAGTCAAACCTTTAATAACAACAATGACACAGCATGAAAAAGACTTCCTTCTTGAAAAAGAAAAATCAACGTTCGTATTTAATAAGAATCTTGTTTTCCTAACATTATCAGTATCTGAAGGACAATCTAGGTGCTTCGAGACTCCCCGTGGTCATTATCTCAGTGAAGGCTAAATGGAGTTACCAACTCTTCTGCAACATCTCTCTTTTTACTAAGCTCAACAGCTTAACACATTCAACAACAGATCCAAAACAAAGATTGCCGAAGGTGCATAGAAACTTGTTTCAGTCAGAGCACAAAACAGTGGGATGTATTTGGCAGGTTTTAATCCAGAACTAAGTCCCTTCCAAAGAAATCAGACAGTTCAATGCCCCTTTTGTATCTCCCAGCCTGTACAGCTTACCATTTGACCACCTGCCTTAGTGAGAGTTATTGCAATACTGGGGATGGGGACATGGGGGATTTGTGAGCGATGAACAGAGAAAAGGTTTTAACAGCTAGAGATAAAATTCAAGCAAGCTCATTTAACTGTTGGGAGTGGAACTTAAATGGTCGATATCAAACATCCCTCATTTTGTTGCCTCCTACAAAACACCTACAAGGTGCTCAGCAATCTGGCACATTTTGCTGTACCTGCTAACCTCAATGAAAACTGTGTAGAGCTCCAAAATATACTATAAGACTTGGGGACCACAGTCATGCCACTTTGATGTATGGGTTTACATTAGGCAAACAGGACAGAAAAGTTTAGCTACAAGTTAAAAAAAAAGATCATTTCCCATGTTCTCCCAGTGTGCAGAACTGCCTTGGACTATAAGACTGCAGAAGGCAGCACAAGGCGAGGTACAACAGGTAGTTCCCACTCACTGATGTTGGTGTGTGCACACATCTGTAAAAAGCAAAACAAATTTCCAATTCACCTAGCATACACACTGTGAGCTAGACAGCAAATGTGTGGGTATAAATTCCACCTTGACCTTTGGTCAGAAGCAATATTTTATGTCTGACGTTGCCCCGGAATAAAAAATATCTGCAAAAGAAAAACAAAAAAAATGAAAAGAAGAGAAAAGAAAAAGCTGTTAATCCTTTCTGAAATTCCCTGACATTTGCCTTTGTGACCCTTTGTTTTAGTTAATTCCAGATTGTGAAGGTCACATAAACAAGCTATTTTCAAAAACAGAAACACTCAGCTTTATTTCCGTGGCTGAATCCTTGATCATGTACTCTGCGATGAGAAAAGGTAGAGAAAGATCTAATCAGATCTTATCAATTTATGTATTGCAGTCAAATGCCTTGAAACAAATCTCAATTTGCATATATTCTATTCTTCTAGCGTTTTATAAATGCAAATAAAACATCATCATTTGGGAAATAAAAGCAGATCAACAAATACACTCTTGGGAAAGCCAAGTAGTTGTGCTGCCAACTCCTTCTCTATGCCTGAATATATATTCGCCTTTCAGACAGACACGGTGGATAGAATTTTTCCAAGCCCATCTAGGACACATTCATTTAGTTTCAGGATCAGCTGTAGAGAATATTGAGAAGCTTCCAGTAAGATCTAGCAAACAAAATGTGTCTTCAGATCTCAACTGTATTGCTTGTTACCTTTGAAATTTTGTTCTAATCTAACAAAATTTGTCCTGGGTAACAAAAAGAACGTGTGGATAAGACAGATAAAAGAATATAAAACACAGTATCATATACAAAATACGTGACAAGGAATTTCTTACGGGCTTGTAACTGATACAGCAGACACAGGCAATAATGCCCTTGCATCCCACAGCCAGATATCATTTTTTGGACACTACAGAAATGGTATTTATTAATATTACAACTGCCACAAGCAAGTGTAGCAACAAGTATGTTTTGTTCTTTCATGCAATGACTTGCATGAGATGTCACAAACTATTCCAATTATTTGCACAGCAAGGACAGGAAAGTGGGGAGTTGTTATGGTTTCTGGAATATCTGTGGGATAAAGACAAAACAGGCACTATAGGAGCAGTTGACAGGGACTACGTCAGTAATTATACAAATATGTTGTTGATAAGCAGAGACAGATGGGTGTAGAGAACATGCTCACTCTTGATGTGTCTGCTTCTCAAATCTTTCAAAGGCCAAAATGAAAGTGGAAGTGATCTAAATTGCCCTGCTCTTATCTCTCTGTCCCCAGTGACATTTTGGAGCCCTGTGCTGAACTAAGCAGCTTGCCACAAATTGTACCTGGGCACATCTCCACAGCAGAGAGAATGCGAAAAAGCACTTAACATTGACCTATTTGTGCTTCCATTTTAATCAACTGGAAAACACAGGCTGGTCAAAACTGAAAGTCTTACCTGTATGCATTAATGTAAGAAAAAGTTAGATGTGAGCAGGAAATACTGATAACTCTTAAGGCTCCACTCTCCCCAGAAAGACATGACCATCTGCAGTTCTCATTTGGCTTAGCAAAGAGAGATTAGGATTGGACAGCAGAGAAAGAACAGATACACAGAGTAACAGACTCTTGAGGAAATACGTGTGCTAAAACAGGTGTATTGAAGCACCCTTCTGTGTGCTGCAGAGCAAATAAGTTTTGTGCCAAAGCTGCTACCTTTACACCAAGTAAGAGGGGTACAGTGATAATTAAGATGCAAAGTGCATATTTGAAATGTAACTGCTTTAATGTTTTTAAGAAAAATCCTGACTTGAGTAGCAATCACTTGATTGGTTAAGGATGACTTTTTATTTTCAAGAAAGGCTTTAAACTTTCTTTGCCACAAACCCCCACCCCCTCCCTTTCTATGCTGTACAGTATGCAATTTTGGTTTCCTGCTGAATTCACACACAAAAGTGTTTGCTTATATATTTCAAGATCTCAATCAATCATGTTGTCAAAACAGTCTTTTTGTATCATCTACCTACCACCACTTGTCATTAGAGATGTTTAAAGCTGTACTGCTGCAGAGTTTGATTTACACTCTGACATCTCCCACACTGAGCTTATTATAATTGTCTATAAACTGCCCTTTTACAAGCTTTAATTAGGAAATAACAAATGGTTCAGGAGCATGCTGTTAGGCAGTGTAATCTTTGTAAATTCAGTATTTCCACTGTACCCTACTGATCACAATGTCACACTATGCAACAATCACGTTGATTTCAAAATTTTTACTTTAACATTTAAATCTCTTCATGACCTTTTCCTTTCTATTCCTCCTTCTCTTCTGCTTTACAGCTTCATGAATTGTTCTACGTGCAATATTTCAGAGCTGAAACAGGACTGAGCTAAAAATAAGTATCGGACAATCAAAAAACGTTTATTTTATTAAAGGCCCACTGGAGAGATGACTTTCTTGGTTACACACAACACAGTCTGCATTCTAATATAACGGTATAGCCTTACAATTTTACTGAAGACTTTAATAAAAAGTCGGAGATGAATTATATTTTTCACTGGCTTGGAGTCACCAATTCTAGAAAGGGTTATATAGTTCAATTAACTAGTCACCACATTGCCAGAGCTTATTTTATACAGCACAATTAACACAGGGAAAATGCATCTATACCAACTGCTGCAGACCACCATATCACATCGACCAAGGTGTGAAGAGAGAATCATTCAGACGACAAAATAAAAGAAGTTCTAAAGGTCAAACATGAACACAAGCTTTTGCGTGCTTATCTTCACACCTATTGTTTGCAAAACTGTTTTTCATGTTTATAAATATGATAGTTTATTTAGAGAAAAAGATCTGAATTGTATTGATATAAACAGTCCAGCATGAGCCATTTACTTGAACTTCACAAAAGCGTATTTTAGTATTTATGAGGAATAGTCACAGTCTCGTCCATTTGCAATCAATCACTGCTGTTTTGCAGCAGAACAAAGACTTCTGAACAGATTCATCACTACAATTGTCTATCTAACAACAATTCTATTCTAAAATCGTGTTTCCACTGCACAGCACTGACTGTAGCAACAAAAGGTTTGAATGAACTCAAGATATTTCTTGAACTTGCTCAGCTGCTCTTTCTCATCTGAGAATGGGTTATTGTTCAGGTTTGTAGTCCCCTTCAGAGAATAGTCAGAATACTTCAAATCACAGTTAACAATGTTTTGGTACTAAAACCAGCAGAGGAACGTACTCATAATTCAAGAGTCTACTCCACAGTATTTCACAATCTCTAGTTACTATTTCTTTTGTATGAAGTTTCTGCATAGGTTAAAGTCCAATTAAATATGATGGCCTGCGCTGTCTAGTTGGCATGGCATCTCCAATGACATCTATATCCATGACAGGCACCTGACAGTCCATTTGGAAAGGAAACTAGAGAAAGAATTAGGAGTTCTAATATTCTGAGTAGTTGGTATTTTGAGTCAAACTCAGAGTCAGTGAAGGCATAAGAATCAGTGTGTGCATATTCATGGAGAGGTCTAAGAACAGCAAGAAGAACACATGGCAATGAATAACTTTAAAAATTCCATATTGTCTTTTATAGCCATATTCACACAAGGGAGAGAAGTGTATGCATTACGCACAGACAACCTGTTGAGATAAACATGCTGAAGCAGCAGCATGCCTTGTCAACGCCTGACAAGGTGGGATGCTCCTCTGTGTGATAACTGACACCATTTTCCTCAATGAAGATGAAGACATGTCTTGGGGTCTGTTCAAAAGCCTAAAATCTATCTCTGTAATGGGCATTTTGCTGAGTTTATTCTCTGACTTTCATACAGAAAAAAAAAAATGTTAAATCTCCATGTAGAATTACCAGCACAATACTTCATTAAACCCACCATACAGCACTTTCTTCTCTAATATACAAATCTGCATTTGTTTGATGCATGGAGATAGATGCATTGTTATAGAGCAGTGTACTGGAGAGTGCTGTTGATCAAACTAAGGCTAACCTGTTGAAAATTGTATTTCTGCTTTGTTAGCTCCAATCATTCATCAAGCTGCACAGAAATCCAATGTACATCTTTCTCAGAGGGTTGTTCAGGGAACAGAATACATAGCGTGTTTTAAAAACTGATATATTTTGTTTTAATAAAATGTTTTCCTTTGCATACATAGACTGATACATTCTGTCAAAATGTGTTAGATCCCTAGATAACTGCATAACACCAGAGTATTATTTGACATATTTTTGAAGTCTATTTTTACTTATTTTTGTCTATTATTTTATTTATGTTTGGCGCTAGGCTTTATTTTATTTATTCACATTTGTTACTTTCAAAGCTTAGTCCTCACATTTCATCTGTACATACTGTATGCTTTTGGCATGCTCAGAGGGAAACAGTTGGGACTGGTACATGTAAAACTTGTGCTAGCCTCAGCATCCTGCAGGACACAGATCTGAAGCAGTGTAATAGAGTTAGGTTGAGACAGGGCCGGATTCAGCTGTGTGCTGACTTCCTAAGGATGGTAGTTTTCCACTTTCAAGGAATGTCTTTATATTGTAGATGTAAAGTATTCATTTCCATTTCTTCTAGATCTGACTCAAACTCAAGTTTAATTGTAAGGCCTGTTTTAAATCCTGCTTATCCTGCTCTAGTTTATCATGTGATACAACATCTAAATAATATGCAAAATAAGTATGAGCATCTCAGCAATGAGCTACTGTATTTCAAAATGAAGTGAAACAATGCAGAAAATATTTATAACCAATAGTTCAAGTTATAAAAATTTAAAAAAATTCTAATAAATTACTGATTAGTTGCCATTCTTTGCATCTCTGTATTCAGTATAATGTTTTGCCAGACTGTTTGCCAAGGCAAAAATGCAGTTCAACTCTATTAATTATTTCCCAATTGATCTGAATCTCTAGGAGTGCCTATATAAAGGCTGCAGGCAGCAAATCACAGAAGCATGGAACATCCCTCCCTTTTACCACCAGAGTAATTTTGTTCTGGTCTGTTTTGGCAGACAGATTCTGATAGTGACCACCATTTTCTAAATATTTTGCTTAATCCTCATTACAGTTCCTATTTATATGTATCTTTATACCCTTCCCTTCTTTTCCCTTCCCCTTTCTTCCCTTTTCCCTTTCCTCTTCTTTTCCTTTTCTAAAAAGATTTCTTACTCCAGAAGCTACACTTCGCAAAGATCAAGAGGCACAATTTTATATCATTTGGATCCTGCTACGTCAGCTTAACGGGCTACCAATGACCCAGGCCTGAAAAGAGCAGCACAATGAGATTGTTACATGAAGTCCAAGTCAAGTGTAACAAACTCAGATGAGTCTCTAGGAGCATTCAGATGCATATGCTAGTTATGCTAGTTTAAATGTCCAGCTTAACCCAAACAGGATACCATTTGCACATTTTTGTAGATCTCTTTATAAGAATATTCCAGTAATTTGCAGTGAGAAAACCTATTTTTAACAACTAAACAAACTAAACAAAGAAGAATCTGAAGAAATTTTTTTTCTCTCTAGTATTCAGCTGCTTCTACTTACTTGGAATTCATCCTCAGTTCTTCAAAATCCTTTTGTTATAGGTGAACAATGATAGCTTGACAATGCAGTTATTTCTGCAATATATTACAATAACAGCACATTTTTCCCCATGAATGCATGTATATCCAAAAAGTCCTAAATGAAGTTTCTCTGTGATGAAGGTGCACAGATTGAACTATACATCAGCTGCAAGTCTTCTCCTGACAAACGCAAGACAAATGTTCTGGTTTCATAACATACAATAGCTGTCATAGATGTAATGTCTGCACAGAATACTTGAGACATTTACACTACTGTTCACTACTTGAGATGTACTGTTTGTTTATTGTCACGTTTATGTGAAATAGAAGCTTTTGTAGGTAAAGAACTTCCTGCCATTTGGAAACTGTACGCTAGAGAACAGATGCACAAGCCCATTCCCTCTGTGGATGCTTTTAAGTCTATCAAAAAGTCTGTCTGCAAATTCAATTTTCTGAAAGATGGTGAAAGTAGAATAGCACCAAAATATGACGAAGTCTCTGAAAACAATGACAATTCAATGGATTAAAATAAAGAGAAAGGAGCAAGGATGATATTTTCCTGTGATCTCTGTTTTCTTCCCTTGTTTTCCCATTCTGCTGTGCAGTCACAAGCACAAGTACATACAGTTCTAATTGGAGTTGGAAACCTTCATGGGGAAGAAAAGCTGTGCCAAATGACACCACAGAGCTCCAGATCTGTAAGGCTAAATGCCCCCATGCAGTCATAGTTAGATATGTCTGCAGAGCCAGAGAGGGATGCGAGCTCACTGCTTGTGAGCAGAGAAAAGCCACATAGCAGTGACATTAAGCTCAAGTTAATAAGACCTGCTGGGAGGTATTTGCTGCAAAGTAAAAGGCAGACGGGCTCGCTCTTCCTGGTTCCAGTCTGTTTGTTCTGTGTTGACTTTATGAGCATTTTCAAAGAAGCATAGAAATCTTGGTGGGCCACAAAAGGAAATCATACAGTAACTGAACACCGAGAGGCTGTAAGGAGCAGGACCAAAGTCCTAAATGAGTGACAAATAACCACTGAGAATGAGTGGAAGGTTCTAAAATGTCAGGATGTTGAAAACTAAGTGGATTACAGAGCCCATCAGTTTTGATAAATAGCTCTGTTGAAATAAAGCAGTAATACCCTACTGGATAAAGCACCAGTTGCTCTTCAGCTGAACAAACAGGTCAAGCACACGTCCAGGCAAATATCTGCTCTTCAGCATTAAAGAGAGCATTGCAACTCCATTTCTCCTCTCTGCCACTTTGCTTTTGGATCCACTCTGACTTGTGTTGTACTTATGAGGATTTAAATAGGATGTATCAGAGCTGGAAGGGCTGTTCCCATTACTTCATCTCAGTAATGTGGGTATACCTCCCTCACAGCTAGGCTGTGTAGGAGTCACTCCTGAAGGATATTTACCCCTTGCACAAGGAACACAATCCTGATGCCATTCATAAAGCAATTATACCAGTTCATTAAATAATACAAATCCAGAGGACTCACCAATTCTGTGAGTTAGCACTCGTGACCTATTTACCCTGCAAACATTTCTAATCCTTTTATGGCTGGCTAATGATCTTTGCTATTTGTCTGTGCTTTCTGCAAATAACACAGCTATGGTAGGTAAGATTTATAGGAGCACATAATATTTTGTATTTATAGCATAACTTCCATCCTGAGATATTTCAGAATATTAAAGTAAATTATAGACTGGAGAAAGATTATTCATTCTACCCCCATAGCCAACACTGTTCTATGTTGGGATGAACTAACTGTTATTTCAAAGATCACAGCACACCTGGTTTGCAGAAAAAGCTTCCTGATGTGACTGCTAACCTAACTGCAGGCTAATAGCAACGCTCATGTTTTGGGTAGAGAGCTTTCTATCAGGTCTTACTAGGGAAGTCCAAAATCATCTCTCACAGGCTGCTAAATGCCAGTTGGTAGGGGGCTTTTTGTTTATTTGTTTGCCTTTTGGGTGAGGAAAGACTTTCGCCTACTTGAGCTAGACGCAGAACTGTCAACAGCTCCACAATTCCTGTGAAAACCGCAGAGATGTCCAGATCCTGGAAAGTATTTAAAATTAATATTTGAAACCATCTGGTCAAGCAAAATATACTGAAAATTGACAAAACACAACAGGCAGGAGACAGAGGTGTAACTGATTTAATTTTAATGCACACATAGAGGCATGGCTAGGAAAACCAGGAACTTAATTCCTTGGTTTCAAACTTTCCACGACTCTGTGAGAATAACTACAAACAATACTGTCTAAAAATGCTTTGAGCAAAAGCCTTAATGTTCCAAATGATCCTGCAAATCTCATTTCTGTATGCTTTTTAAGTTGTTTAGTTCTGAATCAGCAGTCTAAAAGTGTGTTTAAACTCTGCAGGTAACCATTTCCCATGGAACAAATAGGGAGGAAATCAGGTTATAGCGAGGGCACCCAGCAGGACTCTTCTACTGTCTACTCAGTGTCAATGTAAACTGATTCCTTCAAGAAAGACACTCAGGGAGAAGTGAACAGATTGCGGGAAACATGTTCTGCATACAAGAAAGAGCAAAGAGAGAGAACAGGATACTATAATTATGTTCAGGAAGAAAAAGAAGAATCAGTCAGGATAGTAACAGAATAACAATATCTCAGGGGGTGAGAGCTGCACAAACCAGGTTGACTTGCAACAGCACAAAGCAGGTATTAGAAGAGGATTCTCTTGCTTCTGTTTTCACTAGTTCTTTCATACAAAATAACTGTCACATTTTAAGTTTCTGATGGTTTCTTTACCACTGTTCAGGTCAATAAGAAGACCATGTTTGCCAACCATTCAGTTATGAACTTAATAAGAAACATACTACAGAGAGTTATAAATGTTTATGTATTAAAATATATGTATGCAAAAATCACACAAAAAAACAAACAAACACTTTTAGACTGACAAAAAATTGACTATGATAGCTGAAAAAATGAGAAAACTTGCAGCAATAAGCACAGAAAAACACCTAGAAGCTAAGTAGGCACAAATGCTAAATGTAGACAGCCTAATAGTTCTCCGCATGTAACCCTTCCTGAGCTATCTGCTGGCCATCAAGAACAGCATCTCCCCAGGTACAGTGTTAATAACATATCATGTCACACACTACAGAAAGCGTGAGTGTAATCAAAGCAGAATGCTATTGGAGATGCTTCACTGATGCAGTATCCAGCTGTTCAAATCGGATTCAAATAGTTCTAACAGTGATCTAGCTAAACAGAACACATTTAGGTTAACAAAAAAATGTACGTAGTCTACATTAGTGAGTGGTACGAGGTATCATTGCTTTTGACACCAACTCTTATTATTTTGCATCTCTGTACTATAGACTTGTTAAAGAAACTTCCAAAGCGATGCACAGCTGACAGGCATAATCCATCAGAAATGCTCCTGCAGCAAACCAGCTTCCTTGAATGCTGCAGCAGCACCTGGAGGAGAGGGTTCTGCACTCACAAAGACCAAGATTTGAACCACCATGATCTCACCTGTACCAGCGAAGTGAGATCAGCCTAAGGGTAAAGGAAAATTAATATACTCTTCTCTAATTTCAAATCCACTTGACTATTGTGGGTTTGAAATTTCAACTCCTGATATGTTTTCCTTTTAGTAGAGACAATTCAACTAAAGAACAGAGGCTGAAAAGTATCTGAGGGAAAAACATGGTAAAAATGGAGCAGAGAAAAAAAAAACCTGATAAATAGAACATGCATTACATATAGTTGTACACACATATGTAAATCACAGAGCACTGCATTTATGAGGTGAATGACCTGGGCCAGTTGAGGACTCTGGATTTCATTTTTCCTTTCTTGCATCTGCACAAGAAAAAGAAACTTTTAAACTGATATATCCTTGAAACAAAAACAAGTCTTCCATAACAGGTAAAAATCTAGTTGGAGTAGTTCTTGAACCTTAAAACAGACGACCTCTCCTTGTCCAGTTTAAATAATCAGTACTCCTGTGGCAAGGTCTGAGCTTTTGTTTATCTTCTGAATCTGCTGCCTCCCTTCTAAAATGCCTATGAACACAGCAACAGCATCAGCATAAAGCCAAATGATGGTTGGAGCTCTGTGCTGTGATACATATCAAGAAAACAAAACCTAATTTTAGACTGTGACAGAGTGAAAGCTGTGATTTTGCTAGTTTGAAGTTTTTGCTTTAGGAAAAGAGGACTGTGGCACAAAGTCTTCATTGGACACAATTCTGAGATTCTGGCATCTAACTCATGAAGCCAAATACCTCAAGGTATTGTGAGGACAACATGAAATAGAAAAAGAATGTACTAGAAAGTCAGTAAGGAGTGATGACTGCATAAATGCCACTCTGACTACAGATTCCTGTTAAGTCACACAAATTACAGAGGGTTTGCATGTTGCTGAAATGCTGAGAGTGGATACAGTAAGCACGAGTAGCCTTGACATAATACGAATTGGAGATTTCTAAATTGGAAAGTTGAGGAGCTAATGAAGTCAGAGTAAACACGAGCACTCTTCATTGCTGAAAAAGTGGTTGACAAAATTAGGGAGCAAATGAAACACCCTGAAGTAGCTAGTGATTACAGAAGTTTACAGGTGATAAGTATGAAGCTCAGTCACAAAAAGCCAGCAACAGAAGGATCTCCAGTACTGCAACTACTGAAAATGTAACTGTGGAAGTGGTATGTATAACAAAGAAACAAAAAAAGTGGTAACCATGACATGCAGAAAGGTTCTGTAATAGTAATACAGAAGAGGGAGTAATACAGAATAATTTCAAACAGCAATTTGCAGAAGCTGTGATGTGGGTGTGGGAAGGATTTTATAACAAGTCTGCTAGAGGTACATATTTTTGGTTTTAAGACTAAGCTAATTAGACATTGAACTGTCATCTAGAAAAAAGGTTAAGCGTCAGCTGTTAAGAAAGAACAGGGCACTCAAGGTGAACATATCACAGGTCTGTGAGTTGCAATAAAAGATAAAAGATGGATGATGGAAGACTGGCTTAAAATTTTAGGGACAGAAAGAGCATATGAAAATTTCTCCAATGTTCTTGCTGGAAACACGTGGTGCTCATATCACTCACAGAGTGTATCTTACTGATGCACTTTTAAAAACAACATGGTACAATAGCTGACTTTTGATGGAAATGTTTTCTAATGATCGAATACATTTGAAAATATCCACATAAGTCAGAAGGATTTTATCTTGTAAAATGCAGTTGGTTTGCTTTCCTGCTTATTATGACATGATTTCCTGGAATAATGATTTCAATAAAATATTCATCAAGACCTCTGGAGCCTCAGTTCCAAAGCAGAAGGGGATATGAATGCTACATAGAAGAGAATTATTCTGGGTAACACTCCATTCCATACATAATAATCACTTCTTCCTAAATAATTTTCACCAGCAAATTACTACTCTTATGGAAATGGAATTAGACATCTTTTTCTTTGCAGTCATAAAGGCACACTAGCAGGGAGAGCCTCAGTGGAAACTCAGCACTGTACAAACATCAGAAATAAACACAGACATGAAACAGTTCTCTGCCTTATGTGATCACTCAATTTACCCCAGCTACTGATCATGCTTCCGGGCAGTGTCATTTTGTGACGAGTGTCTTCATCATCTCCTACAAGCATGTTGCACTAGCTGCTGTAGGGTATACTTCAGCTCTTTCCTCGAGTCCAGAGGAGGGCTCTATTATTGCTGCTTTTACATCTTTCACTCAGACACTATGGTATTTCATACTATGTAAATTTATTAGAAATATTGGCACTTGTAAAACCCAATAAAGATTATCAAAATGTCACAGTACAATAAATAAATGTTTCAACAAGCTCGGTGAGATTGCCTGTATATTTAAAAAAAAATGTTTCAACATCCTTTTCTTAAGTATCATTTTACTAAGTATATGTATACATAATTCATTTCATCTAAACACATATTGGTCATTGAAATGCAATTTGACTTTATTTTGAGAGCTTAAGTGGACTTAGAAGTTCTCTTCTTGATACGTTGCTGCCAAAATTACAGACACTAAATTTCACTAAATATAAACACTTCTGTATTTTTTTTTTCCTAGGAATATTGAAAAACTATTAACAATTTATTTTTAAGTGACAGATCCATTTTGTAGTGGAATAGGAAAATCCAGGCTGTAAGGGAACTCAGGCTGTGCCTAGCCCAAACTCCTGTCCAAAGAAGGGGTGGCTAATGAGATCATCCCAGATTGCTCAGCATCTAGATTACTCAGCCTCTCCAGACGGAGCTCACACAATATTTCTGAGTGTCCAGCTGTATTGACTGTCCCAGTGGTAAAAAAGATTTTCCTTACATCCAGTCAGAGCCATTGTTCACTGTCTCCATATTCCAACCAGGCACCACCGTGCAGAGATGCAAAATGTTGGAAGGCTGCTGTTAGGTTCCCATCTTTAGATCTTCCCTTCTGCAGGATCAACAAGCCAACTGCTCTTTGTCTCTGCACAGAACACATGCTCCTGTCCCTGTACCAATGTGGCAGCCCTCTGATGAGTTCAATCAGGGTAATCAGTGCTTTTTTTGTACCGGTGTGGGGAGCAAAACTGGACACATAATCTATATGTGGTCTACCAACTGCTGAATAAGAGGCGGAGCAGTATTTTCCTCAGGGAATAACGAATTATTTATGTTGGAAAAAATCCTCAAACTCTCTATGATCATCTTGTCCAGCCATAAACCTACTCCCACCATGCCCACTGATCATGTCCCTCGGTGCCACATCTCCATGTTTCTTGAACACCTCCAGGGATAGTGACTTCACCACTTCCTTGGGCAGTCTGTTTGAATATTTGACCATTGTTTCAGAGAATAAATTTTTCCTAATATCCAACCCGAACCTCCTTAGGTACAACTTGAGGCCATTACCTCTTGTCATGTTGTTACCTGGGAAAAGATACTGTCCTCCACCTTGTGACAACCTCCATTCAGGTAGAGAGAGACATGGTCTTCACTGAACCTGAAATTGTATTTTCAGTAAATGTTTGTAACTTGAATTTTCCTATGAGAACATGGGCTAACATTTGCGTGACTTCTGCCAGCTGCTTATTGAATGCTTCATCTACCTCTTCATCCTTGTTGGTTGATCTATAACAGACTCCCACAAGGATGTCAGCTTTGTTGGCCTTTCCCCTAATCCTTACCCATAAGGAATCAACCTTATTGCTACCAGCACTGAGCTCTACAACACTGATGCACTCCCTGATGCACTGATGCACTCATCTCACTGCCTCTCCTTCCTTGCCTATCCCTTCTGAAGAGCTTACAGCCATCAGTTGCAGCACTTCAGCCATGAATGTGATTCAACTGTGTTTCATTGATGGCAACTATTTTATAGCTTTTCTGCTGCACAACAGCTTCTAGAGCCTCCTATTTATTGCCCATGCTGTGCACACTGCTGTAGATGCACTTCAGCACTGAGATACTGGTCTCAGCCCCAGACCCAGCATGCTGCCTCTAGACTCATGTCTAGAAAGCCTGGGAACTGGCCATGCTCCTGTTCCCACAGCCGAGGTTGCTGCTGGCCATCTTTACAAATAGGATATGCTACTGGTTCATTTTCAACTTGCTGCCAGAAACAACTCCCGTTTCTTCTCAGCAGAGCTGCTTAACTCCCATACACAAAGCTTTGCATCAGTCCTTCGCGAATTTTGTAAGGTTCCTGTCAGCCCATTCCTCAGTCTGTCAGGTATCCCTGAATAGCACTGTGTATTGACCAGTCCCTCAAAACTGGTGTCACTAAAAATTTGATGAGAGGGAGGTCTTATAACATACAGACAGTTATATTGCATATTAGACCCACGCAGAGCTCAAGTAGGAGTCTCACAGTATCTGAAGCAGTGTGCAAAATCTTTCTAAACAGGGTAAAAGCAAGTGAAAATAGAAACCTAAAGACAAGTTAAATATTTTCCTATGAAAGTGTTAGAAATTACAATATGATTATAAAACACAAAGTACACACATTTGGGGTGTGATATTCCTATGCAGTATTTCTAGAGCAACAAACTCAGTGAAACCTGGAAAATGACTAGATGCATAAAATATCAAGCAGCAAAGTCAGTTAAGTGACAGGTAAATTAAAGCACAACAAAACAAGGACACTGATTTAGTTCAAAATTCTATGTCTACAGCAAGAATTATATAAATAAATTGGCAGGCAGGCACGGAGAATTCACAGAAAATAGCAAAAGCAGCAAAGAATTATGAGTTTGTGAGTTGTTATTACAACTCTCTGAGACATTTTTTGATCTTCCTCAGACTATTTATATTAGGGAAATCTCTGATGCAAGCAACAGAACTCTGACCACGCATAACTATTAACTATTTGGTTGTGCAATCTTTGGAAACAGTAGTCTGTAATGCAATGAACAGCAGATGTTCTGACTTTGAGATGTGTTATCCAGTTTATGGCTCCATGGGTTATGCCTGACCTTCCAGGGCAGGTCTCTGGCCCTGTGACATCCTTTTTCCTGAAGACTTCACAAACAGAGGCAGACAGCAGGGTGGCGATATGACTGATTTATTTTCATGGGTCAGAAGTTGCTCCCAACAACTTTCCCTCCTCCAGAACAGGCAGTCATGATAGAAACCCCTGTATGAACCAAGCTGTGGGTAATGCCGCTGCACTGCTATTATGCCTGGGGAAAGGGCTGTCATAGAAGACCCTTGGGGTGGCTCCATACTAGGTTATTCCTCCTGCTTCAGTAAGAGAGACTGAAAGAACTAGCAGGACTCTTGGCTTAATAGCTAATGCTGATACCTGAACATAGATTAAAAAATAAAGGGGGAAAATGAAAAGGAAAAAAAGAAGAAAAAAGTCTAAGCACCTGCAAGATCAAAATCATGATGAATGTAATATTGTTCCTAAAATTATGGAATTAAAGCTTTTTCTACAGAAGTAATCGGGTACACAAAAACATTACACAAAAACACCAAATCAGAGAATGAAAGGACATCTTGGCCGAAATTAATCCCATTCTCAGTAGAGGCAAAATAACATTGTGCTAATTCTCAGACCCAGGTGTGTAACGTTCATTACAAGTGGCTTAACCTACAAGGTATAATCTTACACTGTAATAAACCAGGAATTTCCTCACAATTATCCCACAGCAGTCAAAGAGGGAAGAGTGAAATTCCTAGCTGAGCATCAGCAATTCTTTAAACAGTGCAAACTGTGCTCCTTGTTATAGTCCAAACATCATTTAACTATCTTAACAGCACAGAACATGTGGCAGTTACTGACCAGAATCTCCAATTCAGTTCCCTGAGGTGCAGAAATGCCAGGCAGAAACCCAGGGAGAATCTGACTTCTGACAGTACTAAGTATGCAGCACTCCGCCCAGGATCCTAACGATTTTTGAGAGCTTCTGTGAGGAATGACTTGAATAAGAGTATGAGGAATTTGGTACCTTGAAGAAACAAGCCTACTTTAAAAGGTAAATTCTGTGCACTTTGCATACACAGAACTCCCTCAGACAGGTTTCAAACGAGCCCTGCTGTTACTGCATTCACACTGCTCTATTCACAGTAAGAAAAAAAGTAATGTAAACATGAAAGATCTTTAGAAAGTGTACTTCCTTGGAGATTTTTCCTCTTTATGTTTCAGCCTCTTGTTCCATTTCCACTAAGCTTGTTTTTTTTGTTTTCTTTGCTGAAAGAAGTTTAAGGCTGATTGCTTCAAAGAATGCCAATAATCACATATCACTATCCACAATATCTCACAGGAAGCCCCTGTGTCTGTGACTGCACTGCCTTTGTCAATGTTTTAGATCAGAATAGCATGAAACTGCTGCTTCACAAGTTCACAGAGGTTAGTCCTCTTGTGAGTTTGTATGAAACAGCTAGTAAAAAGTCACTATTATCTGAATCCAAATACACAAAATAACCTTAAGTGGCTACTATTTTACTGATAGTCTGCAAGCCTTCATTGTGTAATTTACTGAATCCAGCCACTAATGACAACATGAGCTGGAACTGTGAGAGTAGTCCTTTTCAGATCTGTGTGTCTACAAATTGCCTGAAAATTGCAAGCACAGTAGAGGGAGGAAAAATAAACAACTTCCTCCTTCCCAAAATAAACAGGCTGTAGTTCTGAGAAGCCCGTTCAGAACAATGCTGCTCCACCCAACTGAATAGATTTCCATTCTTGTGTGTGAATCTACCAGGGCATGTTCCAGAGAAATTACAGATGTAGCTCCAGATAAAACAGAGAAAATCACAAAAAGTGGTGGTATTTCTTTTGTGTGCTGCACATCAGTGTTAATATGCAAGATCAAAACTACAGGTGTTAATATGCAAGATCAAAACTACAGGAAATGCAGTATATAAGTTACGGCACCAGCATACATGGAGAGGCCCGATCCTTCCATCCGACAGATTCCAGAATACAGATATCATTTACACCAATTTGTGATAAGAAGTAAGTTGTTGTTTGCTGGTAGTGGGGATGGTTCCTTTGCCAGCAAAGCCGAATAAAAATGACCTAAGAATTAGAGTTCATAATGCCTCGTGAGAACCAAAGCAGATGTAAGTCAAGCAAGTGCAACCAACATGAAGGATCATGCTGAATTTCTTATCAGGAAGTTGTACCTAAAAGTTATGCAGAAGGAGGACTACTGCAAAATTTGTGCATAGAGCTTCATTTACTTTTGCCATGGGATACCCCGATTTCAATGAAAAGTTGCCACGAAACAGTAGAACTATGCTGGTTTTATTTGGATCTATGCAAACAAAAATAGTGACAACAACACAGGCAGATCTGACCTTTCGCCAGTGTAAAGCCAAAAACAAGATGAAAAGCTGCAAATGCCACAACTGTCTTTCAAAGCCCTGCCAGATGACATTGGATCCAAAGACTTTAGTCTTAGAAGCTTGGCTGCTTTCTCTGGTTACTTCACCTGGCCTAATAGAAGACACTACATCTTCAAGATTGTGCTTTTCTCATGTTCTTACACATCAGTCATGCCAGTACTGCTATGGTCAAGCAACAATCAAAGCACACAATAAATCCCAATTTAACTTTTCTTGCCCTCACTGCGCGTCCAAAAAAAAATTACAAACAGCTAGTTGGGCCTGGAGAGGAGCTCTTCTTCCACCTAAAGAATCCTCTCAGCAAATTACATGGCTACAACTGTCACAGCAGAAACAGCTGTTACCAACCGAAATCAGGTTGCAAGAGGTTGCAAGATCCTCCCACCTAATGTCAGCCACACATCATTTACAACTCTACTGCAACATAGAAAATCAAACAAGATTTGGGATATGTTTTACAAGTCTCTACAGCAGGCAGGTAGTCATCAATTACACTAAGCCATCATTTATATCACATCCTTTCTGTCAGTTAGGTTTATATTGCTGTTGATTCTGATCCACAGCAGTTACTCTTAGCTACGTGCTTGCCTCAAAACTCATTACTTCAAATTGTTAGATCACACTGTGGCCAGAAGTGGGAAGAGAGTTCATGCTGCTGAGTAATGAGGTCTGCATAGTCCATGCCACCCTTCTTGTGGCAAAGCCATTGGGGCCCTGCTGGATCCTTCCCTACAGAGAATTGTTGGCTGCCTGATCTCCTCAGGTCACACAGAGCCCAACGCACTACAGCTCTGTCACCACTCAGCACCACTTCCTTGGGTGCTTTTAGATCTCAAATTTTCTTCGATTTGCAACAGAGTTAAAAGAACAACAAAAATGGTGCCACAGCTGATTAAAATCTTACCCTCAACTTTTCCAATTACAAAATATTTAGAGCTAGTTCTGTCTGTATGTGCTTTCAGTACATGCCAATTCCACTTTAAAACAAGATCCATTATATCAACTACTGTTTGGGACCACTAGTCTTTCAAACTGATCTCAAAACACTCCCACAGTTGGAACAGGGCCTTGGTTTACTTCATTCCAGTGTAAAACTCTGATAACAAAAATCACATCATTGATTACCTGCCTCTTATTAGAGGGAGATTTTAAATACGGTACTTAATTTATGACATTTCTTGATGGAAAGAAAACAATGGCAAACATTGAGCATGATCATTAGTTTGCACTGCATATACAATTATCCCTCCATGTTAACACAATCATGACTATTCGAGAAAATGTATTGTTAAAATTCTACAGATGACAATATACAGGAAATATTTTAAATTCACTTTCCATGAGCTAATTTGAATTGAGTTGTTCAAATATTATTCATTTTAAACTCATCTTATTGGCAACAGAAACAATGCTATGTGACTTATTATTTTAGATTTCTGCATCTAATCAGTGCAGCTGGAAAAGTGAATATTGAACTAACAATTGATCATTAATTCATGACAAATGGTGCTGGATGAATCCACAGAGAAAAGGAACGTAATCACTCACTCTTCTGGCAAGTGAACATTCACTCTTCCAACCAACAGCTGAGAGGGCCAAAATCTGCCTAATAAATTTCAGACTACATTCATCTCTAAGTTTCAGATTAGTGCTGCCAAAGCAGACTTTCATATTTCAGCAAGATGGTCTGAAAAACCGTCTTACAGGTTCCAACACACAGTTCTGAAGAGTTCTTTGAAACATGAAGTACCTGATGCTACACAGGGGAGCAAAATTTCTTTCTGGTTCCTGTAATGCGTTGGCTTTGATCAACATTTCAGGATATTGCTCCTTTCTGTCTGAACACAACTCAATGCTACTAAACTTGTGCAAAGCTGTCGTGCTCTTTCTACCTACCACTACGATGCTGGAGATGGCAGCCACTCCTAAACACTCAGCCCTACCCCTGTGAGTTAGTATTTTGCTTTCCATTTGTAAGTTTTAGGTAAATTTTAAGTGCTTGTGTTAATCTAAGTTATTTTACTACAGTTACTTGCAAAACAATGTCACAAGCAGTAAAGAAGATGCACCAGAGGAGGTGAGGGCTGACACAGGCTGTTATCTTCTTCAGCTAAAAAAGCTGCAATTGGGAGAAAACATTGAAGTGGACCCTTAATGTTATAGCTATAACACTTATTTTTGGTAAAAGACTGCCCTTTTCTATGGATGTCACATTTATTCCTCATTAAGAGCATCCACATGGGAAATTACACATAGGATCACAGCAGTGAAGGTGCACTGATACAACCATATCAGTAAATTGCTTCATTTAGACAAACCGTACATTTTTTTTCCCTTAGTATATAATTCCCCTAAAATCACTGTATTATCAATTTTACTTCAGGGGAGAGGTAGCTAGAACAATTTGCAACTGAAGAGACTGTCTCAGCTAAAACACTACAAGCACGGCACGCTTTGCCAAAAAGGAGGTGTCTAGGGAACTTTTCCTCCAAAGTAGTTCTGAAACTGCACATCTCATTGCTACAGCGCAGAGAGAATTTCAGAAACAAAAAAAGAAGCAAACTCACAGTTGTACACATAGACACAAAAAGATATCTGGAATCCATCATTCTCCTCCTAATTGACAGCTAGTTAAAGCCAAATACTTTCTGATCCAGTTACATTTGTAGTTTTTGGATGTCTTTATTGGCATAAGACCTACAAACACCAGCCGGTCATAATTAGAAGTACGTGAACTGGATGAGATTCAGTTTGCCATTAACTTTCCGATACTTGTATTCAGCTGGCATAATGGCTTAGTGACTTAATCATGTACACCACAGCATGAAGCCGTGGAATTACAACCCTTCTTAAACCAGCAAGGCATTCTGCACTAAAGGAGATGCAAGTGTCTGGGCTTTATTCTGGCCTCGAGGAAAGGAGCAAATGAAAGACACTGGAACTTACTCAAAGCTATACTAGGAAACCATAGAATCCTTAATGTGAGGAAAGTTGTTTTGTGGTGGAATCTGTAACTCAGATACCCAATAAACATTAGCCTGGAGGGTATGTATGACTTAGGTTACACAATGGCAGCAGTGACTTCAAGCCAGTAGATCATGGGAGAGAACTGAGGGGTTGCGAGTATCCCAATCAGTCTGTTCAGTAACAGGTCAGCATGGTTCTGCCTTAAGGTGCTCAGATCACAGAAACCATTGCTCCTCTACCAACATACTGCAACAAAGTGCAGTGATGCCCGCACTTACTTTCCTGATGCATCGCCCATGGGGAAAAAGCTATTTACCCATCTTCTGCCTCTCCCCATTCAGACATTTTATAGCTCCTCCTGTACCTTGGGGAAATTGGGCTTCTCTGTTAGGAAGCTAAAGGAGAAAATTTTCAATGTGTAAAAGTTTTGTACTGTTACAACTTACAGCATCTAAACTTGCTGGTTAGCTTTTTTTTAAAAAAAAGAAGAAAAAAAAAAAGAGCAAAAAATTCCTAATTTAATCCATTGTTCATTAAAAAAAACACAAGTTCCAAGACAAGCTGTACTTCAAGGGTCCAGGGCACAGGCTGCATCCTGTTGTTGTGGCATTGTCACCTCTCCCTTGGCAATGGCACGTCTGTTCTGTTGACCACAGCGTTCAAAAAACTGATGCAAAGTTGACCCTTGCAGATTCTATCCTTGAGTTTATACATGAGCTGCTGGGAGCATTTTAATTCAAATAGTCCTATTTCTTTTCAGAAATGAAAAAGTGAAACATAATACAACTGCAGCTAAGCTGGCTGCACTCATCAAAGCCACCTACCATTTATTCTGAACAGAAAGGTATTCAGACCAAATCTTGCTCTCCTGTACACATTCTGAAAAAGCTTTACTGAAATGGTAAATGGGGGCACTGGTGCAAAACTCAGAAGGAAGTTCAAAACCGTTGCTCATTTAGGCTAGAACTGCATAAGCAGGTCTGGAAGGAACAGTCTAACCCTTAAGAAAACATTATAGTCCCTTATAAAAGACACTGCATTTATTGGCAAACCAGTGTTTCCCTCACTGTTAAAAATCAGGACATCATATTGCCTTTCTGCATTCTCACTAGCACATGCAAGCACACAAGTACACACAGACTTAACGCGTCGCTCACTTGCTGAGTAAAACATAAATTATTACTCATTATTTGTTTAACAGTGGTTTTTATGTCAATTGTTCCCACTAACAAATATTATTCTTGTTACTCCATCTTGATGAAGCTGAAAACAAACCATGCAGACTTCAAAATTGGAATTTTACAACTTTAACTCAGTTAAAATACTTCAAAAAGAAAAAAAAAAAGAGACATTCCAGAATATGACTGTATTTCTCCCAAGTAGGATTACAATTGTGCTCAGTCTATGGTAACAGTCTTACTGACTTCAGCTGGAAGATAACTGCACAAACATTGACTGCTTCTGAAAAGTCAATACTATTTATTTACAGGGTTTACTGCACCAGGTACCTGGGAGATTTGCACATGAAGGGAAGCAGCATCTGCCTACTTTTCTGTACTGTACTGGAAGAAATATCTGAGTTCCCTCCTGTAAAATATGAAATAAGTGGGAAGAAATCAAATGAGACACAAAGCAAAATCAGTGACCTGGAAAAGTAGACCCTGGTGAAGGGGTTAACGCATAGCATTGCTCTCACTACACGAGGTATGGCTGTATGCATCTGCTGTGCCCCTGAAGCCAGTCTTGCACAATAGCAGTGAATCTGTAGAGTGAGGCAGGCAGTACTGAGCTGTTTTATCCCCTGGCCACATGCTAGTGGCTTATCTGCCCCCAGGTTTCAGAAAGCTGCCCAGAGGAACAGGGGTATTTACCAATGACTGTGTTTAGATTTGTAGAAGTATATAAATAGCATGTATCTGCTTCCAGATAAACAACTCAAGTGCCTAAAAAGAAGAACTTATTCATTAATCTTTTCGGGTAAAAGTTTATACTCTATTCAGTTTAGTGAACATCTTACAAAGAGGCTCAGATGAGTGAATGCTGTAAGGAGCCAGATAAATACCAGAAGCAATGTAATGAAGTTACCATTTCCTGACCTCAGGAACCAACCATATTTGCTTGTAGCAGTGCTAGGTAATAATCCTCCATAACTGGTGGAGAGGGACACATTTGATACTCTGCCTGTCTGATCCACAATGATATAGTTTGCTTTCAGTGAGAAGTGAGAGCCCATTATGATGAAAGTGAACTGATCCCACCACTGTATTTAGGAAAAAAAAATAAAAATACTTTCAAGTAGCACGAAGCAACCGAGACAAATCACACGCGATCTAATGAGAAGGGCACTGGCATGTTTCCAGAGATCTGAATTCTTTTCTTGATTAAACACTAGGAGTGGACTGTTTTGCAAATATTTAATTTCCAAGCTTCTAATTGCAGTGGCTGAGTTTTCTCTCCTGAGAAAACAGGTGTTGACACAAGATCTGACAGATTCTAGCAACTGGCATTTGCTGGTCTCTATCTCAGCTTTACCGACACACCAAGAAAAAGGCATGATCCAACCTAAGAGACAAATATTTGGACTGCACATCAGAAAATTTTCTGATCTGTGTTTACACGGTCAACTATTCATAATCTGCTCAGTTCTTGCAAGGATAGAAGTTCCAGCACTGAAATTGCATTCTTCTGTCTGAGAAGAACTTCACACACGGGTCAGTTAATAGGAAGTAATTAAACACATCCACAATTAAATCCATTCAGTGAGAGGGATTTCATCTTCTGACCTTCCCTGGGCACATCAAAAGGGGAAAATGAAATGCACAGAAGAAAATATACATTAAAAAATATGCTGTATCAAGAAAAATACACAACAAAATCATCTGCCACAACATCTCTGAATTTATGATGCTTCCATTTCAGATGTAACCTACATATTTGAGTAAAGAAAAAAAATTACAGTTAAGAGTATATCTCCATTCAATTGCATGCCCTAATACTGATAACATTTTCATGCATTTGATGGAAACAAGATGGAAAAACAAGGAAAAATGTTACCTATCAAATACTGTTTTGCTGCACTGCCTACATGTAGCTAATTACAGATTTCCTGCCTTCATTCTAAAATCTCCTACTTTGTGGGTTTTATTCATTGTCCTTAATGCTATTTAAATATAGAGCTTTGTCTGAATTACCATTTTATTGTAGTGCTAAACTTGTGTTGAAACACGTTAATAGTACTGTGTTATCACATGTCAGTCAGTTCAGTCATTAATATATTTATCAACTATATTTAGTTTATTTCTATGTTATCTCTTTCCCTTTGTCTGCTTCCCTCCCCCCCCCTTCTCCAATTACTCGCTTATGCACTGGAGCTGTCGTAGTCTATCAGCAAAATACGTGCATTTTTTGTTTGAGTACTAATTTGGAAATGCACAGTATGTACCCATGTAATAGCCTATTGTTTATATCCCTACTGAGATGCTTCAGAAGTACATTTTTGGTACAAAGCTCTGTTGGCTGGCCACTGTATATACACAGTAAATCCATCCTTTGTTTATGCTTCGGCTGCAATAAAATACAAATCAGCTAAGTGTGCTTTACACTGCTAAAACACTCAATGTCTGGAGAACCTGCCTTCTCTCAATTTTCCTCTGATCTTGAAATGTTATTATGTATTGCCCCTCCACCCCCCTCATTAGATCAAGACAACTCTACTAATATAATCTAGAGCCTTTGATATCCTCAAATGAAAGATGATAGTATTTGACATCAAAGCATTACATGTCTGCATCACACAACTCAATTCTAAACAGCAGCACCCCATCAGCAAGTGCAGGCTGGAGCTGAAGGTTGACCAGCTCGGATGGAGGCTGTGCTGTCCCAGCAATACAGCTTGAGGGATCTGAGCTCACATCCCTGTCAATATTTCTTGAAACCAGCTATTGCAGAGCTACCGGAAGGTGTTTGAAATGGCACTGGGCCACATGGCATACGTATTAAAGAAGAGTACTTTTCATCTTTTTCAAACTATTCACTTTCATATTTAATTACGTGCTATGTAAATAAGAAATCAGTTCAATGTCTGTTGGTTTATTTGTTGCTTCTACATCACTCAAAGGCATGCCAAATTCAGAGGTGCATCTAGCCAGAAGGGACTTCTGAAAATGTCTGGTGTGACCTTTCATGTAACATGGAATCCAAATACAAGGGCACAGCAGTTAATATTACTTGCAACAGGGATGGATCCAGATGAATCAGTCTGAGCTGCACAGAACACATCCATTTTTAGCACTGTCAAGCAGTGTAAGTGGCACACAGCTATTCAGGTCCCTGTGGCGATTACCAGCGCTGATCTTTCTGGGTTTTACGGCACCGTTTGTGTTATCTTTACTCTTCTACGCATTTCAGGTTGTTAAATTCTGTTGATCCCATCACCTTCAGTAATGCAGAATACTTTGGTTCTATAATCACTAAAATGTGTGTAACAGGGAAGGGAGAGAGGAAGGCTTGAATACATGAAGTAGGCATGGTCCCAACAGACGGGCTGTGCCCATGCTACAGTAAAAGACAAAAATCCCCACAAGGTCAAAAACTCAGAAAATGTGGAAGAAAATGCATTTCAATACAAATCTGGCAGTCAATCTGCACTAACCAATTGAATTTGCTTGAGCACAGACAATCTGCTCAGGTGCATGGTTGTTACATCCAGGCATTGGTCCACCTTCCCATCTCCAACTCTTTTTCTTATCCACTTCCACAAAAAGGTAAAATGCGATTTCTCTGATAAAATGAATATAAACTTCCCCTTTGATCCCAGGAACATTTCCAACCCATTTAAAAACTCCGTACAATATATCCCTTGAAGCTCTGACAACAGAACAAGCACAGAAATCTAGGGACCCTCTTGGTAACATTGTTCCCAGAAGCAAGATCACTTTCCCACTTACTTTTCCTCATTCATCCAAAAGATTATGTTTCCTTTCAGCCACAGTTCTGAATTGAGAGCTCATGTTTACAGGCTTTCTTATGGCAGCCCCAGGAACTTTGCCTGAGTTCTTACTTTTGAAAACCTCAGATCCGTGAAGTCTATGCTCATTGATCCCAGACAAGTCACCTGGTACTGGTTTTGTTAGGCAGCCCTCGGCAATTGCGATCAGCTGAATAACACACTTGGATAACTCAATAATAACTTGTCTGCTCTTTTCCTACTACTCCAATAATATTTTCAAAGCCCGCAAATTCAGCAAAAGAATTCATGACATTAAATGACATTAAACGTTAGACCACAACTCAGTCTTCTTTACCCACCCTACAAAAGGAATTGTTTGCTGATTTCTCTCTTTTCTCTCTTCTGTGATCAACCAATGGATCAATTTTTAAAAGACACCCAGCTAAATCCAAGCTTTCAAATCAAAATGTCATGCAGTATTATGTTCAGAAGAAGTTCAAGCACACAACACCAGTTAATTTGCCTTTATCAACCTGTGCATAATCCACTTAAAAATAAGAGAAATGAAATGTCTATCCGACAAGGTCTGCATTTCCAAATAACTATGTCAGCATGAATTAACTGTTAGCTTTAATTGTTAATGAATCAAGTATCTTGTTATTTTATATAGAATATCAGGCCAATTTCATAGAATCATAGAATCACAGAAAGGCCAGGAGGGGACCTCAAGGATCATGAAGCTCCGACCCCCACTGTTGCAGGCAAGGCCACCAATCTTCCCATTTAATACCAGACCAGGCTGCCTAGGGCCCCATTTAAACTGGCCTTGAACACCTCCAGGGATGGGGCATCCACAATCTCTCTGGGCAGCTGTTCCAGCACCTCGCTATTCTCATAGTAAAGAACTTCCCCCTGACATCCAACCTAAATCTTCCCTCCTTCAACTTAAAACCATTTCCCCTTGTCCTGCTTTTATCCACCCTTTCAAAGAGTTGCAATTTACCTATAGCTTCCAGGTCATCCTTCTTTACCACTTTTGAATGGGACCAATGGAATGGAATCATTTGACAAATTCTGTGTTGTTGTTTCTTTGTTTCCAACAGTTTTTAAGCTATTAATTCAGAAAGCAACTTTTCTTTAAAACAAACAAACAAACAAACAAAAAAAAAAAATGAAAAGAAAAACAACATCAGTGCAATACAAAACACCTAGGACATTCCTCATTATGAAACATATCACATTTTTACTGCATTCTCCTTTCTTACACATGGCAAGCCTTCTATTTCAGCTACACCCACAATGTACAGGATGGATATCTCCACCCAATTCATCCCAAACGCTTATCAGATGTACTAAGAGAACATCTCACTCTTCCATTGCTTATGATGTTCTGACAGTCCACCTTTATTTCAAACCCTGCCATCTAATGAAGGCCTGTCTAGCTATTTCATTACTTTCTAGCACTGAGTATTTTCCCTTGATATTCCACTGAATCCTACAGTGAAATACCACAAAGATTAATTTGATTTTGGAGTCAGAAGACAGCAAGCACACTAGATTTTTGCTTTGAATGGAATCCCCTCTCTCAAGGAAGGAAGCTTATTGCCTTTAATGCTGCTTGAGTAGCAGACCTGCCAAGATCATCTCAGCTTACCTGAGAAAAAGTCAGGTCTCTGACAGGCAGGAGTGAGCAGATAATCAATAACAAAGCGGACACTGCTCAAGGAGGGAGGGAGACTCTTTACCTCAATAACAGGCTGCAAGACTACAGCATCCAGCAACAGAGAGAGCAAAAGGAGCGTACCTTTACTAACATAGGAATAATGAGCTTATATATAAACTAAGGAAATACAAACATCTCAGCCACATGAAAACAACTAAAACCAGGAATACTTTCAAATTGGCACAGCTAATACAATGGGATAAAGAGTACCCTTTGTTACCAAGCTCTGCACCACTTACAAATGCACAAACAACTTTATAGTGTGAGGAGGAAACAAAAAGCTATTGCTCTCTAGAGAGGATATTCATATACTGGCAGACACCTGAAAGGAAAGAGCAGCCCTCACAGTCACCTTGACACAGAATTTCTGCCTTTCAAGTTCATACTTCTGTCCCTTTTTCTAAGGGATCTCTTTGCAGAGTAGGAAAAATATCTGAGCTTTGCAGGTTGGCTTCTCTGGGAGAGGAAAGCTAATGGCACAGAGGCTGCTAATGCTCTTGTACTCAAAAATCCCCCAAACAATCCCATCTTCTGGGATTTTCAGCTCGCAGTTCTCAAGGAGCCACTGCAGACCCAGGACAGAGCTTAATATGTGGCAGACCAAACACTCTCTTACCTAACTCCTCCTATCCAGGTTCTTGCATAGCCAGAAGTTAATGGATTCTTATAGCAGGGCTAAACCAGCACACCACTAAGAAGGATGACACTTCCAGGATGACGAGGGTGAGACTGTTGGCTCTTGGCCTCAGTGCCTCCTGGACAGCTCATGGTGGCATGGCTGAGCTCCCACATCTTTTTGGATAGAGGAAGGGGTTTGTTAGTAGGAGCTAAGTAGCAGCTGAACTTAATGGCTTTTTAGATAAAGCGAAAACAAACATTTTCAACTGTTTTATGCTGTGTTGCAAGTTAATATATTTTCAATGGCCACTTTTGTTTCATAAAATTAACATATTAAAAAAAAAAAAAAAAAAAAACAAGAAAGAAAAATTCCAGATGCAAAACTTTAAAGTTGAATAGCCAAAATCTAGCTAATTTTCATGCCAAGAATTAAAATCTGTGCGGAATTCCGACAATATATCCCACTGCTTGAAGATGGAAACGTTTCAGAACTATCAGAAAGGCCCACAATACACAAGTCCTGAATGCCAGCCAGCTTCAGTAAACAGTTTATCAACACTCATTACACACAGTCAGTGTACCACTGCACACAGCCTCAGCATATGCTGCCTGACACCCAGCCTCCCCAGAACGAGCGACTGCTCTGCAGATCTGCTTGCTTAAGCCTGAGAGCTAAGAGACATAAAGAGACAAATCTGTAATTATAGCCCAGTTACTATGCAAATACTTAAGCATGCTATCTTGGTAAGAAATCTAGGTCTTCCCTTTCAGAATAGTTTCATTATTAGAAACGATTATTGCCTTTATTCCGCCACTGTGATATTTCATGCATCTTATATAGCAACAGATAAGGAGCAAACAAGAACAAACAGCTTTTACCTCTGCAGTCCTCACTGGCAGCATCAAAAAACACAGCCCTGAAAGGACCAGAGATGAGAAATACCCAGGGATTTTAAATCTGTGGTTAGCAGAAAGCCTGAATAATAAATCGCATCTCCTATCTTAAGACTGCAGATATTTTTAACGAGTTGGGGAGGCTGCGTGCAGCCGAACCCGCACAGGTCAGACACACACTGTGATTCCTCATGGCATGCAGGTGGTGAGCCTGTAATGGGTCTGTAACATGTTGTCCTGGCTGTGAACCATTTTTTAAGCATGTTTCCTCCCGCTGGTGATCTTGACTGGGCTTGTGCCACAGCATGAAGAGGGACGCACAGAGGAGCACACATGGGGAAGGCAAGCACTGCCAGCATACAGACCTGGCTGCTTGGCACTGCTCCTGCTGACAGTCACCAGGGCTGACATGGGGTGTACTGGGACAAATGCTGTGTGGACACAGCTGGGGTAAGCACACTGTGTTGGATAAGCGCATCAGACCTAGCTATGCAGAGCACGGTTTTATCTGTACTGTAGGCAAGCTGCTTTAAAGCAGCTTGCCTGAAATATAATTCAGAAAGGAGAAAAATCCACAGGCAAAGGCTTGCCATTGAAAATGTCCTGCACCTTAGCCACAACTTCATTATCTCACATTCACTGGGCTACTTCAGAAATCCAACATGTTATTCACAGCCACACAGTTTTCACAGAATCAGCAGAGGAAGGGAAAAAGATGCTTAAAAAGAACTTTCTGCTCAAGGAAGTGAAAAAGCAAGCTGTCCTGAGCATTTCATCTCATCCCTCGCATTTACTGAGGGTAAAGTAATTTCTCTCTCCTCACAGGAATGGACCAGGCACAGTACCTCTCCCCAGAGCACAAGTGGCCACAAAGGCAGGTGAGATTAAGGACTGATGCAACTATTTCTTCATGAAATGGTGACTTAGCAACATATATTTTGCAAGATATTTTGCGTATACTGTCTCTCCTGCAAACAAACAAAAACAAGAGCTGTGGGGAGATTGTTTTGATTGCTCTGTGCTGCTGCTGCCTGCTCCTTAGCTGTAAGCACCATGTCAGGCAATCTGCAAACACCTCATCCTGCAAGCAAACGTTGTATGTTAAAGATTGCCAGGATATTTGCAAAAAGGATAATAGAGATCTGCACAAAACACATGCAATAGTATCTGATACATGGAAACAGATATGTTTGCGGAGTCAGATATATTCCCTGTAATTTTTTTTTGTATTTCCCTGCTTGCTATCTTTTCTCAGATAATACAGATCTGTATTAGTTTCCAAACAGTGAGTGTATTGTTCCACATGTTCTACAGCTCTTGAATCACGCTAATTTGTATTACTACATTTTTAATTTAATGATTGATATGTTGGCTTTGCAAACTGACTGTCAGAATAATTCATATAGTATTAAAAAACCCAAGCGTACAGCAGTTTTATTAATGCACCCTTAACGAATAATGAAACCTTCAGCCTCGCTCTAATGAATTCTGGTGAAACACTTATGAATGATACTATTCATATATGCCTGTCCCTCAGGTGAGGAGGAGAGTGAGAGAAGGGAAAGAAAAAGAACAGAAAAAAAAAAAATCAAAAAATTCTAGCTATAAAATGGAAACATTTTCTAAAATAACCTTCCAATATTAAGTCCTGGTAGGAGAAATGGCAGCTTCAAACATCCCCCTTATTTATTCCCTGGCACCAAAAGGATTATGAGGGATTGTTTCTTGTTTTGCTTCACTGAAAACCATAGGCACAGCTGTTTCAGCCTGCCTACTGCCACTGAAGCTAGATCTATATACCTAAGGTCAAGTCCTGAAGCCCCAAATCAGTTTTTCAATGGTTGCTTTGCTTTAGGGGCAAATAGTGCTCCCAGCCCATATCTGCGTCTCTAGACACACATCAGCACACTATGAACATGATTCACAGAACATAGGAAAGTCTGAAGCCTGTGTGCAAGTATACATAATGCACATGTAAGATTTCATTTGGCCCAGCTACGTATGACCTAGAAAGGAAGAAATGAGAATCACCTACCTGCCAGTGTGAGGCTCCATTTCATACTTCTGCCCAAGGATACTGTAGTACAACTTCTGATATTGCACTGCAAAATGTCAGTACATTGGGACTGAAACACTTTTATCTCAAAATCTACTGTTTAATAACTTTCATTAGGTCCAAGACAGAGTTACAAGGCACACACATAGATTCCTGCGTGTTGTTAATATGTTGGGAAATATTACACAGAAAGAGGGATGTGGTTTTGTAGTGTCCAGGCTAGCTGAAAGACGGACTTGATCAATATATTTACAAGAATAGATGGATATCCCTTCTGAGTATACTTTGCTTCTGGCAACCTGTGTAGGACTTCAGAATAAAATCAAAACTCAACAGGAGACACTTAAATTGAAAAGTGTTGTGCTTAAAACAACCAAATAGAACACAGAACACGCACAAAACAACAATGAAACCCAACCAAACAAGAATCTCAACCTCCAAGAAGTTAAACTGTCCCGGTTGAGAGAAGGCATCTGTAAATCTTGTTTAATGGTGCTAGGGGAGGAAGGACACTGCTCAGCCAGTAGCCTGAGAAGGATCAGCTGTGTGATGATCCCCACTCTGGTCATGACTGAGTGCAAGGGATGAGCATGACTTTAAAGCCAAAACCGTGGAACAAAACCTTCAGTACCATGGTCTCTTCTCTTTCTGTTGTAAAATTTTATCTTCCCCTCTGGAGGCAGAGAAGCACAACATAAGAATTAGGAACTGGACTCTTGTTATCTATCACGTTCTAACCTCCAGAAACTCACTCCTCCAGTGACCTTCATATTTATGAGATGAATAGCACTTAAAGCCCTAGAAATGAAAATGGCTTGAAGACTGCAGGTACCTCTGCCTAGAAAAACCTTCAAGTTCTCGGAAGCTGACAGTGCTGGAGGGATGCAGTAATAAACCTATGGGGCTCTGAGGAAATGTGCAAGCCAGGAGTGACAGAGAGCTGAGCTGAATGGCTGTACAGGGAGGATAAGATTCCCTCCACCCAGACTGTGCTCTGCAATCAGGGTAGAAGCACTGAGCTATAAATTTTATTATGTTTAATCTCTTCATATTTTCAATATTTTGCAATTTTCTTATTGACAAGAATGTCCCTCTGCAAAGTTGAGGGTCTCAGTCCACAAAAGACCAGACAATAAAGATAAAAATCTCTCTCAAGAAAATCCTGAGATGGAACTTCTAAACCTGGCTCCAACGCTGATGTTTTCCTTCTCCAAAATAACTTAGTGATGCAGTATTCAAAGGTTATGTTGCAGGCCAGGGCTATCAAGCACAAAGGGAAGCTCACTGACTCTTATGCAGTTTCCTCTGGACATGCCACTGCCCTGATCAATGCAGGCTGTACCATCAGAGGGGAGAATGTGACCATTCAGCTTTGTTGAAGTTTACCCAGTTATGTTAAAAACAAGATAAAACTACCAAGATGCTGCAAATTTCTGAAATATGAGGAAAAGTCCATGCTAAACAGAAGAGAGAAACAGGAAAAAGGGTAAATCACATCCTTTTGGTGGCCAAGAGTTTAGTCTGGGCATATTGAGAGGGATGGAAACTGGGACACTTTCTTTGTGTGGCTGATACATGAAGGATTGTAGCAGCCACTTCTTAAATGAAAACATCTTTGGTTTCGTTCATGAGCTGCAGTAGATACAACCAGAGTTTCCTGCTATGCAGAAATCTTGTTTACTGTCTGGCTCTAGTCAGTAAATCCTAGCTTCTGACTAATAAGCTGTAACGATGCCAGGCAGGTCATTTTACTTCCCTCCTTTATAATAGGCACAGAACTTATGCATCAAAATCTCAGGGGTATCTTACAACTTAATTACATAAGATGTATAAGGAACAGAACTAAGAAAACTGAATGCTTGTCCCATGAGAAATTCCAACATTTCAGTAGTTGACTGCTTTTTACTAGGGCTCTAAAACACTGTTTAGAAAATGTGAAATGTTAAAATTTCAATATTTTAGGCAAAAAATGGTGCATTCTTGAGGCAATATAGTTTGTTCTGTGTATTAAATTTGTCCAGTCTTAAGCTGCCTTCCCCCTGCAGTACACTGCTTTGCATAAATTATTCATTGGGCTTCTTGATGTCCATAATCTCTATCAGACCAGCTCACTGCCTAGATAATCCCCCTTACATTCTCCTTCCACCCAGCTCCTGGACAACATGGCATCAACACTGTGCTGCACCACAGGAGCCATGGGCAGGAAGCGCAGCTCCTGGCAGAGTATGGTCACAGCTCCACTGAATCAGCATGTCACAGCAAAGAAAATTAAATGTTGTATGACAATTCTTTTCACAGAAGTATTTCAGTTCAGGTCAAATTCCATGCAATTGAGACACAACAGGCCCAACAGGCAGATGTATTGCTGCTGTTATCCTTTCAAAACACTTACCTGTGAAAACTCCATTTCTCTGTCTTAATTAATTGCAGTGATGAAAACTCACAACTGTCTGAATCTGTTAATGACACGTAAAGATTGTTGTTTTGATTCTGCAGTTCTTGATGACCAGAGTAAAACCAAGTTGCATTCAAATTTATGTTTGCACACAGTGGTAAATTGCTACTGACTCCAGCTCTCGGGCCTCAGGCAAGAAAAGTGCTTTAAAAGAAAGAACAGAATACATGGTGGGAGTTCATATTTACAGCAAAAATTTCACTGTGACTGACTGAAGTCCATTGAAGTTTTCCCAAACACTGAGTAATTCTTTCAGTGTTTCAGCTGCAGATAAGGATCAAGGAAAACATCTCAAAAAACAGGAGTTTCAAGGCTACTTAAAGCTTTTCTATTTTCAACCTCACCCATGTGCCAAGATGGCTCCTCACCTGTTTTTTTCTGCTTTTTTTTCCAATTGGTAACCACTCAGTTTCTTCCCAAAAAGGAGCATCTGCTACACTAACACTAAAGTGGTTCAAAATGGAAAAATTCTGAGAGGGTCTGTTGGCTTTTTTTTTTTTTTTTTACTGTACCGTAGCATAAAGTATTACCAGGAAGAAAATATTTCTCTGCTCTTTAGGAGCATGGAAGTACAAAACAAGAAACAGATTATGAATTCTGATATAGGGGTACGCCAATTGTTGAGTTCCTTGATGAAGACCTTTTTTTTTTTTTCAGAAATGTGAAAAAAACCCTAGCAATTATAAAAAAAAAGATCACTGACTGCCTTTCCAAGAGAAGAGAATGGGGAGGAGTAAGGAATTGCTCATGCTTCCTTGTAATTTTCCTGACATATTCCATTAATATAAAAACACCTGGGTCACACATGACACAGTACTGCCATATAAGGGATGTGTTTACTGGATCTTACAAATTTTTTCTGATGTGACTGGTAAGAATTATTCAAGACTGTAATCCTGATCTATAAGACAAAGCCCAGTGCAGTCAAAACAAAACAGCAACAAAAACCCCTCTGCAATGAAGTTGACAAGCCAACTGAAGCCACTGATTCCGACGTTCCCATACATGGCCCCTTTTGTACATGATGAAGGGGACAACGGGAAGCCACAGAAAGTCCAAGGAGGTACCAGTCACTGCTCTTGTCTGCAAAGCATCTCATTAAGTGCACCAAATCAACAGCTGGCAGCTCTATTCACGTCTCATGCATTTCCCTTCTGACTGCTATGCAATAGATGCTATTTTTGTATAATAAAGTAGCAGGTTGACACCATACAAAAACTTGAGAATGGAGCCTTGGGAGGCTACAGATGATATTTCTCAGACCTTGCTAACATATCTGATGAATTCTGTGTACCCTAATGAAAATCAAGTGTTTCCTACTTTTCTCAATCTTTCAGAGAGTATCTGCATCATGCCACAGAATTCCCAGCAGAAAGGAATTCCAAACTAGTAAAAAAAAAATTCAGTTTTTCTCAAAGAAAACAGCAGATATTGGTAAGATCTAAGTAGGCAGTACAACCTTTGACCCTTTTCTATATTTACTAGTTTAGGAATGTGAAAAAAAAACCTGACAGGGATGTTCAGGTGTAACCATTAACTGGCACTAATCGTACAGCAGAACTCAGATTGGTTTTTTAGAAACTCAATCTCAGTTGTCCATCAGAGTACTTCTAGTATTAAACCTTCTTAATATATAAGAAAGAAATCCTTGCCATGCTATCATTTCCTGATTGAGACAACCTAAAAGACATCTGTTGCTGATCCATGCCTTGGGTACAGAGCAGTGCAGGTAAAAGCTTCCCTGCTGACATGCCCAACCCGGTTCATAAGGATATTCTTTGAAGGTGAGCAATGAATTTCTTCTTCATGCTCTGTGCAATTGCTTCTTTATCACTGTCAAATAGCCTTAGCCAATTTGTGGTTTTGTGGTAGGGGCACTTTTCTATTAAAAGGAATTAGATGAACCACAGCCTGCACCTCAGGCTGAATAATTGTAAAATAATTGCACTTTCTGTGAACATGGGGATGATTTAAAATGGTATTTTAGAGGTACCAAATTTTACCAGCAGTCTGTAGTGGACTACATATGATGTTTCCTTCCTCAGCCCAAACAAGCTTCATTTGAGCACAGAGCAGCAGCCCTACACATTTACTTGAACCCCTCTGAGGAGCAGCAGAGGTTCCCGTATGCTGTTTGCTGATAGCAGTTTTGCACTGTAAATTTATAACGTAAGAGGAAGGAAATTCGGGCTATTCTGGTAAATGCACTGTATTCAGGGTTATTGAAAAGCTAGTCTCTACCTCTGGCCTTTCAGAAAGTGCACAGGTTGAACCTATCAAGAAATGCAGATCAGTTGCTACCCTATCAGAATTCTTTTCATTAAGGGAATGATCAGTCATCACTACTTGGTACTCCATGAGCAACAAAAAGAAATCTAATTAACATTTCAAAAAACCTAACCAATGTGAAAAAAGAGGAAAAACGTATTTATAGAAACTTTCACTCCAACTCCATTTATCCATTCGTTGAAGAAGTGTCAAGTGTCACCACATCACTGTATCTATAGCACGTGTACGGTATCTTTACACATCAACTTTTCTCTTTAACCAGAAAAATAGGAGAGAAAGAAAAAGAGAAATGTAATATTAGTGCTGGATTTATGTGCTGCAGAAGAAATAAGATGAATACACAACTATTGGGCTTGTCAAAGACATATTTGTGTAGCAGCAAACACTATCGCACTTCAGAAAATGGGCTATGTTCTCTTTTCTGTCAGATGCAGTGCAGATACAAGTTCAACATTAAAACAAAACAAAACAAAAAAAACCAGAAATCTAAGATGAAAGAAGAAATGTGAAAAAAAAAAATCTAAAACTCCAAACACTTTCAGAGAAATTCGTCGCTTTCTAAAAAGAACAATCAGCTCCAAGCTCCGGTGTCTATCTTGCAGCACATTCAGACAGAACTAGTCTAGCAATAACATGCTACAAATACTCCCAGAGGTTCATGAGCTCAGTGCTTGGTCTGTCTCAGTTTTATTTTTTCCTTTTTTGAACATGCAAGTTTAAGGTTGCTTCAGTTGTCCTCTGCAAACCCCTTTATTTTCAAAGGTTGTATAGCTGGATTTACTGTGGCTGGTTATTGCAAGGAGAAGGAGAGGGAGGAGGGTATAATCCTACAAGCCTAGGAAAATTGCAAGAATAAATCATGATGGAGACTTTTTCTTTTATTACATTTACTTTTGGAAAAACAGTATAAATAAAAGACTGCAAACAAGAATGAACCAGAAATCAGAAAACACGAATAATCCTTTCTTCTATTCCTCTCTTAGTCCTGCTAAAGCTTTTCCTGTCTTTATTCTAGAGACACAGCAGTCTAAAAATCTATTAATATTCTTCATTTTCCCCAGCTAACTGTCATTATTACAGAAAGTGAGAAATGGCTGTCAAGCTCAAAAGCAAAACCAAGCATGTTCTAAATCCCCTACAGCCACACTTGTTCCATATAAGGACATTACTGCTATTATAGCAGTGAGCAGAGTAAATAATTTAAAAAAATAATTAAAAATGTTAATAATTAACAATCCCAAAGCTCCTTATTTTTTTTCCACACAGTTTATTCTCTAAACAGAAGCAGGGCTCTTTTATTCCACATAGCACTTACCAATGCCCAAACCACCAGAGACCAAGAAACACAGATCACATAGCATGTACTGTATTAGTGGAAATATACATTTAAACAAGGCAGACATCTATACCCCCAAAGAAGGATCAGCATGGAATCATCAAAATGGAAGGTTGCACCCTGAAAGATATCTATGTGCATCCTTCCAAAGCACTCAGAGGACAAAGCACTCAGAGGACAGCCCATCAAGTCTCAAGAACTTCAGCCTTCCTGGCTCCAGAGACCAATTGGGGGAAAAGAAATATGAACGTCTTCTCCTGGGAAGTAGGCTTAAATACAGTCTGGAATTAATTAATTAGGTCATATTCCAACATTAGGGTCAGACTGTAATGACAAAGCCCAGTAACTTCCAGTCATAATCACAGACTCAGTGCCACGCAGACGTAGCTAGAAATAAAACAGGCTGTTTCACTACTCTCAGCTTTCTGGGAATTGTACTTCTAATCTGCCCAGCAGAAAGTGATTTCAAGCCACTTAGGGTTGACAATCCTCAGCGTGGCTCAGATTTATATCTGCACAGACTTTAAAATGCTGCAAACACAAAATGGGTGATAGACCTCCAGCGATACTATTGTTTCACCTTCTTGATAGTTTTTCAGAATGGACTGGTAAGCAAAATACAGAACACTTCTGAATACTTAGCCCTTCCTTGCTGCCCATCATGCTGAAGTTAAACCATGCCAAGCCAAGAAACTTGGAAGAAGATCCCTCATGCTTCATCTTGCCCTGTGCTCTTACTCAAGGCAGGATCTCCTTTGCCTTCGCTGGGAAATGGCTTTCCTAAACGTCATGACTTTGGCTAGACTGTTGAGTCATCCTGCAATAATTGTTTTAATGACAATTAAAAAGCCTTATTTCTGATCAATTAAAAGTACATTAAATTTCTGCCCTAAGGCAATGAACTACTGGCAAAAGAGGAGCAGTTTCAATGAATTCTAGGATTTCCTTCTCTCTCTCTCATTTTTGCCAGCTAACATCAGACAAACAGGGTTTGCAGGGAGAGGTAATATACTTCATTAAACCAAATGATGCTGCTAGGAGAAGCAGACAAGCTTTCAGACACATAGTTCCTTCAGGTCAAACATCAGGTCAATAATTTTGAAAATATTGCAAAAGCATGCTTATCTTCAGTCATAGCAAATGCACTTTTGAGCTTTACCAATGCTTATTAAACCGTTAACATTTTGGTTTGGGAATGGATGCAAGCTCTGCGCAGCGCTGGAGCAGAAGACTTCTCCATTAGAGTTTACAGATGAAAGAAAGCAGAATCTAAAAAAAACTCCAGGGTCTGTGCAGCAAATGCTCATTCTGTACAGTGCAATGCAAATATTTTCCCTTGCAGGATTTCAGAATACTTTATTTGAAGTCACTGAATTACTCAAAGGATATTTTAATTTTTATTTTTCTTAATGCCTGAAGAAATGGTATATGGAAACATCTTCCTTCCTGCTAATCCTTCACCTTTCCATTACTGTCACAGTAATTCCAGTCCATTTTCAAGACTGTTTGGAAAATCCTACATTGCACCTTACCTCTCTCATCTTTCTGGAGCTGTTTTATTATTCTCTATCATAATGAAACATAGGTGAAGAAATTACAAGTCTTTGGTCTCTTTTTGGCACTTTCATTTGAAAAAGGAGAAAGAGAAGTTCAGGTGTTCACTTCAAGGACAACATGAGGTCTGATCACACTCCCCTTTCTCCTGCCAGGTTTCATCACACTTTGAGAGTATTTTGGAAGGCAGAGAGTGTCTTACTGTGCTTTGTGACATTGGGTGCAGCATTTCAACAGCTGTTCCAGTTTGCTTTAGAGAGAACAAAGATGCTACTAAATTCTGATTTTCTCAACTCCCTGAGGCTCTGTTATGAAGTATTTAGTAAGTGACAATGATCCCATTTGTGACATTCTTATTTCTAAGTTAGTACTGATAATCCCACAGGGTTTTAAAAGGGACCCTGACATACCAAAGGCTCTGTCTTTTAGATGAAATATAGAAACACAATCCTTCTGTTCTCAGCAATTGCAAGCTCCTACACAAACCAGTTGTTAAAGTTGGTGTCCTGGCCAAATTCCAGCCTGTCATTCTGACTTCTCACTCCTCTCCCACCCTTCCTTCTTCTAGCCGAGGGCAGATATGGCAGAAAAAGAAACAGCACACAAATGCAAACTGTCTCAAAGGTGTGCAGTGCAGCACTGGGCTTGGAAACCCCCACGGTATTTACACCATACTGAATGCAGGAAAATAAAAGGTGATTTACACAAGGCATTAAATCCTTATTTGGAAGCTTTATAGGACAAAAAATACCATATATATACATTGTACAATGAAATATAAATACACAACACTGAACGTAAACTGTATATAAATACTGTAGTTCACTATGAAAAAATACCTGTGTATTAAGCACCTGACTTCCAGAGCATCTGAATATACAGCAACTGAACTGCTGCAGGCTGGCTTGACTTTCATACGTGCAAATACTTTTTGTATATATGTTAATGTTCATATAGCAAAGTAATGCATGGCTTATAAGTAGTAAAAAAGACAGAATACCCTATAAAAAGTTATTTTAACAGCAAAATGCAAAGAATTTAAAAATAGCTAGTACAATGATTTAAAGAATTGTTACAAATTATTGTGAGAAACTTAAAAAAATAATCTGACCAACGATTTGAAACTGTGCAGTTCTAACAGGTTATTTTGGGTTCCAGCTCTTTAATATTAATGAGAGAATCAACATAAACGTAAAAATAGCACAAGCAGTAGCCTACTGACCTGGTAATGCACTGTAGCAAAGAACTAAGTAGAGAATCTTATTGCCATCAGCATAACTGCCCAAAGGATAGCAGCAATCAACCAAACACCACATCATGGGAATAATCATAAACATCTGAAATTCTCACTGTCTTCCGCACTGGGGTATGTTTTAAGCTGTGAAGCTCTGCAATCCTCTTCACGTGTACACAAACAAACAAGTACCAAAACCCCAGACAAACTTGTCTGTCCCAAACCTTTGTACATTTAGAGAAGGAAGAGGGAGTGGAGTGCAATTCCTACATATTCTGTAGGATCTCCACTGAAACGCCAGGGGAGAAGCATTTATATTCCTGCAGAAACCTCGCAGCATAACCGAGTGAATCACAAATAGGTTTAAAGCCCGTTTTGCTGACTTGCGGAGCCCTCTGAAGACAGGAGGCTGAAACTGTGCGTGTGCAATCAGTAACCTGGAACAGGAGTCGCTGTGTAGCAGTGGCTTCAGACGTGGAAGGTGGCAGCAGTGTGACAGCGTGCAGCAACATACTCATTTAATTAGCATTAGGCTTGGTGCTGCCCTCTGATAAATGTACAGCAGTTGATGAAAGGTCTTTGCTTGCACCCTCCTAACACAGTCACTTCAGTCTAGCACAAACTCGTGGCAGCCAAAAGCAGCCAGAATTGCTCAGCCCCACTGGCTGTCCTTGGCCAGCAAGAGCATTTCTGCTCAGTGTGGGAACCTGGATTAGGCAACTGAACTAGTTGAAAACAACTCTCCTGTTTCCTCTGTTGGGCCAGTTTCCAGAGGTATCTGAAGCCAGCTCAACCTACAACATACTCTACATGATGGAAGCCAGCTTAGTGTCAGGAGAAGGGAAGTGGCAGGGGTGAGAAGGCAAGGACACCACCAGCCCTTGGGGAAGGTGCTCAGGATCTTGCCCAAGAGCTGAGTTAAAGACCTCAACCTGAGAAGAGCTTTGCTGACATCACGAGGTAAGTCACTTTGCATGTCCTTTTGCTTTTCTGCAAGCTTGTTACAGTTTGCCTTGTCTTCTCTCAACGAAGGTTTGCTGACTAGTCAAAAGAACCCACTGTTGGCTCACCCACAGGCACATTTATCACAGCAGTACAACTAGCTTGTATTGCTTTGCCACAGAGACCTCAGTCTTAATTCAAGGAACTGATGAATGTCTTCTTTACTAGAATTCTATTCCTTCTTAAGTACATGAACTTGTACAACAGAATTGTACCTTATTTTTATTACTCCACACCTCAAAGTCATTAAACTCACCTCATATAATGCTCTAATCTTAGTCTGTATTGACTATACCATCTAAAATTCTGTAAATGGCAAATTTCATTAGTAGACATAATTTTTCACAAAGTTGCACAGTTTAAACACTAAATACGATCAGGCTTTAGTAGGAGCTGTTGGATACTCTAGATGCAATCTCCCCCATTGTTTTGAATCTGAAACTTGAGACTAAACCAAATCTAATGTACTAAAACACAAGTAATCTACTCAAATAATCTATAAACTGTACTTTATACACAGAACCAAACTGTAAGGAAGGAAAAAGCAAATGTGAATTTGCTTCATGCTCCATCCCCCCCCCCCCCCCCCTCCCCCAGTAAATAAGTGTAGGCTCCCAACAAGCTGATAGGCCTTTTCTCATATTTAGAGTGCTCACCTAGAGGGCATAGATATTGTCCACTGATTGTTCACACTTGGTGCTGGCTTGAACTGATCACCTCTTTAATTAACCACATCAAGCTAGCTCCCTAAAGGTTATGATGTTTTGCCCCTCACTTGTAGGGTTCCTCTTCACTGAGGAGTTAATCCATTAAGTCTATAGTGAGAAGAAACCAACAGTGGAAATGATGACAGATATCCCTGTGCTCCATTTGAAAGAACTGTTGCAAAAAACTTTACAACAAAAAAGATTTCAATAAAATAATATTTTTCTTTGATGCCTAGGGAAAAGAAAACAGAACATATTTATTTTCACTATATTTAAAATGTCTTTTGTAATAGAAAAATGAAAATTACAAGGCAATGGCACACTACCACAGAGGACATAGTGTATTCACCAGCAGTAATATTGTAGTCTTCTGATCTGCCGTATCCATGGTTTCATCTTTGAAAATGTGAACATAAATATCATGCGGATGGGAAAAAGTCAGAAACAAATAAAGGTTTACTTGGATTGTAGGCGGATGGGCTATATCCTTATAGAAACAGTGTAGATTTATTACCCAAAAATACCTTCTGAAAAATCTCACCTATATATTAAGAATGTAGAGGCCACTGTGGAGATCTGCAAAGTTTTGTTAGATCAGTACTTGTGGCATCACCATTATCTCCTTTAATGAGTCCTGTAAAGGATGAAGTGTCAAACAATTAACACATTTCCCCCCAGTCTTGCACTTTGGATAACACATACTCCCCACATGTGGGAAAGAATTTATTTGGCTTACTTTCAATTTGTGCAACAAGGGCACAAATCCAGCCTCAAGAGCAGTGAGTCTGATATATCATTACTGTCTTCTGCAGGTACACACATTTAAAAGACAGGAAGGCTTCGGCCTGAGCTCACAAAATTACTAATGATGAAACAAAAATTACTGTTGGCAAATAGGCAATTTGCACAATGAGTAAAATAGTTTAGCACTTTTAAAAGTCAAGTGATAGGAAAATATTCTTCCTCCTTGCCTTTGTCTGAAGAAGAACAAAAATGAGAAATCTTAATAGTACTAGATGAATTTATGCATTCTTTAGTGTTTAACTTCAGATGCAGTCATCATCGTTTTTGGCAAGTGGTACAGGACAAGCAATATATGGGTGATTGAAGAGCTGGAATGGATAGATATAAGTAGAGACCTCTAAAAATTCAATGCAACTGATCTGAAGCCACGTTCTTATTCCGTGTGTACAACTCCTCTGGGCAACTCAGAAAGTAATTCAGCTCCTTCTAATAAAGTTTCCTTTTGTGAAACACAACTTGAAGCAAGGCACAACATCCCAGTTTCTCTCATTGAAAAAGAAAGCTTGGCCTGCCAGCAAATGCAAACTCAAATGCAATGTGCCAGATCTGAACAGCTGTATGTATCCCACTTCTCCCGAGGCTCCATCACATGCCACATGCCAGTCACCATAATTAGTGAGAGTTAGAAGGAAAACTCACAGTACAGTTAGGAAATGTACAGCATTATACATAAATAAAAGATTAGTGCTCCCCAGTGCTCTTGTCTCTTCTCTTTCCTCCCCACAGACCAATAACAGTGTTGAATTCTGATGAAGCAAAGTGTGGTTCAACCTCAGGCATTTTGTGAGGCAGAGAGCAATTAATCGGCGTTAAAGCGATACATAACACACTTTTTTTCTGGTGGGGAAATGGCCAACTAAATAGTTAACTTCAGTGCTATGAACACATTTTAACCAGAAATTTACATGCTTGCTTCATTTATCATTCGCCACTGTAAAGAAACTTCTACCGGATTCATCTAAGCATTTAAAGATGGTTTTAACTCTAACCTGCCTAAACAGTCTATGGAAGCTGAAGGATAAAAACAGACCTAATATTAAATGCATGCTTAAATGTTTGCTGAAATGAGCTTGGATTAGATTCCAATTGAGTGATAAATTGCAGTAGGAGAAAATACAGTAGATGTTTTCACCCATGACTCTCCAGTCAACAGCATGAAACAAAGAATATCACATTGCACCTCCTGTAAGAGCTAATGAACCCTAATTCAGTTGCTCATTTGTTTTTTGTTTGTTCGTTTGTTTCCTGGAAGCATAGACAGATGCAGGGAAGGAGAGAGATAAAGAGGAAATACTGATCCAAAATGGTATCCTTACAAGATGTTTTTGTTTCAGTTTTGTAAAACATGTGCCTTCTGATGTAGATGGCAGGTTTGGGCATACATAGCAAGAAAATATCAAAGAAATTCAACAATTTTCTGGCTTGATTATCGAAAAAGCAGTGTTGAAAGAACCTATGAGGTGAGGCACAGCAAGATGGACAACATGCCTACATCTTTCAAGTTTACAACTGTCAAATTTGTTAAACTATGCTATTTTTAGTGAAATTACAATTTGGAACTGGCACATTGATTCCACACAGTTGGAGCCTGCTTCAGTGCCAGTGAATTTACTTTGATTTATTGCTCTTTTATTCAGGTCAGGAACCATAACCTCGAGTGCAGTCAACTCATTGGTCTCTGTGCTTGAGACAAGAGGTGAATATGGCCTTTAGAATTAAAACAGTTTATGCAATGAGGGAGAAGACGACCTGAAAAAAAATTTCTGTAATTAGCCATAACTAAATTTGGCTGCATCTTAATGGAACAGACAACAAGGTAGAAAAAGAGAGTTGTTTATTATTAAGGAAAATGAAATCTGGAAATTGAGAACGAGCTTGAGTAAGAAACAAAAGAAAACAGCATGCAAGAGAATCATTTCCTAGATAAATGTGGACTAGAAGAATTTTAAAGAGGTGTCACTAGAAACACCATAAATATCTTGAAATAGAACCAAAGAACAATAAGCATCTGACAAGGTTTAATTTCTCTCATCCAACCTCGTATGTGAAGAACAAGCAACGCCATCCGTACTCAAACGAAGAAAAGAAAACGCAAATAAAGTTGAGGGAGGTACTAAGAAGTCAACTGGGGAAGATAAATGGTCCTTGAAATGCCCTTTCTCAAAATTAGAGAAAGGAAGATGGCAGTTACACAAGAGAAATTAGAAACATAAGCATCCATTGCTTCCTAAAAAACCAACAGATTTCATTTGAATCTTCTGAAGACCTGTGTAATAGGAGGCATTTACTACACTGTGCTGAGCACAAGAATTGTCTCCATTAGTGCTACTAGGAGACAATGAAAGGAAATTTGGCCTTTTTCACAACCTGACAAACCACTAACAATCCCTCTCAGCCTGATGGTGGCTAAGTTTGAAAAGCCTAATGTTATGACAGATGTCAAGGAGAAGCATATAAAAAAAAGGCTATCTTAAAACAAAATCCATGAAAATAAGTGACTTGTAAACCTGGCTCTATTCCTTTAAAGTGAAAACAATTAAGCACCATTTTAAGCAAAGTAGCCAGGGGGAATGACAGAAATCAAACATTTTTATTTCCAGATTAAGTAACATTAAGAGAAGAAAAACACAAAACACAAAGAATAAAAAGGATTGGTTCTGCATTGCTAAACCATAAGGGACAAAAAACAGTGTTGGCATAACATTTTTCATTAACTACAGTAAAAGCAAAATGTACATATCAGTGTTACACATCCTCTTCTTGCCTAAGGCTCTGATTAAGTTCCCCAAACTTTCTTTGCTCTACAGCTTTTAATGCACCACCACATATTTTTCTGCTATCATTGAACATGTCAGAGAAATATCTCTGCAGCACACTAAATCTAGGTTAAGAATCATGGAAACAACAATTTTTTTTTCTTACTTGAGATATAAAAGCGGCCATGGTAAGGGATTTTTTTCTAGTTAACTACATTCGTATCTGAGAAATAACAGCCTTGGTTTTGTTACAGCCACAAGTACACAGGTCACCCAAAGTAATTGGTTGGTAATGGCCACTGGAGAATTTATTTTGCATAAGAAACAATCCTGATATGAATTGGTGCAAGTGGCATGGCCTCTTCACATACAAATTCCTTTCAATTTCTGATATATGCTATATGTGCTTAAGAGAATACAGCAGAGGAATATGCAGTCTCTGGGAATTTACTGAACCACAATAAGAAAGAATAGTTCCTTAATTTTTCACCTCACTGCATCTCTGAACCGTAGAACACTTCCTTGACAGAATTCCCTTTCCTTTACAAAAGGCCATAACATTTACAGTCCACAATAACTGCTGGATTGTGACATCAGTCTTTCTGAAGGCAAGAAAACAGTACTCTTGACAGAAGCATCCAGACTGGTGAAGACTGAACAGATACTGGTACACCTATTTGGATAACAACATATATGCATACAGTCAGGTACTCATAACTTCCCCCTTCTCTTGTTTCTTGAAAAGGATTTTTTTCCTCCATGCTGTTTAGGAGCCACAGAGGGGAAAGGAAAGCCATATAACGACATGCAGAATAGTGCACATAGAAATAATATAGAGTATATAGAAATATGGGTGCAGTAAGAGAATAAAAACTGCTAACAAACTTCCCTTTGCAAGCATGATTTTCACTGTGCAACACACAAATAGAATGGTGCTTACTTCATTCTCTCCATCCTCATGAGCCTTTGGGAAGTGGAATAATATTTCAGTATCAATAAAACAAGATCAGCCATTAAACTGATACAGAAATCATCTTTGGGCACTAGAACGCCAAATTTTTCTTGCAACATGGTGGAAGAAATCTTCATCAGTTTCAAAATGATGTTTTGAGTATCTGACTTGCACAGATACTCCCTTCACAAAGACACATGCTTCCTAACAGAGGAGCAAACTGCATCTAAATTCTTCTCCTCCTCCCCCACAGGACATTACAGAGCAGCTGCAAAATCTGGGTTTACCAAGTTCACATACAAATAGCTACCTGGGAGGAAAGATGGCACACAGATCTCCTCCTCAGCTCTGTACTCCCAGAGGTTGCCTGCAGTACTGGGACTGCTGCTGATAGGTGGGCATCTGATGAATGACACATGCTTAGAGGGGAAATTCATGGAAAGATAGCAATGATCTGAATTTTTCACCAAATTAAAAGGGGGAAAAAAAGACACATCAACTACCAAATGCTGAAATCTAACTGAATTGCTGTGCTGAATTGCTGAATTGCTTTAAGTGATATTTCTTCAAACAGCTTGGAAAGCCAGTAAGGCACATGAGAAAATTTATTATTGTTTTAGACTTTTGCAGACAACCTTGTTCTAAAGGGATTGCATTTATATAGGTGTGAAGATTGATATAAGAATACTGAGCCATGCACTTTGCTTTCTATTTCAAACCTTGACTGACTTTTTCAGGCACCTTTTATACCTCATTTATGCACCGAGGTTTGCATGAAGCAAATGTACAATTTTTGTGCATTGTCAGACTGAAAACCATTGAGATAATGCCTTGGGAGAGAGGCCCACAAATAAGTGGTCTTGTCACTCCTACCAGCAATAAGCTTTATGTTCAAGTGAGGTTCCTACACAGCACCCCTCCCTGCAGAAGTAGAGGACCAAACACAATTGTGCTTGCAGTGATCAAAAAGGAGTACAGGTATTTTCAGCATTATGCAAGCAACCCAGTTAGCACTCGAATGAATGAACCCAAGCAATTCATATGTGGTACAAGGAGCTCCATCATCTGACAACTGCATTGATATTCAGGTTAGAACTCCAGAACTAAATATTTGCATTGTATCTGTGATATCAGATCCCCATCAAGCCTCCTGGAAGCTGAAAATTATTATGTTGTTGTATCTACTCCTATCTCTGCATTGCCAAAATCTGCCTGGAAACAATGCGGAGACCCAATGTAACAAAAAAATTCTGCAGTTCCAAAGTCAAAATAGTAATAATAGCTTTTTTCAGCAGGTTAACATCAGGGATTTTTCAATAAATGGAGTACTAAGGAGCTTCAGACTGCCTGAAAAGAGTAAGTCAAAGCAAAATACCAACATTTTTGTTGTACCATGTATCACAATTACTGTTAATATACTGCATTTGATTTAGTTCCAGTTTCACATTTCCACTGACAGTCTCCATAAAGTCAGTGAAAATTTAGTTACTGGACTTCTCATGCCAATCTCCTGAGTGTGGAAAAACTTTTAGGCTATGTGTAGAAAAAGATCATTTAATATTGCCAGTAAAACATCTCATGCAGACGCTAGTAAATAAAACAGTTTCTCTTATCTAATTCTAATGTAGTACATAATGTGTGAAATCATTCCTTGGCAGAAAAGCTGAAGGAATTAGGGGGTTGTTTTCTGTCTTCCTTACTCTGTCTCCTTCCTTCAGCAGTTTCTCAATTCTGTATTTGCCAAGAAGCACAGAAATGACTCAACTGTTTCACCTGATAAAACCAAATTTTTAGCTATTTAAATCCAAAGAAATTCAAAACCAGTTGTTTCCTATAACATCACTTAAAGAATGAACAGCTATACTTCACAAAAACATTTTCAGTCATCTTCTATCAGTGAGAATGGATCATTACTTGCACTGTGAAGAATATTGTGGCAACCCTTTAGCAGCTGGAAGTGGCTGAGAAGGGTTAGGAACTCCATGGTGAGCTTCATCATAAGGCATTATGTGACACCATTGTGTGAGGGTGGAAACAGCAAATGTAACCTTCAGGAAATGTCCTCATTTGTAATATCTGGAAACTGGATGTAATTCTCATCACTTGTGTTTCAGAGAGATGAATTTGCTGTGGAACAGGCAAAGAGCAAACCTACTGGGATGGTGAAAATGGGCAGTCTGTCTGAGCCTGATTTGTTTAGCTTTCCAAAATGAAAGCTGCAAGTTCTTATGATTGCTATCCATAAATGCACCTGGAGAAAATATATTCAGTCTGAAAAATAACACTGAATTGGGAATAAGAGTACATGAAGTGGCCATGATTAAGTTGCAGCTGAAAAGTCACAGGATGGAGCACTGCCTGTGGTGCATCAGGATTCTGAAACTCTCTCCCATTACCAAATGGACAAAATGTTTGACTCATTTGAGGAGAGAGCTTTATTAAATCATCTAGTCACTTGTACAATATAGAAGTCTGGATTCATTAACCTTGAAGTGGCAACTTCTATCTGGTCTAACACACATCTGTTTGTGCAGCACGTACCAGACCAAGCATTTCATGTTCTCAGTTTGAGAATGATTTTCACTTACAAGCCACACATTTTTCTTTTTAATTGAATTAAGGCACTATGGGGACACAAGGGCTTAATATTACAGGGAACTATGAATGGTGAATTATACTTCAGGCTGCCAATACAAAACCTCTGGATGAAAACTGCTTTTCAACTTGAAGCCTTGCAGAATGTCCCAAGTTTTTCCCCCTTCAATTTCCTTGAGTCTCCTTTCCATCTCGATTCCCTTTTAACTAGCTCTAACGTACCAGTCACAGACAGTCCACGTGTCTACAACTCACTGGTAGACATTATATTCTCAATATTTTATTGCAGCTATTAAAAGCCATCACAGGATTGGTTTGTTTCTAAGTTTCCATCATTTCCTATTTTAATTATGGATTGTTTAGCTGAACAAAGCCATATTAAATGAAAAGCACGGTGCAGGAGTAGAGGAAGAACTTCACAATCACAGTTGACAGCTTAGCCATTTATGCTGTAAATGCATCATAAATAATTTCTGAGGACTTCATACATTTCTGTACATGGTCTGTAGCAGGCTCATAAATAGATTGATAAACGTATATTAACCAGTGATATCCAAACCTCAAAGTAAAGCACTGGCACAGCCTTCTCTCAAAAGCATCATGCTTGTTATAACCTCCATAGACCTGCTCTTTGTAAGCAGACATAATGAATATAGGAAACATTTTCAAAATGAGATCAGATCAACTTCTCTTACTAAGGATCTCAAACACCTGAGAAGAATCAAATTTCCAGAGACCCTCAGCTCAGCCAAAAGTACACAACATGCCAGCCTTCATAATAAACCTAAAAGCAGTGTTAAGTGATGTTATAGGAAACAACTGGTTTTGAATTTCTTTGGATTTAAATAGCTAAAAGCACAGCACGTGTGTCAGCAACATAACTGCATTCTCTCCCTACATTAAAAAGAAAATTGCAAAAACTAATAAATTCTGTTTTCCAAAATGATATTTTGCTGAACAAATCTTAACTAGCCCCATGTAAATACATTCGCTGTTTTAGTTTCTATATTCTAAAACATCTTGTTCATTAAATTTCTCATGCCCCATGACCTCCTGATCTGCCTTGTGTCTCCAATAGGACATGCTTAACTTCTCTACAGACATGATATTGCACTATGAATAAAGGAATAATAAAAACTTAGAATTTACAAATTTAGAATTTTTTCCAGAAATAGAGTTAGTGACATAATGCAACAATGCACAAGGATTAAAAGAGACCAGACATTTATAGAAGAAAAAAACTGTCTTGAATTAGCTCTGTCCCTTTACCCACCTTGCCTTTCCTCTTGCACCCTCCTCTTCCTCACCTTCCTGCTCCCCAAGCCAGCCTGGAGCAAGGACATGCAAACCAGCACAGCAGACGACATGGATTCCTTAAGGCTTGATCAGTGTGAGGTTTTTTTTGTATGTTTGTTTGTTTTTTAATTGCTCTTGAGGATGGCCCAGCCTAAAGAGGTACCTGGACAGCTGCGCCATAGCCTAACAACAGCAAGCACTGAACACGAAAGGTAAAAGTAAAAGCACTTATTACAAAAATTCTCCAAGTATTCAGTACTTTCCAGGCCCAGATTTCATTCAGCTGCTCAGAAATGATCATTTAAGTGTGCTGCTGAATCCTCACTGCCCCCCTCTGTACACACGCTGCCTAACTGAACTGCTTAGCAACACGCTGAATGCTGCCAGATTGGGCTGGGAGCTGGAGCACAGCTCTCCAGCAGAGAAGTGACAAGTGTGGGGTTTCTCTGCTGTGTCCCCTCTGCAAAAAGATGGAGACAAGTCCCTCTAGAACTCCATGATGTTCACCTCACAGCTTATAGCTGAAGCAGGGGAGAGTGGCAACAGATTCAGCAATACAGTCATCCTCAGCTAAAACATTTCTAAGGATGCAAATTTCTTAGGGCAAATTAGTAAACCATCCATCCAGATGTCTTCAGTGCTATCCAAAATAAACTTTAAAAGGTGAAATATGCAAAATAAATGACCAAATAACATAATTACCATATGCAATATCTAATTTTCTTCTGGCCCCTGAGGAGTTAAGAAACTATAAAACATACGGCTCCTAATTCTGTCTGGCAAAATCCATGCAAGAGAAAGACAAGCAAAATTTATACACACTTAAAGTCTTCTAAATTCTTCAACAAACACTCACCAACTGGCACCTTGCTAGTGAAACTGTAGGAAAAAAGCCAAAAAAACATAAAAATAAGGAGAGCTGTGAAAAAGACGTGTCCTGTTTTTCACTTCTGTAGAGGTTACAGAAGGATAGAAGGTACCAAGAAGTGAAGGAACACTGGAAAAGACAGGAAGAAATCCAGAGATGATAATGATGATCTAGTCTGATGTGCTGCAGGACCTGAGTGCTGTTAAATGGGAAAAAAAAATCTGTAAAAAAAAAAAAGTCTTGGGAGACTAAATGAGTACAGCTTCATACAGAATGCAATTCAAAGATAATCACAACATGAAGGAATGAAAAATGTAAGCGTATCACATGTATTAAAAGACACAATGATAGCAGGGTACCTTGGTATGGTAAGGCTGGAAAAAAATAGGGAAAGGGCAGGAATGACACTGCAAAATCTTCTGTTATCAAATCATTTTAGTGAAATACGGTAAAAGAATATTAAGCTCCATTAAAGATCTCCACAACTGAACTTGGATTAAACCAAAGGTCTCAGTGTTAGAGAAATTCTGTCAAAAACGTTCTCAACTTCCTGAAGCAGAGGAAAAAATGGCAGGAGGCAGATGCCATGTGGCAGCAATTACTGCATTTCAGGGATTCAGAATAAACAAAAGCAGGAATCTCCCACTTCAGTCATCCTCCCAGTACAATCTCATCACAGAACATCTCCATGAGATATTCCTTTTGACAGATGTATTATTAAGATAATGCTATAGGAGACTTGCAATAACATCTAATTATGTAGAAACACAGAGGAAAAGATTTGGATCAAATGTCCAGCCACAGAAGTATTACAAGCCTGCAGTACCCTACAGCTGTGAAAAATTAAACTAGGAGAGGTATTCGAACAGTACTAGTGAGGCCTCATCTGGATAATGTATGCAGTTCCACCCAAGGAAAATAAATTCTGTCTACATTCGTAGTATGCTTGAGGGAATTACTGTTTATTTTAAAAGGAGATTCTTAGTTTGTATAACCTCACAAAATGAAAGTTGAGAAGGTTTTTATCTATTTTCCACTCTTTCTTGCCATAGATCTAACCAGCAGGAAGGAAGAATTTCAGCTAAGGGTTGATGTTGGCACTAGAACAAATTATTCAAATTGGCCATAAACACACTTGGGTGAGAAATTACAGTATTTCTAAATACCTAGTAAGCAAAGAAAAAAAAATATGAATAGAAACAACAGACTCAAAAAACAAAACTAGTTTGGATAATCAATATACAAAAATGATAATGTAAAAGTGGCTGCATGAAAAGGATTTGATCAACTAAGAGGTTTTTGTGTTTGCCTACGTTCTTGTTTTCCAGTTCCATTAGTCAGCTCAGGTCCATACTTCAGTGGATGAGTCCATCTGCCATGTGCCCACAGTGCTGGGAAGCCAAGGAAGTGCACAGCTACCCTGACACTGAGCCTTGCTTATTGGCACTGTCAGTAGGATTCATTGCGAGTTATTGAGTCATGTGAAGTAAGGAGTGAAAAACCCCCACAAAACCAGGCTTGCCAGATGTGCTTTTTTCACATATTTTGACAATTATAGTTGGGCTTAATCATTTATGATAATACTTCATAATGCTCTAGCAAATGCTCTGGAGTATACTCTGTAAAAAATAATGAAGTCTTAAGTAACATGGCAACTCACTCAGCTTTTAAATTTTTGCTCAGAAGCAGAAGGAAACAGCTTGTGTTTTCTGCAGATTATGGAGAACTACCACAGGAAAATTAGGAACATTTCCATTATTGCTTCTCTATCTCTTTCTTAAGCATTAACTATGTAACATTACCATTGTTATGCAGCAACAAGACACCCACAAACAATATCTTCACAGCATTAAAAGAAGAAATGCTATCAAATAGTAATATGGGGTTATACAAAAGAAACCATAGGAGAAGAAAGGATTAATAATTTGTGCCTAAATAAAAGTCAGCACTCTATTTCTCATTGAAAGCCAGCTGTCAAGTCCTGCATAACTTAACCATCTACTCCCTTGCTTATTGTGGCTTTGCTCAGCAATTCATCTGGCTGCAAGCTATCATAAAAAAAGCTTCCTTCACTTAAAAAAAAAAAAACAACCAAACCACGTCATTCCAATAGAAATTTTCCATCTGACTCCTTTATCACAACTTCTGGACAGGGTTGGATAAGCACCAAGCACAGCCACGTGATCTGGCATAGCTCGTTTATGAAACGTACAATGTTGATATGTAAGCAGTTAAACATCTTGTGTCAGTAACACTGACACTATCTCAGCTTTGAAAAATGTCATCAATTGAACAGTGCCTGCACTTAATTTCAAGGAAATTAAGGAAGTCTGTGGCATTCAAATAAATTTGCTATTTCCATACTTTCTTGTTTTGCTGATTGGCAGCAGTTGCCACTGTAACATAAGGTGGAAAATAGGAACAACTTGCACAGATCTATCATATGTTTCACATTCTGTAAGTGTTTAGGTGGGAAGGAGTTATTGTTCCAAAGCTCAAAAAGAGGTAACAGAGTATTCACTGCAGATGCAAGTCTGAGGCACTCACCATTTCATAAAAGCAGAATCCTTCCAAATGTTGTGCCAATGGAGACAGTAAACTGACAAGAAATGTAGATCAATGTTCTTTAAACATTTCAGCTTTTCTGATAAGCAAACATTTCAGTCTGTGTAATATTGTCAAACTACAGCTGCAGAGAATTTTGAAGAGGCTCCTATGCATGCTTTAAATATTCCTATTCCTTTCTACCAGAAAATGTTCTCAAGAGAGCATAACGCCAACACAATTCTGTTCATATTGCAGTCAGTTCCCTGTATCAACTCTGGGAGAGAGAATGGGCAAAAGCTCAATCAAAACTTGGAATTCGATGCCATTGCCTGACTGAGGTACTTCACATGTTGCACCAGAGGAAATAGGAAGATAATTTGCCTCTGGATTTGTGCATTAAAAACATAACTGACGTTGCAGAGAGAAAGGATTTGGCAAAGCCGGCAGAAGGCTACAGGCATTGCACTGCCTTTAAATTAGCATTTAATCTTTCCTGTACACGATGCAGCATTTTCCTGAGAAAAAGCGATCTTTGCAAGATAGCAGACTCTGAGATCTGTCAAATAATCAAAAAGCTGATTTCTTGGCACAGAAATAAGACTTTTTGAATGACACATATAGAAATGACAGGAAGGAAGGGAAAACTTCTTGGTTCACAGGAAGAAATTTTTATGAGCTCATGCCAGGAGGCAAAAATAATCTTTAATATTTAAGAGATTTTATAGATATGTGGAAGGATCTATATAAAATTTAGATTCTGGCATTAAAACTGAGTCTAAAATGTGCAAGGAAATAAACAGAGTAATGCACCTAAGGCAACAAATAGCCTCTGGAGCCTTAGGCCTGTGTCATGATTGAGGAACAGCACTTGGTATACATAGATCTGTATAAAGATCTGTATTGATCTGTACAAAGACTAACACACAAAAATTTGAAAGGCAGGGAGGAACTGTTATCTTTGCGAATGATTTATATTTAATAGTTTTTTTTCTCTTTATGAATCAGTAAAGCTTTCAAACTGCTGTCCTTCCATTGCTCACCATTGGGAAAAACAGAAAATATTCTGTAGAAATACATGATAATTCAATATCCACTTAAATTATTTTCTTTACAACTTTATTCCTTATTTTTATATTTTAAGAGCCCATACTAAGAGGTAAAAATAATATGTAACCATCTAAGTCCAGTAAGAAAACAAATTAAGCTGACAGTTTTGAATGCACTAGCAATGACTATTTACTTTCCAATATATACTATTTAATAAATTGGTTACGATGATAGAAGTCATACCCTATGCTTGTGAAACACCAGGTAGAGATGTTTTCCAGATGGCAGAAACCACCTATATCTAGGTGATAAAACACAGAAGACGTGTAACAATAATGCTGCTAAACTTGCCAGAAGCAAGAAAACAAGCTGGCTTGCAGATCATTTTACAATGCCTTATCAATATCTTGGCAATGGCTTTCCCAGTGAAAAAATTTACCCTGATAGTTCCTTCTTACTATTTACAGTAGCCAAGATCCACCACTAAAAGTGAAAACAGGAATAGCAGTAGCATCTAGAAAACTCAACTCTCACAGCATATATTTAAGAGATTGAGATTTTCAGGTTTCATGAGGACTTCAAGGGAATTTGTGTTACAGTATTTGAGCTCATTACAACAGCTCAAAATCGAAGATCAGAAATGCCAAAAGAAAACAAAAGATGTGTCTAGCATTTTCCTCAAAATCAACTTGTGCCTATGATTTTACATCAACATAGAAAATGATAGTAACAACAGAGTCAAACACCTTTGCATCAAGATGGTTCTAAAAAATGACATTAAAGATTATGTCTGTGCAGCTTTAGGAACAGAAAAGCCTCCATATTAATAAAAAGGCTCAGCTATGCACCCTCCCAGCCTTATGGAAAAACAAATTCAATTAAATTGCTTTAAAGAAACCTGATGTCTGTAAATTTTAATGATATTTTAATGTCCCTATTTTAATGACTTTTCACCTGACCATCTCATCCCTTTTTATACACTGCACAACTTTTTTGAACTTCTCGTGTTGCGTCCTCTCTGACTGTTGGTTTCAAAGGAAACCTGAGTTTCCCCCTCATTATTCAGCTGATTTATGCCAGAGGAGCATCAAGAATGAATGGGTACTCTTACAAATTCCCAGTTTCAATTTTACAGTGAAAAGTATATGTCCCTGTAGATGAGCTGTAACAAACCTAATTCCAGAAATCAACCTCCTGGCACTTCATGCACATGCCTGTTTAATGTTACTCACACCTGAAAAGCAATATTTTAGAGATACGTGCAGTAAACATCAGTGTACAACTAAATCACCACCAAAACCTATTAATAAAAGGACCATTTAGTAAGTTGATATCTATTGCCTGTTCACTTTGTTGTGTATGTAACCAGAGTTTCTTGGAAGTCTTAATACTCAAGTAAACCTCCAGGTTGCCATGGAAAGCAGCAGAAGACAGTGTGGATACCAAGGTGTAAAGTGATATAGGGTTATCCAATAGTTCAACATAAGAAAAAAGAGGCCTCTGTGGACTTATCTGGTATTGATTCATCTTTTCATACATCACCTCTCTTACTTTCTGGACAAAAAAAAAAATAAAATCATGCAATTTACAGCATAGAAAAGGTGGGGTTTTTTTGTTTGTTTTTGTGCAAGACAATGTTTACTTATCTCTATAGGATTAAGCAGGCACTTATTTGCAGAGAACAGAGAATAACCTGGATTAAGTTTCTTGCTTCTTCTAGGGAGAAATAACTTGTTTGCAAAACTCTTTTGAAGCAACTGAGCCATCCAGAAAGATTACATGAATTTGGAAAGAAGAGAAAAATGGTAGTAAAGGAAAATACTCAGAAAACAAAGATAAGATCAAGAAAAATAATGTACTGAAATGAACATATGGCAAGTACTTATTGGCATATACCTGTTAAACTTCCCCTGGAGAAACATACCACGTAACCAGAAGGTAAAACAAGATGTGACAGAACAATAAGAGATATTGAAAGTAGAACATAATAAAAACAGTTATAAACGCTTAGCAAGCTAGTGACAACTGCTTTCATGAAATGTAGCTCCTAGATCAGCAATAGGAAACATTCCAATCAATGTGAAATCTATAAACTACTTATCCATGATATTATAATTCCTTAATTTTATCCTAGGATGCTCATTATTAAATGTTTGAGTGTCTTCCACCTACCAAAAAAAAAAACCAACAACAAAACACCAACAAACAAACCCAAAACAAAAAGCCAACAACATAATAACTCCTCTAACTGGGAACAGAAGGTCTTTACACATCTTGAGCTCGTAAAGTAAGAAACGAAGGCATATGTCCTTCAGATATTGTGGTGACAGCACTGAGATGGAACAAATGTTTTCAGAAGGCCAGTGCAGGATGGACAAGCTGTAAGCTTGTTATGGTTATGCAGAGAACCACTCAAGGTAACACAGAATGAAGAAGTCAAGTCCTTTAGAAAGCATTTATGTCACTGGAAGAACCAGAGGTTCTGTGTGCTGTGCAGGTGGCATCAAAAACTTGCTAAAAAGAGATAGATGCAGCCCATTGCTTGTTCAGTACACATCTTGTATACTATAAGGTCTTTTTCATAAAAACAAGATCCAAATGTTCAGAAAAATATTACTTTCTTATGAGAATATCCTAACGGGACACACATTGAGATCTTTTAGGATGAAATGGCTGCTGAAGATGTGTCCTGTTCTCCAGGAAAGCACCTCACATTCACAGTCAGATGCCTGCAAACCTATAGCAACGCGTTCTTCTCACTGATTCACAAAAGGGTGAACTATACGAATAATAAAATATCATCTTGCATTTCTTCTAGGATGAAAAGATGAAAATGACCATTAAGCCTATACATAAGAAGTCATAAAATTGTTCTTCTCTCGTCTGTAATGGTCAGAAAGATTACAGTTGTATTTGAATCAAGACAGCACTTTAGTGCTGTGACATACTCAAAGGTAATAAAAACTGACCCTGTCCCTTCCAGCAGATGGACAAATCTGTGCTACCAGAACACCTTTGTTCTTCCAATAGATAAGCAAACTAGACATAGCGGCAGATAGCACTGCAATAGCACGAGCAGCACTCTCTAACTTCCTCACTGCTGAGCATACTTGAGAAATTATTAATTAGATAGAAAGTTTAAATAGGCACCTTCCACTGGTTTCTTTATGAAACCATGTTATTCATCTCACTTAAGTGGAACTCCAAAAAATGACTGTGTGGAGTTCAGAATAATACCTTCTTTTTTTTCAGAAGAATTTTTTTCATTCCACTGTTTTCTTTTTTTAATTGCCTAGATCCACCATTTTCTTCATTGAACACCCCTTGGGAAGTGAAGACCACTTAGCTATTTATTCACAGGAGCAAAGTGGCTTTGAAAAAAATTGTGTTTTCATTTTCAAACATCTGACAAATGAGACTGACTCATTAGTAATTAAAAAGTACAGTTCTTTACAGCACAGCTCATCCTACTGGCATACTGAAAGGCAGAGGGAAGGAAACAGAATAGCTCTGGAGAACGAGTTTGTCAAATGTGTGTATTTTGTCACATGAGAAAGGTGAAGTTCTCACATAGTTTATTTTTCCCAATTCTCTGTCCTGCCATCTTCATCTGTAATGATTGATTAAATATCTTAAAGCACTCTCATGGGACTAGCAGTTCACGTTTCATGACAGAAGAATAATTCTGGATCTGCTACCACTTCTGGAAAGCCATAGCACCTAGGAGTTTGTCATCTAAACATTACCCTTGTGACTATAAAAAGAGATGTAGGTGCAGGTTACATTGTCAGTATAAGTTTTTGGATAGAAAACAAGCACTTTCTTATTTTAATACAGTACTCGCATTCTAAATTTAATTTAAAAAACTATCTCAAAACTACACTTCAACAAGAAAAATACTGTTACAAGATACCCTACCCTATTCATTTACACTAACATCTTCTGCTACTGCCTCTGAAATAATACTCTTCATTTCCATTATTTCCTGTCAAGAAGAAATACAGTCACATTTGTTTAGAGATGTTGCAGAATTGCATAACCTTAGTACAACACTGTCACCAGTTAGTAATACTTTTAAAGCCCCAGATGTTTTAGGTCTATTTCTTTTTAATAATCACTTCTTTCACATCTGCAAAACAAGGTTAGTGAGGTTTTAACTCTAGCAACTTCTACAAATTTGAAATAGATTTCTATTAAACAAAAAAAATCATTTATCTTTTTATTTGCATTTGACAATTCTGCATCTAATTGGATTTGGATTCAAAATAGTCGACTTCACCTCTAGCCCTTCTCATACTCAGTCTTGTTTTCCTACAACTGTACGTCTTACAGTGTTGTTTAATCTCCAGTGCTGGATTTCTAATATTCCACTAATATTATTCTTCAAACTTCCTAATTTAATGTAACACTTGTGTATTTACTGACTGTAGCAAGAATTAAAATATATCAGTTTTCCGAAGGAAGAACAGAACAATTAGAAAAGCTTCATTCTTAACCAGAAACAAAGGTGTTCTACAGTCAAAATAACTCTTTTCTCAAACCACTATTTAAAATTTATCAAAAGAAAGTATTTTGAAATAAATAAATCTTCAACCTTTGGAATATTACACTCAGAAATCCTTGCTTAAACAACAACTTAAGTTAGCTAAGCTAAGCATTTACAGTAACCAAATTCCAGTTTATGAGCCTTGCAAAGATTCAGGATTCTGTATTCATAGTTACATTTCTTTCACTTTCTGAAATTCTGTCAGCTGTTCTCAGCTAATAAATACCACCTCCAAATATTTAAATAAATAACATGTAGATTACTTTAACCTGATATTTTCAGAGCTGGACAGGTGCCCAAATGACAGAGAGGCACCCAGCCAGCCCAGCAGTATCTATGCCTTTTGTCTCTCACTCTTACGCATTGCTCATCTCTTTTAGAGTTACCCTGGGACCTTGCTGACCACAATAGCTTCGGGTTCTCTCACCCAGAGACTTATTCAATCACTCATCCATCAATGCATCTGATTAAGAGCAATGGTCTTTTAATAATCTTCTACTACACAAATTCATACCCTCGCGTTACAGGCCAGAGCAACAAGAGGTATTTCATCAACTTCAAAAGTATAAGTCAGGTTGAGGTTCATTAAAAACATATATTCTGCTGTGCTTTGTATTTGAAACTGCTGTCTCTAAAATGTGTCAAAAAATGAAAGCCAACAAAAATTGTACAGCTGATCTGGTTGTGATTGATTCCCATGTTTAGGGCTGACTTCACTGGACATAAATGCCTAACAATATATTTTGTAATATTTTCTTATATTCCTTATTAAAAAAAACAGATCATAAAAAGTCTTTTAGAAATACTATGACTGATGTTGTAAATAATAGCATAAGATATATTGAGTCAGTCTGAGTTGGCACTCTGTGTTTTTGTTGGAGGATTCATCCATCATCAAAAGCTTTCCTTTCCATATCCCACTCAAAACTCCTAAGAACTGCTTAGGCCTCACACAATTATTACCTTTTATAGCTTATAAAACCCTAGTCTGCTTAGGCAGGACTAATTACCCTCATTTCATTAAAATTGTAAGCAGACCTGGTTATACTCAAACTTGGTGAGCACCCTGATGGCTATTCAGCTGCAGGTCACCACACTGAAACCTAATTACCTAAAAAATGTAGATATGCCACTCTGTGAGATACATGTTCGAACTTAAATGCTTTTTGTGAGATCAGGTCTTGAAAATGGTTAATAATATTCATGTCATTACAGTGTCCAAGTTCAACCACAAGCAATATAAGTTCCAGCAATAATTTAGAAAGGACCTATCGAACAGAAATGAGTAATTTAAAAAGGATAAGGAAACATTTATATTTAATCACAAGCAGCAACTAGAAGGAGACCTACATTGTAATATTAACTCTGGCTGGGATTATTGAAAATTTTGCCAGTAACACACAAATAGAACACACTTTGAATATGGTGTTAAATTTGTTATTAACCACTCAAATCTAAACTGAACAATACTCTGTTTTTTAAATGATTAATGAGTATGAGGTCTAATCCAAAAGTAATATCTTTTTTATTATGTTGGCCCACGACATCAGAGGCAGATGTTGGTGGTATGGCAGTAAAGGATGAATCTTCCCACCAATACTTCCTTAAATTTTGTTGCTGTGAGACAGATGGCAGCAAAGGGGCAGTCTGACAAAATGGCGTCTGACATGGAAGCACAGATGAATCAAAGGTGTGGGACTGAATTCCTCCATGCAGAAAAAATGGCACCCATTGACACTTGTCGAACATTCATGGAAACCAAGGAGTGGATGTCAGCACAGTTAGGTGGGGAGTGATGCGTATCATCAGTGGCTGAAGTGTCCTGAAACTGACTTAATTTCTTAAGGAGATAGGCAGAATGGGGTCAGTTGGTTCCACTTATTTGTGTGCTTAAAGAGCGTGTATTGAGAACACTATCAAAATGCAACTGATCAGTTTGCAATAAACCGCTGCGTTGGAGACTTAAAAATTTCTCTTTAAAAAAATCTCACCAGAGAAATGGTGATGGCGCTGCACGCTGAACAGCAATCACATTCACCAAAGAACAATCGCCTGAAAATTCTGTGTAAGCACAGAATCACTAAAAAGTGCATTATTAGAAACAACACTGGTTTGGCTGCTCTGAGTCAGGGTTACAACCTGTGTGTCAGGACAAGTCGAGAGGAATTCACGTTGTAAAATCACTTCCTTCAACACGGTCTGGAGCATCTTAGAAGAAAATCATTTCCTGATTCAGAAAAAACCCTACATAAATCTGGATAATGTATTCATCCCTCTGTTGCCATATTTGCCCAGAAAAGCAAAACCTTGTCAGTAACATGGGAGCTGTCTCACACAGGTGCAAAATGGAGACGTGATTATGAAATAGCAATCAGGCCATGTCAGCTATTGCAATCTTTATGAAAATAAAATGAGCAGGGAAGACACTGTGCAAAAAGTGTCGGAACTCTGTAGAAGAGTCAGAGAATAAAATCAGAATTCAAATGCAATTTCCTCAACCTACCCTGAAATTATTTAAAATGTCTCACTGAATTCCAACAAAGGAAATTAAAAACTTCTAAATGCCTTCTCCAGGTTCCAAAGGAGTCAGGAAAACAATTCCAAATGAATTGTTAATAGGAGAAAGACGTTTTACATTGTAATAATAGCATAAATAAAATAATTCAAGTCACAAATAGCAACAGGATCTTCCTGGGGAAAAGTCTGTACCTTTGGAGTACACTTCCCTTCAAAACAACACAAACCTAGATGTGGCACCTTCAAACACAATGCATGCTTTCAGGGCAAATGGCAAATTTACTCATTATTTTCTAGTTTTTTGTCACCTGTATACAAAAACATTTCTTCACTTTGACCTCAAATTTATTGTGCTTACTGCATATTCTTCTGGCTGATGTTTTGAGTACTTCGAGTAATTGTGTGCTGACAGTTTTCATAATCACTAATTGCACTAGATGACTCCTGTGATCAGAAACAAAGCATTTGGGAGGGATTAAGTGAATGAAACCATCCTCAGAATCAATAATCATGCTGAAGTCCTCTAACGTACAGATACATTTTTCTTCTGCACAGAATAATTTATTCAATATTCTTTACTTTCATTGCTAATGCAAAAGCTTTGTTAAATATAAAAAAGTTGCAATTTTTGTCCTTTCTGTAATAGAACATTGTTTCAGATTTCTTAATGTTTCAATTAGTATAGATTGCAAGGTTGTTGATTTGCTAAAGAGTGCTCTCCAGGCCACAGAAACGTCTATAAAATGATTGGGACAGCAAATGAAATTCACAGAAAAAATCATTTAAAACTGAAATGTTATTAGCTTTTAATGTATAAGTTGGAAACATCAGAAGAATCCCATAAAGAGACATTTCCAGCAGAACAAAAAAAAATACAACCCGAATCAGCCTGAGCCTTCCTTCATTATAATATCCCAATTCCAAGCTAATATTCTCATGTATTATTGCTGCACACACTACACAGTTCTGCTATAAAAATCCTGACTCCTACTACTATTAAGTTCCTAGACTCAGCTACCTGGGCATTCATGGCTGCAGACACCCGTCGAAATTTTTAATTTTCATTTTGGTATTCCCCAGCTTCTAATACAGGGGTTCAAGGTTAATCTTGTCATTGCTGTTCCACTAACAGAACAATGCAAATGAAAGAATTATTAGAAATACAGGTATTTTATCACAAATTTGATGTTCTTTCAGATTTAACTGGCTACACATTGACAGACAGATGCTCCTGAACATGACCTAGAGTCACTAATGACAACAAAGGAATATGGACTTTTTTTTTCCTCATGCTTAACATGGACTCCTATAATCTTTGTAGACAATGTTGTGTACAGAGCGATAATTACTACTTTGCTTCAGACAAGTTGCTTTGTTTAATAGTAGTCACAAGCAGTGAAGAGAAATCTGATGAAGAGGTGAGAACTTCCAGAGAACCTGTAGCAAAGGAGTATGAACCAAATTTTTTGATAAATCACAAGTATCCATCTTAAAGGAAAAAGAAATACAAACTAATTGCTTAAATTGCACATCCTAACAGACTGAACACTGGGGAAATCCAAGTAGAACAGAAAAACAGCACCGAGACCAAATTCCGTGAACAGTACAGCACAACTGCTGTCTTAACCAACATCTTGGGGAGCAGTAATCTCCAGTAACTCCAACAACACAACTTCCTTCTCTTGAAAGGAGAAAATACCCACTGCCATTTGATCTGTACAACCTAACAAGAGCTAAGAAGTGAATGGTGGTGCACAATGCTAGAAGTTTTATTAAATTACAAACAGAATTATTCCTTAAGAAGTAAACGTGACCTCAATTTGCCTTTCAAAGGAGTGTTCTAGTCCTTGTACCTATGTGATGACTTATATTCTCTTACACTTTTATCAAATGTAGAAGTCAACGGTCTTGCTAACAAATCATAACGAATCATTATTTAACAAAATCTTATTTCTAAGCTGCCAGTGTCATTACCTCACTCAACAGTAGCTATAAAAGAAACTTTGCAGCACAGCAAAATAGAGGTAGATCTACTGAATGACAAAGTTAGTACTGAGGGCCCAATGGCCACAATAATTATATTGGTGGAAACAGAGCTACTCGGTACTAGGAGCAGTCTGTGCTGGGATAGCACCAGAACGCTACTGGCACCAGTATGTGCTCTCCTGGAAAGCATTTACTCAGCTGGCAAGTTCAAAGATTGCTCCATGAGGCATAAGAAAACGTAATTACCTGGAGGCAACCAGGACAATTACTTCACATACACACTCCAGATCCAAATCAAAATGCTAATCCAAACTCACTCATTGTAACATGCAGAACTAGAGACATCCACACATTTCGGTAATGGTCTAGAATGAAAAAACGACAGCTAATAACTTCCTGCTTTCTAATCATTAGCGAGTTTTATATCCTTAAGATCTACATACTTAATTCTTCAAGTGTCACTAAACATAATAAATACAAGAATATATTTATTATGAAAAAAAATAAGATTTAAATATATATACACAATGAGTTGCTTCTCCTACGTATAAAAAATACATGACAAGTTTCCACATGTATTCAACACCTAACAGGTTCTATTTGGGCACTATATCTACTGCAAATAAATAAGCGAACAATTTCCAAAGAGTTTCTCTTATACGGAGCTCTTCTAGAGATCTGGCCATGACTGCAATTAGCATGTTCTTCTGACATGCTTATCATCAGCCATCCAACCTAACAATTTCTTCTGTAGATGTCTAGGAATTACACCACATATAGAAGGAGATAATGAAAACAAAAATTAAGTCAAAACCTTTCAGAGGATTAAGTTGAGACAGGCAAGAATTTATAAGCAAATCACAAGAAATGATTAAATGATGGAGCTTGACTTTAAATGCTGTGAAATTACTCCAGTACTGGAGGAACTTCATTACTTTTTCTGCTTGCATATAATGGATTTTTTGGAGTATAATTTTCTCTCCTGAAAAGCTTTGAGATATTAAAATATGTTTGATTAACTAGTCAAGAAGCAAAGTAAACAACAGTAATTTTGGTATACTAGTATCCAAATAACTCAGGAGAATATCTGTGAGCACAGTGAAAACTAAACAGAGCCAGAAATGCCTTGTAAATATTACAGTAGTTGCTTCTGCCAAAATACTGTCAGCCAGCACAGATTACAGTGCCATAATTACAGTAGATGACCTAAAATGATTATAAATTAACAGTCTGTAGTACAAAGTTAAACATTATATATTTTTACTAGGTAGCCGCACAAAATACAAACAAAGGACTCCGAAATTGTGTAAAAGAGAAATCACCAGGAAACCTTTTTCTGTTTTGACTCAAACTCAATATTTTTCCATGAAGGTGCTCACATTTTTCTAGATTCTTTTCTCGGTCAAGTAATAAGTTAAAATTGTTTCAAAAAAATACCTAAATCTCTTAATTTTTGCCCAGAAGTTCCACAAAATAGGAAGGCAGTACATACACATGTACTCAACTATCTGTGATTTAGTCCTTTGCTACCAAAAGGTACTCATGCTGACATGATAGGAGTTCTTAATAAATGAGGAAATATGGAATCTGGTTTCTATGTTGCCTATTCAAAAAACACCTCGATTTCTGTGTTGCAATTGCTCACCTTCAGATCCTTCTCATCTGCAGTTCTGGGAAAAGCATAGAGGGTCTCATTTTCCTTGAGATGAAATTTTCTAGGACATGTTTTAGGGAGGAAACCTGAGATTTAGACGATTTACTCTGCCCACACCGCTCAGTAATTTTGAAAGCAGCACGATTATTGCTGTCATTTAACTTCTCTGAACCAAATCAGAAACTTTACATCTGCAAAATGTCAAGTAGAAAGGGGGAAAGAGAAACAATCCACACTAAATCAGTGGTGGTTTCTGTGTGATAGTTCAGTGATGGCAGGTGAGATACTGGAAACAATCCTATGCAATGATCACCAAAAACATGAGAAGCTGACATGATACTAAGTTCTATGGGTGAAGAAAAATGTTACTGCTTTCTTTTAATGAGATTTTTCTTAATATTTGATTTATTTTCTGATAACTTATAAAGCACATTGACACCTTTTCGTTTCCACATCATCACAAGTTCTCTGAAGGCTTACATTTAAATCTCTCTGCTATAATCACAGTGGTTTCAAATTAGCATCTTAATGAATTCTCTATGGACTTGTGTCCTCACGCGTTTTCCATTTTCTAATCTCATATCATAATGGTGCCATAACTGGGTCCCTTCTGATTCCAGCTGAAATCATTATGGAACAGTTAACAGCAAAGATACACTAGATTAAACAGAAGAGAAATTCAGTAGCATTGTAAAAGAGCAGATTATGATTTCTGACTTTTTTTTAGCATTCTCAAAGAAGTCGGTCTCTGTGCACAAAAGATACCTGCAGTCTGAAAAATTCTTAATATGAATTCAAAAATTTCTAGCTGAGCATTTTTTGTTTGGTACAAAACTACACTAACTGTTAACAAAACCACCCTTTAAAAGTCAAATAAGTGAAAAACTGCAACTTAGAGCTCAACCTGGTGATACATACTATCGTATCAAGAAGTTTAGATGAGAATGACAAAAGAAAACAACAAAACATTAAATGATATTTTTGTAGCTGATGTCTAATAAGAGACACAGAAGTATTTGGTATATACATCAGACTTGCTGAACACTGTTACTTATTTATTTCCTTGAAAGGTGGCTGTAAGTAGAACTCTCAAAAAGCTCACCCTTCTTTAGAGGGTTAACTATACGCTGGCCTTAGTTCAAACCTAAAGAAACACATTTGCTTCTCCAAATTATATAGAATATTTGGAATGAATGGAAAAAAACTGATTCACTTAAAATATATTAAATGGGGAAAAGACACTTAGTTGTACATTTTTTTTCTGAGGATCATGATTACTAAATCATTGATGTCAGTAACATGCTAGACCATAAAATGGTGTGCTAAATAAAATGCAGGTAAAGCTCTGTAATGGTAAGAAACAGCTCTCTAAAACTCCATCTTACTGCAAAATATTTTGTAGCATGGATAACTATTTAAAGATACCAGAGTGAACTGTATTCTAAGGACAAACCAGCTAGAAAGGTCTGCCCAAAATAACATACCAACTGAACACTAAATGTACGAATGGAATTGTAGATCGTGTAACTTCCAATAAGGAGTGCACAACTGTCAACTGCAAATTGCTGAAGATAAGATTCATTCTGTCTCTGGGGAGAAAATAGACTGAAACTTCTTTCAGTCTTTAGTTCTGATTCCTATTTGAAATATTTGTTCATTTTTACTTCCCAGTAGAGATATGTCACAGAGAGAACTGGAGAGAAGATGCACATTTTCCCAATAACATAGCAAAATATGAGAGGAATTCCAGGAGAACTGATGCAATCATTTTCACGGAAAGTAGGAAGACCAGTAAGTTGCAGTTCCATAAACTCTAAGGAGAACATTATACCTCTCCATCTGAATTGACAGTGCATTAATTGCTTAAGTCTACTGTCTTTTAACAATCTGAAAGAAAAAAAAAAAAGACAAAACTTTGATGCTACTTTTAGTAGGAAGAGAACAGAGGATAATTAAAAGCAAATGGCAAACTTGATCATGGCAGAATATTACTCAAGGAAACAGTCACTAAAATGTAGGTTAATACATTTCTCAAATACCACATGAATTATTTTATAGTATATGGATAGAACTAGTGACAGGTTGCCATTAGGTAGAAAAGTATTTTTACAATCAAGACTCATTGCAAATGTATTTTGCAAATACTTTTTAAACACCTATTGACACTGAGGGCTTAGCTAGCAAGCTAAGAATTGACAGAAAAGGAAGAGATATACTGCTTAAATCTGGAGAATGCAGTCCTAAAGCAGCTAGTACTGGAAGGATGAAAGGATGAAATAAGTTCAGGCAGATAATAGTGTTCTGCCCTCATTTTGTAAGTACCATGCAAAACACTCAGGCCACTCTGCAAGATCACTCTTCACATAATCAGGAAGCAAACTGCTCTTAAAGGTCAGAAGAACAATCATGTTCGCAGTAATGATGCAAAATCAAAACTGTTGCCTGCACTCTCTTGAAACATCTTTAGACATCTTCAAAAAAAAAGGGATATTGAACTTCCTCAAGCCTTCTGATCTTACTGCTTTCACATAGCTGTTGTAGAATGAATTTGAGAGAAAGAATGAATTTTGAGATCTACGTTGCCTTGAAAAACAGTCAGTAAAAATTACGGCATCTATATACTGATCATTTCTAGTACTTCTCTTTGCTAAAAATACAACAATATCTTTCCAGTTTCTTCAGTATGAAATACAACAGACCAAGCTTTCCAAGCTGTTGCATTTTGAAGATAAAATAAAATAAAGGTAGACATTTCAAAGATTTCTGGCTGAACACACAATTGATCTACAGTGATTTCTGCCCAGTTTGCCATGAGACATCACTTAAGATTCTCTATGGCGAAAATACTTCACAAATAACAGCAGCATTGTTACACAAGGAACCTTGAAGTAGTATGACTTCTAAGTGCAACAAAACCTTTTGATACATTCACTTTCTCCTCCAAAAGCATCTAACAGAAAAAAACACTTTGATACAGATGTCATCAAGTTATACATTTAAAGCAACCTTCATAAATGGGTTAATAGCTTAACTTTAGTTTTGTAAAAAGAAAAAGCTAAAACGCATGAATGTGAATTTATATTTCTGATTTATTTATTTTTATCAAGTTGGAGCCTGAATATATTTGCACAGTCTCACAGTAACAATTTTAATCTTAGCCTTACTATGACAAGAACAAAACATAAAAGGAAACAAGTCATAACGACAGAGGAGGATACGTCAGGACCCTACTTGGAAACCTAATTGACAACTCAATTAACATTGGCAGTAAACTGACTGAAATAGTTTTGCTGTTGGTTTCATACCATGGAATACATTAACTGATGGGAGAAAACCTAAAACTGCCTTCAGCATCGAAAACCCAATTTTTTATAAGTAATCTATTAAAGATATTCAATAATAATGATTTAAAAATTAACAAAAAACCACTGGCCTTACCAGCAGTGCCCCCCTGTAAGGCAGAGATTACTACTGCTTTCTTATATCGCTTGGTGAAAACATTCCTTCTAAAAGTATGTGACAATTATTTGTTACAGAACTTCTACTTCAGTTCTACTTTAGCACTTGGCTTACTTAGCCCCCACATCACAAGTACTCACGTAGAAAACATTCCATGTAAAAACAAACAAAAACAGTGCAAGGATGTAAACGTGTAAGCACCAGCTTACAAAAAAAGCAGCACTGCAGTACTCATGCAGATTTTTACCAGGGCACTGGAGCTGAACGCACTTTTTCTGGGGCTGTCATCTTACCCGTGGGCTTTGCTCTCACAAGCAACACATGGAGGAAAGCCAGCAATGTTTCTGTTTGCTAACATATCTAAACAGGAAGAAACTGCACAGCTTTGACATTCCTTCATGATATACTATCAGGGACGCAAACTCAGTTAATTTTTCACTAAGTTCAGTAGAGATTCTTCAGAAGTGGAAGGATCGCTGGGATCAGATGTTCTATAATCTTCTTTGTCTACCAACAACTAAATGGGCTGTAAAGACATTTCAAAATAACATACAGGGTAGCTCTGAGAAGAGCCTGCTTCAGTGTTATCAGGAAGTTGTAAAACATTTTGCAAATATTTCATATAAATTTAAACATTTATATATAGCTCCCGCTACTGCCTTCTAAGTATTCATCTTAAATTCTCTCATGTAAAAAATTGTGAAACTGGGAATACATTTTAAGAAAATATAGTAGCATGTACCTAAGCAGGCAAAGAGAAAAACACACCACCAAACCATTTGTGAATACAGAGTTACTGAACGGAGCTTTACGTCCTGAAACATGAAGACCTATTAGCTTTTTACACCTCTAAAATATGGAAATATTTAAAGTGCTGTGAAGATGTACATGTGAATAAGAAATAACCTCCCTTCTTTGATACGCATTCCTCCACACATGAGCTCACAAACGCTTCCCTCATATATATCCAGGAATCATGATTTAAGAAAATAATAACAATAAAAATTGGCTCGCTCCCCTCTAAACAGTTTTTCAAGGAAAGGAAATATATAAAGCAGTCCACATGCAGACCACAGCAGTTCTACAGAATGGCAAACATTATTATGCACTGATACGCAGAAGATCTTACTGACAATTCCCAGAGTGCTCCTCTTTTCATAAACAGATTGTTGATGGCTGATGCATAATCCATCTGAGCAATGCAATAAAAGGAAAAATATAATAAAATGTACACAGGGCAGTCAAATAACTATATGCCAAAACCTGCAAGATAGTAGACAGTACAATATATTTTTTTTACTACATTCTGTTCTCATAGTCAGTGGTATTAACGATGAAGAAAGTAAGTTCATATACTTTGCCATTAGATTTGTATCCACAGACACTTGCTAAGCATCACTGTAAACAGTATTTCACTTAATACAGTATTAAAACTACAAAAACAATACTAGTATGATACTGTGACCCTAAATTCCCACATTCAAATTTGCTGAGGTGCAAAAATGCTGAAAAAATACTTCCTTGCATTATAAACCTCTGGAACCCTCCTGACTATACAGTCCAAGTCCAAACACACCAAATCCGATGGAACAATAATGCAAGAGCAAATCATAACATGGGATAATGCCTTTTGGCCCCAACAATTATTTGTAGAGAAATTCTTCATATAAATATTTTATTTTATTACCTATGCAAACAGCTTCTAGCATACTGGTTGTCTTAATGTCAGCAGAGGCCTCTAGGTGCTTTTGTAATACAAACCACAGATATAATGAGAGATGGAAAACTATACATTATGAATAATTTGTGGCAAGTTTCAGGATTTGTTTTGAAACCAACTGTTCGCAGACAAAGACTCACAGTTCCAAACAGTTTCACAAGCAGCTAAATAACATCCACGAATAAATCACTAGGCATAATCGTGGTGTTCGCCAGCAGCCAGAGTTCTCCCCAAGCACCCTGTGGTCAATGAAGCTGGCTGCACTAGTTGAAAACCTGGAGCAGTGGGATGAAGCCCAGGCAAACCCCAGCAGCTTTTTAAGGCCTTTTTCCCACCTCATTCTCTTTCACAGCAGGCAAGCCTCTATTTGGGCACCAAGAAGAGGCCCAATTCTGACAAGGGCTCCAGGTGGGTATCATGGCTTTACATTTTCTCTACAAAGAATGAAAACATTCCTGGGGATGCTGAGAGTGAGGGTCTGGCAAGGCAAAGCAGAGAGAGTGCAGAACTGCAGTCAGTGAGCTGGCCAAGAGAGCTGAGCAGCTGGCACTGCCACACAGGCAGCCTGGCGAGAGCACAGCGAGCAAGAACCACTGATGCTGAACCCAGTTAGGAAGTGGTTGGCACAAACAGCTAGCACTGAACAGATCCAGTAGGAGCAGCTGGTAACATGCACAGCAGGGACACCTGCTTCTGGCCACCAAAGCTACAAAGATCAGCAATGTAGAGAACAGTCTCTAGCAAGATTTCATTTTCTTGCAGAGGAGCAGTGACTACAGGGGTATTGCTTAGAGCTCAGGAAACTCAGCAATAACCCATGCAGTTGTACAGCTTTTGGCTGACTCAACAACAACCTTTCCTAACAGCTCTCATGCTTTACCAGATGTTCAGACGGAAAGGGCATGGAAACTGAGATGATGGACTGTTGGAAAACAGGGACATCTGCCTCAAGATCCTCAACTCTTCACACTTCCCAAAGGCATCTTCAACAATAGTATTAGGTGCAACAGAAATCTATGCTGCCAGGAAGGCTTTAGTCTGGCCTGGCTCTCATTGTTCTGCTGCACCAGGAGATGTAACAGCGTGGAACCCTGCTCTGTGACACTGACATATATTTAACTGCTATGCTCAGAGCCGATGCTAGTTTGTCTCCTTTAATTGTGAATGACAAATTGTAGGTGGGATCTGGTAAAAGAGCACAGGAGTTAGCTCAACTCAGTTCTCAATATCAGGAAGAGCATATAATTGGGATGACAGCCAACTTGGAAAGTGGTGGGACAGAAGACAGGTGGGGAAACCAATTCTGCCTGCTGCTGGTGCCATAGATCTCTCAAGATGACCTGCATGTTTACTTTCTCCTTCCCTTTTTTCACCTTTGTTTCCTTAAAAAAAAAATAATAATAATAATAATAATAATAATGAAATCTTTTTTTGTTCTCTTCCACCGTGTCTTTATAATGTAAGCACAACCCTTTAACGTGACAGTCCTTTAAACCTCTCACATCAAAGCCAATGCAAGCGTTAAAAGAGCTAAGAGTTCATTCACCTTTAACTTCACAAATTAAGAGATCTTGTTGCAACAGATAACAATGTTTGATCTCAAACTTATTTGTGCTCTGTATTTCCTTTATTATAAAGGACTTGTACTGAAAATAAGGTAATATTCAAATATCTTGACACCTTTTGCTCCTCAAATACAAATTCTAAATCTTGTTCGTGACACACCAACTAGTATTGTGCAGCCACAACAGCATGAGTGGGAGGTGATTAGGATGTCACTGAGACAATTTTACCGTTGAGGTGAAGGATAAACAAAGATAATCATAGAATACAGATAGGAAGCTCTTCTGTAATGTTGTCATTTTACAGAATTTTCATTTTATATTTATTTTTTATTTTTAAAAAAGTTTGAGAACATTATGATCCACAGGCTTACCGATATGCAAAACTTCCCTCTTTAATATTTCTTGTCCTATCATAGTAAACGAGCTATGTCGAAAAATACACAACATACTGTCATTACTGATAAAACATCTGAATTGAATCAGAAGATGTGCAACTGGAAAAGAGAGAACATGTATTTACAGTCTTGAAACTTGCTATGCCATCACTATGATAATGCTGCCCATATCCTCTTTATAAAGTAAAAAATGCATCTCTTCTTTTTTGAGAAGGTATGGGAATTCAATTGTAACAAGGTTGGTACACAAATAAATAAAATACACAATGTGTTAAATATGTAGCATAGAGCATATTCAGTTTCAGCCTTTAAAGTTCTGCATACAATACACCAGATAAATTTGTATCCCATCTCTAAAATCAGACACACGCATCGCAATTTATTCTAATCAAGATACATAAAGGTTACAACCATCTGTTTCCCAGACTGTTATCCTAAGTTACAAGAAAACTGAAGTTTTGAATTTTCACTGAATGTAAGAGGATGTTTTACTGATATTTGGACAACAATAACAAAAAACCCTCAAAAACAAAGGTCAAGTCAATAATTAAGAACAGTTTTAACAGTACTTTGTGCTGGGTGGACACTGTAAGTGAAAACATGACTAATACAGTCATAAAGTTTAGTACCTGAATATGCTTGTTTCACATATATTTTTGTAAAGGCCATAATCTTTGCCATACTACGTAAATGCCACAGCTGCATTCTTGAACTTCCTGAGGAATACAGGAAATCAAAGGAAAGAAAAAAGCAGAAGTGAAAAGATTAAAATACCAGCTCTTTTCTGAAAGAAGTACAAATTGATGAAAATAAAAACCCAAGGGTCATTCAGCACCAGCTTTCTTGATAAAAACTTGTAATTAAGATAGAAAACGTCACAAGAATGCCTAACTACATTTTTCCCTTTGAAATGTGTTTCCATTATATATATTTTTAAGAATAATGACTGTACAATCAATAGGTGTACAATTGTACAATCAGTAGTTGTACAGTTGTACAATCAATAGGCATACAATCAAGAAGTTAGGCTTAGTAAGATTATCACAGCAGAAAGATAATCAAAATAAATGAAAATGCTCACCAGTGTCATAGGCTCACAGTAAACTCCACCAGGAGCGATCTCCAGAGAGAGATCCTTCCTCAGTGGCAGTCAGCACATAAATGGGAGCTAGGAGAGGTTCAGCCGAGCTCCACCCCTTCTGGTAGCATGGATGAATTGCCTTCACCTGTGCTCCCCTGGCTGACTCATTGCTTGCCTCAGGTGGTCAATCAGAGGTTCAGGCCGTGATCAACAGTTCCCATACAGTGACATAACTAGATCATAAGCTATATGGAATGCACTTGCATCTTGTACATAGTTTGGGTTCCTGACTGCTAGCATAGTTAACTGGTAGCCTCAGTGGTTAAAATATTCTTGACTCAGACATACACGCAAATGCATATCTTTTATTTATTTATTACCAACAGATTTAGTTTCTAATTATTTGCTTTATGTCAGTTGATAACTTAGAATATACACAGGACATGTTTCCCATCTAATCCCTCAGAACCCTAAAGACCTTTTCCATGTAACAGCTGGCTTTTTTAAAAAAATGCATGACCATAACTGGAGTTAAAACCCTCCAAAATACCTTGAAAACAGACTTTGTAATACTGTGTACTAGAAAATACTATTATTAAAGACAATAATTTACAGCCTAAATAATGCTATTTCTGATCAAGGAAGAACAAAGAACACCAATCTTAAGAAGAAGTATCAGAACGTAGATGCCAGTGTTCTAGAAGCTAGGTAGGTTTCCAGGTTTAAAAGCTCTAAGTAATCACACGTCTAAGGAATTATTTTGGTATTTGCTGCTAAAACTGGTGAACAGTGATGACAACAACTATGACATATGAATAGGATGCTTTCTACAACCTTCTGTAAATAAAACTCAGCCGTTTTACTTCTTTGCAAATAGTCATTTTTGGTGGCTCTAGTCAGCTTCTAACTGGCAAATGTTGACCTGAGGAAGCCAAGCTGGAAAAGGTTTCATCAGCTTCATAACTGAATTTCTTTTCGTGATCAGAAACACACACTCACATTTATTCCAAATCGGTATGGAATAATGAAGTCTGTCTTTACTCCAGGCTTCTTTGTTCTGTTTCCCTTCAATATCCTACGCTTAAACCTATAAGCTGCTCTGAGGATAGTCTCTCAATCTTTCCTGATAAAACTTTCATAGAATCCTCAGAGTTAGAAGGGACCTTTAAAAGCCATCTATTCCAACTCCTTGCAATGAACAGGGACACACATAGCTAGATCAGGTTTCTCAGAGCCTGGTCCAGCTTGGCCTTGAAAGTCTCCACGGATGGGGCCTCTGCCACATCTCTGGGCAATGTGGACCTCACCACCCTTCACTTGATCACATCCCACTGGTAAACCTCTGAGAAGAAAATGAGACTCATGTTGAAGGTAGGTGTGGTTACTGCTTGTGTGCTAACAATGCTGCTGTTTTCTCTTCTTGGCAGGTGAAAAAAAAAATTGTGAAAAAACCTCTGCACAGCCAGTTTCAAAAGACAGTATTTTGTGCCTTAATTTACACCGTAGAATCTAAATTTGGGGCTTGAAGTACCTTCAGCAACTTCTAAAGCAGATTCATTCCTAAATTTCAGGAGACAGAAAAAGATGTTTTATCACAGATAGTTGCTAGTTTCCCATCCTCCCGTTTTAAAGTCTGTCAATTTGTCTGTTTTTTTATTAATTTATTCTGTAGCTATGGTGACAGTTCATCTCTGTCAATCAGCAGCAAAAGTCTAAAGCATACCTCTCTGAAAACAATTCCAGAAATGTAATTTCTGTAGATACAACAATTATGAGACTGGATTAATGTTAACAAAATCAATATACATTCTTGCAGTGAGATGATACTCATCTCCATAAGACATTTATTTTTGCCATTCCACAAGTGCACAAACACAAGAAAATGAAATGCACTGAACGTCAGGATCATGCTATCCAAACCTGGGGACAGAAAACTGATGCTGTGAAAACAGGACAAAACAGATGAAATGTTAAATGATTTTTTCTCCTCTAATATTTCATGTTAGTAAGTACATAATAGTGGAATGCCTGCAACATTTACAAAAGAGTGGGATAGGATTACAAAACTAGATTAGTGTAAATTCTAGTTAAAAATCTTTTCATGTCATGTACTAAAAGTCTCCATTTGTAAAGCAGTTTCAGAGCAAGCCTGAACTGATGGTTCTACAATTATCTCCAGAGAAACATCTGCAGTGGCATCCCCACTAAATGCAGAGCTTCAGCCTGAAAGTTACATCCTCATGGTGTGGACTCAAAACTCCCTCTTCTTCCTGACACCTTACATCAATAGAATACTACCTATTCTTCATACTCCATTATTTTAGATTGGGACAAGGTACATACATTTAAGTCTGCCAGAAGCTTTCAGTGCTTTAGGAAATCCCCCCCCCCCCCAACTTCTCTCTGGTATTTACCATTAATACAATTCAAAGTACTTTTGTTACTTTACTGATTTATTTATTTGTAGCTGTGGTTCTGTGTGCGCATTTCAGCAGTCTGGAGTTTTGCTCTTTGCTCATGATCTTAAGTTCAACAAATTTTTCTTTGTTTTACCATGCTTATCTATACTTATGCTATCATCAGCTATCCATTCATTTCATTAATTTAATTAATTTAATTGAATTACAGAATCACTGCTGCTAACAATTTTTTAAGTCTTTCAGATTTCTCTATTAAATGGTTCACTATATGTTACACAGATACTTAAATTTGCTAGAACATTTTAATATTCCCTCAACAAAAGCTCCTTCACATGTTAACTTTTATTTCTTTACTTATTCTGAAAGTGTATGTTCAGATAATACTGGGATCATTAGTTCCTACACTTTTATTTTTTTTTAAATTAGACTGGTCTCTTTCACAGGATTAGCTCCCAAATAGTCTCTGACTACATGAATTGCTTCACAAATTGTCTCACAGAGCTATACAGTGTTATCACCAAAAAATATATGTTTAATAATGCAGTTATCACAATCAAAATCTCAAGAATTAAAATCCTCCATGATCAAAGTTCTGTCTCTCTTGCAAATTTTTTTTCTTTTAAATCAGCAATACACGTTGTTATCTGCTTTTCCTAACTGCCCTCAAGGTTTACAATAACTGGATTATTTTATTGTTCTTATCTATTAAAGCTTTACAGTGTACCAGACAAAATACTTAACTAGTTCTCTGTTGGCAGCCCAATACCATCTCACATTGATTGAACCAAAAGATTCCTTTGCCTTTTCTTGTTCACTGTAGTCTAGATTTCCTGCTGCTCACTGCTAAAAATATTTAGTGATTTTACTTCCCAAGGAAGCTCTGAATTCTGTTCATTAGACTACACTGGGTATGGTCTAGGGAAATACTTCTTTCTATTTGTTTGTTGTTTTTATCCTTTGTCTTCCAATTCCCATTAACTTTGACAAGTATTATTTGGGGCCTACAGTTGGACTGTCTCTTCATTCACCTCCTCTTTCTTTTCATATCTAGCCTAGAAGTGTTTGCTGTCTATTTTAAATAAATAGTTAATGCACATTCTCCTCACAGGTCTCCTAAGCATCTTTGAACAGCAGTTCTACCAGTGTCAGTGTTCCACATGCATGCAAAATCACTCAGAAATCTGACTGTAAACCTGTATTAGCAGCAGTTCCTATCACAGCAGGAACATCTTCACGCTGTGTTACCAGAGAAAGAACTAAGAATAAAGACAGATACAAAGATAATATGTCTGAGAAGGTGATAAAGCACTGCCAGGCAACTCTATTGGTAACTGCATATATCTGAGTCAGATGGAGGGAAATAAGAGGGCCACAACTGTTATAGGATACATTCAACATTTTTTCCCCCCTACATAACAAATAAAGGAATTATCGTGCCATGAACTGACACAACATGAATAGCAGTATTTCCTACTGATACTTTAGTTGAGAACAATTTTCCTTATCACCAATAACTTTAACAAACCAGCAAAAGATCAACTCACTTTAAGTATAATTCTGAATACGTCATTATAAACATTATAATGTGTCATTATAATACGTCATTATAAACAATATACTGTTGCAATATACTTCAATGGTAGGGACAAAAAACCTACATCCAAAGTGCAACATTTTCCAAAAAAGATATCAGATGGCTGATGAGATTTAGGGTTGTTCTGAAAAAAATGCTGTGCTGGAAAGTCCAAGACTAAAAGGTGATAATCAATTTGTAAAGCACACAAAATCACCCACACAACACTGAAAGAAGCCAAGAAAGGACAGATAATAGAGCAATTCTCAACTGACAGTTTGAAGAATCAACCTTTGTTTTTGTCTTACTTACTATGAAATTAATGAGGTTTTCATATTATAGTAGTGCAAAGACCTACCATCTGCATAAATTCCTGAACTCACTGAATTTTCCTTTGTCTGGCACCTTCTGTACTGCCCAGCAGTACTCCCACTTTTTTTGTAGGTTTGACAGTATAAGCGTATTTTCTTTTCCAAGGCAGGCAGCCCTCAGCTGTAGCTGTCTACACTGTGAAGCTGACTCCACACAAATCAACACGTGCTTTAAAGTTGTCCTTATAGTGCCTCAGTTGTGTACTGACGCCTCATCTATTCACCACAATTCATAACAAAATAAAAGTGTGGGGAGGAACAACAGGAGTCACAGACTCGAGCCCCTTGCAGTATACACGTTCCATAACAACCAAAACAGATGACTTTATGGGGGTACCACTACAATACTATTTAACCACACCCTCGGAATTCAGCTTCTGAAATCAACTTCTGCAAACATAGAAATATTTAAGGGTAGGAGACATGGAAATAATATTCCAGTCAAAATGCTGCAACTACACAGAGAATCTGTAACAACAGATTGTTTTGTAGAAATTTACTTCTGTTTGAAGTTCATTGATTTTCATTCCAGCCATTTATTTTGCTAAGCAGTAGTTTTGAGCATCTATTGATCATTATGTTCTGATGTGGCAGGCTTCTGAGAAAAAAAGTTAAACTAACTAGAACTAATGAGCAATTAAACTTGCTCACACACAGGTAAAGTTGTGGTTTAATGGTGGCAAGCACAGAACATGAAGAATAATTTGTCCAGTTTCTTGGACTGACTTATTTTCAAATAATACTTTAAAAATTCAGATTCAGTATCTAGACAATAATATGTTAAACAGAGAAACAGATTTTAATACATTTTGTACACAGTGCATGCATAATATGCAAATATAGAAGAGAAGAATTTAAGCAATGGAGACCCATTTTGATCTACTTTTCTTCTGCTCTTTCATGTATATATAACATCCTCCTCTTTTAGACAAAAAGAGTAATGCTCTGTCTTAACTTCTGCATACATTTTTTATCTTCACTATTAAACTGTTGAAGCTCATTTCCCATTTCTTATACTATGCTCCCTAGCGCTTAACTATTTTGTGCATTTGTCAAATGGTCTTTGGATCCTACAATTTCTTTCCTTTCCAGTGTAAAGGTGATTAACTCCTGAAGGAAGGACTCAGTTAAGATTTCCAGCAAAAATTATGTTTCAGGAAGGGACAAGAGGGGCAAATGTGGTATCCAACAGTTGATGAGTAACAATGTTACACTAAAGTCTCTGGAATCACAAAACATCCCAATCCTTGCTGAGGAAAGAGAGTATTTTAAAAAGAGTACTTTAATTTTTATTATGATGCAGTTATTGCATTACAACTTCAGATGAATTCCAGAAATAAATGAAACAACAATATTTTTCTTGAGGAAAGTTCAAAAATACTAAGGGAAATCTGCTAGGTTCAAAAAAGTCATTTGCTGAGAATAATTATTCCAAGCCTACATCAGGGTGCATGGAAGAACAAGAGATTAAGTAGTATAGAATATGAAGAACATGAAATGAAAAAGAAAAAATGTTTTGCTTTTTGGAAGCTGAGGAAAAGCCTGAACACATAAGCAAAGGAACAATGGGTATTATAGTTTTTTTTCTCATTATTTCTTTTTTAAAGTAACATACCCAAAAATCTAGTGAAAGGAAATAGAATCTCACAGACCAAGGCAGCACTATTTGAGAACTAGATCCAAGATGAAATCCTCAGGCTACATGGGCTCCCATATGATCAGGGTAAGAAAGAGCTAGTTAATTTTCTTGAAAATTGGATTGCAAAAGCTTAACAGCTTGCAACTGAAGATGACCCACTTTGCATTGAAAAGACATACAGAATCCCCTTTAAGAAAGTTTAAAAAAAAAAAAAAAAAGAAAGAAAGAAAAATATGTCTTGAGTAGGAGGCAAAAATCACACTTAGCCTCTCAGGTCAGAGATGCAAGTGAAGGATCCACCTCACAGCAGCATAAAAGGGCAGCAAACATTTCTAATATGTTCTAAGTCTTGCATTTTTTTCTTGTCTAAGGTGCCATAACTGCATCAAAGACTGAGGTTAGCACTGCCAAAGAAGAGAAGTGGACATTTCTTTTATATTAAGAGGAAAAAAGATAGATCTCACATTTCTTTCCCAAATATTGGGAAAAGCAGGATTGGCATACCTGCACAGCTTTCCCCATTATTGCAAATATATGCCTTTCACATGTTCAGAGATCTACAGCTTTATAACACCTCTGCAGCCAAACAGAAAAGAAAAATCTAATATATCAAAGTATTAATAAGTCTTAATAATTGACTTTAAATATTTTTTGGATGAACATTCCATGCACAGCACCCCGGGAATCACATACAAAAAATTTCCAATCAGCTCTGTGTTTTTATCACAGAATACGGAACCAAGCAACAAGAAGCAAACATTTCATTTTCTAACTGGTAATGACCACAAAGGTACTAATTTCTACAGAGTCTGCACTTGTTCAGCACCCTTGAAGATAAGATATGAATAGTAAATCACCCATATGAAAACTGAAATTAGAGAATCTCTTTGACCTTTATATTTGTATTTCTTCCATTACGGGATATAAATAAATTCATATCTTTCATAATGGGAATTGTAAAACTTATGCAAATATTGATTCTGTGCTTTGATAAGAGAATTTATTTTCAAATAGCAGGAGGAACAATGATCAAACATTACTGAAAAATTCCTTAGGAAATGCAATCAAACATAAAAAGTGCAGTATTCCTCTTTGCAGAAAAGCATTTACATCGCAATACCTTTTATATCCATAAATCAGTTTCTGTGTTGGCTAGTCAGTTTTTAAATTGATTTCTTTTTAATATTCAGGTCTTCCACCATCAATAGCAACACTTCAGAGTTAAGCCATTCAACAGCTTGCTTCCTATTTTTTTGCTTTATTTTTCCCCCAAATTCCATGACTGTAGTCTTAAATTATATAAATCAAATGAACTTTAGGGAGAAAAAACCAACAAAAGAAACCCAACAGCAGAAACTATGAACGTTAAACTGTTTTGTCAAAAAAGATCTTCTAGGTCAAACATCTTGTAGAATCACCTTAAGTGGAATGATAAATTAAAATTACTCAAAAAAGAAATATTATTATCTGACTTTCTACTGCCATTACAAAACACCAAAAGGTATAACTGTATCTTTTTACAGATAATTGTAGAGATTTTACACTTCAAGGGAGTTGAAACTCACATTAGTTTTCTTACCTTTTCCCCACTTATATAAAGGGAGATAGATAATAAAATATTCCATTTCCATTACATCTCATAATTTAACAGTTACCTCAAAATGTTAATCAGAAGAATTCAAAATATTGTTTGTTTTAATGCTTCCTAGGAATATTTTATTTTCTACTTTTACATATATCTCATTTATATGCTCTAGTTCTTATTTGTAGATTTTTTTTGGTAGACTGTAGATTGCCATTCTTATTTGTAGATCATTTTTCTCCCTTGTACCAAGGTGTTGCATTCCTTCCTTCATAGTTATTGTCTATTTAAATCACTATTTGTCCTTTCTATTCCATTCTTAGATACATAATTAACCTACACCTGAAAAGCAAATACTCAGATTTCTTTGAAAGTCTTGTTCAAATAAAAATCGTAGTTTGCTAATAGTTTCTTAACTTAAATGAAACATGCTTTTCTCACTGAGGTTCAGTGAATGTCATGAAGGAAAAAGGAAAGCAGTTCAGATCTGCATACATAATTAGAGATCTACTTAAATGAAGTTTGAAGAGATTTGCAGAGGTTATTTTTCTCTTTTCTTTTAAACAAGTTTAAAGATTTTTGAAATGGTTAGTTGGTCTGCATTCAAAAATTCCAAGTGGGATGCACTAAGGAACATAACTTTTATGATAATTATTTCATTTTTTTAGTTTACCAAGTCAAGTGTGCTTTAAACTAGTCTCTTGTGAATGTACATAATGAAAAAATTCTATTTCAGCAGATACTTTTTTCAGGTGATTTGCTTGCAGCAAAATAAAATGCTCAACTGAAAAAAAAAAAAGAAACAATGTGTAATTCTTTTATTTTCAAGAAAAAAATTCTACCCTCAAGGTTAGAAACTATTGGTTTCTCTAGCAGTAACTGGAAAAACATGGTGATATTACTCTTCTTCCTCTTAAAACAACACTACATCAGGAATTTTGTCAGATTACTCAATTGTATAATTAGCAGCATCAGCATTCTAGTCTTCTATCTAATTATTTTATTCCTATTCCCAAACTGTAATTCCCACTTGCACAACATGCTGGAACCCTGACACCATCTACAGTGCGTTAGAGGTAAAGAATTCAATGTCTTAAAACTGAGTAAAATACTCACTCATTTCTCAACTGCCCCAATTCTGGACAGCACAACATTCCTTGCATATCAGCATAGCTGTGAATGCTGCAAGCCATGCTACTTGGATACAAAAAATAGGCAGCCTGAAAACCTGTGAATATTAGTAATTACCTAAAATTGAATTTTTGAAAAACACAAAGATCTTTTTTGTATATATATATTTTTTTACAAATTTCCTCTTAACTTTAAAAGGTGATCATTGTGATGAAGGAACACTAGCCATCTATAGTCATCCATTCATCTATCCTGGAAAGAACAAAGTGAGACAAATTGGGAATACTGGAAGTGCTACAGTGATACATTTAAAAAAAAAAAATTGTTATAGAGTTTAAAATGTTTTGTCCTCATGGAAAAGAAAACACAAGAATAACACGAATGTACAAAGCCTTCTAACCAAGGAACACAAAGCAAAACTTGAATATAAAATGGCAGAGTAAGATGATTAATAAAATTGTTATATATGTCCTTCAAGACTTACCTTGTCTTGCTAGACTTTAATTGTGGAGATACGTCAATGTCCTTTTATACCTGGACTGGGAGAGAGAGGAGAGCAGCGCTTAGCACACATAAACCATTACAACTACTAACAACTGTCAGCTGCAGCTTAATTTCAGTTTAACAGTTTAACAATTCAATTCTCTAACCGTAATAAAACTAAAATTTAACTCCATGAGGAAAATTAGCTTTTTTACCTATCCGGCAGAGATGAAAACTATGTTAAACTCATGTTTGTATCTTAAAGCTTCAATTGTAACAAAATTTTTGGATTTAATATGTTTTCAGAATTTCTAAGCTGACAAGATCTTTCCCAAACAGAAAAGTTGTCAATATGCAACAAAAGAGACAAGCCAGAGAAGTCAATTTAAGGTATTAAGATGCAATTATAAGTACAGTGAATAATTATCTTACTAGTAAACATGCTTAAGCCTATCAGCACCATCAATATATCACAATTTCCAGATCACCTAGAAAGCTTTCTCCTTTGTCTGCAAACCATTCCATTAATGCATCAACAATAAACACAAATGCTTCTCTAATTTCTATTTACGCAAAATTAAAATGCTTCTGAAAACATACATCTATTGCTTCAGAGGATAATTCAGATAAGAACGGATAAAAAAAGAATGACATGTGAAGCAGAACTTAATAATTACAGATATAGCCCACTTTATTTTGACCAATCAGCTTTAAATAGTTTAGTATAGTAAGACAAAAGGCAATTAGTACTTCCTTAATAGACTAATCATTTTGCATTTAATTGTCATATCAATAATACTGGCATATCCCTACAGCAAAGTCAATAGTTATTACATCAACTAATTAAAATCCCAGTTAAAAGGTAACTCACTGAGTATACTTTCAGAAAATGCAACTTCTTAGAACTAAACCCAGCTCTTAATGGTGGTTCTACCCTGATTCATGCAGAAACATGCGTCTCCCTCATACTAGTAGAAGTGATTTTTTGACTGGCATAAAGAGAGGAACAGCAAACCAGATGGGTCTCCTCTGAAGTTACACTGTATTCCCACTGGACAATATAGAATGCTGACAGATAATAAAAGAACCCCATACTTGCTATGCACTTCAGATTAAAAATTAAACATCATCCAAGTAAGCCAAGCATTTGAACCAATTTTCTTTGCTTGGCGTTACAAAATACAATACACTGGTAAGAAAAAGAACAAAAAAAAGCTTTAATAAGAATAAATTCTTAGAGAGTACATGTCTATTAATGACCCCAGGAAAAAAAAATCCCTACTTCCACTGAAGAGACTTGGAACACAACAGTGATGCTATGCATTCTTGAGCTCCTCATGAATTTGAAAAAGGTTTTGTAGGAATATTGCCCTTAAGATAACCTAGGGAGTTGTATGTAAATATTACATGTATTACATTCTGAACAGAGTAGTCAGAGCAGAGATAAAGAAAGATCAAATACTGTATAACATACATTGTATTGTATGTTAGACTGTTTTAGAACAATTCTATCAAACAGGTTGCTTTATGCATAGAAAAGGAGTTAGAGACTAGGGAGTTTGATAACAGTGTTAGTCAACATACTGGATTTTTTTTTTCTGTTTTTCTTGCAAATAAATGAACAAAAATAGAAATAAGATCTAGAATATCTGAAAACTCCAGACTTTATTCAGAATTTATGTTAAGACTGAGATAAAAGAAGGGTCAAATGATAAAGAAATCTTAGTTCTACAGGGAGCCATAATGAACAAGTCAAATGATATATAAATGAATCTTTAGAAAGAAGTGAAAGAAAAAAGAATAAGAAACACTGTAATTAGAGGCTATGAGGTAATTTTGGAGATGGATAATCAATGAGGCTTTTGTATATCCAGTAGTTTCTGGAGATTAAGCGAAATTTCTAAGTGTCCGAGCTAAACAAAACTGTATTTCAGGGTCAAGAATATTCCTGTTCACAGTAGAATAATTTATATTCATTTCTGATTTGCTAGCCAAAAAAAAAAACAACCAAAAACAAAAACAAAAAACCAACATAATAACTTTTCAGATTCATTTATAAATAAATTACATTAAAAATTTGTATTGTAAACTCACATATGCTATGCACACAGATTTGCTGACTTTTTATTCATGCCACATACACCTGAGTTTGCAGTTCTAAGATGATCAACTTTTAAACACAGTTGTATAATGACCTAAGAGTTAAAAGTAAAGAATGACCTTGATGAGTAATATAATACAGCTTCCAAATATAGTCAGTACATAGCACATAATAGGAAAAATATCATTAGCACACATCTGCAATGTATGTTCTACAGGAAACATTTTTATATGCAGTTTAACACAAGTATTTAACATTAAAAACAATTCCATTGCTTTTGTAGAGTACAATAAAACCAGCCAGGTATAAGTAAAGCAAAATAATTGAGAAACTGAGATGGAGAGTGAGACAGAAGCACAGACATTCCGTAAATGTCAGATGCTTAATGCCCCACAACATTTCTGAGAATTACATCATCTCTAAAGCCTGCAGCATAGGAAGTTCCGCACAAACATGCGCAAGAACTTCTTTACAGTGAGGTGACGGAGCACTGGAACAGGCTGCCCAGGGAGGTGGTGGAGTCTCCTTCTCTGGAGATGTTCAAGACCTGCCTGGATGCCTACCTGTGCTACCTGGTGTAGGGAACCTGCTTTGGCAGGGGGGTTGGACTCGATGATCTCTGGAGGTCCCTTCCAGCCCCTACAATTCTGTGATTCTGTGATTCTGTGAAGAAAGAGATATATAAACAAATACTAACTTTTGCTAAGAGGATTGCCTCAAACAGAATCTCCATATTCCTGATCCTCAATCTTCAGGAATATCAAATCTCTAACAATATTCAGTAGTATTTTTTTCTAAAGGACACAGTGATATTACAGTCTTTACATATACACATGTGCATTCACACACATACTAAGCTGGTTGGTTCATGATAGCAATAAATGGAGAGAGAAACAAGATTTCTGCTCACCAGGAAAAATTGAAGTGTTTTGCATGAATGTTTCTCTCTAAAACCCACCAGTTTTCTTCCTGCAATATCATACTATATTTATGATTAGAACTAAAAAGTCAGCCTAAAAAATTTACATTATTGGAGCCCTCAAACAGACTGCTTATTGAGGGTGTGAAGTTACTATCATTAGAGATCTTTCAGGATAATTTCAGCCAGCATCTACCTGTGATTTGATTCCATCTTGCAATGTAAGATTATACAGCCTCCTGAGATTCCTTCCAATGCAATCTTTCTGCAGTTCCACTTTTCTTCTTCATACTATGAATGCATAAGAGAAATCGGAGGAAGTGCAATGGGATTTTTATTAATAGCAAATACTAGTTATGAAAATAGAATGTAGGAGGTTTATCACCTTTGTGATTTGACTACTAAACCACAATACCCTAAAGCACGCATCCTATTCCCTCTTGGCCTGTTAATATATCCAACCCTTCTCACCACCCCCTGCAAAAAAAAATAAAACCACCAAAACAAAAACCCCAACAAAACAAAAAAAACCCTGCAAGAACCAGAACTTTATTCTACTTCCAAGACATGCATGTTCTTGTATGAATCAACTAATGCACAATTTATATTGGAATTAAACCCTTTCCACCTCTCTTGAAACTACTTTGGAAAATTCATATCAAATCTGTCTGGTATAGTTAGTTTTTATGACAGAACTATTAAAGAGAAATAAACAGTGTCACTGGTGATAGGAATGTCAAGCTGCTTTGAATTAGCTAAATAGTAACTGATGTCCTCAAGGATTGCAGTGCACTATGACCCTGCACTGACAATCTGTTTAGCTTCTGATGCTTCACCATATGGGGTCAGAGCTGTGTTTCCTCATATAATGCTAAATGACCTAGAAAAGCCTGTAGCATTTACACTGCAAACACTTACTAACACTACCAAGACTTAGGCTCAGATAAAGAACTTTAACATATCTATCTTCATAGAGCATCGCTGTTACTAAATATGACTATTCTTATTCCTTGGTTGTAGAACCACCAACTAAGAGACAAATGCCGGCCTGTGTGGGTTTCATGTATACATTCCACTTCTTTTAACTGCAGCAGCATTTCTGATATCACCTTGAGATTTGCAGTATGGCATTTTTCACTAATCATGGCATTTCATGGAAATTACCATTGCTTGGTAGGCCAGCAATGGATCCGGGGGAAAACAAAGATAAGGTGGTACAATAAATAACCACTGTTCAAGTTTATGAAAAGTCTCCTAAGCAACAAGCACCATAAAATGCTTATTAAAAGTAAATAAAAATACTTTCTTGTGATTAGATGCATACTAGCTAAATGAACAGTAAGGTACTCATTCTAAGTTAATAAACTGTTTTATTTTTAAACTCTACTTGGCATCCCATATTGACAAGCCACTGTACAATGACTTTAGGAAAAGATTATGTATCATCCTTTATCAAGTGTGACATATAAGACAAAAAGGCACCTCTGTCCCAGTTTTGCAGCTCGTAATGGACCCTCAAATTCCCTACAACTTGAGGCCTGTTCAGCATCTTTCATAATCAGGCCCTTTGATTAGAAAATAAGTGAAAGGCAAATATTCATCCATGCTGGCAGATTATTTGCTATGATATTAAATATTAAATATTTATATCCCTGAAGACAGAAAAAGCATGCTAAGTTAGGCAAAAAGTGAAAAAATCTTCCATCAAGTATTCCGTATGAGTAGATGCAAGAAACTGGAATGGCACAGAACCAAAAATGATCTCTATAAAGAGGTTCACATGCATTCTTTAAACTCTAAAAACTCATGGTTTCAACAGGAGTTCTGGTCTAAAAATATCCAGGCTTCAGAAACATATACAAACAATGAAGAGAAGGAGCTTTGAAAGTTGAAATGTTTTATCAAGATTTTACTTCCTTTACTCAGAAGATAAATTAGTTTGTTTTCATAACCAACACTCATAAAAGTATATGTTAAACCAAGATAAACAACGCAAGCAGACTTTACATTCCTTACAAACAAATGAATATATTTATTTTCTACAAAACAATACAAAACTCGACATAAAAAATTCCTTTGTATGTATGTATGATTTCATCAGAAAATCTAGCATTAACAAGAGATACAGATAACAATGAAGCAGAGGAGATAAATGGGAAGGGAAAGACAATGCAGGGGAAGAGAAAACAGATCAATAGGTTAATCATCTTCAGTAGTTATTTCACAGCAAGACACACCAGAACATCTTAAGCTAGCAGAAATGTCTCAAAGGATACAAGAGGATATATACCAAACATCCAAGAAAGTAATTTTGATGTGTTTACAAAACTGTCAGTTGGAGCAATGTCAAACAGTAAAGTGGACATGATTTGATTTCATAGACAATTATGGGTGAATGTTGAGTGTTGTGTTCAAGAGCAGAGACCCAACCTCCATTACTGTTAATGGGAGTACTGACTGTGGCAGCGTACTAGAATTGTAATTGTTTGGCCTCCAAGTGGTAAGTGCTGCTTGAATAAAGACATACTGAGGATTTCTAATAGATGGAGGCACTAGAAATGCTAGACCATGTGAACAAGATACTTCAGCAGGCAAAGAAATTCTCACTTGCTATTACATTATTTTATACTTGAGGACTATGCTTCTTGCTAAGAAACAATTGTCTGCTCCTCTTTGTTCTCAGTTATTTTCCCTGCCCCTCCTACATCAAAAATGTAATGTGATGAATTTATTTCTCAGTTTATAAACTTGCTCTACCACACAATGACTGAATCTCAACATCAAATCATTGCTTGTCATCCATGAAATTCCTTTCCTAGCATTTTATGCTTAAGGAAATCTTGATTAAAAAACAGAAATTCAATGTAATGGGGGAAAAAAAGACTCAGGAAGCTTAAAAACATTTTGCAAAGCAGATAGCACTTTCATATCCCACACAAATAGACAATTACCTCATCTTCAGTATGGCAGACTTGCATTCATACCACTGTTCTTTCTCAATCACATAAAGAAGAAATGCCATCCTGACCTATTTGCGTCACACTACTTCCTCATGATAATATTGCATATTATTGTCTTCATCCAACGCACAAGAAGTAGCAGCTCAGGATATTCTTATATATTTCTCTATTTAGCAGCTCTTAATGAATTAATTTTTATTCTAAGAACTAGTCCAACTCTCTCTCAACCTACGTAAAATCTTTGCACCTACAGCACACTGTGACAGAGAGTTCCAAAGCTTTTACTAAAAAATCCCACCTCACTGTCCAAATCAGCTCAACTCTCCAGCTCATTATTTTCAGTGTAGGGCCTAATATTTCAAACTGAGTATCTGACATATCAGGAGAGTGCCTTAGGTCCCAAAGCAAAAGAGCTCTTATTCTGTTTAGGAGTCATTGTACTTAATGTAATTTGCCAACACTTTCTTGAAGGCAGGAACATGAGAAACTAGCTATGGTCCAATGATTAAGGCACCTCTCCAGGTTCTGAAAGAACCAAATAACTGGCATTTTTCCAATAGAAAATGTATTTCATTGAACAATTTGCACTCAGCTATTTTAAGGAGCATGCTTGTTTTTTAGCTGCTGGGACAAATCAGTGACCTTGCCCTCATCTTGAAGGAAATTCCACCTTCAATATCCATCCTCATTAAGGACAGTATATATTGCCCCAGCCAACAGCAAATAAAAGGCAAACCACAGAGGCTTGAAGTTACAAAATATTTCCTGTGTTTGAAAGCATGAAACTGAACCAACACACTGCTGGATACTACCTGCAAGAAAGCCAACAAAGTTTACTGTATCATCAATAAATGCAACCAAGACAGTGAAAGTAACAATATACTCCTTAGTTGTTTGGTTCCTTTGAAGCAATGGGACAGGCCTACTAGGTAATGTCTGCAGTTCTTCAAAGGTTGAAATCAATTATTTGCTCAGCAGCTGATCCCTCTTTAAGAAAAGAATTACCTAATGCAGTCCAGAGTTTACTACTTAGGGACAATGAAAACAGTGATACAAAATTCTTGTGCAGACTTGAGCTCTAAAGGCCATGTTAACAATAGAATAAGGGAAACCTACAGACTTCAAGACCACTAGAAACAAAAAAAAAAAAAATAATGAAAAGGCATTGAAAATACCATCACAAAATTCTTTGGCAGCTGCCTTTCTTGAGCAGCACAGTGTGCAGCTTTTATAATCAATTATCTCTGATACAGGTGCTAACAACACACTTGGATTTAAGTTTGCAATGCGTTTGTTCACTTACTTTAGAACTCGATATAAAAATTATGTCACCCTCCAGGTATGTAGTCAATTTCTAAATCTAAATTTTACAGTATGACTGAATACAACAAATATTACAACTGTTTACACTTGTGATGCATGGATTAATTCTGTCCTCTCCCAGAATGCAAGGCCAAATTTTGTTTCAATAGCATACTAGATTAGTAGACATCTTAAAAGATTTTTTTCTAATAACATAGGAGGGGAGAAAAGCATTAAGTTAAAAATGAAAATAATTTAAAAATTGCACTTCTGTGGTTAACAAAACAACACAGACTTGCAAAATCAAAACAAAACAAAACAGCAACAAAATAATAATCCAAAAAACTGCTTCATTTCATTGTCATTGTGGACTTTCACTGCTATATCACCCAGGCTCCTCTTTTCACACTCCCCATGTATACACCTAAAACTTATGGCAGAAAAATGAACCATTACTTCTTGACTTCTGGTTTCACCCCAAATTGCCTTTATTTGGCCCTGTTTGCTGACTCTAAGACTAGCAAGTATTTCATCTACCCATAAAGCCATAGCAAAACACTTAGCAAAGCCAACAATTCACTGAAAATATGTAGATGACCATGAACATAACTGGTCTAAAGTCACCTTTGCATACGTACTTTTCATCAGTCTGAAATATTGAGTAAGAGTACCCGCTTAACTCTCACCCAGCGTAGGCCTCCGAGATCTAGTTAACAAGGAGAATTTATATCCATGACACTCAGAGCCGCAGTAACTCAGAGTACTGTCGAGTTCTCCTGCCCAAGCTAATCAGTGGATCTCAGAAACAAAGGAGTTTTAAAAGGGGATCCCTTCTGAGAATGTGTGCTCCATGTACATGCACTGTATTGGAGATCTACCTGCTGCCTCCTGCTTTTCCTCTGCTTGTGCGCCGCGTGTACTGCCAATGTTTCCCTGTGCTTAGTTTTCAAGTGGCTTCTTATAGAAAAGTAGGTATTCTCTTCAGTATAATTTCTTTCTCTTCTGTATAAATAACAGATTGCTCTGCAGCTGCCCTTTAAATTTAGAGAAGAAAAATCCCACACTACAGATGTCTGAAGATGAGGGGGAAGGGTTACTCCTTCTTCAGTGAGCTCACTAGAAAGTCAGATAGCTCAAGTCTTCCTTTTGCCCCTATTCAGAGGCTACAGACCTTGGATTTGCCTCTTATTTTATGATTTTCAATCTATATTTACAGACCTTTGTAAAAATGAAAGATCATATTAAAAGCTATTGAGATATTTTGCAATTTTGAATATTGTATTTATAAGTTTTGCAGTGATAATACTATGCCAATGTCTAGAAGGTTTGGGAATTACTGGAGTCTAGCTTCCCTCAATATTGTTAGTTGGGAAAATGATAGAGTAATCAAAAATGAGAGTGGTTTCAGTGCAGACAAACAAATTACAGTGGCTACACTTAGTTTCATTATTCATTTTTCTGCTAAAGAAACAAACAAACAAAAACAAAACTCCTAAGAGAAGCTAAAGTGCCATCTAAGCTAGTAAAATTGAAAGAAAGAATGCTTGCATTCCAGACATGAACATGGAAAGAGAAACATCTGGAGACTGGGTGAAATAAAACTGTAAGAGGACATCTACTGAGACTCTTGAAGTCACATGTTATCTAAAATCCTTCAAAAATAACTTCAAACCGCTATTTCAAAATTTTAATGAAAAACAAAAATTCTTAGAAGTATCTAAAATGACTGCTTACACAGGAAACATCCATCACTGTAAGTCTGACAAAAAAAATATATTAAAGTGTAGTTCAGCCCCTTCTACAGTGACATAAAATAAACCGGAAATTACTTCATAAATACCCATACTGCAAGTTGGACTGGTTAAAGATGTGTGTACACACACAGTACTTTAAATGAAAGCACACTCAAGGAAAAGTTTAAGTTTTTTCACACATAATAAAAGAATGAGACAAATCTCAACATATAATTAGTAAGGGGAATGATGGGGAAGAATCTTCTTTTATTACTGAGAAAACAAACATCTTTTCGGTGTTAGAAAACATGTATGCATAAAATGAAAGAAGTTGTGACTGCGCAACTGAATGAGCCATGCTGTCAATCAGAGAAACAAACAAAAAGGCTTACACTTCTACAGCACAGTTGGGTACTGACTTTTTCATCTGGTGAACTCATTTTCTTATTCAGTTTCTGAAAAGTTAATTGAGGAACACATTTAATCATGTTTCCTTCCTCAAACAACTCTCCTCTAATAATTCAATAATAAATTGTAATAACAGTATATGGATAGAATTAAAAAATATTATTATTATTTTTTTTTTTTAAATCAGGGTAAAACTAGATGTGGATTACAAATACTCTTAATTTTTCTTTTCCAAATTGCGACACACTATGTGTGTCTTGCCCAGACTTCTTTTACTCTAAAATACCTCATAAATATTATTTAATCTAATAAAACAGCAGACTAATACAGAAAGATTCGATTATTCCATAATTTTCAACTATTTCATTGCCAGTCTAATTTCTGTTTAGTTGCACCAAAAATACTAAACAGCTTGCCAGAAACTGCTGCAAATCTCACAGGAAGGAGATGCTCCAGGAAGACAATTTCAAGTCCCTCAAAGGAGGGAGTAAGGGGATTCATTTTTACAATTTTCCACTTGTCCTAAAAACAGTCTTCTATTTTTCAGAGACTTTTTCATAATGCCTTTTGTTCTGTAGAAGTCAATGGCTTAGTCGATTTCCAATTTCAACTCCTTTAACAACCATTGACTTTTTTGAAAAACAAAAGCTTATTTAAAACTCTGGCTATGATTTCTCAAACTAGTACAACTGTGGTCAGCATCCAACACCAGAAAAATAGCGTTTCTGCTTCCTTACCCTCTAACCATGCGGTGATCACAAGTCTGCAGACCCTGCTGTCTTCTTTTGCCTCTGTTCTCAGAGAAATGCTGGGTCAGGGAGTTAAAAAATGTAAGAATTTTCTTTTTTATTACTCACTGTATACCTCTGGGATTTAAGGGACATTAGGTACAAGCCATACTTTCACTACAGAGAAAGAGAGAAGGCAAACATCAGAAATAGATGAAGTGATAGAATAAAAGCCAGTAAAGTGCTTTGATGACAAAGGTTATGAAAGCATGAAGGAACACTCATACTTCTCATCAGTAGGGAGGAATGGACTTTGTAGTACTATGTAATGGTCAAATAAAACTCAAGAACTGACCAAGAGTTTCAGTTTGTATATGAATTATAGCAGTGACAGAATACAAAACGCTATCATACGTTATCCTGGGCAATTCTTAAATTCATTTAAAAAAAAAACAAACAAACCTGATAAAGTAAAACTTTTAAAACATGCAATTTCTGTGCACCAACTTCAGACAAGCAGCTATTCAATCGTGACTGAATACCCTAAACATTTTTGTTCCACGTAGGCTCTGCTGTGCGTTTTACAGATTCGTTAGCCAGAACAAATCCAGCACTGAAACGCAGATTGAAGTGCTAGATTAGTAGAATCAGAAAAAAAAAGAAGAAGAAAAAAAAGGAATATTTTAAATATATCAAAAAATAGGCACTATATAAGTTAATAAAATATTTACATTTAAGAAGACATTCTTTATCCTTTATTTCTCTAAATACAAACTCAAGAAATGAAGAGTTTGTAGTACACTATAAATAAATTAAAATCAGGTAAATTGCTTTATATTTAACAAAACATTTGTCAGGAAAACCCTGTTTAGAGTTAAAACCAAAATTATTTGGGTTTCGCTATCTCCAGAATACTCTAAGACACTGTGTTCACTCCCATATATTCCTTCTGGGACTGCACATTCTCTGTGTTCACATCATACACATTTTGCAGAGCATCCTCCCCAGACACAACTTTATTCCCCTCTATCTATTACTTCCTTGTATAATGCTGCCTGCCTGAGACCCTATGGACTGGATAAAGCCATAAGAATAAGTCATAATGTTGTTGGCAAGAGTTTTCCCATTATTCTGTGAACCACTCCTTACATGGTGAGGTTTGCAGAATCTGCTAATGAAATTTCTGCCCTGCTTAGTGAACATGATAGCAGTGGTTCAAAAACACTACATAGAAGACAGTAAATGAAATAATTTGCTTATTTGGCAACAGAATGGCAATGAAGACATTAGAATTCATGTACATGTGTACAAATACAAATAGCGGAGGAAAAGAACCTTTAAATTATCTACAAGGTTCAATCTCTGATCCTGTTTTCCAGAGCCTGATTTATAAATCTAATACTTAAATTTCGAATAACTGCCCTTCTATATAAGGTACACAGATCACAGAAAGCAAAAAAGAGAAAAATGGAAAAAAAAAAATGGAGGGAGGGCTAGAGGGAAAAAAAGGGGGTGGGAAATAGGGAGAAAAAAAAAAAAAAGGAGGTGGAAAGGGGAAAAAAAGAGGGAAAGAAAGAGAAAGAAGGGGGAAAGAAAGGGGAAAAAAAGGGGAAGAGAGGGGAAAAAAGACAGAAAATAGGAAAATATAGCTCTGTGTGTAAAAATCATTTTATCCTTGACTAAAATTACACAGTAATGAAATCCTGATTAAGTCAAGTTCTTTCAAATAATCCAATGAAATAATTTTGATGATTTTTTAAATAAATTTTATAAGTAACATTTACTTCTGAAATGCAGCAATGTCTTATGACATTTCTTTGATCTATACTGAATTTTTATCTATTTTTATTGTGCTATAGAATGTGCTTGTTCATATATCGACATCTTTTGAAGTGCTGAAGCCTTCATATATTTTTTGCTGTGCATCATACTTAGAAAATGAATAAAAACCATATGGAGAATAATTATAAACTATGCATAGCAGATCACAGGTAATGCAGTTCATTAATAATAGAGAACAGAATTCTGATTGAAAACAAGTTTTCATGCAACTCTGCATACATTTAAAACTTAACACTGCACACAACAGGAGTCTGCGTTCTCAGAGATATGCAGTCCATATGTAAATTCTTTTGCAAATGCACTCATTCCCTAACATACGTGACTTTGAGGTTTTATGTACATAAAAGATGCATTCCTCTCCCTCCTAGCACAGGAAATGTAACAGACACTGTATACACCAGCATTTTCAATTACAGAGGCAGGGGAAAAACAAATATGAGCTATATATCTTGGAAAGTAGGAACGAGAGACAAGCAAGGCTTTATTTTTTCAGGTAGAGTGCAGGTCTATGTTCTCACACTGTGTGACATGCAATTGCTCTGCACAGTGTATGTGCAGCCCCACTCTGCAGAGATGATAATTCTTCCCAAACCTCAACAGCACTGTGAAGGCTACAACTCCAGATCTAAGGCAGAAAAGTGAGCTCATCCCAAAAAGAAAGCATTTGTCTCAAAGAGCTCTGTTGGAAGGGGGGGGGGGGGGGGGGGGGGAGTTAAGATCTCTGCCAATGGCTGCTGAACTGAATTACCAAAGAAAGGAGCCATTGATGGTTGCAGTCAACTCAGAAATTGAACTCTTGCATTGGATTGCCTTGAAAGAATGACACTAATGGCAGTTCTCAAGCAAGAGGCCATTATTAGGGCTGTACAAGTACCTGGACCATGGGTGAGAGAATAGGTTATAAAGGAGAAGCACAGAGGGAGAAAGCAGCTCTCTGAGACAACAGTAAGATTCAAAGAGAAAAGGAAACAGCTCCAACAGCACCACACAGCAAGAAAACTCAGAAGCTGGGCAGAACTGAAATAGTGGTGGATGCATTTCTCCTGAAATATTGAACTGAAATATTGAATCATGTCCGTCACAAAATGTTAATGCATCTTAATAACAGAGACTGCAGAGAAGATTTCTTCATACTTTACTGTAGTATATTTTATAATAAACAAAAAGGAATACAGTTAAGTTCAAAAGGGTTTATAATCACTTTTATGACCTGATCTTATTTTTGAACGTACAACCAAAATCTGTTGCTTCTCCTTCACCTAGTCTCGGTTAAATGATTAGTTACCATGGAAACAAATATAATTCTAGTATAAACACCAATCTGTGACTTTGACATTAATGTGAAACATTTCCTCTTTCTGTAGATACACAGAGACAGCAGTGACTATGAAATCCACTCCAAGTAACACACAGTTTCACCGTACTTCTAATGACAAAGAACATTAACTTTGGATAATATCACAAGGCTGTGCAAATACTTTGTTTAAAAGTAGAAATTAAGATTATTTTCCTTATTTTAATAGAAATTGGTTTAGATCACATTGAGAAATTGAGCAAGTATCACATCCTCTTCAATTTACAGCTATTTAAACAAACCAATCACAGTCAAATCTAGAAAGGAAGAACTGGGTAACACTTGAATCTCCACTGACATCTGATTACATGGATTTTCATTTCAGCTACTTCTCAAAACCTGCCTGGCTGGTGAAAAAAAATAGTCTATAATGCCACCTCAGGAGACTTTGTTTTAACCAAGTAATCAGTTCTTTCATCAAATCCTCTCATTTGAAGATATAAATGGTCCTCAGAAATAGGGGTACAGAGCACTCATATCAACATTTACCCTCGCAGGTAATCCTATGTAAATAAATGCATAGTACCAGAAGTATGAGAGCTAGTCCCATGAGTAAGGATATGAAGACCTATCCCTTAATTAGAACATAGTTCCCTGTCATTTAAAAACTGTTTCATATGCAGATACAGTAAGAGACATCTAAATGAAATCATTTATTCCTGCAATTATTTCAACATGAAAAGGAATGTCAAAGTATGAAATTATGACTGAAAACTGACATGACTGTAAGGTTGTAAATACTACCTTGTATTTTTAGAATTGCAACTGCATAAATACCGTACTTAATTTATTTATTTATTTATTATAAGCAGAGATAGCAGAGTAGAGGAAGAATTACGTTTTGGGAGAATTTTGCAAAAGATCTACTTTAAAATATTTAAAGCCTCATTACTGGGATAGTTTTCTCAGGCTCATCATTTAATCTTTCAAATACTTTGTTTTGCATTACCTTGAATCATCAATTCATTTAAGAGGTTTTTATTTTTTCCTCAATACCTTGCGTAAACAGACAAACTGGTAAAAAGAGAAAAGAAAGAAAAGGAAATCAATGAGAAAAAAGTGAAAAAAGTGAAAGTTCTCAGCATATTTTCTTCAGAAGCTAAGAAAGTGAATTTCTCTAAAGCAACTAGAGATAGAAGAAATTCTATAAATAACCTATAATGATGGAAGAAGATAAATGTGTGCATGGATTGCAGATTCTAAATCAATTCTTAAAAGACTTTTTTTATATAATGCTTTTAGCAGAGCTTAGTCACTCAAAAACGCACTTTCATTTTAACATGATTAAAATGTAGAGAAGAATTAAATATATTTATTTTCAGAAATTTTCAATTATGAATACAACAAGTTTCCCATTAATATGTTCCTTTAAGTTCTGTATTTGTTAATATACCATCATGTAAATCCCAACATATTAGACACTCAGTTGCTGATACCCATAAGCTCATTAATAACGGGTATCGTGGAGCACATGTGCTTCACTAAGCCCTCTTTTTCCCCTTTTATTATTATTGTCAAAAAATTAAAGATCTGCTTTCCCATCCACTCTAGGCATTAAGCATGCATTATTAAATTCATAAAAATATTTATACCTATTTATGCCGTGCTTCACTGAACCTCATTATGAGGACCCCAGCCTTCTAGAAGAATAAGCGGACACCCACTCCCACTTATATCTGCCATTTCCTTTCTGAAATGCAGTATCATAAACTAGGCTAATGAACTATTAAGGCAGCTCAAGCACTCACGCTGCTGCATTAGAAAGAAGATGTCTGCAAGTTGCATAAGAATATGCCAGCTTGCCATTAAAAATGGCAGAGATGAGCACTAATACACAGAGAATTAGTGGCTGAACTTCACCTTAATCAGATGGAAGAAATCCTCCAACACTAACTGTCACACAAAGAATAGTTGGGAAATGAAAATTATTTTCTTCCTATGATTTTGAGTAACTTTCTGAAACGTGGACTTATGTAAATTGAAATAAAAATTGGGGTGGGAAGGGAGGGAGAAGAGTTTGAACACAGTAAAAACTTCTACTAATCTATCCAGATAAACTGATAATGAATCTTTCATATGAAGACTGTTTTTGCAGCATTATACATTTCTTCTAACTCCTTCAGTAATCAAGCAACAATTAAGAAAGAAGATTAAAAGGCTTTTAAAACAGTCAGCTCCTTTAAAAGTTGTTTTCCATGATCACTAAACACGACTTTCAGCTTTTTCTGAAAGCATTAATGGAATTTGGGGGTTTAGAATAAGAGCCTTAAAAAAGGATCCCTTTCCAATCTTTTTTGTTTTGTTTTGTTGTTTTGTTTTTTGCTGTGCAAGCCAGTACATGGTAGCAATATGGCAGGACTACATGCACGGAACTTGGCTGCAATATTGCAAGCACTAAAATAATAGCTGCTGAAGAAGTTTTTGTTCATTAACACAGCTAGCAGTGTTCAGCTGAAACCCATTTTGCTTTTTAATATGATCCTCAAGCTGAAACTGACTACCACATTTCAGCAGGGTGATTATTTCAGCTGCTCTCTCAAACATTTGGTTACATTCACAGTGACTGCATTCAAATCATGGCATCTGACCGGGGCAAACTTGTTAATGGGATAATAATATCACAAGTGACTACCTATCCATGCCCTGATGTCTATCCCAGACCTTCAACCTAACAGAGTAAAGGTTTTGAGAGACTGCAAAAAATATCTTTATTCACCAGAAACTGCCTCCAGATGTTGTCAGGAGTACATTTTAGACTTTTTCCCCTGCTTTTCTAAGAAAAGACAGCTCAGGTGATCACACTGAAAAGTGCAAATTGACAGCCTAAGCACCTATGACTCTATTGTATATCAGTCGTACTTATTAACTTTTGAGCTGATTGGCCAATTAGAACCAATATGACAAAAGAACAGTAGTTTCAAAGACAATTAGGACAATTAAGTTTTTGATTGGGGGGTGGGGGACAGGGGAACGGAACAGGGACAGGGGATTGGGAAAGTGATAAAAACTTATCATCAGATTTTAGTGTCTCTCACCAAAAAAAAAAAAAAGTTTCCATGTCAGCTCAATCAATCTCTCTTCAACCAATCAACAATGAATTATCAAGAATTAGTTATGGTATGTTATGGGGGGAGGAACTGTATGAGCCTGTTAACAATTCAAGAAGGGTCAGAAAATATGGACAGTGGTGCTGAAGTGTAAGAGACTAACATAAAATCTGCAGGAAGTCCAAGTCCATTAGCTCTCCTTAGGCGTGAATCAATTTTGCAATCATGTCCCCACCAAGCACTCAGAGATGTTTGACAGCTATTTTCTTTTCACAGAGAAAATCCTCTATGGAACTATGTTAAAAGCAGCATTTTCAAAACTAAATCATGGAGTAAGAATATGCTAGTCAAAGTTAGATGTATGTATCTCTTTGTTTCAGAATTCCATCACTAATCACTTAACATCGTGCCATGCTAATCATCAGACAAAACAGATAAATCCCCCAAAATTTTGCCCCTCATACACTAATGTAATAAATAAAGAATATATGCAGTGACCTATGAAGTATAGAAATTCATACAGAGAGACCATAGGTACAAAGCAAAGGAGAGGTACAGTGGAGACAGGAGCAGTAGTTGGAAAATGCTGGTATTTTAGAGGCTGAAAAAGCACTTCATATACGAGGCAGTTGCTGATCATTACTTTTGACCCCACTTCTCTGTCTTTCATCGATGAATTTGCGTTAATCTGTGGAAGACAATGATGACAATGAAAAATTATACAGGAATACAGAGTAAAAATGTGCATGCTAAAATGGATTGGCATCTTGATCAAGTGACTGAATTATTTTGGAACAAAGATTCATTCCAAAAAAATAGATTTTGCCTTGACCCACTGGGGATACCATTCAGAGGACAATACAGATGAGCAGTGATAGTGAAGTTTTATAAAAAACTGGAGGCTGGAGTACTAAACAGATACTGCTATGAAGCCCAGAATATGGAAGCTGAGGCAGATAGAGCAATACAAAACATGATGGTGCTGATGCTACTAGGGAGAACAGGCAGACAATATCTCTACACTTGCATACCCTTAGCTCACCAATAGTCGCAGGATGTAAGAAGGATACACAACAGCTTTTCCAATACTGCTCCCCCCCAGCAAAAAAAAACAGGAGATGGAAAAGTGTGAATAGATCTCCTGGCATATGTTGGGACTCTGTACTGATAAGCTTCTAAATATCTATCTGGAAGCTCCCACAGTCACATGGTTAATACCCTTACTAATATGTTTTAGCTTTTATTAGCCCTGAAGTGGTCAGGCAGTTGGACTCTTCGTAGGTCCTTTTCAACTGAAGTATTCCCTCATATTTCCCTCACCACTCGCTCTCTGAATATTGTCAGAGACTTGTGTAATCTTGTGTTTACACTGTAGTGATAATATACCCCTGAACAATTTCATTTCTGCGTTGGAAATGTTTGTAAGGATCTCAGAGCAGTAAAATTCCTTGGCAGGAATTTAGGTCAAGTTCAATTCTTCTAAAAGCACTTCATACTTGTGTGTGAAATATTTATACATGTATGAGGCATTTATTTTGACACAAAGAGAACCAGACACAGGCAAATATCTATGATCTGCCATCTTAAGTGGAGGAATAATAATTCCATTTCCTTTTGGACAATAGAATGTTTGACAGCTCAAGTTTAGAATCCACAACACTTTGACACTAAGCCAAACTGTCACTCTGACATTTCTGTGTCTGAGAAATCTTGAATCTCACAGGTAGACTGTGAAATCTGAGAAGCGGGGAGTGAAAGTGTGAGGCTCGTAACTGTGACATAGACAAACTCTGTAGAGTTTGTTTGACCTCTGCTCTCCTTTAACTTGGGGCAACATAAAGCTGGAAAAATAGGAAATAATACAATATACTGAACTTCATTGCAGACAGAAGAAACATATGTTCTACAAAATAGAAAGAAAAAAAATTATTTACACATGGTAGAATAGAGGAGCCAGACGTTATTTGGAGTGAAATATACCCTTTAAATCAAGACAAGTAATGCAAAAGTTACATTTATGTTGTCATTTTTATAAGCTGTTGTGTGGGCAAGAAAAAACATGTTAAAAGCCTGAATTTTCTCATACTAATTTTCCTTCGTACTGTCAGGAAAGCAGAATGTATAGGGGATTTTTTAGGGTTGAAAGAAGAGTTGAGACCTACTGACCTCTAACTGAAAAAAGTGAGTCATGGCAACACATTTAATGCTATTTTTACACAATCAGGTATATCTTATTAAGATGACATTCACGCTCTCAATATTCCATTTCTCAAAAAAAAAAAACAAAACAAAAAAAACCAAAATAATAATAATAATCCCAACTAGCTTAATGTACACAGTAGAAAAACACAAGCATTGAGGACTCCATCTTGGAGCCCAAACTTCCTCAAACAAAAAAGAAGCACAAAAGCACATCTTATTGTGATTAACAATTCCTTATGCAAAACCTTCCAGAAACAAAACAGTTTCCAGTAAAATGTGTAAGAGCTCAAAATATTGACGGGTGTGACTGTAGGAAACCTATCTGACCCTGCAGAGCAGGGAGGTTTGGCAGTGATCTCAAGAGATCTCCTCTGACTTCACTCATTCTGTGAAACTTGTGTTGAAGCAGGCATCAGCCATCCACCTCTCATATTCTGGGACCTTTACCAGTCTGATAATATATAACATGATGAATAAAAAGTTTCCTTGAAATCCTCATGTTCCCAGTATTTCCAGAATTGCATTTCCTTAAGAAACATCTCCACTCTAAGTTGCACTCAATTGTTCCAAGTACTTAAATTGTTGAATAATATATGATTCTCAATCTTCTGAAATCCATGTTTGATCTCTGAGTTTTACAACAAACCAGTTGAAAAATTTACTAACAATTTTCTAATAGGACTTCAGAAAGCATATATAATCTTCCCGAAGTAAAATCTACTACTTACTACTAAAGATACTGTGTGAAAAGTGTCTGTACCTGAGCTGATTTTCCACAATATGTTGACCCAATTTTGGATTTGAAAACCACATTATGCAGTCCTAGAATACATGTTTTTCAGGAGAGAGCTATCAGGCATAGATAAGTTGAATAAATAGTGTAAATAGGAGCAAAAGAACTACCTGCTTTAACAGTTTAAATAATAGCACAATTGGTGAGGAATAGAAAATGCATATTTTCCCTAAGAATGCCTAGAAGGGATCAGAAAATACCCAAAACTGAAATTCTCCACTAATCAGTAGGACAAGTCCATTTCAGGATACTCATGCAGCTATTTCTTTGTCTTTCACCTTAACCTAAAGACTATGTCTAAATAGAGAAGAAAACACATAGAATAGTTCCAGATTAATTAAATTCTTGGCTAGAATGGACAGAAATACCTGTGGATGATTGTTATTGGAGGAAGAATTTAAACTGGTTGGTGAGCTCACATGAACAGACATGCACTGTATAGATTCCTTCAGTTAGACTTTATAGATTGACCAAAGCTGCTATTTTAGCAGCAGCAACCAAGAAACTTATCTTGCAAACAATTACCTACCTCTTAATACAAATTGTCTTGGACTGTTCAACACATTTACACTCAAATATACAAAATAAAATACATAACTATACTTGCAAGATCAGTATCTGAATGACAAAAAAAAATAATCAGTATTTTATTTAACTTCTAGGAATGAAAGGCAAAACAAAGATCAGCAGGTCTGTTAATATTTCACAGAGCTAAGAAGTACTGTGTGAAGAGACACTGCTATGATGCCAAGCTGTAGAGCTAATTTGGATTATTAGGAGTTGATAAATAGTGATGTTCTGTGTTCACGAAGCGTATGACTGGAACTGCCATGCACCTTGTCATACTGCAGAGACTACAACAGCTGATAATACTGAAAAAATGGGTACTGAAACTGCTCCCAGACACACCATACACACAAAAAAATCCACAATAATGAAATAAAATCAACAGATTATTGTAGAGCTATACATATAGAATAATCATATGTATTGATATATTTAAAAGTTTAAGATTGCTGTATTTTTTTCACTGAAGAAAAAGATAAAATAGAAACTGTTCACATATTGTGCCTTTCATTTTTCTTAGAAACACTACAACAATTTATTTCTAGCTCTCATGGAAACAAGCTCTACCTTGAAATGACATTTGGCTCTGAACAGAAATGCATGCAATGAACAAAAACCACAAATTATTACCAGTTATGTTTGTAACTATTTCAGTTTGGCTATGAAAAAATAGCCACCTCAGTACCCTGAAACGTGACACCATAGACAGAACACACACACACACATTAGCTCACAAAATATACAGCCTGTGTCTTAGTCTCTTCCAACATAATTAAGAATTTTATCTATTAAAACACAGCAATCTGATTCCACGTCATTTTTAGATCAAACTAGATAACAGGAGGGTAGCAAGTAGCTTTTACTCTGAGTTTCAAGCCAGAGTTACCTAGCTTTTCAAATGGTTTATTCTACTACGGGCTGATAATGCAAAATTTTCAGTAGGACTCTCAGATAGAAATACATTACTGAAAAAATAACTATCTCACCTTTACACTGAAGAGCCAGTCTGTAGCTGGATGCTTAGAAAAGATCAAGGTCATATAAACAGTGACTTAATCTCTGCAAATTGCCTAAACTTTCAGGTGGAAGATTAATTCAAATAAAATTTAAGGCTTCTATAGGCAAGTAACAATAACTGTGTATCATGCACACAGGCCAGCTGAAATCTAGGTGGTACGTTTACCTGGACTAAAAAGCATTTAGCTGATTAGAAGCATACTGGATTCTCCTCCACATGACCTGCCTTATGAGTTTCCATCACTGCTGAACAAGAGTTTCTAAATTAGGAAGTAATCTTAATGCTGACTTTCAAGCTCTTATTAGAGTGCTAGATTTATACCCACACAAAACCTTTCTTTATTAAAATATGGTTTAGTATATGTTGCTATGAAAAGCTTTTAAAGAACCCAATGAATCTTTTACAGCAGAGTACACAACTTCAATCAGCTCATATTAAAAGTTGATTGTTAAAAGAACAAAATGAATTAATATGGTAAAGTTCTGTGTACTGCATTAACTTAAAGAATATTTGGCAGATGTGTATTTATGGTAAAATTACACAGAGTTATAAATTTGTTGCACAATAAAACGTCTACACATTCAACACACCACAATTCTCTTGCATTTATATAATGATTTGTAGTTTCTAGAAGTTGTTAGGCATTCTAAAAGCCGAAGTATGAATGAGATTACGATCTATCCTAAAATTTACTGCATTCAGTAAAGTAGTAGAGCACTCAAGCTTTGAAATCATGTACTGCAAAGGCTGTTTATTCTGCACATAAAGTCTTTCAGGATATTGTACAGATGAAGATATAAAGGCTGCAGTAGAACAGACTGCTAAACAGCTCAAATACTAATTTATTAGCTCGAGAAGTTGTGTTCAAAGAGTGTACAAAATGAAAGAAAATGAAGAAAATGAAGAATTGGTTTAAAAAAGCACAAGAGCTGGCATAACAAGTTGGCTGTTCCGCAGTGTAAAGTTCGAGTATTTTAAGGCTGCAAGAATGGAAGATGAACATTAACAAATGGATTTATAAAATGGATTTTTTAATACATATCATTAAGGCTATTTCATTTCTTGTACTTTTATAGGTGAAAGAGTAAAAGCAAGTAGAAGAGCTCTTACGACAAAATATTAGAACAAGAAGGGGAACAAGAAAAGCAGCTTTGTAAAATATTATTTTTCCTCTGTTGAAATGCCTAAATATTATGAATACTCCCCTTTTCCTATTTTAATGATTCAATAAGACAAATTCTTGGTTCTATGCACTGCTTCATCCATGTATTCCATGAATCATGAACAGAAGAGCACAAGCCTTGTATTCGCACCAGTGCATCTCTCCCAAATATTTGAGAGTGTAAGTCCTGAAAAACAAACATTCATTTGTAAAACAGCCATGATAAAATTCTTCAAAAAAGCAGCAACGTTAAGATATGTCTGTTCAGGTGAAAGCATTCATAAAGCTTTGTATTTATGACTTTTAACGTTCTCTAACAGCAGAGGGTGTTTTCTTGTTGGTTTTGTGTTACTTTTGCAGGGGTTACCTAAAGACTTTAACACTAACTGCAGAGTAGCACTACAAAACAACAACCTTAACACGCTTTTAAGTATTTAAAACACTGCACTTACTCTGTAGTAATATGCATTACAGGTAGACAGTAGTTTCTTCTACCTATAGCAGATGACATTACAAGTAGTATATACGCTCTAGTGGGTGTTCTGTATTTGAAGCTGGCAGATGTGAGAAAAGAAAGAGGAAATAGAAACATGAGCCATCTGAGCTCAGCTCCATTTAAAGAAAACTGGTTGTGCGAGCATTCAGAAGACAGCTCATTTCTTAGATTCTAAAAAGCAAAAGGAGAGAGGGAAGGGGACTTTCCCAACAGAACAAATCTTGAGATAAGATTATTTAGTTAACCAGTGAGGCAACCTAAAATTCAAGCCCTGTGTTTTAACCACAAGAACATTCTTCTCTCCGAAAATTAATTATGATTAGTTCTAAAGGAAGCACAGTATTCAGTGGGTGAGTTTTCCATACCCTGCAGCTTGAGACAATCAATTGATACAAGGAATGCTGCTGGTTTTTTTAATATGGGCATCTGTGTGTCAGGAACTGAACTGACAGGCCAAATCACATCACATAGCTCACTGAGAAACACAAAAGAAATCCTTATTCAGACAAATGTCTACTTGGAGTCTGCAGGTTGGCCCATATACATCTTCAGACCTTTCAGAATCTAAATAATACAAAATTATAGCATTTTGCAATGCTAAAAAGCTACTTTACAACATTAGTGTATATCAGAGATGTATTTCAAAATTACTGAAATGATTCTATAACATTTCTATGATGTAATAGATCCAAAAAACCTGCGTACCTTGTGCACTGAGATGCCTGAACTTGACACATCAGTTACAGACTTTTTTTTGCAAGATATATTGCAGATTTCAGGATTCAACATATCTAGGCACTGACAATTTTATTTTTCATGCAAGAAACTAGGCCAAGTTACAATATCAAGAAACATTCTGTTCAGTCACAGAATACTTCTATATAGCAAAGCATCAGAGGTAAAAAGACAGGAAAACTTTCCTGTGAGAGAGGGGTTTTCTTTTTTTTTTTTTTTGCAAGAACAGAAGACTCCTGATACTAAAGAGAAGTCAACTTTAAGCAGAAGACTGCAGAAGTGCTATCAAAAAACAGTTTGATGGGAGACTGTGCAACAGATAAAAGCAGCAAAGATGCAGAGTGATTACATTCATGGAAATTAATCTGAAATTAATACTTATTTGCTTACACCCTGCTCCTTCTTAGAAGCACACAGATGCAATTAGGATGTTCTTATGGATGCAAATTTTTTCTTTTTTTTCACAAGAGCAGCCATGGTCTGTACCAAATACATGCCATACATATTGAGCAGGAATGACTGATTCGATTCCTATGGATTTGCTGTGTGAACTAGAAGTACTCTGTTACACACCTTGAATAAAGCATTCATTAATTGCACTAGGAATATTGTGCCATAACTGACAAATCAGATTTCTTCATCAAATATACCGAAACTAACTTAAAAATCAATGTAAGTTCATCTCTTTCAAAATGTTTAACTGGATATTTGGGGTAATCAAATTAAATAAGCACCCCAATGATCAACATTTCCCAATGACTACCTCATGAAATTCAAATAATTGTTTTCTAATGAGCTTTCTGGATGATCTGCAGAGAAAAATTGTGTGCTCAGTTGTCCAGATAATTCTAAAATACATGCCAACTTTCACAGTAACAACAAAAAAGAAATTCAGTGAATATGGTTTCCTTAGCAACCAGTACAATATTATCTATGTCATTCATATTAACATTATTTACAGTACTCCATAAGCTAGCTATACCAATTCACAAAGAACATACATTCTCCTCATTACACTACTTGTTAGCCTTGAAAACTCATTGTTGCTTTTAATTTTTGTCCTAACATTCCCATTTAGTTCTCTTTTACAAAATAATCTATCAAGCCAATTCATGCTAAACAAATTCTTTTTTTGTTTCTGAGTGTAGGTTTTTTTTCCACAGTGGCAGTCAACTCAGTTCAAAGGCATGCCTGACATGAATGAATCTCTTTTTCCCACTCTGAACACACTACATACAGGTGTGTTGCCCTCTTTCTACTGAAAGCATAGTGAATTCTAGATAGACATCTGCTTGTAAATTTTCTTTACAGCCTAATCTTAATAACACCAATGTTGTTATCACTCTATGGTCCCTAGGAATCTGTGGTAATTTCTTTGTTGTGCATTTCCAAATGTAGGCATCCAGTTCACAGGAAGAGACCTTTCACCAATGCCTTGATGAAATTAGAGAAAGAAGCAGTAAAGACTTACCACAATTTCTAACTGAGGCCCATCCAGAAGAGACTCACGATTCCTCTTTGGGCCTTTAGATGTGTGTTGCACAGTTGCCTCAATATCAGAAGTAATGATTCTTACCCTACAGATGTTATTTACCATAATGAAGGAATGTGACTTCCCCACTGTGAGGGGCACTCAAAAATGTACAAAAAAATGTACTAAAGTACTAAAGTGCCACAAATATGTCATGTATTCTTAAGCAACGTTAACAATCGTTTACATCTGTACATTTGCAATGAGAAAGTTTGGGAAGTTTTGAATTCAGAAAAAAACATTCACTGAAGTTTCACTTAAATGAAACAATTCCCTCCCTCCACCAGCTGAAAAATTAGATCAAGTAGCGTTCCTGACAATTCAGATTCCCCTTCCTGTGGGTATCAAAGCTACAATTCACAACATACAGACATTTCTGTTTAACTTCCAATAATTACAGAGTCAGTCATGTAGGAAATGATGCAAAGGACTGAAGAAGTCTTTCTCCAGATTTCCAGAAGTAAAACATGCATTAAAATTTGGATGAATATTTAAAGGTTGAAGTTCTCAATTTTCTACATACACTTGGCTATCTCTTCCTATTCTTAATTATATAAAATATTTGAATAAATATTTGGATTCATTCTAAGTAAGATGAGACCACAACGATAATATACGTTACTACAGACATGCATACTCACATTCATAACTCATGATCAGTATACCAATTCATTTTGTTATCAACAAAACACTGCTACAAGAGTAATCAACGTTGAGCCATAGAGTGAGAAAACATTATGTTAATAATGTAAAATCAGAATCAAGATATCACTAAGGTCTAAATCCATCCATACAGATTAATTGAAACTTGAATAAATATATTGGAGATTCTCTTACCAAAGTGCATATGTGTTTTTTCAAAAAGGATTATAAATTGATGATTTTTTTTAAAATAGCGTAGCTCTTCAAGCATCTTTTAAATTAAAAGTGTTATTTTCTTAATTATTCAAATTTTATTTATAACCAATACAAGATACTTGTGTGCTTACATCTGCTGTTTAGCTTCTGCTCTCCACTGATTATAAAAATTGTTCTCCATGCACTTTGAAAACATGAGTTTAAAGAAAGGAGGAGACTAAAGTGTTCAGCAGCAGATACGTAGGCGTTTGCTGAAACTAGGCCAAGATATATGAGTTTTCTGATCAAAGAGGATAAAACTGAGTTTGGAGAAAAGAATTGCTGTTAATGAGACTAACAAAAAGTGGCACATACAAGGAAAAAATCAATAGCCCACGGCACTAGTTCTTCAGACCCAGAACAACTAGAGTGAAAATCAACTCCCCCTTGGTAAGGCTTTATTCCGATTGCATGTGAAGAACATTCAGTGTCCCTGCCTTCCAGATCGACTCCAAGACACCAGGTCATTTTGTTTTTATAAAAAAAACAAATGTGAATCTAACTTTCCTCTACTTCTTATATCAGCTAAATGATTGTAATGACAGAAGCACGCTACACTAAACAGAAAATCCAGCTTTTCTGGTAGAAAACTCAACATCAGCAATGCCCAATGAAGCTTTCCACATAGGAAAAGTAAGAGCTAACTTATCATTAATAAGACTATCAGGACATGCCATTTCCTCATGATTCCTCTCTTCAAAATGATTTACTATTCATGATTTGCCTGGAAATGGGATCTTAAAAACAAACAAACAAACAAACAAACAAACCTACCAACAACAAAAACAACAAACAACAACAGCAGCAACAACAAAACACATTGCTGGATATCTCTCTGTACCTGTTTGTAACTAAATATCATTATGAAATAAGGTCCCCAGGTTTCTATTATTTCATGAAATCTTCCTTATTACTTTGTTAACAGTCCTAGATTACTTGCATGCTTCTATACAGTCTTTTTCTACAACAGTATTTCTACCAACATGCAGATTTCACACCTGACATAATGCATTAAAAATAATTCTGTTAAAGACAAGGCTAGAACTAGTAGGGGATTCAAAGTCACATTACAAGGATACACTGGTAGCTCTCTCTGCATCTGTGTTCAGCCTTGCCCTTCAAATGAAATTTAAAGAGGCAGGTCTGTAATCTGAAAATCAAGGGTCTTGAACACAACAGCTTTGGTGGAACAGAACCAGAGGGCTTGCAATAATTCCACACAAGCTTTTATAAAGTTATTAGACTTCCTTTCTTAAGAAGAATGCTTGACAAGGGACACAGCATGTGTTTCCAGTCCCTTCAGGTATATGATATAAGGTTTGGTAGGAACTACAGCAAAAGCAATGCGAGTCCATTTACCAGCTATGCAGTGCTCTCATTTCCAGCAAGCAGCTTGGTGATCCTTTACTTACTATGACCACATCATGCCACTCTTGGGCATCTTTTAATTGAGAATAACAATATTAAACAGGAATCAAAAGTTAACAGAATGCAATAATATTGACTTAAAGGTGCAGAATTCATCTACAGTATACAGATTAAAAGTGACATAAAAAGAATGTCCTTCCATTAACCTTGTTTCCAACTTGGGTTTAATGGAAAGATACAAAATCATTTAGGTCATAAAAAGACATGATCAAACAGTTTAGTATCCCAAAGAATGTATCAGCCTTAGGAATGTACACTCCAGATATAGATGAAAACATAAGGCTTCAAAGTTTAAATGACTTCTGAATACCAAGTGGATATAGGAAAAACAGGGTACGTGCCATATTATGCCTCAGTAAGTACGTGTCTTTCCTTTCAACTCCTGGGTATGCTATACAAAGTAACAGAAGATCACCTGTAAACATGTTTACACCAAAGAATTGTTCTACAGAAGCACCAGTCTGATGCAAAGACTTTTGCATATGATCCCATATAAACAACTACTACTAAGATTCACAGTTCACCAAACCACACCAACTTTTAGAGTGTACAAACCTTAGCCAGAAACCAAGCTACATTCCCAGACTTGTACAAGGAGCACGTTATCGTCCCATACGTATCAACTAAAATGCACTTGCTGAATCTATACAAGCTTGATGCTTGTTGCACTGACCCTTCTCTGACTCATTTGCATTTTGTTAGTTAGAAATGTGACCAAATCTGACCCCAGTGCATCTTTGATTTCCTTTATTGGTCGAAACCAATGGGCAATAAATATTGGCCATTTATATGGAAAGAAACACACATAGGCTGTGAATGTGCAAGGGTTCATCAGTCCTCATTCTTGAAGACTTGCATAACTTTGAGGAAAATTCATTCATAAAACAGAACAAAAAAATGAATCACCAAAATAACTTTTTATATCTTTATGCATTATGGTAAATATTAATTTGTTGTCTGAAAATTATTTTAAGGAAACACATCAACATTCAGGCTGAAATTCTGTATAATTTTAGGCATGCTGCAGTCTGAAAAAATAAAGCAAAAGAGTGGAGTTTCAGAAATACTCCATCAGCCTCTCTAACGATAGCAAAATGGTTGAAAGATTTTTGCAAGCTGTACCTGATCCAGTTTGAATTTATTGTCAGAATCTAACAGTCAAGAGATTAAGCCACTTAAGAACACAGAATTAAATGGTTACGTATTATTTAATATCCACATAATATAAGTTTGAAAAGAAATCCTTTATTCTATTGCCACCAGAACAAGAGAAATGACATTTTTTCCTCTACCAGCTGTCAAGTGAAGTCCTTTTTATTTTCTTTTATGTACACAGGCTGTGTGAAATTCAACAATTTCATTTCACAGAGTGTCTTTGGCATTAGTCACAGTTTAATGTAACTGGAACTACTGAAGTTCATCTGATTTCACACCTAAACTATCGACCCTCACAAATGACACATTATTTCAATAAAAAAAATAATAAAAGAAAACATAAATTGTCCAAGTTTTTTCTGGAGCAAAGTATGTATTCCTTTGAGCTTTCTGATGAAACATGGACAAGCTTGCCAAAGAATACAACATGGGCCTATTCTTTGTAATAAGATGGCTACAAAACAAGATTTTTCATGTGGTTTGATACATTTTCTGGGTCAAGTCAAATTTCTCAGAAAACACTGCATAACGCTGAAATTTAAAAATCATACTTCATGCACAACTTCTGTCACAAAACTATAGAAGAGTAACATAAATGTTCCAAAACTGAAACAAGATTTTCCATCCTTCAACTATGCACAAATTTCTCTATACCTTTGTTTCTACAACAAATGAAACAAAAATGTTGCTTTCAAAGTTTTCACAATTCCATCTAGGAGGCCACTGCATTCACACTATGATCCCAGACTCACGTTCCTGTCATCTTACTGCTGCAAATCTTGAGCTGTTCCCACAGGTTTTCAACTATTTTCCAAAATTCTTTAGGTCTAATTATATGTAGGTTGCTCTGAAATTAATGCCTCCCATCATGCATGTGTGGAAATTACATCAGACACAAGATACAGAGCAAACTCTAAGCTACAAAACACTATGTTTTCAACAGAGTCGAACCATGAGCTGTGTGTTTTTGCCAGCAGTGAAGAGCCTGCACCACCCACCATCTCACTGTTTTAACATCCACTGTTTGGTCTCCAGAAATGTTCAGCAAGCATCAATGAATGTCAGTGTGTGCAATTATTTCCACATGGAAGAATTCAGTTCTGCACCTTTAATTCATCTGCACTTCCATGTCAGATGCCATTTTGTCAGAGTTTCGCTCTGCTGTCATCTGTCACGTGGCAACAAAACAAACAGAATACTGTTAGAAAGGTTCAGCCTTTACTGTCGTATCACCAACACCCTCTGATGTCGTCAGCCAGCATTATAAAATAGGAGGCATTAATTTCAGAGCAGCCCTCTTACATTCATTGCCTCTACTTTTGAAGCCATTCTTCTCCATGCTTCTACCAAGCACACAGATCCTAACAGAACAGATTTCAATCATTGTGCAAGATGCTATGGAGCATGCAGCACTGTGAATACAGAAGCTCAAAGCTGTTTAGATGTTTATGGTGTCTGAGTACAGACTTTTACCTTCAAGCATGTACTAAACAGAAATGGCTTTCAAATCATTCCCATTTATTGCAGGGTAAAATAATGTACATAATCAAGGATCGTAAAAACAGAGTACTGGTTTGGAAAAACAGAAGTTATGGCAGAAAACTGGAATGAGGCACTTGTACACTGTTGATTTCTGGCTCATTAGCAGCTATGAACACAAGAGCATAGGTTGCAATGAATTCTATCACTATTTTGGTCACTGAAGGATCCTCAGAAAAAAAAATCACGGAGCAGAGTAAAACCTAAAACAGACATATCAGTCACAGATAAGGACAAGAGGGAAGTTCTGTGGACATTAGGACACATTAAACTCATAAGCCCAAAGTGCTATCCCATGAAAAAGAGAAGCTAACTCTAGGGGAGCTGTTCGAAGACACTGTATGTATCTTTAGCCACAGGTTGATATATATTTTATTTTTCAGCTACAATTTATATTCCTTTTATCACCTCTGTTCTAAAAGAATGTGCTTTCCCTTCTAGAATCTACAGCATTAGATACCCACCACTGCCATATCATTTTTCTAAAATTCCCTTTTCCCCTTAGCAATCAATCAGCACCAACAAATGCACAAAGAGACATGGCATGAAGTACATACAATTCAGCAACTGCCATTTCAGACATGAATACAGAATTTTCAGGAAGAAAGAATAATACATCAGCAGGTAGCAAAAACAAATATAAAAAATAAGAATAGAGAGAAGGTGGGTGCCTGTTCCCTTAGATCTCCCTTTTCAGTTGCACATCTTACTTCACTTGTTTCACTTCTCTTCTGGCTGCCTACCACTTTTTTGCCTATCACTGATACTAAATACCAGAAAGATTTCTAACTCACACCTTCTTGCAACCTACTTCCAGCCACTATTTTTACTAGCAGGCTGTTTAGTGCAAAACAATACAGACAAAAATACCATCATTAATGTTACAGAATAGATCATGACTTTCCCTCTGTATCCTGAAGCGTAACAAACTGCCTGCATCCAGGAATTATGGGTGCAAGTAGCAGTTAACCAACAAACACTCCCTCTTTTATGTCGAAGTAACAGAAAATCTTCCTTCTAAAAAGTTAATTCTTTAACTATATCACTAAATACATATTTTATTACATAATTTGTAGAAGAAAAACACCACAGGAACAGAAAATAACCTTGTGGATAAGCATCCAATGTCACTCTGAGACTTGCAGCTCTGCACATTTCATGCAAATAAGTTTTAATTTTTTCTCAATTTGGAATCAACTATTTAAATTGATATTGAAGCACATTGATGAATTTAATTAGACAGTCTACTGCCTGAAGTTATTAGAAGCATACACTCTCATGCCCTAGGTGACAAATTCACTGTTTTTATTATTATTCTATGATAATTTTCATATCTTTTTTGCAAGAAACTCTCCTTGGCCTAGATAATTGGTAGTTGTTCATGCATGTTTCATCAGTCTTCAAAATAACAACAAAAAAACAAACACAAAAACCTTTCCCAACAAATGCTATCCAGTAGGAAAGACTACTTGAACTGCATTTACTGTTCTGGTAGATTTCCCTAGTTGGCCAATTAATTAGAAAGCATAAAGGTCTTCTTAAAGTTGCTTGTAAAAAGGAAAAAAAGATATACTACCCAAAAAACTACCTAAAAAAGACAGCTCTGGTTCACTGTTCCTGTCTTGAATCAATTCTGCTAATGTACACAGAACAGCTTAAAATGTCATTTTTAATATTTCTAGTACAAGATTCTAAGTCATCAAAACTGGCAAAGATGACTACATTTCCACATTTTGATTTTCCCACATTTAACTAACACAGATCAGTTAATTAAAAGTGATGGCACAAGAGGTTTACATACTGTGGCTGCTTGTAATTCTGTAAAAAGAATGCTGCTGTATTTGTACAGTGCTAAGAGGCACCAAAGTTAGCAGAGGAAGTTACAAACCAGCATGACATAAAATGTCATTGTTAAGGTATTGATACAGCTCCTTAAACAACAACAACAGAAGTGACTGCAGAGCAAAGAAAGTTTATATAAGAACAAAAGACAGCATGACTCAACTGTTGTCACTGAAGTCATGTATTCTGCAAAGTTAATTTCTATAAATTTGCAGACTCACACTGACATTTCTTTCACATAAGTAACAAAAGTAACACAACAGCTTCAATAAGAACAATTCTGTAATTGGCAAGTTAGCTTGGCACATTCAGAAAAGCAAGCTGGCACTCCAGCTACATGGTACAGGAGTGAATATTCAATTAATTCTTAATTCTCTCGAGATGTAGCAAAAGTTCTTCATAATAGTATGAAAAAATGGGAATATTAAGGTGGAATAATTATCAAGGTGGTAGCAATTCTTCTTCAGAAAAGCATTCATATACCCATTAGCTGTCTACCTGCAAAGTTTGGGTACTTTCACTGCCATAATTTCACCACCATTTATGACTGATAAACAGGAGTTTCAAGATAGGATTAATGGCAGAAGGGAAGGAAAAATGTAACTGTACAGGTCTTTTCTGGCTGTGCATGGTGTAGGTCCCAGCTTGATCTAACACAGAACCAGGATAACATATTCAACAAGAATTCACACTAAATGCATGCAAAAAAAAAAATTTGACCAAATGGTCTTCCCTCCGCCCTAACCTTTTGCATCTCATTCTAGCATCTGGAAAATAAAAATACAGAGAAGTTAAGTTAATAAGCTACTTTCAGAAACTGAACAAGCTAAAGCATGTGGAATGACCAAACAGTAGCCAGCAATAAGGAATTAATTGCCTGTTTGAATATGACAATGAACTGAGCTCACTGAAATATGCAACTTTCTAAACAAGTCAGGCCTCTTTCTTAATTGGCATTCTTTTCTTCGCCATTTTTATAGTTATGTTCTTAACTACTTGCTCTGTTTACTCTTCCTGTATGTAAAGGCGTGGTTGCAGTTATCTCACTTGTGCTTCTTGTTGTATTGATCTATTCTCTCTCAAGATTTTAGCAGCATATTTCCTCCTGCTCAGTACAGGAGGAAGATGGATGAATGAAAAGTGTTAATAGGCTGTGCTATTTTATTTTTTCTGTAGCAACAATGAAATATCAATGAAAATTGCTAAAGAAAGCATTGCAGAAATAAAGTAGTCTAAATGAAGTTGACATTGTCACTAAACTTCAAAAAAAAATCACAAAAGTTGTTCTTAGAAAAACAATCCTTTTCAATGAACATCACGTCAGTATTATGAAGAACATAAATTGCATGTTGCTAAAGATCATGATTGACAGAGATGGGCATATCATCATGAAGGACTGAGGCATCCCATCTGATGATCTAGGTTCCTAATGACACTGGATGTCTTTTTACCCTCTACTGAGGAAAAAGTCCTCCTTTACACTTTTTATTTTTTTTATTTTTTTTATTTTTTTTATTTTTTTTCCTGAGAGGAGTAATTTACTCTATCAGTAAGATTTTTTTTCTAGGAAAAACTGTGTTTAAAAGCATGACAAAAAAATTATTGACCTGCTCTATTCAAAGGAAATTTAAGACTACTATCTGAACAGTACACCGTATAGGAAGAAGTCTTATGGCTATCATAAATCACCATCTTAAAATACCAGTTTCTAGAACCATTAAATCACAGTGTAAGCTGTTACCAAAATAAACTAAAACAAAGCAGTTTCAAGATCAAGGTTTGTTCTGTGTTGAACATAAAATAAGAGAGATTGGAAACTCATGTTCTCATGGCTAAACAAAAAGATTATGTTTTGGAATAGCACTGCTCATACACACAAGATCTTGTTAACTTTCTGACAGTCCATATTTTTATGTTAATAAAATTGAGAGGATCATGATTTCCCTTAATATAGAGGAGAAAAAAAAAATAAAAAAAATCAAGAGACTCAGAAATTTACCAGAGAAGAAATGCTGTGCTCAGATTTGCTGAAGATTGGTTGCCTGACATGAGCATGGTCTCCAGTATTTTGGAAGAACAGGACAAGATCTATTCCATCCTGCTTGGTGAAATGGCAAAGCTTCACTCATACCTGTTCTTAAGAAGAGGCACAAATTGTCAGCACCTCACAAGACGTTATGCAGTAGCTTAGTGCATGGGAATTTCAGCAAAAAAAAAGTGGCTTTCAGAGAGGGGAAAAAAACACACCAAAAACTGAACACCAAGAGCATGTTTTAATGAGCACGTTAATGACCCAAACAAGAATGAAGAAACCCATAACCCTAGACTCTCATTAATTGTTTACAAAATGTGTTGGCCAGAAATCATTAATGTTTTGAGAAGCTTCTGTAGCTGTAGTAGTTTTAATCAACTCCCAAATCTTCTGTAATTATACACTCGTGGCTCAGCTTGTTTATTTATTTGGTTTCCAGTTCTGTATTAGAAGCATCCAGTGTGGCTGCTAGAATATTCACAGAAAAGAAAATATTGCAGATCCGATGCATTACTTCCCTTTAAAAGTAACAATAACTTCTACCAAGTGTAAAACCTAGTTTGATGCAGCAGTAACACACAGTTGTTCTTCCACAGTACAGCCACCTCAAAGCACAACACAAAACTCCAAAATGCAGAAGACACCGTGTGGATAATCTAGTTTACCTACTTTCAGCATATTTCTTCAAAAAGCTTTCCAGTAGCAGTGTTCTACAAAACAACAGTTGGTAGGGCTTTGCCTACTTGCAAATATATTACTACATAAATTCCATACATTAACTGGAAGATATAAAAGGAGCTTTCGTAGCTACATTCACAAATCCTGACTGTGGAAGCTCCTCGTTTTGTTACTAGTCAACTGTATTAGCCATTGCCTACATGTATTAATGATGCAGGTGGCGTATATAGTACAGTGAATGAGCACTTTTTGTGTCACTGAATACGTGAAGTCTGACATGAGATTTTACAGGTTTCCTAAAAGAAGTAAAGAATACAACTCCATACCTTCTCAGCAAGAGAAAAGCACAGCTTGTAAGTAAGAAACAAATGAAGACAAGGACTGGAAGTCTGAATTTAGAATTTACAAGTTTACATAAACAAATGATTCATTATATACAACTCCAACATTTTTGCTGTCCTGACCTCCTCCACAAGGCTGCGAGAATGGATCCAAAAGTGATCCAAAGTTGGAAGTATTTGGAGAAGATATGTATTTTTAAAACTGAATAAAACCAAACAGGAATTTAAAAAAATTGCAAAGATAGAAGAGCCTGAACATCTAAAGTCAAAAAAGGCAGTCAAGCCAAAATGGCCCAAAATTAGCCTCTGAGTGTTAAATCAGTTCTGTAATCTTGTCAGTTTGTAAAGCTTATAAGGAGTTGTTAAGATTTAAAAATAAGTATGGGAAATCTATGCCTATACATTTTAAATTTGGACTTGCTCCTTCTGAACATTCCAAACTGTAACTGTTTATTTGAATCAACAAACACACACCCTGCTCCTTCTTCACCACTGGCCACATAGATCCAAAAAAAAGATCTATAAGCTGAAGAAAGTCTCTGGTACGAATATCCCACTAACAATGAGGTTGTTAGGGAAAATATCAAATTGTAAAGCAAAAAAAAAAAAAAAATCAAAGCAACTCTGTTTATTAGCCCTTGATGCATATTCAGAAGTCTAACCAAGCATAGATTTAGCTGGCAGGATCTTTCTTTCTGGCAATGGAACACAGAAGCTGGAAAGAATACAGCTCAATTTTTTTTTATTATTATTTTTTTTTAACTTAACACAAGCTTTCTAGAGATGTTAACATAAAGAAAACTAAGATCTCAAACTGTGAAGTAAACTGATTTTTCACTGATACAAGCAACCTGAGACCTTGAAGGACAGTGGCTATTTCATATTCTTACACTTTGAAGTCAGTAAAAAAAATAGCATGTTTTAGAAATAAAATGTTACCATTAGCACGCAAATCCTCAGCATCAGAACTCCCTTGCAAGTAATGTAAACACCCTTCTAACTATGCACAACAACCCCAATTCACGGCAAGTCATGTGAATCTCATTATTGCATCTTTTGCGCACCGCAGATGAGGTGCCACTTCGTGGCAGCAAACAGGAACCCATGGGCTTCATCACAGGAGGAATGGATTTTGACAAATCATGACTGGCAGCTATAGTTCTTCTCCAAACAGTGAATGAGCTCTTTGAAGACCCTTGGAAAAGAACGGCTCTTTAACTAAAAAGAGGATGGCATCTTGTGAAGGGCTCCCTTTTCTGTCTTTTCTTGATCTTCCCTATAGCCTCCTATAGGATAAACTGGGAACTAGGATTTTTGAATTACTGATCCCAAGAATGACTTCAGGAAAATAAATCCATGAAATTTAAATGTTGTTCATTCACCAAATATGTGCTTTGGGGAAACATCAGTCATTTTTCTACTTTATTTTTCCTCTAGGGTAAATGCTAAATAGAGGCAAAATAAATAAATAAAAATGTTAAGAAAAAATGAATAGACTTTGCTTGGATAGCATTCCCCTAAGGAAAAAAAATCAAGATCTCATAATTGGTGTAATTGTTTTTGATGTTGGGTAAGCTAACTGATAAAAATGGGACACAAAAACATCACATTTCAATATAAAAAATATAATTCAGTATATGCCCTCTAGGAATGCATCTCCGTTTATAATTTGATCAATCACTCTTTCTAAAAGTGCAAACTTATTTTTACCTTTAAAACAGGCATTTTTATCTGGCGAGATTAACAAAGCTGAAGCAGCACCTCAGCTGCAAAGACTGCCTGTATGTCAGATCTTCACCTGCAAAACTGTCAACGGTTTATGGGCTGGTCCGGCCCAGTTCCGTGACCAGCAGGGCGGAGGGATCTGTGGATCCGCGCCTCTGGGAAAGGGGAAACAGGGGACCCCAAAATACTTGAAAACAACAGCACTAATCTGAGGTGGAATACTGATGACCAAAAATCATAAAACCATGACAACAACAAAAGATGTTTATCCCAAGACATTTCTATTACCACCACTGAGATTGCTCTGAACCCCCTTCTGAAATCTGTGTTTGACTTTCTGTGAGAGTATGCTCCAGAGATAACAGAGGGGTATGCAGAACACAAAGTCAGGAATCATCCTGGAAAGTCTTAGGTGCGTCACGAAAACAGTGATGAGGCAGGGAGGATGAGGGCAAAGATCAGTTCCTCTGCTTTTGGATGTCACTGAGCACTTATACAACACATGCTGGCTGCGAGCCTTGGCCTGTGCCAGGCCACCCCTCTGCCTCCTGTTCCATACTGCAAATCAGGACAGAGCAAAGCTGCCATACTCAAGTACTGACAGAAATAAATTCTAGAAAATTTGTTATTTTCCCTAGCACCAGGTGGATGAATATTTTTATTTTCTGAAACTGTACAGCCAAAGGGCACATGAGGCAGCTGCACCAGGCAGGGGGCAACTGCATGTAATGAATATCTGAGAGATTCACGCACTTTTCAGTGTTCAGACTGCTTTTGGCATTACTTTCTAGAAATTCTGATGTATGGGAGATTTTTTTCTGTGTTCAATAGCTTTCGCTTTTAAGGGCAAAAAGGGGATAAATTCACACAAGGTAGAGCACATGCAGCAATAAACACTAAACATAATTCTAAAAAGTGATACAGGCTTTGAAAGAAGTGACCAAGCTGATGTAACACAATTTACAGTAAAACAATTCACAGCTGGGTTAACTCAAGATGTAGACTCACTCATTGCATAGCTAATCACAAGCAGCACTCCTGTGATTTACAATCAGCACGTTAAATTCTGTTTTATATATTTCCCTTCAGAGACAATCTCTTTCCTCCCTTCTTTCCAGGGATTATAATCACTTACCTTTAGAATACCACTTGCCCATTAAAATACTGGACAGCTTGCTGGAAATAAGAGCATGGAGAGACACAAGTCTTACAGAGTGAAATAAATAGTTTTCTCTTTATTTCAGTAGAAGAGCTCCAAGGCTCTTCTGTCAAGAAAGGAGTTCTGTGTTGCAAAGTGGCCAGTGGGATTTCACTCTGTAGAGAAATCCTTGAGCACAAGTCTCTAACTATGACAACCCCAGATTTCACAGAGGCTACTCCATAAAGATAGACTGATGATGCTTCGCTCAGCTGTAAAATTTTACAGCAGAATCTATCTGCAAGTTAAAACATTGTAATAGCAGCTAGCCACCATCAGAAGCATAAGGCAGGACCTCTGAGTTCTGCAGTGTTAACATCACCAGCAGAGCCAAACCTGTGTTATTTTTCTGTCTTTGCTATTTTTTTTCCCCCACTGAATGACCTACTGCACAATATTTGTGGTTTATTTCTTCCACTACATTTCCTTTTCTTGGCATGTTGTCCCAGCACATACCAGGCTGTCAGCTCTGACATCCGAGCTTTTTATAATAAGGAAGGGCAGCAAGTAGGTTTCCTTACAGACACACACTCAGGAGCAACCAGCAAACCCCCTGCACCCGTACAACTTTTCAGCACTGCTATAAAATCAAATACAAAGGTAGAAAATAGGTGATGTAACTGCCTTTTGCAAGAGTGGGCCTCTTGATGCACTTGGGTAGTGTGTTCCAAAAGACTCAGAAGTTTTGCTAAGAGAAGTTCAAAGTCCTTAATGCATCACTCACAGAAAATGGGGACAGTGTGGAAAGCACGCTGCTGAGCATCCAGACTTGATGCTCAATGATGGGTCAGTGCCCTCCTAAAAATAGAGAACTGAAGAATAACAGAAAACAAAATAAACTAATAAAACAGCAGCAAACAAAATCTACGTAAAAGCAGCAACATAAGGTACAAAGTCAAAGATAATCATCCAGATGTTCCTTCAGTTGGGTACTGAACAGTAAAAGTGTTTGGAAAAAAATATATACGTAATTTGTGATTGGAAAAAAAAAATTTCTTTCTCAAACTATTTTAAGGTTCTGAAATTGGGAATTTTTTAAAAAATAAATGCTAGAACTCAAATATTCAATATATATATATATATTTTAATAACTTTGGACATTAAACCTGAGGCATCAGAACAGAACTTTAAATAAGTGGAAGTATATGAGAAAAAGTCCTGACAAAATTCAACTTAAGTGTGAAAGTCTTGTACTTCCAGTATGTTTCTTTCTCTACAAATAAATGCTTCACACACAAAGAGCCTAGTGATCCACAAAGCACTTATCAGTTAATGTCACCCAATTTCAGAATCTGTATTTCAGTTCCTAGTCAAGACAGACAAACTGCTGTCAGCACACATTATCCAGCATTCAAGAGACCTTGCTGATCAGCTGCCACTCAGCAGCATCTGACAGTGCAGGATTTGGTTCTTATGACTTCTCCTGTAACCTTCCCTCTGACTTTGAGAGTAAAGCTCACTTTCTTCTTTTCTCTTGATCTCACTGCTCTCAGCCTAGGTGACTTCAATTTCCACTTTAATGAACATCTTTCCAGTGCTTTTCATTAACCTTCCTTTTCACTCTCCTGCTGCAGACCATCTTTCACAGTCACTGCCTTGTTGATCCAGGGACTGACCCAGTAAACTTGTATACTCATGAATAATTTTACTCTTGAGGATAGCCAGTGACTTCTCTACAGTTTCCATGAGAAGTTAAATTACTTACATGAATATTGTGAAGAGGATGTGGGTTGGTTTTTGTTTGATTTTATTTTATTGGCTTGTTTTACCCCCACAATTTTTTCCCCCTCTTTGTTTAATTCCCGACCTTTTGGTGTTACTTCTGGCATCTTCAGTATTACTAGTGTCTTCAATTTTACTCATTTATTTTAGGTGTTTGAATTCTTTCATTAGAACATAGGAAATAATTTACAAAGCACAACTGGATGTACATACATGCTATATTGTAGCTATGTATACATACCTTTAATTAGCCTGATATCATATATACTCTATTTTTAAGTATTTGTAAGGACAGCTGAATTCTTCTCAATTCCATGAAAGATGATGTTCAAATATCCAGTTCACACATGAGGTTGTGTGATGAAGGACTTGTGTAAACTCTCCAAGCAATAAGTACATGCTGGAATCGCATGTACCCGTTAATGCTTGCACATTTGTTTTCACTGTCTGCCAGTGTTCACTCTAGTTAAACTCATTTTATTGACTGTGTAGGAATAACAGAAGAGGAACGAAACCAAGAGGATATGTTTAGAAAACTGAATGCAAATTTGCAAATGAGTTTTCCAGTATATAGCCAGCTTTACTTTTGCTTTGGTCTCCTTATGTTTGCCATAACCTATTCTACATCCTATCTTCTTTGAAGAAATATTTCCTGGTCACATAATTCCTTATGCTTTTCCAGTCTTTTAACCATGATACACTAAATCTCTGTACTCATCCAGGCACTTTACCTGAACAATCTACAGCACATTCTTTGCATCCATCATTTCATTCTTTCCATCTTTAGAGCCTACTGATTCATGCTTGTCTTTTACAGCCCATCACATTTTTCCTTTCTGAACTTGCTCTCCCCTACTTCCTGAGGATGTAGAGAACAAAAGTCTAGATAATCTAAAAATGGTGTTCTAACCATTTGGAATGCCATTTACTGGTCTTTTAACACTTACTTGTTTTAATGTTGAAACTAATCCTGAATTCAAAAGACCATGATTAATTTGGATTGCAAGACTAACTCCTAAAAATATCTTAATGAAAGTAGATATTCCTTAGAAGTATTTCTTATCAAGAAGAAAAATATACACACAAAATTTTAATAAAATTTACATTTATACGTATGTACTGGAGAGACTGAATACATAAATTAAAATTTGAATCTAGATAAATTAGTAGAAACAGAATCCTATCCAAGAGGCAAGAATTAAATGGCATCTCAACACCTGAAAATTATGATAACAAACCCAATGTTCTCTGTTGGAAGCTGAACAGAGTGGATTATCTCTACTGTTTGACAAGGGGGTTGACAGTAATAACTATGCTAACATGCTGGAACATCCTTGATCTCATCACTTCACCTCTTTGATTTTAAGATGACTGTACCTTCAAAATTAAGTATTGCTTTCATCATTGATGCTGTCTAATGTGAAGACAATGCACTGCACTATTCTAAGAGTTGAATTCTGCACTGCCTTGGAAGGCACTAGTTAGGGAGCTCTCAATAAAGAACAAATGAGAATCAAACAACAGAATATTCAGATACGCAGCAACCAGTCAACTCAATCACATGCAGAGATACTCATGCATTATTCATTCTGTGAAATCTGGGAGTTCTTCCAGAAAATGTGCCACAAACTAGAGAGAAGGTTTATCAACGGTTTTTAAATCAGCATGTTTTATCTAATACAATAACTATTTATTTACTGAGGATATTTATACCTCAGAGCTTTTCCAGGCTTAATTGATTCTTTTCATCAAGATCCTCTGCACTGGGAAAACCCACTCACAAAGAAATCTGAGAAGAGACTATGCTGACTATCTACAAAATGGTTTAGATAATAATAGAGGTGAGGTTATGGATCTGCTAGCATTTCAATTACCTGATTCGTTTCTTTGGAGTTATTCTACAAGGTCATTCTCATTTAAAAGATGTCAAAAAAACAGCTTTTCATTTTATAACAGTTTATATGGACTTAATTATTAATCAGAAAAGTTACAATTAGGAAAACCAGTTTGTAAATATATCACTTACGTTGACATAAATTGTAAAATCAATTATTAGGATATAAAAATGATAAAAACCATCTAAGCACAATTTGCATCAGTATATTTTTCCTCTGTGATAATGCGTTTTATTTTCACCATTTTAAAATGATGGCAGGAATAAAAGCTGCTAAATGGATATGATCTGCCCAAGGTAAATAAAATACAATTTTACCAGGACTTTAGTCAATCTCTAGCTCAATGAAAGACTGCGTTAATTCTGATGTGTCCTAAAATGATAGCAACACAGCTTCGCAAATTGCAGCCTAAGTAGAATAATCTTAAACAGTTACTTAAGCTTTCCTTACCTTCCTTTCCTAGCCTTTTGAAGAAAGTAAAGCAAATTCGGATTCTTGGTTCAAAAAACCTGGGCAAAAACATGATGCTGTAATTAATAAAAATATTAATAAGCATTTAATTAGACTAATTATAAAAGTTCTTTCTAAATTCTTAACTCCAGATAGATGAAACCATCATTTTTAAACCAGACAACCACTTGAGTAAAACCCAATATAAATCAGCAAAGGCTATTCTAGTAACATAAATGGTTACCACATGATTAAGAACAATTTCAGCTGCTTAAGGCTTTTATAATCACTTGCATTTTATTTTCAAACTTTTTTACTAGACCATCGACTAGCCATTATCCTAGTACAACTAAAGTGGAACAGAATCGATGTCCTGTAGACTGTTTCCTCTGCTGTTTCTGATAAACACAGCCTAACAAGTTAGAAAAAAATCCATTTTGATACTGCTTCCCAATTAGACCTGTTAAATGCTCTTTGAATGACTGAATTTGGTTTAGTTTTACACCCAGATAAGTTGCTAAGTTAATAATTTTAATGGAAGAGTATTGCACCACTTCTAGCAGCTTTCTTAACAGTTTCCAAACTGAGCAAATCAAATAATACTTATTTTCTTAGGATTCACCATATTGATGACTGTCAGAATTTTAGGCACACTTTCAGAGCAGCAGCTGACCTAGATGCATGCTTAGGAAATCATGAAATTAATATCATGTAATGAGACAGCTCCTCTTACATGGGCTTAGTATAAAGCTAACAAAATAAAGCAGAAAAGTATCAGCAGCTAGCACTAATGCCCACCCCAGTTCTTGTCATATGAAAAAGGATAATTTTCTTCACATTCATTGTAGAAGGACCCAAATGAAAAACAACATTCAATCAGTGGGGCTTCCACACAGAATACAAACCCTGAGTGCTCAACCACATACAGTTCCTCTGCAAACATTTGCAAAGTCACTCTTTCATTTTAGTCTTGACTGGTAACTTTCAGTATCACTGTAACTAAGGGGACCCAGTGTTTATTTTGACCATTTCAGATATCTTGAAGCACAGATTCTGAAATATTCTCATTAAAGAGCATCTTCTATGCGATTAAAATATTTAATCTACATTTTCCTTCTGCACCAGCATAGTCTGAAAATAGTCATTCCTTCCCCCCTCCCCGCCCCCCCCCCCCCCAAGGTTCTGTTCTTCCTCCTCTTACTCTTTTAGCTTATCTTCATATTGTATTATCTGTTTTCTTTAATTTACAACACTTCGCATTTGCAGTTCCACAGTTCCACTTAACTGTCAACATACCTAAGTTATGCATACTTCAGTTTAATGAAACAGCTTTCACATCTTAACAGTCTGGGTCACCAATTGAAAAGAATGTTAAAAAAGTAATCAAACACAAAGATCTTGCTAATGGTACTGTCACTAAGAAACATCAGGAAAAAAACCCAAACAACTAGAGGACTCTTAAATTTCACTGCAATCTCCCAGGACTGTTCATGTCTGTTCAATGTACTCAGTGTTTAAAACTCAACATCTCCAAACCACTCATTGCTGTTGCTCCAGTTTACACTGAACACCTTTCTACTTTTTCCACTGAATTTTCACTGTTAATGCTGCTAAAGATCTTCCTGAAGCATTATCTAAGCAGCTATTAACATCTAGAATTCAAGAACGACTCCTTTGGAAGCCATGTCATGGAGTCCACGATAACTAAATCTTCACATTCTTCTGAGTAAACAGTATTCCAAAGTAGTGCTGAGTGCCTTAAGGAGCAATTATTGAAAATATATTTAAAAGCTGTAATGTAGGACAGTTAAAAAGAGATATAATGCACTATTTCTGTACAAGATGACTTTTATGCAAGTCCTACATTGAGCATGGAAAAAAACATTCTTGTTTTACATGAAATAATTATTAAACTTGAATTAAAATGTTGCTTCAAAAGAACAGAGAACCTGATGTCACTGTCCTTTAATGCTGGCCACTCTGAAATAAACTGTGTTAAATCAAATTAAAGGTATTTATTTGTTCTTTCACAGATAGATGAAGAAACAGGTTTACCGTACAGAAATAGATCTTGAAATAATTTGCCATAGCAACTGATGGTTTTTTTTTTTTGCTACAAATAATTGCTTTCAACTGCTCCTATTTACTCTTGCTGTGATTCTTTCATATTATTTGAGCATAGTGAAAAATAAAGACTTTGTAGCCACTGATGACTGCAAGATTCTTTGCAATCTCTTTCAAAAAAAGATGACTGTTTCCAGGGCAAAATGCACAGAGAACCATATTTTTATAGCAAGAAGTGATAAAAGATTAACAGATATCCCAGAGACCACAAAAGCATGCATTTGTAGTCAAAACATTACTGGTTGATAGGAATAAAATAGAATTCTTCATTTGAAATAATAAAAACTGCTTTATTTTAGCGTGATGTTTCTTAAGAGGTCAACGCAACCCTACTCAAGTAAAGAAAATTATGAAGTACTAGACAGCAGCTATCAGTAATATATTTTTCTTCATTATGGGTGAATGGCAAGAAGTACCAATTACTGCATACAAATGTTTACATTAGCGTGAAAACTGCTAACTACATTTAATTGCTTGCAGAAACTCATATGCTTTAGGGTAAAATGAACAAGTATAAACACCTATAGCCAGTAAATAATTTAGTTGTCATTTTCATCCCCTAGAGAAGGGAACTGCGGCTGATTCAGCATGAGTAAAAATTAAATTCCTTTTCAGAAAGGTTTCAGTAAGCTTTGTTTTAGAGACTACATATGACTAAGTACAACAAATCCAAGAGATGGCTTATTCTGTATGATAATTTTTTTGAAACATCAGTAACATCTAATGTGAAGAGGAAAACCTTCAAGCCCAGTATAATTATTTTATTCCAACAGATAAGCATCTAAATTGCTCCTGGCACCAGAACCAAGCCACATTGTGGCACTTAATCTTCCAAGACAAGTCTGCTAAAACTGTAATACCCCAAAACCATACCCGACCACAGTATGTAATGTTTTGTTTTCTAAATCTATTTAGGAATCTGCATAGATCTCTATCCACAAACTTTTTGAGAACACACAATTCTGAGGTCCTTTGTCAATAAAGGAACAACAACCTGAAGGAAGTGTTTTTTTTCATTCTTTCAGGAACAAATTAGGTCAAACAAATGCAGTAAGCAGTGAAGCAGCCTGAGTTGGATCTTTAATTAGCAAATGGTTTATAGAATTAGCTCTGGTTTTTGTTTTTACTTTTTCTCAGTTCTTTGGTTTATGGAAATCTGTGTGCATGAGAATAAGATTACCAGTGGACCATTTGTACACCAGCGCTTACTCTGATTGCCCATGACATCCATATGATGGTAATACTACCAATCTTGAGAGACTCTAAATGCACCACAATGATTTCCAGTTTAGTGATCTTTTGTAGTGACAGCAAGTAAATTTAACATTCAGGGCGATTCCTCCTTTGTACCATGGTCATTTTAATAATGAGTAGCCAATTCACTGCTCAAAACGGATGCTGAGTATGGTAAAACCAACTAGCTAATGAAGTCAGTCAGCCTCATCAACATGACAGAGCTGACATCTTACCTCATCAGCAGTTGGAACAATTTTGAAGTCCATTATAACAGATATAAATTTCCAGACAGCCCATTGCTACTACTGACCATAAATTTAGCTTGATGTCCTTAATTTGCTAAGTTTTGTATTCTTGAAAAGTATTCTGCATTGCAGAATGTACTGCTCTGCCTAGGACCTTCAATTTCTGCTACTCAGATGAGCTCAGGCCCTACTGCTGATTAAACATATTGTTAATGTTTCAGCTGACATATTTTCCTAGACTGTGGAGGCATGCATGCATCTCAATGGTGATGATTTGTGAATACTTACAAACTGATCCACATGCATAGCATTGAAAAAAAACCTGTTCAAATGTAAGTTCGGAAACATCAGCAACAATAGCTTGACAATATTATGACAAATAAAAGCCAAAGAAGGCAGGGCAAAAAAGATTCATCCTTAAAATGACAAATTTTGAGAAAAACAAAAATCATATGTACTGAGATGAAGACTAGAAATGAATGCAAGGAAAAAGAGGATAAGGAAAAGCAAAAATGGAGTTCAAAAGTGAGATATTATAACACAAAAATATGAAGACTAATCAAGGGATTAAAACAATTAGAACAAATGTATCATTTCAGACTATTAAGCAATTGCAGAGAAAAAGAATCCATCAGATTGATTTACTAAGGCAGAACAGTCATTAGAAGGACTAATAAAATGAATGCTGAAAAATGTAGGACTAAAGTACAAACGTATGATCAATAATCACTAAGTTCCTATTAGAAAAACCACCAATGACTAAACAAGGATGTTTTGGAAAACACAATTCACAGCTAGAAAAGGAAAATGGGTTCAGTAGCTGTCTATCAAGGTGATACTCTGAATTACTAAGTTTACACAAATAGAAGGTCATGTTTTAGATATTTTTGCAGATGAATGTGAAATGGCAAAACAAAAGCAGTTGTAATCATATCAAAACAAGCGTTTAGACAACAACTCTGAAATTGTTAGGCTCTAGATGAAAAAACACATACGCTCACACAAGACAACCAGGTAAAGAACAAGAACACATAAATTGTAAAACCTTTGTCAGAAGTTCCAACAGAGATTCCAAGGAGACAGGGATCTAAAAACTGAAATACCTCTTTCTTTCAGAAGTAGTTGACATATGACAAACAGCATAATAGAGCCATCTTTCTGCCACCACTTAAACCTGCTGGGTAAAATTTCTAATATATTCAGGGTTAGCACATTGTCACAAACCCTGTGTTTCCAGATGGAATATTTTGTTCTTGAGGAGACCTTCTGAAATTCAAAGAAGATACTCCAATCAAGTAGAAAAGATTGTGAAAGTTAATTTCAATTTCTTTTTTTTTTTTTTGTGCATTTTACAATATAAATTTAAATAATAGACAAATCACACTTATACATAGATCACATATATTGCAGCTGGATTGGGAATAATGTTGAATTCTGATCAGATTTTTTTTTAAAAAAAAACAGTTCTATTTATTTGCAGGTGTTCAATATTAACAGCGCTGAAATGAGCAAATTCCAGAACCAGCTGCAGTCACCTTTTCTTTCAGGATCTTTCCATTTTTACAAAAACATTTCTTATTATTACTTACACGATCTTGGAGAGTCAATAAAAACTGCACAAAAAGATGACTCCTCTTGTGCTCCCCATTCACTCAGCTCTGCAGGGCTTCACAGCAGGTCTTTTTTTTTTTTTTTTAAGGCATGTATATTAAATTCCATTGCAGAAGCCATTATAAGGTTTTAACAATTATAAGTTATCCATAAAGGCTGGATGAGCTCATGACCTCCACTCCCATCTATGTGATATTGCTGTGAAAGGATTTGGTTTTAAAGACATTCTTGGTGTTAATAAAAGTAATAACAATAAAACTACCCATGTTCGGGAATCTTTCCATCAGAGCTCAAATGATTTGTCCACAAGTGCGCAGTTTTCTTGGAGGTGTTCAGCAGTTTTCAAGAAAAAAAAAAAAAAAAAACGATTCTCCACTTTGTTAAATCAAGATGCTCCTGTTTTTGATAAGCTCTCCCCTCTGGTTACAGCTACTGATAACAGAAATTTGGACATTTAAACCAAAACTGTTCAGAACTGTCTCAGTCAGCATCCAGTACCATAATTCTGAGAGTCACAGCCAAATTCGAGTTCCCCAAACACATACAGCTTAATTAGGAATTTTCTTCTACAGAGAAATTAGGTTGATTTCTTTATTGATTGTTTTTATGAATATTATTACTATTCTCTGTAAATGTGTCGTAATGAAACAAGTTATTTCCAGGCCAGTGCCAACCTGATATACTAGAGTATATAGAGAGTAGAGATGGACCTAACTGCCACATAACTCAGCATTTCTGAAATTCAGGAAGGTCTGAATATGCTTTATTGTCTACTTTGATCTATAATAAGCCAACTAACGTTACACTCTGGCAAGGAGCATTTGTAGTCGATATATTTGTAATCGTCGATAGAAAAGTCTATAAATTTGTAATATTTGTAGTCGCTCCAACTGAGCGAACGTTCAGATTTATTAATTCAAAAATATTTTCAAAGTTCCAGCATAAGATTAATTATGCAGTACACATCTGAAATACAATGCATCTTAATACTTCAGAAGAAATTCCTATTTTATTTTACAGTATAATTTTATTCACTCAGTAAGCAATTGAAATTAACACTCTGAACCCTTGAAAGCTTCAAGTGGTATCTAAATGTTGCAGCCTATATTATTCTAAGACTAGATGGTTTTCTAAGCAGTACTGAGCTGTTGCATGTTCTGGCATTCCTTTCTTCGCATTAACTTCCTCGTGCAAAACTAACACACAGTGTCATGCACTCATACTGTTAGGACAGCCTAAGCCCAAGTAAAAAGATATCTCACCACAGCGCACAGAGAACTTGAACCATATATTCTACAGAAAGTAATATTTCAATTAATAATTTGGATTATTCATATTTTTATCCCCAAAGCTCTTATAAAAATCATCTCCAGAGTTGTGCCAAATACTTACTAAATATAAAAATTTATTGCATCAAAACCTTATACTCCTGTTGTGGAGATCCAAAGGATACAAATGAGTCTTAGATATTGCTCTATAAAGTAACCTTGGTTTTCTCTGTGATGCATAAATATTTGTAGCAGAACTGACTTTGAAGGAATTAGAGGGAAGACACCACAGAGGCAGGAAGAATGCACAAATCCAGAACAGATTTAGTAGGAGATAGGTTTTGGAAATTGAATTAATACAATTTAACCACACTTACATGACAATTAATGTACCCTTTACAATTAATTCACTGGATATGATTTACTCTCCTATCAAGTATACAAAGACAGAACACTTGGTGACTTGGTCTTGTGATCTGAGGCAAATTCAAGACTGATAACTCTTCCCAGCGTCTAGAAACAGCAAGAATAACAAGAATCACTCCACCATAAAAAGAAAAAAATAATTTGTACGCTCACATTTTCTTCATGTCACCTTATAAAGGGTAACAAAATAATCTGATAAATCAGGAAATAATGTATTTCATTAGCAACTAATACTGCTAACTGCAACTTAATTTTCTTTGAACTCACCAGTATATACGATTTTTAGAATGAATAAAAAAAAAAAGCTAAATCCTTTCCCCTGTAGGTTGGCTTCCATTATTTTCTTTCACTTCTTCATCATGTCAATCAAATTAATTTTTTTCCTTTGTAAACTTGCATGAGATCAACTCAGTGCTGGTACAGTAGTTTATTCACATGAAAATGTCAAACCAAGTAAGTAAGTAAATAAAAGTGAATATCTTCCCTGCAGGTTTTTATTTACTACTCTGAGGAATTGGTTCTTTGTATGCACATAAAAGCAATAACGTAAAGGAGCAAAGATACTTGCATCATAAAATGGGGAGAGAGAGGAGGGATGATACTGCTACAAAAGAAACTGCAATCCCAATCCCTACAATAACCCAGAAGGTTACCAAGCAATTACAGAAAGCCCAGCTAAGGCTAGCTTTTCACATTTTCATCGGTGGCAGGAACTGAATTGGTCTTTAAAAAAATGCAAACTCTAACAGCAATTTTGTCCAAGTATGTGTTTATTACAACACCACCTCACTTATCTCAGCCCGTACCATTCTGTAGACTGTGCTCCATTTCCATTTGTGGCTCAGTGCTGGGACAGGGCATCACTGACTACGTCTTCCAATTGCAGGTAGCAGACTTCTTTTGTGCGTGATTTCTGGTTGACAGATATTGTTCGGGATTATCGATGCCAAGCAAGCTTTAGCTGTCTGTGTTACAACACTACAGATTTATCTTTTCCACTGTAGAAAACAAGATGCTCTGTTTACCAATATGTTCTGTCCTCCTGACACAGAGAATTGAAACATGAGATAACAGTGTGAATGAAAGTCATGCTGTGCTCTGAAGTGACTCAAGTATCCAAAGCTTGAACCACTGCGTGTTCTGCAAACACACGTAATTCCTGTGGTTGTTCCCCCCACAGAACATGATCCCTTCTCCTTTAATCTCAGGTTATTCCCTGTTGAGAACCATTGCTCAGTGTGTTTGAGAGCATCTAAAGCAGACGAGGCACTGTAGATGAACAGCTATGAGGTTCCAAACAGCAGCATTGTTCAGCAGCAACAGCCTCTCCTGTCTCCTGCCTGGCACAGGAATAACAAGATAGAATAGAGCAGAAGGAGATGTGGAAAGTAAAGCATTTCATTGCTTTAAACAGGCAAGTAAATTATGAAAAAGAATGTTTTAGTAAAAGGCACCAAAGAGTATCCATAATGAAAAAGCACTTGGAGCCCAAAGCACTAGTTGGAGCCCAGAGCACTAATGCAGCAAGTGAATGTGTTTTTTTTTTTTGTTGTTTTTCTTCTTCTTCTTCTTCCATCTTCAGTCAAATAATCACATTAATCTCTAGTATTTCTTAACTGCACATATAGAAGGACATTCTGTATCTTAAGCTTCCCAGGTACTCCCCATCCCCCACTTCTCCAGCACGGTTTTTGTCATTTGCAATACTACATTCAAAAAAAGTCCATGTTTGCTTCTCTCAACACCAGTGGGAAAATTCTACAGGGCTCTTTCTTTGTTCTCTGTTTTCAAGATCTGGAGATTGTAGTTGGATCAGGTTTTACAGTCTTTTTTTTTTTTTTTTTTTTTTTAATGTCCAGAAACATTTACTTTGCATTCTTTTTCAATTAACTCAATATTCTGTTCTTCTAAAAAGCTAGGATGAAACCCCAAGAAATATAACACAGCACTGAAGTTCCATGTTTAAGGCAGCCTCATACTGTTTACTCCTACCTGGTGCAACCCAAAGCACTCTGCACAATAGTGCTCTGCACTCCTCACAATATTGCCCTGAGTATATCTCCACTGTTATTGTTACCTGCACATACTTTTATACATCATTCTTACCCGATTCTTCATTTTTTCATCTTCTGTACTTTGTTTCTTAAAGAAGCGTTCCACACCCTATTAACCACTTTCCCCTCTCCCCTTGAAGTTCAAAGAATCCCATTTCAACTATGACATTTCTACACTAATCTTTAGAACACACGGCACTAACATTTATGAATTACTTATGAGCCATTTTTTTGACTTGCAGAGGTAACAGCAAGAAAATTCACTTCAGTCATCTGTGTTTTACTGCACCTTATCACTTTATTTTTGGTTTACAAGCAGTATTAATTTGACTTCCTTTTAAAAATGTAATAAAGACTTTCCTTTCAAAATCAAATTTTCTGTTGTCTATTCTGTAGCACGTCCAGAACGCTAGCTAAAATTTAAATTATTCTAGGATTTCTGTAGCTTTTACATTGGTGTGAATTACTTCACAGGTTCAAGAAAAAGAAGAATTTTCCCTCTTTCTAAAAAAAAGAAAAAAAAAAAAAACCACACACAACCCTTTGAATATATTTATAATTGTTTCTATTTAAAAAACAGTATTCTGCACCTTGTCATCAAGTTAGAAGCAAGTTCACAAGCAAGAAACCCTAATCACTTTCTTTAGTATCTTAATTCTCATTAGATCAAAATTAAATGTGCGCTATATAGTACTTATTCAACCCTTCATAATTCTGTACATTTTACATGTATTCTCTACTCACAGTTGAAAATCCATTCAAAGGAGCCTAGGGAAAAAAAATAAATAAATAAAACCAACAACCTTCCCCCCTCCAGAAGTCATCTCAAACTGCATTGTAAACTCTTCTAAAAAGAAGGGAAATAACGGCCCACTTGGAAAGTATCCCTGGCACAATTGATCAAACGCTAGTTGAAGATAACTGTATATGCACAGAATCTCAAATAGGAGACTGTGGACCTGCTGTATAACTTAGCTTCATTCCTAACAAAAGCATTCTGTAGGCACAGGCAGTAATCAGGAATAAAATAATGCCTTATTTATGGTCGAAAAACACAGTGGAGATGGCAAATGTGATCTTTAGGTCAAGGTGGCCAAAAAAAAAAAAAAAAAAAAAAATTAAGATTTTTGCACTGGTTCCATCCAGTGTTCATGAATTGGCATGCACACTTTCGTAATGCAGACAAAATCAACGTTAAATCAAATCACCTGTAAAGCTCCCTGTACCACACACTCTTATTCTTCCTTCATGGTTAAGGGATATTCCCATAAAAGATAACACCGATTTCAGTGACAGTAAAATAAAAGTACACACCGAAGTACATCTCTTCCTTCAATTACTACAAAAGTTTGCTGGACATCTTCAAAAAGGACAGTAAAGGCATCTTTCTTTCCGTGTTCAAATACTTCTGGAAAGCATTAAATGACATGTTTTCTAAACAATCCAAGAATTGATCTCTTATTTTGCTGTAGAAAATAAACAAATGTAAAATAAATCCAAAAACCCCACTACCACCTCCAACCCAAAACAAAAAAGATATGTCTAGAACTAAAGAACTGAAAATAAGAAAGTATGGAGTTGTTATAACAACCTGGATTTGGCATATCAAGAAATGGAATTCCCTTTTACAAAGCTTGTACTCTAAGATGAAACTTCAGCAGGAAAAATGCTAAGCACCTTCAACCAATGAATATAGAAAGTAATGGTAGCAGATTTAATCAAAAAGTAGTAAGGCACTAGGAATAAACTAAAGTCAGATCCTCCTGTTTATGCCATCATTTTGGGCAGGCAGTATTTACACGATTCTTCAGTTCACAGTCTATATTTCTGAGAGCCCATGCTGTCCAATAGCTTTGTAACTGAAATATTTTTCACGTGTACTAAATTCCACGTCATGAATCTTTCAATTTCCCTAATTTAGCAAGGGAATCACTTTCATTTTTTCAAGTTTCCTAAGTAGACCTCCAGAAATTTTCCAAAACAAAGGAAACATCTCCTTTTTCACAATTACCTAGGAAAACTGCATATATCTGAGGACATGATGAACACGCTACTACTATGGATAACTATTTTCTGTTGACAGCACAATTATTACAGTTGGAAGGATCAGCGTGGTGGAATAACAAAAGAGACAAATAGAAAAAGAATGCTCACCCATATCTGAACATCCAGGCTTGCAGGAAAAAAAAAAACTCCCCAAGAAAGGAATCTCCAACCAGAAGTCCTTCCCTAGTGGCAGTCAGCCCTTAAATGGGGTCTAAGAGAGGTGCAGCCAGATGCAGCAGACCAGCACTCTTCTGGTCACACAGCTGAATTGCCTTCACCTGTGCTTCCAGGGCTGACCAGTCCTTTCCCCAGGTGATCAATCAGTGGTTCAGGCTGTGACTCGAAAGTTCCCATACAATGATCTAATTCAAAATGCATTTTGAGATTAGGAGACTTTTTCATTGATGTAAATAAAATGCAAAAGTTGCAGTTGTTACTTACAAGAGAGAGACAGAGAAAGGGAGAGACTGTAATTGTTGCTTAATTGAGAAAGGTTTGTATATACTCCAGTAATGAACACTTTCATAGACACTAGATGTTGATTCTTGAGTACATTAAGTTAAACTAAAGATAAACCAGATTTAATTCTGTAACAAACATCCTCTTGACTATGCAGATACTCCTGCTGGTTAAAGTCTTATTAATACACTGGCAAAACTGAGCTTTGTTGTTCCAGAAATAAGAAACAAAACCTTAGCTAGAAAAGAGCAGTTCCTCTTACAGGAAGGGACGAGATGGGCACAGACACCCAAACTGACTTCTTACTGCTAGCAGCACAAACGGGGTTTGTGCACAGCCACTGCTCCTCAGAGAAGCAGCCATCCCATCACTGCGGATGTAGGCTTCTCTCCTACATGTTGACCTTCCCCTCCACAGCAGCAGCTTAGCTCTCTGAAGCTCTAATGCAGCCAACTCAGTCAGAAAAAAAATATATTGTCATTCTGAGCAACAATATGCATAACGTTTTCTTGTAAACGTGTGGTAGTTTCACCCAGACTGGCAACTGAACCGTACCACAACCACTCTCTTACTCCCCATCCCTAAAAGAGGAGAAAATACAATGCAAAAAGGGCTCAAGGGCTGAAATAAGGACAAGGAGATCATTCATCAGTTACCAACCCAGGCATAACAAACTCAACATAGGGAGATAAATATAACATATTGCCTACTATTAACAGACTAAGGAGCTGTATCAGTTCATAGTACTCCATCTCTACCATTCTGTCATGGTACCTCTCTTCCCTTGCTCCAGCATGGGGACCCTCTCATGGGGTGCCAACTTTCCTGAACTGATTATATGTGATCTTCCAACAAACTACAGTTCTTCAAGTACTGCTCCAACGTGGGTCTATACCACAAGACCCATTCTTCACAAACTGCCCCAGTAAGGGTCTCTGCTGGTGGCAGCTCTTTCAGACCTCCTGCTTCAGTGCAGGCTCCTCTCCTTGGGCTGAAGTTCAAGGCCTGTATCTGAGGTGGCTCTCCATGTCTCACTAGCTTCCACTTAACTCAGTTGCAGAATATTCTTTTCTGCTTACATACATAAATTCTCTTCTATGAGAGCTGCTCTGACAGTAATGCCTCCTATTTTATTATGTTGGCCCATGACATCAGAGGCAGATGTTGGAGGTATAGCAGTAGAACCTTCCCACTAGAATTCCATTATATTTTGTTATTGTGTGACAGAAGGCAGCAGAGGGGCAATCTGACATTCATTTGTGTGAATGACACAGAGGTGTGGGATTGAATTCCTCCATGCAATAAAAATGACACCCACTGATGTCTGCCAACATCTGATGAATGTTTATGAGGACCAAACAGTAGATGTTGGCACAGTGGGGCAGTGGGTGGTGAGTTCAGCAGTGGCAACAGCAATATGAAAGACAAACCATGTTTTGGGCAGCCATGCACAGTTGTCACACCATGAAATGAAGAGCATCTTGAATGTCTCATCCACGTGAAAGTTGAGTATGCCAGGAAACTGTGTCTGGAGCTGAATATCAGCTTCAGTGTGTTGTTGGAAATGATGGTAGCAACATTGGAGTATTGCAAAGTTTGTGCTAGTTAGGTCCCACAAATGCTCACACAGAAGCAGAAAAAAAAAAAAAAAAAGTACATTTACAACCTGCAAGCTCTTGTTCATTGCTGGCAAAGAAGCACAGCTAATACAGATGACTGTGTTGAGAAAGTAGCATTTTTGTAGCTGAGAATTTGCTCTGTCAAATAGCATCATTGTGCTCTTTGTATCTGTTGTAGCTTCCATGGAAATAAATAGGAGGCATTATTTTCAGAGCAACCTATGTACAGACACTTCTTTGTAGAACATAACCATATTTTAGAAACTGTCTGTTCACCTGAGCTTGTACTTAAAATTTATACTTAATTGTTATTTTCATACAGTATTCTATGTTAAATATTAATGGTATTATATAGTTTGAAAATAATTCTTTACTTCTACACTCTCCCATGCCCCTATTAAATAAATCATGGGAAGGAAAAATATTATTACCCGTTTCAAGCACGCATTTCAAACTCAGTTGTCATATAATAAAATATTTCACCATATTTGACTACATTAAGAATATAACTTCCAATGTATATCCTCACTTACAGAATTTCTGAATATATTTATGTTGAAATCAAGCAAGTGTGACATGGTTCTTCGTTCCCTTGGGAACAGTATTCAGAGCTCATTTGAGTTGTGACCTGCTTATTCTGCCAGAGAATATTAGTATTTCTGTTGGATCTTCAGAACAAAGTTACAGAGTGAAGGACAAAGGCAAAAAATAAGGCTCTTTAACTTCACAGATGAAAAACAGATGTGATACTACTGTATTTCAGAATACATAGCATTGGCTTTTTATAGGATATGCTCCATTTTGCAAATCTTACTGAAGAGATTACTTTTTCTTACAGTAAAATGCTTCAGATGAACATGGATAACCTGCAGCTGTCCACAACACAATTTACAGTCTGAAGTGCCTAAAAACACAGTAAGAGCAAAAGGATGCAGATTAACTTCAGAAATAATTTTTCAGAATGGATGGTCATTCAAAATGGAATATTTTCATAGTTTCTTTAATACTTCCTTTCGTTTCCTGTATCTCCGAAATATTTAGAGTTGAATGGCTCAGTTACAATTTCTTTGCTTACAGCACTGGACTACATACAATTCATCCCATGCATTGGGCCCTATGAATGACATTAGTACCCTTTCCTTATCTAAATCTTACCCTCAAACTCTGATTCTAAAATGTCCTCTTTTCAGTTCATAAATAATCACAAAATCCATCTTCCTATCCATATTTCATATGCACGTTTGGATCAGGCTCTTTTTCCAACAGTGCTTTTTATGCATATTCCCTTCCTATCAGTTCAAATCGAGACCAGACTAGTGAATACCTTTCCATATCCAGCTTACAACCCACAGACAACTGTGGGTTGTATTTCCTCTCAGCCAGTCCTTTCTTCACAGCTTATGGAAGAAATGGCATGCATATGTGGCATGCATCTGCAACTGGCTCTTCATTATAACATACATTCTGACTCACTATTCTATCTTGATACCCTGCTGACTAAGTATACAGTTTGTGAGAGCTGATGTTAACTCTGTGAACACAAGTGGCACAAAAATGTCATTTCAAAAACTTTATAGTAAGCAGGTTGGGCTTAGGAAAGTTTGGGTCCAGAGGAGGGCAAAAAAGATAGTAGAAGGGCTGGAAGGTATGTTTTATGAGGAAAGGCTAAGGATGCTTGGGTTGTCTGGTTTTAAAAGAAGAATGCCAAGAGGCAACTTCATTGCTATCTGCAACATCCTGAGGAGGAGAAGTGGAGGGGGAGGTCCCACTCCTTCATTCTGGTGATTGATGGCAGGACATATGGGAACCACAAACCTGCACCAGGGGAGGTTAAGACTAGACATTAGGAAAAAATTATTCACTGTGAAGGCACTCCTACACCAGAATGGTCTTCCTAGAGAGGCCCCAAGCCCGACAGTGTTTAAGAGGCATTTGGATAATATCCTCGATCATATACTCTAAATTCTGGTTATCTCTGGAGTGGTAAGGCAGTCGGACTTGATGATCCTCGCAAGTCTATTCCAGCTGAACTATTCTACATTGAGTTCACACTTGACTGACAGTGTAAGCATTCTACCTACCTATCACGTACACAATCACAGGACCACTGAAATAGCTGAGAATTAAAAGGTAGGCTTTCAAGTTCAAAATTTCTACTCCTAGATTCTCTTTTATACCATCGAGACAATAGAAGTAGACATCATGCAATTTCACCCATAAGGCACACAAAACATTTTCTTTTATAAGTTATTGGCTTTGGTTTTTTGAAGCTTTCTTCAGTTACGATCCATTTCTGAAACTGGTAACAGAAAGCAGCTAATAGGTCCGAAAAACTGTTTAGACACACTGGTTTACATATAAAGGAATTTTCCTGCAGAGCAGATAATCAATACTTTTCTGTTAACATAACTCAATTTTTAATAGTGTTCTGAACCACCTTGAACTTATTAAACTGTCTTACAGTATGAGTTTCAGGCTATTGTATTCAAACATGAAAATGAGTTTAAGAGAAAAAAACCCTTGCTCCTGAAGGGAACTGCAAACACCAAAAAGTGTTATTTTCAGTTTTCAAAAAAATTTTCATGTCTTTTCCTGTCTATTTTATTTTCCCTAAAAGGCAGCACTGAACTTGTTCCTCCTGAATAGGAACAATTTGTAATTGTTTTATTTAATCTTACTCTTGTGCTGTCATAGGTTCTTATATAGAATGCATTCTCCAGAGAAATACAAAAAATGTCTTCAAAGTTCAACATGTTAATGAATAAATTGTTTTCAGCTTTAAGTCTGTGCTAAATGGAGTTGCATAAAACTGTTAAAACACACTCTTAAAACAGCAGGAACTGCAATATGTTCAAAATGATGATTTGCTTTTAATTTTATAAACACACACAAAAAAGCATGGATTATAGCCTATCTTTAATCAGCTTGCTGCCATAAATTGAAGATGTCCCATGTCAGATCCAAACACATTTTGTAGTCAACAAACAACAAGAGGCAGTATACTGAGAGAAAACAGCAGCATTAGACACAGTTGCAAACACTGGCCAATATGGTCCATCCTTTCCAAGAACTGAGGTTAATAAGCAAATCAGATTTACCTATCCATTATGTAATGCTTCACTGGAAGAAAGTAAGGCTGCTCAAAATGTTGGTTAAGACTGCGTTAATACAAGACACGGGCTCATGGAAAAGCCTAGGAAAGAGCAGATAAGGGTAGAGAAATATTCAAACTGAGAATAACAAATATCTTATAATATTGTAATGGAAAACCTCTCCTGAGATAGTAACTTGCTGGTTATGCATCTTTTTGAACAAAAAGAACCTACAAAGATCAAGTATTTAAGAAAGCTAATGCAGGCTTTTCAAAAATCAGTGCAAATCAAGTGGCAATCTTTTTGGAAAAATCAGATATCTTAAAGGTATCTGCATTGTGAGAACTTAAAAGTAAAGTAATAAGCCTGCAGAGTTTTCTCTTAATGCCAGTTTAAGTTCATTATAAGACATAGGGGATTTAAAAGAAAGGAAATAAGATTATCACACACTTGTGCTTTTCCATGTGTCGATACGTAATGTTATAATTTTTCTAGTACCTTTGAAGCATCAAGGGCATGTATTGCTTCTGTGTCTATCAGTTCTTTCTAGTACAAATATAACAAGGTTCTGGAAGTTTGACATTTACCTAGACGTACTCAGACTATTTGTGTGCCTGATTTGAAAAGAGAGTGCAGTTAATGCAAAATAGTCAACCTCAAGCTGAAAAAAGCCGTATGGATAAATATGCAGAATAATTCCAATCTACATTATTATTATCATTATTAATTGTTATGTGAAAATACTGACAATTCTGTGCAGGAGTTATTTACATTTACAAGTTGGGAGAGATTTTCTCCACTAAAACTAGACTTTAAGAATAATAAAATATTCCAAAGTATTACATGTACACAATTGCTAAAAGCATCCAAAATTTCTCTGCAGTCCATATATCAGGGTAATTTCTCATTAAAATAAACCAATTATAAATAAGAAACTTATACTTTTCTAGCTATGTGCCAAGTTTCTGAAATGCTGTTATTCTTGTGGGAGGTTGTGATGCTGAAATCTATTGTTTTTGTTCAGTTATTGGGTTTCTTTTCCTCTCTATATAAGGAAATATACATTTAATTCCCCAAACATTTTAAATGGAATTCTTGCAGACCAGCACCTCACAACATTGCAAGAGTACTCAGTGATTCATCCAGCTATTTACCACTGGTCTGTCAGAATAAGAAAAATATCATGGAATTCTAATAAAAGCCATTTAATTTATCTTTCAAAATACAACATTCTTTTTTTCTAGCAATGTACTAGTTGTAAAATAGTATATAGTGCTTTAATGCATAGAAAACTATTTCAAAAGTTTAAAAAGAAATAGATATTTCAATATACTTAGACAAATAACTGGTCCTGTAACCACGTTTTAATAAAGGTATTATGCAACATAGGTAGAATCTGCAGTGGCATTTCAGAAAAGACAAGAAATAAGAAAATTGTACTCCCCAGTGTTATCCTCTGGGACCATGAAAACGTCAGAATGCTTGATTCACTGGAACTGCCTCATAAGGAGGATTTTATATCAAAGAATGAATGCTGGTGCATTTGTATTATACATGGTAGAGAAGTTTCTGCAGAATACTAAACAGTTCTGTCAAATGTCCATCAAAAATTCCAGGGTAAATTATCCATCAATCAGTAGAAATCTGAGTAAACTAAACTAGGAAAAAAGAAACAATCTGCTGAAACTATTCCAAATCAGATTTCAAAAGGACAAAACTAAATAATGAATTGATCGTAAGGGAAACATAAAACATTGAGATTCCTATATGCTTCCAAAATTACTCAATTCACATATAAGGTTGTTTGCGTTTTTTTTCCCCATAAGATACATTGACTGACATAATATATTTTAATTGAGCATTGCAAAAGTGTTCTATATCCATGTAGTGTTTCATAAATTTGACAACTACTTAAAATTGATCCAAGCTTCAATCAAGGTAACGGGAGATTCTACATTGACCTCAATTAGCTTTGGACCAAGCATTAAGAGAATGAATAATCCTCTAAACAGTTGTCATTCATGAGTACATGCATAGAGAGTAGAGAATGTTAGAGCCTTTAGAATGAGCAGAGCTACTCTAATTGAAGTCAAGGCCAGTCCCAATAATTTTTTTAAAACAATTTCATTAAAAGTCTGCCAAGACTTGCCCTGTTGCTGAACTAATCCTCAAGGTAACCTTAAATGCAGAAAAAAATGACAAAGTTGATGACCTAAAGAACAGTCAGATTCAACAGGATATTCTGAATCAGACTTATCATTATAAATTAAGGGAAAGCTAATTGACAGATTAATTTTTGGCCTAGAAAAATTGTTTCAAAGAGCAGCAGTGAGTCATTAACGATTAACAACAAGCAAGCACACTTTGCTACTTCTTTAAACCATCTTCTTGCTAAAAATTTATGTAGTCTTGCATTCCTAATTCTCAGTTTGGACAGAAACAGATGTAATGCAGAAGTGGCAGAGGGAAGGTTTATAACCTATCTCAAAAAAGACAATTTGATTTCATGCACTTAAAATAAAAGCCTATTCATATTAAACCTTGATACACATCTCTTCAACAGTAAAATAATGTATATATATATTTGATTAGTAGACGTTATCTCTACACACAAGGTGAATGTTTTAGTGGAAGAAATAATTTAATTTTCAATGGATGTGCCTTTGACCTCCTCTTGTCCTAATTCTTTCCAATTAGTGAAAGTATTAAAATCTCTCAAACATTTCACACAGTCGTCTAAACAGGTCACTTGTAGGATGCCAGACCCAACTTAAAACCTTAAAATCTACGATGAGACTTCCGTAGATCAGCAATATAAAATATTTATGAAGAAATTCTTCAATTGAAATTTCAAATAATTCTTTTCCAAAGAAGAAACAGGTAGAATGATTTAATACACTGCATAACTTTAGGTTCTAAAACAATATTTGAGGCCTCATATCCCATAAGGACCCCTAAGTAATAAAAATTATCTAGTGTTTAACAGAGGCTGAGGCTGATCAGTTAGAAGACAAACACTGGGCAGCAATTATCAGTAACTGATTAAATTTCAACATCTAACACTGAAAAATTCATGTTTTAGTTTGAGAGAATAAAAACCTCCAAATCTAGACAGAACTCCAAAATACATGTATATTAATCATAGTTTATTTTTTAAATTTCTTTTGGATAAACAAAGGTTTTAATTATACAGATCCCTGTTCATTCTGTTTGTTTCCTAATTAGAGAAAAATGGCAAGTATCCCAATCTAAGCTCTTTCCCTCTGAAGAATTTAACAATACATTTGGACAGGCACATATATTTATTTGGAGACTAAACAATGACTAAAATCCCATTTGCACTTTACAGAGTAAAGTTTGCCAGAATTTAATATGTGAGCCAAGGCTCTGCTCTCTGCGAATGGCAAAAATGGCTGTCCCTGCTCTCAAGTATTGGTTTATGTACTTTCCTCTTGGCAAGCATAAGCCTAGAAACACCCACAACACCTGTAGTTCATTATAAATGGGTGTATTGGAAATATACATGTTCCTACTGTGAAAGGAAAGAAAGAAGAAAAAAAAAGTATGTGCATGGTAACATTATAGACAAATATAACTGTGAACTTCTAACTGATCCTGCTGAAAGCACTTAACTGCAAAGAGCATTTATACAGTAACTTTCATCTAAGAACCTCAAAACACAAAAGCTTTGTATGAAGATAGTTAAAGATTATTGTTAAAGCAGGTCACCAATCTAAATGAGATGAGGAAGCTTCTGGAGGTCAGGAACAAAGCAAAGCTATGTCATTTCTAGTAACAAAGAAAATGACCAAGATTCTGTACTCAGTTAAATCTCGACTTACAGGTTATTCAATGTAAATTCTACCAATACTTTTAACCAATATATAACTGAAGCCAGTGATTTTTTCTATCAGCTGTAATTAATTTCCAGATCATATCTTGTATGAGAATATTGAAACACTACTAAGCAACTAGGATATGAAATGCAAGCATCTTAAATGATTGTGTACTCAGGAAAAAAAATAAAAACAAAAATAAAATCCCTGAAAATCTCTTGTAATTTTAGCAGCGAGTGCAAAAAGATCTGAGACCTGTGACCATTGGTCTTGACTGGGTCTCAGTCAAGGTCTCAGCACCATAAGTTTTTTGTCCTGGGGGATTCCACCACTCTGTTTCTTTCCTGTGAATACCATCTCCTGGTCTATTCTTGGGAAAATGTTTCTGCCGCCCATACTAGCAAGTACATCTTTTTTCTTTTTTTTTTTCTTTGCCTCGGTTTTTGAGGCATTAATGGAATTAAGCTGGCATGAACATAGAATATATTAATTCATGCCATCAGGGTTGTGCAATCAAATCTTGGGTCCTGACTCTAACTTCTTTCATTAAATAGTTCAGTGATGATCTCTTTTGACAAGCTTATTTATATCAAAAATAGCAACTATGCTGCAGATGAGATACCAATTATTTCTCCTGCCCTGCAAGCAGTCATGTCAGCACAAAGCTCCTATCAACAAACTGAGTACCTCACAGTACACAAACTACTCTCTTAGCATCTCTGCAATTAAGTGATGTATTAGTACCATCCTCTTTCTACTGTGGTAAACTAAAGCACAGAAAAAGCATCCATAGGAAAACTACAAAGATTCAGACATAAAAAGCAGGCCTACAGAGCCTACCAAATATCCCGTCAGTCTTCACAAGTCACATCAGTAAAATAAAAATTCCTGTTTTTTTTTTTTTTTTTTTTTTTAATTAAAAGAGTCTTGACATACATAATGTATTAAAAGCATTTTACTCCTTAGACCTGTGTCCATTAACTTTAGCCCTTTGATTAACAACATGGACTCCTGTTCCAGTACATTTTTTTTCCAGACAGCTTTTCTATCATTCCTGGAGAATAAACTATATTTCCTTCCTCTTTTCACACCATACAAGAAGTGATCACAATGGCCAATTCACCCTCCTAATACAGTTTTAATACTTCCCGTTGTGACAGTACAATTGTTTTGTTTTCTCCCTTCTAAAATGCCTTTGTATTTCTCTAACTCTGCATAAAGGAGGCACAAGTATTTTATGAGCATTTTTTGTATAACTCAGTTCCAAATCTGGATTCTCTATCCTTCCATTGAAAGACAAACCTGCTCAAAGCTGTCAACAGAACAGAGTCAAGCTGAGCCGTGCTATGATTTATGCAGGAGGGCCAGATCTGTCAGTTCCATTGTCATGACAGCAGGAGGGAAAGGAGAGCAGAATTCTTAGTACTGAAATTCTGGACTCACTACATCACAAATCCATGACCAATTCCAAAAGGACTGAATGCACAGTGTAATTCATAAAAAAGAAACAACAAATTTTTTCTTAACACAACAGGGTAACAATTTAATACATTGCAAGAATTATGCAAAGAAAATCTGATGTTCAATGTAATTGTCATGGTAGCAAAATTACAAACCCATGACAGTAATCCAGATCAATTCAACCAGTATTTCAATAGTAAAAAAAACACCTGTACCTATTGGTAAATGCTCCATTTGCGTGCATTACACACACCTTTTTGTAGAAGATTTTGAACACTTCAGTATAGAAATAAGCTGGCCAAAGAAGTGCTATTGGTTTTTCAGCCTTTAGTAGGATGAGTACTATTGGCATCAAGCAGGTCCAGTGTCAGTGTTGACATTTTCATTAAGATTATTTTGGAATTTTTGGGCAGATGTGCGTGTCACATCTGTGTACTCAAAGGACTGCACTGAAACTGCAGTTTTTGAAAAGAACACTGACTCTTACATGTTACAGCACTGCGCCTAGCATAGCTGAATCCTTATCTTGATTGGGGTCTGCAGATATGGCTGTAATAGCTGCTTGCTGACACTACCTTGGAAGATATTTAATTTTTAGCTTTAGTAGGTGTAATTTCTATCTGTTGCAGATTATAATGCCACAAACACGTTTCACACCTCTTAAGTTTACAAACAGGCTATCTGTAGCAGCTGCTTAAAGAATTGTCAGCTTAATATAAATCGGTCATCATACAAGGAAACAGAACAAATTATTTAGTATAATAAATCCTTAATAAATCCTTAACATTATATGTTCTGAAGATTTCATTACTCACTTCATAAGCGTAAGACATTAACAGATGATTAAGAAGTTGATCAATCCAAGGAAGAAAAAAAAAACAAACATGAGCTCATATCTATGACAGTTTTCTTGTTACCATTTTGCTTCCAGCTACTTGGTAGATTCCTGCTTCATTCTAGTATTGTATATATATAACACACCCTGTTATTAGGCTGCAGGTATAAAACGAAAACTCATTGTAGGAAAAAAAGAACATCTAATTGCTTTCTTTCTTGAAGGTGCACTGTTCAGTTCTCTTGTAGGACTGATAAAATCTGACATGAGCATTGTAATTCAATGCATCAACTAGAAAATGTAAAAGGACAGGTTTTCTAAAAAGGCAAACACTCATGGATTGTTTTTTTTTTTGAGAATACAAGAAGGGAATCTTAAGTAAACCTAATATCTTTCTCTTGACAGGAGGAATTTATAGAATGTACAACTAAGCAATTTTGTGTATATCATTACACAAAATTTTAAGTATTTATAAATATGGACAATAGTCTGATATCCTGTCAAAGTGACAAATTTGGATCTTCAAAATAGATGGTATGTGGTAGAGCTGCATTTTATTTTTTAAATTAACAAAGTGGAGATTATATGTAAAAGCTGAGGGAAAAGTGCTTTTCTGCAAATAGTAAATATGCATTTCTTACAATGTTTGCAGAAGATTATGCTTTCCCAAAAGCAATTCACTGTTAATCCATTTACTGAACATACTGAGAAACATCAAACCTAAAGGAAGGCTAAAGAAAAAAACATTAAGCTAGTTTAAGATAATCAGGTTTTTTCCCTCATTTTATGCCTCTTTTTTTTTATTTTAGAATTTCATAACTATTCTAATGTCAGTAAAATACCATTGTATGTCATTCAAGACATTTTTGCCAATCAAAAGTCCAGAATTCCAAAACAAATAAGAAAATGAAAAAATGAAAGAGGGGATTGGCTTCTATGAGGAAAAACAAAAAAAAAGAAAAAAAAGTTTGTTTAGGATGATGATAATTTTTTAAAATATTTTTTTTTTAAATATAAAAATTAAGTCCTTTTTTAGGATGCAGCTACAGGTTGCTTCCTACATATACTTACGTCAAAAGAGTTTCAGGAATATTTCACAATTTTCAGATGCATGCATATGGAGCTGAGACTCTGCTTTCCATATTTCTGATCTCTTTAAAAAGATGTAAGAACAACCTTTTCATTGCTTCTCTTTGTTCTGAAATAAGCACAGGCCATGAATTTGCAAGCAAATGGTCAACTGCTATTCCTCAGCTAATGTGGAAAGTCCTCAGCATTTCATTTTATTGCAAATTATAATGATATGGAAAGGGCAAGTGCCTACAGTTATTACTCAGCCTGATAAAAGAAATCAAACCTCAGTACGATTGAATGACAACACACTTCAGTTCATTTCTTCCTTGGAATCCATTAACCTCTTTCATATGAAAGCTCTAACAGATTTTTTTTTTAATCTAGATACAAGGTTCTTTTATTAGCAGTTACTCTATCAAATACTGTTTTAAAAATGTTCTCTGCACACAGCCTTTAGTTAGAGGGCTCACAAATTAAATGGCTATCTTGTCTAGTGCTGATAAAATATCAGTACATAAAATAAAGAGGTCATCAGGGATAGAAATATGAACTTCAGGAAGATACCTGACCACTGTTACAGATGAAGACACATAAGCCATACAGGACAGGGGAAACAAACAAACAAAAAAAAGGCAAATAAAACAGCATTTAATCTCATTGATAACTGAAAGCTGTGTTTTGCTTGTTTTGCTGCCCCTGCAATCCCTTCAGCAGCAAAAAACAACTGATGTGAGCAGAAAACAGAACCTTGCAGTGCAATGATGGTGAATGAAAACTAAATATAAACAAACATAGAAGTGAAAAAAGCAAAGCATTGTCACGTGTCCATCTTCATTGACACACTGTTCACCTGCAAAAGAAATTAAAGAAAATACAGTCCTTGCTTACAGCTGTTGAAATTAGTAGTGCTCTAAGTTTATTTTCCGAAATAATTTAATGTAAGTATTAATCTATTCTGTATTCATTTCTTTTCCTCACCATTTACAAAATGCATACATCTTTGTTTGCTTCTCAATTATTTGAAAACTGAAGTGAGGAGAGAATACTAAAAAGTATGCAAATGACTGCATAGCTTATTTATTAATAAAATTAAGGAATGGCAGTATGGTACAGTGATCATGTGATTTTTTAATGCAGTAGCCTTAGGCAGCAGTAATGCACGTACACTTCTTTTAGTCAAGCAATTTATAATACATTGCATAGGCCCTATGGGGTCTCAGAGCAGCTTTTTACAGTCAATTTAGGAAAAGGAAATAGGAATGCTTTTTGCAGATGACTATAACACTCCTGTGAGCCCTAAAATGCTAAGTTCTCTGTTTATCTCTCCAAAACAAGATCAAAGCAAGACAAAAACAGAACACCAACTGAATTCTCTTGATACTGTTATCCTCACTCATACTCCACTTTCACCTGCCACTCACTCATGCAGTTTTCAAATCAGGGCAGCAAAGCTCATTTTCCTGGCTGGGGAGCTCAAAAGAGCTTCAAGGCAGAGAATGGTGTTGTTTAACCTTCTTTGTTGCCTTGTCCTAGGAAGTGAAGTAATGATTACTCAAGCTATTTTGTCTCAAGTATTTGTTTGTTCAGTATTTTTCTCCACAGTGCTCTGTGACAGCATCAAAAAAATTAAAAAAAAAAAAAAAAAAAAAAAAAAAGTAAAAGAAATAATTGGGATTAAGAGTTTTGAATTAAAATTGGGGATGAAGGACTGAATACTGGTCTTTAAAAAAAAATCTATTCTACCTTTTTCTAAATCAATTTCACCAGAAAGCTGTACTGATTTTTGGCCTCTAGGTGTTTTGCTTAGTTTCAGCATATGCCTTCTCACTGCCAGACCAGATAGCTCCAGTACCACTGTCCAGTCCTACACTGGACTGGACAGGGCTTAACTCCAGCTGCCTACATTCTCCCTTCCCTTGCTTTCCTAAATTAATCACCTGTCCTCAGATGCTTTGGAGTACACCAGTTCCAGTAAACTACAAAGAATTTAGAAGCAGGTACAAACACTGTCACACAACCATTTATATAGCCTAATTATTCAGCTGCATTTACATCAAGTAGCGCTGTTTAAGACAAGTACTACAGCTGAGAACAGTTCAAATAGCAGAGGCCAGGAACAGCATCCAACTGGAAATGCGGCCACAGCCACACTGTTTGGAAGCTTTATGGAACTGAGTTGTATCATGGCACTTACCCTTAAGGCTAGGGAATGAGACTTGGCCTTATATTTCATTTGCAAGTAAAGATGTAGTCGAGTGGTCTCTGAATCACCAATAGACTGTTACAATAATCTTATCTGGAGTTATGAATTGCTACTTCCAGTTGTTTTAAGGGATTTAAGGCAAGTAGGAGTCATCAGATTCACAAAGGATTTGGTGTTACAAGTTTGCATTTCAAAGATACCACTGCTTAAAATCCTAAGTGTACAGAATGACAACAGATTAAATATTTGATTTTGTACTAGGTCAAAAAATGCCTCTTTCTAGCAGCAATACAAAAACAGCAGCTATCCTCTAGTGAATATATGAGAAATAATGTATGATAGTTTAAAAGCAGAAGTTAGAGAACTGAAGATCATTAGACCTTGCAACAGACCCAAACTTAAACAAATATCGTTTAATAAATTCAATTTTCTAGATAACTAGTTTTGTAACTTTGCCTAAATTTCCAAAAATAAAAAAGTTGGGAAAAAGAATGCAATAAAAATCATGGTTTAATTTGATTTTTTCTCTAAATTTCACTTGACTTTGAGAATGCCAAAAGAGGAAGAACAAAGATTCTCAGCTATAAAAATACAGCTACAGATTCTTTGTAAAAACACAAACAAAAATATAGTATATTAATTATTTAGCTAAAATATTCTTTGCTCTAAAACAAGAACAACTATGAATGTTTTCTTTTTCACAGTATTTGACAACTAAAATTCTCTTCCCCAAAGCCCTGATGATATGCTTTCCCTGTGCAGGTGAAATTTCCATTCATTCTCATAATTCAAAATGATCTGTCATATATTCCAGAGACACTGATATTTTTTTTCATTAAAAGAATCAACAATTTTACATCCAGTAAACAGAGAAGCTGTACTTCACATATCAGTTTTTGATCATAATTTATGCACAGTCTTATCACAATATATTCCAACTAGAAACAAATATGAATTGTGAAAACATTCCTATTTTAAATAATGCAACTCACATATGATGATGCTTATAGCATTTCTAATATGACTTACACTCTCTGGTCTGCTTTTTTGAAGAAAAAAAAGGGGGGGGTGGAATATAGATGTCATTTGTAGTCTTCCTTGCCTTTATAAAGTGTGCTTTCAAACAAGAGGATAGAGCTTCAAATTCAAATAATTTACATAGGAACAGCAATATTGTATCAGTGTACCTTAGCCATGTTAGGTTAATAAAAAAAAACTACATATCTGTGGAATTAAATAGCAATGCTAACATCTTTAATCCCTGAAAAATGTTGTTCCAGCCGCTATAGGGAAAATAAGTAACCTAATTCAGCTCTAAGACACTCATATATATTGTCAATTTTGTATGAGTATGACAATAGTAACTACTTGTTCTCTAAATCATGGCTATGTATTTGCTGTCTCTGTTTTTCTATTGACTCACTGACTCACAGACTGAGCTCCTAATTTTTTCTATTCACTGCAAAAATGTTCTCATCTTATAGTAGACATGAGAATTGGAAAATAAGGAGATTCTTGAAACAGTCACATCAGGGAGGTAAAAGAAACACAAACCATTTCCAGAACCTAAATTGGCCAAATCAAACTTCTTTCATTCACTCCTATAGCACATGACAATCATAAAAAATTAAGTACTCATGCATGAATTCTTTGCAGAATATTTCTTCAATATCTTTTTTTCCACATCCCTGGTGCCAGATCCATGTTTAGCTCAGAGACTCCACAAAGAAACAGGAACTTCTATGAGCTAAAAATAAAAGACTCAGAGTAAGCCCATGAGTAAAGAATTCAACAAGTACATGCATGATACTGCATAGATTTACCTCCATTCTAGACATTCTAACTGTTGTAAAAGGAAAATTTAGGCACATTTCTCTAAAAGGTCCTGAAGGATGTCTAGCATCCTGAAGTCCAACAGAATTGTTCTAATAACAGCAGGAGGTCTCTCTCTTCAAGTAAACTCATACGTCACCAGGTTAAAGTAACAGGTTAACCTACAAAGTAACATTCAAAGACAATGCAAAATTATGAAGTTTTGTAGTAATTAATGAACTAGTTAACGTACATATTAATATACGCTAAAAGCATAGATTCAATTCTGCTCATTTGGATAATTTTTCAAATATCACCTGGTATTTGCTAATGTGCCCCGAAAATCTTAATGTTTCCAATGAAAAGAGATTTCACTTTAAGAATACATTTCTGGGATCAGAGAAGTCTAAAACATGAAAGATCTATCATGTCATTCACACGTCACTCACAAGATGATGCAGAATGTATTATTAACAGTGCAATGGCCTGTTCCATTCATTTATGATATGAGGCTTTCATGATTTCCATTTCAGAACGAAATGCATCATCTGATGAAGTTCACACCTAAGATGTTTTTGACCCTGAAATGCAACACTAGGTCTTCCTTTCTTCAATTCTTCCTTGCTGCTCTTAGGATTAGTACGTTACACTACCGAAAACAAATCTTCATGGATGCTTGCACCCCTCTACCACTTGCATGAGGTCATCCACCAGACTTCTTAAAGAAAGTATCACAGATACTGCCATTGCCTACAGAAAAGCTTAGATTGAAATCTGCTGATTACCTTATCCATCTGGATTATGTTTGCTCTTTCAGTAAGAAGGAAAGTCAAATGTTCCGTTCAGAGGGCTTTAGCACACTATGTCTTCATGAAATGGCGACAGTCAAGAAATCAGATTAGTGCAGTAATTTGGCAGTGTCAAGATCTGTATCACAACATTTACCTTCAATACTGTTTTAATAATGAAATCTTGTCTATTATAATATACCAGTTAGTTACTACTGTCTTTGGCTAAATGTATTGTTCTGAATAATAGCTTTCAAATGCTGCAAACTTCAGCGTAAAAAAAATGAACAAAAATACTGAACAGTCACTAGCTCATCAGCACCACAACAGATACACTTACGCATTCTCATGCTTCGCTTTCATTTTTAATATCTAAAAAACGACTTTGCCACTCTTATGAGGTTATATTTCCTATAACCTGTCTGCATCCCATCCTCGCAAGACTGATTTCAATTCTACCCTTGAATCTTGATCCCACTAATGTTGCCAAGATGCACGAAATTCTTTCTCTTATCACAGATGTTCTGTAGACGATCTTCAGTCAGTATTCTTAGAATGGTATCTGTTGCTTTCTAATTACATTTTTTCAGCAACACAATAGAACACAGTCCCACAGATGAGTCACAGCTGTGCTTATTATGGTACCAACAACTATCTTATGAGACTACCATCAGTTGACACAGATACTAATCTAACAGGATATTGGCAATGTGACCTGCAGATGTACTGAGCTTTAAGTTCTGAAGAAACAACATACAAAGACTGTTACTAACAAAAAATAAAATAAAAGTTATAGAACCACTGTGTATAAAGTCTTTTGAAGACCATTACCTTGCTGATTCCCTTGAATCATACCGGGCTTCCTCAGGCCTTGACTGGGAGAAATCTTGACCCTGGTGAACAAAAACCAACAAAGTGGAACTTTTCTATTTGTTATTTTCTATGGTTATTCCTAAATGTGAGTCACACTTAGAAACACATAAAATTTCCAGCACAATACAGTCACATTGTTGATGTTGCTTACATACAAAACTGAATTAGCAAAAAAACCTCAATGTCACTGAAATTATACTTTTCTTAGCTTATTTTAGTACAAGTGGGGGATACTTCTACTAGATGCTTGTAATGTCAGGAACCCCAGTATAAAGAATTAACCATTGATTTTATCAAGGACATTTGAATGCAAACTTTTAAAACTAACTATCTGCAGTTCAAAGAGGACATAAACAAAAGCCTGGTTTTCCACAGAGAAACAAGCTAATTGTAACACAATAACTACGTGGATTTTTTGTTTGTTTTTTTTTTTTGGTCTGTAGGCTACCAGTATAACCTAAGTCATTAGAAGTAATCAGAATAAATCAAAGTGAAGCAAAATGCTGTGCAGAGAAAATAGTTTCCTATCTATTTACCACTTTTTCCAAAACAAGGCAAAGTAAAATTAGTATCAAATCTTGTAAGAAAAGTTCACTGACGCTGCAGATAAGAAAATCTATTAACTAACAAGAGCAGTAGAGGTGCAATACTGAAGGTATTAACACCTTTTAAAAAGCACTGACAGCTTCCAACTTGTCCCTTGAGCATAATAGTTTATTGTGCTACTTAAAACAATACCACCTTGGAACTGCTCTGTAGAAATGGTTACTGAAAGAAGTCTCAGTATACAGATTAAGGTGACTGTCTTTCAGTCCATGGGCAAGAAAATGAAGTCATACTGGCACATACACAGGAAACCTTGCTGTAAGGAGTCCTTGGTGTCCTCCTACGCCCAAAACACTTTGTAACATTTCCAACCGAGCATCTCTGCCCTTCATTTGTATAACTTATTGTACACTAGTTGGAGCAGAAACTGCATCTTATTTGGGACTTTGAAAGCACCTTTCATTCTTTGCCATGTACTGCAGTAAATTATAACTGGCTTGAGAATCACTTAAAAGTGTACATTTTTTGGCTGTCCCTGTTCACATTAAGTAACTGCAGTCTATCATGTCTGTTTCATAGTAACTAAGCACCATGGACAAGTGAATAATTAGCTTTAGCAAGAATAGTCAGATTTATGTGAGGGAAAATTTAACTCCTAGAAAGCTCAGCAACTGGAGAGATGGATTTGTCTCTTCATGCAACACTAATCTCAGTTCATATTTCCCATGTAGTTAAGATAAATTGGTAAAAATGGACATGATTTAATTAGAATCTGAACCCTTCACAGAACTTGTCTCCTAAATGCAATTTGTAACGAAAATGAAACAGACTATTTTTAAAGATTGCAAACTTCAGATTGAGAGAGGGAGAAGGGGAATGATAATTATAAGTAACTTTTGGATAGTCCTCCCCATAGCAATGGAGATAGATAGGATACAAAACTCTTAGGATCTTCCTGCCCTATATGGATGACAATAGCAGACTATTACTCTGGAGTTCTACAAAATCCACCCCTTTTAAAAGCTCAGAAGGAAGTGAAATTGCAATTCCATGCTTCTTGGAGTAACCAACCAACACAAAGGAAGGAGGCAGCCCAATGTATGTCTTACTGTTTGGCCAAATGACTGGTATCCCAACAACAGTTTTAAGATTTGTCCTGTGAAAAATCTTAAGGATGGAATATTTCATTTCCTGTGTTTCTCTTATCCCAAGGAATACTGAATGAAAAATAGAATGCTAAAAATATTTTTTCCATGTTAGTTTTTCTTGCATTTCTTATGTCAACTTAAATTTGTTTTAGCATACAAATATGAAAACTATTCCTAGATTACTTTCTTTTAGTGCTTGTACAGTTGTGGAATACATCTGTACAAATGTAGCTTAGGGAACAGCTTTCTAGCAGCATGTTTTTTTTAATTTTCATCTTTGTCATGGATTTGCCTTTTGAATTTGTAAAACATCACATAAAAAGTGCACTCCCAGAACCTCTGCAGAATGCAACACTGCACATTTAGACAGAGTGAATAACACCTTCTTCTGCCAACAGAAACTTGTATCTAGATTCAAAAGTTAAAGTATCAAGTAGAAATAAAGAAAAATGTAACTCGCAGTATATAAGTCTTTTATCATAAATCACCAGCTACAGTTAGAATGCAATATAAAGTCCCTTTTAAAATAAGTCTCTTGATATTCATTTCAGCATTCCAGTAAACTGTATTTGTAGAAAAAGGACATTAAAAAAGGTCACTATAGCTATAGTATCTAAGTACGACACAAACTCTGTTGCAGAGTGCAATGTCTAACTACAGAATTGATGGAAAAAAAATAATAAAAACATGAAGCTAAAATACAAAGCCAGAAACTCTACCTCCCTCTCACCCACCTTCTTCCACATAAACTGAAAGAATGTTATATATAAATACCTGCTAGTTCCTATTTCCAGAAAGCGGCAGACAGAAATTACCAAAGGTACTCTCAATTCTCATATCTCAATTCCTTACATTTCTCTTTGGCACCCACTGTGGGAAACAGCATACTCTAATAGATGGACATTCAGTCTGATGAAATAAATGCAGCTATTCTTACATTATTTTCCATTTTATTTCTAGAGAAAATGCCAATTAAAGCAATGATGCTGTCTCTGTCCATCTGTCTGCCTGCCAGTATTTCATGTCCTGCTAAAACTTCAGAATCAAAAAGATAATTACAACAATATTTTCAGAGATTCTTTTATTCCTACAAGTCTAGCTGCTAGATACAATGGAGAACTAAGGTTTAATGGTGTGGGAAACAATGCATTTATTAGCAGCAGACTGCCCAGCAAACATGCTTAAACAGAGTTGCAGCCAGCATCTCTTTTCAGAACAGGGTGGCACAGGAAGGAAGAGAAGAAATACTGAATTTATTTCTAGTATAGCTTTGAAAGTAAAAACCATGAAAGAAGAGGCAAATTAAAAAATAAAATAAAAACAACAACAAAAACACACACACAAAAAACCACACACAAAGCCACAAGAATGAACTTCATTCATTCCTTCACATAACTCATTTCCAGTTCAGTCCTTGTGGTTGCCTGTTAGACTGTGTTGCTACCTGACAGGACTATTATAATAATCAGTTCTGACAAACTGAAACCACACCAACTAGATCCTGTCCCATGAGTTCAGGTGCTTGAGGGAGGAAACATGTAAGCATGTGGGCAATAAAAAGTGGAAAGCTCTTCACCTGTGAATGTTAAGACATGCCTACACTCAAGGTATGAATGGACATAGAAGCCAGCTGTCCAAGATAAGTTAAAAAGAAATTAGTATTGAACAGATTGAAACAGCCTCCTATGAAGGAGGTTTCCTCCTAAAATTAGTCATTTCTAAAGCAGAGCAACTTGAACAGTAATATTGTCCATAATTTGATACACAGCTGCAACAAGTTTCCAACTTGGATTTGACTGAAAGATTAACTGATTTTTATTTTATATATATACATATCTTTTTTAAATGGAGGAAAAAACTGTGGATAAACAATCTGTACTCAAATTGTTTCCTATGATACCACTATTGTAAGGGGATACAAGCTACATTATTACTTTAAAACAGTTATATTCATTTCTAGCAGCCCAACTGATATCAGTCACAGAGTTTCTAAGACAACTGTTTCTTAGAAATAAATGCAAACTGAGAATTTGTTCTTCTTTCTCAGCTTCCAAAACACAAATGAAACAAAAATCAGCAAAAATGGCACTTCTGTTGCAGTAATTGAAAGATTTTAAATAGGATTTCAAAGAAAAGTACGTAATTATAAAAAAGCTTGCATACACTGTCTGAATCACCATTAAAAAAGAAAACAAAACTACTTCAAGCTCTGTTTTTGATACTGCCTTATTACCTAATGTAGAAATCCAATAAACTACTCCTTATTTGATGATTTACTCCAAAATAAAAAAAAAATATATAGTTTTGCAGTTTACCAATAACATGTAGAGAAACATATTATTGATTTATTTTCCTCCATTAGAATAAAAATAACTGTTCAAATTGTCCACCTAGTTATTATAAATGTTACACTTTTTTAGATCATGGTAAATACAAATCTGGCTTCAAGAATGGAAAATACATGAATTATACTGGAACTCAATTTCTGCAGAGACATGAAATCAAAATCAACTTCAAGATACAGTGAGACAGTAAGTGTCTTAGTTTCCAATGACACATTTAAGTTTTTAGCAAACTATGGGACTCCAACTAGCTGAGGACCAGGAGTCCTATGGATACAAAACTGAAGAGAACACTAGCATTATCTCCCTTGACTCCCAAAGGAGAGAAATATCAAGCTGTGTTCTCAAGCAGATTTTCCACCTCTCCTTTTTCTAACTGAATTTTCATAGGTACTTTCTACTGCCAAATTATACAAAACTTAGACAATCTACTTGGTTTCGGTAAAACACTGAGTATGTGCTTTATTCTTTCTACATGCAGTATATATGTGCATCTAATTCAGATCATTTAGCTGAGTCACTTGATAATATGAGGACCAGAGGTGCTAAACTCTTCAAACTAAATTCCTAGTAAGGGCTCTTGATTTAGGAGCAAGTTACCTTAATAAATGTAGCTGGAGTGGATTAGTAAAAAATGAACTACAAAATCCCTTCTCTTTTGCTTTTTCTTCTCTTTTTTAGTCTCCTCTAGGTACACTTGCTACAGTCCTTGCTCCCTCTATAGTCACCCTTTCACCTCTTAAAATGCTTTTTCCTCACAACTTGACTCTGAAAAGTTCTCCCCACTCCACCTGCATGAAATCCCTTAGCTAGATGATTCCTTTGTGCCTTTAATAATACCTTTTATGCTTTTTCCTCCCTCCTATTTCCCACAAATGAAGGCCTTTTTCAGTATCTTGCCTATTATTTTCTATCCACTGAGAAATTAACACAAACAAATCAAGAATGCATAAAAATTAATTCATATATTTGTACAAGCCTTTTAAGACACAATCATGAATACTTGATTTGCCATATTTTACAAACTGTTTAATTAATAACAGAAATCCTAACATGTTAAAAAGTAAGTTGACCTACTATACTGCTCAAGATGACATCTTCATTTAGAATGGGTTTAGAGGGGGATCCAGAAAGACGTTAAAAATGTAAAAATAGACAATTACTTCTGGGAGATGTTTTATTCATACAGACATTGAGAGAAAAGAATTGAAAACATTGAATGCGTCTTAATTATAATCTTGAAAATGATGAAAGAATTATGCTCATTTCTTTAGGCAACATGTGAACTTATAGCGTGAGTACTGAGCTACAGATTTTGAAGGAAGAAGTGTTGGAGGAAGAATTCAACCTAGTCCACCTTTTTTTTTTAATTATTATTATTATTTTTAAGCAAAACAATGAAGTAATTTTAAAAAAGAAATTTACCTTTAAAATATGAATCCATTTCAATTCTGGAATGAGCAGTGTTGTCTGCCTTTTAGACAGCAGTACAGAAATTCAGCAAAATATATAATTGTGGAAAGGTATTTTTAACATGAAAGTAAGGGCACTAAAATGAAACGTGATGCTTTACCCCCTCCAGATGAGTTACATAGACAGTGGAGAAGAATCTCCTACCTTCCTGCAAAGGGAAAAATTATTATCATTTTTTAATCACAATATAAGGATATAGCAAGGTGATGTAGTTCACATGGAGCTAGCATGACTTTAATGTCCCTTCTAGATACAAAAAAACAGTGTAAAATGACAGATTGTAACATATTAAAAATTTATGTATGCAATGCTTTTGTTGTTCTTTTATGCTTCGTTTTTCATTTTCTTCTTATTTTCTGATGAATATCATACTGATAAAAACTAAATACTGACTGTATTTAAGCTGAGGCTTCTAACAGTCACAGTATGACCAAACACTGCATATAGCCTGCAGCCTTGGAGCCCAATAAACATTGCATGGCTGTTCCCTGGAACACAGAATAAGCTGTGTGTTAACAACAGGTCTTGGCTTTTTTAGGTTGCCTGAAAAAAATGTTTTTGCAATTTTCTGATATCCACTGCTTAACTTCTTTGAAGTTTGTATGACTGCGTTGTTACACCTATTGATATATTCACATATATATATACATACACGCTTATATATTTATACATAAACTTCTGTAACTACTAGGTAGTAGTAAGAAATAGTTATTTTGTGCAGAAAGAAATATGATCACAGTACAATAACGTAAAGGTGTACCACAGGATGATAACAGAGACTCTGAAAGTATAAAGACACGATAAAGGATGTTAAGCTAAACAACGTCTACTCAGATAAGGGGTCACAGTTTTTATACTACCTTAGGATCTCAGTAAATCTAGATTGAGGAATAAAGTGAAGAAGGATTCAGTTTACTTTTCAATGCACATAAAACATATCAGATCTGAAAAATTCAGAGATGACATAATTTGCAAACCAGCGAACACAAGAACACAACATAAAGCATACAAATAGCAGTCACAAAATACCAGCTCCCAAGTAGGCTCAGGAGCAAGAAGCCACCACCATCACACTGCTACTGGTTACAAGCAGAAAGCAGCTCCCACAATGCACATTTTCCTTCATGTGAAGGACTGGGACACTGAGAAATTGTTTTAACGCAGACTTGATACTCAAAAACTGGAATGAAGAAATTCTATTTTTGTTCATTTTTAACATAGAGCTCTAAAAGTAAAAGTGAACAGAATGATTCTAAAGCAAGGAAAACTAGAAACCTTTTTATTGAGTTAGGCTTTACACCGTGATTTTGGATTGTACTTTCAGCCTGAACTAGCTGACTTGGAATGACTGATTAATTAGTCCCTGCCTTCGTTTGCCCATCTAAATGATATTTATTCTCACCTGAATAAGCCTCAGCCTTTGGAGGTGACTGATTTTTTTCAATAGATGTGCAAATCCACATTGCAAGTTTACAAATTGCAGTGCATTTCAAACAACTGAAATTTAAATAAGCCTTCTTTAATCGTCCAGAGAGAATTCTGGGACTTCCTGTTCTCAGAACTAGGTTTTTCGATTTAAGGAGTATCATTTCTGAAACTATTTCCATTAAAATGTGAAATGTATTATGCTTCTGTTATTTGTAAATGCGCAGTTTGGTTTTTTTTGTTGTTGTTGTTGTTTTTTTAAATCACTCTCTTATGATGCTCCTCAAGCATGTGATAATGCTGCAAATGTATTTCATCTCTTTTTCAGGTTAGTCTTTACAACTAAGCAAAATAGAACTCAACATCTTTTGAAAGTATGGTAGGAAGCTACTTCAGGAATTCTCAAAGTGATTTTTCATGCTCAGTCATCAAATTCAGTAACATTAATTTTGGGGAAAAAATGGAAAACCAGAATATCTTCAGCTTGTATTCTGAGCACATGTAATGCCTTTGTAACTGGGGCCAGGAAAAAAAGAATCCTTGCAATTGTTGGTGTTACTTAAATACCAATAACTAAATAAAGCAGTTCAACACAGACATGTTCATAAATGGTGATGCTGCCCCTCTACTCTGTGCTGGTGAGATTTCACCTGGAATACTGCATCCAAATGTGGAATCTTCAGTTCAGAAGAGACTTGGATTGTATCCAGACAAGGGACACAAAAATGATCCAAGGTTTGGAACACCTTCCCTGTGTGAGAGCTAGGGCTGTTCAGGCTGGAGAACAGAGGGCTGGTCTCCAGGGAGACCTCATGTCAGCCTTTTACTTTCTAAAGGGAGATACCAGAAAGAACAGACTCTTCAGCAGGGTCTGTTGTGACAGGACAAGGGGCATACGGTTTCAAACAAAGGGAGATTTAGATTGGATATAAGGAAGAAGTTTTTTTTATGACAAGAGTAGTGAAGGACTAGGCAAGTTGCCCAGCAAGGTGGCAGATGTCCCATCCCTGGAGACATTCAAGTTCAGGCTGGACCAGGCTCTGGTTAATATGATCTAGATGTAGACGTCCCTGTTTATTGCAGGGGAGTAGGACTACATGGCATTCAGAGATCACTGCCAACTCTAACGATTCTATAATATTTTACCTTAAATATCTTAGGATTTTGTGGCAAATGCAATGGGCTTGACAGTTACTGTGGGTCAGTAAATGCATAGTAAATTAATACCTGCACAGAAATACATATCACAAATATAAACTTAGTGTGTTTTATGTCCATAGTTTTCTGACTTGCATGTTGGAGATATTAAACGTCACAGCTGTGCTACACCTGGAGAATATCTTGTAAAGAAACCAGCCCTATGCCTTAGAATTCCACTTACCCCTACCAGACTGCCAAAATTTGACAAACATAACTTGGTTAGATGTCCTAGCTACCTTTATTAAACAATAGCAAGTATATTCTTCATGCAGTGCCAAAATACCTTCTGTGTTTCCTGATCTTGTCTCCTGTTTCAATTTTTTTCATTCACCCAACACATCGCTAGAAAATGCAATGAGGAAAAATGGCATTCACGTCTGCGTATATTAAAAATTCTTTTATTTTAAAAAGCAATCGTGCCAACTGCTAAGAGCATCTGCAAATTCTGTTGCTCCAAAAATGCTCCCATACAAATATTGAAAAAAATCTCAGCCTCTTAAAATAAATGTGAATGGGTGATACTGCACTCATAAGAAGGCAGGCACAGCTGTACAGGAATGAGTGGCAGGAAAATGAGGCCTTTAATATTAGAGAGACAAGTTCTGTCTCTTTTGGCATGTAATAATTTTCACTAAAAATATTTTTTAAAAGCAACATCTTTCATATTTAACGATGTTCCTCATAAACCCAGAACAGTGGAACATCATACCAGGGTGTTTGGATTTTTCAAAAGAGGAAGTTGAAGCAAATGCCATTTTTAACTGGATTTTGTAACACTTCTTTAAAAAAAAAAAAAACACAAAAAAAACAAAAACAGAAGAACTAATTACAATGAGCTGAGAATGCTTCTGGTTTAAAAGTTACTTAATCCCTCATGGTAGAGCTGACTTTCTAACCCTCCTTCTAAAGAACTAGCTGTTAAAAACACTAATTGACTGAATTCACAAATTTCTCCTTTGTAAGAGAAATAAAACTGTTTTGAAAGGCAGCTTTTGAATGTGATCTTGAGTCTAAAGCAGCCTATTTAGAGAAAATGGGATCCATAAATGTCAACACCACCTGTAGTCAGCTGGAAAACGTGTCTGCTTTCTGACAACAGCATTGATAAGCCACAGGCAGATTAGAACTAACATCCTTTACTTCATCTGCTAGAAAAAAAGTTAAAGAAAGTAGAGGTTAAAAAGATACTTTCTAATTTGTTTCAACACAAATCTGCAAATACAACTATAATCATCAAACAATGCTAAATAAAATTCAGTGGATTAGCATTTTTCCTTAAGAAGCCATGAAAGTTATGAAAACCATGCTTGTTTTATATTATAAGTACTGTAAAACAGTGTAACTACATTTAATATTACAAAGAAAGGTTGTCTTCCAAGGACGTTAGGATAATGAGAAGAAGTTGTATAGAACATGAGACATTCTGACAACTCCCCCCCCAAAAAAAAACACTGTAGAAACTTTGTCTTGTATTTGCAAGGAGGATGTAATAGGAACAACTTTTAGACAGAATATTTTAACAGAGTTTATGAAATGAAATAAATGTTTTTGAGTATGTTACAGGGAATTAGTGGACCTAAGTTATGATCGTACTGAATATGAAGAACGAAAGTTTGGTATTATGATAAATACAGATGAAAAGAACAAAGGAGGAACAGCTACATGTAATAAAGTTTTCTTTCCTTTTTTTTTCTTTTTTTTTTTTCTTCTAGAGATTTTCTAGAGGAATTTTTAATAATGAATATCATTTTCCACAAGAGTTTTTGTCAATAAGTCATGATGAAAAAATAAATGTGATTCTAACATAAAAAGAAAAATGAGTTTTAAGGATATATTCACGTATTCACTATTAGTCAGACAAATCTCAACATTGCTTTGCATGAAAATTTTGGAGAAAAGAGAAAAAAAATTGAAAAGCACAGTTCAGAGGCATTAGCATGCAAAAAGTAAGGTCAATGACACATTGATATCAGCATCCAACTAATAAGGCCAGGACTTTTGAATATGTAAAGCGCATCATAGCAGATTTCAAAGAAGTGTGGAAATACAGCAGAGAAGCATAAAGGACCTTATCATTGGGAATCACTCTCACAATCTCAACTGAGGGAGCAGTTGTCACCTTGAGAAATCACTGACAGGTTTTGCTGCCTTTTTTTTTTTTATTCCCTCCATGCCTCTTTTACAAAAAACTCAACATATATCAGTCTTGCAACGTCTGGATCACTCATGCAGGTCTTTTCCTTCAGACTCCTTGAATTCCTCCGTGTTTCCAAGAGCTAAGTGAAAAAAAAAAAAATCTAATATACTTCCCCACATCAATTCAATATAGTTTCCTTAAGTGTTTAAGTGTACTGTCCAATTCAGCTTCAAATAAAAATCAAGCCACAGGGCTTAAAAAAAAACACTCTGAAGTTGTTTAAACTGCAAAGCCTAATATATTTTATTGGTTCTAAGTAGAAGGTCTTCTTTCATTAGCTTAATTTAATTCCCGTAGTGAATTGTTATTCTTTTGAATCTACCAAAATATTCTAATTACTCCACCAAGGTTATGAAAAGAGCCTTTGAATACCTGTTGATGTTTTCTTTCACTTAACCATCCTTTTAAAAAAAAAGTCTAAGAAAAAATCTCTATTACTGTAAAATAACAAAGCAAAAAAGAAATTAATTACAGTAAATACTAATTCAGCATTTTGCAAAAATCCAGGTAGAAGCTTAAGAAGATGGGCAAACAATACATAAGCATTATGTCTTATCTGTTCATTTTGCCATCAGAGTTCCAGACAGAAATTCAGTTTTATTTGAAAAAAACTAATAACATTTCTTACTCTGCAAGGATAATTTGGGAAATATTTGCAAATTTAATTTGGTTGTCCATATTCCTATTTGGGTTTTTCTTTTTTCTTCATGCGTAGAAAGTTGTGGCTGACATGTGCTATAATGTTAAAAGTTTCTCAAATTTTAGGTAGGGTTTCCTCAAACCACTTTCACTAATCTCCAAGATATGTCAGAAATAACCACAAGTTTATCTTTTTCTCAATTTCTTTCAATTAACAGAGGTGCCTGCACTCAGTATACACTTAATCTTACAATCCCTTTATTAATATTTGTAGCCTTAGGAAAGATCATGAAATCAGACGTTACTTTGACACAGATGAAATTCCCATTTTTTTTTTATTTTTTTCATATACACTTATCACATACACTTATTTAAAAATATTGATTCAACCATAAATGAAACTGAATTCTTGAATAGTTACTATAGCAGCAGAGATAATAGGAGCAAAGATTTCCCATCCCAAACTGCCCTACTTAGATTTTTCAACAGAATAGAAGATCATCTTACTTTCAGGCACCTTTCTCATTTCTTCTGAAGTTATTAGAAAGTACACAGAACAGTGGCAGGTAAAATGTGAATCCTTGCTTTTGATGCACAAAGGGAGGACCTTTTCCAGAAACATCACAATTCTGGTTCCAGCATCACATTCATATTTCAGCAAATTACTTAGAACTGGAACTGCGTTGGTTAGAACTTAATGCATTTGGGAACTGTCCTGAAGTGCCAAAGAGGCTGCCAAATTGCAAAAGACAAGCAAGAAGGATTGCCTTCAACAGCTACAAGCATTCTTCTACCTTGTCATAAAACTATGTGGGACTTAGGTCTCTAAAAATTTTAGATAAGAATATCTCATGAGAATTCTCACAGATGGAAGCTGGAAATATGAGGTCATTAAGGCTCCAATCTGCTCAAAACCAGAAATGCATGCCCAAGTGGAAGTGCCTCAATCTGATTTTCAAGCATCTTTGAGACAGTTGCCCAGATTTCTAATTTAATAACAGTTTGTGTCAGCTATAAATTCTACACTCTATAATTGTCAGGCAACGTGTTAGCATAATAACGAAGATTCAGGTTTCAAGTATCCATTGCAGAGAGTTATTCAAAAAGTGGATTTTTGCTCAAGTCTACTTCTATTTAGAAAAAAAAAATAAGTTCTTCAGGGTCCCCACAGGGCACAGATAAAATTCTATGAAGTGATGCAGAATACCTGTTAACACAGAGTCAGACTTGGTCTAGTAAGCTCCGTCTTGCTGACAGTGCTGTGCTATTTTAATTTCCAGAGCCTGCAGGCTGAAGGATTCCTTGTTATTCTGTCACTGTATGGTGTAAATAAGCTTTAAGTTGATTCTAGCTCATCCAGTTAAAGAGTACCATATTTAAATGTTCAAGAGAGGACTGGGGCTTCCTCCCAATCCTCTCCAAAACCATTTTTCGTCTTTGCCTTCATTATCCTATATCTTCCTTCAATCTCCTTTTTTTTTTTTAAACAACTTCCTGGAAAAAATAAATTTAAATGAGAATTTTATAAAAACAAAAAAACCTTAAAAAAACAACAAAAAAAAACCTGTTCCCACTTTATTCATCATAATTCCTTTCTTTTCTTTCATGCTTTCAAGGGGACAAAATAATGTAAGTTTGAAATTACAATGAATGACATATGTAAGAGTTTTATTTTCAGCCAAAGACATTTGCAATTAGATCATGTACAAAAAAATCCTAACAGTTTTGGTAACATAGTTTTCTTTATAAATCTGATTTCTAACATTCAAGAATGTGACCTTTAAGTTTAATTTCCTTTTTGGTGTGATTTTCCTATTCCTTTTTGTTTGATAGTTATGTATCTCATAAGCACAAGCTGTATAGCAAAGTAGAGAACGTGGCTACCATAACCCAGGCCTCAGTTTATTTTTCTCCATGTGTTCTACTTCAAGTTTTCATCTCATTTTACGTGTTTGCTTTAGTGTGATGTTTAAAGATAATTTACTCAAATTAATCAAACTTCCACATACTTATTTTAAACTAGTACCTACTACTGATTTAGCAGAGGGTTGTTAGAGTGAGGGTAGTATGGTTAGGTTGTGGTTGGACTCTATATCCCTAAAGTCTTTTCCAACCTGAGCGATTCTATGATCTCTTACTCTAACTGACATAGCTCAAATTTTAAAGTAATACTCATCTGGCCTCATAGTACTTAAATGCACATAATTAGGTGAGGGAGAAGAGATCAAGAAGTTTGTCATGGGGAAACAATATCATCTTCCATTGTTATCACTAAATTTAGGTACTTTCTTTTTTTTTACCATGCTGAACCAAGACAACATAAACCAGGACAGGAAGGAATTTTAAGCAACTTACTTAAAACCAGACAAATGATCATTACAAAGAGTAATTGTCTGCATGAAAAGCAGATGAATATCCGTGCAGACAAATGTAGAAGACATGACATCATTAAGTACCTTTAACTGACCGCTATCCATTATTTTCTGGGAAAATTTAATGACTCCCCATTTCCATCTGGAATGCAATACAAGAAGCAAGAGAGAGGTATCAAACTGTAAGCTGCCAATTTAGTTTTTGTGTTTCCAGAATTGTTAGGAGTTCAGATCCAAACTTATGATGTAATGATATAGGCTATGTGTAACATGTATATATTACAGCCAGATGATTGTAAAATGACTAGGTTTATTATCAAGTGCTTTAAAAAATAGGATATCAAAGAACTAAACATCTAAATTACCATATATTTGCTATATTCTGTATGATTTTGCAGCTGTTACCTGAACATTTACTGTGCTCTCCTAGCTTAGGAGAAAAATATTTCTCTCCTAAATTCAGCCACTCAGATATTATGATATAATTTTTACCTAAGCTTTGCTCACTGGAATCCTGATTGTTATAACTACAGGAGCACTGGCTGACATACAGCTTTTATTTGTATCTAAAAAGAAATAATGGTAACAAATATCTTATTATATGTACCTACAACCCCTGAGAATTTTTCATTGTAAATGTATAGCATTCTCCATTATCTTTGCTTCCTGTGATGTGTAATAAATCTACCACATAACTGCTCTACTTATATGAGCTGGATAAACATAAAAAACTAGAAAATACAACTGAAAAAATACAACTATATTGAACACCAAAGTTACTAGCTGTTAACAACAACATTCAGCCTTGAGAAAGAGGACACTAGGTATTCCTATCTTCTTTTCACATTTCTGAGGCGTTGCCCTTTGCCTCAAAGGGTGTCTTTCTTCTGCTTGTAAAGCTCGTAATCTTATAACAAGACAAGGTTGTAGAATTGTAAGAAGACAGAACTTAAGGTCTCCTTTCTTTTCCAAAGGAATTGTGAAAGCATTCAGGGTATTTCACTGTTGTTTGTGGTCTCTAGAAACGATGTCAAAATTTGATGGGAAAAACAGAATGGAATCTTCTGATGTGACTATTTGTATCTTGGAAAAGCAAAGATGCAGCCTTAAGAAAAGTCAAGTTCTGCACTCAATATGCCACGCATCAAAAACAGATACAGCTTTTCATTCTCTACATTACCTCAAATCTAGAATTTCCATGGCCTCAAGAACTGGATACAAAAAACATAAACCTAATGTTTGAAAGCGGACCTATTTACCTATACACACAAAATCTTGCCTATATCCATTGCTTCCAGAGCATTAAATCTACCTCTCCACAGAATGATTCTCAAGGAATTACTGACAAAAGCAGAGGCTTCCCATCAGCAACCATAAAGTAAAAATCAAATCCATTTAAATTCCTAAAAGCAAGATGTAAAGATGTAAATAGCTCTTAATTAAAACCCATGCAGTGGATGGATGTCACTAATACAAGCAGAAAATCACAGAATAGCTTTTGTACTTCATAACACTCAATTCCAAAATGGAAACTAAGTTCATACAGAAAAGCAAGACAGTGCTTTACAGGACTCCTCAAACAGGGAAGAACCTCAATAGTTTTGTTGTGATGAAATTATGAACCCCAAGAACTAGTTTACCAGAGGAAATATAGGAAAAATATTACTGAGAGTAAGGTTCTTCTACTACCAATGTTAATTTTTACATGCAATGTATTTATTCTCGTGGGCATCAGTAATACTAAGACCGTGTTGTACCAGGTACTGTGTAAATATTTAAGGACAAGACAGTGCTAATACAATTCTCTAAAGGAACAAAAGGTAACCAGAGAATAGTCTTGAAATATTAAAATAATTTACCTACTTCCAGGTACAATCTTCGAAGGTTGAATTATCATTTAAAAGTACTTTCAGCTACTTGAATTGTACACAGTGAATAGTACTGTAACCAGAAGAAAAATGCTGTGATTGGCAGTACTACTGGTTTGCACTGAATCACTATAACAATTTCTACCTTTTTCTAACAAATTGAAGGGAAAGTTGCATGCAAAGAGCTTGAAAGACTCCATCTTACCTTCCCACTCAATCTTAATACAACTGCCAAGTGTATTAAGATTCCCTGTGCCATGGAGATCAGGTTAATCTTCTGCTTATAGGATTTTATTAGCACCTATTGCAGAGCTAAACTCTACGGACTGAATCTTAAAGCCATTGACATCCATATTAGTAATTATTCTTATTGCCAAATAAACCTTTTTTATGTGACCATCACTACATATATTAACTATAATTCTGAAGTGCATGTGTTACTACTGAGTTCAGTATTAAAGATTTACAATCTTTTCTGGACAATCAATGAGCATTTTGGTTTTAGAGGCTAGAGGCTTTTGTTTATCCCAGAATTTGAATATGACAGCAATATCCAAGATTTCTTGAACAGAGAACCACTAATCGAAAAATTCCTAAAAAATATTAGCACAGGTGATAGATGTACTGAGGGCTTTGTTAGACACTTGATCTAGACAACAACCTCTCATGAACTTATTTTCACTTCTACAGATTAAAGTAGCACCACAGAGTCCAACAAAATCTCTACATATAATACTCACAAACACTGATAGAAAGATTTTAAAGACAAGTAGAAGTTTATGTAACATTAAACATTTGCTAATAGGTATATTTTCCAACATATGTTATCCACTTGTAATACTCTAGTATCTGAAAACATTAATCCTTCAACAGTTGCTTCAGATGCACATTTTTACAAACAACCTATAATCTAAGAGTTCACAGCCTGGTCAGGAAATAATATTTATTAACTAAATGAAAGAAAATCATACACTGTGCATGGACAAGAGTTGCTACCTGGTTTCAAATATTCATCTCAGACACAGGAACAAAATTCTGGAGATCTTCACAAATAAGTGTATCAAAGATAAGTTTTCTAGCTCTGTATTTTAATACACTTATTGCTAGACAAAGTTTGACTCAGATTCAAAAGATGAGTGTGTCAGCACTTTAGCGTGGGTTTTAGAAACATCTTCAATCTGTAGATTCTCCTATACCCTGGTTAAGGTTATAGAGTGTTCAAAGAATGCTCAAACTGAATTTCTTTCAGACAATCCAATCCAACCCAAAAGATGCATTCCATCATCATATTTAACACTACCAAACCATTGAAAGACAATCCACAAACTGAATCCTTTGAAGCGAGCAAAGGACATTAGGTCCTCAGCATAAACATTTTCGGTACTATAAAACTTCTTCCATTGTGCTACACTAACTTGAATGACAGCTATACCTTAGCTATGATCTCAGTTTTTGAAGTACATAAATATTTCAATGTCCTCATTCACAATGATGAGAAATATTTTGATTTTTGTGCAAGTCTACTCAACTATACTGCTTTTATGGTTTCAGAAGAGAGGTCTTTCACACAAAGCCAGTGTTCAATCAGAGCAAAAATGTATTTGCTTCAATAGTATGTGCTTTAGGAGCCCTAATTTCTAACTCAGGCCTAGTTTTTCTTGATGCCATTTTGTGGCATCTTTCTAAAGTGCCAATGTCTGAAGTGCCAGTGATGAGTGCAAGTACAACTGAGGAGATAACTAGTTCAGCAATTGGGAAACTGACACAAAAGCCTGCACAACATACTTTTCATTTTTCTGTATCTCAACTAAAATAAATCATAACTGTGTATATAAAGAGTATGCTCTGATTTTAACCCACTATTTTTACATTCATCAAGTATATATACTGCCTTTGTTAAAGCTGCTTTCATCATGGTGGTTTCAGCATATGGTGCTAATAACAGGTGCATAAGTATCTCACTCAATCTGCATTTGCAATACCAACAATAAATAATAACAAGAAGCATGGGTTTCAGTATGGAAATCCTAGTAGCACGTCCCTGTGATACTGTACAATTGTTTCTCCTATGGCACATAAATCAGGTAGTCTGCACGGTAATGTTGAAGCACTGCAATGATAGAAGGAAAGAAATTGGATATTTAGATTTTTCAAGGTAATAGACTACGTCTGAAATCTTTCACCTCTCTGTGGAAAGACTTAAAGCTAACATTGCTTTCTCTTAGTTCAGTATTTGAGGTTTAACGTGTTGGTAGCAGTCTTTCTATTGAATTCCTCTGCAAAACAAGTTAAAAGATGAAATAAAATTATTAGACTGCTGGTGTGGCAGTGAGGATTTTCTCTTTCACTATTTCTCAGTTTCAAATCTCTATAGTTCAAAATATTTAGCTACATTAAAGTAAATATATATTATATATATATATATATATATATACACATGCCCATCACTGCCTACTAAAACTAAATGTTCTTGGATGACAAAGTGTTTATTATACTTCGAACTTAAGAGGTAGATATCTTCTAGCTTTAGTAAAACTGTTTCAGATGATTGCATTTTGCTGGAATACTTACTAAGAAAATAGGAGGTTCATTGTTTACACCAGAAAGAATTATATAATGCTAAACATTTACAGGAAATCTTTCTTCCTTCTTACCCTGCAGCCTTGCTTTCAGTCCTATGTTAGCTCTCTATACTTTGAATTTATGAAATGCAATAAAAACTGGTGTCAACTGCCATCACAGTAAAACACCAGGGTTCACATTGTACTTTGAAGACAATGGAAATTTACCCTTCCAAGTGTCAAGGTTTCCTCATACTATGTTTCTAAACTAGCAAATTGTACCCTAGATGCCCATCTCTCTACTCTCAGCTCATCTCAAACATCTGAGATATATCCCTGGATATCAAGCTGAGAGATACCTAACAGCAATCAAAATACTGCTCACTGTGCCAACTGTAGAACACAGGACTGCAGTTCTAAATTGTTTCACTTCTGTTGATTACATATTAGTACTTCAGCTAGTTAGAGAGAGTGTGAGAGTTGCTGGCTGAATTTTGTTCTTAAGGCTGCTGTACTCAGGGATGATGGATGCTTTTCCATAAGCCTTCAAGAATACTTGTTACCTGCATGTGCAAAGGAAGTAAGAAAATGGATAAAGCAGAACTTCATAATTTCAGAGGAAAAGGTCTTCTCCCTGAAAACATGATCTATATGATTCTTTCCACTCATATCTAGAATTAGTCTCTCACCAGCTACCTGAAAGGATTATATCATTATAGTGTCTTTCATTCAAGAGTACTGAAGGTTTTTCACACCTGGAGCTAAGTAAAGCAAGATTTACTTCACACCACGCAGCACCTTGCCGAAAAAAACTCAGCAAAAGCGCACTGTCAGAGCTTACAAAAAACAAAATTAGTAGAAAACCACATTCCCAGCTTCCTGTTTCCAAAAGACTTAAAAAGTCCAATGCAAAACTACTATGTTGGTCTATTGCAGCACAACATCTCCTCAAATTTGAAGTATCTCAGGCTGTGAGATACAAGTTTGACCAAATTAACAGGCAGCATCTTCAAGCCACTGTTAAATCTTAAAGCTTTGTTCTCTTGCCAAGTATTGGTTCCTCTGTGCTGACTGGTTTATTATCATCAGAAATATCATTCCTTTTTCAAAGACACACTGATTATGCAAAAGTTTAATAGTAAGAAAGCTAAATAAGCAGCTTGATACACTAATTTATGTGTAGCTATCACAGCTCAATCTCAGAGTTAGCGTACAGGCAGAATACTTTCTAGATACCACATTAGAGAAGTAATTCGGTAGACTTTAATCCTCATAAATTAGCATTCAATTGGTAATTTTAATTGCAAATCTATTATAACCATTCATTTTTCCATAGAAATACAATGCTGTTAAAGCAATAGTTATTCAATAGCATTTTCCAAGGTTAAGAACACAGATTTGTCAGTCTGCATGTCCAGAAAGGTGTTTATATTATTAATATATTTCCCACATTATACATAGATCGTATGCTACTTCAGCATATTATTGTCCATTAGAAATCAGAAATCTCAACAAGTTAAAAAAGCAACAAAAAAAATTTTCAGCTCAGAGGAACAGACAGAATCTTGTCTTTACATAAGCTAATGCCACTGACTTTGAAATTAAGTGAGTAGATAGCAGTTACTTTAAAAGTATTACTGTTTACAGAACAGAGGATTAATCCCTGGTGATTAAGTAAAATAAACATATTCTTTTGAATATTTTTGAATATTCTTTTTATGAGCAAAAGCACAAATCAGTCTTTTCCTAGCCACTAACATGCCAACATTCCAAAATGATTTAATCATAGAGATTTGAAAAACTTGAAAAAAGTCAACCTCAACATTTAATATCTGGCAATAAAGTTTATTGCAAAAACTATGCTTTAAAGCACAACAAACACAAAAGCCATAAACAGGCATGAAGTCACACTCCACCATGGGATCTCTCTCGGGTATGTATTAGGATTGTAAAAACAAAGGGAGAAGTAAGAAAAAGCACATGAAGTATTATACAGTTCGGAAAAAGGCCATACCTCTGTGACTTTATTTGAGAGTAGAAATAGTGAGACCTGCAAGTCTAGGAAATCTAGCAAGTACTATACTGATTATTAATCCAGTTTTCCCAAAAAATAATCGACATTTTCTTAGTGAATAATGCCCAGAAGAATGAAAATCAACAGCTCTAAGTTCAAGAAATGTGAGTTAACAGTTTCCTTAACACCAAAGAAGGAAAAAAAAAATAAATTAAGTGCTTCAATAAAAAATAAATCTATTACTTCAAAATCGGATATGCATTTCATTAGTGGTTATGCAAAACACCCACAGCCATTGGTTGTGAACTGTAAGTCTTAACTGTAAGTCTTAACTGTGGTCTTAACTTGAGAAGGAAAAATTGAAGCTATAGTGGCAAAATGCAAATGGATTAGAAAACAGTGAATTCATAAGCTCTGGGTAAGTTTTTAATTTATGATTATTCAAGTGTAAGAAGACATCAGAAATACTGATACATTAATATTGACTGGTTATAAGATTACCAAATTTGTTTTTAGGCAACATGCATATATATACTCCTACATAAGTTTCCTCTTGTATAACTAATGAAAACAATAAAATCAACACCATAAGAGTTCTTTTGTGAACCAAGTACAGTCCTGAAGTAAACCTCTGCTTCTGGGAAACACAGTCACGTGGTCTTATTTTCATTATGTTTTTGCATGCATTTCAAAATACATCTATTACATATATTAAGTATTTAACTGTATGTTAATAGCTAATATATAAAATGCATGACAACATGTTTATGATTAATAATAGTATACCAAACACAAGACACTCAAGTGCCAAAATTTGATTCTTAACTATTGCCAATGTCCCACTTTTCATGCACAAAAATAACCAAGTGCAAATTCTTCATTTTGTTTTTCACTCCATAATCACTTTTTACTACCTACAAAGCATTGAAAGTGAACATAACCACAATTGTGTAATTCCTGGAAGTGTGCAGAACACATTTAGGGAGCTCCTGAGTAGAAATAATTCTATATTACTAAGCAGTTCACATTCTTATTTATTCCTTAGGGAATTTTCAATACAAGCTTCTGTTGTCAGAGTGGCAACTCCCATCTTTTGTGTTATATCTAACAACCTGCCAGGATAACTAAACCAAGAACTCAGCATGTCTCAGTCACTACAGAATCTCCTGGACAGACATCTGAAGAATGGCATGGCAGGAACTCATGTCTCTTTAGAGAAGAGGAGAAAATCTTCAGCACCAGATGTCCAGTTAATCCAGCCTCAAAGGCAAGAGGAAAAAAAAAAAAAGAAGGAAAAAAAGAGGTGAGACTGCCCACACAGCAACGTAATTCTATTGCAAAACTGCATTGTTATTTCACCATATTTAAAGAGATCTTCTGTTAAATGAGTTATGTGCATGAATACAACATATACAACCTGCATAAATTACAAAGTCTAAATTACAGATTAATTTAAGACACTGGAATCTCTCTTCAGAAGTGTCAAGTAAACATAAATTTATATTGATACATGCATACACCTCAAATGTTTTCATCTGGTCAGAGCTGTAGTTTGTAATTAAGCACAAGAAAAATTCCTACACTGCTGATTCTGCCATATGAGTAGGTCAAACATTCTAGAATAATAGTATTTGACAAATCTCAGTGAATAAGAACCAGGTTGAACGGTCAGTTGTTTTTTTGTTGGTGGTGGTTTGTTTTTGTTTTTATGGATAATCAGGACACAGGCAAGGAAACGTTTAGAAAGCATCTGCCAGCGCACGTCTTTGTCCAACACACCAGTTTGAAAGTATCAAGCAAGAGGATATCTATTTTCACTTCCTCCAACTCATCTGAAACACATATTTTGACTCAGTTCTTTCATGCTTGTCATTATCCAAGAATAAGTCAACTGGATTTTCAAGAGTTTTTGAAAAAATATTGCTGAAATTTATGGTGCATAATTACCCTTTTAAGAATTTGCTCCAGCTGCCTTTTCCCAGACTTCTGCTTGGCACTTGAGAAGGGCTACTCTAGGTACCTCCCACTGAGACTGTTGGCTTCTGCCAATTCTGTATGTGGAACACAATACTCACAAAATATTTTATGACAGTATCATTTTTTTGACTGTATACTCTTCTAGCACTCAGCTAAACTGGAAATAAATATTTGTCAGTTCACTGTATAAAACATGTACTTTTCGCCATCAGAAAGTCTGAAAAAACCTGCAGCTGAACTGTTAGGAACATGCCTTCATGCAACACAAAAGTGTACTTGACTTATGTGGTGTTAAGTATGTACATTATGACATGGTCAGATTTTAAAGCCAGGAAACCTCAGGCTCACTATACAGTCTGAACTTGATACTGTAACATTGAACAGAATGCCAAGAAATCTTTTTCTGGGTGTTTGGATATTTTCCTTAAAGACACTATAAATTTAAGTAGTAGGAGACTGGCCAAAGCTCTCATCCTTACTAATGAAAAAAAATACACAAAGTTACCCTATTCCTCTGCATATGACTGCCTGAAAGAACCTGAAGAAGACTGAAAGCACGCGCTCACTGAAAGTAGAACAAAGCAGACTAAAAGTTACAGAAAAACAGATACTGGGAGATATGGAAGGTCCCTATCAGATAGTTTGCTGCTGTTTTACTTTCACATTCAGGAGGGAAGCATAACTAAGTTGATTTTTAAGCTGCTTTTGAATCTTATTTCTGGGACCCAAACATCCCAGTACAGACTACAGAATTTAAATTGTTTATACAGAGCTATTATGGTTCATAGATTCTTTCTAAAGACAAATATATTTTGCTGTTCCATTCAAACAAATGACAGTTCCTGGACCAAGACTGCTTGGGAGTCTTTAGGTAGCACTCTCTATCAAGGCAGCACACAGCACCACAGACTGCTCTAGGAATACTAGTGCTACTTAGAATCAAAGTAGAGAATAGGTATCTTCTTCTGTAAAGCATATGAGGAAGTGCTAGTGCTCTCAGAGATGTAATGAATGTTTTCTTCATGAGGGGAAAAAAATATTGCAGAAAGTAAGGTACAAATCTTATTTCTGAACTAGCAAAATATGACGATACTTAGGAAAAAGTTTCAAAAGCTAACAAGCAAATTATTTCAATATTTACAACAAAGAATTCTTGTTTCTAGTTTTCCAGGATAGATATATAGTTCTGCCCACTTAAGCTTTGTCCATTTAATAGAAGAGTAAGAAGACAGTCAAAATCAAATAGATTTTCATCTATGTGAATTGCTCAATAGTGTTATAGTAACAGCAAAAAAGTTTGAGTGCTCTGATGGCAAGATGCCATAGTTCTGAACCAATGTGTCCTAAAGGCTCCATTAAGTGGTAACTGATTATTTCAATGGTTGCAACTTCTTTGAAAGTCTTTCATCCATTATTTCACTGACATCGAAGTCAGAAAAGTATGTTGGAAATAGCTGCAGAGTCGAATCATCATACAATATATTTCCTTGATCTTCTAATCTTCCCAATGATAACAGGACAGAAAGGAAAATACTGCAATGCAGAACAAATCTTAGCTCTCATCACAACACAAATTGAAAACAGAGAAAAAGCAATTCTCATTTTAAGCACCCAGTAACTGCATCTAAAGTAAGAAAGAAACCAAATTTCCATTGTGGCAAGGCACATCCACTTAAGATCTGTAAGGTCAGCATCTAAGGTGCAAGTGTTCATTATGTGCCACAGAAGGCCATCGTCATAACACACAAGTGCTATTCTCCTTCCTTCAAGTTTGAAGAGGTCTTTTAAAAAGACAAATGATACATAGCTAACTTTAATAATGAACTCAGAATATTTTGTTAAATTAAACACATTTTCCAAAATAAGAAAGAATCAGAAAGTTTTATGTAGAATATTACAATGAAATTAAGATTAAGGGTTAGGAAAAAATATGAAAGATACTAAAGGGCTTTTTTTATTTGTTATTTTTTGTTCATTTTTAAATTCAGCTTTAATTTGAAGTAGAACTGTTGCACTTGAATGTTCTCTCTCACCTTCCAGCTGCCACAGTAAATTTTTGCTGTGCACCCCTTTAAAATCCTGCAAGTTTTAACAGCATCCTTACATATGGGTTGTTTGGAAACTAATTAGATTCATAGAAGGCCTTAATTCAGTAAAGTATTTAAGGACTCACATGATCATACTGTTAGATCTGACTTTCCCCATGAGATACATCTTCCAGCTAAAGAAATGTTTACGATATTTGATAATCATTATTCAAACATAACATACTTTAGTTTAAGTAAGGCTATCCGTATCTGATCAATGACTGTGAAAGTCTTCACAGTTATCACCTTCACGAGCACAAATCTGTGTATACTAATGGTAGGGGACTCATACCATATCACTTGAAGATATGCAATTAAGTGTATACATTACTTTGCAAAAAAGTATGTGAACCACACAAGTAAGACAGAGTTTGTATTGCACAACTGCTATGTATGCAACTTGTATCTTTCAGAGGGAAAAGAAAAAACATTTAAGTAAAATTCTTTTCACAAAGTACACACAAAAATATATATGCTCCCTTAGGCACAAAATACAGCATCCTACAAATCTACTCAAACATATTCCTTGGAAAACATCTGTTTCAAGAGACTGGAATACAGAGCTGCTTCTTTTATTTTACAGTTATGCTTTTGCAGTCTTTGATGATGTCATCAAACTAATAAAACAAAACTACTCTGTAGGGTATCTATCATGATTCTTATCTGGGGTAGGACTTAGTCCAATGATTCAAGAAGAAAGGAAGGTTGGAAGATACCTTTACATGAAAACATTTTTAGTTCTGAAGAACTAACAATTTACAGTTTATTCTTATTTTTACCATAATCTAATGCCAATTATTTTTGTATTCATACTTGGGGTCTCAGTGAAGAGATCTAGCTGAAATCCAGTACATCCCAAAATACTTTGTCTGCTGCCGCCCACTGGAGTTAGTGCTCTGAAAAGGATGAGAACATTGGGAGAAAGATGCGGCATATCTCCCTTAGCCCTACTAACCATGTAGTGACTCCACAAACAGCAGGCATGAAAATTCATATTATGCTACAGAAAAAAACAAAACAAAAAAAAAACCCTGCAAATCTGAATGTGACTTTCATTTCCCTGCTAAGGTCAGACAATAATCAAGCTAGCATGTGTTAATCAGTATGTTTTCAAAATATTAGTAAATACTGTTCAATCATTCTCCAAAGATATATATATAAAAAAAAAAGTCATGCACTTTTGCCAACATGTAAAAATAACCACCTGAAGATACGGGGTGGGGAGTCCAACAATAGCTATGAGAATATTTTTATTCTGACAACTTTGTAACTCAGAAAGGATGTTTTTAATTTGAATTTTTATTATTTTTTTTTTTTTGAATAGCACAAGAAGAAACATAAAAGACAATATAGTGACCAAAAACCCTTTTAAAAACATTTATTTGGACCTGGCATGTACCCATAAATAAGTAATAAGTAAACATTAGTGGATACATACTTTTATACTAGCTTCGTTTGTTCAAGGATAAAAAACAAAGCAACTAGAATTTCATTTTCTATAAAAAAAGAAAAAAATCTGTAGTCTATGAACGTGAAAGGAGACAAAATGAATTCCATAAAATAGTACTACAGTCTCAGCCAACATAAACTGATAAGTAGCAGGAGTAATGCCACCGAAGGAATTAAACATTCAATTCAGTATCTTAGAAAAAATAAATTAAAAAAAATTAAAAAGCCTTGGAGTACCTGCTCTTAAGCAAGGAATTGTGCTTCTTTAGAAACATATTCACATTACAATCTATATAAACTAGGTGTACTTAATTTATCTCTGTGTTCTCATACTATCACTGACTAGAATTAAATTTTGGAATATTAGTTATGCTTCCTGAATTCAAAGCCTAGGTATTTTGGCAATAGATGTATTTGGCATATTTGCATATGCTGAACACTCTCTCAATCACTTTTACCATCAAATACTGTTCAGTAACAGAATCCAAAGAGTTATTTTATGGTAGAATCCACAGGAAGTATGCCAACACTTTTTTTTTTTTTTTTTTCAGTGAAGCAAATCTACTGATATTAAATGCACACTACTAGATTAGACCAAAACTACCACACACATTCAGGGCCAATTATAATTTTATCTCTGCTGGACTCTTCATCGAAAGCTATTTGTTTGATTTAACTGAATGCCTTTCAAATTCCTTCTTGCATTTCTTTTAACATGTGATGTTTGCCTGCATACTTGTTTAGTAAGTGTAAATGACCATGTAGTAGGCTTTTGTACAGCCTAAAGTCTGATTTTATTTTCCAAAATAATTTGCAACTTTTGTCTTCATTGAAAGTTAAGAAATGAACATTCCACTACATAATTTCAACTACCATTAATTTTGCTCTCTTATGCATGTAATTATTTTAATTTTTATTATCTTCAAAAAACCAGAAGATACAACTTCCTGCATTCCCATTATGAAATGCTCATTTTCCTCTGGAGTACTACTTAACAAGTGTAAATGAGATGAACATACCAACAATTGAGGAAAGTTGGTGCTGGGTTCAGAATATTTGAAACTTTATAGAAGGCATAAAAATGTCATACAAAATAAGAAGTATGCAAATCTGATGAATTCTCTTACAGTAAGAAGGCTAACGTATATATGTACACAAAAGGATCTTGCCTGTAGCTATGAACTTCCATTGTTAAACCTAAAACTTACTAAAGAAAGCAAAGAGCAGTTTCTCGCTCATAAAGAGGCTCGGCAACTTCCACGTTTAGCAATGGACTCAAGTCATTTTAAACAATACATTCTTATAATACTGTTGTTATTTTGCTGCATTGTATTTACTGTGCAGATTTTCTCTGCATGGGATCATATTTGGAAACAAAGTGATAACTTCTCAAAACTACATTATGCATAAAATATCAAATCCTTTCATTCTCAGGGGAGAATGACAGCAATCAGTATATGGAGTGAGAGAAGGAGAAGCATTGGGAATGCACGAGAAAACATTTCATGAACACTTAAATTCTACTAGGGAAGATGACATCTACTGAAAAAAAGGAAATTATAGTAAAAATTCAAATGCAGTTTCAAACCCATTAAGAGATGTTTTACTTTTGCTTTCCATAAATGTATAAATTCAACACATCTCACAATAAAGATAAAGCCATATTTACTTACGTGTCATATTTGCATTTTTAACTTGGTCATTGATGTCTGGATCAAAGCTCAGTGAAACCTGAGGTTGTTGTAAGTGGACAATATGAACTGGTGTAAGAACAGGATAATTACAGACAGAAAGTTTTAGCTACCTGCTCTTCAGCCACTTCTAAGAATCTACGATTTTAAAGCGTATTAACAAGTAACCACATTACAAAATTCAATGGCCAGCTTGGCATTACTCTTTTGTTCAGTAGAAGAGTAGAGGAGGTAATAACACTAAACATGTAAACACTTACATATTCCAGTTAATCTTAATGCTCAAAAGTCAACAGGACCAAAGCTCACAGCTTACTAAGAGATGCAATAACACAGCTGGCAGGTGCTGGCCTGGGACCAATCATGCAGTACCTGGACAGAGCAGAGCAGGTTTATCCAAGAACACTCATCTTCTGGCAAGTTCACAGTAATGAAGCAAAGCAATGGTAAATTCAGGAAGTGAGCCTTTGAGTCATGGTTTCAACACTGACAGTGCACTTAGCTGGGCAGAAGCTGGTGAAGTAGATCACTGCAGTTGAAGCTTATTAGTGTATCATACAAACCTAACAATAGCTCTATTATTTCTTAAAGATATATGCACAGGAACACCTCACAAATCAAAACCCAAGCATAATTATAATGTGAACTGTCAATTAATACATAATCTATACGAAGACTCAAAATACTATCATGTAACTGGCAATCTGCTGCAGCTGTGGTTATTCATTTGTTCCCATCTGCAAAGGACAAGATTACAGAACATACAAAACCTTTCCAAAGCAGATAGAAGAAAAATAAATATTTCATATGTGTCACAGCACTGAAAGCCAGGTGAACATATGCACTACTAAGAAATTAAAAAATTAGTCAGAAAACAGAAGATGGAAAATCCCAATATTAAAATAATTGGCTCTCTCGCAGTCCACAAATAGCAACCAGCTTGAACAGAACCAATTTTGCTTTAGCATAAAAAACAATCTCAGCTGAATTTCTTTATTAAAAAAAAAATAAGGGAAGGAAGAGAAGGACATCAATAAAACTATAACAAGCATACTTAATAAATATAAAATATATTTTTCTTTGAATATTTCAAAGTTGGACATTCTTGTCCTGAAACATAAGTGAATCCAAGAAATAAGAAAGGCTCAAAAAATTAGTCAGTCTCATTATTTCCAGTATCTATCTCCACAATTACAAAATGTTTTTGCTTTCTTAAAACAGAGTGAAACTTGTATTACAAGGTATAGGTCAACAACTAACAAAGAAGATGAAGAATATATACATGAAAGATAAAATATTTTTTAGAGAGAGTCAGACAGCCATTGGCAAGGGGCAAAAAGGAAATGGCAAGCCTCTTAACCTTTGCTGTTTTAGCTCACGGTTAATCTGGTAGGAGATAAGAGGCCTATAATCCTTTTATGGGCTTTATCAGAAATAATAGGCTAACAGTTATAAAATGCATACGCAAACCACTGTATATTAAGCTTATTCTAGATGAAACAATGAAGTGAAAGAAGATTACAACTGAAGTATCCCATATCACATGCCTAGAGAAAACACAAGAAATGGGCAAGTAAAGAACAAACTTTCACTGTGATTCCCTCCAAGGTGTAATTGCTAATTTCAGAACTCCTTCATTAGATATTGCATTGGGAAAAATATTTTCAACTCCTACCTGTGTAACTATTTTCCATGAGGAATCTGTATAATCCTTTTTGAATCTATTTATAACTTGATTTCTGCAACAACCAATTCAAAGGCTTCCACAATTTATTCATACATTGCATGAAGATTTGTTTTTCCTTAAACCTCTGCATGGCAAATATATCGAGCTTGAGATTAGCACTTAAACAGAAAGAGTTTAAATGGCATAAGTTCTAGGGACAAAAGTACTTAATAATAATCAATTGTACCTATACCAAAAGAATAATTGAATTGCAGTAGTTTGCCTAAAGACAAGAGACAAAAACATGTGACAGTATTATAACAGTCATCAGGAAAATAGATGGCTGTTGAAGAGAGGAATTAAATGATCTGCTCCAGACTGAATAAGCAATAGGTTTAAACTGTAGAAAGGAAGCTTAGACCTGGATATTAGGGGGAAAAAAGAACACTATCCTAATAGTTGATGAAAAGAAGTGGTTGGAATAGTTGTATTGTTCCTCTAATAGAAAGCCAGATGAGAATATCTTCAAAATGACATGGATCTATTCATCAATCTTGGTAAAGAGAACTGCATTAAGTAACCTATGATATCCCTTCCAGTCAAATACCATAGAATTAGAAAGAAAAGTAGTAAAAAGCCAACTAGTGCAGTGGATTATTTCACCCTCTCACTTGTTCTTGCATTCAGTTTCTGACTTTATATTGCTGGATTCAATTTTTTTTTTATTTTATTCAACTTTCTCTCCCACTCAGAAAAAAATATACAGTATTGTGATTACCTGAAATATAACACAGTAACTAGGTAGTGGAGGTTTACAGAATTTATGATGGTGTTTACTCTCCATCCAATGACCACATTGAATTCAGTTTTGTGTTGGATGGTTTCCAGACACTGCAATAGCATTTGATAGAAAACAGCTTTCTGTACCCTCTAAATTCAAAATACAAATTAGAGAACTACTACCTAGCTTTACGACAGATAAAAGCTTTTGACTTTTGGACAACATAATACTGATTGTGATAGAAGCTACAGTTCTCCATAAGAATAAAAGTATTTAAAACTAAAGACCCAGTTTTATGTAAACCTAAATTCCTTGCTCTCTTAGATTAAGTTCAAAGAATAGAAACAAATGAAACTGCATATTTTCAGCCTGGCATATAAAAAAGTATTTTTTGTTTTTAGCCTTTATGGCACATATGAAAGAAAATAAGACAACTCTTTATAAAATGGAATTCAATTTAAATTAATTTTCAATTTAAAAAAGGAAAAATCAAGAATGTATCCCAGATAAGTTGGCTTGGTTCTTGTTACTGCCTATAAGATAACTCTAATGCTAAAATTGTTTAGGGAACCAGTTAACTAAATATGTCTTACAGCATTGGTATAAATTACAGATTTAATGAAACAATGAAACATCTAACATGTAAATATGAAATGAAATCTCCTGCCAACTCTTTTTCCATGTGAGCGTCATCTTTGCTTGGGCTGATAAACAGTCACACAAACAGTTCTATTGACTTCACCGCTGTAAAACTGCAGATACAAGTACGCAGCAAATCTCATAATTCTCATAATAAATGTTTTATATGTTTTCCAAAATGTTATAATTTCCCAAATCTTCCAGACTTGGAAAATTCATTAAACAATTATGAGAATCTTGAAAGAATTAGAATATAATCTTACAAACCTTTATAGGGTCTACATTCTGTAAACAGTTCTTCTTCTTATTCTCTATTCACCGAGGAATAGAGAAAGGTACTGGTGGAAATGGAGAAAACATTTAGTATACTTCCATTTTCAACCCCAATCTATGAAAATAAATGCTTTTTTTTTTTTTTTTTTTTACTGTTTCTAATACAAAGGCAATAGACATTTTGATACTGAATTTGTTGTATATCTGGTTATCCATTCTAATACAGAAACAATTACCCTCCTCTTTGACACCTCTAAAGATGACAACACAGAATATCCATCTAGGATTTGGTCTTCAAAAGAACAAATGAGCAACCTGAGTAAATGAGCACAAACAGATATAGGAGTTAGTAATCCACGTTTTATTACAACATGAGCTTCAAGAACATTTTCATAACTGCTTAGAAGAATAACAGCTTTGATATTGAACTTCAGTAAAGTCTTTCATGTTAACTACCTCAGCAAAAGGATAATGTGCAGTAAGACATACTTCAAGGTAGATTTAAAGGCCCTGAAAGTCACTGGACTTCGGACAAATTATTTTAGTAGACACACTGAGACAGCAGCACATGAATCCCATTCTAGTACCAGGGATTATCTGAACAGATGAACCTGGAATGAGAAGTAACTCTGTCATAAAAACTAATCTGTGTTGTCAGTGCACAAAGGCCCAACAATAACTTCCGTCAATTACTGCATCTAGTTTCATGTACAGATAGATAATGAGATCCACACTGGAGAATAGCATAGTTATCAACCACTGATTTACATAACCTAAATTACTCCTGTTTTTTCCTTTAGGATAAAAAGAATTAATTACAGTATTCAGTCATGACCATATTAAGTATCGTGAGGCATCAAGCACATGATCACAGCATTTAATTAGTTTCAAATAATTCACCTCCCAGCAGCGTAAAGCTCAGGTGGGCAAGCAAGTGGCTGAAGGAATTTGAGTCTGTCTGAACTAGCCTCATAATTGGCAGCCAGTGCCCTAAAAATACATTACATTTTGGTGATGAAGCATAGAAAGAAGCAAATGCCCATCTGAAGTGTAGAAGGCTCTACTTTGCAGTCATAGGAGCTAAACGGAACATGAAAATGAAATTCAGGCCAATTTCCAAAGCTATTTTACATAGCATATGACAAAACCTTCCACCAAGTTTAGCTGTCTGTTCTAGAACTAGTGCTGTCTCCTTCCTTGCAGAAGTATTTATGGGACAGTGCCCCATTCTCTGCTCACAAAGTTGCACTGGGGTAATAATCAAGCTTAAATGTATCCCAACAAAAAAAAAAAATCACTGCCATTCCCATCTCTCCCCATAAAAGCAACTTCCAAACTGGCAGCACAACTGTTAGTGCCATCACAATAAGGAAACAGTTAAAAACAAGTGGGTGTGAGCAGGGTAGGACTGCTGCCTTCAGCAGTTTCCTTCACAACATGGCCATACCTGGGACATCACAGCCCTGAGGGCAGCCTTTGTAGAGACAAAAGCCTTGTGCCTTTCACTCCACTATTAGCCAATATACCTTGCAGAAAAGATACATTAAATCACAAGAGAAGAAAGTATAATTTCCTACAGCAATAAAGCTGAACAAATGTGCACTTTCGTGTTCAAGAATACATACTCTGAGGCACTGAACTCCACTTTGCCGAATGGCCTTAGTACCCCTTGTCTACGAGTTATGTATTTGTTGATTATATGTTACTTCCTTTGTTAATTTCCCCATTAATTCTGCATTTTTGTTTTTATTTGTATGTTCTTTATCACTACAATTTCATAATATTTCAGTGGTCCAATTAGCTACTTCCATACCTTAATCACACAGAGACTCCTTATTCAGCCACAAATAATTTTATTACTGCTGTTTTAATGACTAACTTAGAATAACAATTTTACATAAAATAATTTCTTATAGAACTTTCTCCATTTTATTCATTTCTTCATATTTCACAGCATCTCGCATCTTATTTTTTATTTTGTTCAGTAGATCTTATGTTTATCCTAAAACATTTCCTGTTCTAAAAATGAATTACCTGGTGAGGAGGTAAACTTCCACTTTGTTTCAATATAAACAAAGATCGAGCATTAAAATATTTCCTTTGATTTTATCAAGCTGTCCTCAAATCACTAAATGAAACCCAAAAATCAAAGACAGATACAATCTTTACATTAAAGGGCATGAGCTTGTGACAATCATTAAAGTACATCTCAGAGAGTCATTATAGATACAGTGAACAGCTTTTTTTATTGTGACTATCAACATTAGAAAATGTAATACATGAAATCATTATTTCTGAACTTGATATCCAGCATAACTCTTAACTTTAATTTCTGTAATAGCATACATTGGCAGTACAATAGTTAATATTTATTTCCAGCTTGTAAAATCGTTGTAATTTCAGACAAATCATTAAATTCCATAAGATCCAAGACACTAGCCATCAAATAAAATAAAAGGAAAGTGATGAAGTCAAAAAGGATGAATCTGCTTCCACACAAACTGTTAAAATAATTTGTGTTCTAATTACCCACATTTTCTGAACTGTAGAAGTATTTATTCACCAAATCCATACCATTATCAAATTCCAACATGCATCCTAACAGTACTCATCAAAAAGTTACAAATTACTGTTTTTCCACATAAGTGTGTGCAGCTGCCTTTTGTTTCTATTTCATAATTGTATCTAAGCAGTAATTCATATATTTCACATCATATGAAGACAGTAAAACTACCATTATTTCAAAAATGGAGTTAAAAGATGCACTTGTGCAATGCTTTAGAGTACCCTTCTCTCTGTACAACATGTTCCTCAGAGCACAATAGCATTTAGGAACTGAAAGTATGCTTGTACTTGTAGGTCAATGGGAATACAATATAAAATGGAAACAATGGGAACATATTAATATTGATTTAAGAATGAAACACTGACAGTACTGAGATATTTACTGTGAAAGGCAGTGAGCTGTTAGAAAAAATGAAAATAGACCCAAGTTTGTTTCTAAACATACTTTGTTTCTAAGAGGAATAATCTTTATCCTAAATCTACACCTTTACCAACCTCGAAGGTATTTTTGAACATAAGCATATAATAAATATTATTCTAGATGAGAAATAGAACCGATAAAACTAAGGGAATATGTCTTGTCTATGCACAGAGTCCTTCAAAATACTTTCTAAGTTCAACTCTTCTAGGAACTCTCTCTAGGAATTACCAATTGTCATGGATCCTCTAAACAATACCTGCTGTTTTAAGGTATCAAACCTTGTAGTATGCATGTAGTAACCATGTAGACATGCAAAGCCTGTCTGCAGTAAACAGCAATAACAAATGATAGCAATGTAAAATAATCACAAACTTGTTACAGCATTATCTTATTTCTAACTGCAAGGAGGCAGTTCCTCCATGAGTCTTTCAGTGTTTACAAGATAACACTGCTGGTTGGGTGGAAACAAAAAGGTTATAGAAATTTCTGGCCAAAATGGCCCTTGTATTTCCACTATAGACATCCAGACACTTCCAGCTGTTGAAATTATTGCTAAATATATTTACAGTCTTTGTACAATAAAAAGCTTTATTACTTTTACTACAGGCAGAAGAAAAAAGCTTTAAATCTTTAGTTCTGAAGCAATATCTCCTGTCTTAAAAGCAATGAAGCCTTTCAAGGAAAAAAACAGCACACTAAAAAAGGTGGTTTACGATGATGTATCTTTGTTGCAATTTGGTTCATATATTTTTATTAAGTGTAACCTTTATATGTAAATGAAATTATTATCTAACACAAAGTACTGTTTTCATAAAGTAAGAGTAGGTTTTATGTCCTAAAAGATAAAGCAGCATAAACCAGTCAGGCAGCTCATCATGTATTTGATGGCTGTGAAATGAACTATTTGATTTCCTATTACAGCCTTAACACTCTGCACTTTACCATAGACTTCAAACCCATGTGATTAGGCAACTAACCTTTCATCAGGGTATCAAGTAGTATATAGCAACTTTTGCATTGCTAATGAGTAAGATACCTCACTTAAAAATCTGTGCTTGGAAATAACCCTTACACTGTGAAATTTAGAGAAAAAAAAACAGAGATCACATTCTGAAAACCCACAGAGAGGTGAACATATTTAGGACAAACGAAAGGATCAAATACGCTTGGTTTACATGTAAAAATAAATATACATATTTTATTCTCTCCCTCTACTTCAAGTGCCAGCAGACCCCATCTAGGACTAGAAAGGAAACTTCACAGCTTCTGCTTCCCACAAGACAGAACTTCGCACTTTGGATGACAGACAGATGTAAGGATGCATCAAGTTCTTCCATGAATCGAGATGTAAGATTTCTGCTGTGGTAACCTGTCTGACAACGCTAGTGTTGAGTCAGAGGTCTCTACAAAGATAAGGGAATTAAAGGGAATCAAATTTTACTGCTTGACTTTTTTTCCTTGTTCTATGAAGGACATAACTAAAATCATCAGTTCAATAACAGATAACACAAAAGTTTTTTTGAAGGTAAAAGATGACTAAACATTAGAAAAAACACATCTTAACATGAAACAGAACAGAAGCCTTCCTCAGTTAAGTGAAAGCTGGGTAGAGGCCATCAAATAATGGTATATATCCCTCCTCATTTGTACAAAACTAGTCAATACTGGATTTCCCAACAGACTTACAAAAAACAGGGAGAATTAGTCATCAAATCTAAAAGAAATATTGCATATCTTCATTTTTCAGAAATTTTTCCTCCTTGTTTCGAGTGCATACAGGAAAGCGAAGCTGAATTCAGTGAGGAATCTCCTGGGAAGCCCAAGGAGGTCTTTTTTTTTTTTAAAAAAAAAAAAAAAAAACAAAACAGGAGCAGAAGTGACTAAAATAATTGAATCTGCTCCAAACCCAGCTGTCAAATTCAAAATGACACTAAACAGCTTCTTGGATAAGTCAGTACCTTAAAAAATAAACAACAAATTGGTTAGTAGAATTCTTTTGCTTCTAAGTAAGGTTTTCTACTCCTCAATCAACAACTCTCAAGAACTTGAGATTTTGTTACCCCCACAGAAAATCTAGCTATTTGTTATATAAATCTCTGTACTCAATTTGTTATCTCTTTATTGTCTTGTTAAGGAGCTGTACAGTTCTGAGCACAATTACGTCTCATTAGATCCTCTAAAATGCTACAATAAGAAAAATCCTGATACATTTTAAAACCAATCTACTATTTTCACTCTGGGTGTTTTTTTCTTTTTTTATATTTTGTGATCTGATTTCTTTTAATTTGTCATCAAGAGAGAATCTGTCAATAGACAGAGTTATGAAAGCAAGATGGGTTTGGAGAAAGAAATATATAGATTTTTACCTTGGGTGATTAAATTCTCACTGACATTAACATATGACAACCTGTTAGAATGATTTGTAAGTCTTTACAGTTTTATAAATAGCTTTATCTCTTCATTCCACATGAGGAAAAAAGCAAAGTATTATTTATTGTACCTTTCTACCACCACAGCATGGAATATTTCAAAGACTTATTTTAAGTTTCATGGAAGTCTCTTGATATTAAAGGACTGCAGATACAAGATGATGAAACCTTCTTTATATCTTCTGGCCCCCCGCTGTACATGTTGTTACAAACTCTTTTATAAAAGAACTAGCTTTAATCCCCACAAAGAAAATGCTTTCCTTTTATTGTCATGCAGTTGTAAAGCTAAAGCAAACCATCATAATTTCATTAAATCATGCTGAATTACTTGGAGATGCTGAGAGTAATTTGTAATACATAATGTTTGCTTTACTAATGGTTTGAATATTTGTAATATTTAGTGTATACCATGCTATTTGTCTTTTAAAAAATGATGTATTTGTTTTTGTTTTCTTAGTAGAGCATAAGGCAAATTATATTAATTAGGCTATTTGTATGATTTCCTAACTTGGAGCAGTGAAACTTGCCTTTAGCTAACAAATAATTGGAATTACAATTGCTGGAAATATCACAAGTTTTTTAATTATATCAAGCCCCATCAAGATCTGGTAGGACATTAATAGTTACTTTAGTTCGCTGCCAGTGTTTTTTCTCCTCACTAAGGCATTCCAACATACTCAAAAGCAATAAAACAAATATATGACAAGAAACAGTAATCTTCCAATTTTATTCCCCAGACTTCAGGCCTACTGGTATATTCCTTTGGGAACATAACGACAGAGCTTGTCTTTCATAAAGACACTGAAAATAGATTGTAGTATCAAGTTACCATATGATTTTGGATAAGAAGGCAGTTTTGTTAGAAATAATAAGCTATAAAAAAAATACGAGAATAGCTAATACAGAACACAGGCATTTTAGCACCGTAGAAAATTCTTGCCAAGATGAATTTTTTTTTTTTTTTTGTCTTTTGTAGATCAGACAAGAGAGGGAAGCTTGTTAATTCAACATGTGCTTAATTCAACACAGAGAGAACTCAATAGAACACAATAATTTCTCTAACAAGTAGAATTGTGACCTCCTCTGATAAGATTTTATTTCAGTCATAACTATTGCATACTTTATAAGGCTGTGAATAAGCTTTTTATTTTCCAGTATGACTCCAAGAACTTTAGATAGAAGCCTTCAGAGACAGAAAATTAACCTGGTTCCAAATGATCACCATAATAATAATAATAATTAAAAAAAAAAGCTATAAAAAGACCATCCTTTCAAGCAAAATGCTCCTTGATCTGAGAAGGTCTTCCTGTGTCTGTCTACCTCAAACATTTAGTTATTTATTCAGCAGACAGAAAATGCATACAGAATTCAAGTCAAAATTACTCTTACCCCATCAGACAGAAAGCAAAACGTAAGTGTGCACAACAGGAACTCAACAGTATTGTTCATTCACTTACCAGAAAGTGTCAGACTAAACACTTGATGTCAAATGAAATAGCCATATGGATAAGTTTTTAGGATTTTGTCTGTTTCTCTTTACTACTTTTTGTTTTGTTAGTCCCAGAGCCTGCACTTAGATAAATATGTAAGCTTTAGATTGCATGAAAATGAGTTCTGCTGATTTTTACCATTATATTCCTAGCCAACACTAACAGGTGGGAGAAAACACAAAAAAGTATACATATCTCTTTAAGAGTTAAACACTAATTATCAAATAATAGCAAAGTTATTTCTTGTTTTAGAGCATGATAACACAATACAATCTGAAGAGAAACCAGAGTATATGGAACAAGCTGCCTAGGGAGGTTGTGGATTCTCCTTCTCTGGAGATACTGAAGACCCACCTGGATGCCTACCTGTGCTGCCTGCTGTAGTGAGCCTTCTTTGCAGAGGGGTAGGACTCAATGATCTCTAGATATCCCTTCCAACCCCTACAATTCTGTGATCCTGATTCCTTTAAAGAGTTGCAAATCAAAATGCCCCTTCCTATAGCATTGTCTGCTAATCACCTGCCAATACATCTGCATCTTCAAGAAATCCACAGTTCACCAACTAGAGTGTTCATAATCTTAGATTTCATATTCTCATGATCCATATATCCCTTGAGAACCTTATTTTCTCTGTTAAAGTAACATACAGATCTCAAAATATCCCGTGATTTTCACTGAGTGTAAGTGAAGAGCAAGTATAGATAGAAGAAATTATGTTTTTTTGGTTTGTTTGTTTTAAGTAGGAGGGATTGTGTCATTTTTTGGTCAAAACATTCTTTCTGGCAATGTAAGGAAACAATAGCCACTGCTGAATCCAATGTCTGGGCAGAATATCTTAAAACCTCCTGGATTATGATGAATAAACTTACACAGTCAGTACTGAATATTCAAAACTTCCTTGTTTATCAGATATCAGGAAACTGTTTAAAGCTTGAAGTTGGGCTAGACTGATTACTTCATGAAACACATGGATTACGAGAAAAATTGAGCAAAACTCCAGTAAACATTTTAGACTTGTTTGTTGAACCGAAAATTCAGTTAACCTCCCTGGAATTACTGCACAAAGTTTGGAGATTAAATTCAATTATAGGCTGAAATGGACATTTTTATTTCTACTCCAAGTGCAAATTGCAACACATCGCTGAAGATAAAACTGTTTCCAAAGCCTCCACTACAATTTTTAAGGAGAAAAAACTGCTGAAGCTTTCAATATTTGTTGAATAATGTAAGTGGCTCAGAAGGAGTTAACAAAACAGAGACCTATCCATGAGGCAAGTCTCCCACTGAAATGGAATACAAACCCAGGCATGCGAGTGCACAGGAGCAAAATTTAGTTTACTCCTCCCAGTCCCTATAAAACCTGTACCTGCCCACTTAGATACAGTAAGTTGCTTCCAAAGAACAGTGCTTCATTTTGAACAATATAATACAGAACTCTACATTCCAAATAAGCATCCTTTATCAGCAAAAACATTGTGTTTTTTTTTTGTTTGTTTGTTTGTTTTTCTTTTTTTTGTTTTTTTTTTGTAACCCACCTCATTTGATTTGCCTATTCTGTATCCCTACCACTAACTCTAGGTTAAAGCAGAAGCTCTGCAAAACAGTACAGAAGCTATAAGGGAGTTTTGGAAGCCAAATGACAAGATAATATTAAACTAGAAAAAATACTGCTGAGAATGACTGTAAATGGACAGTTTAAGAACTGTACAATGTGACAGAACTTTGAGATAGGAGGCTTACAGACAGTGGTGTTCAAATGAGATATAGTTAAGAATCTATCTGTATGTATGCCAGTGGCTGTGGCTCCACGCAGTGGGATGAAGCGCAGATACGTTGCCCTAAACAGACTGCAGCTCAGCCACTGCTACAGATAGACCATCACATCAAAGATTATTTAGGGCACATTGGCAACATATGCAGAAGTTTTCTGTCTTACACATGGGAAAGTTTACGTATGAAAGGGCTGCAGCTTAAAATTTTAAAGTGCTCATGAATTGTCAGTACTTTGTCACCCAGTGTTGTCACACAAGCATGCTCTGATGACCAAGTGCCATCGACAGTACTGCCTGTGCCTTTCCCTTGCAAGCATCAGAAAAGCTTTGAGACTAACACACGAAATTAGAGCAAAGTAGCTCAATAAAGCAAAGATATACCAACTGAAATAACTGCAAGAAATCTGTGAGGATGCTGACCTGCCCTTCGCTCTGCACCAGGGGTTTCAGTCTTCCCATCACACATCAGCATTCAGATACAGCCACATCAGAAAACCTGTTGGACAGCCTCCCTCAACTGCTCTGGGAAATCTCCTCCTCATTTTCTCAAGTCATCAGCAGGCTCCCATTCCTTAGAGCTTTGGCCCGCTACCAACCCCCACCCTCAGATGCTATCCTCCAGAGACCTGAACAGCTGCAGGGTCTCTGCCAATCACCACCTCCAGCCTGCACCAGTCAGGGGAGCCACCAGTACCCAGCAGGAGGAAGCTGGCCTTAGTGGTTGCAACAAGATTCTTCACAGAGTAGGAGAGCTTCTAGCAGCTCTTGGTGTGAGGTTTGGTGTTTAACCACTGAGCAGAACTCAGGAATATGAGCTGCATGGAAGTGAGGCCAGTGGGGCCTCAATCACCCCCTTTTTCCCTGAAAGCAATGTATATCAAAGAAAAGTCTTTGCTTTCCTGTGGCAATCTGAGATCTGTGCCCTTGTTTGAGCTTGAAAGGGTAAAAATAGGAATGAACACTTGACCATCTGACTCCAGAAGGTGAACTGGGAAAAAAGATACTTTTAACTCCAGGCAATTTGCTGTAAATACAAGCTGTTTCTTATCACGTTGAGTTAATCAGCAATTTCTTTGTTTTTAAGGATTACAGACACTGATTAAAACAAATCTCTACTCTGGCAATCTTGCCATACAGCCACCAAAGCATTACCACAATAGAGTTTCTATGAAACAGCACCTTCCCACAAGTGCAATCTCATTTGAAAAAAACCAAGGGAAGAATCCCAAATAGGTGCCCACCTTTCCCCAGCATGTGTTGAAGCATTTAAATTCAGTTTTATTTTTTAAAAAGACTGAACAAAGTAAAATGTAGTCTGCTTTTCTTGTTCCCAGCTCACAAGATTGTTCAATACTTATGTTTTAATAAGAAATTTTTAAAAGAAATTTAAAAGTTATGTTATTTGATATGCTTTCCTCTGGGAAATATAAGCTAGCAATGATACACTTGTTCAAACATCTATGTGTTTCATCCTCATTAAGTGAACTGTGCTGTATTCTGTGCATGTATCCTGCTGAAGTTAGACTTTTGGTAAGGTATGACTTTTGTTTTTCTCATACTGGGAAGAAAAAAAAAAAAAAAAATCAATGCATTTTCTGCTTTCATGCATACATGCATAAAGAAGTTAAGCATTAGGTATTCTGATGTAATCACTTCACTATGAGTTGAAACAAATTCAGGATACTACTAAACTTATAAATAGAATTTAGTAAATAATATATAATAATATATAAATTGAGTATTCTAAATATATTACTCAATAAGCATATACCTGTTGTAGCATCTTAGTCCCCCAAATAAATGCTGACTGCTTCATATTTCAGTTTGAAATTTTTATCTTTAACAAGGAGACTCCTAGTATATTTTGAGAAACATAGCAGTAAATCTTTGGACTCATTTCAGTTAAAACATGACAAACTAGAAGAAGAACCAGGCCCTACCTAAGGAGATCATCAGGGACTGTATTTGAATGATACCGTCAAGAACAAGTAAATAAGGGCATCTATCAAGGAACAGTTTTGACAGCATATTGGATAGGCAGTGGACAAACCCCCAGTATACCTGAAACCTTTCCATTTATACTAAAGAATCCACTTGCAAAATGAAGTCACCAAGTTTCCCTGTTCCCCAGATCACATCCAAAACACATCCTTTTACTACTACAGCAGGAGGTTATTAGCAAGGAAAGGAGACAGAAGAATAAGGAATGCACATGTCACAAAAAGCTAAACTCTTACAAGAAATTTTGAGTAAAATTTATATCATAAATATTAAATAAAACATAGAGGAAAGGAATGTGTTAAACAGGGAGAAATTTTCTTTTAACTGGCATGTTTCTCTGGCTTGAAAATAAACAAATCTGATGTGGCTAGAACTAGTCCTGATATTTTTGCCCCTTCCGCCGATCTGATGCTGCATTGCCAATGTAATTAAAGAGATGCTGAAAGACCAAGTTGCCTCCATATTGAGAATAAGGAATAGCTGCTTATACAGTCTAACGGCTGGAGACATGTAAAATAAACATAAGCAAACCCACTGAAATCACTGATCCTTTTAAAGAAAAAGACTAATCTGTCAATCAAAAAAAAATCTACACACCATATAACCCTAAACTAAAAGTAAGGAAGAATAATCAGGACTGTATTGTATTTTGAAAAGGTAATAGATTAGAAAAATACATTGTTTTAAATCAGTCATCAACTAAAGGAGCAGCAGTTCTTTAATAATACCAGAATTGACTTTGTAAGTGAATAGACAAGCAAAAAGCTGGCTGGGTAGAGTAGCAATCTTCAAAGTTTGATTGCTTTTTTTGATAGCTTTAGAAAATTAGTGGATGAGAGCATGTGTAATATATCTGGTCTGAGTAAAACACTTGATGTAGTGTCTTACAAAATCTTTACTTGCAAAATTAATTCAAATTGGCTCGGACATAGAAAGCTGTCTCTTGGATTTAAAAATGGCTGAGTGCAAATAAAGGGTAATGAAAAATGGCAATGCATCAAGTTGGTGGGAGGTGTCTTGTGGAGCTCTGCAGGGATCACTGTTTGGTCCTGTTTATTTAACATCTTCATTAACAATCTGGAAGAGGGAGTGAAACAGCATGTTAATTAAACTGACACATAATAATAAATCAGGAAATGCTTCTAATGCCAGCAGTAATGCTTGACAAAACACAGCATACTACGGAGGTTTCAAGGAAGGTTAACAATGTCAATAACAAAGATTTAGCTGAGATGTTACAATTGCCTTCTACCTTTTAAATGAATGATATGGTCCAAAATATACACAAAGGAGGAGTCAGAAGCCTACTAACAATTCAGTAGTTTGGAACACGATGGCACAGCATATATAAACTAAAGTAGCAGATAAACAGAAAGAAATATGCAAACAGAAGTTCCCCTGAAGAATGTTAGATTTGGTGTTACAGACTGAGTCCATTCAGTTCAGTAACCTCATGGAAAACCATCATTTGGTGGTTAGAGAGGCCAGTAAGTCAGTTCTCTGTTGTTTCTACATATGATTGACTCCTAAACATGATGTAAAGGAGTTAATAAATAAAAAGTCAGCAGTAGGACCACATATTTTAGTATCACTCACAACTGAATTAATTGGGTGTAACAAAATACACCCTTAAACATAGTTCAGTAATCTCATGTGAAGTCAAAATTGAACATTTTAGTTATGTTTCTACAATGGCAATACAGTAGTCAACTGCTATAATGTATTCATAATTAAAGCCAACACATCTAAAAAGCTTCAAATACACGAGTAAATATTAATTCCTTCAGTGAACAGTGATTAAAACCAATCAACTACTACAGTAAGAGAGATCTCAACAATAAGCCACAATGACACATGCTTTTAATCTACAAACCTAACTAAAAGAAACAGACCTTAAATACTAGAGTTATTTTCTCACTGACTTGAATGATTTACAGCAGCTTTTCCTGGACCTAGAACATCAGTACTGCACTGAATAAGAAATGTAAAACCATTTTAAGAGGGCAGTTGATGTTACCTCCTAAAAGGCAAGAAGGAAGAGAATATTTTTACGTGAACCTGTCAAGTCCCCAGAAAACACAGGAGTAGCTCACGGCTCTCTTACAGTCATTAAAGCCTTTCTATGATAGCAGGAAATGAAAAATAAAACAAATCAAGAAAATAAAGCTCTGCAATCACCATGCAAAATGTTGTCCCTTGTTAGCCTGTTCTTCCAGCTTTTGGAGCGCAAAACCCTACAATCTGACAAGCAACTCCATTTGTCCTACAGAGCTTCTCTCCAGAACAGAGCTCTAGAACATTCCTTGTCTTCACTGATTATTTTTTTTTTTTAATGACTGTAAAGCTGTGAGGAAAACTAGGTAATAAAATGCACTGTTTTAGTGCTACATTCATTAGGTATGTAACTTTTATTGACAAACTAGGCACTGACCTGTCATTCACAAACACAAAACCTAATCATCTGAAGCCAGCAGTTACACCGATGTAGATGGCAGAGAAACCAAAATTCATTTGCCAATATATAATAAAATTAGATGTACATATAAAAGAGTTCAATGAACTTCAGCAAAAGCAGATAGAAATTCTCTTGGCAGCTGGTATGTTATACCACCCTGTAAGTCTCTTATAAAGGGGTAGCGAAAAAAAAAACACACAAACATGAAGAGCTGTTTAGGTGTCTGCTATTGTATTACGCTTTTCTCAACTAATTTATTCTCCATGGTCTTGACTTGAATGATACTATCCATTAACAGAGCAGGTTTGCTTATTTCTAATACCCTCTTAAGAGTTCCTTTTTCTTTATTTCTTTTCATTTTTATTTTTATTTTTCCTCCAGTCCAGTAGTTTGTGAAGCAGTCACATTGGTCATGAACTGTTTGCATTTTATTATACCAATGCAGATTTTTAAAAAGAAAGAATCAGCCCACAGGAATGCTAATCCTTCCATTATAGAAATAATTAAGCTCTTTTGTTTGCAAGATGGTAATCTTTTGGGAACATATGAAAAACTAGAAAAGAACAATTTTCTCTTAAAAAAATAAGAGGAAAATGATGTAAACAGATCTGATACTGTCTGTAAAACTGTGGCATATGGAAAGACATATGAACACTTTAAGCTTTAACAGGATTTCTTCAATTCTGGCTCAGGTAAAAAGGATTTATTTACAAAACTGTTGTAGTATGCTTTCATTAGATCTTTTTAATTTTTTTTTTTTTCAGCACTAATGCTTTTCCTTTCTCTTATGGTAAATGTCAACCTAAATTTTGCTGTTTTAGCCTTAGAAAAAGCTATTCTATAAATACGTACTTAGTTACAAAATACAACTTCCTCCTCCTGAAGTTTTAGTTTTTCCTTGTATTGAATAATTTGGTACGGACCAGCTTCTGTTCCTAATCTTCCTACATGTAGTATTTTGTTCTATGTACTGTAGTAATTTATAAAAAAAAAAAGTGGGATCCAGTTTTGTTTTTTTTTTTTTTTTTAAACATAATGGCATAAAAGTGCTCTGAAGTCAGCAGATGTTGGCTTATAAGAGTGAAAGGAATATGAGACTATTGCTTCACTTTCCCAATGATGACACAAAAACAAAGGGAACAGCTGAGGTTATTAATTTGTGAGAGAGGAGTGTTTGGACAACAAGAAGCAGAAATCTATGCTTTGATTTTTTTCTAGTGCTCACGAGAAAAGTTTCTTTATACGTGTTTGGCTTGGGGCAGGTGGCTGGAAGGGAGTACTAGCCTTTTGAAGCAGTTTTATCTACTTCAAGGAAAAAAAAAAAAACAAAACAAAACCAAAACGTAGTAAGTCCAGGAAAGAAGAACAGGAAAATGGAGAAGAGTTTGATGTGCAAGTGAAAATGAAGTTGTTCTGCAGTTGTCTTAGAGACTTAAATCTCCTTGTAGTGCCACCTCTCACATAGAAGTTCAGCTGGAAGAGGAAGAAAAAGCTTTGACTGGAACATTAGGAAAGGGATGCCATTCTCCACACTTCTTTGGCAGACACTACTTCTTTGAACCACCAATGTCTCTGTGTCTCTGTCACTGCAGCACTTCATGAGTCCTGCCAGAGACTGGGGGAGGGAAGAAGAGTCAAAATTGCTACTTTTAAAATCCCATGGAGAAGTTTCCTACATTATAGTGGTACCTTCCCTCCTTCACATTAATTTTGGAGAGTATTTATGAAAAAAAAAAAAAAAATACAGATTTACAAAGGATTCTAGAGCTTAGCAGTCCTTTCTCTTAAAAGAAATATGCTTTTTTTTTTCCTCAACAGATAAGGGCTCTTTAATTAACCTCTCTCCTACCAGTGTTTTAAACAGGCACATTGACTAAGCATGTATAGAAATCTTTTAAGAAGGAATATACACATATATTCCTCCACATAAATACTATTGGCCTCGCTCACATATAGGAAAGAACAAAGCCACCCCAACCTACCCTTGCCAGTATTATTGTAGTGTATCATTATGACCCCTTTAGCCAGTGGAGGTCAGCTGACCTGACTGTACCTCTCTTAGCTTCTTGCACACCCTTACTGCCTCTCCATTGGAAAGCCACTGGAAAGGTAGTGTGAAAAATTGAAGAGCCCTTAACACAGCATAAATACTAATCAGCTGTAATATCAATGTGTTATCAACATTATTTTCAACTGAAATCCAAAACACAGTACCATAACAGCTTGCATTGCAAAAGAAGGGGATAACAGTGCCTTCAAATAGCATGTAGGTACACCAGAGCAATGACTACTAACAGCAAAGGAAAACTGACTCACCCCTTTCAGAAACAGCCCAAGAAAAGTACAATCTCTATCCAGAAAACTGCTATCCCCTTGGCTGCTAACCCTTAAATCCCTTAAATGAGGGGTGAGGAAAGGCGGATCCTGGCTCCACCCCTTCAGATCACTCAGGTGCATTGGTTTCACCTGAACTCCCTGGTTTAGCCATGTCTTCTCACCTGGTGCTCAATCACTTGTTCAGACTATGCCCTGGTAATTCTACTGCACAGCTACAATGAAGAAAATGAACTTCTACCCCAACAAAAGCCAGGATGCAGAGTGATGTAGTAAAAATCAAGTAATTAAATATTACTGCAAAATAAAATGTTGGATTTTATTCTTTTTTGTACTTGTGAATTTCACCAGTGAATTCATTTAAACCACTAAACAATTAAAATGGAAATATATTTATATATCTATTCTGAAAGCAAATACAACAGCACAGGAAACTTTATTACAGTACTTCCTGTCAGCATAACTGATATTTTTTCATATCCTGGCTAAAAACTAGAGAGGAAAAAATATTAATTAAAATAACGTAGGCTTATTAAAAAAAAAAAAAAAAAAACCCACAACCTTCTATTTGATTTCTCTTTACCTTTTTTCCTGAATTAGAGCAGAGGGGAGAGTTCCAGATGTGAGGCTGCTGATCATAGCAGTTAACAAGCAATTCTGCTGTTATTCTTCTCCTAAGAGTTTGTTTGTATTCCAACCTACAAAGCATCCAACATCTCATTTAACACATACTTATTAAATATAATTATTTGCTCTCTATGTAAGTCAGTCTTGTATTCAAATGCTAATTTTGTTGTTAGAAATCAAGTAAAACTTCAGCTTCCAGCTGAGTTACGAACTGGATAAAAATAGGATATGCTTCTGTAAATACTGACCTAACAGCTGTTAATCCTTTCACAAGGAAGATTCCCCAGTACTTCTCAGTGTGTATAAACTGCTGCATTCTACTTTTGCAGTTCCATTAACAGTCTATTTACAGGCTGAAAAAATAAAGAGGAATGAGAGTTCTTCTGAAGTCATATTATGAGAATTTGTCCTGAGCTCCAAAGAACTAGTTGATTACAACAGGCTCTTTGAGAACATTTGAGAATGTTAACATCAGATACACCAAATGATTTTTTTCTATGCTACTCTTAAGTTTTCATGTGTAAGGGTTCCTCAGAAGTAGTCCTATGATGAAAAGCTATCAAAATAGAAAAAAATAAGAGCTTATTGCCTCATAAGACAAGTTCTTTCTTTATGATCACTGTCATATGATCCCTAAAATAATGGTTGATGAACATCGTTCTGATGTACAGCACACCTGAAGTTACATCTGAACAGAATGTATGATATGCAATTGAACAGTGATTTGTCTAACAACAGGACTGTTTCAGATACTTGTTTCCTTGGCAAGAGGAGTTTTCAACAGAAAATTATAAGCATCCAGATACATTTTTTTTGAGGAGGAGTGACTTGCAGCAAGCTTTTTGTGCTTTACCTGGTTTTATTAGTCTTGAAATGCAGATGAGACTTTCAAAGGAGTAGAAGTAGACATGATAGCAGCTACAGTGTTTTTCCATCGTGAGCTAAACATTATCTTGACTGCTGTAACGGAGTACTTTCACAACCCTGACATAACTCAAGAAGAAGAAATTTAAAAATTGTTCTTCCAGGAATCCTTTCTAGTGTTCAATGTTAGCCCTCTAGACATCCTGTACAGTTCTTTGAGGGATATACTGAGGAAATTACTAAATTCTAGTAGGGGCAGCATAAGTGATGAACTTTGGAAAAACAATATCTTGTCAGTCAAATTGTTTAAAGAATTTATGGTAAACTAATACAATGTATGCTGCTACATTTAGGGATATGGTATGTTGATCTGTGAAGACAGCTACCAGTGATAGCTATAATAACCTGGGGCAATTGTGCCTGTACATGGAGCTTCCAAGGTGCCATAACAAGAAAATATTATGTTTAATTTATTTAAAGTACATTCTAATAATCAGCAGTTTGGAAGAAACTGACATAAAAAGATAGTCAAGTATAAAAGCAGAATCCATTGGCTTTAGGCAAAATTCAGTTTCAAGTGATACCCAACAGGCAAGGGATGGCAATGTCAAGTGAGTTCTTAGAAAGCTTTGTTTCCCTTGAATATTTGGCCAAGTATACATCTGACAGGGAGGAAATCTTTATTGTTTGAATTTTGCAGGACAACGTATGTTCCAAAACCCTGTACTTTTGCATTCTCCTGAAAACACAACATTAATTTCTCTGTGGATTTTTATGTGGGGTGCACATTCTCACAGAAAAGCTGCATGCTTCCTTCCTGTTCCACATCTAAAGAAGGATACGTCTGACTGAGATGTTCAGCTGCTCAATTTGTATTATCTGTACATGTTCCATCAGATGTGCTATCTGGCTAGTTAAGTAATTTCTGGACACAGTCAAGTTTTTTATTTTTGTTGAAGAATGCCTAAAAAAAAAGGGGGGGGGGTAAAGCTGAAATAGAATGTCTCTCTGAATTTCTCTCTTCCTTTCAGTTTCTTTCATGTTGTCCACTTGACATACAGAAAATAGTCTAATCTTGTATTTCTGCTGTGATGGTCAGGCATATTCTCCATGCTTTTCAACATGCTTCAGAACTAATTAATAAGAGTGCCTAATATTTTTGTAATCACTAAATTTTTTTCAGATATGAAAGAGGATAGTAATTTGCAGAGATAAATATGCACAATGGCTAAATGGAAGATAATGTAGCTATATAAGAATTGAATTTAGTATCTAGAGTTTTTGGAATCACAGGCTCAAAAGCAGATACTATCCACCTGTCCTTTTATCTGTCTCAATTTAATGCTAACTGACTAAGGTTAGCATTTGTACTTTAATACGACACAAAATAATACCAAGGAGCTTTAAAAAAAAAGCAAAACTAACATGTCACATGTATGTCACAGGATCCTTTTTGTCAGTTTGGTATCAAAGGTTCTCTGTGAGCATTCTTTCAATCATCCATTTTAATTAGTGAGAGCATGCTACTGGTTCCATTCTTGAAACCAGTCCAAGGATTATCGTCATAATTTCTGGAAAAAAAAAAAGAGTATTTAGTATAAATGCTTTCAACCTAAAACCTAAGGCATTTGCTTTCAAAGTCTGTTATACCATTAGTACATGGGAACTACTGGGAAGCTTAGGAATAGATATTATCAAGGTTTGCAAATTCAGAACATGATTTTTTAGTGACTTAATATTGCTTTAAAAAGAAAAAGTAGCTTTTTTTTTTTCCCTGTTAGTAACATTCAGCTCTGGATATTCTCACTGACCTGTATGTTACTGCCAGGGTGCATGAGCTGCTTTACACTTAGCTTTTCTTTAGCCTTTTAATATGCTGTGTGAAACGGAACTGAAGCCTAATTATTCACTTGGTCCTTCTTGCATACTGGATCATCTTGTCAGCTTTGCTTGCATGATAGCTGAGCAGTCTTTTGGAATAATGAGAACATTAGAAAAATCTAAATTTTCTTTTGTGTTGTTAATACTTGTATCTAAGCATTTTCATTAAAAATTGAACGACAATAACAAATAGGGAAGGGAATGAATCCCTGTTTGATATGAGCATTTACTTGGACAAATCTGTATTTAACTTCAACTTTTCCCTCTCAATGTTCAGATAAAACCTTGAAAAAATGATTATTTGCATGAGTATCGCACTTCATGGTATAGTAGAGCAGGTCAACAACAGAGGATTTCAAACACACTCTTGATAATATAAAAAATATAAAGTGTTTGCTCTACCTGTTCCTATTTTTTTTTTCTTATGTATAAAAATGAGCAAAAATACCATTCTTAGTTTGATATTCACATGGAGTTGAATCATCTTTGCCTGACTGCATTTAATGTCAGCATTGAGCCACTGGTTCACACTGATACAATGCATCTTTATTTAGCCATAGTAACTTAGCTGTAGTTTGAGGTGACCATAAGTACATAACTGCAGGATTGCTCGTTCAACTTCACCAAATGTGTTCTTTCCCTTTTAAGGAGAAGAATTTGAATGATTTTGACTGGTGGATCTAGGATAGCTATTGCCTCAAACAAGGGCAGCATGTATGAAGTAAAGGCTCGTGGCTGTTTGAATTTGCAGTCCACATTTAACAGGCTATCTGACATAGCGGCCAGTTACTGATGAGTGTACTTTTGAATTGTTTTCTTCATTGAAGCAGCAGTTAGGAACAAAAGAGAGAAGTTCTCAGCCAGTACCCATCACTTGTCTTAATATAATAACAATACTATTCAAAGTGAAGAAATGAGGCACTCTGAATTTAAATGTGAGGCAAATGTTGACAGATTAGAGCTATGTAGTTGAAAAATAGCAATAATAATAGATTATAAAATCATTTTTTTGGTAATTTGATCAATGATAACACTTGATTTAAGAACAATTTTATCCAAAGACTGTAGTAGAAAAAACATTAGTGTTGAAATAATTGACTTCAAATGCTGTAATAAAATCAGGTGCATATGCACACAATAATAAAAATATTAGAAATGTCTGCATTGCTATGTGTTTCACATGAATGAATCTTCAAGTTTTTCTGATTTTTAAAGAAAACAAGTACAGCCATCTGTGGCTTTTAAATATATATATATGTTTAATCCATTAGATTAAAAAATGATTTTTTTTTTTTAATCTCATGATTTGCTGACTGTGGACTTCTGAGGGGAACTGGAAGCCTAATTTAAAAAAAAAAAAAAAACAACTAATATTTAATCAGAAAGAGACAAAAATTTCAAGCTGGACATAAGGTTTCAAGAAGCATATATTTTACCCTACTATGCACTCTTCCTGTAAAACAGTCATGAAATGTTAGTCCACAGAAACTAAATACATTTTCATCCTATGATGAAGTAAAATAAGACCTTTGTCAGGTATATGGGTCATCACTGTATCCATTCTGTCTGGAACATGCTGCAGGGCTGAATAAAAGATTTGGAAATGTGTCACAATTATAGGAGGAAGAGGTAAATAGAACAAAGCTCAAGGAGACCTTATATGCCTGTTAAATGACTGCTTTTCATTTACTTGCCTGTGTTACTGGTTAAGTAGCATCTGCTTAATATGAAATTGAGAATTTGGGACTTAGTAATTAAAATTCTGAATGAAATGTGCAATGCAAAATGCAGTACTTTATGCTGTGCTGCCTGCAGGCATATAGGTATGAATGTGAAGGAAGTAGGTAAGCTGATTTGGAATTTGCTATCACTAAAAAAAAAAAAAAAAGAGTTTGTTCCTGACTATCTCTTGCCCAACTGGAATTCTGCCAACCCCATAACTTAATAAGAAACAAAGTTCTAATCATGAACCAACACTGAAATGATCCATTATATTTCTGCGCTGAGAATCATTGCTCTCAACTAATCTTCCTAGGCTCTTTAAACAAACAATATAACAAACCTTTGGTTTTGAAGCAACTTTTTATTATTGTTTTGTTGTTGTTTGTTTGTTTTAAGAAGTAAATGACTTATCTCCACGACCTTGCCTTACTAAACAAACTTTGGGAAGCACAGATGCCATTAGTTTCAGTGCTTGTTTTTTGTTGTTGTTCATTTATTTATTTAATTTGTTTGCTTTTCTTCTGTTCATTTTTACGTATGACAATGGTATAGTGCTTGCTTCCAGTTCCCCTCAGAAGTCCACAGTCAGCAAATGATGAGGCATTTATGTGCAGCTCCAGATGGGATATCTTGGAAAGACGGTGGACACACATTCCCATGTTATCTGGTATCTGATTGTGCTATGCAAGCCTGTGCTGATGCTTCCTCGCACTGCAAACCAGCCACTCAAATTTCCTGTTTCCCCCAGAACTAAGTAACTTTGGCAGAGATCTCTAAATCACTGTGCTGATATAAAGAACCCTGATTTTAAGCAATGTACTTTCCAAGTTGTAGATGCCACAAGAGTCAGAGACTCACAGGGGTGTGGAATTGGATAGTGTCTTTTCCAGATTGTACAGTGACTGTCTATACACCTTTGGTTAAATAAGAATATAAAAATGAAAATTCTACAATTAAAAACAGAGAAAGAAAAAACTGAATGTGAGGTTAAGGTTGGCAGCCATAGTTCTCTCCCTAGGACAGATTAAATATGAAGAGCAGTAAACTTCTGTACAAATGTGACAAATCTTCCTAAGTAATCACAAGGCAAACTACTGGTATTTGCAAAGTGACATTGTGACAAATTAAACCCTTGATTTGACTTTTCTTGAAGTTGTTCAACTATGAAGAATAGGTCTTTTAAAAATGTAGAAACATGGCATTTTCATAATATATGTTTAAGTGTCAGTCTATTAGCAGGGTTTTGATAGAAGGCCAACAAAGTCCAGGTAGCTCTTGCTTCAAAGGCAGTTATTCATCATGTTTGCAGAGAGCTTACATATGTATATATTTACATATATACATATACATACATATATATGTGTATATATATATATAAAATCATGCAAATGCCTTGAAGTGAAGCAAGTCAGGTAAAAAAAGTCAGACGTTCAACAAAGTGACTATATCTGAAACTTCTCCAAAATCAGGAAACTCCAGTTTAATGCTGTGACTATAGCTAAATGTCACATAGGAATAACTCTTAGCATTCCAGAGGACCACAGAGATGCAGAGATTAGAAATAACACTTTTCTACTCAAAAAATCTTTGGCAGCCAGAAAGGACTACTTTTCTACTTTCCCCTGTAGACCAGAAGATTGGTTCATTTTGCATGAGCGGATAAAGTTAAGGAGCTGAGAATGTGAAAATGTAGCATTCACAAAATTTTAATTTGATAAACTCCATGGTTTATCTTTCTATAGCAGAATGATAAGGAAAATTAACATAGTGCAGCAGAGCGCAGGTCAGTGAATTCTTTCCTGCAATGGAGAAAATGAAACTGAGTTTGTTCTTAAAGTAGATGCCTTCCCCAAGGCTAGTGTTAAGAATAACAATAATAAATTTTTTGGTCCGAGGATTTCATTAGAAAAAGAAAGTTGCATTTATCTGAATAGTACACAGGGAAGGAAAAGGCACGAAGACATTTATATTCACAGTAAATGGGTAGGAAGAAATCTTGTCCAGAAAAATGAAATGCAAGAAAAATTTGGATTTAAGATTAAGAACTTCCAGAAAGAAAGTTAATATTTATATTAATATTGCAACAGTAAATTCAATTTCAGGGATTCTGAAGCAGCAATGAAAATAGCTAAGTTTAATATTAATAAAAGCAGTATGCCAGAAGGAGGAAAAATACAACTACAAATGGAAATATTTAAAACATTTTATCAGCATAGTTCAAATTGACAGACATTAGGTGATAGACAAGAGGGAAGAGGGTGCTTCCTACCCAATGAAAACATGTCTGCAGATGTGAGGGAACTCAGGTTATTGTGACTTTCCTACCAAAGAACTGTACAGATAGTCCTAGCAGGAATAATTCAATGTCCTGTTAATGAGAAGCTGTATTTGTCAATTCGAATTCAAATGTCCAAGTTTTAAAATTTTGAATGACCTATTTATTTTGTTTATGCTCAATACAGTTTTTCATGGTATTTACTATTATTTATTTGAAATATTGCTGCTGATATGATCATCAGTATGGATGCTTTAGGACACAATCTCAATGCTCTATCACTTGTTGCTTGAAATGCTGAGTATCCCCCTCAGCAAACGTAACAGCTGCTCCATTTGAATATGAATGTGGCTAACTTAGTTACCACATATAGCTAATTTATTATGATCTCTGAGCATTAAGGGGCAGGTGAAATTCCTTACATTTACAGTGCAGGTTCTGAGGTTATGATAAGAGGTAGTTCAAAATAAAGCTTTATAAACTTTGCCTAATGCACAAAACTGATCAACAGTTGAAATGTTTCATATACTAGGTAAGCTTGAGATCAGTTACCAACTTATACACAAAGCTCCTGCAATACTTGTTCTATATTGTGTCTAAATGTTGTTTTGAATATATAAGCAATGGTTTTTTTTGTTTGTTTGTCTGTTTGTTTTTCTGTTGCATTGTTCCAGTTTGCAACAATAAGCGTTCAATAGAAGTTACTACTGAACATTCCTAAGCATAGAAATGGGAGCTTATCACTTCTTACCATTTGTAAAAAGAAGGCAGCAAAGCTTTATGAGAGTGAATTTTATTTATATTTTATTTATTCCTCGTATCCTCTAGTGTATTCTTTATGTTTACTCAGTTGTAACATTACCAGAATGATAACATTTTTGTATTAAATTGAAAAAAGCTTGTGACTGACGTCTGAAAAGCTTGGAGAAGGTTCATTCTCTTGTAGAAAATTTCTTCTTTATATAATCTATTAGTTAAAAAAAACAAAAGCAAACAAAGAAATCCCACATTATGCCTCTCACAGTGATCTTGTAATTCTTTCCCACAACATTCATCACTGTTAAATCAGTACTACTATGCTTTTTTTTTTATTATTAAAAATAGTTTATAGTAACTCAGGAAATTCTTCCATAATATTAAAGCAATTTCTAAGGTGATTGTATTTTATCCTAGCATTTGGTTATATTTCAAATATATTATTTTTTCTTACACCAGAATACATTTTACAGATAATTGTTGGGCACTTTCATTCCTGAGTAGTCAGTACTGACTTTTCTATAGTATATTATTTTCACTGTTTACCTGTTATGTGTAATATATACTCTAACATAATGTCAGCCCTGTATTCTATCAAAGAACACAAACACAATCTATGAGATTCTATTCAGCTACCAGAACATCCTGTTGATGCTAGAGTGAAAAAGTGAAAGGGAAATGTCTGAGAAAACCTGAAAACTAATTTCTGAAAGCACAGTCACAGAAGCTGTAGAGCTCCATTGTTTCTCTGCGGTGAAAACTGAAGAATATTGCCAATTGCTGTTATAATTCATATCCAGCTATTTATTTCTATGAAGCACTAGAATGATTTAGTCCAGGAGTATTATATTTTTACAAGAACAAGCAATAAGCAAAATGTCAATTCTATGGTTGGCTAGTTTTAAATATCTCAGGGAACTACTAAAATATGTAGACAACTGTACAGAATATTATTAATATGTTAACAATATTATGTAATATATAATATTAAAAAAAAATTGAGAATACTAATTTATTTCCTGACTGTTCACAAATATGTTCTAATACTTTTATTATAAAACAGAGTCTGTATAATGTCTATATACAGGTGTACAATTACATCAAACATACATTAGATAGTATTTAGGAGATCTTTAAGTAATCACTAAGTCATTTCATATCTTTTTGTCTGTTGACAAGATTTTCTTGAAGAAAGGACAAGCATCTGTTCTTCAGGTCATGTCAGTAAAAAGGAATCTTGAGAGAAAATAATGCAATAAATAATTGCTAAATGGGAATTGGATGGAGAACAATATTCTGCATAAGATAAAGTAAAAAAAAAAAAAAAAAAAGGAATTATAGGTGAAAATATTAGAACATATAATAGAGCACAAGAGAGAAAGACGTGGCTGTAAGAAAGACAAGCAAAACATGGCAGCATAATCTAGAAGTCTCAGTCATAATGATTAAACCGTGAAGGTTTAGAGGGAGGTTTCGGTGGCTTAATCAGTTTGTCCATTTGTATGCAGGGGCAAACAGTTTTTTCTCTTTCAGTATGATACTGGATATTGTAACCTAAAAGAAGTAGCAAATAATCATTGCTTGTTTCTTTGGTACAAAACTGCAAACATTCTGCGCAATAATTATAGCTCCTAAGGCTCAAAAGCCCTTGAACTCTGAATCATCTCAGTTGAATAGCATTTTCACAATGAGGAATCCTGCAAAGCAACAGAGTTTAGGGACTATTTCACATACTGTAAGTCTTTCCATTTACTGTACCACTTTAGAGGTCAGTCGCAGTTAGTTTTGGTCTCCTTAATCTTGGTTTTATATTATCCTCACCTGTGGCATTTCAACACTATCACCACTGGGTTTTCCCAATAGGAACTCTCTACTCACTTCCTATTATAAGAGAAAAACCAGAGATCACATACTGCCTTATAGACCCTGTCAAGAAGAAATGAAGATTACCTAAAATAAAAATGCTGTTCTATTTCATCAGAATTCCACTTCAGCAACTGCCTGACAGTGCTTTCCACTTGGCTCGTGTTTGTAACTTTGATGACCTGGTTACATTATATCCACAAAATAATGTTGCAAAGAAGTACAAAAATCTACTTCACCTTTTGTACCATTAGAATATATATATATATATATTCTAGAATATATATATATATATTTATATATATTAAATATATTAAATATAGTAAATATATTAAATATTAAAATAATAAAAATTATTAAATAAAAATAATTAAAAATATTAAATATAATATATATATATATAAAAAAGTAATGGTACTTGTAACATTATTATGTCTGAGAATTACTGTGGATGATACAAAGATTAAAAAAAAAAAAAAAAAAAACAACCAAAAAAGCAGTGACAGGAAGATGCAGCAGCATTTCAGCTGACATTTTTGTGCATAATTTATGCTCTGCCCACTACTCTGATGATGGACCTGTCAAACTAACTTAGCCTGGATGCAGAAATGAGTGAAAAAGGTTCTGATCTGGAGCTTTCCTTCAGGTATCTTTGAAACAGGTTTTCTATACTCTTGATAGGAAGTAAATGAAAAAGTTTAAAATAAACGATAAAAATAGTAGTTGATATGAAGACAGAATTTAAATTAAAAAAAAGAAAGAAAAGATATCAGTTGAAAGAGAAACTTTCTAATATTTTACAATTTCGTTTTTTTCTTTTTTTAACTTAGTGAGAGAACTATTTTAAAATGCAAAGGCAGTAGAACTCAGAATTAATATTTAGCCATATTGCCTCTACAGAGAAGCACTAATCTGCTACAGCAGGATTGTGTAGATGCCCTTTTTCTGGTTTTGCTTGACTATTTTTTAGACTATAAGGTACTGATCTGAAGAAGGAAGTAAAAAATTCACTTGTATTTGGTAGGGAAATATATTGAAGCCTGCCATCAGTTATCTCTGCATGTTAAAATTACCAACAAATAATTTTAATAATTATATTATATACTTAAATACTATTATATAGTATTTTAATAATTATAATAATGTGGAGAAAAAGATTTTAAAAAAATAATCCTATGAGCACAATATGTTTTTCTGTCCTCAAAAGCAATAAAGTTTTCTAAACTTACAGACTGAAGTCGTGCCAAGTGAGGTCATTTACTTAGGTTAGAGGAGACAAATATTTTTCATCTTAAATAGCATAAACACATAATCCTATTTGCTAAATATCAAAGCACCCAGCAGAGAAAGTCAGGAAGGGACAAGGATGATTGTCTCCCCTAAGACTGCCTTCAGTGAAAAGCCACGCAAATTTCAGGTGAAAAGGAGCACTCCTCTGACAAGGTGAAGCTTCTAACAGCACGCACGCAAGCCAAATCAAAAGAATGGAAAAATTTCACATATATTGCTGGAAGGAATACTGTGAATAGTTGTTCTGTATATCCAGTGGTTATCAAAGGGCTATGAAGAAGAAATAATTAAACTAAAAATTTTTCCTAATTTAGATCAAAGCAAAAAAAACAGCAGTAAAATAAATAAATAAGGAAATAAATAAATTGAATCCCCTTCCCAAATACAACAGACAACATACCAGCTGCTAAAAGGACCAAATTAAAATTAAATTCATGTCTTTCACACCATCTCTGAATGCATAAAACAAAGCATCATGCAGGTTTTGGTGTAAAGTTATGTTATGCTCTTTTGCTGTAAAGGCTTCTTTGAGATCTATTACAGTTAGAAAAACAACCAACTAACCAACCAAAAAAAAACCAAACAAACAACAAAGAACAAACCAAAAAACCAACACACACAGGTTAGAACTCTGTAGTTCTATCATAAACACATATTAGAATTTGTATTTAAGAGCTAATGGAAAAAGATCTTCCTTACTAGATGAGTTCATCTAGATTCATTTTAACACAGTTTAAGTTCAATTAGAAAGTTCTCTGCAATGAATTTAAAGATTGACTTCATAGAAGTGAAATGGTTTTGGACTTGTATTAAGCACAAAATTTAGCTACTTTGTCATATATTTGAGGATTCTGAAATTTTAAACTAATCTGGAATTTCTTTAGAAGTCTCTAAGTGCATTTTGTTAACACTATTAATAGAATGCCGCTAATTACTGGGCTCTTTCATTATAATTATGGAAATGTTCTTGGTACACAGTATTAATTTCTTCCAGTACTTATAAATTTGTGCACTGATGTATAACACATTCTAATGCTATCCCAAAATGCAACCAAAAGTGGAATGAAAGCATGAATGTTTTTAAAAGGGAAAGATGTTCAGCTGCATGCTTTCTCCAGCTTAAATAAACATCCAGTTAATGCAATTACTGTTGTCTTATTTATACAGTCGTCTCCATCCATCTTCTCTAATGTTTTCAACCTCATATCTGCTTTTGGAAGAGAGGGAAAATGTGGCAAATGAACATTTACATTTAATGATAAATAGAATCCAATAATAGTGTGATACTGTCCTAGTTTCTGTAGATTTTCTAGAAATAAATTTTTATCAATTCCAAGTTTGATACTAATATGAACACCTCTTTTTAAAGTAGCAATTCCCTCTAATTTTTATCTAAAGCGTTATTATTCACTGAGGCAAAATAAGATATTTCTGATGCTTAGCATGTTTCTGAAAAGCCACCATTATACCATCCAAAGAAGTTGTTTACATCCTGATTTTCAGCTCTGAAAGAATTGTCAAGTTTGTGATTGCTTATTCTGCTTTAGGAAAAGAAGACTGTAAATGCACACTAGTCTTAGTGAATGACTGAAATAAGATTTCTAACACAATTATAGGAGTTTTTACCTATTCTAGGCACAAAAGAAAAAATGTTTTTCATTTCAGAACAGAAAAAATGTATTAGACTCTGTATTAATGATAATAAAATATTGACTCTTGATTGATTCTAATTTGTAGAGAAAATAGGAAAAAAAAATAAGAAAACAACTTTGTGTTTTTCTACACTTATATAGATAAGATATGTCACCAAGGAAAGCTTTTTTCTTTCTTCTTTTTCTCCTTTCAAATTCACAATAGATTACTGGATAGGAAAAAAAAAAAAAAAAGTGACTGGAATACTAGCCATTAACTTGGATTGTGTGGATTTTCATACTTAAACCAATTGAGTAATTTTCTACATGAACCTAGACTAGTACCTATTTGAGCAAACATGCAGGACAATTACTCCTGAGTCAAGTCCCATCAATGGGAGAAAATGACAGAATGGTTTAATAGAGCGTTTCATGAAAGAGCCTGTCTTCCCAGTAAAGTGTGTGACTACATCATTGTTCTTAAAATTATTACTACATCTAAGCAAATACAACAAAAGAAATCTGTGATCATTTCCCCACAGTAGCATTTGCACAATTCTCAGACTCAGATTTATCAGATATTTAACTGAGTAGCTTTTCTCAGTGTGTGACTGTATAAATTCATTACCATAAATTCACGAGTATCTGCCTACCAAATTAGCAGTGGAGTTGAACTAGATGATTTTCAAAGGTCTCTTCCAACTCAAGCAATTCTATGATTGTGTGTTAGTACATTATTAGAGTATGCAGATAGTAAAAAACAGTTTCACATCAAAATCTTCAGTTGCTTTCATGGTGATTAAAACTATGCATTTTAATTTGCAAAAGTTGTATATGTGGTCTATTACTTTTGTTATGTGTAATTATTCATTAGGATACAGAAATATGGTAACTTTGCATTGCTGATATGGCTTCTAGCTTGAGTGCATATTGGAATATTAATATATAATTTTTTGTTTTATTTTTAGTAAAAGCTTCAAGTATTGCACAGAATACAGCTAGAGAAAGAATACAAAAAGGACAGATTGGAGGCTGAATCAGATGGACTCTTAATTCATAGGAGGAAGCCTCTAAACTTACTGTAACAGCGTGCAGTGTAGCTGTGCACGGGGCTGTGTTGGAAGGGAGCACTAAGGCTCTGCCTTAATGGTCTTCTCCAACTTTTACGATCCTTTGTGGGCACGGGGGTGATGGGTCCATGGTTGGACTGGATGATCATAGTGGTCTTTTCCAATATTAACGTTTCTGTGATTCTGTGATTCACCTGCATACTGGTATAATTGTTAAAGCAGTTGGTTAACTGACACCTGAGAACCTCTGCTCCACCTAAAAGTTCTAAGAAGGTTGTGTGGGCCTTTCTGTTCACTAAGGGAGAACAAAAACAAAGGAATAACAATCCACAGATTTATGACTGATGCTACTTAGGCTGAACTTATACTATAGGTCAGAGATACTCCATTGCAGACCATAGAGCCTTACCCCTGTCTGCTCGTCTCCAAAAAGCTTTAGGTATGGAAGAGATGTGTGTAGAACATTCTGGCACGAGAGCAGGGGAGAATGGTGCAGTTCTCCAACACATTCCCTAATGAAGACGACCAAAGGTTTGAGCAGTTTGCATCTTCACTGCAAGTAGACACCAATAAGAAACAGCTTGGAGCCAGAATAGTGGCACAGTAGGCTGCCATAGCAATAGCTGAGAATTTTGAAAATAAATAATAATGTATGTTAAAAAAAAAAAAAAAAAAACTGGAAAACAAATTGACTAAAAAAAAACCCACAAAAATATATTTTGAATTTTTTTTGTCATCTCTGCTTAACAGTTTTATTGTTTTGAACTGTCACATTTTTTGGTCCATACATAGAGTCACAGCAGTACAGATTTCCCTCTGTCATGAAGTTAATTTGATATTTTAAATAATTATTTTGAACCCAATACCCAAATCAACTGTATGATCTATAAAAGCAAGAAAACATCCTTATCTTTAGGAGAGTTTAATTAATAGGAAATGTTTTAATTTAAATAGAATATATATAATTAATAACACCAGCTAAGGTGGACAAAGAAGAAAGAGACAGTGGTCTTTGTGCATCCTTAAAAGCATTTAACACACTATTTACCTAAAATTAGTAATCAAATTGTGTAGTGTAAGTAGTAAAAAAGCTCAAATAATATCACTAGATTAAACACCAGATTCTATTTCTGATTTTTCAAAGATTCAAGATTTGGAAGACATTATGTAGAACTACAGGATTCTTGTTGGAGCACAGATGAATAAAAGAGACTTGTTCACAGAGGAAAAAAAAAAACAGACTCAGCCTCACTGTTTCACATCTGTAGTATTATAGGAATACTTCAGCAACAATTCTCCAATTGTGGAAGTCATTTGCTGGAGTACTAAATATGCAAATACTTTCTTCAGACTGTTTTGATCCTAAACTCTGAAGCTGTATGAATTGACAGAATGTAACTCAGAAAACAGATCAAACAGAAAATTATGGTTAAGTCTGACATTTAAACTCATCACTGACAGAAACATGTTGCTTGTACACATTCTAATTCTAACCTATTATTACATCAAGGTCATATTCATAGAAACATTTTCCAACTCATGGGAAACACGGTACTATGATTCTGAGTCAGTACCACTATCTATACATATATGAATTCTTAAGTAAACCTCTAAGACTTCAGAATGACAATTCCTCCCCTGAAGCACAAATGAAGAAAATACCTTAAATACAGAAAAAAAAAACACACCCAAAACACACACACAAAAAACAACAAAAAAAAAAACAAGACAATGAAGTAGAAAAAAATTCCCTCCAAAGATCTGATCCAGAACCAAGCTAAGTTAAGAGGATTTAAACTACTAACCTTTTCTTTCTGAAAGAATAATTTTAGAAGTAGCTTTATTCAAAGAGCCAGAAGCATTGGCTTTCCAGAGACCCCAAATCAAAGTAACTGCTTGGTGAGGTAAAGCCTTGCAGCAGAAACACTGTGATGCAAATATATATACCAGTTAAATTAAAATATAACTATCAGGGAAAAAGCAAGAAACTAGAGGAGATCATTCTGTCATCTGGTGTCAGATGATAGAAAGAATAAGTTATCCTGTTTAATCATTTCTCCATATACGGAGTGTTTCTTTGATTGCTTTATTTAAATCTGTGGTGGTGAATGGAAATAAATTCAGCTAGTGACCAGTCACGAGTTGTGTTCCCCAGAGACTAGTGTGGGCTAGCAACTAAACAGTCATGAGTGGTGCTCTCCAGGGGTCAATACTAGGGCCAGTCTTGTAAATCTTTATTGATGATCTGGACAATTAGGGATTGAGTGCACCATTAGTAAGTTTGTACATGACTTCAAGCTGGGAAGATGTGCCTAAGGGTAGGAAGACCTTACAGAGAGATCTGGACAGTCTGCATTCATGGCCTATGGCCAACTGTATGAGCTTTAACAAGACCAAGTGTTGGATCCTGCACTTTGATCACAAAAACTCCATGATACTCTACAGGCTTCAGCCAGAGTGGCTGGAAAGCTCCATGAAGGAAAAGGGTCTGGGGGTGCTAGTTAACAGCCAGCTGAACATGAGCCAGCAGTATTGTCAATAAGGCCAACGGCATCCTGGCTTGTATCAGAAACAGTGCAGTAAGCACCAGGCAGGTGATCATCCCTCTGTACTTGGCACTGGTGAGACCACACCTCAACTGCTGTGCTCAGCTTTGGGCTCCTCACTACATGAAAGACATTGAGGCCCTGAAGCATGACCAGAGAAGGACAATGAAGCTGTGAGGGGTCTGGTTTTATGGGCACTGACTGAGAGAACTGGGATTGTTCAGTTTGGAGAAAATTAAGCTCAGGGGAGGCCTGGAAGGAGGTTGTGATGAGGTGGAGGTCTGCCTCTTCTCCCATGTGACATCGATAGGACAAGAGGTAATGGACTCAAATTGTGCCAAGGGACATTCAGGCTGGATATTAGGAAAAATTTCTTTTTGGAAAGAGTTATAGTAATCTGGATAATACAGTCTACTCAGGGAGGTGGTAGAGTCACCATCCACGGAGGTGTTCAGATGTGTCACTGAGACATGGTATAATAGGCATGTTGGGTGTGGGTTATGGTTGGACTTGATGATCTTAAAGATCTTTTGCAACCTTAGTGATCCTATGATTCATTTGCCAGTCCAGAGCTTCAATAATACACCAGCACATACCAGAGAGAGGTCTCCTACTTTGGACAATGCTGGACACAAAAAAGAAAATTTAAATTTCCAATTCCAAAACCACATACACTTCAATCCAGCTGTGATTTACTGTAACTAGTACTCTAATATTTATATACTTTTAATGTAATCCATAAATGCAATCCTAAATTTCATGTTTTTAGATCTGTCTGTTCTTCTTAATTCATTAATAGCTCCAGTGTTCTGCTTACTATATTTGTGTAGGATTTGGGGCAGAAAAGGGACACACTTATTTTTTGGGAAATAAAATTAAAGCATGCTGTATTACAAATAAAAGATGGAAGAACAACAACTAAACTTGCAAATTCCTTCTAGATACATCCTTTAAGGCAGACCACTTGACTTTGTCATTGAGTTAAATGAGTTCAAATCTTTATTCAAATCTTTAAAAAAGATAATTACAAAAAAAGATTTAGAATTCCAGTTTAGTAGCAAGATGTCTGCTGACTCAAAACTTAGACTTTATCCAAATGTTTTCTGATTATCTCCTTAGTTTTACATAGTTTTTCACATTTCTAACCTTTCTCCAGCAGTTTAAATATTGATTTGAAAATTTCCTCAGAGGTGCTGTGAACTTTAATTAATTATTTAAAAGAAGATTCAGGTACTCAGAAGGAAGGTGTTACAGAAGGCAAAAATCACATGAGAAATCTAACTTCTGTATGATTTTATCAAGCCACTGAAGAAACACAGTGTTTCGCTACAATTTATAGGAGGGAGAGGAGGTTCTTTTAATATATGTATACTCAGTGTGAGATTAAGAAACAACAGTTCAAATGTTGGTCCAACCAGTTTGTTATAAATCCTAATCAAGGAGACGGGGAAGGGAATAATGGCGACTATTATGAGTTAGGGTGATAGGGAATGGAAGGAGAGCGATAGAAAAGATAGGGAAGAAGCAAGATTGTCTAAAGCAGGGATAGACACAACCAGGATCCAGAAGTGGTCCCATTGCACATAGTTTCAACAGTCCAAGGCAAAAGCAGCAGGGGGAGAGCAGCAGCGTGGCCAGCCTTGGGCAGCAAGCAGGTAGCAGGAAGAAGTTGCAGAGCCAGTCCGGAAGGAAGCAGCAGCACTCAGGTAGTAGGCCCAGAAGAGTCCATCGGCATGCAGGAATTCTGTATTGAGGTCTTCTTCAACATGCTGGTAGAGCGCAGAGCAAGTCCAGGAGGCAGAGGCAGGTCATGAGGCTTCACATGTCAGAAACCTCTTCTTCATGAGGAATCTGTTGCCAGAAAACCTAACCTCATTGTTACAGGTCCCCTTTTTATCCTTCTTCTGCCAGCGTGGCATTCCCAGGCACTTGGGTAAGAGTCATTGTGCAGCACTTCCTGAGATGGCCATCTTCCTCCAGACAAGCCCACACAAAAGACTGCTTCCTGGCCATTAATCTGTGGCTTATCCCTCTCTTGTTGCCCCTGGCCCTGTCCATCTGTGTCCCTCAGACAAAGGATTTCTCAGCCCTTGCCCAGGACTTGTTCATCTGTGCCCCCAGCAGCTTTGAGACAATCATGTAAAAGAATAGTTTCTTACACACACATAGCTGATATTTTCTGAGATTAACTTCAGAGGACTCAGTTGAGTTATAGATGTGGAAATTTCAGCTTCCTTTATGTATTTGATACTAATGGATTAAACTCACTTTTTAAACCTAATAAATAAATAAGATCCTTCACTAAAAATAAAGATTCTTAGAAAAAATAGAAATAAGTTCCTGCTTTTTGTAGGATCTGTATTTTTTCCTTTGATGTATGTCCTCTGAATTGAGAACTTCAATAACGTACAAATTACTGAAATGAAACAACCTTAGAATGTGTTTTGTGTGATTTATCTTTTCTATTACTACTTTGCTTTTATAAGACCATCTATAAATTCTGTTTTTTCAAAACTTTTTCTGTTAATTGGATTTTTTTGCCCTCTTAAACCAAAATACTCAACATTATTTTTCCTTTTTGAATTTCAGTGAAAAATTTTAATCAAAGCATTTTCATTAAAAAAATCCTCATATCAACTCAACAACTTGCTAATCTGCTGTTGACCAGAAACCAGTTGTTCCCAATCTGAGTTGCTTTGGATTCAACTCCTCCTCCACCAGATTAGTGTTTTATGTTCTGGTGTATTTTGTTTTTCAGTTAAGATTGGGGTTTGGGATATAGCTATACTAAAGAACTGTAATAACTACTAAGATCAGAGTATAGCTACCAAATCCCAGAAGTGCTAGATACACAAATCTGTAATCTCACAGAAAGGAATATAATATGTAGATTTCCTTGCATGCTATCGAAAGAGGCACTGAGTCACTGGCCCCTTCCTTTTGAACAGCAATTATTTACTGTGAGTACATCTAGTGTAAACGTATCTTCTCACTAGTAATTATGTGCCATGCTTTTATTGATTCTTCTTCCTCCTCATCGTGGAGGTGGGATGTCAGACTTACAGATTTTGATAACAAGGGGCAAGTTAAATATACACGGTACTATAGTTCACAGCTTGATCCATCCATGGATGATATGTGGACTTTCTATGAAAGAGAAGAGCAAAGGCTTGACAACAGAAGATGAATGCTCATCCAAACATGAAACAGACTAAAGGTAAAGCAAGCAGCAACTAAAATAGAAGGAAAAAAGAAGACTCAATTTTGTTCTGCAGAATTTATTGATATTAGATCTATAAAACGAAAGAATTCGTATACACAATTTTTTGATGATTTGCTGCCACGTACTCTAAGTAATGTGGTGAGATGGTGCAAATTAGTTAAGTTAAAATCCCTGTCCTGAAAATGTCAGATTATATGTAATATATACTCAGCAAGTCTTGTCACTGTCTACTTTTCCTCCATCTGATGCAAAGCCTTAAAAATATGTACAAACTGAAACATGCAGGCACATTTTAAAATGTACACAGAATTTTTTTTTATTAAATAAGGGTCATAGAGTCTGGAAAGAAAATTGGCAGGTTTTCTAATTATTTTCATATTTCTACACGTAAGAAATTCATTCACAAAGAAAGTAACATGGTGTATGTCTAAGTAACCCTTACTCAGATTTCGGACTTCAGACTTACTGAAACAGATGCCTCAGAACTCTTGAAAATAGTTTTAAGGCACTTCATTTGATTCTTTGTACAAAATCATGTAAGAACCCAAGACAAGAAACAAACTCTGAGGACACAGATTAAATATAATGATATGCTTATCAGTTTGCTTTCTTATCCTTAAAGTTGAGCTGAAATTTAGATTTGCATCTGCTTCTACTTTTTTATGAACAGCAGCAGGGAAAAGAAGCAACAAATACTATGAGAAGCAAAGCTAGCAAAATTTGATCTTTTATGAGTACATATCATGTTTGATTTATTCATCTCCCTCTCATAGCTGTAACCAATACCTTTACAAGTACTCAAGCTCCAGTTTCTTATTTTTTCAATCTTTTTCCTAAGCTCTCATTCCCTTCTGTATATATTAACAGACTTCTTTTTTAGCCTGTTGAGTGGTATCTGCTATGTTTTACTTTGTAGCTTGACAAAAATTGACTGGTTAGCTAGCTGCTGCTTCTTGAAAGCATTCCTTTGTATTGACTTTTCTGTATTATTATGATTTTTAATTTCCATGATTCTCTCCATGTCAAGGATATATTACTTATAAGTTTAAGCTATTTTCTATATACAGTCTTTGGACTTTATAAACATTTGTACTTCTATATAAAGACTCCTTTCAGGCAAGCACTTCAGTTTAACATCAATTTCCTTAAAGTGTAATATGTGATGGAAGCACCCAAGCCAGTGGGACTCAACTGTGTATTAAGATGAATTCTTGTAGAGTAAGATGCGTCATCCTCTAAGTGACGGTGACATTGTCAATGGTTTCATAAATTTCATAAATTCAAAATCTTGATCAGGTAGTAGAAACCGTGAAGCCTATTGAAACAAATTGTCAGTCCTGAAACAGAAGTTTTTCTAGTATTGAACTTTGGCTAGAAAGTTGCTATTAACTTCTATGTGGTTCAGTGTTTACAGTTTCAGACTGGGCATGTTTAGCTTGGAGAAGAGGAGGCTCCAGGGAGACCTCACTGTGGCCTTCCAATATTTGAAGGGAGTGTATAAACAGGAGGGGGAATGACTGTTTTCAGGGGCGGATAGTGACAGGACTAGGGGGAATGGTTTTAAAATAAGCCTCCTAAAGAAAGGCACTATATCAGATGTTAAATCAGTAGAAATGATCCTCAGTTGAAAAGAGATCTATTCAAAGTAGTTTGAATTTCTCATCTGCAGGCCAGCAGATCTATTTTATACTAGCACTGTTTTACAAAAATTTACAGTATTTTTTGTATTTACTAGCATTCTAGCAGCATTATACTATTAGTTCCTAAACACCATCTGAACGAGCACCCACTTGTGCTACTAAACTTAAGGGATAGAAACACATGATTGTATCTTAAAGTAAAAAATAATACATGAACAGAAAGTGATTAGAATACAGAAATATTATTTTAATATTTTATTGCTAATGTGCTGAGCTAGAAAAACTCTCTTTTGATTAAAATCATTTTGGTATAATCAAGCAACACTGAAGAAGGCAAGAACTAGTTGCATTACACTAAGGAGATCTGAAAAGTCTGATAGGACAAGAAGGTAGAAATGTAATTTTTCCAACATCTGACACACTAACACCCAAACTATTGTATTCTGCATAATGGTGATAAACAATCCAGCAACTGGACACAAGGAAGTTTCACCAAATTTCTGAGGTAAATCCACTTTGTCTTCCCATTAGATATGAATTAGAACCAATAGTGCATAACCTTAACTATGAAATCAGCAACAATAAGGAAATCTCCCAGGTAGGGTTTTTCCTCCTTTTTATACTTCAAAACCAAGTTGTTTTTTTTTTTTTTTTTTTTTCTTCTATATCTGAAAATATGTTTCAAGCTATTCATTTCAAAGAAAACAAAGAAGTAAAAGTACAATGAATTTTCTGTATTTGAATTGGCCAGTCAGAGTAGGATGTAGTCATCATTCACTCAGAGGACTAGATGCAGATTTTTCACTTGGGGATCATGTAAAAAAGTAATCTCATAACATTATGTGATAAAAAGCAAACAAATTTTTTATCCATATATTACACAAAATTACACACATACCAACAGTTTAACACCTGCAATATGAACAATTTATTAAAACTTACCTTGAAAAAGTTCTTCAAAAAGAAAGTGAGAGATTTGGAGCCTCTGTGGCTAGTGAAAGTCTTCTTACCCAGATTTCTATGTAAATTAAGAACAAAAAACAAACAAAAAATCAACAAAATATATAAAACAGAACCTGGAAATATCTTTCAGTGCTTTGGTAATAACTCATCTACAGCGATTTTAATATTAACTGAATTTGCTCTGTGTTTAACAGCTTAATTCAATCTATTTCCATTTTCTCTGTGCTCTAAATGCAAATTGTTGGGTGGTGTAAAAGGGAGTTAATTAGCTATAAATAACAAACAGCACCCAAATAAAAAAACTCATTATGAACATACAGTGAACAGCTGTGCCATTTGATGAATAACTTGTTTTTAGCAATGCTTCTATCTGTTTCCTAGGCTGGAGAAGGCTTATCTCTTTACATGACTATCTTCCATGAAAACCAAATCTGTTCTGCATGTGAAGGGCCATGAATGTCCAAAGATTAGAAGGGACTGTATGGAAAAAAAGCGAAACACTAAAAACAGAAGCCATGAAGGTTAACATTTTCAGGATTATGGCATACTAGTCTAACCTCTGTATTCAGAAGTGATTGATCATGTAGAAATCTGATGCTAACCTGAAATCAATAAAATACAACAGTCACATAAATAAAAAGTGGAAGTTTAAATCAATATAAAAGAATCTATCATAGCTTTAATTTCATATGCTTACCAATATTCTTGATTCCTAAAATTTCATCGTGGAGGTCCTACTAATGAGTAACTTAGGCTACTGAAATCATATCCCAAATCCAGACTTTATATAAGAAATCATGTAAACAGATGTTAGAATAAACAGAAATCACAGATCCAATTAACTGCCAGATATTCCAAGTCATAATAACTCTACAAATTTCAAATCCATCAGAAGTATTCAAAACTTATTAAAGATTAGTTTCAATCTTATTTAATAAATTGCTTGAAGTTTGGATTTTTGTGGTGAAGGCATAAAACTATCCAGAATTGAATGGAATATTGCAGATAGTATAAATGAATAAGGACCAGATTTTCAAGTCTTTCAACTACTGGATTGGACTATGAAAGTGAGTATAAATTTCTCTTTTATATACTCAAATTCCTATGACATCAGTAAAAATTTTTCTGTCTTTGGTTCCAAATTGACTTAGTGTATCAAAAGAGTGAATTGTGCATAAGGATATGTTATTTAATTAAAAACCATAATATAAACACAAAACATGGAGATTTTTACCTACATTATTCTGTTAATATGAGTAATTAGTCTATACTCACTTGCTCTGAAAAAAACATATACACAGAATTATTGATAAGCTAGGCAATGCTTCTCTAATTTACACACACACAAAAAAAAAAGTCCAGCAAGACTGTGATATGAAACAAAAGCAAAATACAAATAATCATATTCACTTGGATGTCAGATGTCATAACTGATAAATTTTGGATTTATTCATATGGAAATTTTCTACTTTTGTACCTGACTTAGCTTTTTCAATTTATGGGAAGTATTTTCAGAAAGTAAAGCCCTTAGTGCTGGATTTTTTCTCAGCAAAACTTGCTATCAGATTGTTTAAAATTATGCTTAATTTCTGATTATAAAGGTATAATACATAACTTCTTATGTATTATCTCCATTTGATGTTTGTAGTAAACGTATATGAGAATGTGAGGATAGAATTTCAATGTAACACAGATCTCACTTGATTAGTAAAATACATGCAGTGTAAAGGATTTCTGTCATATGTATAAATTACAGACTTAATGAACACTTTTTTTTTTTTTTTTTGCTTGACAGAGAAAAGATTTCATCATTTCACTGTTATTCATGGGATTTACCCAAACTGATTTCATATTTGAGATGGAAGGAATTTACCCTTCAGAACAAACACGCTAAACATGAATATTGTCCATATGTGGAATCTTACTGCAGAGACCTCACACAAACAAACTGGAGGTCACACCAACCAACCAGGAACTGGATAAACACTCCTTTGATTTTCCCCTTCCAGCTGTTTCTTTCCTGCAATAAATTAACATTCAGGTACCAGGGGAGGGCATATGTCAAGTTTCAACATCCCTAAACTGTAATACAGTAAAGGAAGATAAATTCAGGGCAGAAGTCCAGAGGGTAGAATTTTTTTAAGATGAACTGTAGTATCCTCAATATTCTTATACTGAAGATGTATTTTTTCATTTTCTTGTTCTATATTTATTCAGTTATTACATTATATCTGTATGACATATTACGTTTTGAAGACTGATTCATGGTACTCATTTCCCTTTATCAGATACTGACACTATTCTAAAGGCCTCAATATGTACAAAATGCCTATGGAATTGAAGGAGGCATGATTACATTTGTTACTGAAATAATTTCAGATAGGATGGAAAGAATTAGTTATGATTTTAGAAATGTACTATGAAGTTATTCTTTTCTTAGGCTGGTATTTGATTTTTGAAGCCTCACTGGGCTAAAAAAAAAAAAAAAAAAAGATTACTAACAAATGACTTTCAAATGATGTACAATCTTGAAAATATTCAGGACACAGTATGATGCTCACCTGTTAATTCAAAATGCTTAATTACTCATTGTATTATTACTTAACTTTCAAAATTGTAGACTTGAAATGTAGTCTTAAAAATTGTAATTGTGCTGTAGCTCTTTAAGTAATTTATTTGTTATTACACCATTAATGAAAAGTCAAACAATTAAAACTGCTGAAAATATGATTTGGGAATGAGAAAAGAATTTCAGTCCTTGAACCAAGCTGTATTAGATGTGCAGACTTAAGGAGTCATGAGCAACAACCGCAAAGTAGGCAAATATGTTTCATTTTCACCAGCTGCACTTCATTCTGTGGTATTTTGATAGCTCAGTAGGTTAGAAACTAAGCATGGGAAAGTTTTTCCCAAGGCAAAAACAATTTGAAAGACTGGAATACAAAAGCAAAGTTTCAGTCTTATTAATCATAATTATTACAGGACAGAGGTAGACAACAATGGGAAAAATGAAATGTCTGCTCCTGAGACACAGCATAAAATAGCATAATGTTTTCTACATGACACTGATGGAAATGACGTCAACTTTCTCGAGAGTTTCTCAGTCCAACTCACCAAACCTACAAATAGCTTTGCAGCAAAAGTATTTGCTATTTCAGTAGAGGAGTATTTTTTTTTTTTTTCAAGATGATATTAAAAAAAAAAAAAAACAGAGATCTTTTAATATATGTTATTTTTAAATATTATTTGTAGAATAGATTTAGCATCATCATATTCCTCACTTTTTTGTGGATTAGAGATATTTAGTACTCATTAGGTCCTATTAAGAATATGGGTATTAGCAACATTTCCCTTTCCTTTTATAATGAAAGAAAATACTCAGCAACTTTCAGCAATCAAGGAAGAATATGTAGAAGAGTTACAGAACTGTTACAAATAAAGCTGTCTGTAGTACTGACAATTTTCAGCCCTTCTAGAGTTATTAAGATAGGGCTGGTGTCTTGTATCTCAGTGAAACATAACTTTCTTCTACTCCCAAGAATATTTCTAAAATATTTTGAATCCATTTTACACTGTATAACCTCCATACTCAATGTGGAATCTTGTATGTATAGCTAGCTTTGAAAATAATTGAAGTTTCTCTTGGGGACTCTACAGAACTTGGCCAGCTTTCCAACCTTAAGGGATTACTTACTGATATTAAAAAAATAATAAAATAGTGAAGATATTTTTAATGAAATATTGCTTTTTGTTTTTTTCCTGCTTTAATAAAAACCTTAAAGAATGTTCTTGAGTATTTTTGTGTTCCATGCAAACTATCCCTCAACTTTATAAAAGAACTTTATGGTTTAAAAGGTGATGGTATATATGTGAATGATTCACAAGACAATTCTTTCGAGAAAAATTGGATACCCACAGAACAAAACTAAGAGCACTCTCAAGTGAAATTAAAAAGAAATAAATTCAAGTCTTCTTACAACTCATTCTTTTCCTATTTTATTTCTTATGCAGTATATCAGCAGTCCATGAATACCTGAAATATACTGCTGTCGGAAATTGCTCAATATGAATCATAAAGAGAACAGTTTAGTTAATTAAAAGTTTGACTAAGTAACAAGTTACATAGAAGGCTAAATCCCAAATTCAAAATAATTTATCCACTTAGTCAGCCTCATGAAAAATTAATGGAAAAGTCATGTAGGCTTTAAATCACATTTGAAGATATGGCTTAGTTGGTTTTAAATGTGCTTTATCAAAGACATTTGATATAGTAAATTAAAAAAAAAACCTGTATCCAAAGGCTAAGATTAAGTTACCATATTCTGAGCTGTTCCATGGTTATCATCAAAAATAGAATATGACAAGAGACAGATTAATGGCAGAATCTAGTGAATATTGTGTCTACAACCTTGTTAACAACAGCAACACTCCATTTCTTGATTACCTGTGTCAAGTAAAATCTGAAAATTTTTTTCTCCATTGCAAGGAGTCAGCTTTATTAATGCAATGGGTATATAAAGCTTACTTCTAGAAAAACTGAAAGCTCAAGCAACTCTTTGCATTCGTATTTAAAGGTACTACATGATGAACTTTTGTATAGATTTATAGACACTTGGTACTTTTGTAATATTATGACAGTGATCTTTAGGAAGAAAAAAATTGTGTGAAATTAAAGGTTATTAAAATTATAGACAGCAACTTAATATGTCCAGTAAGCCAGAAAATTACAGAACATCAATGTCCAAAGTTCACATCAGAAGCAAATCTTTCTGCAAAATTGTAATGCTGCAGGTTTGATCACTAAATGAATCCGTATCTGCTCTACTGCTCCACTGTAAGAAAGAAATTCTAAAATTAGTCTAGAAATACAGATAAATGTTTGCATTTTAGATGCATATCTAAAAATTGATAACTACAGGTTGGGAAATAAATAAATAACTACCTTTCTTGTTTTTAAGAAAAGCGAAATATAATTTCTTTCTTAAGTGTTTCTAAACTGTAATCAATATCCTAGTTATATATCCTATAAAATAGGACATTGACCTACAAAAAAAATTACATCTCATCTCAAAAACTCATTCCTCTTCTGTATCAGATGATCGATATTACATACTATCTCTCCTAGAAACCTTGCCTTATCTTTTAAAGCTCTAACCTGCCTTCTATTTAGAGCATCTCTGTGCCTCCAGAGAACTCATCTCTTGGTTTAGTGTTCTATCTTATCAGTCAACTTAGTGTTTCAGTTAAAGTAGCAGCTTAATATTACCTTTATTCTAATGATATGCATTTTTATTTTCCACACAGTGCTCACTGCTGCTAGACACAATAAAGGAAGGAAGATCATGATCTAAGAAAGGGATGGAGAAGGCAAAGGTCTTATGAAACTAGCTACTGGGCAGAGTAGGTGGAAGCCAGGCTGATTGTAGCAGTATGGAGCAGGACGTAAAACCACTATAATGCCATAAATGTGTAAACGTGTCTACATCTAATGATTTTTGTATAATGTGTTTAGAATCATGATGCTACTGTGGCATTAAAAGGATGCCATCCTTTCTTTAAGTATATCTTTGGTTGATCATGGTGTTACAGTTTACACTACCTCCAATTTGGACATATTTTTTCACTTGGTATCTTCCAACTGTTAACATTAGTGCTTCCACTTTCAGCTCGTGAGAACTCTGTCTCTGTTTGACAGAAACTGCACAGGTCTCTTTGAACCTTTATTAAAGCTCTGAAGCTGTAAGAATGACACAACAGCTTCTGATCAAGAAGAAGTTGTGATCAAGAACTCCCTATGCATTTGTGGCCAAAATGTATATATATCTTCCAATTCATTTCTATGCAGTATACAGCACACTTCATATTTTTTGAAAACAAGAATTATAATTGGCTTATTTTTATTGATTTAACTGAATAATACAGTTCTTGGAGACAGTGTTTTCCTTCTGGAAGACATCCACTGCTTAGAATGAAATGCTCTGCAAGCTTTCTTCAGTTCATCACACTTTCTGCAAGTTTCACTCAAAATACTTTATAGTTGATTATTCTCCTGTTCATTTGAGATGTTCAATTTGAAATGCAGAATTATTCTTGAATGAAAAAGGCCACAGACAGGAAGGCAAATTATTTCAGACATGCTACGTAGTAGAAACAGGATCAAAGAAATACTATTTGAAAAATGTAAGTACTTGTATTTGTATATGTTTATCTGCACATGTAAAGTAGATATTAATCCAAATAAACTGCCATCTGCACAAAACTGACTGAAACAAAGTCGTTTTCTAAAACTGACTTTTAAAGACCTTTCATTGTGACCTTACTAAGTGTCTGTACTTGAAATTGGAATTACAAAGACATAAGATAAAAACAGAAGCGAGAAAAATTGGATGGAAAAGTGAAAGAGAATATGAGCTCAGAGAAAATAGCAAAACATTATGCACAGTCTATAAAACTATCCAGTGTATGTGTTTAATTCCTCCAGTACGAGAAACAACGTCTTTTTGGTAAAACTGAGAGTGATGTAGGATTTTGTTATTTAAAAAAAAAAAATAGCTAAATTAATGGTTCATTAAATGTCTAGGAACTGTCCAACTAATGAAAACAAAAACCAAAAACAGAAAAACTCATCTACTTATTATGTTGTCTCTGTTTATCTCATTTTTAGCAACCTGGATGCAACCCAATATCATAAGAGGAGGGCTATAAAATGAGAATGAACTCAGCACAAATGATTCTGCAAAAGCAGAATTTACAGTAGAATGTATGACCTCAGGGCTGCAATGTCAATGTACAGTTTAGAAAACACAGCCAGACTCACAGAGGTTTATATATACACAGAGTGATAAAATACAGAGAAACAAACATCCATAACATTTCAAGAGAAATTTCAAGAGAAACTTTAGGATGTGTTTCTAATTTTCTTAAAAATATTAAACCAATATAAAGAACACAGTTCAGCATACAGAATACTTCAAAACATAAAACACTTCTCATTTTGCAGATCAACCTTGAAAACATGAAGAGTTCAATCATACTCAGATCAGGAAAAATAACCATGGGAGATTAGCATTAGCATCACAATACAAGATAAAATAAAAAAGTTATAATATTTGAAAATGATAATTCACTCCACACTTTATGATGTCTTCTGTGTCAAGGCCATAAATGCAGTAAGATTCATATTCCCTCCTGTTATTTAAAAGCTTGTTAATCTCCTATGTGAGATAACGAACATCTACAATAGCTGTAAAATTTCTATAAAATTCATTTTATTTTCTTTGACCTGAGCTTAATTTAATGAAGGCCTGCAAGGAATCATCAAAACAAGTTTCTGTGAATGTTGTCATAAATTGAAATGAACTTTCTTTGTTTCTGGAATGTCCCAGGTATTATAAAAACATTTGGGATACAATTGCATTGCATGAGAACATGCACAACATCTCAGCCGTATCTAAGTAGTTAATCTTTATTTTCAGCAGATGACAGTTTCTGGAAAAAAAAAAAGCAGAATTTCTGCCACAGTTCTGTTTCTCAAAACAGTTTGAAAGTGGAGGAGAGGGCAGCTGAAATTCCCTATCATCAGTCAACGCTCATAGATGGTCATGCAGAGGCAAAGCATTTCACCCTCTAGGTTAGTGTGTTGTGATATTCATTGATATTAACATAACTAAAATGCATTTATGTGGCTCACTAAGCTGTCTGATTAGAGAGAACGCAAATTATTGATTGGCTGCAACCATAACAATTAAAAGAGAGTGGGTTCCAAACACAGTTCTAAGAGATTAACATCTTAAAAAGTGTTAATAACTTTTAAACATATATTCAAAGACAAAGAATTTGAACACCTAGCACGTACTAAATCTGGGTGGGACGGAGCTAGCCTTCATAGCAGTCTGTGTAGTGTTGTGGTTTAGAATTTGACTGAAAAAGTGTTTGTAACACAACAGTGTTTTAGCTTGCACAGCATTAAGATTTTAATTGAATATCCAAATACACTGCTACACAGATATAGTAAATTGATGTTACTTGTACAAATGTATTTATTAAATGCATTTAAAATATTTAGCCAGGAAATTACCATCAAGATTGAAAGAATTACACTTAGCCAAGTGTAATCATTTAATTATAAGCAGGTAAGGAAGAAGTAATGGGGATGTCATTGGAAAGAAAGCATTTATTATGGAATTTATTAGGAGAGCTTTCTGATGTGAAGAAAATGAGGCAAAAGAAGAGAGTGTTCACAACATAAACAAAGGTACAATCAGGAAATGTCTCCAAGACTATTTATAGTTAAGTACATGAAGACACAACACGAAGCCTTTTGGCTAGTTTAGTGATATTAACACATCCGTTTTAAGCAAAAATGGGATTGATGAGGAAGGTCACAAAAAATGCAGTGTTTTAGCTCAGTACCTTCAGTTAAATCTTCAACCTCAGGAAGATAATGTCCTCAATGAATCTGTTTTCATCATGGTACGTACGTGCCACCCCTGTGCCACCCCTAGTGGCTATTCCCAGCATGCCATGTCATACAGCAAGTCATCAGAAAGCCACCAGCCTTCTTAATATAGAAATAAGGTTCAGCCCGTTGTTTTCTTCATCAGTCAGCGGATTGAATGAGTATTACTGTAAAAAAAAAATAATAAAAAAATCAATAAATTTAGATATATAATAACAGCTTAAAACTATTTCTGTTTGTTTGGCTACAGTTCCTTAACACTGCAATTATCTTCAAAATATGGCAAATTCTGAGCTCTCTCTGAAGTCAGTAGGAATTATACAGTGATTTAGAAACAATGAATCAGCCTCCCTCTTCCTACAAAAACTTTGTAAACCATTCCAAATATAATTCTGCTTGAATATCCCCCAAAAATATCTCAGTTTTCACACAGGCCAATAAAGGTTTCTGATCCAAATGTGGCATGACACCAGTCTCTAAGGTTTGCACTCTATACTTCAACTAACAGAGATTTACAGTTTGCCAAATACTGCTTACACTTTACCATTGCACTTTAATATATTGATGCTAATTTAATTGCAAATACAACCACCTCATATTCAGTTACTTTTTGACTGCTTGTCATGAGCTTAGTAAAAGTAGGATTCATGAACTATTTTCTCCTTTTTTCACTAAATTTTCTTTATCTATCACTCGAGGAGTCATCTTGTTCATTAAAGCTAAACTATATATGTGCTAATTGGCACAGTTCTTCATAACCTAGATAATGACCCGCCTTATTTCACCACTACCACCCTAGGGCGTGATGAACACACAACACTTTCCTGTAACAAAACAGACAAATCCCAATTTAAACGTAGCTATTAATTATAAAGTAGCACTGGTATAGCACATGATTTTTCTGAGAGTGCTTCCAAATGATTTAAATCACTTTAAAGTATCTTATTTTCTGCAAATTCTGTTTCCACTGCTGGCATTCATTTAATTGCTACAGAATCCTGTATTCAGATTGTTTAAAAATTAGGTATTTCAGCTTTCACGATGGGCAGTGGAATGAATAGAATGCATATAGGTTTTGGCTTTCACTTTTAATGCATTTCTAAGCATAAAACTTAATTATCCTGTATGGGAATACTTGACACTTAATAAAAGTAATGCAAGTTATGCACATTGTTCTGGACATGTTTCAGTCTAGCTTTACAAAAATTCTACTTTATCTCACATTGACATCCAAAGAATTGAGAGAACAGTAAGAAACTGGGTAGGGAGCTTGTAAGGAAAAATTGAATTTCTAATTTAAAACTAGAATCAAAACCATTGTTCAGTGCTGTATTATTTTATTCTTTTGGAGAAGGGCAAATCTTTCCAGTTCTTAAGCTATATATGGTGTTCTGCTTCCACTTGCTATGAAAAATAGGTTAGTTGAGCCAATTTCTCTCCATTAAAGGTTTTGCACTTGACACTGTAATGCAACCACTGTTTAAATTACCCTTTATGAGAGCACATTTCAATTCAAGGTAACCAGGATGATTTGCATTTATCGCTTCAGTTGAACATAGTTCTTCTTCCTCCCTTTTTATATTCCATGTTTCTCATGCTATGTGATTCTAGGTCAGTCAAGAAAACAAAACATTGTTTTGGACATTTTCTGTTACTAAACTAGAATACAATGGGAAGAATTTATTATTTTTTTAAGAGTGGACTAATTGCAGCTCCCACAGGAGATGTTGGTGATTAGTACATATAAAAGCCAGGACTGTAATGTATAATACACAATGTGAGCTGATAGTCTCTCTCATGGCATACTGGATGACCTGACAGTGCCAACAGACCCAGTTGTTTGACTCTAAAAATAATCTCTTAATAAGACATGACTACAAAAGCACAATTTAGCTTCAAATGATTAGCTACCAAAACCTTATTTCTTTGAATTTGTTTTCTCTCAATTCTGACTCGAAGTAATTCCTGTTCTGTTTGCTAATAAGCAAGGAAAGCCAAATTTTAGCTAGGAGAAGCTGGAGAAAGACATTTGACCTGCTACTTCTCACTGGGATAGAAGAAATGACAGGGTATAACTCCATAGAAAGAGCTAGCTGGACACAGGTTCAAGAAGGGGAAATGGTTTTAGAAGTTTAGTTATGATGGTTAGAGACACTTTCAAAGATTTAAGGCCTAATTTTGAGCTCTGTTTGTTTCAGATCCGACTGAAAACCGTCCAAACCTTTACTTCCCATCTCCCAGGAGAGACCATTCCTGTTTTTGGTTGGATTCTTATCCATAAATTGAGCAGCATCTGAAATAAGTTAGAAATGTATGGGTTTTAGTTTTTCAACAACTTGACAACTTTCAAAGTCAGTGAAACTTTAAATACTTAACACCAATAGAAGGAGTAGCCTTTCTTTCTTAGCATGAATGTGAAGAGAAAGTTACAGGTGCCTTGGTCATTTGAAATAAGACTCTCATTCTGAGGAAGAGCAAAGCAGCAGAGTCTTGCTTCATCTTGCTCTGACTTTTCTAAAAAAGCGCTTCTGGCTGGAAACAATTCATTGTCCTTTACACAAAAGTAGCAGTGTGGGTAGCCACTCAAAATATTAGTCCAAAGGTCATCTAGATCCTCATTACTCAGAAATAATGCCAGTGTCCCCAAGGGATACCTGTGTCCTTTAAAGGTACTGTCTTTTATATCAGTATGCATGGAAAATTTTATCAAATATTAGAGATCTGTTTTCATCGAACTCTCATACAAACAACAGCCATTACTTGCAGATTTCACATATTGTATTTGCAGTACATGGATCTGACCAGACAACACAGAAGGCTAAAATCTGTGCTCCTTATGTTAAACATATTTTATATAAAGTGAAATATTACTGTTGAACTCTAACAGATAACTCCAAGTCAATTACAAGATAAATACTTCACATTAAATGTAAGTGTTAAAGACATCTGGGAAACAAATAAAAAAGTTTCCAAGAGGTAAAGTTCACTATTATTACATCTTTTTATTATTTTTTTTCTTTGATTTTCTTTGTTTCAGTTTTTCAATTTCAACTAGCATTCTCAGTGAAGTATGAACTCAGACAGTCTTGTGATTCTGTCTCTGCTCCAGCAAGAGCATTTCTCGATTTTTATTTGGGGAATGCTACACAGACAAATTATTGGATTATTTAACTATATGATGAAAGTGGTATTTTCTCCTACAATCAGAAACTATACACAGTGGCACCATGAAGCCTATTGCAATTGAAACAGTCAGGTTTACTTGTACCAGTTGAGAATCTGTATTCTCAAGATTTTTCATCTCAGATTTAACTTCAATGATAACTCAAAGTTATATATAAAATCTGTAGGAGAAACATTCCCCACTTTTTTCCTTGAGAAGACTTCTACATTACAAATAGTATTTGCTTCTGCCATTTATTTTGGTATTTTATTTTGCTGCTTCTTATTCACATTCAAGTTAAATGGAACAAAACACACTTAGCATGATTAATCGTAGAAAGTAAATTTAGCATATGCATGCATTAATGGTATGCACAATAGAAGAAGAATCAATAGAAGAAGAAAATAACATATCCAAGAAAATAGAAATAATGTTTAAACACCATTGAAATCCATAATGCCTTCCATTTATAAACCATTCATAAGAAACCTTGGATATTACAGCCCACGCATGAAATTCTATGTCAGCGATTTTACAAGATTGTCTGCACAACTTTAGGATGGTAAGGAAAAATAATAAATTAAATTTAAGCTTCAAACAGAATTTAAACTGGTATCTTAATAATTTATTGAGATATCACCTCACACTTCATAGGCAATTGCATCCTCTGAATATAAGAAAAAACTGTTTTTAATGATCTGAAAACATAGTCTTAATCGTAGAATCTGATTACGATAAGAAAATACAACTTCTAAAATTACTGACATGTCTTGGCCCCTTCTCCAAATATAGATGTAGACTAGTCATTCTTTAACTAAGAGTGGAAAAGTCTGAAGCAGTATGACGTGTAGACAGTGGCCAATTCAAGTCATAAACTTTTCCAATAGATACTCTTCATAGCCTCTCTTCAAAGTTAAACAATCAGCATAAGTCTTTTGGCAGAGATGCATATTTAGTAGATGACCTTTATTTTAAAGTCTGTATTTAGCCATGTAAATTATTTTAAGTGTCAAGAAAGAGAGAAAAAATGGCAATAAATATTTTGTTCTGTAGACATTCTCTAGGCTGTTAATTATAAAACAAATAATCACTATTTGATTTGGAAAGCTTTACTGATCCTTTTTTGTAAACAACTTAAATGAATTTGGAGATGCAGGAAGATTATTAACCAACATCAAATTCTCCCATTTAACAGCACAGCATCTTCAAGAATAAATTTTACTTCTTTTTTGAGCAGTGTCTTTGAAGTCTTTGGTGGTGACAGGTAATTCAACTTTGATTCAAAAACTTGAGATTCGATGTTGACAAGATCTATAATTATAGTTATTAATGATGGTGGGAGAGTTTCAACCATAATCCAACTCAAGCCTTGCTGCATTCCAATGACAACTGTGGCCTACTAGCCTTACAGTTTTACCTGATCAAATTTATTCAGCCCCCAAATTATTCCTTCAACCTTACTTTATAAAAGCATTAGAAAAAACACTGTGGATTAATGATCTCTTCTAAACAAGTTTTTGCAACACTAATTTGTATTCTAATGCCTTCTGTCAAATTATGTTATCTCAGCTATTGTTGTTGTTGTTGCTTTTGTTGTTGGTTGTTTGTTGTTTTTTGGGGGGTTGGTTTTTTTTTTTGGAAAAACATTACTTCCTGCAGTTGCACTGGCAGTGCTTTAGCCAGCATTACCAATAATAAAAGGATACAGAAGGGATTTGAAAAGATGTTTCTACTGATTAAAAATAGATTATTCTGGATTAGGTATTCATATACACATGTATATTTCCAGAAACATAAATAAATCAGCCTAATATTAATGCATGCTGAAAGGAAAATGTGATTAACATGATATGAAAATAATTTGTTTATTCAGGAGAAAACACTATTATCATACAATCAGCATTCAAAAATACAAATAAATCAATATCTTCATATTCATTTTTAAACAGAGAAACCCATCTGCCAGTGGTAGAAGATTTACACGCAATTTGTTTATCCTAGAATAAAAGATGCAGAATCATAGAATGACTTAGGTTGGAAGAGACCTTAAAGATCATCTAATTCCAACCCTGCTGCTGTGGGCTGGTTCCCAACCACTACATCAGGCTACCCAGAGAACCATTCAATTCAACCTCCAGGAATGAGGAATCCACAACTTCTCTGGAAAACCTGTTCATGTGTTTCACCACCATCTGAGCAAAGAATTTCTTTCTAACATCTAATCTGATTTTCCCCTCTTTTAGCTTAAAGGCTTTACACCTTGTCCTATCACAGACCACATAGAAAGTTTGTGGCCCTCCTGTTTATGCACTGGAAGTACTAGAAGACCACAGTGAGGTCTCCCCAGGCCCTTCTCTTCTTCAGAGTAAACAAGCCCAGCTCCTTTAACCGTTCTTCACAGGAGAGGATCAAGAGATCCAGACCTCTGATCATCTTCATGGCTCTGGACCTTCTCCAACAGCTCTGCATCCTTCCTGTATTGGGGTCCCCAGGCCTGGACACAGTACTTTAGATGGGGCCTCACAAGGGCAGAGAAGAAGGGGAAAATCAACTCCCTCTCCCTGCTGGTCATCCCTCTTTGGTGACCATGGGTCCTCCAGGCTGCAAAAGCACATTGCTGGCTCATGCCCAGAATTTCATCCATCACAACCTCCAAGTCCTTCTCCACAGGGCTGCTTTCAGGGAGTTCTTCTCCCAATCTGTACACATTGTTAGGATTGCCCCGACCCAAAAGCAGCACCTTGCACGTGGCCTTGTTCATGTGAGCCTCATTTCTCAAGCCTGCCCAGATCCTTCTGAATGGTGTCCCTTCCTTCTATTGTGTCAACTGTACCACTCAGCTTGGTGTCATCAGCAGACACCAAGAGTGAGAGTACACTCTCTCCCACTGCTTTATCAGATAATAGATATCTCCCCCTTACGCCCTGAAGGCTTCTGGTGTCTCTATAACAGGCAATGTGTTCTGAGTTCAGTACAAACTGACAATGTACTTGCACAAAAACTACTTTTTTTTGACTGCTTTTCCAGAAAGTATATATCTACCTCTCTCCTACAGCAGAAATGTGGATATCTTGGTATTCTATACATAAATAATTATAGGATGCACTCATGTAAACATGTACAACAGCACAACTAACTTCTGTACAAAAGGAATACTGTGAAGCATTGGTTTTGTTATTATCCTGTAGCAATATTATGAAAAAATATATAAATGGAAGTGGCTGGGGAGAAAGAGGAAATCTGAAGATTTAACACAATGGTTTCATCATGAAATAAAATGGTTTACAAACTGATACAGCAATCCTGAAACCAGTCTAAAGAAGTAATCACAACTGAATCATCAATGGTCTATTTTTAAAGAGAGAATATTATACTCTGGGTATGAATACACTAGACAAATATTTCCACAGTGAATGTCAGAATGTTTAACCATATATTTTCAACAATAAGCCTGTATTTATCAATGTAGCAAATGTTCACATATTCTCATAGATAATAACTGATATGACTACAATGAGTAGTATATATTCCTAGGTATCTCTCAATATTATTCCATTTCAATAAAAGGCTATATCTAGATATATTCCATAAAACCCAACTCCTCTGAAGAATAAGCACATTAAACTGAGAGAGTTCAGGTAAGGACAAAGTCATTTTAAGTATTTTCTCAAAGGCCCTAGGAGTATTTGAAAAGTCAAGTTCATGCCTGATATATTTTCACAATGTTTGATTCAAAGTATACTTGCTTCCATGATGTAAAATACCAACTAAATTCAATGATAAAGGCTATTATAATTTATCATTTGCTAAATAATACAAATAATTGCTCTACAATATAAAATCTTTTGCACCTTCTAGCATAAATAAAGGAAGGACTCAGGCCTATTTAAAAAACAAAAACAAGAAAACCAATTAAACAAAAAAACTCAATGACATTCCTGAGGCAAAAAATAGAAGTATTTAATGAAAGATGAAAAATGAAGAACATGATTACTACACAAAACAAAATACTAATTTTCATGGAGACAAAAAAAATTTCATCCAACAGTAAAAAAACAAACCTAAGCAGTTACTTCACTATTATCATGCTCTATCCTGAGAAATACCTATTAACTGAAATAAATTGCTATTTCAGGAAAGAATATATCTAAATATTGCACATACTCTCTAACCTGGTAGTTGGTTAGTTCTATGTATAATAGGTGAATAAACAATAGATTTTTATGATTACCATTGCATGTTTCATGAGAGTTCTGGAAATGTTTTGTCTTAGATCATTATTAAGTGAAATAAAACACGTGTTTTTTATAAATCTGGAAACTACAAATATAATTGCACATAACCAAATTTTCACTTAGAACATTTATACGGAAAAAAATAGAAGGGAATTCATTTGTTTGAAAAAGCTAGACTATTTGCTCTTTTCCTCTATGAAGCCTTGGAATTGACAGCTTTTTCAGTTTCCACTTGGCAGTTACAGTTATCAATGGGAGAAAGAGATCCTATCCTTGGTAGGTGAGATCTAAAGCTTCCTAGCCAAGGACTGAAGCTCATACAGGAAACTAACTGGCAGAAAATATGCATTACAATACACAGGGATAATTATAAGCAGACAAATAATATTACTTATAAGGCTAGTTGCCTTCTTTACTCCTTTCCCTCTCCAAATTTTTTTATTTTTAATTCCTCAATCTATTTTGAGACTTATTTAATACATTGACATGACATAGAGAGGCATAGGGGAGGATTGCAGGACTTTAACAGGCAGAGTCAATATATTACTGTGTACTGTTCACAGTTTCCCTATCTAATATCATCTGATACATCAAAAGTGTTCTTGCCATCACAGGAGCAGCCAGTCATGTTGCACACCAAGCTGATAAGTAATGGCTACGATTTTATAATGAGAATGGAGAGAAAAGTTGGGTACATATTTTATATCCTTACTAATGTGCATATCAATGCTTTACTCTGACAATCTGACAAAAGATTGCTGGAAATTATAATGATACTGTTGCTTCATGATCCAGTTTCCACTTGCTCTTTCTTGATTTACATTATTTACCTAGTGTGCAAATACAGCCACTTGGGTAAGATAGTTGCAGTAGTTCTTTCTGTCTTTGTGATTGAAAGTGCTAAATTCTGCCATTGTCTTAAAGCAGTGCCTGTCAATCTAATGTAATTAGTGTCAGTATCTTTCATCAGAGGACATGGGAATCCACAGGTCCATTCAGAGAGATTCAGAGAGCTTTGGGCCATTTTGGTTCCAAAAATTATCTTAAAATCCTGTAGACACTGGACATTTGTAAATCACTGATACCCAAATAACAATATCAGAAGAATTACAGTTTAGAGTCTTGTGGTTTTAGAATAACTCAACTATACATTTTTACCTGTACCAAGTTTCTCTCAAATAAGCCATTCTTTATTAAGTGTAATAAACTATCATATGTTCGAAAGCTTTTGAAATACTTACTAATCAATCTGAAATGCTCACCTCATTCCAGTTAGTGCAAAAAAGATTAAAAAAGAATTGCAGGCAACTGGGAGACATCTCTGGGCATGCACTGTTTTTTTCAGCCAGCTGAGTCTGACACCAGGGTATTGCATTTGATTCTCCTGAGAGAAAATGACCCAGCTGTGCTCCTCATACAGCACTTTCTGCCAGGTGATCCAGAAACAAAAATGCTAGAGAGATGAAACACTTGCTTTTTCTTTGACTATGAAGTGTTAAAGTTATTCCAGCATATCCCAAATTATGTCTATTCCAGCACAAAGTCTATTATGATATTGCTATTTTTTGCATTATTTATTAAAACAAACAGTTGTACCATAGTTCTAAAAACAGTTATTAGAATGTCAAAAAAAAAGAAAAAAAGTGTTTGGGTTTTTTTTCCATAATTGCCCTGTTTGTTTTCCTCTCTTTTTCTCTAGTCCAAATGGTAACTAGAAATATGCATGAGAAAGTTCAAACATAATCCAGCTAGGCTTCACTATGACAAGTTTGTTGAAGAAAAGATACACAATCTTCATCTTTCCTTCACCTTGCCATAAAAAATAAAATAAAAATAAAAATAAATTAAAAGCAGACAAATAAAACAAATTTGTATTAATCATGACAATTTTCATCTGAATTTGAAACCTTAACTTAGCATCCAGAAGAAAACCAGATCACTTGTTTTCAAAAGCTGAACATATTGGAAACTACTGTTGTACAGATAAACCAATCAGAGTGGCAAAATAGAAAACACCTTCACCAAATAAGGGTTTTTAATAAAAACAAATTAAACTTTCCACCTGAACCTACATAAAAAAATGAATTTTGGGTACTGATAAGAAAATAGAACAGATTTATTAAACTGGCATCAAAACCATTTTCTTTCTAAGTTTACTTCTTATAGTTGTTTCTCAGAAAGTGTGGTACTCAGCCCTCCGTTCAGATTTCTTTCTGCACAGGTCTGAGCTTACATTTACTGGTTTTGAAAAAAAATTATCCTATATGGGCTATTGAGGTATGTGTTTTTCCTATTCTCTGATACAGAGCCATTCCAACCTGCATAAATCTTCAAGGCTTGAAAAAGATACAGAGAGCTAGATGGCACATTTTTTCTACATGAGTGTTTCATGCATCAGGTTAGGGAGTTATTTCCTCTCTGGCTTGGAGATTATATAAATATTTTATACAAACTTATTTGCTGGCTCCTTTTACAAAAATTCAGAAAAATCAATTTCAAATTATTTGCAGCTTCTTTAACTGGATAGCTGAACATACACATAAATAAATCCACTTAGTTCCTGATTCATAGTAGAGATTTGAACCAAAAATTTTGATAGAGAATCTCTTGTGACCTGAGAACTGATCTTAGGTCTCTCACATCTTGGATGAGTTCTATTACAACTGACCTTCCAGAGAAAGAGAAGAATTTCTCATTTTCCAATAATGTTGGGTCTCTAAACCTAGAAATAGCTTTCAGTTGAAATTATTCAGTAATTATGACCTATGCAATTTTAAGACAACTGGGAGATTTATTTAACGTTGTAAGGTTTCTTCTCAGTTCCAGAGGAAGAAAAATTAATGCTGGAAAAATATTTAATAAAACTAGCTCTTGGAGTTAGTTTGTCACTATAAAGCATCACATTTTGTCATACTGGGGCAGTTTTCCCTCAGTTTCCATGTGTTCCATTTATTTTTGAGTCTTCCTTTTCTTGGCTTTGATCTGCCACTCTGCCTTGGTTTTGATCTTCAGGTAGCCAGAAGCAGTAGCTCAGAGGTGAGCATTTGGGGGTGAGAGTAACAACAGCTGCAGCCCTTGATAAATCAACTGGAAGTTAGAAGCCAGTAAGTCTGATACTGTATAAGCAACACTAGCCTGTAAATAGAACTGTAGCATATACCCTGCAGAAACTGAGTCACAAGAAAAGGTCTAGAAGATATGAAATAGGACATAAAATAATCTTCTGGACTTTTGGAGCAGGACATGAAGGGCAGCACAGCTGTGTTCAGGAACTTGATTTCTTCCCTTTCTACTCTTACAGCCTTTACATCAAAGAATGTAAAAAACACAAAGAACAATAAAATAACAACTGGAAGAATAACCATGCAATAACTATTAAAAAGCAAGTCAATTATAAACAGATGGTTGGTTAAAACACCCAAGTTTCAGCAGAGTACAAATTTCTAAACCATTTTCCAGAAAAATGAAGAGAAAAAAATGTGTAGAACTTGGAAACACATGTTCACGTTGTTGTCAAAGTAGCACAGTTGGGCTGTGTATAAGTGTACACAGAGATGTGACAGTGGGTGTATGTCTCATGTCCTAGATTTCTATTTTCATTATGTGGATGGACTTGCATGTTGCTTTGACATCTCATTGGAAAATCTCTTACCTACACTGGCTTTAGGAAGCATATGTCTTCATTTACAGTTCAAAGCATATCTGCTAGTTCTATATGCTCTGTGTAAATATGAATTCATGTTTTGACAGCAGGTACACATTTGCTTAGTTTAAAGTAACATTCCAGAACCCAAGAGTGTCATTATTTAGAATAGAATGGTGGCTCTTATGCTAATGAAGAAAGATCCTGATCCTAATATGATAACCTGATCTAGTGGTTGGCAGCCCTACCCACGGCAGGAGGTTGGAACTAGATGATCTTTAAGGTCCTGTCCAACCTAAGCCATTATATGACTCTATGATTCTATAATTGATATTGACAGTTTTCACAAGTAGCTATATGAACACTATGGAGAATTTCAGCAAGTATGGGGCTAGCAGCAGTATACCTTAAATGAAATCTGAATAACTACATCTTGTATTCATCTTAAGCTGACTTATTATACCAAAAAGATCTTTTGCTAAGAGTGTTATTTTTTCTATCAATTCCCTTCAGCTGAACATGAAGCTAAGGTATAACATATGCTGTGTGCATCATATGTTTGCCTGCATACCCATGCATATTGTCGCTTTGTGTTATTCCAGAAGTCTCTTGAGCACATGGGAAGAAGAATTTCATTGGGTTGGAAATTTATGCTTCAGTAAATGCATTGTCAGTTTGGTGACCATCTGTAACTTACACAATTATATTTTATGCTGAAAAAAATAGTTGATAATAGTTCATAAAACAGGCCCAATGATGTTCTGAATGCCCTGTACTTCTTGCAGTATGCATTGTTTATTTGTTTTCAATAAAAACTGAGTATTAATTCAAAGTCCAGATAACCTTTCTGTGAGTGCTGGTACTTTAGATAAACACATCATTACAGTTTCTGCACCAGAAGTATTAACATCTGCAGACCAGTATTACAGACTCATTTAGACAGTAAGGGAAAATAAACCTTTTGGAGCACCAGGACAAAGAAGTTACAGCCATATTACTGTCTGGAGAGAGAATTTCAGTGCTGGTCAGTTAGTATATAAGTCATGTTCGATCTGAATTCTTTCCTCTGAGTACACATGACAATTTTCCAAACCCCCCTTGCACCCCAGCAGTCTTGACTGCCTGACCACTGCCCTGGGCAGCCTGTGCCAGTGCCCAAAAACCCCATGGTGAAAAAGTGCATTAGATCAACCCAGCAGATTCCTTCCAGCTGGCTCCCATAGGAAGTTTCATGCAGCAGTCCAGTAACACCACTTAGGCCATTTTTGCTTTTGAACTCTTCCAATGCCCGACTACTCTCTTGGTGAAGAACCTTCTCCTGAAACTTCAACCTGATCCTCCCCTGAGGAGACTACAATATAACTGAACCGCATTCGTTACTCATCTATCTGGTGCATTCATTCTCATAGGAAATGTTTGTTTGTTTGTTTTTTAAGTGGTAAAACCATGTTATTTTCTGCATCTTTCCTGTAATATAACAGAACATGAGAAACCTGGTACAGCACACTATTACCTCAGCTGCATTTTCACAGCCTGGAAAATACCTTCTATTAAATCATTTTTGTTTATTTTTTCTTGTTTGCTCTGTCATAGGCAGGATTTGAACAGTAACATATAAGAGGGAAGCTAATGAACTCCCAGAGGTTTAAAATGAAACTACAGTGAATATTAACATCAGTCACCTAGCTCTATGGTTACATTTGTATGTAGGAAGATGATCTTTATTTAATTTACCTTCTACTCTCCAGGTTACATATTGTGTTGATTTTAGAAGGTTTGCACTATTTTTACTATAATGGCATTGTAAAAATGGCATGTTGCAAAGCTGAAGAAATGCTGGAAGTCCTGAAGACTGATGTCAAAGTTTAAGAAGAGTTTTGCTGTTAGTGTTTACATACCAGGCATAAATATTTTAATTGTTTACTTTCTCACTTTATGAGCTTACAGTTCAAATATGTATGATTTTTACATATGTATATGTATATACATATATATAAAATACCTCATTAAGAACTGCGGGAAAGAGTTAAAATGCAAATTAAACAATAATCAAAAAAGAAGGAGGGAGGGCAATCTTCTTTACACAAATCTAGTTAAAGTTCTGTGCTTCTACTTGTGGGTCTGGAAAAAAAAAAAAGGATATTACTTACCTCATGCAGATATTCTGACAGCTAAATGTGTTTCAGACAAACCATTTTAAACTGCTTAAAGTGATTTAATAGAATAAATCACTCTACCGCAGAAATTAAACTTTTCAAGTTTATATTACTCTTCAAAATCTGTTTCTTTCCTTAGAGTTTTTTTTTTTATTTATTTATTTTCAGATTCCATGCTTAGATTAGAAGAAGACTCTCCTATTGTAGTCAGAGTGCTTCTGTTAATTTTCGTGTCATCCAACAACCCAGAAAAACACATTCAAATAACTGAACAAAAAATAGCACATTCTCAGGGGATGGCATCTATGTTGTTACCTGATTAGCTAAGATTGAAATAGAACACTGTATCTGGATTTGTGACACATTTCTCAAATAAGTGCTTCTAAATGACACAACTGCTTTAGCTGTTTTGAAATTTACTACATAAGAAGTGTTAGAATTCTTTTATTTGCTGCATCAGGACCATCTTATAATCCCTGTTACTTTGCAGATATGATCTTACAAACATTTGCTGTGTCTTCTGATATATGTATGGCATTATAAGTTTTTTTTATTCCAACACTTATTTTAATTAGGCAGTGTTCATTACTTTTTCAAATTTTCAACTGTTTATGTTGGTAACCTTGTTTTCAATCAGGAAGTCGTACAGCCTAATCACCATCAGAAAGTTCTTGCTTCAATACAAAACCTTTCATAACTTCCTAAACTTGACATACATCTCACTTCACTATCATGTTGGGTACTGTGAGAGATATGGAAATCCATTGGATTTCCAGTCTTTGTACTAACAAACTTCAGTGCTGTGCAACTTATGCCAACAAGCATCATGCTCATGTATAACTAGATAGCATTAGAGATGTGATTTTTTCTGTTAGATGACAGAGTTTCACAATGACCTAACCTCTCTTTGTCATGCGCTGGTTTTAGCTTGTTTTAGCAATTGCTGTAGTGGCCAAGTGGCCATTACTTAACTTCTAGTTTAAGCAGTAGGAATGTCATACAAGATAAAAGTCTCTCAAAAATAGAATCAGTCTATGAATATTAAATGTCATGGATTCAAAGTGTAGAATTTTGATTTTGATATAATCTTAATTTATGTAAATGCTAATTTTTCCACAGAACTCTCTTTTATTCACTTAAAGGAACAATTATTTTCTGCTATGCACCAACTCCAATATATGGCCTTGATGCTCTTTAATTCACTGTATGTGAAACCTATTCTCAATACCAGGGCTAAAATGATCAATGTTTCCTTATTGTCATGCTTTGTAAGCATCCATAATTTTTTATAATGGAACATTGGTCTGGAACAGAATTTATTGCTAGCCATATTATCTACCAAAATGTAGATAATTAAAAACAAAGAAAACAAACAAAGGAAAACAAAACAGGTCTCAGGGAAGTACTAAACCATATATCTCCATGTCTGTCATATGCTTTGGCCACATAAGCAAGTCACTCAATTCCTGTCTGGTGCAAAATATTTAGGTTCATGAAATCACGTTCTTGCTACAACTGGACTCTAATTCTCTGCTGATTCATGGTTACTCTGTATTTCAACACAGGAAGCCTGGTAATTTCTAGGATTTATATCATTTATTTTGTTAAACACTAAATACAATTGTTGAAAACTTTTGAGAAAAATGTAAGGATGCTGAAAAACAGGAAGCAATTAGATTTTAGTGCATCTGAAATATAAGTGTCTATAATAATTAACCAAAGATATTCAAAGTATCACGATATTTTTAACAGCTAGTATCAGCACAGCTATTTTATCAACTATTTAAATGAAAATGCCACAAAAATGGAATTATTATGAAGATAAACAATTTTTCCTTTCTGACTATTTTTCACATAATGCAAGAAAATCCTCTGAAAGGGATAACATGTATGAACATTTATACATTTACAAAAAATTTTGGACTTTATCTTACTGTATTGCAGAGCACAACTCCTAGTGATACACTTAAATTATGACATATACTACCATTGTATCACAAATCATTTTGATACTTAGTACAATATGTTCTGAGACTCATTCACTATGTGTGAGTGAAAAGATAAGGTTGTTCCTTCAGTAAGATAAGCTGCAAAGAGGAGAAAGTAGAATCAAAGGTACTGAAGAACATATCTGTCTATTAAGAACAGATCTGTGTTTCTAGCACAGGCAACGCTGATGGGACTTCTGAATTATTCAACATCTACAACCAACATGCTGAGTTTCAGTGGAAAGTTGAGGGGTTTTGTTTTTTTGTTTTGCTTTGTTTTGTTTTTTAAGGAAATTTGTATCTTATCTAATCATGTTTGTTACATTTGATGTACTTTACTAAGATGTTCCAAAAGTTCACCAGCTTTCTTGGTAACATTGTCACTTTGCTTTCTTAAGGAAAAATTAGCAGCTTGCATTCAAAATTCATATCAAATTCTCAAGTCTTCAGATCATCTATTATATAATCATATTTTATCTTTATTTTCTTTGGCTTTGATGAACCTGTGAGGGACTACCAGCAGATCTGTTAGAAGCATTTATAAATTATTTTCAATAAAAGTTATCCTGATCCATAAGGCTCAGATATTTAAAGTCAATGGGAAAAAAAAAATGTAGTAAGAAATCATAGCAAAATTTAATATTATATGAGCCTAAAGCACTTCAATTGAGACCAAGGGGGTCTAATATAGTACCTGACTTATGGCGAAGGACACAGTGTTTCAAGGAGTAAGGATATTGTGCAATACTGCCCAAGCTTAATGAAGGCAGAGTTCATAGATGCTAGATAACTCATTTACATGCAGAAGAGCTGACAGGATAACTGAAATGGGACAAAATACTTGAGAAGACAAATCTTTACGTAAATGATTTATGTTCTAGAGATGCATTTGACACAATGCCCTGTCCTGATTCTAGTTTCTGCATACATACTGACATTAGTTTTAAATTATGTAGATAACCTAACTCAGGAATAAATACAAGTATAGGCATAGCTACATGAAGGTTATTGCTGTACTTTTTGTCCTGTTACAACAACACTGATAACAGTGGCTAAGTAACTAGCCTGTGAAGTCTCATTCTTCGTTCTTCAAGCCCTTATGTTTAAGTATTTTACTGGTTACTTGAAAAGGTATTTTTATTATCTTAATTTCTTTGATGAATTTTCAAATTCCTGTTTCTCAAATTGGTGAGCAGATCTTTGTTGTCATACGGCAAACAGTGGAGGAAGCGACTGAAGCACTGACAAGCTTTTAAATTTTTTAAGATACTCGTGAATTAAAATTTTCCTGTGCTCCTACCTACAAGTTAATTCTATTTTATTCTTAGCCAGTCTCTCTAAGGTAGCCTCTCAGATGAGAAACTTTTTTTTTAAGACATACATACTCTAGCAACTTTTCTGACAACATTGTTCAAATTCCTTTCTGCCTGGATTGAACTAACAGATTGTAATTTAGGGGGAAAATAGGGGGAAAGCAGTGGATGTAGTCTACCTTGATTTCAGCAAGGCATTTGATACTGTTCCCCATGACGTCCTTATAACAAAGTTGAGGAAGTGTGGGATAGATGAGTGGACAGTGAGGTGGGTTGAGAACTGGCTGACTGGCAGAGCGCAGAGGGTCGTTGTTGGTGGTGCAGAGTCCGGTTGGAGGCCTGTAACCAGCGGTGTTCCTCAGGGGTCTGTGCTGGGTCCGGTCTTGTTCAACATCTTCATCAATGACCTTGATGAGGGGATAATGGCCACCCTCAGCAAGTTTGCCGATGATACGAAGTTGGGAGGATTGGCTGACACGCCTGAGGGCTGTGCTGCCATTCAGCAAGACCTGGATAGGCTGGAGAGCTGGGCAGAAAGAAACCGGATGAGGTTTAACAAAAGCAAGTGTAGAGTCTTGCATCTGGGGAGGAATAATTGCATGCACCAGTACAGGTTGGGGGATGACCTGCTGGAGGGGAGCTCTGCGGAAAGGGACCTGGGTGTCCTGGTGGACGACAAGTTGGCCATGAGCCAGCAGTGTGCCCTTGTGGCCAAAAAGGCCAATGGCTTACTGGGGTGCATTAAAAAGAGCGTGGCCAGCAGGTCAAAGGAGGTGATCCTCCCCCTCTACTCTGCCCTGGTAAGACCTCATCTGGAGTACTGCGTCCAGTTCTGGGCTCCCCAGTACAAAAAAGACAGGGATCTCTTGGAAAGAGTCCAGCGGAGGGCCACGAAGATGGTGAAGGGCCTGGAGCATCTCCCCTATGAGGAAAGGCTGAGTGAAATGGGTCTGTTCAGCCTTGAGAAAAGGAGACTGAGAGGGGACCTGATCCAGGTCTATAAATATCTAAGGTGTGGGGGGCAGAATGGCGAGGCCGGACTCTTTTCAGTGGTGAGTGGAGACAGGACAAGGGGAAATGGCTGGAAACTGGAGCATAGGAAGTTCCGCACAAACATGCGCAAGAACTTCTTTACAGTGAGGGTGACGGAGCACTGGAACAGGCTGCCCAGGGAGGTGGTGGAGTCTCCTTCTCTGGAGATGTTCAAGACCTGCCTGGATGCCTACCTGTGCGACCTACTGTAGGGAACCTGCTTTGGCAGGGGGGTTGGACTCGATGATCTCTGGAGGTCCCTTCCAACCCCTACGATTCTGTGATTCTGTGAATTTACATAGTAACATTGAAGTTTTAAAAGTTTCTGTTAAAAATGTTGCCATAGAGTAATAAATACATAGTAGAAAGCCATATTTTCCTGAGGCAATTCATATTTTAAGCAGAAACTGTTTCTAATATCATAAAATACTTCAGTTTTAACTTCAGGTGTAATTAACTGATATTTATGAATTTATTTATATATGAAACAGCTAAATAGAAATTTTCAGCTCACTTTGGAATTGGAATGATGATAAAGAAGAAACATTTTACATTCCTTGGAAAAAAAAGAGGCCGAAACACAAATATTAATACTATCTAAGACTTCAGTGTGGCTAAATAATTCATATGATTTAATTGAATTTTGTTGGATGGAAAAAGGATGAGATTTATTCAGTAGTGAGACAGATGAGTTAATCCCCCTAAAGCCTCTAGCATGAGGATGGACCACTTTTATGACCTCCTTTAATTTGCTCCCTAATAACACATAGATAAGTCAGCAAACACTTTCTAGTGACTCCCTAACAACTGCTGACCCCAGAAGTTATTTGTGTGGTGTTAATATTTCAGAGGGAAAGCATGAGTCATCATTTGGAATAGTTAGTATAGTCCATATTTTGTCCATATATACTTATTAAAAGGGTAATATTTTCTTGATCTCTCCAATCATCAAAAGCAATTTAAATGTTTACTTTAACATTTTGAATTTTAAAATTCTTTTTCATTGTTCTCTTGCATATTAAACTATAATGTAATTTATCCTTCAATACACTTGTGAGCATATCTTGCCACCAGACATTCAAGAAAATGCAGTCAAATGCAGATAAATTTAAATAAATCTGAAAAGTAATGAATTGAATATAAAGACGGGTAAAAATGAAGGCTAAGAAATAGGACACACACATCTAAATATACACACTTCAGATACATTTACAATATATGTGTATGTTTATGTGCAGCTTTCAAACTACAACTGCAAATTGTCTTATTAAACCATCTGTAATTAAAAAATTTAGGAAGCTAATCTGACAGCCTCCAAAAGCAAGTGGAAGTATCAAAAGTAGATCTGAAATAGCATATCCTGCCACTTAGATCATGATGTAAATATAAGCATATTAGCAACACAACAAAAATTTTGTACATTGTCTTAATATCCCCAATTAAATAAGAATTCTCATTTCTGGGAAGAAATTATAGAAGCAAGAGTTGTTGGCAGAAAACAGAAAATTAGAAAATTGCAGCCTGGAAACGATCATTTAAACTATCTCCTCTTCAGCTTAAGGAAATTTATTCTGGTTCTCTGCCATGTGAATTCCCAGTTCAGATCCTGAAATTAGTAGTCCCTGAACACTCCAAACACAGAATATTGAAAACATCAAAATAATATTAAATTCAGGGGTTTGCAAAACTAAAAAACAGGCTTTCAAAGCAATGACTGGCCTCTACTCATAGAGAAAACTAGAGAAAGTAAAGATACATGGAGCCTTGGACCTGGAAGGTTTGTGCCTAAGAGGAATTCTTATAGTACATGCTTGTAACAAAATGCACTGAACTATCCATTAAGATTTCAAAATCAACCCAAAAAGAGATACTATTCTGAGAAACATCAAGGCTCTTATGAAAGTTATCAGAAGGAAAAATAGATATAAATTGACATACTAAAATTTCCACATTTCATTCAAAATCATTTACTCTTTTCAATAGCATTCATACATGTTAATACAGAGAAAATACTATGTCTGTCTACAGAAAAGTATATTCACGTGCTTAATAAAACTTTACCATGCACCCCTTAGCTTGGCATAAGCTCGGCACTGTTTTCAGGACTGAACATTAAGCACTTCTTCAAGTCAGAAGTAGTTTTGAAAGTTAGCTCAAAGAGTTTTGGTTAAATGTATTTCCACAACAGCACTATAGGTTTCTTTATCCAAAATTTCTGAAGATGAAAGCAGTGAATCTGATATGTTCATTCTATTATCACATATTTGTGAATAAATGAAATAGAAAGCTAATAAGCAATGATTTAGTTGAATAAACAAAGGAGCTTTTATTTCAACTCTGTTGATTTACCAGTGATAAAGATAGTGAAAAACTGAGCAGAAATGTAATGAGAAAGCAAGAAATAATCCAATGGAAACGTATCTAATGGCCATTCCACAGCTCCTATAACACTGAATGAACCTATTGATTACAGAATACTAGCAACTACAACATGTAAATAGCCTTGAGCTTGATGTGGTTTATACATTCTTAGTTATTGCAGCCACCCATCTGTTTTAAGATCTTTGCAGTAGTTAAAAGAAGCAAATTGTTGCTTATTATATATCTAATGATGTGTGCTACAGTGCTAGATAAAAAGATCTAGATAGCTTTATCTACAAATGGAGCAGATGTACAAGTCATAAGTAGGCGTCTTTACCCTTTAAGCTAGACCTGAGATATCTGGTAGGAAAAAAATAATGTATATAACTACTACAGATCCGAAGTTCATAACAAAATTAATTGATGGAACAAATCCTCAGCTACAGAACACTGTTTTTCTACATAAGCATCACCATTAGCTATGCATTTTCACCAGTGATGAACAAGAGCCTGCATTCCACACTCTTAATAATCTGCATCAGTGGTTGTGACCCACTGTTTCACAGGTACTGCAGTTTTGTAGATGTCCTGTACACTAAAATCTAACCACAACATCAAATAAAGCAGATCTAGAACAACCATATACATGAAGCGAGTAAGAAAAATAAGGCTGAAGCAGCAAGGGCTGAGAAGTCTTTCTCTCTCCAAGGACTGACTGATTATGATAATTTCAGCTTTAAGATGCCAACTGCATTAGTGATCTGCATTAGAAAAATATCTTAATGACATTAGAAAAATATCTTAATGCCTATGCAGTATATATACATATATATATATAATCTTAAAGACAAAAACACATTTTTCAAAAACATGAAAAATAAAATTGGATCTAAACAGCTATAAAACTTATAAATCAATATTGCAGAAGAATACATACGTATAGTTTTTAATAGACAGCACATAGTAAATTCATTCAATTACAAAAGTTACCAGGTGTAGGTAAACAATTTTATGGTTAATATTTCTGAAGCAGGGAGGTTTTCAGGTCTATAAACTGAAAGATAAGAAAGAGCTATGTTCACTGTGAAATTTTACACTGTGAACTCAAGAACTGTATTAGTGGAAACTTGAAAGATGGTAAGTTACTCAAAATTGTTTCTATTGCAGTTTATCCTGCATTGTGCAACAAATAGCCTGTGACTGCTAGTCTTGCATTTTACTTGTGAACGTTTACGTCACAATTTACATCATCTAAATTTTAGCCAAGATTTTAAAACTGCTTTAATTTGCATAGTTTAAGGATTTACCTGTTCTTAAATTTATGCCAGAATTGCCTGGATTTCAGTTATTTAGGATTTCTTTTAAGATCTGCGATTTATGTTTTATACCATCTGCACTCAAGAGACTGGATGTATAACTGTTGTGTTAGAAACATTAATATTCATTCACAGGCATTAATAGGACTTATTTGATGTAAGCTACTTGAAATAAAGCATTTAATGAAGATTATTTTGTTGTTTTTTTACTTTGAGAGGATAAAAAAAGAGAGTCATGTAGTCATACAATTAGTAACACTCTAGAAAAGTTAAGCAAGCGTCGCTCTGTGACTCTGCACAATATAAATTATTCATCTAGCACAGAGAAAATTGAAAACATGCAAAATCTACTTAAGCACTGAACTCAGTCAAAATATTAGTGTGATCATACTCAAGTGTCCATTATCCAGACCAAAAAAATGCATCAGTCATTAATCCCAGTTGATGTTATTACCAACCCTCAAAATCCAGGCCACTTCATATATAGCAGTATACTCAATTAGTAAATACTTTACCCAGTTTTATGCATATGCTGTAACTGTGGTCTTGCATATACACGAGAGCTGTTGCAATAAAAGGTTATGAGCAGTCAATAGCTTCTGCACATGATACTCAGCAGCTGTCTGAGATTCGGAACGCCCAGCAGTGTACCAGCTATTGCTTGGGTAATTCAGGAGTGAACACAAAGCTTTCCAGCTCATATTTTCTGAGGCCCAAACCTTAACATCAGTTAGACCAACGTGACAACTGTTTAAATTAAAATTAAGGAGATTCTAATCCTGCTAACTGACATTCATTCTAGATCTCTGAATATAGCAATAAGTTAACTCAAAAGCTTTGTTACAAATTATCCTACAATTCAAGGGAAGACAAGTGGAAAACGGTGCATGATTGTAATTTCTTCTTGACTCATTAGCTACTGAATCAGACTTCTTTTGTCAGGCATATGTGGGAACTGGACTGAACTCCTTTGAAAAGATTTGAGTTTGGAATTTTTACCTCCCAGGAAAACTCCCAACAGTACCCAGCTTTCTCCAGTATGATTGTTCTAGCTGTCAAGCCATGCCCTTACTTTTTTTCATTTTGTCCATGGATTTTTATAGAAAAGCTAAATAGTTAGTTAAAAATAGTGAAATACATGCTTTATTTTACATATTCATAGGAAACATCAATTTCCAAAGCTTATTTCTAGTTTGGTAGATTTAGTCGAAACCTATGCACAAATACAGAAAAAAATACCCACTCAAGTGTTCATGTTTTCTAGCACTTGTAAATGCTCTCTGACTTCAACTTTGATGTTCAAATCATATCTGTATCCAGCCTGCAGTAGTCAAGGTCTAAAGTTTGTATCAAGATATTCAACTTCTGAGTTTTACATTATGATATTTGAGAAAAATATTATATCCCATACTTCTTGGAAATTAAATGATTTACATTAATTCAAGTGTACAATAGTTATAAATGTAATCTAGTATTTTTGAAAAAATATTTTGGATTCCTTGCTGACAATATCATTGTATCCCTGCAGAATGTTAACAAATGATCATATTCCATCAATGCCCTGATATTATACAGAAATTGAATTTGCCATCTGGCTTTCCTGAATTTTTATCAGGTCTTTTTAATTAGGTTCAATTCATTGATTTCCATTGTTCCCCAGCTTCTACTTTTTTCAGTACCATTAAAATTGAGTCCATTTTCAGTGCACTGCGGGGTTCTCAAGTGGAACCTAAAATGAATAGGATTTTCCCACAGGATTTCACACCTTACATCTACTAGCAAAAGCCATGTCATGCTTGCCTAGTGGTGCATGTAATTCAATTTTTGTTTTATTAAGATATGAAGATGACCGTTCCACTAAAAGAAATATAATAAAAAAACTTAAAAACTCAAAGTGAAAAATGAGTCCACTGAAGAAAAATTAGAGGCCTCTGCAAGGAGCTGGAAGGTTAGAATGCTATAATTTTGTGGAATATATTAAAATCAAAGCTGTCATCGAGTCTTTACTTGTCTAGATCATATTACCATGTTAGTTTGCTTTTTATAAACTGTTGCAAAATTAAAGGCATTCATGAAACATTTCAAAGTTAAAAAAAATATAATACCCAAGCATTGATATAATTCAGATACATATTCCGTAAATTTCAGCTCTCAGAGTAGAAAACCCTGCAAGAGTGTTCTCTTTCAACTTTGCACAAAATGCTAATTAAACTATAAAGTAGTTTTTGTAATGACCATCTATAACAAACATGCTCTCCCTTGTAAGGAAAAGTCTTTAGAATATATCTTTCATAAGAAATACTGAAGTTAGACAAGTCTCTAAATGAAGACCATACTTAATTGCATTTCCAAAGTAGCAAAATCCAGACGTAAACTACACCCAGCAGTTAACAGGAGGGAACCTTAAAAGACACTACAATCTTAATTTTGATTTAAAAACAAACAAATAAAAACAGTCTACTCCCCACCAAACCAACTTGATTTTACAATTTAGATGCTGAACACTGAGGTTTCAATTTTCTAGTAACTATTACATACTTATAAATCTTTAAGTATTTTAGAAGAAAGCCCATTAAATCCCTTGGAAAGAAGACAAGACTAACCCCATGAATTTTGGGCCCATACAATAAGATTCTCAAAGATTTCAATCTGAATGAAAATCTATACTAACACTACTCCAAATGTCACTCACAAGGTACTACTTTCATATTTACTGCCTAAACATATTCAAGATGTTCTAAGCTTTATCTCACTGATGCCTAAATAAACTTCTGCTACGAATGATGACAAGTTATTTTTTTGCCATGGACTAAAGCAATAACTTTACTGAGAGACAGTTCCTGCAGGGCAATGTTTTACCTTCTCATTGAATGATGAAGGAACACAGGACCATAGGAACAGTATTTTTTGTATTTCCCTTAAAAAGAAAGGAAACATATAATATGTGCAATGATTTACTAGTATATGTCTTTCTCTTGATGAAATAGATAGAATTTTCAGGACAGTCACAAAAATTAGGTGAACATCCATCTAACTCAATATCCAGTCCCTCAGACATCAGAAATGGAACTTCCCTAGAATATACTCCAAATCCTCAGTAATCTATAGCTCAGTGACTTTGATGCAGCAGTGATGATTTTGGCTTTCTATTTCCTTTCATGAATTTCCCTCCCACCCTTCCCATCTTTTCCTAAACCCAAGTAAACATTCATATCAGCATGTGGTATCTTTCACAACTTGATCACATTGTAGGAAGAAACATCCTATTTACCTTTTTGAGTGTGTGATTTTGCTTCCGATTGCAGTTGCTAATCTAATTCCTCCCTTCCACACACTAGTGATAATACAATCAATGACATTACACATTCAGAAAGAAAAAACTGTGCCAGGTCTGCTTGACAATCCCGATGTGTTTACTTTTGTAATCATGCAGGTCATTCCTATCTACACGATGATTTTCTGCACTTTTCATTCTTTTTATAGAAGAAAAAGATCTCAATTGAGATTTCCAAGGCAACTTATTTAATTCAACCTCTCAGACGAAACAGAGATAGGTGTTTCCAAGTGCCTTTTTTCAAGCCAGTTATACCTTCACTTTAGGTTAATTTCCCTGGTTTCCTCTGGAGAATCAAAATCTCATAAGGTTGTTGGTTTTTTTTTGTTGTTTGTTTGTTTGTTTTTAATCAAGCCATGTAATCTACTGCTTCTGTTCTAGTCACAAGACTTCTTAGCCTGCCACAGAAAAAAATTAATTGGCTTCATAAAGAATTACTCTTGAAAAATTCTTGTTAACGTTTTCTTGTTACCATGTAGGTACTTAAAAGTAGTATATTTATTTTACTTTTATTCCTGGAATTGAAATTACTTTTCTCCATCTATAATTCTCCAACTTTTACAGTTTAAAAAAATCGTGGACTCCACTTTCATACTTTCAGGATGGCATCCATCTTCCTCTAGAAGTGTGGACAAATGAGAGCTTCTCAGCGAACAGCCTGTGTGACATAGCCTGTTTCAAAAAGAGAACTGAACTCCAGAACAAGAATGAATGAGCTCAAAGGGAGAAATCATCTTAGAAATACAGCATTTCAAAATCTCTCAGCCAGTTCTTCAGCATTAACAGAGAAGAATAATTTAAAGAGGAAGCTCACATCACACTTCAGTGACCCCATGACAGCATAATCCCTGGTCATAACACAAAATCTATAAACATCCCCTTAACACCATCCCTTGCCAGGTGCCATGGAATTTTTTCCATATCATTTTAAAAGAAAGAAACATGAAAAAAAAATGCAAGCACCAATAGGAATGTTTGATATGAGTAAAAATTAAATCAATAAGGAGTTTTCCATATATTTTTATAATTAGAACTAATTTAGTAAAATAACTAGTTTGGGTTCTGTCATAGGATAAAAATGCAGATAGCAAAGTAGATTAAAAAGGTATCCAATTTACTTATTAAAAAGACAGGAAACAAAAATGACAGCACTACTGCATTATTTAAATTTAATTTTAAAATATAATTTATATGATGAAAAATCTTTCTTAATCATACTCAACGTCATGGAATAGCTTTAATAAAGTATATTATTAAATAATTTTTCTTTCCTGTTCATAAATGAATTCCAAATATTAAAAAATCTTTGAGATACTGTAGTTTATCTTAATTTCATAATATATAGTAATTATAATACTATTATAATAATTATGTTTTTGCATAAATACGTCTTTTTCTCAGGCTGTACAGAGAATTTAATGTGAGGACTATCTTCTAACGGAGATATTCATAGTCTATTTGCATTTCTACTTCATGCACTCTCATTGATAAGCATTATTCCAGTGGTTGCCTTTGATAGTATCTTCCTCCTAAAAGATAACAATAGAAAGAAAACATTTGGAATTGAAAACTTTTCAGTCATCTACCTGCCTATGCCTCTTCCATTGTCAGGCAGTATCCAGTGGGCCCCAGTTCTCCAAAAAGGCAGTTCCCTTCCCGTCACCAAGGATGAAGGGCAGCATGGATAAGGCATGCTGACATTTTGTTAGAAATAAGAGAAAATGAAAAAAATATATATGCAAATTAAGGCATATTTTTATAGGCATCATAAAATACTTATCTTTGATATGATGAGATTGGGTAGATTAAATATATCAAAATGCATTGTCATATGCCTCAATTAAACATAAATGAACCACACCTTTTCATTGGAATTCTTTCTTCTTAACAGGGATAACGTTCTTTCAGTCTCAGTGAAAATCCAATTATAATACTGGTGCTTATTTTACTGTCTAATTAAAGCAGGTAGGATTGTCCAATATGAAAAAGCTGAAAAGTGTAATTTAATTCCATTAGTTCTATTTTCTTATAGAGACTGCTCTCTACACTTTAAAATAAAAGTCAAAGCATAGTCAGATCTGACAACTAACATTACCTGACCTCTATATTTGTTTGTGAATATGACACATTTATTTTAAAGAGATAGGCCAAGACAATTCAGATAAGTCACTTTGAATCAACTCCATATAATGACTAAATATTACTGAAAAGTGTCAACTATTACAGTAAACCCACTAAGAAAAGGCAAAAACAGATTTCCGCCTCTGAAAGGCAATAGTTTGTTTATTTTTAAAGTCTCATGTACAAGTATCAAAGACATATATTTGAGAAATACTAGTGTCACAGGATTCTTATAAGGTAATTCTGCTATCCAATTAATTGTCATGGAAAATGCAGTAAGATTAACACTGATATGAGCATTACCAAAATTGTGATAAATAATATTCTCGGGAATTATGTTAGTTTTACATGTTGATGAGGAGAATTAAGCTTCTGAAGAGAAAAAGAGTTTGTGTGAGGTATGAGATGCCCAAATTTGATCATGAATGTGCTCTGTTTCTGAAGCTGCCAGACACATTATCTTGACTTCAGCTTGGATATGTCTATTTTTTCCTACTGTTAGTGAGTTTGTTTTCAGAATGAAGACCATTGTGTAAAATTATTCTTTACTATATTACACTTCATAAATACAAACAGCTGTAATGAAGGAATTATGGTAAGGAGGTACAATTGTAGGCAATACAATTTTCATGAAGCATGCGTGTCTTTCAGAAATGCTTGACATAGAATTTTAAGGAATATTGGCTGAGTAGACAAGCATCTATGTGCTTTCTTTAATCCTCATCACTGAAAAGGGAATTTATTCGGTCAGTTATTTCAAATCAAAATACAAATACTAAAGTAAAAGAAATACGCATAAATAAAAACAGGTACAGTATAGAACAAAAAGAAAAACCCCAGCTTGTAATCTATCTTGTGCTTTAAGCAGAAAGCAAAGACTGGTATTGCTTTTATCTTTAATAAACAAAGTTTACTGACAAACTTATTGGTAGACAGATATTTGAGCAATACAGGCATCAAATGAGAAAACATTAAAAGCTTTTAACAATTCAAGAGTCCAGTCTGTTACTCCTAAATCATTCCTCTTTTCCAACAGTGATTAGAAAGATGGGAAGGTGTTGTTAAGTAAAACATGGAGCTGGAAGCTTAATGGTTTCATGTTTATACAGGATGTTCAATTGCATTATTGACCACAACTCAATAAAAGGAGCCATCTTGTTAATGATTATTTGCAGATATTCAAAATCTGCTCCGTTTAATCCTGCTTGAGCAGGGGATTGGACTAGACAGTCTAAAGAGATCCATCATAACCTCATCATTTCTGTAATCCTGTGATTCTCACACTTGAGAATGTTATTCGTTCTGAAGTATTTACACTGCAGGCTTCAGTTTACTAGTTTTAATATTCCTGCACTATACTGCTCCGTGCAAATAGCATGTACTAGCAGTATATCATAAGGCAGTTAGGGAGCTAGTACCATGTTTTACCTCAGACACAAAGCATCACTGAATAACAGATTGAGTCCTCCAGTCATTTCTCAGATTCTCAGGAAAAAAAGATAATTGTAATGTACAGTAAGACTTCCTCCAATAATCATTAATTGATTAATTAGTCTGAGTTAAAATCAAGATGGGCCAAAAAGAAAGTACGATAGAGCATGTGGGACATGGAAAACAATGCCACATCATTTTAAATTTCTGGATCAGCCCACATACAAAGCTAAATGCATATGGGAAAATTTTGAGTGTCTGTATCATGGCAATTTGGGGGAATTAAAATCCTACAATTACTGCCATTTTCTTTACCTTTATTTGAAAGCTTCTCACATACTACGTTTTCACACACTGTCTCCTTTTTACTATGCATATTCATCTAAAGGCAACAAAACGTGCAATAAATATACTTTACTAATATGATGGTGGGATATAAATAATTTTTTTTTTTTTTTTTTTAAAAAAGGAAACAATGAATACATATCCATAGCAGGATCCACATATTACATCAATAAATACAAAGGACATCCTCCCCCTTTTCTCAAATTCCAAGAGTTAATATAAATGGACAAATGTATAATAAAACAGGACATAAAATGTCCTAAGCAACTCATCTGCTCTGTATTGAATTGAAGTATGTCCAAGTTCAAGCTTACGTATCCCTCAGGCCAGAGACTCTTTCGAATAGAATTTTTGGTAGATAAAGCAACATTTGCCTACAGCACCTGTCAAGTATTCATTGAGAACTGAATCGTGTGCTTTCTAAGCACATATTAACTTGGGCTACTGTCAAAATCTAGTGATGACCCGAAGCTGAACATTGGAGCAGTGTTTGTCCAAGAAAAGAAGTAAAAAGGGTACTTTGCTCAGAAGAACATGGCTGTGAAAAAAAAGAATAGGGAAATATTAGTAAGAAAGAGTTCCTCATAAAAGAGGTATGATGTATAAGGAGGGCTATATTTTCATAAAATGAAGACATTGCTAGAACTGCAGATTTCTTAAGTAGTTACAGATATTTTTTTCTCTTATATAAAAGTTGAGTTCTGCTTAACAGCTTTACTCTGATAACCGTCTATACCTGGAAAAGAACTGAGATGATCAGAACTACACAATGTCCCTAGAAATAGGATGGTGAAAACCAACACTCAGACTAAAGTGGAGCATAAAGTGGCCCTCGACTAGAGAGATGTTAACTGTACCAAAAGAATACCCGCTCTACACCACTCTACAGGGAAACGACAGCACAGCTCCCCAGCAAGACAATAAACATTTGCAGGTTGCTGCCTTCACAGAACAATTACTCCGTGAAAAAATCGCACTACTGACAGTGGTAAAAGCAAGACATTAGTCCAATCAAATAGCTTCGTAGTCTGAAAATAAGCAGATATTGGGCCTGTTTTAGTTATATCTTTTTATTCTTTTGCATAGTATCCCTGAGACATCCAATTCTTTGAACACCTCAAGACTCTATTCTCCAAACAGTAAAAAGTAGTTCAAAGTTGTACTTCTAGGAATTGTGGCAGGTTTCCTCAGACTGCAAGCTGCAAAAGTAAATTCTAACTCAGACAGTCTTTCCACACAGCATCCATGTCCCAGAATCAAACCCATTGATAGACAGATATTTGAACAACACAGTCATAAAGTGAGAAAACATTAAAGGCTTTTAATAATTCAAGAGTCCAGTTCTGTTCCTCCTAAATCCTCCCTCTTTTCCAACAGTGAATCATGGACTGAACAATATTGTTCCTCCTCCACTTTATGCCTTTCCATTAGTATCAGCCAATTTCACAGAGTAAGGCCACAACCTCTGTCTCAAGTGGTTAAATTCACCCTCTCCCGCCATAATCAAGAAGTGTTTTCCTGTCAGATATACTGTAAGTGGCCCAAACTGCCAGCTGCAGCAGAGCCAGCCTCTTTTGGCAACCAAAAATGATCTTGTTTTCTTTGCCTTCCTTCCTTCCCACAAACCAGCGATGGTTTATTTTTGGCACAGAAAAGCCAACAGGTGTACCTCAGTGTTAAAAAGACATGCAGCATCAGTGCTTTGAAGACGTCACTGTGATGAGTCTCCCAGCTGCAAATGATGCCACTCACCTCATTATGCAAAGTGCCTGTACAAAGCTATTATTGCTTGGCATCTATGCCCCCGTGAGGTGGTCCAACAAATAAATATCTGATGAAAATGGGCATGACTGCAGACAGCCAAGAGTCCCCACAGTACAATAAAGTTTTTTTTTTTCTTTAAAAACATCAAAATCTGATTTCTGAGTCAAAAGCATCAATCTGTCTAAATGCATCCTATGTTTATGCTTCTAGTAATAAAGCACAATACTTACCTTTTTTATTTTTCTATTACATAGAAAGTACAGTTTATTAAATTCTCCAAATTAAAAAATATATATTTTCAAACCTGCAGGAGGAACATTTAATATAAATAAAATCTACATAAAGTCACTTTCTACAATAATTAAAAAAGATGAAGAAAAAAATTAGATGCTACATGAATGTGAAACAACTAAATAACAACAACCAACATAAACTGCAGTTTTATACCCGAGTCTAAACAAGGCACACAGTATGCTATTTCTGTTCTAAAACATCAGTATAAGAATAATTTCACTGAAGTCGGTTAAAAGGCTACCTTGAGTGAAATTTGCTTCAAGTACCAGGTCCAAGCTTAACAGAAATCAATATTTTTCATTTAAGTTTACTTTTATTCCTTCAGATGAGAGAAAAAAGAAAACTAGAATTGTAGATACTGCAAAAAGACCTAAAAAAATATCTAATAAGTGTGTGAACAAATGCTTTCTTTTGATTTGCTAAAAGAACTTTTGAAAAGTAACTCTGAAGTACATTCTTTTAATATGCTTGCTTCAGTAACGCTCTATGGAGAATGAAAAACTTAAACTTGACATTTCTGTCAAAACGAACACACTCTACGTTTTCTGTTATATCTTTTGTGTTTTGCACAAGTGGGAGTTGGGATATACTGCATGAAGAAGCGTTCAGTTCATTTAAAAGCTGTAATTCAGAAAATCCTCAGCAAATCCTTCACTTCCAAGAAAGTTAACTTCTTGATTATTCAACAAAGTCATTTTACATCTCGAACTCATGAGGCCTTCTAAGCTAACCTGGAATATAAGCAAAAAGTCATATAGATACACATATATGGCAGACATACAATGTAGATTGATCTTCATTAATTTCTTTATGAAGGGATTTTTCTCTCCAAATAATAAATGTTCTGTTTTTTCCTGGTCAACTAGTATACATATGATTTCAGTGAAGAACCATGTTACAAAGAGCCAACTTACTTTAATGTTTATTTAAGTGTATAGAAAGATTAGAACTGAGGTTCCTTTTTATCCTTGAAGACATAAACATTTTCAAATAGCTTATTCTCATTTAGTGAATGGCTGTTTGAGGCATGCTATGTGGGATACAGAACGTGGACAATAAAAAATTGCTTTCAAAAAGTAATTTCATTCATGCTCTGAACATTCCAGTATGTTCAGATGCTGATCAGGTGCAACAAGATGAAAAAAAACCAAACACTTTATTTCCATTGATTTGTTGGCCATTGCAACCAAGAATTCAGACATAGAATCTGAGCCATAGCCTCCTAATTCATGATGGTTGCTCCAGGCTGAAGCACTGAATGTGCATATTATTGTCAGAACATATTTGTGCTGTACTTGTGTTTAGAAAATATCTGTATTCTAACAGAAATTTGGGATCACATGAACAGGACTTCAAGTGAGCCAAAATGTTTGAAGACACATTCAATAAAAATCCCACAATTTAAATTTCTGACAGTGCTCATCTTGTGAACAGTTAATAAGGGAGACAGTAAAAGAACAACTTCTGCTTAGATGTTAACCATACTGATGTATAGATAAACTGCTTCCATTTCAGCTGTTGGGATGCTGCATCAAAAGTTTTCAATTTTATCATACAATCATACAATTTGTTAACTACTGCTTTACAGATGTTAACAAACACGAATTTCTCTATTCCAACCATCTAATCCTTGTGCATACTCGCACTGTTGAGTTTGTGAACATATCCATAACAAAACGTTACTACAAATATTGTTCTAGGAAGCAGTTCCTCTACAACACACCTTTAGCTGTTCTGGCTTGATCGGCAGTCAGTAGCTACGAAATTTTCTGGTTGTGTAGACATTCAGGAATGAGGCAACACACTGCTTGTTCTGTAACCGGGCAGTGCCTGTAAGTGAGAATGAGCATTCAGGGTAATCAGGCAGCAGGTCTTCTAATGACTTGTGTAATACAAAGAAAAGAAAAGAATCCTAAAGCGAGCTATTGGTGAATGATGTATTATGTCTCCATGCAGGAATACTTACAAATTTATGCAAATCCAGAGGTCAAAGCAGTCATCCACTAGTATGGTGTAAAAAGGCAGCATTTGCCATCCATTACTCAGATACTTCGCTTTCCAGTCCTTGTCTTTGGAGATATCAGACAGAAGCACTGCTACTTTATATGCTTCCTAGCTGTTCAGTTAGATGTCCTGGTGGTACTTTTTTCTACTGTTGAACTAGAATGGCCTACTCCCTTCTCTTCTGCCACTGATAGGACAACATAAAATTTCTGCCAAAAATTACTCCTCTAATCTGTACCTTTTCTTTCTTTCTTTTCCAAGGCTGCTAGAGATAACTTACCTCTATCTTGACATATAGCTCCCTTCAGGCATTAACTTTACAGTGATAAATACTATCTCTCACCTACTTCTCTCTTCTTCTGTTTCTTGAATCTCCCTGCCCTCATACCACATATCTTGCCATGACCATAAGATTAGAAAAGACCTTCAAGATCATCTAGTCCAGCCATCTACCAAAAACCTATATTGCCACTATGCCAGGTCCCTAAGTGCCACATCCACATGCGATACATGATGACTTTGTTGCTATCGTTTGGTACTGAACATTGTGTGATATGCATGTGACCATGTGCAATATATAGTCTGCAGCCTTCAGAGCCTACAGTCAAGATCCCTAAGGATATTTCTAATATCCCTGAGGTTTCTGTAATATCTTAAGCATAAAGCTTCCCTCTTCACTACTGTAGTTTATAGTTTCATCTTCTGAAGCTGCACAGTACTTAGAGAGCAAGTGGAGACTTTATAAATTCATATTATTATACATGTCATAATAATGGAAAAAGCACCTTGACTTACAACTCCCAAAACAAAAAACAAGCAGGCAAGCAAAAATACAAGAAATAAAACCCTCTCTCTGGGACCACTGACGTCCTGTAAGACCTTGAAGTATAGAACAATTCTCCCATGGTATTAAAGCCTCACAGTCCTTTTCATCAGCCTGAAGTGGGAAGATTTCCTTCATTGCTCAGGAGCATCTCGCACTTATTCAAATGACACCATAGCTTAGAGAATATGCATCCTTTTCATATATATTTTTTTCACCAAACAATTACATTGTTTTAATTTACAAGCAGACAACCTAAGACAATCTGTTTCTTCAATTTACCTGGTCTACTTAGCATACTCAATGCTATACCAAGAAAAAAAAACAAACAACAACATAAAGTGTTATCGCTTTTTAGATTACTCTTGTATCTGCTCTTAGATAGAGTGTGTGATCTACGGCATAGGCCCAGCTAGCAAGTAGCAGATTAAATACAGACTGAGGAATAGAGTAGTACATAAAATTCAGAAAATAAATTTAAATTTATAAAATACATTCCCCAAATAGCCATTTTTCCCAATCTTTTCTCAGCTGTTTGCCAGATTTCTTCCACCAGTCACTGTCACATCATAACTTCTCTTTTCTTTTTTATGTCCTCATTAACAGGACATCTATATTCTTCCTTTAACATTTTTCCTCCCAGCAAATTTGTTATCCATAACCCTACAGGGAGGGTCCAAATACATTTTTTTTTAATCATCTGATATTCTTCTTTTTCAAGAGAAATTATGTGATCTAGTATAATGCTTTTTCTGATAAATATATCTCCATGAGCCTGATGCAGTTCAACCACATCAGTGTATGTACTGAAACATTCATATAAAAGGATTTATTCTTTGCTTACTTTAAAAAAAAAAGCAAAAAATGCTGATCTGTTTTCTAAACATAACAAGATTCTTTTATTTATTTATTTTGCTGGGGGAAGAGGGAGGAGCGGAGGGTGGTTTGAGCGGAGCGAGATGGGATGGGATTGTTTGACTCTTTGAATATTGATAAGATTTTGAAGCTGGAAAAATGTAACCAAATAAGAAATGGGCAGATTCCCCTGATTGTATTGATATTGTACTGATTGTTTAGTGATGTCCATGACATTTTGGATTGATTAACACAGTTGATTAACTGTGGCCGTATATATCACTTACATAATGAACTCTATTCAAGACTTAGCCAGCAATTCACTTAGAATGAAGAAACGGAACTAAACTGTAGTTTGGATTGTATTTTCTTTTCTAAAATTTACCAAGCGTTACGTTTCTAGCTTTGTTGCTTAACCCTCACAACTCAAAAATTGCTTTGGGCATCTGACATGTTCTGCAGCATTGATAAATAAGGAGTACAGGAGTACACAGCCATACAGACTTGGTATGCAAGTGTTTTGTTTACTAAGAAATACTAAATTTTGGTAAGAAGTCAATGCAAGGTGCTAGAAAATGGTTCTTTCATACTCAATTTCCATCAATGCTGGAATAGAACTAATACTCTAATTTCTATCTCACAGTCAAGTCTGCCATCTGATTTTCTTATTGATCTCTGCAACAGTTTTCCTGGAATTAAGAGTGATGATACAATCATGGCACTCAGCACATACAAGTACCTGGTATAAGTTTTGTTCTCACTCTAATCCTGGTTTCATTATCTCTTTCAAAATCAAGGGAAGGTGCACACAGGACCTCTGAGATTTTCTCTTGAATGACTTCTATACATTTCCATTTTGAATAAATGCCAGTTTGTTTCCTCAGTGCTTCTTGTTTTTTCTTTTTGTTTTTTTTTTTTTTATGGTGTGTGTGACACATACTAAGTACTTTCTAAGCATCACTTGACATGAAGGTTTGATATAGTGTGTGACCTTTTGCAGACTGAACCATCTTGCAGTTTTACAGTCTTACATTGCACAATATACATCACTTCCAATTTTTCTTTTTTTATAAAAGATATACTGGATGTAAGCTGATGTGAAGAATTCAAATAAACAATGCATAAAACAAATGTAATGTATAGAAAATATTAAAATATTGTGATTCTGACAGAAATGCCTCATTGATACATTCTAGAGAGTTTAGTGGTTCAAGGAAGCCAGTGTGTTCTACCTGTCTTATATACAAATGAAATTTGTGGGTAGAAGGGAGCATCTGTGTACATATTACTCAAGTACATATCCAGCCTTACCCTGAACTTCAAGTCATTTTTTACTAGCACTAAACTGATAACACAAAAAGGAAGCAAAGTCCTTGACTATTCTGAGGTACAGTCCTCATGTGTCTTCTTTCTTACCTCTTCAGAGCTGCTGGCAAATAAACATATCTTTTTCTTAAACACCAAGTTCGTGTGGCAGATACATTTAGTTCTTTCCCATCCTTTTCTTGTCAGAAAGGCAGTAAATGTGTTAAGCGCTCCACTTAGCATCTCCACTACAGATGCAGCTGTAATGTATCCATTGTATAACTCACTGTGAGCTAGCTATGCAACAATCACATTTCTGAATGTCATTCCTGTTAGTTCCTGCCAGCTGACCTAAAAGCACAGTATTTTTGCAGCTGGGATTGGTAGAAATATTCAACTACAAAAGGACATCAAACAATGTTTTCTAATGTTTCACTCATAATATGAAAATATTTTAAAGCAAAAATATCCATGTGTCAATTACTGTTTCAAGTGTGTATTGAAAGTAAATCCATGTTCCATTGAAAAAAATTTTCTTTTAGTACCTAGGAAACAAAAACCATCAATGCTCAAAAATGTCTTCTTTAAAAAGAAGACAGGCTATATTTTCTAAGAAAAGGTGTAGAAAATGCAATTAAAAATGTCAAAACAAACAGCAACGGAAATCATAAAGGTGGTCACTGATAGAGAAATCACTTCTAGCTTGCACAGCTTCATAACGTATGGATGTCATAACTTCTGAACGAATTCATATGCAATGCTGAGACTTGGTATACTTCTCATCTGGCTATCCAAGAGAAAAAGTGTTACTTCAAATCTTGAGAGATTCTAGATTTTACAGAGAAGGGATACAATTCTGTAAGAGTTTGAAGAATGTCTTAGGCATTAAGGATTATTTTCCTTCCTGTGGAACTTCAGCTTTAAAGTTATTTTAATGCCTAGCTGAAGAAACCTCACCCCAGATAACTATCACAGCAGAAGAATGCAGGGGAATGAACAAATTTTTAAAAGCATTCCCCAGCAAAATGAAAGCTTCTACTCTAGAGTTAGAAAAAAAAAGAAAACATTTGTGAGAAAAGATGTAATGTGAAAAAATAATGGTAGAATTGTGATTATAAGATGGTTGAAAGAAAAACAAACAAACAAACAAACAAACAAACAAAAAACCAGCACAGGAAAACAAGCCCAAAACAGAAGGCAAAAATGCAATACACACACACACACACACACACACACAAAAAAAAAAAAAAAAAAAAAAAAAAAAAAAAGATATGGAAAACAAAAACAAAAACAGAAGACAAGGGAGGGAAGAAAACAGACATCAAAAAAAAACAAGAGAAATGAGAAATTTTATATATATATATATATGTATATATATATATAAAACATACATATATAACATAAAACATATATATACATATATATATGTATATATATATATACATATACATATATTTTATTTCTGGGAATGACAATGTCAAAATATGTAGTTAAATGAAAGGATGAGTTTAAAATATCGATATGATAAATCAGGAAAGGTCAGGGACTCAAATTCACCTAGAGCAACAGAATGCCTTGGTCTGGTCCTTAGTACTACAATGCTGGGAAAGAATATATTGCCCTAATTTTCTCATTGCATAGGAGAAGCCAGACAAAGTTTGTCTCGTATTTACTGCCAATGTTTTAATTTATAAACTTTGACATGTACCATCCCATAAAGAGTGAGGATGGTCGGTGTCAGGTCTCTTATTTCTTACATACTGATGTATTTGTGCTATAATTTTTCATTATTTTTTCTTAAGGAAAAGAAAGTAAGCTTACAGGCAGGACAACTGGGCATTTGTTTGTAGTGATTTTTTTTAATTGGCAATCCAGGGGAATGAAAACAAAAGTAGAAGATAACTGCTAAGACAGGCAGAGTGAGAGAGTATATACGCTTTCTTCCAGTTTTCTAACATGATATGTTCAAACACCTTTTGGATACAGTATGTCAGATTGCATTTCACCACATGACATGACATAATGCAACATGACACACCAATTATTTTGTGACAGAGATATAAAGAAAATGAGCTTCTCCACTCTGCCAATAAGAAATCATTTTAAGTAGAGATATACCAGATTTCTCCTAAACATCAATGCATTAAAGCATAATGGCCTTGAGAGTTACCCCTTTCCAGGGGCTCCTGCTGCCAGGGCTCAGGGACAGTACTGCAATAGTGCAGAAGTGGGTTCCTCCCATCCACAGACAGCTCTGTTGGGAGGCCTGAGCCAAGTTGAGCCTACTTCCCTGTAGGATGTTTTTAAGTTGAGATTCTCATGCTTGGCCTCAACCTGACCAACAGTCCAGCTGCACAGTAGCCAGGGATACACCTGGCCATGTGCCCCACTGATGCAGACCTGGACTCATAGACTGATTTCCTGGCCCACCTCAGACTTTCTCTTCACTATGGACTTGGCAGCCAAATCACTGGCACATATCTGACCCTGTTCAAATAAACCAGATCTGAGCCTGACTCCAATTCACTCTGTGCCCAGCTTGACCCCATGGACCATTGGTCAGACTTGTCTGCCATCACCATGCATGCTCACTCACCTTGCTTGGAGACTGTAGGATGAGACCCTGACTGTGTCATCATGCTCAGTTCCTGGCTTCTGTACCTGAAAGGGCAACTGGTTTGCATTGTTTCCCAGCAGAAAATGAAGTCTTCAATAAGAGAGTACTGCTCTGTTCAACTCTATAGGCCCCAATGGTACTGTGCATTCTAGAGTCACATAGCCTTCCCTACCTGGTACAGTTTAATTGCAAACACTTTAATATCAAAGCATATTTGTAGGACTCAGGGTGAGTGGAGGACCTTTAATTTTAGACATGTATTATGTGTTCAGAGTGATTATGAGGAGAACCAAGTTCAGCTTCGAACCACTAAAAATTTCATGTAAACAGTTTATTATAATTTTGAATCTTTCAAGCACCACAATTTCTGAAGATTATAAGGTTTTGCTTTTCTTTCCAATTTACCTACTGTTGTTACTTCATCAGGTTGTAGAACATATAGAAAAGAAAGGTTTTTGTACTGTCTTTTCACTGACAGAGAGTGAGGAAGTGGAAACAGAGTAGTGGCAGTTTTCTGTGTAGTTACAGAGCCCACTCTGTCATCTGTGCTTGGTGGCAAATGTGCTAAGGAATTTCTACAATAAAAAATACGCTTTGTCTTAGCTTAAAATTCTTTCAACTAGAGAATTGCAACAGTGCTATTAAAAAACTGTTTTATTGACATGACACATTTCCTAAGACAGGCCATTAATCATCCCATGTTATTGTATCAAAATTGTACTTAATGTTTGAAATCATGCAGAATCCTAATGATACAGCTATCAGGAGGAAAAATGTAACACTGAATCTACCTAAGTGGTGCTTCCACTGTGACTGAGTTGCATTTTCAGACTACTGCTTTTCAGCTGGATTTCTGCTGGTTTGTGTGTATTTTTATTCCTTAAAGAATTGTTTATAAAAATGGAGGAGGTCAGCAATGTCATTCTTGTAACCTGACAGCCTACTCAGAAAGAACTGCCTCGATGTAAAAACTTGCTCTGTCCTTTTCTCTGGAGTGTTCTCTCAAAATGTATGCATAAACATATCCTGGATGATAATACTGGGCATATGTTTCAGCCCCAAGCAACACTGATTACTGTGGTTCTACACCAACATAACTTAATGAGGCTACAGGTTTTACTATAGTTTTCCAGATAATAACGTGCTCATTTACATGTCACTGGGGAAAGGATTCATTTTAAATTTACAATGTACAGAAATTTTAGGAATCTTATATAACCAAAATTATTTCTGTGTGATTACCTTTATGCATATCTACTTATTTTATTGGTCATGACTGTTTCTCCAGCAACCTTTCTTGGCAAAATAAACAAATAACTATTTTTAGCATTTTAAAGAGGAGATGGGGAGTAAAACAATGCTGTGCATAAAATGGATGTTCTGAGATAAGAAAGTTGTCACTGACACAGAACAGAGATTAGTACAGTGCAGACCCCAACTATCAGTCATCGGAATGAAGCTGCAGACAATGAAGAAATGTCTTATAAATATACCTTCACTTCTCCCCAAAATGTGACACAACTGTAGTACTATCACTTGTGAAATGCTGTTTAAGTATGCTAAGGCTTGACATTCATGTTAAGGTGTGGTTCTGCTTATTCATATTGTTGTAGATTCATATTGAGCTTGGATTTCACTTGCTGCACTTAACATCGCCCTGCAGACTTTTGGTCCTCTTGTGTCCCTTGCTCCAAGTTAAATCCTATATCTATCTGGTTCTATCTTCCTGCTCTGCTTGCCTCCCCATCCTGCTGAGGGCAAACTACAGCTGGCAGACATGGAACCAATGGTCATGCATGCTAGAATTTTCCCTTAGATTTCAAATATTTTGTCATGAAAATAATTTTACGGCAAGTATGACGTTAGGCAGCTGTTTAGCACAACCACCTAAACCAATTGTGAATCCCACAGCACCACCACCATTATTTTCACACGGCCTTAACTCAATTCATAATTAAACTAAGATTATAACAGTACTACAATACTACAACAGAAACCAGAAAGTGACAAAAGAAAGGTGACAGAGATGAGAAATTAGGTATGTTAGAGAAACATGAGAAAACCCAAACTGCATTAAAGCTCTTTTTCCTCCCATATTAAGAATATGGACTGTCAATCTACCGTGTCTTTGCAAACTAGTTTAGAAATGCATTTGTTCTCATACTTTCAGGTTTAATAAAAAAATAAAAATAAAAATAAAACAATTTAAATGAATAACAGTCACTTTTGCTGTCTTATAAAAGATTGATGGCCTGAAGGTTTCCAAAAGGAAATTCAATTTGAATAAATTTGAATTCTCAGTTAAGTGTTGATCCCACAAAAATTATTTCTCAAATTCGTTCTGAAGTCTTACTGTACTTTTTTATTTCAAAATATTTTGGAAAAAATCCCCTCCAAATCCCTATTAACAAATAAGTTTATGGAAAAACATCATTTTTCTCGTAGTATATCATGCCCTTAAGAGTTCTTTTCCAGTACCATATCAAAAGAATATATATCTGTAGAAAGCATTGCCAGCATTGAAGCAAAAATACAAAACATATGCTTATGTTGATATTTCAGCTGAGGTTTGTAAGATCAAGCAATTAACTGAGGGTTTTCTCGTATTCTTCTACCACTTCTTTTGTCTATCTGTCATAATGATTTCGTTAAAACAGACACAGATGATTATTTCACTGAATTTCTGACAAGTTAATATACTCCTTATAAAGCTGTAATTACAAAAAAAAAAAAAATTCAGTTTGGTTTTGATTCAGTATCCAATCCATTTACTGTTTACAGAACAGAAAAACTAGCAGGTGCAGTGAATGGTGAGAAGCTTGAACAAAATAACTTGTAAAAGCATTTTTGGATTTCTAGCCTTCCATGGTCTACTGTCCTTTAAGTCACTAGTTAAAATGAATTCATAATATTCAGGTGTTCAAAGGAGTGTATGGTATCTTCATTCTATGATTTAACAAAAAAAAAAAAAAAAGGTGATCAGTACAAATACAGAGAGCTCAGTTGGTCACTAACAGTAGAAGTTGTAGATCCCAGTTGGTCATTAAAAGTAAAAACTGTACATCCTTCTGAGTAGCCACTACAAGTCAAAACAAGGTGTTAAAAAAAAAGATTTAAAAAAAAAAGAAAAAAAGACCACTAATAAAATCAAATAAATGTAGAATCATAGAATGGCTTGGGTTGGAAAGGATCTCACAGTAGAACATCAGTGGAGTAACTCTTGTCAAGGAAGTAGATTACCTAACCTAAGTGTTCTCAGTAACATCTGCTTGTTTGTTGCCTAGGAATGCACGAAAGAGAATAGAGACGGGATTGTCTTAGGGATGCACATTCAAGAATATTTTCCACAAATTAAGTAATTTTGAATTCACATATACATGAAAGTGCAGATATTTTGAGCTTTGCATTGAAAACATAATGTAGAAAGATTAGGGAAAAAAAAAAAAAAAGAAAAAAAAAAAGGATATGATGCATCTGTTTAGAAATAGCAGCCAAAAAGTGGAAAAGGATAGGTTTCTCAAAAAAAGGTGATGAGCAGTAATGCTTCTCTCAGAATTCCTCTGAAAATCTGAAGTAAATGGATAACAATTAAAAATTGACCATAGATGAGAAATCCTTCCTCCAGCACACATCATTCAAGATGATGGTTAACTAGGAGAATCTCCAAAATTAATGCTGAGTTTTGCTCACTTTAAGTAGAGATAATATAACCATTACTTACCAACTATTACCAACTTACATCATGAATAAGGCTAGCTGAGGACATGGGACAATAATTTAAGGGTGAATTAACAATTAGCTAGGAAATTAGATGGCTCCTGATGAACTGCTAATAGTCATTCCTGGTAAGGCACCTTTATACTGCATCATCACAGAGTTTGAAATAAGATAAAAAAACAATGATTCAGATTCAATTGTATTCTCCAAAAAGAAAATGAGGGCAAATTAGAGGCGCTGTTACTGAGAGATTTTTGCTGGAAAGAGAAAAAAACACAGATGATCTTGAATGTGCTGCAGAAAATACAGAATACAAAAGAATATTATTGCTCAGAAAATCTCTGTCAACATTACGCAAGTGATATCAAAGGTTAAACACTGGTAGATTTTTAACTCATGAATCATTTCATAAATCACTATTATAAATCAGAGATGTCCAGAAGCATTAAGTAAATCATTTAAATGTCAAAATCATTTGTCAAGAAATTATTGTCCCAGTCACCAGCTGTGGCTTTTAAGGGGAATAAAAAGCAAAAAACCTGATTTCTCATTATGAATCACTACAAACTTCTGTATTTTTCATATTTCAGTGAAAATAAATACTATGGCCATCTTCTTTAATTTATATACTTGGAATTACATAAACCAAGTTTGCTTTATAACTGCTTTACCTAGTTAGTTGCACACCACTGGCATTTTTGCAAGTGAACTCCTTTTCCCTCAAAATGGAGAGTAAGTGAAATGGGTATGACTAGACATGCTGAGTTTTGCCTTTTTCTGCTCCAATCTATTCTTGTTATAGAAAGAGTAAAGAATGTATTTCAAAATCATCATTGCATGTTTAACGGTATGTCCTGTAAAAATCCAGTGTTAAAAAAACTAAGATCTCAGACAAACAATTAGCTTCTGCAGAGAATACTGACATGAAGAAGTAGATAGATCAGGAAGCAGCAAACCCTTCAAGCTGGTATGACTCCAGAAAGAAGAATATAACTGCATATTTCCATCAGGTTAGCCTGAATGCACAATAAAATATATATACTGGCATATTCTTTATAGTAGAACAGACATTACTTACATCAGCTGAAGGAATATAGGCAACATCTGACCTAGCATTAACTTAGATTTTCACAAGCAGATGATATTTGATCTACCCTAACCTGTTCTGAGACAAAGTTATTCTTTCAAAAATGTTAATAAATATGATCTGGCAGAGAACACTTACATGATTTCAGCAGAATGTCTCATTTAGACTCAGCAGTTCTGGTTTGTGCTCACTGAAAACAAAGTTAATATCCCATGGAAGTGCAATCTGAGTCCTCCAAGGCAGAGAAGAGCATGAATGCCAGTTCTCAACTACAAACAAAAACTTAGAAAGTGGATTTTGCTACATGTGTAGAAATATTGCACAAAAACAAAGAAAAAAGCCTATTTCTCAGGTTTTCCGCAAGTGTGCAATTGGTGCATATATTTAAAATTTAAGTGAAGCAACATGGCACTGACATTTGACGTTCCAATTTAGGTGACAAACACTTCTTAGGTGACAATTAAGCTCTACCTGAACAGCAGTCTTTAAGATATTTTTACTCACAAGTCATTTCATTCTTCATCGTCAGATATATGATATTTTTAATGTATATATTACACATCTACTGACACTGACTGAGTTACAATTAGTAACAAATCATATTTTTGATGTTAGAATTGTGACTACTGTAGAATTATTTACTGTGGTTTTACTTGCTCTCCTTCATAATACTGTGATTTACTCTGCTTTTTTTTTTTTTTTTTTTTCAAGAAAATCTCTTAGCATAAATGTAAGCAATTTTGCACCATACCTATGTCATGTTTTGTTGAATCTCCATCAAGATGGTAGTGCCCTGCAGCACCTGGAAATGTGCACTGATCTTCTGCAACACTGGTTTCATCTCTTCAAGACAAAAATTGATTTTTCTCAAACTGGCATGTAAAGGTACAAAGTGTACTCAGTGATCCATAGCTCAAGTGAGTGCAACAAGCCCAGCCTTGGTAGTTGAAGAAGCAGTAAGTTTTTAAGGCTCTGTAAGAAACAGTGTAAGGGAAAAAAAACGACAGTAGTAAGGAATTCATCTTGTAAAATGCCGGGCAGTCAAGTTGTACTGCTGCTGCTGCAGGCTATTGTCGAAGTTGCTAAGTAAATGGTAGAAACAGTTTTCTTTAATTGGAAAGAACTGGGATACCATGGTGATATGCTTTTTATAGCACACATAACATAAACAGACAAAAAAGAACTCTTAAATTTGGATTTCATCACTGCATTATTTGTCTTATTCTGTAGTTCACCGTGAGAGTCTCACACCCTCCCTTTTGCACACTGACACAGGAGGAGGAGCGCTGGAGTTTCTCCTTGCTCTTCCCCACTGTTCAATAGAGTATGGAAGACCCAAGTTTACCAAAGGGAAAGCAAGAAGCTCTTTTGGGGGGAAATTAAGTTCATTCTTAAGAACAAAAGAAAACTGAAAAAAAAAAAAACAAAAACCCAGAACAAAACTTTGGAGACCCATACCACTCCAACTCCAAATTTATGTTGCACTTAAAAATGGTAGGGGAAAGAATTGGGCTTCATTAAGACATGAAGTTAAAATCAGCCATGACTTCCTTTTTTAAAAAATGTAATGATAGGAACATCTTATATAAAATATTGTACTCATATCTTCTGCATGCTATAACTTACCTTTTAAAATAAAACAATTTCTGATCACCATAATTACAATATAACCACTGAAAAAATAGCTCCAGTTGTGGATAGTGTTTTGAGAGTGCTGCAGGCAATAACACTGAGAGTTTCCTAACTCTATTCACAGAACGTATTAACTAGGATTAAATTTCTGTAATTACACTCTCTCTGATAGTGGTTAGCACAGCGTCCAGTTCAGACCACAGCCCTTAGAGGAAGTTTATACGAGAAACTGCATTGACATATCAATGAATTCTGTCACTGTTCCCTGGTACAGAGCGAAGACTGAATTGTCACTAAGTGATTTGAAATATTGCTTTGAAAAAGGACCTATCATAACAGTAACATAGCCAGATGTTCCTTTATCTCAAATTCAGAGTTATTAATAGACTGCTTCATCCTTTCAAAAAAGAGAGCCAGTAACACAGCCTAACCTTTAATTTATGATTCCTAGGTCTAGTTCTTAATGTGATTAATGACAAATCACTACTTAATGCACGGAACATTCATCAGCAGAACTGTATGCCCTTAAAACAGGTGTTAAGGGATTTGAGAACTTTAGAATGCAAAGTTCTCTTGTTTCTATCAGTCTAAAATGAGAAATAGCCAAAGAACTAGAGACATTACAATCCTGAAATGGGAATTAGTGTCAGTTTATTTATTTGGTCGTTTTTTTCTGCTAAAGTTGTAAGACTTCCAGCAATCTTTAAGAAAATAGAGAAGGACAAGAATAAGGAATTACATACCAAAATTCGCCAGAGCAGAATGTCAAACAGGTGGAAAATGGAATATTTCTTGAAGTTTGGAACTTGGTTTTGGCAAAGATTTGGCCATTTTCAAGGAAAAAATATTTAAAAATCTTAATTACTGGGAGAAGAAAAGAAGACAGAGTTTTAAAGAGAGAAAAGGTAGAATATGACTCTATACAACAGTGACCTAGTATACTTTTGGTAAATAGTACAGTAATGCACCTGACTTCTTAATATTTCTGAAATTGCAGTTTGAAAAATCAGTTGCTCAAACGATTTTATTGCAGGAAAAAAGTGTCCACAGACAGTAGTGAAAAAACTGTAGAGTAAGTAAGTAGACCAGATGAGCCAAAAATCCTGAGGACAAAGATCCTCAAAATTCTGAAAGACATTTTAAAAAAGACTGAAAGATAGAGGTGGCAACTGTTCTTTTGTAAAAGGTTAAGAAATGTATGAAATTAGTTAATAGAATCATAGAATGGCCTGGATTGAAAAGGACCACAATGATCATCCAGTTTCAACCCTCCTGCTTTGTGCAGGGTCACCAACCACCAAACCAGGCTGCCCAGAGTCACATCCAGGCTGGCCTTGAATGCCTCCAGGGATGGGGCATCCACAACCTCCTTGGGCAACCTGTTCCAGTGCGTCACCACTCTCCGTGTGAAAAACTTCCTCCTGATATCTAACCTAAATCTCCTCCATCTTATCTTAAAACCATTCTGCCTTGTCCTTAATTAGAAATAACTAAAATCAATTGTAACTTTTTTTTTGTAACAACTTTGCATCTCAGAACATTTTTTTTATCAGGTATCATATTTTAGAGCTGATCTTTCATGCTTTATCAGTGTTTATTTTTTTTTGTTCAGTCTGTTCAGATATTATTTTTAATTCCTGCTCTTCCCTAACCTTGTTATTTCTTCTTTTTCTTTTTTTTTCATGTATATTGTAAATTCTCTGGAGTAAAAACTTTTTTTTCTGTTATAGCTCTGCAGAGTCTTACATAACCAAGCCCTAATCTACAATCGGAGGCTAACTGTAGCATACATATAAATGAAGAGATATGTCTCGTGCACTCATATTCTGACAGAAAGAGATGAGTTGTAGATACTAAACACTGATTTTGTTAATTAAAAAAAAAAAAGCAGAGGAAAATCCTGTTGATAAACAAATCTTTAAAAACAATTGCAACACAATCTGTTGCAATTATTACCAGAAAAATCTGGTTCTGCCTTCAAAAACAGAGTATAAGAACTAAGAAAGAGAAGGAGGGAAAGATAGAAGACAAAAGACAAAAAGAGTAAGCAGCAGTCTGTCAAAAGAAGGCTTGTAAATTGTGCAGTGCTTTGGTGCCTTGATCACTGCAGGAGACCTGAACTGCATGCTGGAATTAGACAAAATTGCAAAATTTGACCCCAAAGAAATAATTTTCATGAGCCTGCTTTATTCAGAATTGGTCAGCATCAAAACATAAGCTTATTCTAGAATTCAGGCTTTTTTTTTAATTATCAAGGAGCTGGTAAAGAAGTGTCAAATACTAATAATTACAGTCTGAAGATTCTCATCTCAGCCATTGTTTCAATTCAGATCATGCTAGGAGCTGGCGTCTGTCTGCCCTCTAGGAAGATCCAAGTCTGGGAACACAGAAGTAGTTCAGAACTGTTCTCCTTTCATCTTACTTAAATTGGTCTCCTGATCAGATAAGGGTCTTGATCTCCAGACACAGTCAGTCTTTCTTGTAAAACAAAGATCATCACTTCTAATATATTTGCCATTTCATTCAGCATATCACAAACTGCTGTCTGAACATTGGTGGAAATCAAGACTTTGGCCACTGTCCCACAAGTGTCAAAATGTTTTTCTCGAATGCTTAAGAAAAGTTTGAGTCTCTGAATTCCTGACAATGTTCTACTCATTGAAAAAAAAAAAAAATCTGGAATTTTTAAATGATGAAATAATGATAATGGATGTAAAAAGAAAGATTCTGAAGTCCGTGTGTACATCCACAGGTACATTTGCATTGTCTTTGTGGACTGTGCCAGACACAGATCCCATGAACTCTTAGCCAGCTCATATGGTGAAAATCGTGCCTGGGCTACCTTATTAGAAACTTCATATTGAATTTTGAGCATTTAACATTTTATTTCAATTTCTGAATTATTAGTCTACTTCAGTACTATACGTAAACAGGACAAATCAGGACTGGTTTTTAACTGAAATAAAATCATTATTTTTTATTCAATATGGTCATTCAAAAGAAGCAGCATCAGAAATTATTTTTCACTAGTTGATCATACATTTTAAGGAACACTTTCCTTCCCACGCAAAGCTAGAGCAGAAGGTGTACCTGTCTCATGGAGAAGTTGGCCTACCTGCTGAGTTTTCCAGCTTTACTGACTAGATCACAAAATCTGTTGCTTTTCCAGTCCTTAGAACTGGAGGCTGAAAAAAGCTTTTCAAAAAGATGAGCTCTGGATTTTGTCCAACTGCATTTAAAAACCAAATTAATAAATAAACAATTTTAACAGAACGATGTCTCTCTATTTCATGATCAACACTGTCTTTCTGGACCACATCAGCCACAGAACAGCACGTTCTGTTCAGTTACAATACATGAATTGTTTTGCTTGGTAAAAAATCAGACTTTAGAACAGGCTGACAAAAAATAAGTGAATGCTTTTCTGTTTTGTTTGTTTGCTTGTTTGTTTTTTTTTTTTACTTCAAGCTTATTGCTCAGCTTTCAACTATTCAAGCAGTCATACTCATGGACAGAAGAGTAATTGGCGCAACAGTAGTTAGGTATTTGCATATGATAAAAAGTGACTTTTATTTATCATTCGTCATATTTGTACATACTTCTGGCAATAGAATTTGGGTTTACTTTTCCTTGACTAATTAATTGTTTTTGACAGTTTTTAATTTGTCCTGATCAACTTCTGGCCGATATTCTATTTTAAAAGTAGTCAGCGACTTCTGTTCTAATTTCTGTTTCAAAGCAATCAGATTTATTTGCCCTTTTTTTATGTGATTGCTTCTTCAATTACAGACTGTCTGGTCAAGTCTTTCTCTGATGCTAAATGGTAGACACAGCATTGTTTCAGCTTGTTAAACATCTGTGCCATGAAAAGATATTGCCTGGGAAATGCATTAGGCATGAATCAGTTTTATAACTCCATTTAAAACAAATATGAAATAAATCAAATTATTGTTGAATATACTTAATTATCTTTTTATGTGACTCAAGTCATACAGCATATGTCTCATAAAAAGCACTTGGTTTGGTCCTCTGAACATGTCATGTATATGCTAACGATGAGAGATGGCACAACACATTCTTGCTAGAGTCAGAATCCACTGTAAAAAAAAAGGTGCTCCTAAATACAATTCTACACTGAAAAATATGTTAACACCGGGATGCTTAGTCTTTAAAAAGCACAATAATTAGAAAATCCTTTCTCTGAATACAGTTGATAATATATTTTGCAGATGAATGTTTACCAGAAAACCGCTCAGGTTGGAAGGAACATTTGTATCTCATCTAGTCCAATAATGTCTCTGCCCAAATGAAAGTCAATCAGAGCAGGTTGCTCAGGCCCTGGTCCAGAATGTTTTTGATTATCTGCAGAAGCAGATATTTCACAACACATTTGAGGGGGTTTGAAAAAAACCTTATTTGACTATTCCTAATTGTAAAAAGGTCTTTTTTCTTATGTCCCACTTGGACTTTCTATATTGAAATTTGTGCCATTTACTTCTCAACTTGTCCCTGGGCATCACTGACATGTGATTTTTCAATCCATTTTCAAAGGGACTCATTTCTAATAATAGTTTACACTCTTCATCATTAAAATATAGATAATGGGAATCGCAAGCTACATATATTTTTACTTTGCCTGCATATACATACACCTAGTATGTATAATAATTTATATATCCACACAAGTAATCTGTTCAATTTTGCAACATTTGCATTTACTAAGCTCTCAATTTTTAACAAGCCTGATATAAGAGACCTGTTAAATGTCTACAATATGTTCACCTTTCACAGTGCGTAATAAAGTCAAACACACTCTCACAGATACTTCGTTACAAAAATACTGACAAAGAAATGAAATCTTTGAAGGAGTGAACCCATCTGAAGGTGGTGATGGAAAGCATTTTCACATCTCAGGAAAGGAGTATTTTAACTTTGATTGTTATAGAAATCCTGTTTGGCCTTCGTGTGTTCCAGATAACACCTTTGATACAGCTTCTTTAAGCAGAAGAATGAACTTTTGCCATTGGTTCTACTTTAAAATAGGATTCATACATTGTACTCACAGGTTGTTGTACTCAAATGATAATTTTTGCTTTGTTATTTCTATTACCAATAACTAGCTCTATCAAACTCATCCTATTGTGAGAGTTCAGTGCTAAATCTGCTCATACACAAAATATACATATATATAAATATATATAATTGTACTACATTCTGTAAATCAAAAACCTGTTTGTAGTTTCCTAAAGAGTATTTTGCATTCTAAGTCAATGCTTCTCTGTCCATATCTACTATACAATAATTTTAGTTTCTTAAAGAATTGAACAGCTGGATTTGCTTGTTTAGATTTTATTAGTTCATTATTTCCCCAAATAATACCTCTTCTGAGCTATTTGTGAATGTTAGGATTATGCTTTGATTTTGTCCACGTACCTGATAATCTGATTAGGAAATGTCATTTATTTTGACTGTACATGTATCTGATCTGAATGTCATTTTACTGTAAAAAGTGGACTATTGGGCAGAACAAAACAAGCAAAGAAAAAATATCACTGGTGCTCTTAACAGTCTCTTAACTAATTTTGACTTAAGGACAATATTTTAAAGTTAATAAGGAATCAAAGAAATACATGAATATTTTAAATAAATTGTTATTTCAACAGACAGATGAAGACAGACAGAACTTTCAAAACAGTGCTCTGCTAGAGGAATGATGGGTCAGGAAGAAAATTGATTAAAGAAATATTTTTTTCCCACTTTCTGACTTTTATTTCTGTGAGTCTTCTCAGAGTCCTACACTGCCAGTCCAGCAATCAGCACTTACATCTGATGTGCTATTTCCTAATTTAACTACAGAATGTCACTTTAATCTCTGTGGAATGTTATTGCCTAGGAAGTCTGAAGTGGTAAAGGGAGAAAGAAAACAAGAAAACCAATTCTAATTACTGTGATATCAATTTGGCAACTGACTGCAAGCATCAAAAATCTATCCTTATTTCTTACAGCAGAGTAGAACCATAAAAGTCTCTTAACTTCTTGCTCCACAGCTCTGTCTGGTTCCTGAGAATACCAGTTTCACTAAAAAGGATTTCTAAACTACATACAAGTAGAAGAGGTAATAAAAGCCTTACCATAATTTAATGAAAACAGGTCACAGAGTTCTGTTTAGCCAATTCTAATACTTCTGAAAATTGTATTTTGATGAGGTTTCTGCGCTTTAATTTCCTCTCTCTATGCATTCCTACTAAGGACAATGAAATAAAATACTGACTGAATGCTAACTCACACTGCATACTTCAAGATGTTTGACTGGCTTTTGTGAACATTAGAAACCTGCCAATATTTACCACCTGCTAACAGGATGGAAAGGGAAATAAAATGCTTGCTGCGAAACTTACTGATATTTTCCCCCTTCTTTGCCACTTTCCTCTGCCTTTATGCAAACATACAGCAAAGCAGCTCTTTCGACTTCTCACGTTTTTCCCTTCCGTACTTCAAAAGAAGACGAAAAAAAAGCACAAACAGATTTCTTAACCTAATACTGTATAGGTGACAAAATGTTTCCTTTGCCTCTACCTTGGGGACAACTTCGAGACACGTTTCATAGATGCTTGACAAATCCACAGCTCCTCTTGCCCAAATCCTGGCTGAATTCCAATCTCATAATTAAATTCCACCCACTTAAAATTCTCCCTTAAGTTTGAGTGGGATAATGCCTGCCACTTTCATAGCTCTGCTATTTTGTGTATAAATTCCCAGTGATACCTAAGATGGCAGTCAGGACTTAGTTTCACTGCCATAGGAAACACTGGATGTGATGTACGAATTGTTCAGTAAAGCCAATAAAACTATTTCTACAGACTGAGGCCAATTGCCAACCAGTTAATGTTCTGCCTGTGGCAGCACTGACGCCCTGCTCCGTTGGATTCAAACTGCTATGGAATGAAAATCTCTTGATACAGACACATAAGCCAATGTTCAATAGAAACATTTTTCATAACATACTCCCATTTTGAAAACAATTAAATGGTGCCATTTTTATTTGGTGAAGAATTTAAAATTTCTAAAACAGTGTGTTTCAGGCACGAGAAATGTCAGTCACTGGTGTACTCCACTTTGGAGATCCTACCATAAAATATTCTTGAACAGGAGGTGTGACATACACTGTAGCTCTAGGCTTTCCTTTCCTTATAAATTGTTATTCATCCAGTGATCAAAATATTTATTTGTACTTGAAAAGTACTACAAAACCTTTGCAATGCTCTAACTCCTGGCCACTAGATGCCTATAGGAAGAGTAATTGTTGACTGGTTAAATTGTAGAAGAGCTGACACATGCAAGATAAAGGCAGTTACGATTACTCCAATATGAACTTTAAAGTTTGAAAAAAAAAAAAAAAAAAAAAACAGCAAGAAAATTGAAATAATTCAACATGTCTCTTGTGTAGGATTTCAATTAATTATTTTCACTTACCTCTTTGCAGAAGCAGGTATTCAACATTTTATTTGGTCTGTTTTTGGTCTGTTATATTCAACATAGTTAAGTTTGAGGTGTTTGCTAATAAGCTGATCAAGGAATTTTGTCAGTAAATTGTTTTGGTTGCTCAGCATTTACCAGTCTGTTGTGATGTATTTTCACACAAAACACGTCTGTTTGCCTGCTGAGGAGAAAGAATGAAAGAAGAGGAAAAAAATGTTGTGGACACAGTGACATCCATTGTGAATTTTACTAAGTGACTTCAGAGTTGTTGTGAATTTATGTGGCATTCATGTTCATCTAAAAATTGTGTGAGAGACCTGATGGCTAAACACAGCATGCACCCAAATGGCATATTTTGCCCTTTGTATCAGTAGTATCCTCTCAGGCAAGCAGTCTGAAACATGCTGAGTGTATGGCTGGCTTGATCTGATGGCTAACAACATGAAACTGGGAGCCAGAAAAGCCAGACTTAATTCTGTTTCTTGTCTACCAACTGTGATGCCCTGGGGAAAGTCATTCACCTTCACTGAGAAACTACTCCACCTCCAGTAAAGGTTTTCCAAAACAGATTGAGGCTCTGCAAGTTTACAGGAAGTAGACAAGCTTTTGTCTACTATTCAGAACTCGTAAACTCTGACAAATTTTGGCTATCTTTGGCATTATGCACTTTAAAAAATGAACAAAATGCAGTCATTTTTTGGTGTGTGGACAGTTATCGTTATCTTGCAAAAGCACAGATTGCCAAATTTTAACCCTGGGGAGGCCAACAATTACAATATTTATCAAAGTTCACAAAGTACATATCATACAAAATTGCATTTACACTCAGTAGCTAGTAGATACATGCTATTAGATAAAGCAAGGATTTTCTTTTTTTTTTTTTTTCATTCAGCTGAAATTGGGATTTGGGAGTAGATATTCTCCTGTCACCTTTTTTTGCAGTTTCTCTCCAATTGTTCTCTTGGGCAGGACAGGAGGCAACAATGCTACTGAACATCCTAAAGCATTTGAGTTCACTTGTTGTTCAATTATTAATAATATTTGCATCTGTTCTACCTAATCATCTCTGATCATCTTTTTTATTGTTAATGTTCTACTTTTCCTTTTGAATTACTGCAGATGTTTGCTGATTAAAACCACACAGCAGCTGCCTTTTAAACAAGCTTCAGATTTATCAGAAAATACACTGGACATCAGAAGAAAATTTCACTAGCAGCAGGTTTTCCAGATGATGAAGAGACAAAATGCTAAGAAAACCTAATTTACTTTTTGTGTGAAGTAGAAGGGTTATATTCCTCTGGGTCTTTATTCCTGTGCATGCCACTCTGCAAATGAAACACACTGTGAGTACTGTATGAAAAAAAGCATCATGAATACTAAGTTGGCCTTGAGTTACATGGGAATACAAAATGCATTGGTTCTGGCTAAAATTGATTTTGCCTTAGAAATAAGTATTGGATTCACTTTCTCTTCATCCCCAAAACACTTATATGGAAAACCTCATGGTAGCTACTGTATATTAAAGTGATAAATACATTTATGCAATCAAGAAATTCAGCAATCTTGTTAGCAGTTTCAGTAAAATCCATTGTCACTGTTTCATTGCAAAGGGATACAGTCTTCAGAATATGTTCAGTGTTCATCAGTGTTGATTCACAAAAAGGACAATGCCTTTTTTTCTCATCTCTGTATTAAAAAAAATAATTTGTGCTCCAGTAGGAGCTACTTACCGAATCTCACTTATTCATGAGAAGAAAGTTTTTCCATTTTTTCCTTTTTAAAGAAGGAAAAAAAAAACAAAGACATCTCATAGACAACTGCAATAAGTGTAGCAACTTCTAGATTCTTGATGCTTCCCTTTATATGAAGGGAAAATAAATTACTGGTCTAAAAGTGTTTTTATAAATTAAAGATATTGATGAGTACTGATGAGATTAGATATACCAACAGGATCCAACTTTCATGACCATTTGAAGAAGCAAATTACTTTTTATATTTTAATCCTGTGGAATTCTATTCCACATTCATACTATTCACACATGACATACAAGGAAATACATACAAGGAAATGTCTATTTGATACAGAATTTCAAGCTTTTCTCATGGGCTTATTCACAGTTTGTGCGTAACTGAAATGTACAACAATTTTCTGCTATATTCTAAAGTATTTGTTTCTCTTTAAAGAACAATTATTGATGGTACCAATTCTTGTCACCTGAAAAGGACAGAGTTGACCAATCTAGGGCTGTTAAACTTATTTTTTAATGTCTTTCCTCTGTACATTTTAGTTAACATCAATTGTACCCCTTATTGGCTCATTTTCACAAAATAAAATACAAAAGATGTCATTAGATTGATATTACTAATCAACTATAATTTTATCAAAGAATATATTTAAGCAAATTGTAACATTCTTTGCTCTTCTTTTGTTATATTCTACTGATGTACGGACACCTACAGTATAGATTGAACGTTCTGCCAAGGCACTTTATCAAAACATCAAATCACTTAACCATCTGACTTGACAATAAATCTGGCTCTGCAGCACAGATCAGAAAAACTCTAGTAGGTTCATACTATCTCACGCAGTTCCTTCAAAATTGTTTGAAACATTTGACTAATTACTTCACACCAGCAGGCTTTTTTCCTTTGCTGATGCCTATAGAAGTAAGTCTAGTAGAAATACAAGAATGTACACTTGTATTTGTGGGTATTCCAACAACAAATAGATCTGGCATAATTACAATGAAAACAACCTGAATTAGAAAGAAAACTATGAAAAAAAAAAAACTTCTGCTGGGTAAATCTTTCTAACATTTTCATTTCTTAAGCATTCAGATTCTGAGGCAGACAAAACAACCTTGGAATTTAAGACAAATTTAAAAAGATACAAAAAAAAAAAACAAAAAACCCTCATTCTTTTAATGAACAAGGGAGAATAAAAGTCATATACAAACCAATCTGAATGGAAAGACCATTGGTTAAGACTTTGTGCAGATGTAGGTGACTCGTCATACCTTCTGATATGGGAAAACATGCAGAAATGGACCCTGAACTGAGGATGATGATCACTGCAGCTACTTTGGATGCAAATGGATACATGGATTAATAGTCACCAGATTTTAACAGATTGGCAAACAGATGCCACAGATACATCTGCGAGATCACAGAGGTCTTGAGCAGGCTAGATAGAGAAGATGTGTACCCTTACATTTCAGATTTGGACTGTATGCCATTAATAAAAACAAGTTTGATTCAAATTTGCTGAACAGCTAGGTATGAGTTGTGAAATATGACATATTGAAAAATCAAATGAAAAAATATAAGGCATTGGAAGTGAGCTAAAAATGAACTTATAAGATGCAAACTGAAAAAGAGTTGTGTATGAAACTAGGACATAAAACTTGGAAAGAACATTCTCCAGACCAAAAAAAGCTCCTACATACTGCCAAGTACTGCAGATAGGAAACACCCACTGTGTTGGTGAACACAGCGTACTCTGGTTCTAGCACACTGATGGCACTGGTAGGCAATAACACAGCAGGTGCTGCGCAGTGAAGGAATTAAATGTTGTAAGAGTTTTCACTCAGCAGAATCTGTCATTTCTCTGCCTCCCAGCTGTTATTCTCTTTCACTGTGGATGTTGGAAGACTGCACAATCTGGTTATAAGTATGGCAAAAGTCATCATTTTTTTCTATTGTAATTCCTATTCTGTGTTCGCTGTGAGAGTTCAGAAAATTCATTGATAATGTCTCTACTGTGCTGTATAAATTGTAGATATGTGCTTTACCAGATTAACTAATATTTTCTTGGATTTGCATGCAAACTGTTTTGAAATGAGAATACCCTTCTGTTCAAATTAATATTTCAACACTAAGAAGAAACATAGGAATTTTTGTACTGTACCACACCATACTTTTTACTACAGCTTTCATTTACCTTATTATCTGATCACACTACAGCTAATAACTATAACAAAACATTTATCCATTTCTCTGTCCTCTTGGCATACTTTTGATTCTTTATGTGAAATGTCACACTCTGCGTATACCTTCCAACATCTCTTATAGTTGAATTCTGAACTTCAGAGCTTGGTACTGTGTGAAATGTCATTCTTTAGGGTTGAATACATACCAGTAAAAGCCAGTTGCTTCTTTTTCTTACTCTTAAAAATAAAGTGTGCTTTAAGAAAACAGTGGATAGTATTTTGTTAAAACTGGAAATCACATCATTCAATCACATGAAGAGTATTCCCCTGATCCAACCTGGCCTGCAACAAATCACTGTTTTATGCTTCTGCCTTTTTGCAACATATTCAAATATCAAAAAATTGTGCTGTTTTGGGAGACAGAATATTATTATTCCATTTTTTATTATTGCGCAAAAATATTTTACTGAGGTTGTATTTAAAGGATCCAAAATTTCTCACTCTATGTGGACCTTTAAATTCAGAGAAGATGGCATTGCTGAAGTTAATTACATTAGCAGCCAGAATTTGAAAAAGATTCTGTCAGATATTGTCAGGCATTTATCTTATCAGCAGTAGATTTCATACATTCCTAATGAAATAAGAGCAGAAGATATTCCTCCCTTACAAGCAGCAGGAAACAATATACAACATTTTTTTCAATAGCCTTCATTTATCTTTTTGTCTCATTTAAAGCTGTTGTGATCACTCCATTTCCTCAGCACAGAGAAACCAGATAACCAAAAAGCTTCATTTTTCAACCATCTTCCAGCCTCTTTTTCCTCTTTGTCACTTATTTATTTTTCTTACAGTTATGCGAAGTCTGAAATTGCACCATTATGAAATATGCACACTTATGAAATATAAGTGAAAAACACTAAAAAATGTTTCTCCTTGAAAGTTTATTCTGCTACTACTGGCTTTTCTCTTTATCTACTAAAAGATGCAGTTCAAGATATTTTTTCACCTAAGTTTCAATAAGAGACAAATGGTACAAAAGTTCACTTACCTAGAACATTTGAAAAGCTATTTAGAGGAGAATTTTTTCAGTGATCTTTCATAGTTTCACATACTAACCTCTCCCAGCTGATCTAAAAACCTAGAATTGATTACCATAATAATAATATGACACTTCTACCCTTTATTAATTATGAAACAATAAAGGTGGAGGTGAAAAATTGTGTACATGCGTGTTTATTTCTTAATATGTAACAGCTATCTTCCTTACAAGACTGTGTATTGAGTATGTCTGTTTGAACTCTAGTCCCATCAAGCTCTACATCCTTTGGAACATCTAGTTCCGTGAGGCAAAACATCCTTTACAAAGTCACTTCAATCTAAAAGTGATAAATTATAGAGGGACAGAAAAGCAGAACAAAGGCAGGAATAAACTGCCATACACCAGTATCTATACATTTTCATAAGAGCAGCTCATGTAACACTAATAAGGAATTCATAGCTAAACCTCAGCTTTAAGAGAGGTCATATACCATGTGACAGATTTCTTGTAGAACAATCTTGATAATTTATTCAAGATAGTATCTACAAGGATATGACAATGGGGGAGGGAAGTAGAAACACAGAAAGCAGATTGGGAAAGATGCATTAAATTGTAATGTGCCTTTGTGCAGGAAACAGCAGGAAAATGTCATTAGCAGGAGTCAAAACTGAAGCAAAGCTAAAACAGGTTAAACTAATATGGGAATCTGATAAGATTCCGTCACATTCATACGATAACTACAATGAAAAAAGAGTGGAAGCAAAAAGCATTAAAGTTAGAAAATAAAATACAAAATCTAAAGAATAAAGTGAACTACAACTCTGTGATTGAAGGGCACACAGCAGTAAGCACAGAAATGTGGAGAGAGCATAAAATAAATTTAGTATAAAAAGTCAGCGTAGAAGTATAGAACTAATGGTCAGGAGCTCAGATACAAGAAGAAAAAAGACTTTACACTGCTGATAATATTAATGAAAAAAAATACAATGGGAGAGGAATATTCAGTCAAACAAAAACAAGATCTAAAAAAAAGGGATCTAAAAAAAAAGAATGAAGATAAAAATGCACTCTGTATAGAAAAATGATAAATTAATTGTGATTAGATTACAGAACAGGAAACTGAAAAATAATGTGATGAAAGAAGGAGATATAAACTACTGTATATTCATGGACAGAAATTCTTAGAATTGCAGTTACTGAAAATGAAATGCAGCAACCTCATCTGCGAAAAAAAACGAATCAGTTATTGAATGAGGAAAATGATGACGTTGTAGTTCTGTTGTAGTTCATGCTGCAAATAGTAAAATTAGCATTTGTAATATAAACACCTAGGAGTTCTCCATTTAAAAAAGGTAACAGAGACATACTAAATTTGCTACTGGTGTAGCTTATTGCTTAAAGGCATTTCTTTGAAATCCTTAAAAATTAGGGGGAAAAAAACACAGAAAATCTTGGTCTAATTCACTGAGTTACAGAAATATCTTCTAACTTCAGCAGAAACCAGGTGAGATGATCAACAGAGCAGAGACTCATGTTCCCATTAGATGAACTACTGATTAGTTAAAAATGTGGTCTCATTTCCTAAAAACAGCACGCACCTGAGCACCATATCAAAAGATAAAATTTTGTGATGCATCTCTAGAGGTGGAAAAGAAAAAATTCTGCATAGAAAAGTAACAGGAACATGGTTGTATATATGGAAAAGACATCTGCCACAGTATACCAGCCTGGAAACTCCTTTTTATGCAGAGATTTAATGAATGCTAAGCAGGATTTTAGGAAATCTCTGTAGGAAGGAATTCCTTCCTATATTTGTCTTTCCATATTTGTGCAGGCTTGCCAACATGAGAAGTCATTTTTGCAATCACAGATGCCCTGGGTAAGAAAGATTATTTTGCAAGTCATATGAAGGACAAAGTAGTGCATGAGAGAGCGTGGTTATCAGAACTTCTCATTTGGTCTTCTTGTAAAGCATCAATTACAGGTGGTGTCATCTAAAGCAGTGTTATTTGAATTAGTATTAGAAGAAAATAAGAAAATAACAAAGGAACACCTTGTGTGCCTGCAGGGATTAGGTCAGTGTAATTGTTCAGTGTGTTCTTCTGAGACTGCTGGTGTCGGTGATACAAATTGTGTGTTCATCAACTCTTATCTAAATTACTCTTAGCACATTTGATATTCCTGGGGAAATAAAGCCCAGGTGCTCACACACTTATTATTTGAAGCTTTATAGAGATAAAAAGAAAACACCGTGAAGTTGGAGATGAGAGACCAAATCAAAACTTCTATGGTTAAGCTCTCCATCCTTCTGAAAAATGTAGCTGAGTATTCTCAAATGTAATTAAATGCATAGCATAACACGATCAAATCCTCTGGACAATAATGTTAGGGATAAGACAGGCAGCTCTTATTAAATAACAGGGTTTGAAGTACATGACTTTGTCTCATAGCGCACAAATTGTCAATAAGTATTTTCTGATCTTGACAGCTGTGGCCAGCTCATTTTGCTGTCCGCAACTGTGCAAACTGTTTCTGTGCTGCAGAGGAAGTGGAATCAGGAACAAACTTCAGGCAGCTGGTACAGAGCACTATGTGGGTAGGATAAGTGAACGATGCCCAGGAGAAATGTATGAGCTTGGATGACTATTAAAAGCTACCAATCCATTTTGTACTTTTTGTACGAAACTGAGGCCAGCTTTTATGAAAAAGCAATCAAATGCAAAAGAGCTGGCCATGCAGACAGTGTGAATATAAACATGGCCACAAATAGAACAGGGAGCTCGATGGCTGCATTTCCACTCAATTAGAAATTCTGGATCATTGTATTGGAATTTCTAGTGAAGTGGAATAATGTTTGAGTCTGGTTGGTCAACTGACTGTACAACCCTCTGGTCAACCTGGCAGCTGGGGAAGCTGATGAATAGCAAGCTGGCCAGCATCCTGCCTTCTTAACTCCACCAGAGTTTTCCATCTTTCTGGAAGAGAAATGAAAGGATATGAAGGCAATCCACTACTTGGCTTCTACTGAAAAGATCAATAATCATACATTTTCATAAAACATGCCAATGTAGAAAAAACTGATTGTGTGAAATTCATGTTCTCTGTTAGAAAATTGCATCCCCAGAAAAAAAATTCCAGAAACGTATTCCAGAATCTCATTCTGTGAAATCTGCATTTTCTGCTTGGAAATTGCTTCCCTAGAAACAACTCCAGTATAATTCTTACTTTCTTCTCCAATTCCATTTCATGCGTTGTGGCATGGTTGGAATTTGACTAAGAACTATTGTACATCTTATTCTAGATATTTTGTTCTCACAAAGGAATTTTAATATAATCAGGATGGATTTTTTTTTTTTTTTCAGAAGTTGAAAAATATTTCATTTGGACTGTAAACAAATCTCTGACATAGCAATGAAAAATGAGTTTACTTACTCTTTGTAACCTTGCACCTTTTTTGGTAGGAGTCCAGTTAATGTTTTCCTCTTTGATAGATTTAAATGATTTTCTTTGTTGATAATCAAGAAGTTATAAGAAGCCCTGCAGTTTAATTAATCTCTCTGGTTTTCCATTACATATCCGAAGAGGTGTGTTGGTATGAACTTGTAAGAACTCAAAATAACTCTAGCTGTAATGGGTTGCCCATACTCTCCAAATGTCAAAACTCATTAAGAAGGAAGTGAATAAGCCTACAACTTGAATTCAAAATACAAAACCCTCCAAGATTCTTCAAGAGAATCCAAGAGTCTCCAAACTTCTCAGCACAAAGGTTACATAAAATAATTTCCTAGGTGTTCATAACAATTAAACTATGCAAGTAAAGGTAGCTACTATCTCTCTGCCTTCTAGCAGAGAGATTTATTTACAGTTTTATAAAAACTTTTCTGCTTCTTTATAGTAACTACTGATGGAGATGTTTGTTCATATAGAAGACTTCATTGGATTTGTGAGATTATCATTCTTTGGTTTGGAATAGTTGTAGCAATTAGATATAAGAACTCTCACAGTTGATCAGAGGTGTTAAAGGCATACTATAATTTTGACCTAAACACCACATTGTCTATATTTATCAGCAGCTCACTCACACACAAGAAGATTAAATAGACTATTTAACAGTCTGTGTTGTGAATACCTTATTGTAAGAAAAAAAAAATCAGACATGACTTGCATTCCTTATCAATAAAATTGCTTCCAAGCATTTTGTCTTCTGATTGCCCTATCATGAAATTTAGCAAACAAAGAAAATTGATCTAGAGATAATACCTCTACTATTATCACCAAATAAAATCTAAGTCAATAAGTCCAAAGAATGGTTCATGTTTAATCACTGAAAAAATCTTGCTCCTTTTAAACTGACATTTTTATGAAGCTTTTGAAATGATACCTCTTGATAAGTTGGTCTTTGTCTTTGCAAAATGTCCAGCAGCTCTGCGTTCTGAAGGATTGAAAATGCAGAATACCACGAAATGCACAGTAATAAGTTGTCATTTCACAGTGATAAATCAATTGTCTAAAAAGCAGTAATTTATTGTATCCGTTTAATGTTTAGTCACTGTAGGAACTCCATTTCCTTTATAGACTAATATTTTAGCTTTGGGAAGAAACTCAGAGTATATTGCATCAATATCCAATTATATAAAAAGAGGTAGATGTGATTATGAATACCTAAATTACACAAATTAACATCAATGGATTAATTTATATGCTATCATACATTTCCACACCAATTTATGATACTGCACAGAGTAGTTAAAATAGTCTGAAACCAAACATTTAAGCTCTTCCACTAATATTTATAGACAAAATGTAACTTTCCATAAATATTGATTTACTTTCACATACTTTTATACATAGCCCAAATGTATAAAATTCCAATTTTACTGTATAGGCATCAAAACGTAGATGCTTTTCTTCTATCTTCTGTTGCTGTTGATTGTGACTGTTTTTAATTACAAGGGAGGCTTCAAATTTAAATTCCAAACTAAAGTTTGAGTTTCTTTCTTTCAATAAATCTGTGACTTTTAAAGTACAGGTGGGAGTTCTATTCACCTGTAGAGCATGATTCTGGCCTGAGATATACAAAGGTTTAGGATGCATTATGAAACAGCTAGTTAACAACTGACACATCTCTAAATAGTGTTAATTACATAAAACATTACTCAGAAAAGGCAAATCGTAATGACTTATGTTAGAATGGATGGATAAAAGTTCCGCAAATTTTTGAATAGGTTTTAATAAAGAAACAAATATTTTGGAAGAAAAAGAATGTAAAAACCAACAAGACTGTATCTTTGGGTTGCTTTTGAATGTAATAACAGCTATTTCTTCACAAAGCTATAGTGTTTACAAAAAAAAACTGCTCCTTGGATAAATTGTTCTTACAACAGCAACCTCCAGGTTTTGAAAGGAGGGAAAACAGTTTCAAAAATGCAGGATGTTCACAAAATTTAAAAAGAGATGATAAATTTATACCACTCGTCACACCTTGTCAATCACTCACTTTTCATCACAAACTGAAAAGACTGCAAAGTGCATCCACTTGGAAGCAGAGCCTGTCTGAAGCCCAGGTCAGTGAGGAGGCTGCCCAATCTAGGAAGGCAATAACAACAAAAGAAGTAAACCTGGTAGCAGTGAATGTCTATTATTCATCCACAGTAACGTATTGCCTGAAAAGAGCTGATAAATACAATTTTTAAAGTAGTTCTGAAGTAGTAAAGAAGTTTATAAAGGAAAATCAGTAAAAATATTCTTCCCCATTCTAGGAATTAAAGACTTTTTTTTTTGTTGTTTCCTCTGTCCCATAGGAACAAAACCAGCAGAGGTGTTAATAGTGAAAGCCCAGGTTCAGCCATTTTGCAGGAGATATGATGCTACATAAATAAACTGAGAAGTTTTGTTTGCATACTCTGGTTTGTCAAGTAAAGAAACAAATCTTTTTAAAAGAAGAAATCTATCACTCCTAAAGTTGTAATGCCTAATAAAATAAAAATTAATTTCACTATTACTCTGGCTTCTCATTATGAGCTACAATTTATACCATATTACAAATCTTCCTAAAGGTAATAAATTTGACACAGAAAAAAATAATAGAAAACCTAATTACATACAATTTGATTAAATTAGAATAGATGTCTGGTGGTAATCCCATTTCATTAAAGACATTTGTAAAATTGTTAAGAATGCCTAAAAAAATCCAAACTCACTTCATAAAGAAGTTTTACATTTTGTCAACTGTTTGTCTTCCTCTTCGCTGTGGAAGAGATGAGATTAAAAAAAATCTCACGTTCCAGGCCAAATTCTGCCATAGATGGCCACTTTCTACACTTTGTGGACCTGAATCTGTGTCACTCAGAGTCACATTTTTAAAGACAAAGAAGAAATAGTGGACAGGAAATACTGGGTATTTCCACAGTTCTGTATTCTCTGAAAATTTATGGGAATCTTAATGCTGTTTCTCCGAAAATGAATAAGAATCTCACTGCCTGTCTCATCACATCTATCCCAAAGAATTCTCAATTCACACTTGTAAAAGCATCTCTTTTTGGCAAGGAGCTACATGCTGGCTTAAGCCTACATCAAAAGTTCTGTTCATTGCTGATGCTGGTGATGTTAAAATATATGGGATCGGAAAGGCATGCTCCATAATGCCCAGATAAAGAGTTAAATACTCAGTCTGACAGAAGACTTTAAAAAACCGATACTTAGTCAAAGGAACTTACCTTGTGTCAAAAACTATTTGCATGAGTACCTTCAAAAGGATGAAATGGTAATTAGTATCTATTGTTGACATACAAGCAGTGGTTTCAACTTCAATTCATCAGTTTGGAGATCTGTTTTTAATTTTGTTTTATATGAGAAGCTGGGGTAAACATCTCATGCATATCCAGAATAATCTGAGAAAACCTCTCCTTCCTTTATTTGCCTTTCTCCCCAGCCTTGTGTGTTGCAGAACTAGCTGTTATAACAGCACCATATACCAGCAATCAAAATAAAACCAGACTAGCTTTGAGAAAGAACAGCCATTCTTTTTACACAGTACATACAAAAATTTCTTTAACATAGGAAAAGTTTGGGTAGATGTTTTAAAAAGTAGTGCTAAAATTTTCTTAGGTATTTACTAATTCCAATTATTATTTCAGTTTTTTTTCTTCTCTTGTGCCACAGTAAATCCGGCTGTGAGATAAGCTTGACCTAAGTAGCAACAACATTATGATTTCACAGAGCAAAGATTGCCTTATGTTGAAATTCGTGGTTCTCAATCAGCTCCCAGACTCCCTCCCACAGAATGGCAGTTTATTATCAGAGTAGTATAATGTTTCCTATGGACAAAAAAAAAGGCCACATCGAGCTGTGATGGGAATGTTTTTACAAGAGGCCAGAATCTGGGCATATTCTGTTTCCATATCTGGTGTATGATGGTATGTATAAACCAACACATGCAATTTAATTCAGTGATTATTAGAAATTTCCATTGTAAATTTATATGTAAGTAACCTTCAGCAAACTCAAGTCTTAACATACTTGCACAAAAAGTACTTTAAAATTAATACAATTGCTCAAGATTTTATGTCAGCCGTCCACTTAAAGAAAAAGTGGCTGGAAATCTGAGAAAATCTGAACACTTTAATAATTTTTGGACTATTAGAAGGTTAATATTAATATTGAAATAGATAACAGGAGAAAAAATACAATCTAAAAAAAAAAAAAAGATGAACAGAAATCAAAATGAATCAAAAACACTCTCTGAAATTTAAACACTTCAACATTATCTACATGAAACATCTACATTCGGAACTAAAGATTTGCAACATTTCTATCTGTATAACTAACTGCAACATTTATTTCAATTATCAAAATGAACACTCTTGCTTTCAAGAATTTTTAATTTTTTTTTTTCCAGAGAATTGTTTTGTATACCAGATTTATAATTGTTTATATATATTTGTGATTACAACTGTGATATACATACATACAACTGTGAAAATCATATTTAAATCAATGAGAAAAGTTCAATGAGTTCAGTTCACTGAATATTTAATTCCATTTCCAGGTGCCTTTGCTTGGATAACAATATAGTTAATATCAAATCTTTTTTTTCAGTGTAACAACTGGCTTATAAGAATGTCCTCAAAATACTCTGCATTTATTCTGAAACGAAACAGAAAATATAAATAGATGAATGCTGAATAGAAACCTTGTAATCCTTAAGACCAAAGGAATAAAACCTAAACGGCAAATTCCAGCAATACATATCTACTCAAGGCTATGGAAATCTTCAATAGAATCATAGAATTGATCAGGTTGGAAAAGACCTTAAAGATCATCAAGTTCAACCACAACTTAACTACCCTAACTCTAACAACTGTCTGCTAAATCATGTCCCTGAGTATCACATCCAAAAAGTTTTTAAACACACTCAGGGATGGTGACTCAACCACCTCCTTGGGGAGGCTATTCCAGTGATTAACAACCCTTTCTGTAAAGAAGTTTTTCCTGATATCCAACCTAAACCTCTCCTGGCACAACTTGGGGCCATTTCCTGAAAATAAGGATTGTATCTTCATGCCCATTTTGAATAATATTTCCACAGGTCTCAGAAGCTGTAGAATAATTTATTCATGAGGGAAACTAAATATAAAGCTTGTGTTAAAATTTATTATAAAAAAAAATTGCATTCTGGTACTAAAACCTTCAAAAACTTCAACTGCGCTTGGCACACATAGCAATGAAAGAGGAATACAAATTTTTTAGACATACCACTGCTCTGGAAGTTTGAAGATACCAGAGTGAGCATTCATAAGGCATTTGTTCCTTTTCTTCAATAAGACACAATGATGAACATTTATTTTAACACCTTCCTACATGAATACTTGAGCATCCAGGCATTTAAAATAGATGGGATGGGAGAGAGGCAAAAGTCTTAATATGACTGAAATAGTGGCTTGAGAGTTTCAAGAGTTCTGAACAATCACTCTTCAGATCTGACCCAGTGGGCATGAGATGGTACCCAGCACTAACAGTACGCAAGTACTCAAATCAGTTCAGAAAATTGTCATGGAACAGCAAGAACCTCATATTTTGAGCTACGTATTGTAATAGACAGATGAACTATATAGAGAAAAATCACAAACAAACGTGCTTGTTTATTTTTTTGTATATTTAGAATGTCACCTTTGGATATTAAACGCTGTTTCATGGTGACAAGCAGTATAATTGAGAAGTCTCTCTTGAACAATTATTCAGCAACAAAACAAAATTTTATTTGCTCTTTTTGTTTATCCATTATGGAGTGGGAAACTGTGACATAAGAAAGTAGGAGTGAAAATTATTAGCTCGTGGATACTGTCTCTGCACCCTACATAGCAACAACTCTACGTACTATACACATTCATACTACATAAGAACAATGCCATGATTTATTTAGCACTGAACATCCAAACGTAAAAGTGTTACTCAGTGCTTCCAATCTTTCCTACAGTGAAGGAAAGTCATTACAAGTCAGGGACAGGTGCTGCTATCTGCTGGCTTTGCACCTTGTTTTTATAAGGCTTCATCTTAGGAGAAGGCATTCTTAGTAATCTTTGGCGAGAATCACGTTTTCTTAACTCAGAAATATTTTTTTATTTGGGAATGCGAGACAGCCTGTATCCTCAGATAACTGCAAAACAGATGCCAGAATCACCTTTATAACCATGTGACTGTACTAATAGTAATGAACTATTTGGCTTGTAGGAAAACATACATTAGCTAGAACATAAAATAGCAGCATCAATGTTATCTCCACAAAGCTCTTACCAAAAGGGAAAACATATGCATATTTCATTTTTGAACATTAAATATTCACAGAATGTTTATTAAGACAAATACATAGCCTCATCAAGATGAAAGACTTGGGAAGACTTGTGAATTTTTAAAATTAAAAATAAAAAAATAATGTTAATAAGACTTAATAGCGTAGTTAAAAATTAAAAATACATCTGTGAAATGTCCTTTAATTCTTAGATAGTTAAATAGATTTTCCTCTATAAAACATAATTATCAGCCACCAAAATTTTCTTGTGCATCAGTTGATTTAATCAGAATGGAGTTTTTTATGCTCTCTTACCTGTTTCTGTCTCCTTCATGCATAAAGAAAACATGTATTTATTTTAAATCAGCTGGTTAGGTCAGACAAAGCTGATGGGAATATATGTTGTACCACATATTAGATATATTAGGGAGAACAGTATTTCTGACAGAGACTTGGTACTTGTTTCTGTACAAACAATTTTGCGTAGTAAAATTTTTGAGATCTACACCAAGTGGAAAATCAAGGAGGAAAATTCTTTCATGCTCCTTAATGCTGTGTACCTATGTATAAGGTGCAAGATACAGGGTCCTACAAGAGGAACTGTGGCTACTTTGATTCAGATGGTGGCCCAAATAGCAATCAGCAAGGGCAGGATTAATTACCATAGTAAATTCTAACTGCTGGCTTTGTTTGCTTCTGTTTGTTTTTTTTTTGTTTTTTTTTTTAATCACTAGAGTAATGACAAAATTCATGGACATCCTGTGATGTTTTACTTTGCCTTCTCAGCTGACACTACAATTAGACTTCACAGTGACTGAGATCATCAGTCACTTAAGATTCATTACTGAATGTATTCATTCACAGATATGCCTGTGGACAAAGCAGCATGCCGAGATAGCAGCTAAAGCCTGCCGCACTTGTTCATAAAATTATATTAAAATATTTAAATAAAATCTTTAAATAATTCAGTTCTACCTCACTTTGACCTTTGTTCTCAAAATTTAGCTGAAAATAGATTTGTAGACATTAAATAACAAAAACAAATGAAAGCCCTCACTTTGCTGGAAGTGCTTGAAATACTAATCACAAGTTTAAACGACTCACTCCAACCAACCTCAGAATAACTTCCACGTTTGTATCTCTCAATTTCATGGCAGTACCATGTATCAGCCCAAACTGCTAAAGTGGTGTGTGTCCCTTTAGCACTTTTTGTAAAAATACAAAACAAAAGCTCTAATGACGTTCTACTAAGAAAATTACATCAGTGTCCATCGTGAAAGATCAAGCCACCTCGATTTGATTAGCTGTAAGTCCCCCGGGTTTAAACTGAGGGCTGCACTTATGCAAAAAACAAACTGCTGCTACATTGCTGCAGTAAACAGATGTCACTGATCTGCACAGTGATCCTGAAATAATGTTTTTCACTCTTTCTCAAAAGGCTGTGTGATCGCTAAACAGCTGCTTTGTTAACTCCCACAGGTAGCTCCACTTTATTCCGAGGGAAATAACTTCTATATATAGTGTCCATATGTTCCTTTTCTTTCAGAGGCTTACTGAAAATTAAGTAAACAAACAAAAAAATCTCACTTCAAACAGAAACATATAGGTTATCCTCTGTTTCTACAGAGCTGCCAGAAAGCTCTCTCTAAAAATCATAGAGCCCCACAGTGGCATAAAGTAATAACCAGGTTAAAATCTCTGTATTGCTGACCTTTAGCATTAAAGTCAATATGCTTATCAAGCTTCACTTGAGCGTCTACCTTGCAATGATTAGGCCTTCATCTGGGAGTTAACATTTCTAACCTGTTTTCAGATGGGTAGTGAAAAAAGGAAGTAATGGATTGAAATATGTTTTTCCCCCCCCCTCACGTCTGCATTAAAAACAAAACAAACCCAAACAATATCTACAAGACCAACAATGGCTTCTACAACTACTATTTGTAGAAATGGCAGCAGGTAGCCTATCATTCTAAAAGCAAGCGTGCCTAATCCATTTTTCTACAGTACTTCTCACACAAATTGCAAGACTCTATTCGTTTCATTTGTACACAGGCTACTCAGTACAAAAGAGGTTCCTATTTCCCCATGTTCAAATTTGGGCTTCTATACTATTTTATTTCTTTCATGATCTTTTATTTTTTTACATAATTTCTGCTTGATTTGCTTCTTATATTTGTACCTGTAAGAATACCATTAAAAATCTGTTCAGTTTATGACACAGGCAAAAATCCTTTGATGTGCCTGATGTTCAGTCCTAGATTCACTTGTGAGTGATAAGGTAGGAGGTTTTTATCTCAGTGCCCGTTTGTCACATCTCAAAATCAGATTGCATGTCGACACGAACGGCAGGCTCTGCTCAGCAAAGCTCTAGATTGACATATTGGAGCAGGCTTGGGAGATGCTGTTATTGCTGGTGGATATATTCATACTTCTGATACTTCATATTGAAAAATGGTCAACTATAAATATTCAAGAGTATTTGAGAGGTGCAGATCCCTTCATTCAGAGCTGTTTACTTGCTTAATGGGGCTGAAACCTTCTTACTCAGTGCTATCACGTTTCCTCATCACATACAGATTTAAACTGAAAAAATCCTGATTTTTCCTTTCACAAACAAAAGGAAAACATCCAAATGTATCCTATGATCCACAAGTTTCCACCATAGCTATAAAAGAGAAGTGTGGCCACAGCTTCACTTGGCCCTCTCAGACAACGCATGTAACACAGCCATTTGCTAAGGACATTATTTGTTTGTTGTTCTCTAACACAGTCTTGTGTGCCTCAGCCACAGACATGTAATAGTAAAACTCTTCTATCCATAGCTCTCTGCTGTTGAATACACTCTTCTGTTTTGCTCTAGTCCTAGTTCATTAGTAGTTAATATGTTTGCAAAACTAGAAGGTAATTTCAATCAGAACGAAAGCATCTTATGCCCAGAAATGCCACATCAAATACAGTTTTCTAGGGACTCTTAAATCACTATTTGCAATCACATTATAAAGAACTGCATCTCAACTTCCAGGAGTGGAGAGAGAAACTTTAATCAGGGTTGTTCCCTCCTCCTCAGCCTTAACAACATTACAAGGAATGCAAAAGTCACTCTGAAGAAAATACTAGGAATCAGGCTACAGCATTAGCAATTTGATATACATCTGCATGATTTCAGATATATAATGAGCCCATTTACCTTCAGAACACTTGCCACTGGTCTTTGTTTCTGTCAACAGAAACAAAGCTCTCGAACTCTGTATTTTCTAACAGGAGAGTAGAATGTAGAGATAGAGAAGTAGAATGGCTGGGAAGGGAGGCATTACAAGATCTGATAGTGTGAATCAGAATAACCAGAATGTTGTCAACATGAAATACTTTTAAACTTTAAGGGAAATCTCTTTTAGCAGAAACATTTTCTCTAAGTCTTTTCTGTAAATTATGAACCAGTGCTATTTAAAAGCTATGAAGATTTTAAAAAGAACCCATGAGTCATAGCTCATGTGACCACTGGAACAGATTCTGTTGTGCTGTAGCTCAGAACCTAAATCGCCTGATGTATTCCTGAGTCACACAGCCCCACTTTAAGCTGCAATAATCCACAGTAGATAAAGCTCCACAAAAATAAGATGTCTTTGTATGCTATGTGGACAACTGTCATCATTTAAATTATAGCAGCTCTGATTTACTCAGAGATGCGCTAAGTTACCAAAATGAGGGCTAATATTTGCACAGTATTGTGGCTCCCATTTTCACATTTGTTCTAGTCCTGTGACACAATCCAGTTGTCTCAATGTCGTGCAAAAATTGAATTTTGTTCTTCTGTATGTTTTCTGTTTTACATTTTCATTTTACAAACTTCCTGCTGAATGAAATCTGATGTTGCACTACTTTTTCCTTAACCTCATTAGAAACCGTTGTCCAATCAATACAGTGCTTTCAGGAATTCTGCTCTACTAACTACTCGGCCCCATTACAAAAGCACTCACAGATGCAACTTCTCACTGCTTCTCATGAGCTCAACTGTTTAGAACAAATGGGAAGACTTACTCCCACAGATCAGGAAGTGCTGACTGGCTAGAAGAAGCTAAGGGGATAATGATAACTGATGTTTCTTCATCATTCCTGAAGAGTGTGGCTATCATGCTAACCCTGACAAGATATTTCTAACAAACTTCCCACATAGCAGGAAATGACAATGGCAAAAGCTGATTTATTCAAGCTGCTCTGCTCCTTGCCATTATATGACAGGATAGCTAATATGCTGAAAGACAGAGAGTTTAGGCTGAGCTGTTCTTGAACTCATTACACGCCAACTGATGCAACTTAGATACCACAGATATAAATTGACACACAGGCAAACAAACTTTTGCATAAGCTAGTAGAAACATTTTCAAGCCAAAGCTAGAAATGTAGCTTAGAAGCCGATCACACGATAACCTTCTCTTGAAAGAAATCAAAGCTGTTATCTCAGATATATGTTATAAAACATGATTTTACTTTTTTCTTCATTAATATCATTATTATTGCCTATATTTGACTTCAAAATAATTAGTGATTGATTAGATCCAAGTAAATCTAGGTCAAAATATTACATATTGAAATAACTATTGGCCTGAGAAGTTCATAGGTTATCATTTACTACTGATTCTTATGTAAAAAGCCAATATTGTGCAACTCCATTCCTGCAAAGCAGACTAGAACTAGATCTGTGCGATGAAGCAGCAGCAGTAATACTACACAAAATGCCAGAATCTGTGGGATGATTTCAAAGGAGCAGTGTTGTCATACTTCGTCCAAAAGATAGTGAGCTTTATCTGAAATGTCTAACCTCACAGAGGCAGGAAAGTAGAAGAGTTCTTTATTTGAATGATTTGAGGTTTGCATATATTTAAGCCTTCTTAGCACAGTTCAATTTTCAACAAAAATGATGTTTTTAGATTGAGCCGATTCTGCAGCATCTGAATTATAAAAGCAAGTCAGAATTTAGAAAACAAATTAGCACTAATCCCAGAAAATAAATAATATATTTACCTTTTTATTTTCCCCTGCGCATCTCATTGACTTTGAAAGTCGATCCTTTTTCGTGCTTCATTCTGACACTTCATTACCCAGTGGGTCATCACCTTTCACTCCATTGAGTAGTGGTTATTTTTCATGCCAGCATAGACAGAAGATTGAGATCTGATTTGTATTGCAGGTAATAAATGGTAATTATCTGCACCTTTTTACTGATGTGAATCACTGTCTCTGAACTGGGAAACTAAATCTTTGTAGCTTTGATGACAGTGGATTAGAGACAATAACCAGTCCTTCTCTGCTATACTTACTGGGGCAAAGACTTAGAGGTCAAGCATTCAATTCTGTGTAATTACTGTCAGTTTAGTGATGAAGACGAAAGAAGATAGTGTATACTTAATCAGGCAAAGAAGCATATGAAGCTTTTTCATTAAAGATTTAATGGAACAATAGACACAGAACTGGAAAAAGGACAATGGATGACCGCTTAGGCTTCACTCTGAATGGTAAGCACGAATAGTTTGGGCTTTTTTATTTTTCCTTCATCGCTTTTTTTTCTAATGAGGCTATAATGGCAATTGGGCAATTAAGAAAGCCAAGAACAATGATAGAAAATGTAGTTAAATTTCACTTTTTTTTTCCATGGTGAAATATGCCAGAGTAGAGGCACTGGAATCTGAAGTCATCCATAGAACAGATAGCAATGAAACAATGGCATAAGCTTTCAGCTCCCTGACTGTAAAAAGGAGTCACAAAAGCAAAAATAAAAATCACAATCTGCCATTGTTCATGCATTTTAAATTCACAACATCTATTATTATATTTATCTTCACTATGTCCCTGCAACACAGTGTAATACTGTTACTCCCTTATACAGAGAATGAGCTAAGGAAAAGCACAAAACACTGGAAGGCCTTGGACATCTTTGCCATCTATTCAAGAGCTCTGGGGTGTCTAGAGTTCATGAAATTCTGTAATTTTCTCATATATGAAAAGGCGACACAGTCAGGATTGCTTCTTTCTGGGCTGAGAGGCTCAGTGCAGGTGCCATGTCCAACCCCACTCGGAATGCACGTCCTTTCTATGCAGCGCATCCCATTGGGCTTTTTCTGGCCATGCTTTATATGCATTATCATGCTCTGCAGGAAACACAGAAAGCACAGCAGCTTGTCAAAGTAAAAGCTGGTTAAGTCTTCTTGTAATACAGCAATTCAGTAGTTGAAAAAATTGTCTGTACATTCTATAGAGGGGAAAAAAACCAAAACACTGAATATTCCATAGAAGAGGGACCATGAGCCTGAACCAAAAGTAGTACAGAGGAATGCTAACACAAAGGTAGTATAAATGCATCTCACTACTTTTGGGAAACTTGCTTTCACCACAAAATAAAATGATGAGGCCACAAAGTTATTAGGATACATGTCTTTCTTTAACTCCGTATTAAGAGAAAATGGCAATCTGCTCTGTAATTAAAATACATTGATACAGTTACTCAGCTGTAGGTGGTTGGTATGCAACCTCAGCCCAGGATTAGACTCCTAAACTAGAAAGTCATTTAAGTTTTAATACGCACACTCCTCTTTCCTTCATACTTTCCTATTAATTATTGTGGATGATGATTAATTATTCTGTATGTTGATTACTGTAAATTCCACTGTAATTCCCCTCACTGCACAGGAGCATAGTGCTAACCATCAGGTTACTACACACCAACACAGACCATGGATCCAGCCCTAAGGCAACAGCATGCAGCAAGCTTATCCCAAGTCTCTGGAAGCTCAGGCTGTGTCCAGCTTGCTGGTATTTTATCTCTCAGAAAGTAATGGATACAAGAATAATGAGTCCAAATCTAGCGGGATCCTGAAGATTATCATGTTTTCTTGTTTGTATGTATCAGTCCACTAAAATGATGGTGGCAAATCTCAACTATATTTGAACATATGAACTGGAAACATAAAGCTCTGTCACCATCTATAATCTTATGAAATTTCAAGGGGATACAGTTCTAATTACCTCTCATATCCAATTTGCCAAGATAAGAAATAATTTCCACTCTTCCACTAGATGTAGATGTAAGGAGCATGTCAAACAGCTCAAGAGCACAGTGCTGCCCAGATGCTACACCTGTTTCTCATATATCATTTTCTTCTGCTTCAACATTCGTGTTTACCAGAAGGTTATGAATATCTAAGTTCTGCCGCCAGGGAAGGTCATCTCTGGATGATCCTTATTACTTATTACCACTATTTGCTTATATTTTATTAATGGCCCACAGGCTCCAGTCAGGATCTCACTTGGCTAAACGCTGGAGAAACATATGGTGAACATCCCTTACTGAACACTTGGAGCAGAGAAACATAACTGGCAGGAAAACACTGTATTGGAATGATTAAGAAAACCGATATATCCATTCTCTCTATCAATCCTTCTAAATATGTCTCCACATAATAAACATGAAGTTTGTACTTCTGCTTGTATTTGAGATCTAATGCATAGTGATGACAAAAAAAAAACAAACAACAAAAACACCACCAACAAACCCAAGCAACCAAACATCCAGCGTAGAGACTAGAATGAGAGAACTTTTGGGTTCAGGAGACAATGTCAAGAGAAGATGAATTGCTTTGAACCTCTTGCATCCCTTGGGAAGGAGTTCCTACCACTATTTCTGTTGAATGTACACAAAATTTTGTTGTAACATCTACTTATACAGAAAAAAAACAGCTCTCTTCTATTATTAGAAATAATTCCATCCAGAAATACTCCTTGGATTTTGGCTCATCAGCTTTCCCACAGATGTAGTGAACTACAAATCTGATCCCAATGTTTGGAATAGCCTTCTATAGAAGATGCTTTGTTGGATAGCCTATATTAGACCCTAAGTCTGGTGACATTGTAACCACTGTACCTTTTTTCAGGCTGACATCCATGGCCTGATGCACAGTTTTTTTGAAAGAAGGCTACTGAGGAATGCAGTACTAAAAGTCAGGCACTGCATCTGGTGAGAGCCTCTAAAAGCAGTGGGACTGAAATCCCAGAGATAGCTGAAGGCAAACAACGTACACCGTAGTTTTTTATAAACAGCAAATAATTGTAAGATAAGCCTTGGCAAAATGTCTTACTGTGTCATTTCTGTTCCTGAATGCAATTCTTCACCTTCTGCCGTGATTGCTCTGTTTACCGGTGCAGCATGAGTGGTTAAATATCTCATCTGCAACATCTGTGTTAAGAACTGGAGGGGTTTCAGACTGAACTGCAGAACTCTGATAACAAGGCAGCAAGCCTGGCCCAGTGACCCAAAACAAAGGAAGCAATGGAAGCAAGAGGGTAATGCTGGGAAAAAGAAGGAAATTCTGAATTAGTCTAGGATGATTACGTGCTCTGACAGAATGAAGCAAGTCCTACTCCCCATACTAAAGCTACGTGGCAGCAGAATAGAATAAAAAACAGATGTAGACTTTGCAAGATAGTATATTATCTCCTCTCATACATGAGTAAGTAGAGATGCTGGAATTAATTCTGTCAATAGACATTATAAATGCAAATAGTTTGACATATATTTAATAGACCAGATTTACCACATAGCATTATGGAAAAGTCCATAAAGGTAGAACATAAAATCACAAAGGAGCATGCATACTTTCCACAAGCTGTTTATTTATGATTATCTACAGAATATGTTATTATCCCTACTACAGCAGGTCCTGCTGCAGCTTTGCACCATCCACATGTATACCAAAATCTGTGGAACAGCTCTATAAAGAAGTTTTGTTGGTGGTGTATTTTAAACCTCCTGCGCCCCTGCTGGCTCTTTCAATCCATACCCCATATAGTCAGAGGAACCAACCAAAGCCAAAACCCACACATGGGGATCACTTCCTTCTCCCAGAAGGACAGTTATTTTTTCTGCTATGGACCAATTGCTTTCACTGGGGTGTCCTGGCACTGATAAACAAATTGATGCTTGCTATGTAATAGTGACATTAATGCGGTACTGTGCAAACAGCACTCAGCTGTGCTCCCCATTGCTGAAGAAATACCCAGAATTGGAACACCTTCACCATGACACAAACAACTGACTGCAATCAACAGCTGCAGCACCTTTCACTTCCTGCAGGAGTTTTGTGTGTTGAATTTCCCCCGGTGTAATTCCCAACAAATATAAACCTAAGAATAATGATAGACACAACTGAAATGATGATGCTTAAAACTCAGATCACAAACTTCTTTTTTCTGAGATTCTCCTTTCCCTAGAAATAGGATAAATATTTAATTAAGAATGCAAAAGCAAACAAACAAACAAAAAAAACCCCACAACAATCAAACACACAATCCATAGGTCCAAGGACATTAAAAACTTTTTGTAGAATTGACAATGATAAAGAAGTTCAGAGTATTTCTGCCATGTTAGTTCACTGATGACTAAATTGGTTTAAACACTGGCTAGAGTCAGAGCTGTGCAAAACAGTCTGTCTTTTCCAGAAATTACATAGAACTTCTCAATTTCATAGAATTCTGCACCGCGTTAGTTATGGGCTTGCAGTGCTGATTAAGTAGATTTTTGCATCAAAAATGCAAATACACATTTCTGATGCAAAACACTCTTTGCTTGAATGGTGTTACGTCTGCTGTGATACCAGCCCGCTTGTGCTCAACAAATTTTTCTGTGTTACTGAAACTTCACAGCGCATTATGGGCTCAAAACAGACCCACTTGAGGATAAAGAAAACATCCTTAAAGTTATGCAAAATATTCATAACAAAATGCAAATATTGTTTACTGTTTTCAGCATCTCAGTAGAGCAACTCATTCTAAACTGCAATGAGCTAGAAGCTATATGAGAACTTTTTTATCAGTCTCTGTGCTGGATACTTACACTGTTGTTTTGTATGACAAACACTGCAAAAAAAAGAAAATAAAATGCCCAGCCCAGGATTAAATATATGAACACCACTTTTAAAGTAAAAGAGTGTTTTTGGATACATTTAACATCAACACGTTCAATATGACATTCACTTTTGCTAAGAATTTCAAAGAAAGGCATTCAGCCAGGCAGGGGCTTGTTCCTAGGGGGAGCAGATACATAGTTGAAGGATTCGCTTTTAATTCCACGAATGTTAAATTACACTAAAAATGAATTGGGACCAAAATAATTATTCAAATCATACAGCGCTGGGCCACCACAGATTGATGTATTTACATTTTACCAGAATAAGCAATGTCTTCTGCTTCTTTTACCCTTGAATCACTAATAAGTACAACTCTTGTCATCATTGCTCATTGGCACAGTGAACATACATCTTCTCATCCTCCTTGCACACTTACCTTGCTGTCTCCACCCCACTAAGTAAAATGTTCTTCGCATTTAGGACCAAACATGCCATTTCTTTGTGTGCTGCACCAGTAAAGTAATGGTATTTCTGTCAGTCTCTCCTGTGGCCAATTCTGCCTCAAGACATGTCCAATAAAACATGAATACATCTCTGTGCTGTTCCTATCTCAAAACTGGTTCACAAAAGAGTTCTGAAAACTTGAGAGCAAATGGCCATACTACAGAAGACGAGCAGCCTGCAGAAAAACGAGCACAGAAAGCTATATGGATAGGATCTCCACTATGCTGAGATATCTGTTCAGTTCTGCATAACGCCCATTCAGTAGTCAGCTGTTTTGCAGCAAGTGAAGTATGCTTTAAAAGTTCATGCCAATGTGTGGTCCTTTAGCAGGGTGCATCTATATGAGTGAAGAAGGCTGTTTCCATGAAAACTGTTATGAGGATCTGTTCTCAGTGTTTCAGTTTGCTGAATTGTTTCTTTCAAAAATGTTCCCATAAATGCTGTTGGATATTAGGAAAACTGCTCAGAAAGTAGTGATCAGTGGCTCAGGCTGCCCAGGGGGGTCACCATCCCTGGATGTGTTCCAGAACCATGGGGACGTGGCACTGAGTGATGTGGTTATGGGCATGGTGGGATGGGATGCTGGTTGATCTTAGAGATCTTTTCTAACCTTAATGACCTGTGATTCTATAGTCCTTGTTTTTCCTGTCTGTGTATAGCAGATACCCCCTGATAACTTCAATGTTCTGCTCCACACAGGGCCACCACAAAAATGGTAATTGAAATTATTGAATCCAACAAATACTGGGTGAAACACAGAAAGAAAAAGATTTCAAAAGTTGCTTTGCAGGTGAAAAACAAATCTGAAGATAAACAGATACATTTTGGTTCAAACTGGACATACAGATCATCCCTGATCTTTTAAGGCTTGGTCACCTCCATGAAATAAATCTGATTTAAATCCAAACAAAAGAAAAAGATGACTACCTTGTTACCCAATAGTACCAAAAGAGCAGGCTGTCTGAAGGAAGGAGTGCTTGATTAACAAAGGAAAACTAGTAACATTTATATGGAAAAAAAAAAAAAAAAACAACCACAAAACTTCACAATGGTTCCTCCTCTATACAACATACTCCGGTAAAAATGCAGTTTTCTTGAAGCAGCAAAAATTTAATTAAAGGCTTTCCCTGCTTTGATCATGTTTCCCTGCTTAGATTGATGTCTCTCAGCGTTCAGTGCCATGCCTCAGTGCAAAGCAGCAAGGCACACCTCTCCTCACTTGTTGCAGCACTCATCCATCCGGCTCTAACTTGAAACTGGTAAAAGCGAAGTGAGTGAGCAACAACAAAAAACACCTCCAAGAATATCCCCAGCAGCCAGCAATATTTAAGACTAATCCTGGCATAATACTTCTGTCAAGTATTTAATAACATGCAGAAACGTGATTTTATTTATTCAAGTACTTATTTTCTAGCAGTCCAATTGATCCAAAGTCATCAGAGATGGTATTCAACAGATGCAGTGTTATTATGTAAGTACTTCCCTTTATTCTTCAGTGTTACAAATTCAGCTTTGCAAGAAATTGTGCTTGAACCTCACCTTCCTCTCCTGAGTAGCTCATGGATGAGTACCTTCAAGTCTGAATCACTTAGATAGAACAATGGAATGGATCAAGACACCTTTTATCCACTGCATCAGTTCTGTATGTAGGAATCAAAACCATTCAAGATTTTGCATGGAAAAATATATTGTGAACTCCAGACAAACAAATGAATAGGAAAAAAAACTTCTTCTCTGATACAGCCCACTAAAATCCATAAAAATAAAGTTGATACATTTTAAATTGTTCCTTTGTGTGAAAGAGATTATACTTTCCATGATAGGAAGAAAGATGAAGAACCACTTCCCTATGACTAAGAGCTTCTTTAAATGGCTCCTGTTGAAAAACTAAGATTACAGAAACAGAACTTCTTAGGACATGTGCAAAAAGGCCCCAAGTGTACCTGAAATGTTATGTGGAGTGATTTAGCACAGCTATGCTGTTGGGCCCTTTTGCAACTCACGTCTCCTCCTTGTTAGCATCCTTACATTCTGGAAAAGTTCCAACTCAGAAGGCACTACCCCTTCCCTTCAGCTGCAGGGCAGACTGACAGCACCGAGGTCTTTCAAAATAGACCCTTCTTTTCCACATCTCACAAAACTGACTTACACCTTATATCAAAAGAAAAAAAAATCTTTTAAAGAAAGTTTGGCTTTAGACAGCACAATATGGTAAATAAGTAACCTGTTTCTCAAGCTATGTGTGCTTGAGATTTCTTTAGTGACCACCCATGTTCGGTGTGTGGTTTACTGTACAGTGATGTGGGACTGAATTGTTAGTGAGGTGGTGAGCACCAAATCCCATCAAACAGGAGAATACTGGTTATTGTTTAAAAATGTAGTTTGGACAGTTGGAAGCCAGTTACGGCCACCAGAATTAACCCCAGAATTAACTCATAACCCTTCCCCCACACTGGCACTTCTCACAGCAGCATTAATCTCACGGACAAGTATCTGGTACTTACAGTCACAAACTGAAGGATGAGAGCTGAGCAACACCTTGTGTTAGATGATAAAATTAACCATATGCCGTGATTTTGCTCCTTTTCCTCTTCAGTGTAGCAGACTCCCTTCTGTACACACAGTTCCCATGTTTTGTCTTTTGAGACAATTTATGCATTTTTTCCTTATGACAGACCAGCTTTCAAAAGTCATTTGGCAGCACTATTTTATATATATTTTTTGTTCCTCCTCCTCCTTTTTTTTTCCTGTGCTTTCTGGTATTTATTTGCTGTGCCAAACACTGCTTTCCAGAGCAAATAAAAGTTCCTTGAGGTGTTTTTAACAGCATGATTGAGAGCTGAGACTGACAGCTGATCATCAGTACTTTTTTTTTTTCTTTTTGGCAATTTCAGAGTGAGATGGCTGTCTCCCACTTACTGCCACTGAAGACAGCTCTTCCCTACAAATATATACTTTAATAACCATCTGGGTAGGAATGTGGCACTAAATATAATGTAGATGACTGAAAATGCATTTCTAGTTTTAGTTAAATTCACTGGATACTTGGAAACTTATTTTCTCCAGTAAAACTGATGTTCAGTTTTGTAAAAAATTATAGAATATCTTTAATCTTACACAATTAAGTTTACTTTTAAATTTCAGAATGTGAATATTTAATCTTAGGGAACCAGCTACTTTTGGCAATAGATGAGATAGAAAATGTTATGTAATAAATCAACACAGATTCTACCAGCTTTCAAAAGGTATTGCTAAAGAAAGCGATACATTTCACTTAACTGCCAATTTTTTTTAAGTAATTTTATCAAGCTTCAAGACCAAAAACATATTTAAATCTAAATATTTAGGTGGGAACAGATGGTTTGGGAGAAATCTCGTCTACTAAGTATTTTTCTACTGCTTTCATGAATTTTTCTTTTTCTCGAACTTAGTTCTCATTAAAGATATGGATAATTATAATTTAACTTATAGATAGGGTATAAACTTCTGAAATCCACAGCATTTCATTCACTTTCAGACTATCAGCTTAAAGCACACACAGCCAGACTCAATACGCCCAACCTACACAGCATCCAGATGATTGAGTACAGCACACATAAACATTATGATAATATGTTAGGTAACTGATCTAATAATACTAAACTGAAGAGCATTTTGGATGTCTGGCTTGGCATAATAACCAAACTTAAAGATCCAAATATGAAGCAATTAAGGCTCTCTGTAAGCTATATATAAGCTATATACTGTACCTTATCACTATCTAGCCAAAATTGATGCGTTTCTGTGTCTATTAGCTCTTGAATTAGGATTTTGTTTCCCTTAACATTAATTCCGTTTTAGCTTCTGATACCAGTAGGTTGTAAAAGGCTATAAATTACCCTCATTATCTTTATTGTGATTGGGTTTCCGAATAAGTTCCATTCTACCATAAGAGAAACACATTCCAGCAGTGCACCAGGCTAAGACTTCCTCCTGCTGCAAAAGGAACAGGAATCTGAGTCGATCAATACAGAATGCATTAACATCATGTAACACGCCATAAATGTGATAGAGATACTCCCATATCTAAGGTGAATAAATACAAAGAGTTGTATCAATTAACACATGCTGGTTGTAACAACAAAATATGTTTTGTATTTCACCTGCACGCTTTTCTAGCTTCAGGCTTTTTTCCTCTTTCTACTGCAGTTCAGTGTTGAGAAGTCCACAGGTGTTGGTGATGAATGTGAATAGGCCTGCAGACTAACTACAAAAATCTGATAATGTATTACATTGGAGACAGAAAGCAAACTGACCACTTTATCCAGTTATTGCAAGGAACAGCTACTTTGCCAGCCATTCAGAAATCAAAGAGATAACAACATAATTTAGAGCAGGTTTTGCTAATCTTTCTTCAGTTTAGAGAAGATGATAGTTTAAATTACCTGCCCTAGGTGAGTAGCGGGGCTAAGAGCAGAATCACAGAACCACCATCACCAGTTTCATGCTGCTCTTGTAAATAGGTCTTCCAGATTGTACAGAACTCCTCCACACAGTACAAACTTACTAAAAAAAACCGAAGCTTTCGTTTCTTTTAAATTGTTCTTAACCTTCACAGCACAAAGAAAGCTAAGAGATGCAAACAAACTGCTGCAACTCCTGAGCCTGCAGAGGGAAGCTGTAACTGAGGAAACAGCAGCTCCCAGCTTTCAGGCAGCATCACAGGGCAGAGCACACGCCATCCTGCCTCGCCTTCTTGCCCTGCTGGGAACTGGCCTGCAGCAGCATCGCCCTTTCTGAAGTTCCCTTCCAAGAGCTATCAATCAAAACGCAACACGTGCCTCCTGTGCTGCTCCAAAGGCAGAACAGCACTTCCCAGAAGCACAGCCTGACGGGCAGACAGATCTGTCTGCTCACATTGCTTCTGCAGAAGCGCAGTGCTTGAGTCAGTCTGCTGTGTGAGCACCTGCAGTTTGGGTCTCCACTTGGGAAGAGTGGATTGAAAAACTAGTCTGATAACCAAAAAGACTGTACTGATGTGATCTTCTTTCCACATCTTTTATCTCAGCTATGGTTACCCTCTGCTGAATTTAATGAAATGTTTTACATCTTCCCCCCCCCCCCCCCCCCCCCCCCCCCCAGAAAATTAAGAAAGAGCTCAATGCATTTCAAATTACCTGATTACTTTCTGAAAAAAAGAGCATTATCACCCCAGCATAATTTGTCTACCCCCTCTCCTCCAAGTTACCCATTTTTGATTTCACAGTGTTCACAGAGAGAATATTTATTGAGACTTAATGAGGCCATGATCACTGACTCCTGTTACAACACCACAGCTACCACCAGGCTTTATTCGACAATGGCAACAATGTCCTGTGATGAGCTTAAAACTGCCAATCAGAGCAAAAGTCACAATCTCGATCATTATCAGCTCGTTTCCAGGCTTTAAAAATCTTCGCAAAACAGCCTATTCACCTGGCAGACTGCTTGGAACAGGGCACGTTCCTCTCCTCCCCCATAAATAACACATTTGCAGACTTCTGCGGTTAAGTAGTCCACAAGGTTAACCTTCATTTCTGAGCACAACTCCAGATAGCAATAAGCCACGAGGAACAAAATAAATATATTCCAGTGAAAAGTAAGAATGCTTCCAAGTAGTTTTGAATTCCTTATGCTCTCTGAAATAAAAATGATTTTATTGATGTTTGCAAGTTCATCTCCTCCTAAGAAAGAGCTGCTATGACTCTTCCAAGATCCATCACAAAGTAAATAAGCTATACAAAATATTGCTGATCTATTTTAAGTACTATTCAAAATTCACTAACTGTCGTTCAAACTCTTTGTTCACAGTTCCATCCCTACTTTTTGCCTTTCTAATCTCAGTTCTCTTCATGTCAGTGAATTGAGGCAAAAAAAAGTATTTTTGTTAGGCTGGCGCACAAGGCAACGTCCTTCACCTGCCAGAAAGGCTCCTTACATCGGGTACATGACTACATCAACACAACAGCTTTCCATACTCTGTGAATTTAAGTGGACAGAATCCTCTATGGGATTTTTTTTTTTTTTTTTTGGTCCTAATCTCAGTTTTGCATTTATACAAAAGGATTAATTATAGCGATGAAGTACTTACAAAGTACTTCAGAGCAAATCTTTTTTTAATAATGTCACAATGCCCCAAGAATACATTAAGAATAATAATACATTAAGAAAAATAAATCCAGAAGGGCTAATTTAGAGACTGCAACTAGAGGAAATAAAGAAGAATAAAGCTCAAAGTTACAAAAGTATCCAGATGTAAAAAAGCAGTCATTCTGTCTAAATGGCAGAGCACCAGAATTTGCAGTTCACATGTGAGCAAACAACAGGCATATTTATTACTGAGAAAGGTATTCTGGTGCAGCTGGTTATTTCAGGGCAAATTCTGCCTGATAACCTCCCAGGAGGAAAACAAGAGGACAAAAGCAATTCCAGACTCCGATGGAAGTCAAAAGCATTAACCTAAGTATAAGGAACAGGAACACTGTGTGTACATAACACATCATTACTACATCTGCTTAATCATGACAATTTCAGCATTTTCATTTATAGCCAGCACTTAGAAGTTTTTATTTTACTTCATCTTATTCCCATAACAAAATAAATATATTTATAAAATTCTAACTCCAGTTCATTAAAATAAAACCGTGCCTTCAGCCAACCCCTCACTGCATCTTTTCCATGTATAAAAAGATACCGGAGGAATGTTACATCAGCTTGGCTGATTGCAGAATTTCATACACTTTGAATATTAAGTTTTTATTCCAGAAACCCAAGATGCTCTATCCACACTTCTGCACAGTTCAATCCATTACAGTGACATTAAAAGGTGCAACAGTTAGTTTTTAAAGTCAGCCAAGTTTTCTGTTAAGACCATTTCTACAACCAAGCTAAGAAAATAAATTGGAAAACAACCACAGCTGTCCAGCTGTGTTCTCTGTTTTACTGGAATACAATCACTTAAAATAAACATGGACCCATCTTAATTTCTTTATTGACTCCCTTTTATTGTTACTTTTGTAGAAATAACCTGGTATTACCATGATTTAGTTCTGAAATTGTTACACAGGTTATTTTGCTGGAGAAGTTTTCCTTCATTAAAAAACCACCTTTCCTCCTCAATTCAAGTCAAATATACTTGACACCTTTGAGAAGAAATCCAGATTTCCAAACGCCCTAGAGAGCTAAAACCTGCCAAGGAGCAATTTCAGCATGACAGTTCTACACAGCAAGTACACAGCAAATTTTGAGGTGATGGTAACTCAACAGGGTAATAGCTATTATGAACAAGTAAAACATTGCACCTAGCAAAATCATGTACATAATCTTTATTACAGTTTTCAGAATACATGGATAAACAATGGCCAGGCTGTAATGTCATCAAATTCCTATTTAAAACATTACATACAAACACAGAGCTGATTAAAAAATAGAAATGCATGAGTTTTGTCACTTTCATTTTTTTTGGCATCAAGGAGTCGTATGACTTCTAAAAGGGAAACCAAATGGCGCATGATACTGACTAAACCGCAATCAATTATTGTTCACATTCTGTGGCATATGTATCACCTCAAATAGCACTAAAAGAAGCACTACAGGAACAAATCTTTCTCCTTTAACATTTTTCTTAGGAAATCAGTGGGTGCCTAGTGACAGCTTGCAGAATACACAGGCTTACGCGTCTCTTTCTTGCACACAAAAGCAGTATGTGATCTGAAAAAGCTGAGGGATTTGGCTTTAACTGCTTTGATTTTATTTTTATTATTTACATTCTGTGAGACATGAAGGTTTTGAACAATACTCGTATCAAAATGGGTAACATTATGGCACATAAGAGATGAGCTACCTTTACACTGCTTTCTCTCTTAGCATTTTTTTTATGGTGACCTCTCACCAGTTTGAAGGCAAACATTGAAATATAACTTAGCCAAGCCTTTGTTTAATGGATAAGAAGCAATCTATGTAAGTTTGCTTCCACGTAACTCTTACCAGCTTTAAGTATTTCCTATATTCTCAATATAGGACGTACTAAATTCACCCATCAAAGCATAATTCGCCTGAGGGATGCAAAAGCAAAACACTGCAAAGTTTCCTTTATAAAAGCTATAGGAAGATTTCTAGAGCCAAACCTAAAATGCAGCCAGATTCTCAGCTTAGCAAACCATTTGAACGTTGTGAAGTGAATTTGAATTAGGTCATGGATGAACTGTGGTTTGGATAGAAATCGTCAAAATATGTTGGTTTGTTTTTGTTTTTGTTTTTACAGCATTTCTCTGAGGTAGTACATATACCACACATACAAATGCAAAAATATACATATATTCATAACTGTTTGCATAATACAGAAGGGAACTATGAGAATGTTTGCAATTGTCTCTACATTTTCAGAAAAGAATCACTAATTCCGGATAACATTTCCCATATTGATCACAGTTCTTTAAAATCAGAACAAATTACATAACAGTATTTCTAGGAATGCTTCCTGAAGGTGTTTGTCAATGCCCTCTGAGGCACTAATTTTGTTTTGGCTTTAACATCAGTTCAGAATATGGTTAACACAAAACAAACATCCTTTATGTGCTGGGAAAAGACGTTTGCTCAATCACAAACATACATGACAAATCATCCTGCACTATTTCTCAGCAAACTCATCAAACTTGAGCAAAAATGTCCTGTGTCTTTACATTTCTGATCAGTACTGCCAGTAGTTTTAAGCAACAGAGATGTATATTTGTATATGATTTAAACCATTCATTCCCATGTCAATTGCAAATTTAGTTTAATTCGTTACAAAGGTAAGATCATTTTCCTCTTAAATAAACTAAGAAATGTAAACAGTGTAACACCATAAAAAAAATATCTTCATTATTTCTAACTGGTAAAATGTGAATGCAAAAAGATGTGATAGGATACTGTTAACTTAATGTCTCAGAGGACATTTAGTGAAAAATAATTAGCGAGAAATTTATGTATGAAGCCTCCAGCAATTTTCTTTCTGGGATTATTCTGAATACAAATATAGCTTAACTGATATATTTCATTTTTTTTTTTAAATTAGAAAATAAGGCAAGTGCATTTCTGAAAAAGGTGCTACTACTCTACACTTCTAGAGAAACACGTGACAAGTCTGAAAATCAGATCAATAATAAAAACATTAAAAATAGCTGCAATTTAATATAGACTGAAAAAACTATCAAAAGACAAAGTGACCAGCATCAATTTCAGAAAATATTTTAGACTTCATAAATACGAGCACCCTATATTTACATAAATTATCCTCTAAACTAGTTTTCCTTTGAAAGACACTTTTGTTCTAACGGATATGTCCATTAAATTATATAAATGTTTCAAATACGAAAAAAAATAGTAGTAAAATAGAAGTATTAGATGATGATGTTATTTTGGATTTGTTTTTTGCTAAGATTTGGTTCTTGAGAATCTGCAGTCAGCTTTTACAGACCTTTTAAAAATACAGCCATGGAAATGAAAAACTTGTGCACTAATTACTGCTGTAGTATAAAGATTCTGCTTTGAGCTGTTAAGTTTTCACATATAAAGATATCAATACCTCTAAATCCCAAAATGCTCATTTTAAAATTTGAATTTTAATACACTATTGATTGTAGTACAAATTTATATTGACATTCTGCACCTAACCCTTTTAAACTGGCTATGCACATTAAGCACATTTTTATAACTGCAAAATTAATATGGTTGAGTAAAAGGTTGACGTTGACCTTACAGAAAACAAAATGTAATTCTTTGTATCTCTTACTGAAAGAACTGAGAGACAGAACAGAATCCTGTTGCATGCATTTTTTTTCCAGAAGTACCATACAAGACTTTGCTTAATTACTAAAAACACAAAAAGCCCCAGTTTAGGTAAAGTATTAGTTGACAGCACACATTTCACAAGGCTTCATTTGCATTCTTGTGTTTAGTGATGCAGCAATGGGCAAAAACTGTATCCTTTGAAGATCATTAAAAAAAAAAATAGAAAAATCAATACTTGGACAGATAAGGAGCTGTATCTTTTATCTTTTCTTACAGTAACTGTGTATTTATGAACATAGCTTGAAATTGTAAGCATTTATCCCTATACAGCTGGATAGTCTTTAAAGTATCTTACCAGATAAGCAAAAAGAATCTACTGTACAAAGACGCTTGGCTCAAGCAGTAGTGCAAAATTACACCGCCCCAGTATCAAACGCTCCTCTAGAGCTAGCAGTTTGTGCACAGAAAGTAACGTGACTTCCAAATATTCTTTCTATACCATTAAAAGTTTCCCATAACCCCAGGCAATAAAAGTATTCATACTAATTCATCAATCAGTAATAACTTGAGAATAAGTGCCGTCTACTCCACTGTATCCCGTCTTTCAAAATACCATAGTTGAACAACATACGAGTAGTTCTACTGGAACTCCCACTTAAAATCCTCCATCTCATCCAAATAAGCATCAAGTCTTCAGTACAAACAATGGTGAAGACTGACCTGAACACCAAAACACACTGTACATTCAACTAGAGTCCGGGGAGAAAAGAGAACTGTTAAGTTCCCCCTTGAGTGGCAGAACATAGACAGTGTCAGCTACCGAGCTGACTGCTCACCTGAGGTACTGCAGTGCAGGGGCTGTATACAAAGTAGAATGGGAGGAGTTTCCTAAAAAATCAGATTGCTGCAATCATTGTTCTCTGCTATATAGTGCTCCAGGTAGAGAGCTTATTCTTAGCTGCAAAACCCTCAGAACTAAAATCCACCACAGAGATCCCGCTACATGTTTTACCTGAGAAACAGAGGAAAACCTCAGAGGCAGCTCTGAATAGCTTCATAATGGAGTCCGTATCTAAAAACCTACACAAAGGTATCTTCAGTATAATTAAAATAGGACAATCATATTTTCCCCAAATATCTGTATAAAGAATATATAAGTTCACAATTAGAAAATTTCTCTGTATATTCAGTTAAAAACATATTCTGCCCATAGTATCGCTTAATTTTGGCGAAATCCTATGCTCTGTTTTATTTTTTTATTTTTTATTTTTAGCAGTGATAATTTTATAAGATTATACATCATTGAAGTCACCGAAAGTGTAGATATGTGGTATAACCTACTTGCAGCCAAACCTGCTGAATCCACCAGGCTTTACATAGAGATACAGATTCCCAGCAACCTCACTGGGGCTATGCATTGCGTTCTTATGGTTACAAAAATGATTCTGTACATCAGTTCATCTCTGAATTTTTTAACATACAATTTTATTACTTTTTTCCTTTCAGGTCCAAATGAGAACTGCAAATGGAATCCACATCTGTATTCTTTCAACAAAGGTCTATTTTCTTAGCCATGTAAAGCACTTTCTAGGAACCCCCAGCTCCTTTCATTTAAATTACCAGCTTTAAAAAAAGGAAAGGAAAAAAAGTAAAGAGGAAGAAAAAGGAAGAAAAAGGAAGAAAAAGGAAGAAAAAGAGAAAAAAAAAAAAAAGACCTTGCTGTTAAACACTGTTTACAGATCTTTGTAGTTGGGGTAATAAGATACAGTATGTGGATTATTTAACAAAAATTACTTAAACATCTTTTGCATTTAGTCAATACCAGTATTTTTTTGTGATCGTTGCCAATTTGGATGATAAACTCTCAAAAATATATCAATGTAATTGTAAATAAAACAATTCACTAAATTCTTTGGCATCAGAAGAATCATAGAGCTGCTCTTGTTCCACTGTGACGAGTACGAGAGTCTTCCAAACCCACTTGTCTGTTATCTGTAATGTAAAGACAGAAAAAACAAATCACTGTAGGATTTGAAAAATGGATAGTGCAACATCAAGAGGTTTTCCAAACAGCCCTGAAAAACATTTCAAATGATATGTAAATAAGTAACCAAGAGATTGGATCAGGAAAGTTTCACACTACAGCTGCCAGACTGAGTTCAAGAGTTCTGCAATCAGCAGTAAATTACTTTCTTGATCAGAGAAATCAGGTGATAAAAGCATTAAGAGAGTCTTGAAACACTGTCCCCTTGGAAACAGCACACAATTAACAAAATTCTGGGTTAATGCCTCATATTATAAACGACCTACGTGCAGAAATCTCTGGAAAAATATATATCAAGACCCTAAGACTGTACTAACCAACATGGTAGTGGAAAGCCTATTATAAGATGCTGGAAGTACCAAAGTGCTAGACTACTTGCTATGATTTAGTACCGAGTTGAAAATAGAACAGTCAAATCAGCCATTTCCTAAGCATTTCCTGATTGTACAATGTGAACTTTTAGTATGAAATATTACACAGTAATTATTGCAATAAATAATATGTCTTTCATGGGAAAAAATGACAATCATAAACTACCAACCACAACTAAGTGCCCTTGCTTAACTTTCTGGAGGTCTTGATCTTTTTCAAATGAGGTCTTGCTGCATAATTTCATTTTATTTTTTGGTCACTGTTTATTTTTATTATAGCCTCTTGTATTCTCTTGTTTTACATCCATGTTACTGTTCTTTGTTTGCATCAGTACCAGACCGTCATTGACACAGGATCAGGGCATCCCAGTACATGCCTTGTCTAATGGGTAAAATATATTCTTTGAAAAAGATTCACTATATTATAACCTAACCAAGTCAGAAACGGCCTAAAAACATTAAATGAAGTTCTGGGGTAGTCAGGGATCAGTGAACTATTTCCAGACCACAACAGAGGATGCTTGTGAAGACTGCAAGTGCTCTGCAAAATCAGCCTTCATTTTCCCTATTCAATAGAAGTATCTCCAATGCTATAGGGAATTAAGGCTTCTTTAGCAAGATATTTTGTTCTTTTTATAGTTCTGCCTTGCCTCCTTTTCCTAATGAATTTATCCATGCATAAAGTATTCAAATTACCCTAAGTCAATCTGTTTTGCATGGGAATAAATCTCTACACTGGTTGCAGTCACTAGGCACTGGAAATTATGAGCACAGAAATGCTGTCTAAAACCCAAGATGGAGAGCTACCAATTCACATGTGCTGCTGCTCATCTTTAACAGCGAAGAGTAAAGAGTCCAGTGATAACTGCCCTCAGTGGCTGATTTAACTGTTCTGGGAATAAATAATATCTACAAAATATAAAATATTTGAAAAGGTGTTGAGCATCACTGAACCTGTAATATGAATCTAGTAATATAAGATAACAAGACCATAATAAGCTTAGTGTATAAATGTCTGCCATGCAATGAAAAATACAAATTTTTAGGCAATGTATTTCAAGTCAATGTCATTCAGCGACTTCAACCTTCAGACCTTCTCACTTACATTCTGTATGTGTAACACACTACTATTAAAATCAATTAGTAACACATTGGTTAGCAACAGGAAAATATTTTTCCAAAAAAATTTGCTCTACAAATATGTTTTCCTTTCCTTAATGCTTTTGCATTAGTTCTGTTATTAAAAGAGGAGTCTCAATAGCTGCAACAGATTTATTAACTCAGTGGCTTTTTATCAGCATGAAACTCAGTTACATTAGGAGAAAAATAAATGAGATTTTGCAGAAGTGCAATATCAAGATTAAATGATTTTTCCGTTGTGCTTTCTACTTACTTACTTTGCCAGGTAGCACATTTGTGCTCTACTAATTATAAACCTAACTTTTTATGAACAATCAATGACAGTAATAATATAGGCAGTGTACGATCGAACTGCCCAGTCATAAAACTGTGTTATCTGATAATAGAGAAAGGCATACTGTACAAAACTATATTTTAAAGATACTCAATTAGAATCTGTATTAATAGGTAACAACCACAAAAAGTGTTTTTTACATGCCTTATATTAAGATTAGGGTACTATAGTAAACAATAAATAAGTGTACTGTAAACCACTGTAACTTGAGCTTGGAACATCATTTGATTAGATCATTAGGATTTTTTTTTTCAGTCAGAGTATTAAAACTATGTTATTAAAAGCTACCAACTCAAACACGATTGCATTCAAAATGTTATTTTTCTGCAGACCTTCCGATAATGCTTATCAGAATAGTATTCAAGTTACTACCTACATAACTTAGATTGTCACCCTTAGATTAGGGATAAAATAAAAAAAATGCCAACAATCAAACATGACTGGTACAGATAACTACTGTTTATTTATTTTGAAAAAAACATTTTGAGCAGTTAGCTAAATGGAAAAGGTGAAGTATCTAAAACTTGTAGGAAAACTGGCTAAAAAAAAACAACGAGGCTTTTGAGAGAAGAGTGCTACCAAAACTATTTTGTCTTCTTCAAATGCAACGGTCAAAAGACCCTCAAACCTGAACAACACACAAAAAATGTCTTAGTTAATCATATAAATAAATCCCACAGTAGTGGTAAAATGGTGAATTCAAAAGGGGGATAGCATAGGTCTCCGGGTGCTCAGCTAGCAATTACTGCGCTGGTGCTCATGTTGGAGGATACAAGCCTCAGTAAGGGAAACTCTGAAATGCTAACTTATTCAGAAGTCCACCCTATTCATTTGCACGCTCAGTTGCTACTTTTTTTTTTTTTTTTTTTTTTAAATACCTATCACAAGGTGAAAGAAATCATCATATTCATTGATAAAAAAAAAATGTTTAATGTTAAAATGGGTACCTGCTCATGTTGACTTCAGAAAGATCATACAAGGAAAGAACCCAACAATGATTAAAATACTTAAAATTTCATTTTTTAAAGAATTTTGACTTTGTAAAGGATGTAGAAATGCATCCTGTAAGGGAATCTGAAAGGCGTTTCTACCTTTGGGAATCAATGAAAGCATTTGCATCAAATATTTATTCATTCATGTAAAATTTTGTTCACTGGGAAATCCTATTGAAACACATCTTGTTTTCATGAGCAGCCCAAGGGAAAACACTCATGCAGTTCCTGGTAGTTCAGCAAGCACCACAAACAATATAACATCAAAATCAATCAGAAGATCAAGGAAGTTTCACATAAGAACAGAACAACTACACTATGCTAAAAAGGAGTAGGCAAGCCACTTCTGTTTTAAATGTGAACTATCACAACACGTGACAATTTCAGGGAACAAACAAAGCATCTGTGATATTGATGACATCAGCATTCCTCCTTTAGAAGATGGAAGTTAAAGAAACATACAGTCATCTCTTGGATCTGAGTAAGATACCTAAATATTTGCTATATCATGTCAAAGATTAACATCGGGATAAATTAGAATCAATTTGTACCACTTTATCCTGGCTAGCCTGTTGTTTTCTCCTTCAGCCGTCTATTCACAGGGAAATTTAGAGCCAAACTACAATGCAACTTGATGTAACAGCATATTATCAGTTGCTCTGAAAAGAAACTTATGACAAGAACTTGATTGTTTTTCTTATTCACTGCATTCATCTTTGTCATTTTAGCTTATCAAAAGTGAAAGGTACATCGTTTTAGAAACAGCAATTGACAACAAATGACAGAAGCAGAATTTGTAAAAAATCTTGCGAGCACCTCCGTACCAGCTATAACTATGTTCTCTACATTGTCTAGCCTGTATCAATGACATAATTACAGAATATAAACTAAGGAATAAAATAGTCATGGAAATTAAGAGCTTCAAAACTGCTTTCAGCGTCTGGAACAAAATCTTTCTGAGAAACAGCATCTCGAGAGAAAATAGCTCTCATAACCTCAAGTCTGTTAAGATACTGCCCATCTCTGTGGCATTTAATTTCAAACTTTCAAAATGTGTCTCTCATATTAAAAAAATAAACAGACAAACAAAAAAGCCCCACTCAGTGAGGTAAAGGTCAGCAATGGGAGAAATGAAACCAAAACAGCACATCAAAAAGCACTCTAAAATAACACTGTCCAAAAGATCTTTCTTGCAAGCGATTAAACAAGAAAATACAAGTTTTAAAACTGAGTTAAGGGAGCAATTTTTTTTTTTTTTTTAATTTATTATTACTATTATTTAGTATTTTGGACACTTATTTTAACCAGAACAGGTACACACTGTACGAAACTGTGTACAAAAACAAATACCAGCAGTCCTAAACAGCACTTCTTTACATTCTGTATTACAGATAAAATGCTTCAAAATTGAATAACATAAGAAATGTAAATGTTAAACGTGTGAAGACATCTCACAGCTCAGCATAATCCAGCTGTAAGCCCAATCAACATGGTATGGGAACAGAAAAATAACACTTCTGCAACAGAAGTCTGTGATGCTGACCTTTTGTATCACAATTCTGTCAAACTTATCCTACTTATAGCTGAAAAAAATCTAGTACATTTAACATTTTTTCTGTAAATGCATCTGTAATTTTTATTTTCAATGTTTAAAATAAGATTTACTACAGCTTAGCTCGGACTTCACAAAAAAAAAAAAAAAAAAGCTTAAGCCCAATAAGCTGAAATTCCTTAAACCTTTAAATGATCTATTTAATATTTCAATTTAACTTTGCTTCCTTTGTTAGTAGTACCACTTGGGATATGCATTGAAAGTTCTTCTACAAGAGTTGAGATGGAAAAGCCTCAGTTTGAGACAACATATGCCTGCCTCAGGGGTTACAAGACAAATCAATCTATTTTTCTCCTTCCCTCCAAGGGTAATTGGCTTTTAAAATTACAGAGGAAAAAAAGGCCTTCATGTCAGTACTGTGCAGGCACACATACAGCCATTTTCCATTTCTTTTCCTGATTTAATTCTCAAGTGAGAACTAAGGAAAGGTGGGAAAACAAAGAAAGAGAGGAATGACTGCATCAGGTTGAATATGACCAGTAATAATCAGAACTGTGACTAGCATCTGAGTCTGGAATTTACTGAAACCTACTACGAATAGCTGTCATTTTCCTTTTCCTAGTCAGTATTTATAACTTCTCATTTGTGATGAAATTTCCTTCAATTTCTGTGGCATCCTGCACCACTGGTGTTCACAGATATTTTGTCACAGAATTCAGCATAAATCACAAAGTTACAATTATTGCTTCACTGCTATCATAATCTCACTAAGTAATACTGACTTTTAGTCCACCCTTCTGAATTTGCCTCTTACAAGTAGCAATCACAGCTGCTTACAACCCTCAGGCTGCACTACACACGATCACACACGCACACACAGTTTCACACTCAGAATTCAGTTAAATCTACTGCTCCTCATCCCTCTAACTTGACTAACATTAATTGATTCAAAGCAGTGGAACTCATAAGATAGTCCTCAGATTTTTCTGATTGCTATTAGATGTAATTTATAATGCATTACTCGTGAGAATTTCTTACTTGAGGTATGATATGCGGAAATATTTTTCAGTGCACAACGATGAGCAGTCAGAGCTGACTATAACTGATACACGAAAACAACAAACTGCTGAAAAATTCAAAATAATGTAGTCTTTTGAAAACTACTAAGATTCCCCCTTCAAGCACAGCACTGAAACTGTACCACTAAACCTTTAATGTGAACTTGCTCACAGGGACTGTATATACAGGTGTAAAGCAATTATTGGATTTGATATCTGAATGAACTCAGGTTCCCATTAGAGCCTGAATGCTTCAATGACCCTATTATTTTCCTTCCATTGCTCTCAGACCTGATCAACTTAATTATTCTGACTAGTGAAACATTTAGGACATGAATATATGATTTGTTTTAAACCAAATGAGACAACGCAAAGTACTACATAAAGTAATATATAAAATCCCACAGGACAAACGTGATGTGTCAAATCCTGGAAGAAGGTCAAGTCCAAGCAGTAGTAACAAAGAAACAGTAAAGGAGATGCACTGCAATAAAATTAAATTTATTCACATATCCTTCCGTGTCACGTACAGTAAAGTGAGTTTTGCTTATGAATTGGAAAGGTAACATATTTCAGAGAGTAAACAACTTAGGTCTCCTTTAGCAAGCAAGAAACTTCAGCTCCCAAATACAGAATGCATCTCTTTCATGAGTACACACAGACTTTCAGCAGTTGTTCACAAGTAAAAATAGAGTCTCTTATAAAAAACGTTTTATGTCAGAAATGACAGATTTGTTGATACAAAGACATTTCCCTATTTCAGCTGTACCTGCTATTTTACTGCTAAAAAGAGTGACAGCACAAACGTGTACACACATTTTGAACAGACTGATATGATGCTGGTAAACCATATTTAAATCATTTAAAAAATAAATATTTAAATAATTTAAAATAGCTTCCGAAATTTGATATTCCCAGCTCCTCTATTCACACTACTGTTCTCACAATTTGTATCTGCTTTGAAATTGACCATAACATTACAAACAGGACAGAGAAATACAGTAATAGGTTCTGAACTTTAAGTATACGAGCAGACAAAGTTAGCATCTTTTCATATGAATGCATTTGTCCTTAAAAAGAATCAAACTGACATCGAAGTGGTCCCCTCGTCCCTTGCCTCCTTTCGCTAATGATATGTAATGGATGCTGAGCCTACAATAAACGTGTCTACGTCCAGCTAGATCGCCATCATTTTAGAATCTAATCTGGTACTTTTAAGAAAGAAGAAAGTCATGAGAGACCAACACCAGCTTGTGCTGAAGGCATTTCTTGACATCAGCCTTCACTTTGCACTTCAAATGTAAGTATACGATTTGACAAAACGTACAGAGTCATGAGAGAAGGCTCTTCACCTCTTCTCCAAAATTGCCTGATAGAAGTCAATATCTATTCCTTTACAAAGTTACAATCAAAAACTGCCAGATGAAAGTCAAAAGGGGAAGCTTTCCAACTATTCCTTACAATTATTTATTAAAGGGCTGCTTACGAACACATTTGTCTCAGTAGGATCATCACTCCCACCCTCACTTCTCAATTTTATCAGTTAGCAGCTTAAATACTGAAAGTTACATCTCCCATGCACAAATACTTTATTCTTTGCATAGAATATGAAAGCAATGAACTCAAACCTCTCTTTTCTGCAAAGGGATTTCAGAACGAGAGTAACACTCCAATAACACTTTAGTCTCTCCTGCTCTTGCACACAAAATGTCACCAATTTTTCCCCTGTACCCACACAATTGACAGCCCTTGTCAAAAGCAAACAATTTGTTTTATATCCTGCAAAAGACTGCCTCTTTTATTTTTTATGCATCAGAAACAAATTCTCTTTATAAAAACATAACTCTGCAATAACTTGTAGTCTACATGTAAAATGAAATACTTTAAATAATACAATAAAGGCAGACCATCCATAATTATTTTTTGATTAAATAAAATATCAACATTTTTTATTCATGGATAGGTTAACATTTACAATTCAGCATTTTGCAATATTTAAACAGAACTGAATATGCTATGAGAAAACTTAAAACGACATCACTCCTGTATGACCGGCTGGCACAGGCTGCCGTCATCCGTTCCCATCTGCACCTTCATCATACAACATTAAAGGGCTCCTGTACTAAAAAAAGGGCTCTTGCTTGAACCTGGCAAGAATATTTCATCACCTCTTACCTGCTTAGACATAACAATAGAGATTTACTTAACATGCGACTTTTACTATAAATTATTTGCAACAAAGACATATGCCAATCATGTGAATCAAATTTTTATTGCTTATTAAAGTAATTCATAAAAATGTTATTTTTATAATTTTACACTATCAGAAAAATAAATCCATAATCTGGATCTGCTTTGCAAACGAAACTAAACAAAAATGCACATGATGATACAAAACGTACTTGCAAAATCTGCCAATTTATCCCCGCCCTATCAATATAGTTCCTTCTGCAAGGACCTCAAAGAATGTGCAGTGAAGGTAGCACACCATTACAGCACATGCAATATAGACAGTTCCTAAAACTGGCGACTATTTTATGACAGCCTTAATAGTCCATTTACAAACAATACAGGGAAAACAATGGTTAAGTGTACCATCACTGCATATTCGGAAGCACGTTTAACATTTAGGGCTTTTTAAGACCCTATAACCAAATACTACTTTACAATGGGTCTGACTAAATTGATAAACGTTTTAAAAAATGCAATTGTATACATTTGGACATAGCTTCTCTAGAAGCAAAACACATACATACACAATAACTTCTTCTCTGAGGTCAAGCTACTCTAAAGATCCAAGATGAGAAAATATATACCCTTCTTTATTAAACAATGAGCTGCAATAATGCTGATAACCTGTATTATACGTTATGAAAAAGCCCCTAAAAATTTTTATCTGTGCTAAAAGCAAGACCAGATGTGGCTTGACAGACACCAAATAACACATTCCTATTTATAACAAGATATGCATGAAGTTCTCAATGCAAGTTCCAAAACTTTCAAATAAATATTTTGCTTTATTTTAAAGAACAAATGAACTATGCAAAGCTAAAAAGAAGTTAAGCTATTTCTACTGACTGAGCTTAGAAACCTTCTTCATCCTGCTATTTCTACTGAAGATACTCTCCAGGCCACCAATTAACAGACAATACTTTATTAAAACCTACAAGTGTTGCACTCTCTGGACAAAAGAAGAAATGGAAAATTAATTGGCACCTTTCAATATCTCAACACCAACCAGAGCTGCAGACTTCAGAAAGTATGAACTTTCATAAAATTAATTACCACTAAGAAAAGGAGCTCTGGAGAAAGCAACGCCAAGGTTAACATCATTTTTGTCATGCACTGATAAAATCTTAATGTTCCCTACACTTTTTTTTAATATTCTGTTAAATGATTGTATGCTGCCTTCTAAGCACTTTCAGTTGAAATTAACTTACACTAAAACTCAAAGTTAGGTGAGAGATGTACGACTTAAATGAGAATATTTCCATGTATTTTTAATTATTGATTTAGAAATACCTATATCTAAATGCTAATGCTGACATTCATAATATGAATAAAAACACTTCTATGTAAATGAATGCTACTATAATAAAATGGTAGTAACATGCTGACTACATGAGGAAATTATTCTTTCCTTCCTCAATCCAGCCATGACCTTCTCCTGAGCAGCACACATCCAAAGAGTTTCAGGAACAAAAGCTATTATATAAGCCTTATATAAACATTCCACTTGTCTTCTTTATCTGTCGGTTATCTACCTACCTAACCTCAATTAATATAGTAACAAATATCCTTGATCACTTCAGTTACCGCCTTTTGCCCTTTTCCGATTCTCTCATTCTCTCCTGAAGCATGAAAGATCATCACATCAAAGTACCTGAAAGGTTGCCTTACGATACTGAATAAATATTAAATGCCTTTTAACTGTACACACCGTTTCCACTCTGTTTACAAGACTCCTTTTCTCTCAGCTGCTCCTTCTAATAAATACCTGCTCTGTAGTTCCTTATCAACATTTTGCATTTGTAAGCCTCTTTTGTGAAACTTCAAACTTATAACAGTTCCCTGCATATGGAATAGCACAACCACCCTACTTCTTGAGAATTTTATCTAGATAAAATGAGAGATTACAAGATCTTTTCTGTAACACGTGCATACAACATAGAAAACCTGCATCAAATCAGTAGATACTAATTTACTGTGTGACCAGCAGAAAAGGAGCTTCAAAACCATGGTTCATTGTAAGGCACGAGCTTCTTCAAAACGTTCTACAGCAAAACTTAGTGGACTATCCAAAGCTTTTATAAAAATGGAAAAATAATTCAACGTTAAGCTCAAGACACCTCACATGGACTGCTCACCCACACCCACCCATCTGCTGACTTGTGCCACGCAGACTGGCTTCAATGCAGCTTTACTGTCCCGTCTTGCTAACTGAGGGACTGTGGGTATTTTTGTTTGAAAAATACACTTTACCAGCTTCACTTAGCAATGAAAACTGTTGCTCTACACTTTTAAGTCTCATTTGGTTACTGCATTGTTTCTGAAAGTTAAATTACTTTCTATCAATTGCTGACAATCCTCTTGTGTTCTCTAACCTCTTTGTCAGTTATTAATTTCCTTAATACATTATCTACTAGCTATTCTTCCCTCACGTACTAAACTTAAAGTATGATCAAATTCTCTTTTATATAACCCTTTGATACAACATTGCAATTCTGCACTGATAACTGAAAAAGAGTTGCATACAAAAGTATGAACAGGGGAACTAAGAACTACCAAGCAGACTCAAGAACAGCAAATAACTGCACTTTTTTCACTCACACAAATCAGAAAAATTAAATTCTAATTAGCAGACAACCATGTATTTCACCTTTTTGTTTAGCTAGTGAACAGCCACAAGATGCTCTAGTCATTTATTTATGCTCCCATCATCACAAATTTGAAGCACAATATGCAATGAAGAGCTGGTAAAATATGTTCTCTCTCCTGATTACATTATGGGAGAAAATGATTCTCCATGACTACTTTCTTAGTTTCAGCTGTGATGAGAAGAAAAGGAAAAAAGTATCTTATATGCATTTCCTTACTTTATTAGTAGGAATGACAAGGTAAGCCTCATTTTGCCTATTGTTTACCTCCATTCCTAGCCCTTTTCATTACAGAACATAAAACATAATTATTACATATACTTTTCGAATTTTTCTGGAGTCTTCCATCAACAAAATCTTCATATCAAATTCACTCTACTTGGTTTTGTTTTCATTTTGCAGATAAATTATATTCATTTTTACTTTTCTTTAATCTTTTCTGCATTTTCAGAATGTGTCAATGCAGCCATTCTTGCAAAAATTTTGATTGGGATGCACCAATAGGTCCACAGGAAACTACACCACTCTGGTATCATTAAAAAGGAAGGCAGTCACACTCAGCCTTTTTATCCACCATAGCACAGCTAGACTTAAGAAATATCCCTCTTATTCAGATAATGAACCTTATGTGAATATAAAACTTGAAATATTATATCCATATTCACATCGACTGGATGGGAAGTAGGAACGACACCTTACACAAAGATGCAAAAGGAGATTTTGGAGAAAAAAAATTCTGCTATTCAAGTTTACCCAGACTGAAAATGCAGAAAAGATTGATAGGGCAAGGTTAGCTTGACTGTGCGCAGAGTAGCAGAAGAGGGTCAGAACAGGTTACTGCTGAACAGTACAGAAAAACAAGCAAGTCATTCAGGGACAAATCTTGGCCTTAAGCATATCCTGAATGCAAAGGACTTGATTTGTTAATAAAGACAAAAATTGCCTGATAATCCTCCTTTTCATGGAACAGATTTTGGTATCCTGTGTGCTGCAAGATGTCTTCTAGCCTTGAAAATAATTATTTCCTGTTATAAACCAAAACTTTGCTTTTCAGGTGTACCCCTTCCCCCCCAGTCCTTTTGGAACTCTACAGTACAACTCCAGATCAAGTTTCACCACACAAACAAGGAAATGAATTCAGGTGAAAGAAAAGAAAGCCAGGAGCCTCTGCTTGGGGTAGAAGAGAGGAGGAACTTGGCTGACAGATAAAATGATTAGGAAAATACATCCTTGGTGCCACAAAAATAAGACTAATCTATCAGATACTTTTTGCCCAAAGCTGGCAATGTCCCCTAGAATTATATTCTGTTGTCTGTAAACAGTTTTAACTACGAGCGCCTTCAATTTCATGAGGGATTTTTTTTTTTTTAAACACTTGAACTAGTTTCATCTTTACAAATAAGAAAGTCAGTGTGTTCACATGAACTTGAGATTCATGATGTACTGTCTTCTAACTATCATTCACTTTTTCCTTCATTGATTTTCTTGATAACTGGAAAGCCAAGGAATTCTCCTTGCTTTTAAAGCCAAAGCAATGAAAATCATGAACCATCATCCAAGCAGCAGAGTGCTGGAGATTGTAGAGCACACAGTGCAAAGCCCGCTTCATTGAACTGAACTTTTAGTCAAAGGACATGTTACTTTTTTTTTTTTTTTTAATTCTTTTGAACTAGACTTTTTTAGATAGCACTTTCTAAAAGACAGAACTGAGACGTATCTTTTCTGGATGCTGATAATTCCTATTGATAATCACTTTTCTTGCATATTCTAAGTATTAATGACAGTGATGTAATCTTAAAAACCTCAAATTTCATTTGTCCTTTAAACTATGCTATCAGCTGCATATGATGAATCAAAAAATGAATTTCCAAACTTTCCTACATAGTATTTCAAGAGAAAATAACAAGGAAAACAACAGTAAATTAAAAAATGACTGCATTTAAGCATAACAACTTGACCTGCAAGTTCAATGGACATCCTGTAACAGCATCCATGTGGTACTGTGGCTTAACATCCCTACGTGAGCAAAGCTACACCAGAAATACACTTTATTCAACTGGAAAAAGGATTGATGCGATATAAAGTCCGCTTAAGTACACTTTATTTAGAAGCTTAGTCCAAAGACACACCAAGTAACAGAGATAAATTTAAAAGTAAAGAAGAGATAAAGAAAAAAGTGTGATATGCAGGGCTACAGATCCTTCTTATGAAGACGCTCTCCAAAAGCTCAATTCCTCTCTAAATTAATAAAGTAGAAACGAGCATGGTCTTTACATCATGACTCCAGTATGTGGTATTATGTATGCAGTCATGACAACAAAAATTTACAGGAACAAAAACACTGGTAGGAAGTAATAATACTATTTCCACTGTAGGATACAATTAAGGGCAACAGTATAAATGCATTTCAACTCCCTCAACCCCCAGAGCTGATTAATGTCTAGTAGAATTATTACCTACACATCTAAGTGGCACTGAAAATCTCAGTATCTTTAAAAATTCAAGGTCAAACAGTCAGCAGTTAAGCAAACCACTTAACCTCTGATTTTCTGGGTCTAATCCTGGTAGTTTAGCCAGCAGCCAAGCTCTTTCCTTCCTTCTTTCTGAAAAATAGCTTTATCATCAAGTCTGGCTCTATGCAATTAAAAGCAAACAACTCACTCCCTATAACTGACAAGTGAGATAACTACTAATTTGTATCCTACAAAATGTATATTTAAATCAGTAATACTGATATTGGCCATATCCAAATAAGACACTGTAACAATTGATTCCTGTATCTCCATGCCTCCTGCCTTTGTAAAATTTACTTTCTGTAAAAAAATCACACTTGGATTCACATCATGCAGTTGCAGTATTTCTCCCTTATGAAACTCTGCATTCATTTTGTCAGGATGCCTTCTCTTGCCTTTTCTGTCAGATGACCTATGAGACAGCCATTCACACAAACTACAAAAAGGCTCAGGGAGTAGAGCTTGTTTAGCTAAAGGGGGGGGATCTAACTGCAACCTGTGACTGCAAAGTGAGGTCTTACTTTCGTGAGGCAAAAACACAGTTAAATTCTTCTTGGTCATGTAGAGGGTATAACAAGGGGTAATAGTCAACAACTGCAGCTTAAGTGTAGGGGAAAAAATATCTTCATTACAAATGTAGTGCAACAGTAGAATGAAGTAATCAGGCAGTCATACAAGATTTGAGGACCTAGCTTGACAGCACAGCTGGCTTCATCTAGTAGGTGACATTTACGCTTCATAAGCTGGAGGCTGTCTTATATGATTTCTAGAAGTCCCTTCTAAATATGTCATCAATTCTTACTTCTTAGCAAGCACATATAAAGGATTCAGAAATAATAAATATTAACACTAGTTATTTGGGGCTCACCATTAGTATTTATATCCATACTCTCAGTAGCTCTAAATATCAAGGCTATGATTTCAGTGCTATTTTTCAAATGCAAAAGTTCTCATTCTTGTGGGTTTTTTTTTTTTTTTTTTTTTGTATTTTTCCCCCTTTGCCAATTTATCATTTCTAATTTATTCAAAGCTTAAGCCAGAATTTTTCAGTGAGACTTCTTCGTAAGTAATTATATATAATGAAAATAAATTAACATCTATTATTTATCTTAGTTTCTAAAATAGTTCTTATGTGCCCATAGGCTAAAGAGAAAGTAAACAAAATTCACAGATATGTTCTGATCCTTCTATTTGGTGTACCCAGCAGAGAATAAGTCAGGTCGCTTCTGGTCTGTGCATATGGGTTTCTTTGCAAAACTGCCTGGAGGAGCACCATGATGTAGATGCAGTGTGCACATGTGGATCAAGAATCTCAAATACACCATTAAACATCTGCCCATGCTACAGACACAGCCAAGGGGACTTCAGTCAGCACTGTGATGGGGGAAAAAAGCCTTCCGTATTATGTATAAGTAAATAAATAAAAAGCTCTTAAAACTTTTTCCCATCACCTCTGCTAAAAGCACAGAGAGGAAGCTATGCAAGGACAACAACGGAAGGCAAAAAGAAGGGGAAAATGGAGACAAGTTAGCTGTCCTTTCTTAATTTGATGATTATGTCTAGAACATGTTTCTAATATGTTCCCAATGAAGTGACATTTTATCGGAAGGCAATATCAGGCTATTAAGCATTTGTTTTAGCTTCACCTTTCCTTCAAAATAAAATTGATCAATTCATCCAGAAACTCACTCTTACAAAGTTCAATTTCTGAAGATAGCTTTACATGCAATCTGTGCATACAGCTACTGTGATCTTTATTAGAAATTGACTGAGAAGGTGTTCATAGGGAGAACATCCAAGCAGCGATCCCAAACCGTGTACATTTTAACCCAGCTGAGAGGAAAAAAATACAAAAACAAATATTAAAATGCAAAGAAGGATTTATGAACTGAATTTATTTTTTTATCTACCAGTCAGACTGAGTTGAAACATGAATAACCAATTCAACACTGAAATGGTATTCAAATATTTGACTCCAATCCCCCACTGCTTCTAAATTCACTCTGAAGTCAAGATTATTAATTCCTCCTGACAGAAAATCAAGATTTAATGATCATCTAATAGCCCTTAGGAATTACTAAGTAAACTTAGATGATAATTCAAACACAATAAAATGATTTTATAAATAAAGAAAAATATAATGCAGAATGCTTATTTATGCATTTTCTTTGCAGCAGTAACCATTTTTTTTAGAAAATTAAGAGCGAAGGAATGTTTGCTAAGCACAGTTAATGTGTAAAGTGAAAAGGGGACCTTTATTTCCTGTGGACATTTTTACACTCTGCTTAGATGAAACAGAGGAACAGCATACCTTGAAAAGTGCCCATAGTAAGAAAATGTATGCAAGAATTTTAACTCTGTGATTTTGCAGCAATAACAGTGCTTACTTAAGGACAGCATCAATTTTAAGATCAAGCTGTCAACTCACTGAGCCACATTGTTTAAATAACGTGCTTTGCAAAATTCTATAGAGAAACTGACTTCAACTTACTAAAACTGATATGCTATGACTTTTAGGTAATTTTTTAAGCTTTCAGATCATGACTGCAGGGAAGTAACATTAAAACTAAAAGCAGTGGAAAAATGGAGAGACAAATTTATAGCCTGTGCATCAATTTCTTCTGCCTCAGAGTTTTCTTTGTTGGCAGAAACACTTTACAGCTTTTTGCTCTTCTCCATCAATCACCTCTCTGCTCATACACACATCATCCTGAGATGTCCAGAACCAACAAAGCAGGAATTCCACATTTCAAAAGTCATTAATATTTTATGAAAAACATAAAATTATGAAATCTATTATTTCTAGAATGTCTGTGACTAACCTGCAGTCTACTCTATTGACAGCACTGCATATGTAAGAAAACACATGCAAAAGTAGGGGTGTCTGTATCTACGTACACACAAGCACACCTTCACATCTCTAATATTTTTGTTCTGCCAGACATCATCTAATTGATTTTAAAAAGTTGATGTTACATATAAATCACTATTAAATGATGCTGAAGTGTCTTTTTTTCTCCTTCAGACTGTACGCATACACTTTGTTTCTAATGGCAAATTATATTTGACATTTAATTTAAAGGCAGGTTACCCTAGACCTCTACTACAACAACACTGGTAAAGGAGTGAAACTTTCCATGGAATAAAACCTTTTTTTTTTTTTTTTTTTCATTTTAAGATAATTTTAGTCATAAGTAATTGAAAACAATTTAGAATTCATTACTTTCGGTGGTTAATTACAGAACAGTTCCAAAAGATGATCTAATAAAAAGTAGTAATTTTCTCTGCAACATGGTAACAGAATAAATAACATATAATGCAGAACTTGCATTACATTAGAAATATTAAATGTATACCAACATGCAATCCAGTCTTGTTGCCTCAGCATTATACCTACCAGCACATTCTAGCTATTTATTACAAAAACAGAATTACATGGCCAAACGCACGGAACTTGGAAAAAGCTATTCTTATATTGTGCACCTTCCCCTTAATTGGTCACAAATGCAGAATGATTTTATCCAATTATGACTATGCAATTAGTCCAGAAGACTTCTTAAGTAGAAAATAATACACTTCCTAACTGCATTGCTTAAGAATGCAGCTGAGCCAAAGCTTCACCTGTATTCTGTATTTTCCATCTCTTTTTCTTCACTAGGAGAAAGAAAGGCATATGTTTAACCAAAATATAATATCTGATTCAGAAAGATCATGAAAATTCTTTTGCAGTCATTGGGTCCAATCCACCTCCAGCTATTTTGCTGCAAAAGAATCCATGACTTCAGTCCCCTTTCACAAAGGGCACAGAAGATAAATGAACTCTTTGTCCATGCTCCTGAAAACCAGAAGTGTGAATTAACCTAAAAATTTCTCCATCAGTCCCCAAAGCCTGCATCCCGTCTCTCCACAGCTTCATAGATAGGAAGGTTATCAGTAGGTACACAGTTGATACAATTAAAGCCTTGGGAACATTTGTTTTGTCTGAAGATCTTTAGAATAATTTAAGTAGATTTACCTTAGCTGAGTGGGAAGAACTGTCAAATACAGGCCATGTAAGAAATTTGCTATTCTGAAGCATACAAATAATTTCAAATTGCCAGCATTGCACCTGAAGTTAAATGTTCTATTTTGATAACATGTTTTACTTTAGCCTATCATATGGAGTTTCCTAATAATTTCAATTCTGTAGGGCACAGAAAATTTTTAACTCAGGATATCATCTTCTCAAGGACATGTGTCCCTGCATAAAGATTGGAGTCTCTGTGTATACTCTAAAGAATTGTTTCATGATATATTGTACCTGACAGTACTTAGCAAGAATGTCACGTATCACAAATACTGGTGAATAAAGCACAGTGCAAAGACTGCGAATGTCAGTATAATATTTGAGGTATCACAACAGTAACACACAGGATCTGAAACATTTGCAGAGACACTGTCATGATACCACGCCTACTGTACAGCAGTGCTTTCAAGATAAGTTTATTAGGATGTCTTTAAATACTTAGTTTTATAAACCATAAATACCACATTGCTGTCTATTTTCATTTGTACATCATCTACTGAAGAGATGGAAAATTCAATATGCCCGTGGGTTTTGTAATGTTAAGTCACCTTGACTGTACTACTACGTCCCTGCTTAAAGCTGGAAGCAGCCGCTGTTTGACATAACAGCAAAAACACCAAAATTGTCTCTCACACTCATTTCCACCTCTTTTCCCCTGAAAGCCCCAAACACTCACTGTTGTTCATACTTAATATTCATTTTTTTGTTCATAATATTTCTTTAAGATGACTCTGCGAGGAATTGGAAGACTTCAGACCACATAAGATTTTGCATGAAAACATTAACTAATGTATTTCAGCTTACTATTTTCAGGTTATACTTCTAAAATCAACATTACCTTAAAAACAAATTTCTGCCCTTTATGTAATATGTATTAGATAGGAATAAAATGATACATACCATGAAACCACTACTAATTGCACTTGCCTCTATGGAAACCACTTCCAAACTGAAGTTTGAAACTTCCAAACTGAAGTCTGCTGTTTTAAAATTAAATTAAGATGCAAATATTTTCATCCTCAGCAAAGAAGCTTCCCACTCTCATGGTTGAAAACATTATTCAGATAAAAATAAATTGCAACATTTTCAGATTATAAAATAATTACAATTTATCCTTTTCTGCCAGTGCATGAGAATCAGGTAAATGAGGATGAAGCATTCTAACCGACAGGCATGACAGATCATCATAAGAGCAAAATTTACAAGTGAGAAACAAAGTTTATAAACTGATAAACCAAAGCTACGTAATACCTTTCTCACTCAAATTATTTTGACATCTTGAAATGTTTCTGCATGCAGAATCAGTCTGACGTCCACTTAGGGTGAATGTAAAATTTCATTGTGGCATGAAAGATTTGTGCCAGCATAAGAATTTTTATGTACTTACAAGTGCTTCCATGGACATACATATGTAATATTATGGTATGGAGGTATAACTCTCATTTTCTGCACAGCAGAAGTGACTTTTAAGTCCTGCATATTCCCACCCCACAGCATCAAGATGAAGCAAGAGATAAAATAGATATCATTTTCCAAATGATGAAAGTGTATTGACCCTCATTGTAGAAGAGTTTTTATCTTTCACACGTAATTTGCACTACAGGTTGACTATAGCATGTTCTTAAACATAATACTCTTGGTCTTGGAACATTTTACTGGAAATTTGCTACATCCAAATACTGCCTGAGGTACTCCTACACATAATGTGAAATGAAGGATTTCTCCACAAGTCCTTCTGAGAACTGCTAGAATTAGAGCAAGGGACACTGACAAACATGACAAGGATCATCTGTACTGTAAATCAGCAAATGAGAATCACACACTGAGAAGTACATATGATTATATTTCTGATGGAAGCATATGGATCAGTAAGGGAGGATAGTTCTGTTTGCATCTTGAGGATGTATAAAAAAGTTTCTGCCTTAATTTATGCTGTTTGAAAGGCCTGAACTACTTTTCAAAACTTTATCCTTCAAAGGCATTCTTAATATTCAAAAAGACCCTGCTAATTAACTCCTAAAACTACCTCAATTCTAACCTGCTTCTCCTGCTCCTTAGAAAAGTTTTAATTACACAGATTAAGCACTGGGATTCCAGCTGTCACCTTCCAATAGCTTTCTTCCTTTTAAAATAAGGTGCTTTTGTGCTGATCTCTCCTCTGCTTTGAGAAGAGCTTTGGACAGGTTGTTTTTATGGTTTAGAAATTCCATGTGACTATTAAAAACGATGTGACAGTATGGAAAGCACATTTAACCAGTTACAGAACACTTTCTTCTGAAATGTTATGACAGCTGGCCATCACAGAAGGTTTTACCCAATACAGCCAATTATTTGGATACTTAAGTGATACAGACCCTAATGTAAGGACTCACTTTCAGCTGAAGGATGGATTGGATGACGTCCACAGAGGTTGCTTCCAGAGCAGACTTTTGTTTGATCCTAAGAGCATATGCATCAGATCACAAAATACTGCCACTGCAGTTCTACCCCCACTTTCTGTATTAATGTTCAGTGGAAAAGAGTCAAAAGGAAATTGTTTCATAGGATCAGAGGACTTTTATCAATGCTTCCACCACTGCTGTATGAATAAAGTAGGCAATACAATGGGAGAAACTCCACAAAAGTGTCAGCGGAAAAAAATCGTCCTGACTTTTCCCAGTGCTCAGGGCTTCCTGGGTCAGGCCATGGGACAGGATCTGCATAAGCATATATCTGCATATAAATATACATAATGCAATAGTTGCTACAATATTCCTCTTACAGACACAGTTTTTTAGCCAGGATGCTGAACACAGGCTCTATTTCCTGTGGTCCCAACCCAAGATGCAGGTGATGGTATCAGTAGATGTGCCTGATTAGTAGGTACATGCAATTAGTGAAGGAATGATACTTACCAACTGATAATAATTAGAATCAAGGCGACTACAATTTACTACAAATTACTAGGCAGGAAAACACTATTAATACAGCAGTTCACATGAAATTTGAAGTAAATATCTTATAAAAAAAATCAGATTACTATATTTTAATCAAGATCTATTTATATTTCCAACAACAGCTCTGAGTTACAGCTCTGATAAACCAGTGATATTCTGTATACTCAGGAAATAACTAAATTTTTCCTACGTGTACAAAGGAGAATTCACACATTCTGGAGTATCATAAAATTCATCTGGATTTCAGATCCTGGCTAACTCAACACTGATGTATAACTGATCCACTTAGTTTAACCCAGGTACTGTCCTATGCAGCTCAGTATGCTCCCTGCCATCACCTCCTGGCTGTCTGTATGAATTTCTTGTAACTAAAACAGAGATCTTCATTTCTCACTTGTCCCACCTTCCTTGTGACACAATTTCTAGCTCCTTCCACACCCCACCACCAGGCAACACAACAATGCAGCTTTCACTAAGACCTCTAAGAGAAGTCTTCTGCCAAGATTGACAGAAGAACAATTCCTGCAGACAGCAAGGCAGAAATGTTACAACTGTCAGTAACAGACTGCTTGTACCTAAGCTGCATATTTACCTCCAAGAGATAATTGGAAGTGATGATTTGCTACTGTTTTATTATGTATATTACCTAAAAATGAAACAGAATACCATAAAAAGTTACTGTGTGCATCATTTCTCTATACAGAATCTCTTGCTTACTGTTAACATGCATTCAGTTCTCCAAAAACAACTTTTCAATAGCTTCACAAACAAAGAAAAGCTTTCCTTTTTTTCTTTGAACTGAAGGGTTTGAAAACAGGGTGTGACTTGCGTACAAAAATTTAGTGATAAAATCTACACCTTTATGAAGGCTTGGAAACAATACTGTTCCATGTATATACCTAAAGACTTTCAAATTTTAAAAGAAAGACACTGGCTATAGGATTTAAACACACAAACCTATGAACAGATTCAAAACACTATGTTCCATGGACATGTTACAACAAAAATTCAATCTCACATGGTTAAGAATGCAGTAACTAATCATCTCTATACTATGAATTCACTTCATCAAGTCTTCAAATCAATTTTAACCTCTGCCAAAACCTAGATGTTCTTAAAATAAGCGCTGCACTACTATGAATAAACAAAAACTGAATATGCGTACTTGATTCTACCACAATGTGGTTTCCTAGCAGGTATTACAACATTTATTAAAATACATCATATAAAAATGACATAGCCAAAGCTTCAGACTAATTACAAGTCATGGCTCATTTGTGCAGTGATACCAACTACATACCGCTGGTTCCTGCTGAACATAACCTTACACTGCCTCACAAAACATCATCATCCTCCTTCAATCAACAACTACAGATGTTCACAAGACAGGTTGAAGAGAAACAAAGCAATAAGCTTTCCTGAGCTAGAGCTTTTTCCTCTTTGTCAGAAAGAAAGACCAAAGACCAGGGGGAAAGATGTAAAGGGAAATATATCCAGGAAAAGAAGAAAAAAATGACTGAGGATGAGAAGTAATATTTATATGTGGATTGGATCAGCACACTTAGTCTCTCCCTACTATCTAATTCAAACTTTTTTTTGCACACATCTTCACTGTTAAATTTGATTTACTTCTTTGTTGTACATAAAAGATTAAGGCTGAATACAAAGAGTTCAGCAAAGTTGACAGACCACATTTATTTTTGCAAGTAAATAAGCATTCCTCAAAAGACTACTTGTTTTGGTTACAATTTCCTATTTTGATAGCTCACATCTTTAATCTGGCTTTGTTTGGTTCTTTAAATCAATGGCAGGGTACACAGTTGAGCTACAGTTGCGATTAAGAGGTCAAACATTGAATCCAGTAGGTTTTTTTTTTTTCCTCTAAATCTACTTCTTTCCTCAACTAGCAGTTCAGTGTCTTAAGTTATTCATAATCAGCAGGGGGCTATGAGTGAACACTACACCCTAGTCAAAAATACAGAGACAAGCTTCATTATCATCTATTGATTGAAGTAAGCAAACTCAATAGGAGCTCAGATAATCCGAACACATAAATATTGCCTTTTGAATTCAATAATTGTCTTCTTTCCTTTCTTCTGAATCATCAATTCCTCTTTGAAAACCTTCAAAAAAATAAGTTGCTTTTCACCCCCCCACCCCCCCTTAATTTACTTTTTGGGGGAACCTCTTTTGTTCTTACACACAAAAAAAAACAGCAAAAAGGTACTCCCACAGATAGAGTCCGTTAAAAATCAGATTATTTCCACAGCATTCTCCTATTATTCACCTGCCAGTAAAATATGTACACTCATTGTCTCTGCTTGAATGCCTATTTTTATCTGACTGAGGCTATATGGTCATTTTTGTATTTATTACTGAGTTGTTTTTTTCTCCTTCTTCTAAAGCATGTTTTTCTGTTCTCAAAAACTGGGCCACATGCCTCTGAGGAGAAAGTAGTGCATTATTTCATTCCCACCTTTTCTTCTTTTTTGGCATCTCTGAGGCCTGCTATGCCCAGAAGTGCTTCCACTCAAGCTGGACCATCAAATCAATTATCACAGCAGTCTGCTTTCTAAATATGAATGGCAATGAATGACAACAGGCAAGGCGAACTTTCAGCTTTGATTTGTCATTGCTAATGTAAATTTTTTTGTTTTGTTTTATAGATGTTTGTTACAATGGTAATTTGACCAACTCTTCCCCCTGCTGTCTGCAACTGCACTATGTAGATCTTGAGATGAAAAGCCTCACCTCTGCTAAGTCAAAGACACAAAGAAGGAGAAATAGGGGATAGGGAGCCATTACAAATACAGAGATTCCCTCTTTCTGCTACCATCTTACTAAAATCATTAACCATCAATGAAAAAAATGCACCATAAAATTTTTTTACCTGTGTTTGTTTCTAAGAGTCCACAGTTTCATGATGCAGTTGTTTTGAACTGTTATTCCACCATTTAACATCAGATCTCCGTACTCAGTAACAAGCTTTTTTATTTCAGTTAGAGTTAGCATGGCCTCGTGACAGTACTAAAAGATTAACTAATGTATCAAAAGCATGCACATTTAAGATCTAAAGTACAAGACAATGTGAGAAATTAGAAAATTATGTCTTACCCCTTACTTAGTATTTCGCTATCAGCTACAGTTTGAAATTGTTAGTTTCTCCAAAGATTCACTATTATCTTCATAAAAGAATTAAACTATGAAACAAAGATTAAAAATATTTTTTGTTTTTTCATTCATTAACAAAGCTTGTTCAAGAAAATTCTATGAAAAGCCTAAATTAAGTTTGGAGAATGGATTATATACTAAGGAAGTGGATTTTAGACAGCAACTGGGACACATTCAGAGTAGTTTGAAGTGAATTCACCTGAAAGTTTTCTTTATTGCCAGAATTTATAATCTGATAACCACTATGGGAAAGATTGCACTGCCTATTCTAGGGGAAAACAATTTCAGCCAAAGATGTACCAATTCATTTCAGAAGTCATAGGCACAAATTAAACTCAAACTTTTACTTAAGCTCTTCCAAAAAATGTTTGCATTACAAATCAACACTAATGTTCTCAAAAAAGGGAGGTTTAATGGTACCACCTAGTGGTATCCATGGACCATGAGTCCATCATATGGATGAGTCCTAGGAAAGCATTCTAAAAGCTTTTGCTGCATCCTAGAACTATTCATGATTTCTTCTGCGCCCTGGTTTTACATACCTTTATTACTTCAGGGCTGAAGAAGATGAAGGCAATCATTTTGTTTGTTTTTCCTTCCTCCCTTCATGAATACTTTCATGGTATTCAAACCTTATGCAAAACAGACTATAACTGATTCCAAAAATAGGGATTTCATTTCTCTTCTATGGCTGCGGAACAAGTTCATTCTGAATAAGAACTTTCCATGTGCCAGTTGTGAATTATGCTTCATAAGATAAATAACTAGTCAAGAGTGAAGAGATGAGATGCTTTCGAGCACATCCTCAGGCCTGATGGGCTGACTACCTGTCAGACAATGTTGAAAGTAGGATTATGTCTGAAAAGGTTGACATACCAGAGATTTCCCTCTCTAAATCAAACACTTACTGTTTAGTTAAACTCAGTAAACTTGAAGTAATTAGATCATCAATATAGTAAATTTGTATGAATACTTTTTACAAGCCTAAACCAAGAATCTGTATTACATACTTTTAATTTGAAATATATTTCAAGCTATTATATTTTTTCCAGAATTTTGGACTAAAAAAAAAAAGCAAATGCAGCCTTAATTCTAATTGCTTGAGACCAAATATAAAACAGACTACATTAAAAAAAAGCTAACAAAAAAGATAAAGAAACAAAAATTTTATTGCACTAGAGTGGAGAATGGAAATCAAAGCCCTATGTACATCTTACTCTCACATTTTTTTATATCAAGTACTGAACTGATAAAAAATATCATGCAGATATTCAAGTATACAAGAGAAATTTGGGGAAAAAACTAAAATCATGAAAGCTAAAACTTTAGGAGAATCAGACAATCTTTTAAAAACAAAACCCGTTCACTGTGACATAAAACCTTGTTTTGTTGAAATACAGCATAGACAAGAAAATGCAGAAAATGGCAAAAAAAGTAACAGAAATGTTCTGAACTTTCTAACCACAGGGAAGTTGTTACAACTGTCTTGGGACTTTTCTGACTATCCTTTCTTCATTGTTACTGACTTGTGAAACAGGAACTCTAAGAGCAGCACAGAATACAACAGTTGAGGTGCGGATGCTTTCTGTTAAGCAGAGAAAGCTCCAAGATTGCACTTGATACAAAAAAATGTCATGGGAAATATTTGTCCAATTTAAGAGTTCCACATCTCTAAAGACAAACAAATTACTATTTGTTTATTTCTAAGAGTACAGACAAGAGTAGAAAGAGCATACAGTCTCCAGGTGTCTTTCAGAAAAAAATATTTTCAAGATAAAGACAACCTCATTTCTCCTATCACAAACAACAATGCTTAAGCAAAGTGTTGTTAGGAGCATAAAGGTCACTCCAGAGCAGAAGCATCATAACTTGCACGCACACTGTGAAGATAAGGATGTATTTGCCTGACAACAATTACTTGTCTTTCAAGTACCTAGTTCTACTGTTTATTATCACTTCAGATCACATCACCTCAAAACCTACATCAGTACATCTACCAAAGTTGTGAGCTGCATTTTAGATAAGTGTACCAGAGAGCTTTTAGTATTTCAGCTTCTCATACAATCTACAAAATGCCAGCTGTTAGTTATATTTTGGGGGAAGCTTTGAAAAATGAAAACAAAAACACCCCCAAAAACCAACAATGTCAGATCAGATTGCCAGTAGACTGCAATTAATTTACTGTATTTAGTTTGCAGTTAAGAAATAGGTGAAATCCTGACCTCGCTTATTCAATAACAAAATCAGTGACAATTTGCAACTAATTTGAATAGTTACTTGTTTCTGTGTTAAGTGTACACTGTTACTGGAACTGCAATTTTTCTTTCTTGTTTTCAGACTGCACATAGTAAGATTACATTTTTTTGGTTACCAGCAGAAGTCTGATGACTTAGGGAAAGATATGTCTGTATCTTATAATCTTTATTATCTCTGTATTTTATAACTAGAATAATCACCATAAATGGTGAACTGATGTTTTACCATGGGCATTGTCTCATGAGCCACCAATGATATCAATGTATTTCAAAGATCCCCAAGACAAAACAAGAAGAAAATTCAGTATTAATACTTGAGGAAGATCAGTTCCTGAAGAAACATTGTCAATTTGATTTTTTTTGAATCTATTATGTTATTTTAGAAATCTGTTCATTTCAAATACAGAGAGACCTGCACAATAATTAGACATTCTCCCTACTTCAGTATGATGTACTTTTTGTTCTAACCTAATTTTGTAGGAAAAGATACAGAAAGGCAGAAAATCCACTCCAGTAACATATTCATGACGTTATAGGCGCACAGACATTATTATACAATTTTATACACCAACATGCTTAAACAGAATCATTTTCAACAAGATAAGAAATCCCTAATGCATTAAAAGAAAATGTATAAAAAAATAGAGAAATCACACACACATGGAAAGCAAAAAGATCATAGCTCCAACTTCAGAAATACCAGCATCTTTTGTTTTTCTTAGGCATTCATCTAGAATATATTGCACAGTATGCACACGGTATTTAAATTACAACTAATGTTTAAGGTCCTCTTCTTCTGCAGTATAGTATTAATAGGACTAAGCAAAACCAACTCTTCCAAGGATTGTGTCTTTTTTGTTTGTGCTTTAAATAGTATACCACTCATTTTAAGACTTCAAATTGAATTTCCTCAAAATATGTTTCTATTATAATTATCTTGCACCTATTTTCTGCTTATCATTAAAAGTAACTTCAATCTACTGGTAGCACCCTTTACTCCTTTACAAGAGTATTCAACCTGAAGCAATCCAGCAGAACATTTTTATTGATTAACCAGCACTGATAGTTTTTAGGATGCAAAACTAATTCCTCAACTACATATATTACCAACTAAACAACTCAGCAAAAAAACATTGCAACAATAATACGCAATCATCACAGGAAACACCTATGCTAGGTTCAGAACTGTAATGGAGACAATGACACTGTGTTAAAATATTGTCTGACTCCATAAGAAATGCACTACCCTCATGCTAGTCGCAAAATGAAAGCAAGATATTGAATTTATCGTAAACTTAAAAATATAAATCTTGCCAGAGAAGGATAAACTCTTTCAGCACCAGTGCTGGTGTATGCTAGTTTATGCAGACTACAGAAATACACCATTTGTTTACTCATCCACTAGATGATAGATGGGGGAAAAGTGTCTGCCTCTCAAAAGAGCTTTTAGATTGTTTTTAAATAGAGAGAACACAACGAACACAGAGTAATACCAGCATTACTACCACTATTCCTCTTTTTATTCTGTTACTTGCTTGACCTTTACACAAAATATTGGAAGAGAATGAATTCACTAAACTTCTATGCATTTAAAATGTTGAGAAACTATCATAAATGAAAAACGAAAGGGTATGGTTTGGGGCAAAAAATACTTCAGAAGTACTCTAAGTCCATGAATAAGTTACTGGAAAAAAAGCATTAAGACAAAAATGCCACAATATGTTTAAGTCAGCTCTTTCTTAAATAAAAAATAAAAAAAATAAAAAAAAATCAGGGACTTAAATGGAAATAAATGAAGAGAACATAAGAGAGTAGCAAGAATAAATCTAAATCTCTTCAATTACACTGTCAGGTCCACATGAAGTGTTCCCCACCCTGTACTCTTGGTAGATCTTTCCCAGCACTTCTAGAAAGTTCATCTAGACTGTTTCTCCAGCAGGGAGTGTTACCCTGTACCTGAGTCTCTGTTGCTGGACATTCTGGCATAGATTCTTAAATTAACATGCCTAAAAAAATAAAAAATAAAAAAAATAAAAAAAAATAAAAAAAAAAAGGAAAAACACACAAAAAAACCCCAACAACAAAGTGAGAAGAGCCATAGCAATGAGATTCTAGCTTCACACATAGGGACGTATTTCCTAACTACACATCTCTGCCTACTACGTTACCACAGCATTTACCAAACACTTATTTTTGGTATGCTGACCCACGTGTGTAATTCTCTCCTGATTGTGCAACAATGATTTTAACATTTCTGTGCTTTGTTCTGTTCCATTATGGTCAGTAGGATAGAATACTGGTTTTGCATAAAGTAAGCTACTTAAAAGTAAACTGTTACAGTTGTCAGCCACTATAAATAAACTATGATGGCCTCTGTGCTGTAGTTACAGGTCTGTCAAATTCTAAAATACGTGCCTATAACAGGATGGAACAGACAATTCTCTATCTTCAAAATAACCATTCTGAAGTAGATATATGTCAGTTTAATTAACCTGCTGCAAAGTCATACATTGCAACAATGATTTTCACCTCTTTCCTTTATATTCATTATTTATATATATTAAAATAATAAAGCCAGTGTGCATTACTTTACTAATGCTACAGTAGAAAAAATTGTCAAATATTCCAATGTCCAAATGCAAATTAAGCTAGCTTTGCATATAGTTATTTCACTCATTAGTACTCATGCTGTTGGTAAATGTTGGTAAAAAAACACAAGTATTCTTTCTGTGTGTAAAAGTAGTTTCTCTAATGTCAGGTACAACTCTAGGTGCTATAATTAATGGTCTTTTTTGTGTGTGTCCTCTCCTTTGCATACGTAACTTCTAGACTGGAACCTGCATGATTCCAAACCCCATGAGTAAATTTATACAATAGCTTCAATCAGGTTCTTGTATGGGACTAACATTTATTGTCTCCTTTTAGATATTCCCAAAAAATTTCACGTAATACTTTTGGCCACTTGAAAAAACTTACAGTTGCCCAGAACACGAAAATGGATTATCTAGGCCTTTTCCTCACAGAAAGTTCCCCTAGGTCAATCAAATACCTCAGCCAGACCCCACTACAATACAAACTGACACAATGCAAAATCACACATCCACTAAACAAAGCAACTGTGTATCGAAAGAGAAATAAAAGGTACTGTTAAGTAGCTCTGCCCAGTATAGTGTCAGAGGTGTCTCTGCTTCCAGACTGGGGTTAGTCATCTTGTTGACTTTCTCAGCTTCTGTAGATTTTGTGCAGTCTCTGAGAATTTTCTTGGTCACCACTGGGTAACAGATTTCTCCCCAAACCAAAACACAGAGGTAACATCTCTTACATAAATATTTCTCTAGATACAGATAAAAATATATTTTGATTGAGGAATTTCTTCAGTTCTGAGAGCAAAGGCATGCTCTGAATTAAGAATGACAGTGAAACAGTAGCAGAACTCGTTTATGGCTATAAGCAAATTAGGAACTTCCTTTTCACAACATCAGGCATATACCAAATATTTTATTCCAAATTATACAATCTTTGCTACTTATATTCAAGAAAGCAGCTGAATTTGCTTCTACATCTCCATAAAAAAATATAAAAAGAAATAAGCCAACACAGATCTAAACCTAGCTGATTTATAAAATAGAAATATGTATTTAATGTAAGTATTTGAGTCTATAACAAATAATTAATTTTCAACTATGATTTAAGTTTGTTTGTTTTTAACTCTAAGACATTTTGAATTAAAAACTGGAAAACAATCTATAGATGTCTAAAAACTACATGTAACTAACGTAATATAAGGGAAAAGAGAAAACTCAGCAGTTATTCAACTCTTTCTCAAATTTTCTCAAAAACAAACTTGCAAGATGCAATAATCGTTCAGAGTACACTTAGGATACATTACCTTCCTCAAGAAAGAAATTCTACTCTATTGTAATTTGACCTTAATGACTACACCCAGTACATCCTCCAATGAAATTGGAACATCTAAGACTACTGCTTGAAAATGATGATCAGCTACGGGCCCAAACTCTCACTGTAAGAAATTAATATTTTTCACAGCATTGCCCACAATTAATTTTACTTCTGTTTTTAAATATCAGGACAAACATGCAGTTCTAAATGACATTTCTAACACACCAGGAACTTGTCATATTTTAGAGCTTATTCTTACCTGAAGATTGAGCTACAAACTTAAAAATCAACAATCAGAAAGGTGAAGTCTGCTGATTTTTCACACTGGCTCAATGGTTTTCTATGAGAACCGTTTGCAAGCTGTTCTGAAATAGCTTTTGTCCACTCAGTTTGTAACTAAGAAAGCATCTTACCTCGTGGTACACGCTTTCTGCGGTCTCTGAATGCAGCTCCTGACTGCAAGGCCTCGAGGAGACTATCCATCACTCCAGTCTCATCACCTTCTGAGAATAGGAGAAAAATAATAGTCTGAATATAATTGAAATAAGATTGTTAAAAATAAAAAAAGAAAAATGGTGTCAGTTCTATGTAACATTTCCAAATAACAGACATATGCTTTAACGTAATGGATGCTGTCAGTCCTTTAGTTATCACTATCTAGCTTGTGTATGATGCTTTATTAATGAAAATTTATACCAATCCTACTTCTCTTTAAACTTAAAGAGGCATTATCTTATGCATTATTGATGACATCTCCAGCTGCTGGTAAATGACTGCTGTTTCACTGCTAAAATACTTGTAAGACTTCCCTGAAGTAGAAACAGGTCACTTTCCTGATTTACACAATGTACATGGAAAACGTGATGAAACTGAATGCCATAAAGTTACATGTTGTAGTACTGCACATTTTTGTGTTGCCTTCTATTTTTATGATGCATTGAATCCTTATAATATGCAAGAATACATATGCCCCATACTACATGGCTACACATCATAAACAACAAAGATGAAAAAGACATGCAGGGAAAGGAGGAGTTGCACCACTTAAAAAGCAGAACTCTCTTCTACTAAATCACTTTATGTATCATTGTTGTTTTATGCATGCCTATCACTGCCACTCCCTCCAAGCTTACAGGGTGCTTTTGAAGCCCCAGACTTCATGGAGTATTATGAAAAGTTGGGCAGAAAGTTTTTTTTTTTTAAATGCATTTAAGTCTCCCTTAGCATTTCAGATATAGAGGTCAAAGAACCACAATTTAGCAATATGATTGATGAATGTTTCTTTTCCTGTTCACATCTGTATTACAACCCAAAACTAAAATATTGATTACACCCAGCAGATAGGTGGGCATTTTGTTCATGTCTCCCAGACTTTAAGCTAACAGAGATTTCACCATCACAAGGTGAGAAGCTCATTATTTTATGCAAAAGACTTGCATTACAGTAAAACACTTCTGACTTGCACAAAGTGTAGGAGGTTAAATGTAAATTCAGGCTCTCAAGTGTTTAAGTTTAAAAGCAGTATATTAATGCAAAAGGTATTCTCTCTAGTTCTGTTACATTTAGATTTATTAGACTAAACCTAGACCTGATATAAGAGCACACAAATTCTAAATGATCACCTGGTTCCAACTTCTACATTATGATCAACAGTATAATTACTCAGTAAATTTAAATTATATATCAATGTAATTTAAACCACTACATATAATATGCCACACTCAAAGTTATCCTCAGTGTCAGATGCAAGGAAGCAGAGCAAGAGTAGCAACCAGAAGACTGAAATACCAGGTTTAATTTCATTTCTTCCAAAACCCTTAAAAAAATAAAAAAAGCTTACGCAAAAAGAATGAGTAAATTAGCTTCTCTTGGTTCACACTCAACCATAGAACCAAAGCTCGTCTAAAGCACACACCATAATTATCTTTGTGTGCCTTATGTTACAGATGTTCATTTATTGATATATTGTTGGTTCTGCATTAAATTTATTTTCTGAATGAAAGATCTGTGAACACTTTGACCAAACCAACATACTCCAAGTTGGTCTGAAAAATTTAATGAACAGTAAATATGATTGTAATACATACATAATTAGTTCATAAGATAACAGAATCATAGGATGACTTTGAGTTGGAAGGAACTTTAAAGATCATTTAGTTCATTAGAATATTTTATGTGTAGAAAAATAACAGTAACATTCAACTTTTTTTTTATGAAAGCTGGCAGAATTTATTTTAAAAGATCCTTCAATACTTCATAGATGTTTATGCAGCCTTCCACTCTTCTGCTGAGTGTGTCATTCTACCTGCTAATTACTGCAACTGCTAAAAAAACGCCTTATTTTTGGAATACCAAATATACAATTCAAAGAGACGTGAACTAAGAAAGCTCTGAAACACACTGTTGAGATTTTTAACTCCTCACACAGTATATTAGTGCTGATCTCACTGCCACATCTCAAAGCTGTGGAGTGATTAACTGGAAACTGGACAAGGTATTGCATTTTTAGTCAGCCTTCATTAAAATTCTTATATAAGAGGATTCAACAGAAGTTTCAGACTTGATCCATAATTCTTGCCAAGATACTTCACATACTACCAGTTATCACTTTGATTTACTTTTTTTTTTTTAAATACTTCCTATAGTAATTTGCAATCCTTCACCAGCTCCTAGACCCATTTTCTATTTCAGAGTTCCTCTGAAACAGAGAAACCATTTTAGCTTGGTGATGAAGACAAAGCATTTCCATTGCTACCACTGCTAGTCTCTTTTGTAATATAATCCTTAAGATAAGTTTACTGTCATTTTGGCCAATATTATGCTTCTTTACTGTTTCCCGACAATTCTTATCTAAACCTCCAAAAGCGATCGTGACACACGTATCTGCCACAATTAAATGCAAAGTATCATTAAAGTTCACAAAAATATACAGATAAGCGATCATTCTTTTGTTAGCCTGAGAAGCAATAAAAGCTCCAGCTGAGCCAGAACAACAGGGCGTTTTGGTTTTGAACTGCTGCTAAAATATCATATTGTAAAAGTGAAATTTGTTTTGTCTATTGCAACCCATTAAGTTTTTAAAATTGCTCTTGCAATTAAGAGTGCTATAGAGTGATCATGATAGAAAACGTGGCAGTGCTCTGCTGAGAGATTACGAACCATGAGTGACAACTGTACACAAAATCAGAGCTTTTATATAAGAATGGGACTTTACATAAGAATGGGAATGATGTATTTAAACTCAATTGCCTTCCCTTCAGTAGATGTTCTCGGACTTCCTGTTGTGGGACAATTATTTAAGTGACTTGACTAACTCTAGAGAACAGACTATAGAAAGCACTCAACTTGCAATCATAACAGATCTCAGTCCCTGCATCTGAAACATGGCTCACCCTCCTGCCTATTTGATTTCTTTAGTTCACATTCATGGCAACTACTCTGAAGTGAAAAACTTCAAGATGTTCTTGTTTCTAAAAGTATCCTTTGATTTGTTCACACTGACTAGGTTAAGATTACTAAGGGGATGCCCACATATTTTACTTTTTTTCTATCAAGTTTTGGCCCTTATTAAGAGGGTCTTGTTAAATACCACGTTAGGTAATGCATACTGCCTACCTATCTTCTTTCCCAGGTGGTTTCAAAATTATACTTCTAATTAAATTTTGCCAATGTACTGATTTGAATTTTACTATTTCTAATGAGCATTTCAACAGCAGAACCACCAAAATGGTTCACTGCTCTTTTAAAAGTCAAATGTAAGTTCTGTACAAACTTTGAAACAAGAGTTTTCACTCAGAATTACTATCAGAATTCTGAATTGCAAGATATTCACTTAAAAAGGTCAATTTTCAGCATCTTTTGGCAACTGTGTCTGGTGTTTTCATATATTTGCATTTTATTCTTTTGCTATAATCATTCTGCAATCATTTTGTAAGCATAATAAGTATCTTCAGGAAGCAGTCTTCCTGAGCATTTTCCACTGTAATACAATCACATGGCTGTTACTTACTTTTTAATTAAAAGGAGAGCAATTTAGGACAGTATTGACTGATAAATGAGCCTATATCTCATGTCAGTTTACACAAGTCAAATTCTCACTTACATACCAATTAAACTTATTTATAATAATCTGACCTCAGGCTTACGTAAAGTTAATAGAGTGGGAAAAATGTACTTTGTTGTATTGTTAAGTTAATAACAAATGGTTTTGACAAGCACACACTTTTATTTTCAGAAGAAGTTGTAATGGTCAAAGCCTATCTGAGCAGGAATATATTTAATTGAAATGTATCAGCAGTATTCCCTTGGATTCATTCTGAATAGACTTTCGCCCCTTGTAAAGGATGATTTTCACAAGCACACGCACACAAAAAGGCTTCAGAATGTATTGGCTAAATCACTGATAGGAAGACATTGCCTCTATATGGGCAAGAGTAGCAACCAGAAGACTGAAATACCAGTAGCTACAAAACATATCAGAAAGAGGGCCAAATGATACCTAAAACAATTAAAAATATCTACAACTAAATATCTACAACTAAATCACATGGCTGTTTAAAAGGTTACAGTATAAGTAACTTTTAATTGAAATAATTAGCAGATACACAAGACACAGCACACACCTCAGTTCTTTTATAATCAGAAAATCCCTCTAAAAAATGGTGAACAAAACTCAAGTTATCAGAATGAAACCAGTCTTGGGACTACATCTGGAGCGAGATAGATTTCTTACATGTTCTTGTCCATTTTTTTGTGTTTAGTTTTCCAGCTATTTTAATTTAAATTAATTGTGATCTCCTTCAATTAATATGTAAAATACCCCAATATCTATTACTCTTTCGACTAATCTTGTACTCATCAATATCACAAAAATTTTTAGATTTCATTGCCAGGACAAGAAATGACCAACGTTGGTCACAAATTCGTTTTGGAATGACCATAACTAAAGGAAATACTGAACAAAGGTACCACTCTGTAACAAAATATTCACCTAAACATTGCACAGGTACAATGGACAGGACATAATTGCCCATCATAGTGCCTTTAGAGAAAAATTCACAAAAGCTACCCTAGACTTAAGACACCACACTGTCCAAACCAACTCATTTGTATGGATATTCATCCCTATTAATACCAAATCCACTGACTTCAACTGAAGAAGCAACTGTCATTAGAACTGAATTCAAAAAAGATAATAGCTTTTAGACAGGTTTAATGTTTATCTTTGATTAACTAAGAACCCAATTAACGTTTCTGTATCCATTACTATGACTAGAAGAAATAATATATCACTAAGTTTTCTTGAAGCAAAGATAAAATGGATACATGCTGGATAAGTTGTTCATTTTATTTTGGAAGGCATATGCACAATTTGTCACCTACCAGTCTGTTTTGGGTTTTGTATAAAATACCTATATTTAGATACATGCATCTTTTAAGATGTAGAATCACTTTAGCTTGTATAATGTTGTCCAGTGTAAATCACTTCGAAGCTTATATGTAGCTGAGAGATTTTCTATAATTTTACGTCTCTCTTTATTGATTTTGGAATGTTTAGCAGGATTTGCAGCAATCAGTTGGCATGGCATTTATAAGGCAACTCAATTAGACTAGGTACTCCACAAAGCAGAAAGCACTAGAGCTAGCTGAGCAACTTGGTCTTTGCAGCGTTGTCAATTTTTAAGCTAGGAATTACACAGGACAGTTCTTGATCCTGGCCACACTGCAGTTTTCCACTCTCTCACACCAAGAAAAAGAAAAACAATTCATTTTGATCTGGATGCTTCAGGGGCCACAAGAAAAAAAAAGCTGCATCTGCATTACAAGCTAAGAGCAAGAGAGTGCTTATGGAACTATACCACAAGAGGCTGGAAAATAGAGAAAACGTAATACTCTGACCTGAAATACATTTTTTTTTTTTAAATTCTTGAACAAACAGCTGAAGAAATGAACTGATACGCAGTTAGCTTAAAACTCCCTTTGGGTGAAAAACACCTCGTCAAAATGACAGCTTGAGAGGACATCTGCCTCCTTCCTCTAAGTCTTTTGTATCACATTTGCTTAGGGAAATTTGTGATTATTTATTTAAGCAGGAATGAGGATACAGACATAGGTATAACAAGGAAAATTATGTAATTGATAAAAAATTAACAGTATCAATATCCTGGAAACTAATGGAGAGAGCGCTATCATCCCATTCCACTCCTCCTAGCATGGAAATAGAGATGTAATATGCAAGCCAGATATTTCCATATACCTCTTATTAAATATTGGAAAAAAAAACAACCCTATTTTATAAGTATTAAAATAACTATGTCGCCAAAGTATTAGTAAGTTAAATGATAGTTTCCATGCCTCTGGTAACAATTTATTCACGTATCTGCCGTTTCAATAATGAAGAACTAGAACAAAATTAAGCTTCAGTTTTATGTATTGATAAAAAAGGATTTTAATGATGAAAAGCAACACATACTATCAGCATCCCAAGGCATCTATGTTGCTATTAAGCAGTCTATTCCTCACCTCCTAAAAATTAACAGATGTAGTCAGATATGCTCTCACTTACTGAGCTTAAGAAACTTAAAAAGGTGTAGCCTTGATCAGTTTGCTACAGCCCCTAAACACAGACCAATTAACTGACAACACTGTCCAGGTAGGCTCCTCATTCTTTTCAACAGCTAGTAAAATATACTAGCATACAGTATCTTCAGTGGTAGTTAAAACTAATCACTCTCAAAGAATCAAATGCCTTCAAGTATTGGAAGAGGAAAGAGAGATCAAAGTATTTTTAGGATTTTCTCATCTCTTGGTACCACATCTGCAACATCAATGTTTCTACAACAGATGTCTGTACAGGCCACCTTAACTAGAGTCAGAGACACAACTTGGTGGAAATCTGCAAACGACGACTATCAGGGCCTCCTCATTGCTCCTGCTTTCTTGTTATTTTTTTTCTTTGCAGCCTCACATAAAATACAATTTCCTCACAGCTCACAAGCTCAACACTTTGCATTTTTATCATGCTGAAATGCCACTCTCTACTTAGTCACTGAGCTCAATCAGATTTTCTAGCTCATAACAGGACTGTTGGGAGAACATCCATTGTAACACAGACCCTTCAAGCTTGAAAAGAAATATGTTAATTGCCACAATATCTTGATTATAAAGATGTTTACAGAATGAGATTAACAACAAAGCAAGTAAGATACTACTTCTTCGAAAGAAATCCATATGAAAAAAAATCAATTAACCGCAACAAAGGAAAACAAGCCAATAATTCACAGTAAAATGGCTTGAAAGGAACATTACACATTAAATGACAAATGGTAGAACCATAAGAGCAGGTAGGCCAAAATAAAACACAGTTTTTACTGAAAAAGTTAACCTTTCTTTCCTGCTTACAAAACAGACAGCAAGTATTTTTCCTACCGACCTGGAACAGTCTTCAGTTTTTCACTCCCCTGTTTTTTTTTTCCTTTTAACAAACTGCTATACTAAAAATGATGCCTTACCTTTGTTCATATCAAGCAGCCGTTGCTTCTTTTTCTGTCTCTCCAGCCTCTCTTGCTCAGCCTTTTCTCTTGCCAATTTGGCTCTCTTCATTTTTTCTTCCAGTTCTCTTCTTTTGTTGTTTTCTTTTAACGCCTCCTGCATTAAATAAAATGAACAAAGGATTCTAAATTCCAAGGAAGACTACACAAAATAGCAAAAATAGCCTTGCTCATACAGGTTTCCTATTCATGTCCTGTATGCGAAAAAATAAAAACTAAGAATTCCAAGCATGGTTAGAAATCTTCAAGAGAACACGATTTACCACACTATTTATACATATTAACATTATTATATAATCAAAAGTATAAAAAAATGAAATAGCTTTGCATTTTGGGCGAATGAAAAGTTGCAGAACTGGTTTGGTTTTAAGTCTCATTTAAATCAGTATCTTCATTTTCGGAGGAGTGAAGATGCCACTTCAAGGGTTCACTGTGATACAGTACCATAGAGAGCTATTTAATAAGGGATACTGCTTTGCAGAGATGGTGGAAAACACAATTACCACTGATATTAATCTACACATGCACATGAAAACTGGATTAAGAACTGTATTTGTCGTACCTAACGTATCTCTGTGTTTCAGTAGAATGCAGATATTGGATATCAGTAACAAAAATATGGAGTTCCCACACTTTCATTTAGCTTTTATTTGGCATACCTTCATCATCGTCTATCCGTACTTTTTCCAAACTCTTGAGTTTTATTGGAATTCTTATTATGCAGAACAACACATTACAAGTTATGTTATTTTTGAGTTATTTTTGAGTATTCAGTGCCAGAGGCACCCTCTCTGTGTAGGTTCACAGGATAAATTACCTGATCACTAAATGGCAGCAATCAGCTTAATACTGGAAAAATAATTCTGTAATTTACTTTGCTCTTAAAGGAAAAAAATCACCATTTTTGTTACTGCAATGAAGTTTAATAGTGACAAAGCATTAACAGGGCTGATAAGTATTTACTAAACATCTGTATTTATATTTTTAAGAGCAAAAACTCAGACTAACATCACAAAGAAGCCAGCCAGAATTAAAAGTTTTTCCAACAGCTTTGGGAAAGGCCTCAAACAGTATTAATCAAGATACTGCCTTTTAAAAAGATTTAATGGCATGGAAAACCCCAAATCATTGACAAGTGAATCTCAAAAAAATGTTTTTTTTTTGCTGTAGATCGTTCAAGATCCTCTGTTCTTCTCTTGATGCAGAAGAGCATGCAGTTTGAGAGGCTTCCCCCTGACTCCCAGCACAAAGTTTGATGTTCCCCCTTGTGTTTATTAGGATTCACTGAAATAAGGCTCTGTTACCCAGCACAGCCAGTTTACAACTTGGTTTCCTTATGAAGCAAATGAAATATTAATGCATCTCATACTCTGTACATATCTTAAGTTTTGACAGACAAACAGATCTTTGCACACCAACATGGTTGTAAATAGACTCTCAAAGGTAAATTATTAAAAACGAGAAGAAAGAAAACAAACTGTAATGCAGATATCGCCTAGGATGTTAAAGATGCAGTTGGCTACAAAGCAGTCATGCACTGCTAATGAAGGCTGTCTGTGATCCCTCAGGCCTTCCCTAAATTTCCTTTGCACTAGCAAAACATGTGATCTGAAGTTCCAAGAAATAAATAACACACAGAACTTTCTTCATCATTACTCTGTGAACTCAGATTAACTGGCAGTTCATCTATAAAAGCAGAGCTAAGACACAGCAGTTTGCTCAATGACACAATGAATTTCCTGATTGAGCAGGTATAAAACAACAAAAAGAAAAAACTGCTCAGGATACTGCCCTATGTTTTGTGCACCACAGCCATTATGTCTGACATGAAACATCTTTGGGATGCTGTCACTGCAGATCAAGATCGCTCAGGACCAAGGCCAGTATTTGCAGGACCACAGCACTTGCTCAAAGACAGCCCACAGCTGTGGGACCCTGTCACAGTGACACAGCCATGCCTGGGAAGAAGGATAAAGCCGAGGTACATGAGGCACTGCCTCAAGCACAGTCACCTGCCTAGCTTACTACACTTTACATAGCCCACAAATTAAGGTATGTAAATGTGCATATCACCTTATGTTGCTCATTAAATACAGCCCACTTGTTCGCAGCTGCTACCTATCATCATGGCTTTTAGGCTTGTCTGTGCCAACAAGATGGGCATCAGGCAGCTCTCTACCAGATACGTGAGGGTTTGGGGAGGGTGCAATCAATATTTCATCATTACAACGTCTTCTTGCACCCTACTGATACTATCACAGAGATGCACTTTCTCATCTTCAGTTTTTTTCTTGAGGCTTCTCTTACCTTCTACTTCAAATTCCATTTTGACAGAATAATCCAACTCTACTAGCTTGCTTTGTATTTTTCTAAAATTGATAAGCAAATATAAACTTGAGGAAATAAACTGCTTTACCACAACATCAGCAAGCTAACTGAAGATGCAGTAACAGTGATCAATCAAATCATAATTAAGACAAATGAGTAGGTTCAAATTACCAAATTGATAGCTTAATATGAGATATGAGCAAGCAGAACAATGAACCTGAAACTAGATGAAGTGCCCTTGTGAAAACTTTAAGAGCTCAGATTCCTACGAGTCCAACACTCAAAGACAGCTTTTTAGCTACAGTGATAAGCACAGATGTAAGCATCTGCAAATAAAAGCATCTTCTGTGAAAGGGTCTCTTTTAGATTTAAAATCTTGCCACAGGGAGTAAGTCTATCGTTTACATGAGCTCAACATCTGGGTTAGATTCACAATTTAGGTACAGTGATACTCAAAATCCCAAACTATCCTTGCTTTCCAGAGAAGAAGGAAGATTTAAAATCCTCATTTAAATTTTATAAGCTTCCAAGATAATGCCTAGGAATAATGAGATGACTCAATTAGACTTACTGCAATCAGTACTAACTGGACAGTCAGCTTAAAATTTTCAAATGCAAGAAGCTAAAAAACCCTATTTTAACCCTATTTTCAAGATCTAGAAAGCCTAACTTCAGTTTCTAAGACCATGTTTTTCCCATATTACTTCAGAAAAAAATATTTAACAAAAGGCTTTGCTGCCATGAAATATGACAGCTGTTGCTTTTTCTCCAACCACAAAGCTGTAACACCACCAAACAAACAAATCTGCCTTGCCAGAAACAAGTTTCAATTCCATCTGTATTGTCTAATTGGCAACTACAACAGCCTACACTTGCCTGTTTTCAAGTGCTTCCAAAGGCAGAGCACTATAACTCAGTTTTTATTATTATCTTTTATGATGTCACCTTTCCCTTAAATATTATATAAAAGGTGGCCAATTACGTCACAGCATTAACAGCTTGTTAATAAAGGCAATGAGTTACTACTTCTATGTGAATGCTTCTGTTTCCAATTCCATTACTTAAAAACTTTTGTGGCCTACATCCATTTTCTGATTTATCATGTTAAAAAAAAAACACAAATAAAAATATTCTCCTAAGCACAGAGTGGGTGTGCTTTCAGAGAAGAAATTAGAGACTTCATAAAAAGTTTTCTTTTCTTGTTTGGCTGTGCTTTTTTGTTTTATTTTTTATCATCTTTAGAAAGGGGCAGCAAGAGCTTGCTAATATGGACAATGTTTCAGTTTTGATACTGCCTCCTGGGATACTTTGCTAGAGAAAATACTTATTGTTGATCATTCTTTATTTTTCCATAGCTTTCTTCTAGCTAGAAGAAAGAAGCTGTCTTTCAGACCACATTAAGGAACTGCTATTTCTTAAGCAGAAGGGAGAAGTTGTATTCCCAGACAAACAATCAGGGAGACCAAAATATACATCTGTTCTTTAAAGACACTTCTGAATTACACACTCAGTTGGTGTGAAACCTGACAATTCTGCTTGATTTTACATAGTCTCTAATAATAAAGCATATGATTAGATATTAATCTATGTGTTGCATATCCATTGATTTATATTCTCATAGCCAATGTCTCACTGTATTTAGGGAACACATGAAAAAAGTCAAAGGAAAAAAAAAAGGACCTGCATCATACAGCTTAACACTTGCTTTGAAGCAAACAATTACTACAAAGAAAAGGGCTTACATGGACATTTATAGTCTAGTTGCTGAGTCTATTGTGATGAAAAATACTTTATTTCTGATGGCAACATAACAGATGTTTTGTTTCCTGCCTGCTATGGAGTTTAAATCTTACAGAACCTTGACAGACCACAATACTTGTGGCCCAATAAAAAGTGTCAGCTTACTGATCATTCAGCATGTTATAATATCTTTTGGGGAGTTCTGTTTTCTGGATCTTTTATCTCAGGTTTACCGTAAAATATTTCAGCTACACACTGATCATTTGTGAATCAATAGACACTACTGATAAAGGGCCGTTTATTTCAAAAGTCTCTTAGAAGGAGCCATCTCTCATACTGCCAACTGATCAGTTGTTCTTATCTACTTTCCTGATAGTACAATACAATCCTTTATCCCCATGTACATTTATAACATAATAAAAAGGCTTCCTTATTCAAAGAGGTGCATCTGTACAAACGCCTTCTGGGAGAGAGAAGTAGTCACATTCCACTAGATAGCAAAAATATCATTTCAGTGGAGGAAGAAGCTTTACTGTAGTTCATAATATATATACTTATAAATGCCTAGTTTTCCTTTCTCAAGTTTTACCTCCCCAAATTTTACTCTGCTACTTAAAATTTACCTTTAGGACTAAGTGAACTAAAAGGGGAATCCACTGGGAAAAACTTGAAAGACTTAACTGTTACTTAAGGGAAATAAAATTTTTTCATCCAATGTTGAAATCTGTATTTCATACACCTTCCATAGAGCACATGACCTGATTAAAAGGGAGTTTATGTGCATTTTTAAATGCAAGCATGACAGATTTGGTGAATATTTTTAAATATTCTAGCAACAAAAGAAACAAACATTCAGAAAGTGACACACACATTTCAGATCATTCGATAGGAAGATTTTGAGACAACAAATTAAAATGAAGAACTGAAATAGAAAAGAACAGGCATCTTGCTTCAGGAATCTGATTAATCATTATCTGTTAAGAGCCTGAAAACTATACTGAACCAAATGTATCAGGCTGCAATTGTCCCAAGGTTATGTTGCTAATCAAGGACAATAGAAATCTGTATTTACTTCCACTGAGCAGAAGGACTAAATCAATATCATCTTAAAAAAAACCTGCTTCAAAACAAGTCCTGCATATGAAACGCATATTCTTATTCACTGGATGCTACTTTTGATTCAATTTCCTTCTAATTGTCAGCTCTGACAGAGCATACACACTTCTCCGCTCTCCACCAAAAACAACACAAAAGCAGCTTGATTTTTAATTGTGTTTCATTTATAACTGAAGTCCTCACGCTCAAGTGCGTTACTTAGTTCTTGTAATGTTCACTGAATAAAATGAGGATACAAAGACATATTTAAGTATGAAACCAAAGAAATAAACCTAGGCAGAGGTGAGGCAAAAGAAACAGGAAGAAGTCTAGCTTAAAACTCACTTTCAAGGTGTACATATTCTATGTAATCCCAGGAAAAAGATGAGCAAGAAGTGGCACAGCCACGTAAAGATTGAGAGGTAAAGAGAATTTGTGAAGTGATACACAAACTTAATTCAGTCCTCTCACTGCACTCTTGGCACTAATTACATTTCCTGCAAAAAGGGTACAGAAACCTAGGTATAAAAAAAGGGAGCTGATAAAGGATATACAAATAAAAACAATTCTGTTTTTTTTTTTTTTATCTGCACCTCTAAATTGATTCACTGTGTTGCATCTGGATGAATTTAAATGGCTCACAAAGAATGCATGTTTAGGTAAGACAGAGCTGCTCTAAGTTGATTTGTCTACTCACTATCATATGATCAACAGTTTTGCAGTTTTTACTGTGTATTCCTAGCTATGCAGTGTTTTTTTCTCCTCCTATTATCAATGAACAGCACAAAAATTATTTCTTTCATCACAAATTCAGACATATACTAACAAAAAAATAAGCACGAGAGGTTAATTTAGTACTTGACTATTAAGTTTCTAGATGAGAAGTTTTAAAGATAAAAAATGAGAAAGACATTTTTAAAAATAAGTCAATTTTCATTCAATAAGTCCATGTCCATTTCTCTAAAATAAAAGTCAGCTCTGCCTCTCCAAGTATAGAAAACATTCCAGCAGCAATCAATATGTCCCAGAAATTGAGAAAGGTCAGCTACTGTATCAGCTTACAATGCCTCCTGGTCATTTCCTCTTTCCTTGTTGTTTAACAGAATAACAATATATTTCTAAGAAAAATTTTGTTGGAAAATTATTTCTGAAAAGACCAAAATGGACCAAAAAGAATATCACTGTATTGCTGATGCACTTTGATAAGGAGAATGAAAGATGAAAAAGCAACAGTGACTGCTCCAGAATTCTTTTCCTGATATGCTCTACATCTTGACATTCAACTTAACAACTTCTAAATGCTCAGAACTTCTGAACAATATTAATAAATATTGTTTCTGTCCAACTTGTCAAAGAAAGAAAATGCATATATTCTATGCATATATTCTTCACATCAAGAAATTAACAATTGTCATTATTACTCCCATTGGATGGAACTTCAGCCAATAATCATCACAGTCTTTAACATGTTTTCTAAAGACCAGATGTTTTTACTTTCTCAGTGTTAAAATAGCTTGATATGAGAACTACAAGATAGACATACCGTGCAAATATATATACACACACATATATATACACAGAATTATGTCTGTGATCATGGGATATGCCAATCAGGTCATACTTCTGACAACTACTTTTGGTTCATCTTCAAAGATACGGATATTTCATCTATTTTAAAATACAGTAGCCAAATTGTTAGATTCCATAAGAGTCATATCTTTATCTGCAGTTGCAAATGAATGAAGAAAACATGTCATTATAAAGATTGTATATTTAGTGAGTAAATTTGCTTTCACGTGGTAGAATCATACACAGCATCACTCAGTAGGAAGAGGGAAAGAGTGATTAAAAATTAGAAATGTTATGCAAAGGTAATACAAAACAAGTCAAGATTCTGAATGACAGTGTTGAATTTTAGGTACTTGTAGAGGTCAATCATTTAAAACCAGTTACCTAGAACTATATATGCTGTAGTTTCAATAAAATTTGCTGTATCACAGAATATTTTGAAGGAAAACCTTCTCTAAGCACAAAATCCTGCGATCCAGGAAGCTGAGGAGGTTTGGTGGCAAGGAACTCCCGACAGCTCTGGCAGAGATAGAAGTGTGGTTATGCTACCAAAGAGGAAGATAGAGGTACTGCACATGGAAGGAAAGAGGCCAAAGCACAGACTTAGGAGATTATAATTTTAAGTGAGGTGAAAAGCAATGAGGTCTCTTATAGCTACAGAGGCTACCAAAGGAAGATTAAGCAAGAGGTAAGCCTGCTGCTGAATGGAGCATGAGACCTAACTTCACAGCCTGAGGTACTCAGTGCCTTCTATACCTTCTCCTTTACCATCAGTGTCTCAGAAGCTATCATCAGCTGACTGATGTCACTGATGTCACTGCAAGGCTTCTAGTTCATGAAAAAGTTGTGGCACTCAAAGGACATCTCCAATGCCTGAAAAAATTGCACATCTCCATCTTCAGTGGAGTGAGGAAAGCTTGGTATTACACTGCAGTCAGCCATCACTTGCGTTTTCAGGCAGATCACAGACATTCCTTCTAGAAGCCATTTCCAGCTATATAAAGGACACGTTGCTGACTGGGAGCAGCAAGAATGGACTTCTGAAAGGCAAACTGTGCCTCATCAGCCTGACTGCCCTCTAAAATGAAACCAGAGGCTCTGTGGATGAGGGGAAGGTGGTGAATGTTGTTTACCTTGGCTTTAACAAAGCCTTCAGCACAGTCCCTCACAGTCAATGTCTTTCCAGTGATGGAGATAATGCATGATTTAGAATTATTTGGTTCTGTGTGAAGCAACCAGGAGCTGGACTCAACAATCTCTATGAGTCTCTTCCAAATCAGTATATTCTGTTGTTCTACATTGTGTATCTTTTTTCCTCATTGCTTCTAAAATTTATATTAGTGATTACGACTTTTAATAGTAAACTCCACATATTAAATGGGTTGAGATGATTCCTACTTTTGTCCTTAAACTTGAACACCTATTGTCTTCTTTTTGAGAAACTTCTTATAACAGCCAAAGATGCAGAAAATCTTAATTTTTTTAAATAATTTTCCTTATAGAAAATGAAATCATTGTACTATGCACTTTCATTGCTTTCCCTAGGCCTTCCCTCAAGTCTTTGAAAAAAAATAAAATCCCTAAACAAGAACCTTTATGCCACTAAAGTGTACACAGTTCTGCTCTAGTTGATACAATAAGTCAAGATATTCTCAGAAGGCCTAATTACAATTACTACAACTACTGCATATATCTGAACAAGTGAATTTGACTAAAGTACAAATGATGCTTAGGAAACGAAAGCATTTCCTTAAGCTATGTAAGTCTCAGACTTCACTTTTTTTTTTTTGTATTTAAGCTTTAAATATTAAAGAGGCTTAGAAAGAAGGACAGTTTAAAAATTTTTAAAGACCTTAGCATCACACAGATAATTAACTATTCAGACCAAAATACAGCATTAAAACAGTATGCTAACATTACCGTCTACAAACTAAAAGTTAAAAAAAAGCTAATAATAAATAAATACCAAGGCAAATTTGCTTTCTGAGTATTATCTGGTAATCAGAAGAGAGTATCTGTGCACTCATAAGAAGAAAATAAAGGAGATTCTGACACACAAAACTCAGATACTATTTCATGGCATAAATTATATTGATGGTTTATAGAACAAAACCCACTTATACATAGAGAATTATTAGCAGAAGACATATATAACATTTATTAGGATTATTTGTAAACTGGCAATAATAATTAACAGTAGTTTGCACAAGCAGTTTCAAAACCTTCATTACACTGTCACAGCTATTTCAGTCATTAAAAATTGTTTGAAATGCCCTCATTTTCAAGTTTCCTAAAATAGTGAGAATTTGTTGAACCTTGCTGTAAGTACAAGTGAATAGCATTCATACAGAAGAGAATTTATTCTCACTGCAAATTAAAGTTCTTCCTGACTAAATATGCTTCCTTTCTCACAAGCCTTACTATGTTTATCTGCACTCTGAATTAACATGCAATATTCAAAATCAGCAGAACATTCTCACATGTGATTAAAATATTTCACTAAATGTTGCTGGACTTCATTTAAATGATTTATGCTAGCAAATACTCAGAAAACAAATAAAAACAGCAAAAATCATTTGAAGTCAAACAACCACCATCACAGTTGGTATTAGATATGAACTGAATCAAATCCAAACAGTATTTTCATAAATAATTCTTAGTGAAGCTTACAAAATACAAAAATCAACAAAAACCCAAATCTGTTTCCTACAGTTTTCTATGCTGCAGTTTTCTACAGCATAGGCCTGAATTACATTTCATAACCCTAAATACACCTAATGTAAAACAGAAAAGCAATCTTAGAAAGCTGCTTTTCAGCAAACTAAAGATACTTCTGAACAATTGGCTGCACGAGAGACAACAATGTGCACTGCAACAAAGAAGTCTGAATGTACAATGTAAAAAATGGACCCAGGGAGGCTGTAAGGTCTCCATGCCCAAACCTAAATTTGAGGTAACAAGGTCCTGTGCTATCTGCTCTAAGTTGAACTTACATTGAGGTGAAAGTTGGACTAGATGATCTCAGGACATCCAAGAAACATAACTTCATGAATACAGACAAATACAGGAAATAATATAATGATGTTTTAAAGCATAAAAATAAAGAGCTAATAAAAATCTCACTATGTTTCTGCAGTTTGTGCAAACTTGTATCAGCAGAAAATGTATTACGTGTTCACACATTTGAAGTTTCAGTAACACAAGCCTGCTGGTAATTTCTTCATACCTAATGGTTTTAACCCTACACTTTCCTTCAGTTGACTCTGTTCTTTCAGCTATCACAATAACAAACTTAAGTCTCAACTACCACACATATTATAGTTATCATACTGAAGAATAAAGGACTAAAGAATCATTTGTTTCTATAGAATACAACATTTAATATAGAAAATATAAAAACATACCTAGAAACTCAGATAGATTTGCCCACTGTACAATGACAGTTAAATCTCAAAAAAATTCCTCTCCTTAATTAACTGGCAATTAACTTGGATAAAATGTAGTAAGATAAACAGTACTCTATTTCTTTATGAAAAAGAATTAGCAACATCCAATCAATAACAACCATACAAGAACATCATAAAGATGGATGCTACTGAGATTGTAATACCTTAAAAAAAAAAAAAAAAAACATGAGTAAGATTATGTTGTACAGTCCAAAGTTGAGGACCTTGAAGACTAGGGCAAGTTGTTATTACCATGATTTTGTAGAGCATTCAGTAGAGCTTGCTGCAGTGAAATGAAAGTCTTTTATATTTAACTCAGTAATGCCTTTCACCCTCTGAATTCAACACTTAACTCTCTAACAGTTCATTACAGAAATTCATTCCAAATCTACATCACTGGCAATTTTACCTGTATGTTAGGTACATATTTTAGTTTCTTCCATTCCTTCAGAAGGCCATACAAATAGGCCATTTTTGTTATTGGATCACTTCTAGCCCTTCATATTTAGTTTCTCGCATTTACACCTTGAAATGCTTAAGCATCTCTGATCTTTTTTTCCTTTTATTACTCATTGTCTTTGAATTCAATTATAATCACTAAAGAGCAACAGACTATCAGTCAGACCTTAGAGTAGTAAAACTTAAGCAACTGGAAATACATTCATTCTAATATGCCTTGTAAAAAACATGAGTATTTGTTTTCTAGCTCACTTTCAAACTAGTTTAAATAAATATGTGAAGACAGATTTTTCAAACACAATGTTTGGACACTGGTAGTCTGAAATCCACTCTATTGCAACTGTTTAAAACAGATCTCCAAATTTAGACATCCCTATTTGAAAATCAACACCTTGGATTTATGAAAAACTAAATGCATTGAAATATCTCTCAACAACTATTCCTGTTCTTTGTATGTCTTCACACAGAAATGCTGCCATGCCTACTAATTTTAAAGGGATGGTAATTTGCCTATGGTTTAAAAAAAAAGAAAAAAAAAAAAAAAAGGAAAAAACCACTGCAGTCAATTTAAAATGAGTAGTTAGATATATTGTAGGAAAAGTTTTGTAATACAGTAAACTCAGCACTAAAATTAGGTTTCTAAGTATTTATCCATCTATCACACTAAAACTGAAAGTCCTTATGATTATGCAATGAATTAAGCTACTGGCAATAGAGAGATTGGGGAGCAACAGCTGCATGGTAAACAGTGGTATTTCCAAGCAGTGTTAATATTCTCAAGAGACACAATGTGACATTCCAGGCATCTGTTTTCCTTGTACACTTCCTATGGTGCAACCAATTACAACTCCCAGACAGCCACTAAGAAAGATGACATTAAAGCCATTTAAAAATTGAGCTGTTAAATAAAATTCTTAAATTCCTCCACAAAGAAATCAAGCCCTGGTATCAACTGTACTGGCTGGCTGGAAGCAGTAAAATAAGCATCTAAGTGAATATCAGGAGTTATGCCAGAAGTGAAGAGGTCAACATGGAATTTTAAGCTTCAGTTCAAAGCATTATTAAAACACAACCAGATTCCAAAACAATGTGTATGTAGGCACATCCATTTAGGATTAGGCTATGCAGTGGTTTTGTTGCACTTCTATATCATGTCTATTTCTTATGTGACAGACAACAAGCAATTAAAAAAAAAATCTGATTATCCATATATCTTATCAAATTGACAGGTGATTTTGCAAGTTACAAACTGTAAATTTATAATTACCAGTGACCAAAACCAAAATAATTTTGAAAGAATTCATCTGATTCCCTGCCACAGCACAAAGGAAAAAATTAAGTGTAACATTAGAAAGAAAGGAAAACAGACTTAAACTTACTTGGTAGAACCAAAAGGAGAAATAAAAATATAAAATAACGTTATGGGAGACACTACTTACCAAGAACAGAATTCTAAACTTGTTCAGATCACCAAAAAATTCTTCCATGCTTATTGAGCGGGCGTCAAAAGTGAAGTATTCTCCCAAATTCTCATATAACTTCATCATGTTGCTGTACATGCAGGACAGCTTTTCATATTGGTCTCGTGCATTCTCAGCAAAGATGTAAGATTTTGTTAAGGAAAAAGATTCAAATGGAATTAAATCTAACAGCAAAACACAAACAAGACAATAAAGCACAAAAGTGGGCAAAACTGGAAAATTTGGTAGTACTGTCCTGCTTTCTAGTATGTTGTCTTTAAATGCAAACGTATACGAGTACATTCCAACTTAGGACAGAAAATGTCATTGATCCTGTTGGTTTATTATACGTATGGCTTACCTTGGTCTAGATTATGATAACAGAACAGCACTTCAGCTCCTTGTACACTTAATGTAGAAAATACAGTTACATTATTTGGTCACAGCTGAACTTACAATTTACAAACACACAAGGACAATACAGCCACTCAAAATACTCCTATGGGGTATTTTCTACCTTCAATGTTTGTTTACCAACATAAAATCACGAGTTTTAAAGCTATCAAACAAGAATATTCTCTATAGCACATCTACATATTTGTCTGGTGGGTCAGAAGTAAAATGCTGGCTACTTAAACGTATAACAGAACAAAACACACAACAGATACAAATATTCACTTAAAATGAACTCAATCAAAAATTCTCACTAATATTAAATCAGAAATACAAAAAGCAAATATCTGGTTTCCTAAAGTACTAATGACAAACACATAATTAGGCTGGAAATGAAACACCAAGGAAGTTGACCAGACTGGTATCTGTATTTATCCTCTCTTACAGGCTATCGCCCTCTCCCATGCTGAAAGAAGTACTCCTTGCTTCAATTTCCATAAAGTGATACTGTAAGAAGGTTGCACTATATTACACATTTTCATTAATAATCGGAGAGTAAAAATGTAAGACTGATTACCAACTCCGCAGTTGTAATTAAAAGTTTGGCATAATCATCTTAAATAGAAAGGATTTATTTTTCCTGTGTGGAAACTTACTCACAGAACAATTTACTTAGAAATGCAGAAATAACACAAGCTGAAAAAGGAAATATTACTTTGCCTTCAAGCTAGTTAGGTTTCAGTCTACTTTATTTTGTTGAGATTGTTTATATCCACAAAGATATAAAGTCACAAATCACTCTGAGAAAACAGCTGCTACATGATTAAACTAGTTCTGCTGATAGTGAATTGAAGCTGATTAAAGCGTTGTGCCACACACATATAAACCTAAGAACAGAAGATACAAATTACTTCCTGAACTACAGAAATCATACAGCTCAGCTCCCTGAAGCATTTATTTGTAAGAACTATCTTAGATGCAGATTCTCTGATTTTTAATACAGCAGACCTAGTTTCAAACTTCCCCCACATTTCTGTTTCCAATCCAAGCGTCTGCCTAGTACCACATTTGTAATCACATAACATCTTTGAGATCCCTATCTCTCTGCAAAACAACAAGCAATCTGGAAAGTAACTAGAGGAGTAAGATCTAAAGAGACATCACATAAAACATCTACTTTTGAGATTGGATTAAATCCCCAAGCAATTCTGAAACCAGTCACAATTAAGGAAATTCAGGTAGCTATTCTACTTCTAACATTTCCTTAGTGTTAGGACACTGCTGAGTATTGTGTCATTTCACAATTTACCTGCAAAAGAGTACTAAGGCTGAAAATACACTTCATTGGAAAGAAGCCTAGCATTTCACCTGGTTTTCTTCCTCTAATTACAGGGTATCTAAATGGTCATTCAAAAAAAAATATTATATATATATAAATATATATAAATATTATAATATAAATTATAATAATAATAATAATAATTATAATATATATATATATATAATATATATAAAGATATATATATATCTTTAAAGTTTGATGGAAAACAATTAGAGGAAATCAGTTTTTCCTCCAAGGAAACTTGCAAGCAATCCTCTCAAATACATAAATATCAAGATTTTAAACTAGAAATATTTATTTCTAGAATTTTGTACCACTGCAAAGGCAGGAGAGCAATAACCATATTTTCATTACAGTTGATGAATTTTAACATGCTTGGTTAAAATTTCAAGCACACAGAGCTGAATCCCTTATCTTAACACAAGACAAACCAGGTACAGTTCCATCTTTGATGACATCTAGCTGAATAAAACAAAATGAAAATTTAATGGAAAGAATAAATTAAATAGGTATTAATGGCACATTACTGAATTATTGAGCACAGTCTAAAAAGTTCTTAGAAAAACATCAACTGCCTTACAGGCAGCAGACAACTGTCTTAAACAACTCACCAAAAACACTGGGAAACATAAATATGAAGGTAAATAATTATACAAATTAAATCTGAGGTTAAAAAAAAAAAACAACTCAAAAAAACAAACACAGCAGAGATGACACAGAAATCTAAAAGAAAAAGCCAAACATTTCTCATTTGAAACTAACTCTTTTGAACAAAGCTCTCAAAGTCCAACCTCCATTAAGTTTCACATCCACCTTGAGAAATAACAATAAATATTAAATGAGAAAATATTGATAGTGAAACTTGAACATTTTACAGCAACATAGCAAACATCTACAGTAATAACAATATATATAGCCTGAATTTCTGAAGTAGTTGATGTTTACGTTTAAGGATCATTTCAGAATGCGATGTTTACAACCAGTGCATTGGACACTTGATCCTGGGATTAAAAATAAAATAATTTAAAGAAAATCAACCTTAATTTGCTGATACAAAAAAAATTAATATTGTATCTGGTTTATCGTATAACCTTATAAAATTCATTATATGTCATGTCTCTAGAGAACACCAAAGAAAATAAAAGCTAACTTTCACTGTCAAATTTCAGTTATCTACTAATTCTAGTTTTTCCAGTCCCTTCTTCTTCTTAGAAGAGAGACTGGGATACTTAAAAACTGTTTTATTTTTGTTTCGTTTTTTCCCCAAAATGATTTATCTGCTTGCCTTTGCATTTACTGCAAACTTCAGTTTACATTTAAATCTTTTGTACATATGTAAACGATATTTTAAGTCACTATATTAATGATCTTTAGATGTTGTAACCCGAACAGATGACTAGTTTTTTGGTAAATAAATAATCAAGCAATGGATACAAAAGTCACCATGACACTATGCAACCACCCTGTATCAGACATAAAGAATCTCCAATTTCTGTCAATACTAGATTTAAATTCCATGTATCTGTACTAGGATCACTGCCAGGATACTTTCATGCTTTTTACTGCTTTTTTCCAAGCAGACAGATGAAAGAGAAAAATAAACAACACAGAAACATAGGTTAAAGATTTTGAATCTACTGAAAGGATAGCTATTGCTTCAATCACAATACTTATAATGAATTTCATATCAATGTATCAATTATTATTATTATTGCTGTTATGAGTTACTCCAAACTCTCAAGCACTGTATTTACTACTCCAGAAATTGACAATTTCCATCAGAATATTCTGTGTCTCAGATAACAGAGTTTAATTAAACTAGCTTATTAAAATTTCCATTACAAATTATGTTTGAATGTTTCTCTCCTGTCCTGAAATGAACTACGGAATTAGTGTCAGCAGTACTTAAAGTATAAGGGAATAAAGCTGCATGATGTAATACCACCTTATTATTCTGAAGATATACATACAATAACAGATACAGTTGGAATATCAGGGGTAATATAGTTGATTGTTTCATAAAATTACAGCTTTGTTATTAAATCAATTCAAAGTACATAATGTTAATAACATACAAATAGTCTGTTATCTTTACTGTAAATTCTGTTATTCTGGAGAAACATGAGGTAGTTTTATTTGTTTAACTGCTGTTAACTTACTGTCAGTCAGCTCAGTGCATATCATGTTACTGCCAACACAAATGAAAATTAATAAACTAATGGAAAAGTGCCTATTTAAGAACTTGAAAGTGAATCTGCTGGAGCCCACAATGAAAAGATAAGGGGAGAACTAATTTGGCAGAAAGAATTATGTAAATAATCTTTAGCAGTTGATTTTTGTTTCTATGACTTCATAATATATTAAAAAAAAAAAACGAGGGAGACTAAAAACATGACACCAATAATTATAAATACTGCATATTACTAATATGAATGTGTGGATTAGCAGATTTGCTTGTAAATTGGCCTTATTCATTGGCAGCATTTGTACTCCTCAACACTAAGAAATTAGCAACAAAAGGACATTAAGTATACAGTAGAACAGACAACAGACCAGGAAATAGTTTGAAAACTGCACCTCCACAGAAGAGTCTGTGTTCATACTGACAGGTACTTCAATGACAAATTACAGCCTAATTTGTCTTTGACCTTCTGTATTTCTGAGCCTGAACCAAGTGCTGAATCACAGTCAAACTGAGTTTGAAAGGATGATTGAGCACAGAAACACATTGCCGAGACTGTGGAAATCTCCTTCCTTACAGATACTTAAAAGTCATCTGGACACGGTCCCAGGAAGTTTGCTCCAGGTGACCATGCTAGAGCAAGGGCATTGGCCCTGATGACCTCCAGAGGTCCATTTCAATTCAATCATTCTATGATTCTGAGAAATCCAAATCTATACAGAATAACCAATATCCTGTTAATATTCCAAATTCATCCTAAATATCCTAATTTTTTTTTTTTTCTTCTTTAGCTAGATATATAATGCAACTTCATGTCATCCAAATACCCTAAGTTTACAGAGTTTTATGCACTGGTCTTCACACAAACAGAGCTTTTTACCACTTCAAGCATGCTAGAAGGAAATCAAACTATAAGAACTGCTGAAGAGAAACATGAAACACTAACATATCAGTTGTCAAAACCTTCACCATGAACTATAATCATTCAGTCCTAAAATTAACTGATTAGTTGAAATAATCAACTGTTTAATAAGTCTTCCCTATTTATACAAAATTAATTATAATGATCAGAATTCCACGAGATATCAACAATTCAGATACAGCAAGTAAGACAAATAAATTTGGCTATCTGCCGTTTTGATTTAGCCTCCTACCTGATCTGCACCTAGGCCAACTCATTGCCTGACTTAGAACATACAACCACAAAAAGGCTCCCATGCTTCAAAACTATCTGTGAAAATGATGTAATCCTATCAGTTGATATCCAAGCTGTAAGTAGACCACTTGCTGATCTCTATATTGCTACCCACTGCTCTTAGAGTGAAACACTTTTTGCAAGGGTAGAACTTCCTACTGCTACTACAAATACACACTCAAGAATATTAGCCTTTATAAAAAGATTTCCAAATAACCACCACTAAATATGAAAACTTACTGAAAAAAATTCAAGTATGCATTTAGCATACCATCATTTCCAAACTCATGCACATAATTTCAATACAGGGCTCTGGCTTATGGAAATTCCAAAGTAAGCTAAATATATGTTTTACCTAGCTAGAAGAAGTATGATACTGTACTGTCATAATCTTTAATAAAGGATGTATCATTCCTCTTAGATTCTAATTCCTAACCTCATCCATAATAGAGCATCTTCAAGTTGAACTGACGAAACACAAACAGACCTTATGAGCTGAAGACAAATTCAGCTTTAATAACAGTAAGTCATTTACGCTGATAGCTTTATTTTCACCTGCTATCAGTACGTAAACAGATGCTAACAATTTTATCATTCACACTACATACATAATGTATCTCTTTGACTACACAGAAGATGACTTCTGGAGCATACACAGATAATTATGAATCACAATTATATATCTAATCTTTTCTTCCTGTAAAAAACCTTTCTTTTCTGGAAGTAGAAAAGAAGTCTGGCAGGTATCTTCATTACAACACACTTATCTATCCAAATTAGAAACCAAAGAAATCAAAACTGAGACAAACAAGACTATTTTATTTGTCTACATAAAATCATGTCCTTTTAGAGAATTTATAGACCCACTAATTAATAAAATATTTATTAACATCTCAGTTGAGAATTTGTTTCTCACTACAAAGCAAACGACTTCATCATTTAACAGAATAGTCTGAGAGGAACAGGGGAAACAGTTGTTCCTCAGTTATACTAGAGTTCCATACATCTCTTTGTCCTCAATTACATTTTATTAGTATATGAAGTCACTAACTACAAGAATTATATAATGCAACTGCATTCAGTGTGCATAGACCATACTTCAGTGTTTCTGTTCATGAAAATGAAGCACGAAGATCATAACCATTTGATACCATTGCTAGCTGTCATGTCTAAGAGATGTTAATTAAGATTAAGCCTTTTCAACTTGGCCTGAAAGAGCTATAAAACTTTCATCTTAATAAATAGTAGAAAATGTCATTGTTTACTTACTCCTAGTTCTAAGCAATCATATCAATTCCTAATTGTCATGAATTCAAACTTTTCAATAATGAAAAGACTATTTGCATTGATTAAGTACACATCACTTGAATATGCACAAAAGAAAGCTTATAACAATATAATTTCAACAGGATTTTTTTTTTTAAATTATATTCCTGTTAATCAGGAAACAACGATCAGTGCTCATTTCTCTAAAAGTCTGATAGGAACTCTGAGAAAAACTGAAAAATTATGCTCTGTTTCATAAATATTCAGTCCAAGCAATGAAACACTGCAGGCTTATCAGTTTATATTAAAGACTACCACTCTAAGACTTACAACGCTGAATTAAGAGCGTGAACAAGAAAACTAATTATCTGGTAGCATGAATAAGAGAACTTAGAAAGTAAATAAGAATACAAGGCATAAATAAAAAGCAGCGTTTACAAAGCCACCATCTAGTGAAGGGAAGATCTTGGCTGTCTAAAATGGAGAGGAAAAAAAGGTGGAAAATTTCCAAAATTAGGGTTAGGTATTAAACTAAATTAACCTAACGCAACTTGTTCCCTCCCCATCCTCCAAAGAAAAGACGGTTCAGTAATCTATTTCAGCAAACTAAAGTAGCCACTCCTAGAAAAACTCTGTTAGCTTTGCAACATACAATGAGCTGCCTTAAACAATAATTACAGCTTTGCGTGCCCTAAATCTATCAGAGAATCTGCAACTGTCACTTTCTCTTTGATCACACAGTTTTTCCTTACACTTTGGAACTGCATTGAGAGGTATGTCTGAGCTGCCAGCTCTATCCTGTTTTAACAAGTTTCCACCAAAAAACCTGATGGTTACTTTGCCCAGATAAAGTTTTCAGGGCTAAAAATGTGGAAGAGAAAAGTATCTTCAACTAAAGTCATTAACTGACATATTAGAATTATTTTAATATAGTAATGCCAGGAAGCCTTTGTCTTCTCTCTCATCAGAATTTTGTGGGGAAAAAAAAAGAAAAAAAAAGAAAATCACATCATACAGTATTTCAAAATCCTAAATGTTCAAAAGCAAAGGAATTATTTTAAAATTGCTGGATAGGAATTAATAGAAAACTCATTTCCTCCCCAGGGTTAGAGAAGTGCACAGGACAAGAAGTCATTCCACAAACACTTGAACTGTTTTGTTTTTTTTTTAATCAGTTTGAACAGACAGATTTATAGCATGCACTCCTCCTTTAATTTCAGATTAAAAATAAACATACAACAAATAAAATATGGATCTTTAACATTTAAGTAGCACACAATTCTTTATTAAAAAATAAAAATCTATTTCAGTGATCTGGACAACATGCTTTAATAGAGATTTAAGGATGGAAGTACAGCTTCCCTCAGGCAGTTTTTCCCACAATCAAGGCAATTCTAGATTTTTTACGTATTTAAATGGATTTTTGTTCACAATTTTATTCTTTTCTAAAGTCTCTGTAGACTGTTGTCAAAAATCATTTTATCTCTAGTTAAGACAAATTACATATGAAAAATGCACTTCAACCTTTGCCCTTTTCTAGTGTTGAATTCTATGAAGCACACTTCTAGATGTAAACAGAATAGAGCTCCCTCATGTGGTATATCTACTTAATCTCAGTGATCAAACAGTCAACCAAAAATGTTGTGAATCATCCAATACTGGACTTTATCTGAAGCAGATAACCTAGAGAACTTCATAACACAGAATCAACAGAATAAATGTCAATAAATAAAAATCAGAAAAGTAAGCCATTAGAAGCCAAACGAAGTTTGTTTGCCACACAGACACCTGTTGTTTATCATTACATTTCCCCACGTATAACTGTTGTCCATTGTCTTCCTTTATCAAGCCCATAAGGGACTTTACAAATTGTTTGTATGCTTCTGCTCACATTTATAGTCTAGTCCAATATGAAAAAATATCAACGTAATCATTTGTAACCTGACATCAAGGCTTCTTTCTTAAAAAGAAGTTATCTAAAAGCAGAAGTATACTATGAAAAAGAAAATTGATAGTTTGTTTCGTGTATAACAATTTTCATATATGCAGAATGATTGACAACAACTTGAATAACTATGAAAAAGCTCTATGGTCTAAGATGAAGTAATCCTCTTTTTTTTTTTTTTTTTTTTTTTTTTTTTTTGCCAGCTACCTATCTAAACAAAATCCTGAAGAAAAAAAAATGGAAATTTACTAATTTTAGTATATCTTAGTTAAAATTCACACTTCCTTTCTTTAAGAAAACATATAAAGAAAGCCATTCCATGTTTATTCCAGGTTTAACACCTTCAACAAGCCTTTTTAGAGCTGACAGGTAATACAACAAAGGAGATGTATTTAGATTTGCAACAGGTATATATTCACTCTGTTTCAAGGTAAACTCACTACTCACTATGCCCCACAGGAAGCTCTTATAAATCCACACCTGCTCTTTACAAAAAAGTTTTTTTTCCCTATTGAATTGTCAATTACTTCAACCACTGTTTCACACATATTACTTTGAGTATCATTTATCCGCAGGAAATAAAGCAGAGGACACAAAATGTAGACCAAAGCTATGTTTAAACCTCTTCCTTTCTTTGACAGAAGTGGTTTTGTGTCATGGTTGCCTCTGAAACAACATGGAGGGAAAAAAAAAATAATCCCACAACCTGTGAATGCTGATGAGTCTATATTGAGGAAATACTCTTTCTACCAATTGAAACAACTGCAGAGTATTTGAGCTCAACTACATCAAATAGTAGTCTCTTGTCCTCTACCTCCAAACTAGCTTAATAGTGGCAACATTTCAAACATAACTAAACCTAGCACAAATTACTTCTAATCTTCTTTTGAACTTTGCAGGGTCAGTTCTTCAATAGCATTCAAAACGCTGAGATGCTATGTGCTTGAACATTTAGCAATGAAAAGGAAACACTGTTTATTTATTGATGCTCTGAATTTTCTAAGAAAGCTGCCAATTTCGAAAGAAAAGTAGATTATACGTATGTACTAATTCTTCCCCTACTCCATCACTGTGTTTTAAGTAGGATTTTCTGTCTGTACTGATCAAATACGTCAGAACTTCAGATGTGCTTTGAAGAATTACAAGCAGGATCGGTTTAATCAAGTTTATCTTGGTTGCTTTAGCACACCCATTTATGTATGATGCGAGTGTGTAAGAGAGAAAAGGCTTTTAAATAGAACCCCTGGTAAAATGATAAATTCTTGATTCCTTTTTCAATAACTGGATTCCAGTGATATATGTAGGGAAAAGAAAGCATCAAGGCTTATTTGGGCAGTTTCAAGTACATAATTATTTCATAGGAGAAAATATAAAATAGATCAGATGGCCTCAACTGATCCTCTTACGAGTTCAAACTTTGAAAGAGTTCAGTGAAGCTTAAAGTAATCCAATTTTACCCAAAAGAATTTTAAAGGTTTCACTGTTCATAGCCATTTCCCAATAACAAACAAAAATCAGTATCATGAATTTTCTGCTATTGGTTTTGTTTTCTCAATATTAGAAAACTTAATAATTAATTTTTGAAAACAGTAAAAAAACCTCACTAGTTAAGCATTTAAGCATTAATTTTTCCTGAGGTAATTCTTGAAGATAAGATCCAATGTTTTGATCTCTTAAGCTAGAACAAATCAGTCCTGTTTCATTGTCCTCCACTGCGTGTACTCAAGTTGTTTTAAGTAAGTGTTAAGTCTCACGTCATGTGTTTCCTTAGAATCCATTTTCTAACTGGAAGCAGAAATCTTTCCGATCTTTTGTTATTCACTGTAGATCTTAATACTGCAGAACACTCAAGCTTTTTCATTGCTTATAAGTTTTTTCTTACTGGTGCGGTGGGAGAAAGAGAGAAGGGGGATGGCTAAGAACTAGGTTGAAAAGTTGGTCTGGGAGAAAAAATATGAAAAAATCTTAATGATGTATTAACTTCAGTACTGTAACTTTTCTGCATCTCAATACTACGTATAAAAAGTATTTTATCTAACCAAGATTTCCCTGAAACACATCTTTTACTCTAGAACTGTACTTCCTAATGACAGTATTTTCTTTTTTGTAGATAATAAGAGCATCCAACTTGTATCCCCCTTGGCACAACTTGAGGCCATTCCCTCTAGCCTATTGCTAGTTACTCGGAAGAAGAGGTCGACTTCCACCTCACCACAACCTCCCTTCAGATAGATGTAGAGAGTGATGAAGTTATCCCTCTACCTCCTCTTTTCCAGATAAAACAATCGCAGCTCCCTCAGCCTCTCTTCATTAAGTTTGTGCTCCAGACCCCTCAGCTTTGTTGCCCTTCTCTGAACACACTCAAGGGCCTCGATGCCCTTCTTGTTGTGAAGGGCCCAACACTGAACACAGTACTTGAGGTTCAGCCTCACCAGAGCTGAGTACAGAGGGATAATCACTTCCCTGCTCCTGCTGGCAATGCTATTTCATGCAGAAATGAAAGTGACAGTGCATTTCAAATTGTCTCAAAAACAAAACAGGCTTTCCCAAAAATGACATCTCAGAAGACTTGAAGTGAATTATATTTCCATAACAAGCTAAAAGGAACTCCCAAGTGTTAGCAGATGACAAAAGTGTTAATGCCATTAACATTCTTTCAGCATTCTTAGTCAGTGTGCAAATGATGTCCTGCTGCTCAGTCACTCAAAGAAAAAGAAAGTTTCATAGACAATTCCAGATGCTGGAATTCTGATTCAGTGTATTTGTTTCTTCCCTAGTGGCCTATTATAAGAGATTCTGTAATACAGTACTTCCTACAAGAGTATTATCAGTTAAAGCTTAGTGTACATGAAATATTTTCTAACATTCTCAGTGCATAAAAGACCCACACACACTTAAAATACACTGTTCCCAGATGATTTCATTACCACTGAAGTACATCGAGTAACCAACCAATAAATCTCACGTTCAGTAGCATAGCAATAGTCATCATTACATAGAACAAGGAGTACAAATTCAAGTTGAATGAGAATCCTTTCAAGAGAGCTTTTTCTATTTTAAATGAAAGGACTGTATTATTAAGGTTCATTTTGGAAAATTAAAAATCGTTGACAAATCAATGCTGTTCTAATTAATAAGTTAATAACAAGCTCAAAGTAGGGTTTAACAGCAGCAATTTTGGATCATTTATGGCTCCCTAAAGTTTTGAATTCTTTAATGAATTAATTTTTTAAATTCTTCACATGAATACACCAAGAACAAAAAGTAGTTATTTATTATCCAGGTAGACAAAAGATTTTAAAACTAGGCACGTTAACATACTTTACTACAATAAATGATATAACTGATAGAAGAGTTAAATGATTATTTATATGTCTCTTAAGGAGATACGTTATACATAAAAAACACAAGATTCTTTAAAATTTATATAATGGTCGAAAACTGAGATCTCTGGCTCTTTCAATTCAAGCAGCTACTGCAAAACAAATCAGTCTCTCAAGCAGGACAAACACCATTTTCTAACATCCTTATGAAGAAAACAATGCATATGCTACTATAATACCAGTATGAAGTTCATAATTTAGAATTTACCCTAAATTTTAAAAATTCTAAATTCTATTCTAAATTTAATTCTTAGTTCTATTGTAAATATTCTAAATTTTAAAACAAAATCAAGGGATAAAAGTCAATTTTTTAAAAATTGTTTATAACTACTCCTTAACTGCTGAATCAGATTTCTCAGTACTGCATGAAGCTGAGTTAATTATAAAGAAATCTCCAACATGTATTTGTTCTTCATGTGAACTATAATTCTAGACCTGAGTAAGATAAAAGTTATCTGAAGGCAATTATTACAACAAAGCTTATGAATGATATTTTCTATTGTGATTATTAGCTCAATAGAATACAATACATATTTCATACTTGCTGAAGAAAATCTCATTCATAATTAGGGTAAATAGCCTTCTTTCTTGGCAGGAAAAGAGAAGAGAAACTATGCCTTTAATTGTGGCACATTCATGCATTCTAGGACCCTGCTGAGACATTATTTATGTTCCAACACGTTGTGATTTTTCTTAGACACTCAAAGCAGTTAAGTGACGTCCTCAACTTCCTAATCTCAGTATGTGCTATCAAAAGCAATTCCTCAACATGCTGACAGAAACAGAAGAAAAATCACATATTGGTAACTAAAAGGTCACTTCCTTTCCCTCCTAATTCCTCTTAACTTCCAAGTTTTCCCCTATATAAAAAAAAAAAAAAAAATTAATGAGAGTGAAGAAAATTAAAATATTCACTAAGTAGAAACAAATTTGATCATCTGAAAGAACTGGAGATGATTTTCTGAAAAAGAAAAATTTGTCAGGTCATCTATTAAATACTAAAACATAAACCCTTGGGAAGAATCAGTTCATTTCTTAGTCTTACCTACTTTGTCAAGCCACCAAATTCATTGGTATGATAAAAGCTGTTAGACATCTAGTGCCTATCATAATTACCAGGAGCTGGTAATCTAGTTCTGACATCAATACACGCAGAGTGAAGCAAAGCTGCCTTGTTAACAGACCTTCAACAAATAATTTTCAAATATTTTTAGGATCTGCATATTCACTTCCATTTTTAAAAGCATATTTTATATCTATATGTATTTTAAACTGTCTTGCACTGTCAAACAGTTTCTTTACAAATTCACGTGATGAGGAACAGAAAACAAAGCGACTCTTTTTCATACTCAAATCACTTGAACTACACAAAAAATTTTTATAAGTATGGCTAACATACAAGCAGCAGAATGACAAACGATAAAGCACTTGCTTAACACAACAGAAAATATGCATATAACCTCTAATACAGACCTGCCATGCAGAAACTTAGTTTCCAAACACAGAGAAGTTAGGTCATAGAATGGCCTGAGTTGAAAAGCCCAGAGCCACATCCAGCCTGGCCTTGAATGCCTCCAGGGATGGGGCATCCACAACCTCCTTGAGCAACCTGTTTCCAGTGCCTCACCACCATCTGTGTGAAAAACTTCCTCCTAACATCTAACCTAAAGCTCCTGTCTCAGTTAAAAACCATTCCCCCTTGTCCTATCACTTGTACTCCCTCCTCCTGTTTTTGCGCTCTCTTCAAGTACTGGAAGTCAAACCACTTCATTACATACACCTCACCATCACATAAGTGTGATGAGTAGGTACTATTGGATCTAGATAGCTAGCCCTATTTTTGTTTTAATAGACATACACAGAAATCAAGTCTTATTTCACTGAAACAAGTCAGTCACGTGAATTATCCAAATTTCCACAAAAGCACAAGATGCCTGTCTTTGCCACATAACATACTCTAAATCCTTCCACAAGTACAGAAATATACATTACACAAAGTATTTTTCCTGAAATAAGTTCGCAGTTATACTTCTGCTTAGTTCTCTCACAAGTTTAGAGAATTTCTTACATTGGCAGTACACATTACTTTATAGACATCTAACAAATGACAAGAAGTGAAAATTTTGTAGTGAAAGCAGACAAAACAGACATGTTTTGTTGTTCTCCCTTAGATTTTACTTACCAATATTTAGGAACCCACAGAAACCAAACCACGCTTTATTAACATTAAAAAACATGCAAATACTTTTCTTCTAAAAGTGATCAGGCAAAAACAAACAACAAAATTGACAAAACTCACACTCTCCCCTTCAAAACAAGAAATCAGCGTATCTGGATTTAAAACCAGTACTCCTCTCAAGTCTGGTAACTGACCAAAATGACTTCAATACCATTAAATACTGATTTTTAAGAGAAAAAATTAGAACTATCTTTATGACATTATACCAAAGTTCCCATGAAGGAGTTATTTTCCTCCCTTCGAATGCTTTCAGTTGTGCAGTGAGAAAGAACAAATCATGAAATTAAGTCTCCTTAGTAGCCTTTTGTTTTCTTACATTTAGTCTATTCTGACATTTTTCTCTTCACTAGAATAAAAACAGAGGAGAATTAAAACTTGCTTTTAAATGTCATAAATACTTTACCAGATAAGCAGAACTCTGAAATCAGGTATAAAGACACGCAAAAAGGATATGCTCATCTTCTCTACAAACTTATCGTGCTCATCGTCTGTTTTAGGAAATCTCTTAATGTCATTTTCTATGCATTGGATCTGTTTGTTCATTGAGTCTAGGTTGCTCTTCAGAGTTTTGTCTGAAACTAAGAAAAATAGTTAATAAGTAAAAAGATTCCATATTACGGTAAGAAAGAAAGAGTATCAGAAGGGGAAACAACAACCATATAAATAGTCTGAAGAAGAATTAGTCCTTTAAGCAGACAATTGTTTCTGAAATTCTGCTTATAAAAAAACTCTACTGTTTATAAAAATAAGTGAAAATATCTTCTGTAATATACCAAATCTTCGTACCTAGGGTGGAAATGTCACCAGTCAATTCTACAATTAGTTCAAATGATTGATATTCTATCCAAATTTAGTGGTAAAAATTCTAATATTTCATTCTTTTAACTCTAATTCAAAGATTAGAACGTTGCTAAGGTTCAAAGAGATTTTACCTTATTAATGCTTGTACTTGCTTAAATGAATATCTTATTAATGCATGTACTTGGCTACAGAAATGACTTAAGAAACAGACGTTAAAAAGATCAAATTTGTTTATTTATTTAGGGAAATTAAACTGATTTCTATAAACCACAGTTTGTGAAACCCTCTGTTAACACCAAAGGTCGGTTTGAATAATTAAAGCCCCTGACAATTCAAAAAAAAAAAGGACTCACAGTATAGCACCAAAAGCTAAATAAAGGCTACACCAGAAAAACAGTGCTTTGTATGTAATATGCTATTCTACCACAAACTACTATTTGTATGCTTTGTATTAAACACTTTAACTGATTTAACTGGATGTCTACATTCTATTCCTTTCAATCGATTTTGGGCATCCTAAGTTCTGCTATTTATTTCATCTATTTATTTCAAAAACCTCATATTTCCCATTATCACTATTAGTCTGTAATCCAACTTTGCCTGGCTTGTTTGTATAATGTGATATTGATATACATATGTTGTAACTCATTGTCCAACAGCTATGGCACGTGATATACCATGGTGCACATGTGCAAAAATCACAGAGAGCAAGGAATGCAAAGTAAGAGGAGCAAAAAAACTGCTAACACAATCCGGGTTTAATCACCACTGCAGCTAACAACAAAACTCACTAGACAAGCACTAAACAGTCTGATCTAGCAGATTTCTTTATGGGCTCTCCAGTTCTGACAGGAGTTTGGTCTTTCCAATTTAGTCAAGTGCAAGCCATGCTTCCCTTTTTTTTTTTTTTTTTTGTACTGAGAAGTGTGCAAATTCAAGAACAGACAAAGAGGAAGAAATAGGTACTATTTTGTAGCTTTCACGCCAAAACTTCTTACTAATGGCTGGTATTAAGGAATTATTTGAGAAGCCACTTAAAGTGGTCTTCAAACTTTAATTAGTTTAACTACAGATATTCTTTAATGCTTTAATTTCTTTAGTAAGTAACAGTCCATGAGAGTAATCTAGTCTATTCTCTAATTTTGCCCCCGATAATTACTTTGAGAAGTAGAACCTGCCATACTAAGTAGTTTTTTTTAAACTAGAATTCAAACTGTAGCTTTAAAAAGTAGTTTCAAAGTCTAAACTGCCATGACTTTGCATATTATAAGATAACTGCCAAATAAATCCTGAAAACCCTAAGGGAAAATGTAGCCTATGTTCTAGCAGAGTGCAAGCCAATCCCAAATACCACTGAATCTCTAACAGAATCTTTTTCAGAAATTGTACCTTGGAACTACTACACAAAATCAATCTGTGAATTTTTTTTGCTTCTCCGTCTTCTTCACTGACATCTTGTCAATGAAGATGAATACTTCTGTTGAAAAGCTTTTAATTAGATGATGCCTAGGCTACCAGCAATATGGTAATACTATGTGCAAATACAGGAGCTTCTCTAGGGGAAAATGAGTCCTCCAGTACCCACATCCAGAAAAATACATTGAGAGATTTTCTGACATTTCATTATTGCAGTTTATGTGAATGAAAAGAATGACAGAAGTCACTATGCAGCGTAAGGCTGACTTTTGATTGTGATGCAAAGCGCCAGCTTTCAGATTCTGTTATGGAGAGAACAGTCACAGATGTAGGCATTAAATTTATCATGCCAGAAGGCATTGTCTGTTTCATATCCACTAACATGCCAGATTGGGCAAAATCTGTTTCAGCAATTTAAACTGTGCAAGGTAGAAAATACTGCAGATTTCTTTGTAAAGACTGTTTCTTCTACTGCAACAAACTATAAAACTTCCACTTGACAGAAAAATGACTACTACTTATGAGTATGTTTCAAATTCCTATATTTTAAAACAACAATGACACAGAATGTTTTAAAATGTTTTTCTCACTTTAAATTTATGACGAGATCTCACTGAAATACCTCATAGACTTTCAAAAAAAATTGTACTTTCATGCAGTATTTGTAATAGTATACCATGTAAAGTATATAAATGTTTGCAATCCACACTGCTTCTTATTGCTGATGTCCTTCCTAGTGATGTCACAATTGGCAGAAGCATGTTAGCAAATTAAAGAAAGATATTTCTGACGTCTACATGAAGAAGAAATGTGTGCTCCTGTTATTAGAACTACGCAGACATAACTCACCTCCCCCAAGGCCTCTTTCACTTGATTTTGCCTAGAATTCTCTGACATATTTTTTTGTTTTCCTTGTTCAAATGAATACTTTTTTTCCCCCACATGGTATACCTTGGTTTCAAGCAATGAATTCTGTACATCGTGTACTGGGAGAGCAAACAACTTCTGAAAGGAACTTTACTATCTGTATCAAATTCACTGTTAAGTTCTGCCCTTCGCTCGGAGCTTAGCTGTTTTCAGAAGTTCTACATAACTGCTGAGCTAACCGCCAAAAAAGTTGATATCAACATACTTTTTTTTTTTTTTTTTTTGCTTTATCTGAATTATCAAGATCTTTTTAAACATCAAGCAACACAAATTTTATTGTATATGCAGGGGGAAAAAAAAGCATGGAAACATAAAGTTAGCAAATTAACTGTAAAAAAGTATGACAAAGAATGACAGTGGTGGCTTAAATGCGGCTGGTATTTGAACCCATTTGACATAACAAATCAAAGCCATAGAATGGCTTGAGTTGGAAGGCAGCCATCCAGTTCCAACCCCCTGCTGCTCTGTCTGGTTGCCACTCACTGTATCAGATCACCAGGGCCCCATTCAACCTGGCCTTGACCACCTCCAGAGGAATGTTTGATGTAACAGTTACATTTCTAAGATAATCAAAACTCTACACTCGCTACCAAAGAAAATTCAAACCTTAATTACAATTTAGAAAACACGATAATTGTCCAAATTACATTAGTGTATATAATGTCAAAAGACTTTATGATTTAAGTAATTTTAATCTTTTCACAGCCAGGCAACCAGTGCACTGAGAAGCTCACTACATAATACATCAAAACTATGCAATAGTAAATGAAGTTTCCTAACATTTTCACTGAACAATACTCTGTCTGACCAAAAATGTAAGTAGCATTGTTGACTTGGTAGTATAATTGAACTGTACTTTTCACATGCCATCTGTGAACATTTCAAAGCATATTTATTTCCTCTCTATTGAATAAAAATCAAGTGTTAAAATGAGAAACATATTGTGCTTATACACACACAAAAAGAAGTGTTTACTCTCAAGCAACCAGGCACACACTAAAGACCTAACATAGTAAACTAATCATCATGATTACAATGCTTAAACAATTTCTGATATGCAATTTCATAATCTCTTCACTACCCTGTGTTATTCCCACAATCTATTTCAAAAGAAGAGAAGTTACTTTATTACAGGTTTTCCCCCCTCACTTTTTCTTAATAAACATCAGAACAGGAAAAATCCATGTGGATTATCAATGCTTACATGTTACATAATCCTGCAATCTAAAATGAAATGCTGCAAATATTTCATGTCAAACAGCTATTACCTCAAGGTGCTTTACCTACTTGCTTACCTTTACTTGCACTCTCAACATGCTGCAGTTCATCTGTGAATTTTAAGATATCTCGATAATTCTCCTCACACACTTCCGCCAGAAAGTGCAGTAAGGTTGTCTTCTGATCTGTTGATTTAGTATCTATAATCTGAGAAGTGAACACAGGAGAAAATAACAGGAAAAAAAATTACTATTTTTTTACCTGTTTTTTTTTTTTTTTTTTTTTATCTGCCAGATTCATTTTATTTAAATTCATTAGCAAAAAGTTAAGTAAATCAGTGGCCTGTGAATCTTGAGCAGCAAACTTCTGCACTTCTTTGTTGCAAAAGTGTAAAAGGAATTTAACCCCATGCTGCATGGCTTTTGTTCTTGGTATCAATTCTTAAACCCGAAGACAGTATGTGATTTTGGCAATGGCAGTTCAAAATGATGTGATAAAAGAACTAAAAGCCCTGAACAGAGATTAAATGGAGCAGCTTAGTTCATTCCTTCAATGCCCTCACTGCCAGATTTCTAAAGCAATGTGTCTTACATGCTGAATGTTTGGACACAGGGCTAAGGTATTTGCTCTTTTACCAGTCATGTTAAAGGAACTTCTTGTAAAACCACAATTTTTACAGAAGAAAAAAATGTAGAGAATAACACTTGATCATAACCTATGGATTCAAACTTGACTGGAATTTCTGACCAATTTAAAATGCACCCTACTGGAATGCCAAATGACAACAGTCAAGCAAAGATAATCCTAACTGCCAGCAAATTGAATTCCGTAAGTAGACTTTCATTTAAGAGAAGTTGCATGAGAATTATGTACATGATGAACCTAACTGCTGTTTTCACTCTCCTCTCAAGCGGACAGGCAATTCCAGGGGTCTCAGATAAACAAGTGCTCTCGATGGTGATATGACTCTGCTCCCCATTATCCTAAGGGCATTACCTGCTAGAATCAACCTAGGATTTTTAAAGTGAATTTAAAGCCATGTTTAGCTTATCCATTTTCATGCAGATATAAGGAATGAATGTATGAATTGATTGAAGAATCAGTGGAAGCAGATTATCTGTTATTTAAAGTTAGAGACAGTAGGTGCATGGAAGAGTGAGCTAAGCATACTTCACTTCTTACAGAGAAGTACTATTACAGATGTATTTGTAAAGACCTTTAAACCAAACATTATTAACTCATCTACCACAGTTCTTATACAAAAAACAAGCTACAACATACACAACAAATGAAATCAAGGATTTATTTAAGAAGTGTACATAAATGTGTATAAAATCTCTTATTTGTTTTCTCATTCTGTAAATCACTAGAAGTTCTAATTCTATAATCCTCATGACAGGCTTGCCATTGATGTTCAATTTAATACAGGCCTTTCAGCTTTAAGGATTACCCTGTTAAGAATAAATGACTACAGTCCAAAAACAGGCTTTTAAAAATATAAGGTATTTAGACAATTAAGAATGCAATTTAAATCATACTGAATCAGTGATTAAGGATTAAACAATGCTCAGTAATGGTATGTAGTTAAAAGGTTTTAATACGTTACGTATATGAAGGGTTTTTCAACTTTAAAAAAAGATAGATTTAGTGTCTCAACATCTGTATGATAGAAAGAAATTGCATTTCAATTTTTTTGTGAACAAGAACTATGGGATTTGCATTTTTTCATCGTTCTGACTACATTAAGTGGATGAAACATTTTTTCCCCTAAAAGGACAAAGTCGCTTTACCTGTGGACAACAAATGCAATAAATATTGTCACCATCAGTAACAGTCAAAAGTTAATATTAGCATTTGCTAAGTTGTTTAAAACATCTAGTAAACAATCATTCAGATCTTAAGCAGTGCCAATACATATAGCATTTGTAAAATATTAGCAATACATGTCACAGACTACAGGTATTCCAACTCTGTTTTTAAAGGAGACACTAACATAGATACTAAAATTTAAAAAAAATAACAATTTTGATCCTATGGCCTTTATCAGAGAGAGAACAAGGAAATGACACTTCTGATTAAGGAAGTCAGTAAATCAACATAGGTCTTAAGGAGTAGCTTCCTGCTGCATGTCAAAGCATGAATCTGAGTACTCAGTACTGAGATTCATTGTTTGGGAAGGGATTAAGACAAATAATACATGGAATTTGATACTTGCAAGCACAACCACTCAAAAAAGATAATGTCACAATAATAAAATTTCCCTTTTAATTTAGTACATTGATAAAGCATTTCAAATGTGTAAATGGTATCATAATCAGGTTCAAGTTTTTTTCTTTTGTGTGTGTGTTCAGGTAAATCTTTCTTTCACTCAAATTTCTATCTAGTTTGACTTCACAGACATGTGAGGGTTCCTGTCCTTGAAAAGACAGTTGCTACTGAGGTATGGTTAAAAATAGTGGCTGGATTTTTGTTTGTTTCTAACTACGACCAGATGGGTTTAAGATTTTAAGATGGTTTTAAGCTTTTCTTCATTACACTCTATGAACAATTGTTAATAAGATTTCCATAAATCAAATGACCAGCTCTGACTATTTTAAGAATATCTGAAAAAAATAAAATAGAAAAACCTAGATCAATACTTGCCATTTATTAGTTACTTTTTCTTTCGGATCATATACTAAAACACTACATCTACTAAACAATATTAATTCAAGAACAGCACAAAATTCTTACGGGTATCAGGTTTTGTTGACAAGTGAATTTATAAAGTTAGGGTACCTCATAATTAAAGCAAACTCTGCTTTCTACATGTATTTTATACACAGAAATGCGTACACACAGACACATGTTATTCCCTGCACAGAGCCCTGTTTAACTTCTGGTTTTAAAATAATAATTTACAGCTCTCTTAATACGGTTCCACAGACAAGCAGTACGTCCACTGAAGTGGACAAAGCCTGCTTAGTACTTATATGCACTGCACTGTATGTATTACAGAGAACGTTTTAAATATTTACTCTAAACCTCACTGGGAAAAATAAGTGTTTCTGTAGGAAGTATGTCCTGCAAACAAAAAAAAAATTAACAGATTCTATTTCTGAGGGCAAGACAAGTAGTCAACTTTTTTTTTTTAATCTCAGTTACTTTTAATGGAATTTAGCTGTAAGCACATATAGCTATACTTCAGCAATTACTCAGTTCAATAGAGAACAATTTGTAGGATCTACGTTAGCTGTGTCAACATCTGTAGAATATGCACTGAAAGCAATTCATAAGTCACCTGGAGTGCAAGAATACCTTCTTGAAGCTATGCTACACTCAAGTATCTCTCAAGATCACTCATTACTTCCCTTCCCCCTCGAGTAAAAAATATATTAAGAAACTGTTTAGTACTTGCAGATTAATTTCCCTTTAGATTCAAATGCTATGGGAAAAAAGGCAGTACTGGATTTATAAAAATACCTTAAATTTCGACACAGTTTAAAATATTCATTTATTAAAATGAAATTACTTCGCAGGTGAAGTTTTTTATTTTACCTAAAATTGGCAAAATCTGTTTATTAAACTATAGCAACAGAGTCTTTCTCTGCTATATGTCAGATCAGACTTGTGTATTTGAAACGTTGTTGTCCCCCAAGGTTACTACACTTAGAGGGACACATCAAACTTCTCCAGGGTCCCAAACAGCGGCTTGAATAATGGGCCCTCAGATTACACCACACACAAAAACATGGCAAAATGTTAACTTTTTTTACATCTGCTTACAGATGTTTCATCATTGCATTTCCAATAAGTGTTTCATGAACTGATATAATCAAGTTCAGAACAATGTCTTACACATATTTTACCATTTATAGCAGCACTTCTTTGAAGTCTTAAATTGGCATTGTATCATATTTTGAAACCACAAGCAAATTTTAACATAGAATAACAACATCCAACTTGAATTCCAAATACTTATTTCTTGCTTGATGGATAGTAGGATGGAAGACAGAAATAAGAGACAAGTAGCTAGAATATTTAAAATAAGTTCTGTGTGTATACTATTGAAAAGACGACAGACAAATTCAAATTAAAAAGGCGGTTCCACTTTTACATCCCAGAAACACTCATGTTTACAGCATAACTGTCTTAAATCACCAGTGCAGTGAGTAGGTCAGTTACAGCAGGAGACTATCCTAGATCATTTTATCCTATATTTTTGCATCCATTATTAAAAATAGGCATATGTAAGTGAACAATATTGATTGTTTTTCCCTTCTTAGGGCTGTTTCTAATGTACTAAGAGCTTCAAGAATTCACATTCAGCAGTATTATAGCTTCATCTTACCTTGCAAAGAAATGTGATGTTAAAACCAAGAGACTGTTCATTTCTGCTGCCAGTGTTCATATAGTTTCCAAGGAGCAACACTAACTCCAAAAGCTTACTAAAGCTTTCACTCTTCCTCAGCTCTTCACAAGCTAGTGTAACTGCCATAATGCCAGGCTTGATATTGTTTATATGGTCTTCAAATGAAAGTTTGAAAAGAATTGCACTGAGACGTGACCTCAACATTTTCACTGAACTCATCTACAAAACAAAAAATATTAAATCAGAACATAAAAGAACATAAGGTTACTTGTGTAAAATAGCTTATATTGAAAAGTACTGGACAGTCAATTGGAAGACTACACTTTCTGTATGTTTCCATTATTTACATTGTATTTTCCAAGAAACTGTACCTGCACATACTCACTGGCAACAAATACACAATATCAAAATCCCTCCACACAGCACAGTAAATGTAAGCCAGTTCCACCTCTTAACAAGAAGCTTGAAGATGCATATGCTAAACTTATTGTCACAGCTCCAGTGAAGTCACCATTAGAATATAAGCTTCTCAGTTATTTCCAAAATAGTACAACAATATCTCAAGTGTCTGTGCTAATACAAGCACAAATGTAAACATACAGACTGACTAAACTTGAGAACTGTATTTTTCATTTTCAGATTTTCTTACTGAGCTGATGCACAGTTCAAGTTACACACTGCCACAGGAGGAGCAGTGGGGGAGAAAAAAAGACGACAAATCATTAGGGACCCCCTCAGGGGTTCTCATCACATAAGATCACGAGTGTAAATACAACACTACCTGCATTTCAATCCAGTATGTTTCTGTCCTTTTAAACAAATTTTGTCAAACTCTTCCCTGAGATATTATCCTCTGCTTGCAAGAGTAGAATAACACTAATTCCTTCCTGACATAAATGACACTGTAGTAAAACTATGCCTGACACAGATGCTGAAAAGTATCTCAGATAGTAATTTGATTAGCCTAAATCCCCAAGACCAATTTCATTATTCTAAACACCAAAAATAAATCCTTCTCTTCCATATTTTCCACAAGTAATCAATATTTCCTTCTACTTAGCAATGGACTGTAATTGATAAAAGACATTTAGAAGATAAAGATAAATACTGAAAATTTTTAATCTACTTAAAAATTTTCATTTAAATGCAGGAATGATTACCTTCCAAATCTAAATCTTAATTTTAATTAGCAGAATACAGAAAGATTTCTCCCCCATTGCATTCACTATCAGTGGTGTTCCTGAAGGAGTTTGTGCCCCTGAAAGAAAAGCTTGGTTATGTGACAAAATCACACATCACGGCTATCAAAACAAGGATTTCTATGTGCTGTTGTCTCTGTTGCGCAAACCTTTACCACAGCTCCTTGAGGAACCAAGATTTTTTTGTGAGGAAAAGAAATTAAGTGGAAGTGTTTCAATATAAGCAGCATTTCTTCTTTCCTTCCCAGATTTTAAATACATCTCCATTATCAGAAGTGTTTATTTGAGCCCATGCAAGTCATACATTCAGCCTTGAGACAGTTTCCTAAGCATCTTGTATTTTAAAAACATTATAATAAAAACTTCTGCCTTGAAAACGATCTACCTTCACTGAGATGCAGTAACCAAAGTCACAATTAATCACTTAATCTGCTTTAACCTTCAATCTGCAATTTTTATTCAAAATGAGACTTAAATTGTCAAAAGCTTTAGATCATAAAAACAGTGTGTTTTTTTGTTTGCTCTTTTTTGTTTTGTTTTGGTTTTTTGTTTGTTTGTTTTGTTTTTACTAAACTAGATGGTAAAATAGAATATGCCAATAAGCTTTGGGAAACTTAATCTCCTCATAAAGCAAGCATCCCCATTTTCGTTTAGCAAATTCTTCTACTTACATTCCAGCAAATACTGAAAAACTTCTCTAAGTTTTCCTCAAACGAACAAATCACAAAGAAACAATCCTGAAAATATGGATATTTTTATGATTTTGCCAACACGTTTCAGTGGAAAAAAAAATAATCTTTTAGATTCGATCCAATAGAAGACAAGTCAGATAAATGCAAGATGCCACGTTTCTAAGATAACCAACAGGATACAGTCAACTCAGTGACTTTCCTCTAGATACATAATTTTCTGGGAAAGTCTGCTGGCAGAATTGCAGTGAATCATCGCAATAAGAAACAAATCATACTATCAGATAGAAACAATGAGAAAGCACTAAGTACTAATTTTGTTGGATGCTCGATTAAAAAAATTAAACTACTCAACAACTGCAAAAACCCCAAGGCCATTATCTCAGATCAAGTGGCTTTCAGCTATCTATCTGCAAAACAAAATGACAAATTCTTACTCAGGTAAGAAGTGTACTCAGAACATCTATTTTCTACATATACTTAATATATACTACTTGGATCCTGGCAACTTCATTAATTTCTATATCAAGACAAAGCAAGAGAACAAGTTGTTCTAACATATGGTCTTCTGAATTAGAAGTAGAAAAAAAACTTCTAAATAAGTGCATAAAAAGTCTCCGAGTGTTCTCATACACTCAATTATTATTATTTACATTTGATAACATAAAACTGAAAAGGGTTTTGCATTGTCATTTATATGTATTGTGCAGCTGTCTATTTTCCTTTTTTACTTTTTCCATGTCCCTATTAACATTAACCCACAGCATCTGTTCTTCTGCCTATAGCTGCTCAACTGCCATTTGGAACTTCTCTAAAGAAAAAAAGAGAGAAAATGGAAACAGAGGATTCTTGAAGGCGGATTGTGAGAGAGAAGAAACAGGAGATGAGATGGTGCTCAGGAACCTCTGACTGTATGTAAGGAAAGCAAATTTAACAGCAAAGGTGGGTAAACACTCAGCACAGCCGCGGCAGTAATTTACTATTATATATTAGATAGCATAATGATGGGAGGAAGCAGATGTACAGCATTCCACGCCAAAAATATCTCTATGTAAAAGCTAAAGAGAAAAACACAGTTAAACTGAATAAAAGAGAAAGGTTGAAGCTGAAGTAACAAGGAGGGTATGATGTTTATAAATAGAAATATACAGCAAAAGGAGGGATCAAGTTGGGAGAATTCAGTTATAAAGATCAAGGCTGCTGCAGTAAGAAACTGAGACGAGTGAAAACGAGAAATGTCTATAGTAATGCTTTAAGTCAAGATCATTAAACACAATTTTCTGAATTTATTTAGTAAAACAGTTAAATTAGTGGAATTCATAGAGAGTCATCTACCTCTACCTTGTGGGCTTTCATCCTGTATTTTCCTTAAGCATTTTAGATATTCTCCTTGTACAAAATCTATGCAATGCACAACTCGGTTCAGCCTATTATTTTTTATTTTTTTTATTTTTGTTAATTACATGCAAGGGCAAAGTAAGATAATATTCATTTTTTGCAGTCACTCCCTCTTAAGATCTGCTTTTTGCCATTTTGAAAGTAGGCACAATGCAGACAGTAGACAGTGCAATTGTTCTGACCTGTGTTCCTTCCCAGAGAACAGGAGCCCCTTCTGTTTTAGGGATTAAAGTACTACTGTCATTTCACCACAGTTTTAGTCAATAACGTCTGTTAAATGACAGGAGATAAAGTATTCCTCCAGAGGTTTTAAAAGCCCATATACTTATATTCAAAAAAAATTATAATAAATATAAAAAATAAAACTGTTCCCCAAACATGTTTTTTTTTTTTCAGAAGCAGGAGGAAATTTCATAGAATATAAACATATTCATACCAAACACATTCTACTAAATTTCTTTATCCTTGTCCTCAAATGTTTTAAATTATTTATGAATGACAAAGTTTTAAAAATCAATAGCCTTGAATTTTTCAAAAGAACTCATTAATACCTTTCATTTTTTAATTTCTCTAAAAAAAAAAAAAAAAAAAAATCTAATTAGGTCATGTCATGTTCCCTGCATCCAAACAAATCATACCAAAGACACTTCTGAAGCTAACTTCAGAAGTATCAGCTATTTCATTCCCTTCTTTTAAGGACCTCTGTTTCAATATATTTTACTTTATAGGACACCGAGCTGATCGTCCTTAATGTAATCTTTTAGAATAACAAAACTGGAGTGAAACGATCAACTAATTTGTTAAGTCCATATAATATCTTTGGAAGACCAACAGCAAAAAGAGTCTTTCAAGTCCTAGCTTAGTACTCACTTACAAACAATTACCTACCAACAAGTATTCAGTAATTTATGCAGTCTTTCAAGACCTATTTAATACTTGGTATCACACAATCATGTACCAGCACATATTTGGTAGTTTATGCAAATTGGATAATTTTATTCAGAGACTGGTTCTAGTCATTATAATATCTTATATTTCAATTTTTGTAATAGATATATGCACTGAACAAATAGAAAAAGCAACAGAATGATCTTCAGTTTCAATTATGATAAAAATTTATGCTTCTAGAGCCATTTCAGGAATTCATATGTGTATATATACACGCAGTACGTATTTACGTATAGTATGCATATATATGTATATTCGTCATAAAAATATCCTGAAGTGGTAGTTACCCACACATAACACTGAGTTCAACTCTTGAAAAAGCTTTCTGTTTAGCAAAATAAGATTATAATATATAATATAACTTCTCACACCAAGAAATCTTTCCTCCCCTTAACAGTTATGTATGTATACTCTTATATTATGGGCATATTATCTCTTTTATCTCAGTTTTTTTTTTTATCTTTTTTATCTCAGTTTTCAATACAGCAAAATAAATTTACCAAAGTTGTCAGTGCCATGGAGTAAATGGAACTTTTATGAACACTCAAAGTTCACCTTCTTAAACAGTTAGGAAGAACACTCCAAATTCAATAGACACAAAAGCCTTTCACACAAAACACTGTATAAGAATAAGACAAAAGACTTGGTATGGCAGAAATAGCTGTTCCTCTCCATTATGTGCTATACTTCCTACCAAAAAAAAAACCCAGTATTTGTATTTTAAATTGTTGCTGATCAATAAGTATTGTGCACGAGGAAAATGTTGATATAACACTAACCAAAATACTTTAAACCTCCTTTTTGCATCTACTTGATACAATAATTCTCTCCAGTTAATTAGTGCAGTAATACATACCACGATTATAAATTGTTCTGACTCAGCAAGATCATTATATTCATCCTTCAATGCAGCTAAGGCATTAATTTCTTCCTGTTCAGGAAGATTCTTCATTACAGCCTAAAACAAAAATACATTATATTAAACTTGGTATAATGAATGAGCTATGATCTTCAAACAACACGCTAAAAATAACATAACATAGAAATGCACAAGAAAATTATTCTTTTATTTACATAGCTTAGACGCTATATAAACTTAAAATCAAACCAATAATTAATACATACCTCTGTTACTGTCTTCAATTTGAAGAACACCCTCTCAGTATTAAAAAGGTACAGAAAAAATTCTCAGCTACTGTCAAACTCTGAAGAATTATTCTTTACCTGCCAACCTTTTTGCCCTCACAATTTACTCATTGCCCTCATATACTGCTCATTAAACATCAAGCAAGAAAAAAGCATCAAGCTACACATAACCACGTAAAAACAATCTTTAATTCTTATTCAAAATACCCGCCCACAATAAAAAAGGACATTCTCAAGATTGGACAAATATTCTGGCAGGTGAAATCAGCTTTCAACATTTTTGAAGACATGAACTCAGCAGAGTCCATATTCCTCAAAATCACGTAACAAAACAGACTTAACTCCTGTGTCCCACCCATCTCGGTCCTCAAAGATAGGAGAGGAAAGGAGTGGGTCCTAGTTCTGACCGCATTCTAGTCCTTAGAACATTTGAAAATGAATTCTGAGAGGATGTGCTCCATTGCACTTCCAAGGTTTGAAGTCAGATCACTGTTCTCTTCAATGCAGAACTCAGCCATAAACAAATGATCAGTGCAATGCAAACTACATGCTTTGGCAAACACACATCAAATAAAAAGCACTGCCCAAAAGGGTTTGCAGAGGGAGGAAAATGTTTTTCTGTTTGTTTGTTTAAGTCTGACATTTAAAGGCCAATGCTTTCACTTACTTCTTAGTTAAAATGCCTACAATTCTGCTAAAAATGGTATTTTACAAGAGTATGCTTAGAAAATGTACTCTTCCAAAGACAATAAGAATGAATAATGAGTTTTCCTAGTACGCTGTTCTCACAGAACTGCACTGTCATCATTGATCATGTACACAACCTGCTTAATCCAATAAATTTTACTAACTACGATAGTGTAAAATCAAAAAGTAGCAAGAAACAAGTACTTCAAAGGAAAGAGCAGTTGTCTGTATGCTCAGTTATGCAATCACAGAATCAAAATTGGAAAAGACCTCCAAGATCATCTACTCCAATCTGCTACCTATCACCAATATTTCTTGGCTAAAACACATCTGAACATTTCTTGAACACTTTCAAAGACAGTGACTTAACCACCTCTCTGTACAGTCCATCCATTCCAGAGCCAACCACTCCTTCTGAGAAGAAGTTTTTTCTAATATACAAACTGAACCTTTAGATTTCACCACTGTGATACTCAGAATAAAGCATTTTCTGCATGAGCATTTTCATGAAGTTCAAGTTTAGTTAAGCATGAAAGAAAGCTAGGTTTGCTTTGAAGAAGTTTTCCAATTAGTAATACTGAAGACTATTAAACCGGTAAATTAGTTACTGAGTCACTTAATTGGAAGATAAGAACAAAAATAAAGCAGAACAAAAATCAGATAGATAATAGAGCCCCTCTACTCCGATATATTTCCAAAATTGTCCTTGGAAACAGAGAAGCAACCTCCTTGGAGTCATCAAGTAAGTCTCCTTGTCTTAGAAGTAACTCTGACAGATCAATTACTCATAAAAATGGATCAACTGCCAAATAAAAGTAATTTAAGCTTACTACATGAGTCTAAAGCCTCATTTTTTGGACCATTCTAAGCAGTCAAGCTAGTCGCATGGCTGCACTCATGACAAATTCATACACGTGTATTCTGTGTTCAACACTGCCTTTTACTTAAGTATTGTCATTTTTCTCCCCAGTGCTTATACATATCTCTCTTCTTTCAGTATAGTTATAATTTAGTCAGATACCCTCTCAGCTATTTATATTGCTAATCTAATCAAGCCAGTCTTTTCTAGCTTCCTTCTGTAAACTGTTTCTCCATTGAAACTACTTAAGATGATTGAGCGAAGTTCAGCTTCTCCATTTTAAACTCATTTCTGAAAAATATATTAAGTATTTTAGATAATGTGTTGGGTGTGCATTATTCATAAACATAAGAATTACCTACTGAAATTGACTGATAGACCTTACAATCACATTTGTGCATTTCACGCTGCACACAATTTGGGTGGTATGAAGTTTATTTTCTTGTGACCAAAAACTAACACACCAATATAGTAGCTAATGTTGAACAGTGCTTTTGCAGCTTCAAGGTCTTCTTGATTTTTCACTCTGCCCACGCAGCAAGCAGATCAAGGATAGGCTAGAAGTATTCATGGTGGTTTTTCAGTATTGCTAATCATACAGGCTTCTCAAGCAATCTGATATCCTGGATCCTAACAGCAAGACTTCCTCCTTATTTTTATTAATTTCTAAATACATCAACTATACTAAAAAGGTTATTTCAGATGAAATACAAATGAGATTCTTTGCTGTTCAATTTGTGTTTTTGTGTGTTAGGTAGTATAGGTCAGAAGATGACACTGAGAAAACAAAACAGTATGCGCTCCTGGGCATGCACTTCAAAGTCTATGAGACCTATGATTCTACGACCTCAGTAATTTGAGGTTTATGAGTGAGAAAACTCTTCCTTTAGACCCTCAGGAGAAAATACCTCCAGAAGCGCAGCAGAAGCTTGGTGTCAGACAAAACTGCAGATTACAGTCAAATTAAGTTAATTTGATAAATTCAATTTATACTGTATGTTTGGAAATGCAGTAGAGCTAATTTTGTTTTTAATAAAATCCATGCTAAAGTTTGACTAAATTATGAATGTTATCTGTGTAAACAACAGGCAATTCAGTTTAGCCCAGTCTCCATAAACAATCATTTTCCAGGATCAAGAAAGGAGGAAAACACTCATTTAGAAAGCCTTAAGGGAACAGGAACGGGGACACAAGCAGGTGCACTGGAGGATGAAAGGACAAACAGCAGCCCAGCACATTTGCCAGAAAAGCATCACTTAGAGAAGACTGGATCAGCTAACAGCTACAAAATCATGAATCTGCATGTGATATTAAAAAATGAATTAAACACTACTATCACTGGTGAGATACGTCTACACATTGCTTCATGTTTGCCTGTTTCTCTGCTACACTGCCACTTCCAAAAAGATTGCTCTTCTCCTGCTGTGGGGAATCTAAAGATGTTAAGAAGCTGAGAAATTTCTCTCTGGCTGAGAAATTTTGGCCTAAAAGATCAAATGACATCAGCAAGCAAAAGTTTTTAAAGAAGCATGATGAAACTTCATTAATGGCTAGTTTAAACTATGTAAATTGTCTCAAGTTCAAAAGCTAGTATCAGAGATTTCCTTTTGAAAGAGAAACTTCATAAAGCAAGAAATTAAAAGGTACTATTAGCAAAAAATCTTTTTGAAAAACAGTTTCACAGCTCTATATAACCATATACAAAAGTAGAATAAAAACAAAACATTACGTTCAAGAGAAGCATTTATAGCTGACACATGGAAAACACTACACTATTCTTACTTTTGAATTCTCACATTTTTACATAATTACTACACGTACAATAAGCAATAAACAGAAACTAGCCATTGTTCACATACCTGAACAAAGGTTTCAGTCAGCTTCTCTTCATTAACCTCTAAAATGATGTTTTTTATTTCTTCATAAGGCATACGTAGAGAACCCAAAAATATTGCTGAAATTCAGTAATAATTAGAATCAAAAAGACGGATTCAAGAATGCAAATTTTAATTCTAGCAACTCAGAAACAGTCACCCTGATTCAAATTAAGATAACTCATACTGAAAGTCTCCTATACAAAAACAAACATTACATGAAACACATTTCTATTCAAATTATAATTAATCTTATTTCTCAGAAATGAAATCATGACAAGAGTTAACTGTTTAAGTAGCCTCAGTTGCTCCTAGGTGGTGTCACTCATCTGTTCATCTGTTAAAATTAAGTTCCAGTATTATAAAAAGCAACATATTTGTATTACAATTAGAAGAGATTTGTTCAGCCATTTGAAGATTTGTGTCCATTATGTTTATCAAACTATAATCGATTCCCAGAATAATTTGTAGAATATTCAGATAATATTCCTTTTAAAATCCTTATCAAAAGCAAAGAAACAAAACAACCTAAGTCCTTAAAAAAGAGGCTATACGTATTGTATACACTTCAAAGATGGATTTCTGAAAGTAATCCGATCTCCAGCTATTACAACATCTCAACAAAGTCCTGTTCTAAAAACACGAAAACATCCCTAACACAGACAGATTAACATACTGCTTTTCATAAAGTGCTGTATATTCCATCCCACTACTACAGTTGACTTCTATGCAACCATATCTTCAATTCCTGGTTTGAATTTTTATATCACTCACGTCATAGCATATTTTCTGCTTCGGGAAGTTTATTCAGGAAGACGGTAATAAACAATGCAGAGATTTGCTTTTACATACTTGATTTGCCACATGTTTGGCAATTTGGCAATACCCTCTTTAGAAGTTCAGCTGCTATCATGCTCTTTCTGCACTGCTCTAACCGAAGAATTATTAAGAACTATCAAAGCTGTGAGCTGAGAGGCCATAACCCAAACCCTACCAATGCTGACTTAGCTGAATCAGTGACTATAATTTAATTATACTTCCTGTCCAAAGGAATTATAGAAAGAATCACTTCTCTGTACAAAACCAATGTAATTCATTAACATTTAAGTCCACAACATTTTTTGTTACATTTAGGCTTTCCAAAGTTGTATATACATGTAACAAAAGTTTTCTGAGCTAAAAAGTTAAAAATCAATTCATAATGCATATTTTAAGAAAAATATCGTAGGCATAAACAAAGGAAGAAGACTTAAGAATAGCCACGTAGACAAGATAATTACATATTCAGCTGAAACATTTGATATCACTTACATAAGTTTTGTGAAGTTTTTCCATCCAAAACTCTTAATATTTTGTTCTTTTTCTTTGACTGTTCTGTTTTCTTTTCTTCTTGTTTTTCTACTGCCTTTTTAGCTGGGAAAAAAACACAAACACAACAAAAGGTATTTATTAAATATTACAACTCTTAAAAGACTAAGAGCAACTTAGCCAGAAAGCCATAACACTACATTTGTAATAATCAGCTCAAGGAAAAGTGAATCCTTTGCCTCGATGTACTGTAAAATGCATAAGGAATCAAATAATATCAATTTATAAAATTAGAAGTGAAATAAATTTCTATACAACGCCATTTTTGTGCGCACTATCAAATTGTTGCTTATTTTAACCCACACGTTCTGCTATCTTGAGCTCCAGTTTATTGCGAACATCTTTAAAAATGCATCAAGTAGGTATTACCTCAAAGCACATGAGTGCCCTCTGTTGAAACAGAAATACCATTTGAAGATCTTCATTCAAAACCAGTAAGATAAAGTATCTGTTATTTATCACACTATAAACCTGCAGAGGTAGGTTTTTACTAGTTGCTTTCTTCTCATTTTTAAAGAGCAAAACAAAACACAAAATAGAAGCTTTGTATTCCATACTTAAAATTACACAGAAATCAACATGGTAAGAAAGTAACTAAAAGGTACGCTAGATTTTCTGCATAATTCAACACATTTCTGGGTTTATACCACTTGAATAATTAGTTGACCTTGGGCATTTTCATACCAGCATAAGCTAAACTAGACCAAGACAGTTCCCTCATCTCCAGCTATCTCTAAACAGCCTAAGGCAGAAAAAGCTAAAAAGAAAAGACAACTCTACAACAATGCACTGCTTGCTCTTCACTGCCCCCTGCTATTATTCTGCATGCACGTATATCAACAGTTTTTTCATAAAACCATGACAACGTATGACCAACTTGATTTATATTTGAACAAGAACAGAGCTACACAACAACTTAGTTTCAATCTCATAGGCAGACAATACTCAAAACTCCCACCAGCACCGACCTGTTAACTATAACATGCTACAGTTCAAAACCCTTAAGTGACCCTCCATAAATTAACCCAACACTTATCACTACTTTTTCCCTTGGTTAAACAAGAAAATAAAACTAGGTACTCAACAGCCAGTTGTGAAACTAGCAGCCACAATTAGAACACACAAGACCAAACCTTCAACAATTTTGCAATAAACAGCTAATCTTACATGCTTCAGCCTGAAGGGCTGTAATACAATCCCATATAAATACTTGATATCTAGGTTTGATTAAAACTTTGTAATTTGGAAAAAAGATTAAAGATTAAATCTTTCCAAAGGAACTAATTGTTTCAAGCACGTGATTAAGAACTTGTATTTGCCTTTATACCAAGTCACAAAAAAACAAGGAGAAATACCTAAATCAATGCTTACTTGACTGCAAAATTGCAACTCAGCATCAACACCAATCTTACCAACTTAAGAGTTACAAGAGACATAAAATTACTAGAAATTCTTCTACGCGAAGAATGCAAATGAGATTGACTCATGCTGGGAAGTAGATTGAACACCAGAGTGCCAACAAAAGCCACACCTTTCCTGTTCCATCATAGTGGCTCTTTCTCCCTCTGATCATGTAGCCCATTTTAGCAGTGGATGACTGCAGCACAATCATGAATTATAGAATTCAGAAAAATAACTGAATGAAGTAATGCTACTTGATAAGTTTTAGAATCAAAATACTACTAATGGCCAATCTCTCAAATCTTTTCAAGAATCCCTTTCAACATAAGAACCAGCCAAAGGAAGAGCTGAAAAAGAATTTTATAGCAGTTAATATAGGGTAGCTCAAAAAAGTAAAATTAAAAAAAATATATAGAAGCTAAAACACCTGTTTTACTTCTAGAGACATTGTGATTTAGTGCACTGCTTATTTGTCAGAGCCCTTCCATAAAGGCAATGATTTGAATTTTCATTCAAAATCAGCTTGTTTTCAAGACAACGTCTTACAGACAGCACCCATAGATAATGACATTCGCAAACCCAGCTTCCCATAACAAATTCAGTTACACTTCACAAAGAGGGTATAGTAGAGTGGAAATGCCACAACTAAATACAATGGGGCAATGCAAGAAACAGGTCAGATTATCAACCATAATGCTATTCTGCCCCACAGGGAAAAATCCTTTAAAACTCAAATGGACTGCACCTGAAGCTTTACTCCACAGGCATCATCATCACTTAAAATCCCTGCTGAGACTGACAGTTGTCACTGAGTATTCTGAAAAAGTTTGTCCATTTTTAAGCATGCTACCAGCTTTTTACTCCTTTAATGTCAAGCTTGATCCAACAGCCTTGCAAATTCAAGGCTCACCTCTTTTTCTTCCCAGAATAATCTAATGAAACTTCTGTCAGTGTTTGACTGCTTTAATCAGCCATGAAATGATAGCAGGTTTTTTTTTTTTACAGTTATTAACACTGCCCAGGTCCTTTAGCAGGCCACTATCTCCTCCACCAGTAAAAGAGTCTAGAAGCACAAGTATTTTGGCATCATGTGAAGGAGGCCTACACAACAGCACAGCAGAGAAGTTCTGTCAAGTAGTCCTTATGTCAGATCACAAACTAACAGTGCAAAGTATTTTTAATTTTTTTTTTTTTTTTTTAAATATCCTGCTCTACATCTCTATTTCATCTTGAGTGTAATTCCATTTCACAGATATTTACACAGGTGAACATGCTGACTTCTCTGTAACTGCACACATAACTGGGTGCACATACAGGTGTGGACTTCAATTTTGTCTCCAAGAAAGAAAATGATGGTTGCGTACAAAATCAACTCTCCCTTCAGACTGGAAGAAGGAAGATTATTATTTTTCTTTTAAATTAACATTAACAATCAATCATAAAGGTGGCAAACACCTACTAATGCACAGTTATTTCACACTGGTTTTGGTTGGTTTTATTTTACCATCTATCTGAAGCTGAGAGGAAAGAGAAAGGGAAAGAGAGCCAATACGATCAAGCAGAAGGAAGTAAAGTAATTTAAACATGGGCAGAAGTCTCCTTGAAGAAAATATAGATCTAAATTCTCATGTTACATAAACTGCACTGTTTTTTTACATTCAGAATTCAGTTCTATTGTGTTATTAAAAACAGATTTGTTTATCAGCATTAGAGGGAAAAAGCTGATGCAACATGCTGAAAGGGGTTGTTTTCTGTTGCTCTTGTATTACGCAATCAACCCACATGCACCTGAAGTGCTTATCTTTGGTGATAACTTCAGCTGGGAACTAGTCTAACCCCACAAAAAAGGCATTACTTGTCTCACTGTCGATTCGAGACAGTCCTTTTCAGTTTCAGATGCTCATGTGGGGTCTAAGCAAAAAAAGTGACACTAAACAGTGTTAAATAAGTCCAAAATACTTTTACCATGACTAACGATAACCATGGCAAAAAATGCACACAAATATGTTGAAATACTTCAGAGACTTAATTAAAAAAAAACAACCTACCACTAGTACTTCTTACTTCTGTACCAAAAAAGCAAGCACATATGGCTCCAAAATTATTGTTCTACACCTGTTCATTAATTTAGCTACTGAATGCCATTTACATGATGACAAATTTTTAGAAACACATAAAATTTTACTTAATGATTCTAGAGCTGTTAAATCATTTGCCTCCACATTCAAGTTCAGTTTGTGTTAACCTCTACTTTTTTTAATTATTTGTTGCTTAGCTTCACAGTAAAAATCTTTGTTCATGAATATGGTTAGGATCAAGAGTAAAGGAGTAAATGGAATTAGTGTTTACCGTTTTATTGTCATGCTGTATCTTCTTAGTCTATAATTTTGTATTTTCATTATCAGAACAATCACTTTTAAAATAAAAAATAGTATTCTGAATAGAAGCATATACTAAAAAAAAAAAAAAAGGGGGGGGAGTGGGGAGAACAGAGATGTAGGTGATGTAAGTGAACTTCAGTCTGTCAGAACCTGAGCTTTAATTTTCTCTATTTTCTCTTAAATCTTTCCTCACTGTGAACAAAAGCCCATTTATTGTCATGGGAAATGAAAGACTAAGTTCATCTTATTTCCATCTGGTAGATGGCTTACCAGCTGCATTTACTGGTATTAGACAGCAAAGGTAAATACACAAAAGAAATTATTTCTTACTTTTTTTTTTTACCAGAAAAAGAATGCAAAGCTAACAGGTGCAAGAATATGGGGAAAAATTAACTGCCAGAACAGTTTTTAAGGGCTATATCTTTATCTCTCTTCTCTCTCTCTATACACACACATAGACACACACACACACACACACACAGAATGAAAGATATACATAGATACATAAATAAAATATATAGAGATATCTATAAAATACAGGAGTGTCTTGAACAACTGAAGTTATTAATTACACTGAGATATTAGTCTGGAAAAATAAAAGAGATCCCATGAGACAGTGTGGAAGAAAATCATAATAAGGAGCTAAGAACACCAAGTAAACAGGTATTCAATATTTTTTGAAAGCCACAGAAAGGTAAGTGAATTTTACTTCTTTGAATTTGACTAAATTGATGACTTTGCAAAACTATTCGTAAGTTTTTATTTTCAACACGTTACCAAAGATGTGTTATTTGCAGAGGTACTCAACAACAGAAATAAACTAGCCTAAAATAGCTCCATTCAGAGGGACCTTCAGGGTCCATCAAGACCAAGAGCTAAAAGTGAAAGCATACTATTAAGGGCATTATCCAAACACATTTTGAACTCCAGCAGGCATGGGGCACCAAACATTTCCTTAGGAAGCCTGCTCAGGTGTTTGACCACCCTCATGGAGAAGACATTTTTCTTAAGTGTTCTGAACTCTCTCTGGCACAACCCTGTGCACTCCTGCACATCCTGTTATCAGTTCCCAGGAAGAAAAGATTAGTACCTTCCTGCAAGCTTCCTCAAGAAGTTGCAGAGAGCCACAAAGCCTGCTCTTAGCCTCTGTTCCTCCAAACTACAACTCCCATCCTCATAGGACATGCCTTCCAATCCTTTAATTAATTTTGCTACCATCCTCTGTATCCTTTCAAGGACCTTAACATCCATCTACACTGTGAAATCCAGAACTGCACACAATATTCAGAGCGTTGTAAATATGGTGGGACAATCTCCTCTTTTGACCAGCTGGCTGTGCTGTGTTTAATGTAGTACCCAAAACAGTTTACTTTCCTGACTGTCAGGTCTCACTGCTGGCTCTTGTTGAGCCTGCTGTCAACAAAAGTCAAAGCAGATAAAAGTCAAAGAAAGGCAGAGAGAAAGGAAAGTTGTACATAATGTTATCTCAAACTTGCACTTATTCTCTCCCCCTGCTGATATACCGACAAAAAATCCCTCAGTTTTCTCACCACACAATTTCTTCAATCAAACTGAAGCACAGCAAGTTCCTGAGGCCTGGTTAGCACAGCTGGCTCAGCCTGTGAACCTGCAACAACCACCTGTTTCAAGTTGAGTAGACAAAATACATCCAAGCTTTTGTTCCAGAAAACAGAAGGAACTCTGAAAAGTTTGTGTGTGTTCAAGGAAACAAAACTAGATCATAAGTGCAAATGTGTCTAGAATGAGTGAGAGCTTGGACAACCGCAAAGGCAAATCAGAAAACAACAGTGCAGATTTAAGAGAGCAGTCATCAAGGCGATTATCTTCTTCAATCCTGTAACTGATGGAACTTAAGAGTATTTCATGGCTCCCACATAAGAGACTCTGGGAGATGCCAGGGCCCTGCTTTTATATAATGCTCAGCATAGCTGAAACCACAACTCTTCTCCTGTACTGCAGCACCTCTCCTGCAGGATGCGTTAAGTAGAATGTCACACATTTATACGTGTAATTGCATTTACTGTGATTAAAGCAGTTTGGTGTCCAAACATATTTGGTTCCAACATGGTCATTCAGACTGAAAACGTGACAAACCACAAACCACTTTCCTTTACATCCAGAGATGAATGCAGAAGCATTAACAGATGCTGGCCACACCCTCTTGTCAATCAGATCAGCAGCTGTGTGGTTTCATGTTTATTCCCAATGCCACCTGGCATTTTCCAGTTCACCTAAAATCACTCAGTTATCAATTCCTCAAGTGAAATTAATTAAGCACTCCTGCTGTCACTCTGTCCTTTCTGCAATCAGAATAATCAAATAGCTAATGCAGCATTAAAAAAGAAACAAAACAGTAAACAATTTTATTACAAATAAAGCAAGCAATTGATCTGAAAGTAGTTCTTAGTTTGAGATCGTGAGATTAAAAAACAGCAGGAGAAAAAACATGGAACATCTCTTGACATCTCATATAGTTTTTGCCTAATTAATGTAATCAAGCTGGAGGAAGTGACATCAACCTAACGTGTTCTGCTCCGAGGAAGAAAAAAAATTCCTGACTTAGTTTTATAAATAAGCTCTGTTAATAAACAGCAAGGGTACTGTATTCTTCTTATTTACTCTTCTAGAGCAAGTGGCTGCTACTGTATTTCTCCATCTCTTTTAAGAAATATATTTAATATTTTTGTTCTATTAACATTGCCCTAAAATGGTTGCAAATAGCCTAATTTTCAGCTGCCATTTGACAAACTGCATCAGTAACTCATGCAGTTAAGCTGCATAGTTAAAGCATACTTTAATAAACATTCTGTAGTAGAGTTGCTTCCAGCTTTCTATCAGTACATGCCTGGAGGACTGAGCAAATAGCAACAATTAAGCAAACACAAATGGTCACAGAAATACATGCAAGTATTCATCCTGAGCATTAGAAATCAAACAGCAGGCAAACTGATTGAACTGAAAATATCCTCAGTGGGCTTACTTAACTGTGTTGTACCATGTGTTGTAGGAAGCTGAAATAAAAGCTAGCAGCCTTTTCCATTAACTCTTTTATCACGTTCTCTCCATGGATATTTTCATGGCACAAAGCCCCAGAATTGTCCACTCCATTTCTCCCTTTGCCACTGCCCATATTTCAATATCTACAACACAAAAGACAGCTTTTTCTAAGAGGAGACATTTAGCCTTGGTGCATGTTGCCAGTCACAAGATCAGCCAATGCATTTATATGCATTTATATATATATATATATGCATTTATAGCAGTATCATGGCAAGTTTTTACATGAGTCAGAGAAAACATTTGTCCGAAGAACTAAAATGAAGCATACAATGACAGCTTTAATTTAGATAGTCATGTCTCAGTTTGTTTCCCCTCCTCTTAGATATCAGGTCATCATCACTACAGAACCACTGGATATGATATTAAAATCAAAGTAAAATTAAATGAACTATCACATTTCATCAAGATTTTCATAAACTGAAAATCTTGCAGTTATTATTAAAAACAAAAATATTTAAATGGAAAATTTAGCTATTGTTCCTCTTAACCAGGTTCATAAAAGGCATGTTTTTCCCAAGAAACTGATACAGATTTCACATCCCAAACAACTTTTAGAAAAAAATGAAGTTAAAAATCCAAAGATCCGAAAATCTTATTAAATAAATAGGTTAGATAATGGTGTTTAATTGCACCGAGTAAAGCTTTACAATAACTAGGTGTTTTTTTCCCCTCACTCTATTATTTGACCTATGAATTTCCTGACTATTTAAATGCTAGCAATCTTATGTTTCCAAATGCATATTTCAAATATCATCTCCCTTTGAAAAAAAAAAAAAAATTCTCTCTTACCAGGTTTTAAAACAAATTCACATGGAAAAACTGTTTCACTTGTATATATTTAAGTCTCCAACCCTTACATCTGCTTATCATTTTCAAGATTTTCTGTAGTCTGTAGTTTAAGTATAACATGGCATGACCTGGTTACAGTCTGACCCAAGTAGTGAACTACAGGGCATTCAAAAATTGCAAAGCAACCTTAGTTTTCCATCATCAGCTTCATCAGATTTTTTGCTGATCTCCAGCTGATTTTCCCCAATTTGGCAAACATCCACTGCTTGCTGGGTCATGAGCAATTTCCAGAACAATACATGTGAAATCTGAGAACACAGTCCTTGCACCTGGTGGATGCAAGATACAAGTAGGATACAAGTAGTTTATTATGACTCCAGTGCTTCTTGTGAATGAAGCAGAATCACTGAGAAACACAAAACTGTAATGAATGTCTTAGAAGTAGCACTCATTGATTCCTTTTGCTTAAACTAATACACTGATGCTCATCACTAAACCAGCCTACATCACCAACAAAATTAAGCCAAAATTACGCTGTAGCAGATCAAGATAGTCACATCACACCTGAGCACCAGTCCCCCAACCTTACCAACAGCCAGGCTTCTCTATTCTCCTGAACACATTTAAATAATATGCACAGAATCTGTACTTTATTCTGAACATAAAAGATGCAATTTATGCTTTGCTTACTTTCATTTTAGCAACATAAACAAAATGATTAAAAAGGCAACATTTTAACACAAATTATGAAAGTGTCTTAAGTGCAAAAGCAAAAAATGTTAGAAAGTCTCCAAATTCCCGCCACAAGAACTACAGTCCAGAACATTCCAGATACTTTCACACTGATTTATAAAAATTAGCCAGTTTATCATGTTTATATTCTGCTTTTAGCAAGTTCCTTTTTCTCCCACCTCTCCGCACTGGGAAATATACTTTTATTAGTTCAAAAATAACTATACTCTTACTTTAAAACAATTTCTTCAGATTCTGTAAGTGTTGTTTAATTTCATCTTTATATCTTTGAGGGATCATTGACAAGCAATTCAATAACTCAACAAAATTAACTTTTTATCTGCGTATGTATCTAGTATTTTAAATTTCTCAACGAATTTAGAATGTTAATAGCATGATTGCTCACTCAATGCTTTAGATAGATACATTTAAGAAAAAAAAAAAAAAAAGCTATCTCCAAAGAACATTAATTCATTTAGATAATGGATCTATCTTAGTCTTTGTATACATAGCAGACATATTTCCAATGAAAGATGTTCTATTCAAAGCACCTCTTCATAATATTACAGCTTCAACAGCTAACAGTAAGACACAAGTTGTAATCTCAGAAGTAGGTGAGGACCTTTCGGGAGGTTGGTCACCAAAAAAGATCATCGATCAGTTTTGTTCGTAAAATTAACAGGCAGGTGTAGGGATAAAGTCTGGTTCTGGTTGGCTGGCCTTTCAAAATATTTTAAAAGGAATTGGTCCATGAACACCCAGCTTCATGGCTGAATCTCTGCTGAAGAACCAGTGCTACAACTCTCAGCTCATTGCTGGTGAATATGCTTAGCTCATGGTGGTGACTATTTTGAAAAACAGTGTTTTGTAGCTAAAACTTCCCTCTAACAAATATTGTTATTGTGCTCCTCGCAGCTGTTGCAGTTTCTGTGGTAATAAATAGGAGGCATTACTTCCGGAGCAACCTATGTACTTGCACACTTGAAGAAAAGTTCCTTAACAGACAGTTTTTCCTTAAATGAGCTGTTCATATCAACAACAGCATGGAAGTCTAACTAATCGTGTCCTGAGTAAGTAGCGTCAAATTATATATATTTTTTTCCCCTACTACCTGACTTGATTTCCTATGTAAAAAATGAAATTGAAATGAAAAACAATCTTAAATAGTATCTTATTCTTTTTGCTATTTTGATATTAGAGTAGGCATTCTTTCAAGTCTATTTTTTTTCTTACTGATTCATACAGAATAAATTTCATTCCATTCCAGGAATACATATTGTTTTTTATTTGAGAACAAACACTTTAAAGATTCTTTTTTCAGTTCAACTTCTGATTTTTTTTTCTTCGAACTCACAGGAAAAAAAAAAAAAAAAAAAAAACTCCGTAAGAGCATTATAGATGAAGACTACTTCATGAATGTATTCATATTTCATGTTAATTAGTCCTTGTACACAATCCCTTTCCCTGGTGTGCTCAGTACATGTGTCTCTGTCCTCAACTACTCATTAAACGTGCTATAGTTCATTTGAGCACTGCGTCATTGAGACTGAAATAGACATTTCAGAACACATAACCTGCCTATCTTCCTCTGCAGTACTTTATAAAACCACTACAAACAGAGGCTTTATTTCCCTCAGAAAAACAAGACATATGGCAATATGTTCTACATACATACTAGCTGAGTCACCATACAGCAGACTGGAATTCCAAATGTCTTGAATATATGTTTGTCAGTAACATACACTTATCTGCATAGTAAAACTAACTGTTCTCTAATGGGTACTTCTGAGATAATAAATGTAGGAAAAATACAAAACAAAACAACAACATGCATTTCAGTGTTTCCTCCCTTTTCTCTTGACATTTTCTTTTTCACAGTCAAAACTGACTCTTCTCCTTGACCTCTCCTCAGTACTTCCACTTTTACTTCCTGAGCACCTTGGTCTGACACATTAATACATAAGTTCTGAATGTTGCCACCCAAATATTAAGATAGCACAAATATTAAGATAGCACAAGTAAAACAACACTGCCACTACATTATTAAAAATGAGATTTTTTTTTTTTTTTAGGTCTCATTTTGGCTCATTTGGCTATTTCTACACAAATATTTGTCTTCCAAATTTCAAACACCAAAAACATTGCTGCACAAATACACCATAGCACCCACACCAAGGGCTTTCTGAAAAAAAAATCGGCTCTCATTCCAAAAATCAGATTTTCATGAAGAAAATACAGAAGGGAGATCATTAGGTTGTTATACATTTACAATTACCAAGCGATTTTCAAACATTACTGGATGTGTACCAATAAATGCCTAAAATTATTCAAGCAGTATAGCTGTATTTTACACAAAAGGATTCAGATTAAGAAATTGTTATGCACCAGAAAAGAAAGCAGCCCTCCATGAACTCTACTGCTGAATCTTTGAGAAAACTGACTTCAACTTGTAGTAACAGCTAAGCAGCAGTTCAGTTCTTCACTATTTTATTAGAACTCTTCAAAACCAGCTTTTGTTCCACAAGTTCTACAACCAAAAGATGGCCTTATAGCAAGCACATGTGTACAAGATGTCCTCTACAATCTGAATTCCATTTTACCTACAACATCAAATCTGAAGGACTGAAGTTGGCAAACATTTCGTCCTAATTGGAAACATTCATTTGCCGTGGACACTTCGTTGTGCTCCTCTCATTTTATTAAGAGAGGCATCCCTTCAACAAGAGTGGATAGCTGTTCAGGAGTACCATTTGCATAGTGACTTCCTTGTTCTAAAGAATTTACATGTGCTAAAATACAATACAAGAGTCTTAGGCGACCTCATCTATGATTTTCCTGAACAACATCCAGCTGCAGTACAACTACATGCATCATTCTTGTGCCAATTTAAAAACCACAGTTCTCTGCTTAAATATCAAATTTCATTTGTAAAACAAATACCTATTAGACAGTAAGCAGAAGCAGTTACATTTTAGTACCTAATGCAAAACTGAACCTCTTATACATAGAACACTCAGGTTTGTTTGGTTCTATTTTGCTTTGTGTTTTTTTTCTTTTTTCTTTCCTCTGCTCATCCTTCTTCCTCATAATATTTTAAGAAAAGTAAGACTGATTATCATTAGCTGGTATAAAGTGCTTAATGCAGTTTAAAGGCAGAAAAACTGATTTCATTGTTATTAAAAGCCAGTCTTTTTTTCCTTGAGAAACATTCTTACACAATTACTTTTAAAATCATTTAAGAATGAACCCCTCCCTCACAAATAAAACCCCCCAAAAATGCATTTTTATATAAATCTGTATCAAATAACAATTGCAGACATCAGTTTACCTAAACAAAAGAAACTTCTTCCATTTTCTAATTTGACAATACTAAAGGGATAAGACTGAAAAGAAAAGAAGGATGGCAAGCTACCATTCTGCTTTTACTTCTTCATAGTACTTAAATTTATTGTTGTTGAAAAATAAATCAAATACATTCAAAGATGAAAACAAATCAAAGTAATGCTATATGAAGCTCAGATATTAATCTGCTGACATAATCAAACAGTCTAACTACATTAAATTTGTGTTAGACACAGAAGCACTGGGTCACCTACACACAAAGCATTATTTTCCTTCTTACCCTCACATTTTCAGAAATCTGAATTCAAAGAGGAGAGGAATGAAAAAGACATGTTGAATTAAGCTGTAGACCAAGGGAGCCACCTGCAGTTTGGAATTCAGAAACAAATTCACTAGGTAGGAGTTAAATTCTTTTTTCTTTTTATTTCACCAAGAGTGCATATAGTTGACCTTGCACAACATATGTTTTATATTTATTTATTTATATTTATATATTTAATACTGTTTTCTTTACTGAATTGAGACTAGCACTCTCACAACTACAAATAGAGAACTGTGCTAAAGGAATTTTGGACAAAACTTAACTTTTACAAGCTCTAAGCGAGTTAAGTTAATTTGATCTGGGTTTCTTAACATACAGAGGTCTCTATAAAAGTAATGCCTCCTATTTATCTCCACGGAAACTTCCATAGATACAAAGAGCTCAATAACAATATTTGATTGAGCAAATCCTCATCTACTAAATGCTTTTTGAACACAGTCACCACCATGGGCTATGGACTTTCACCAGCAATGAGTAAGAGCCTGCATACTGAGTTCATGCAAATCTGTACCAGCAGAAGTGATTCATTGTTGCTGTCTCCACTGCTGAAAGGCACTACCCACCATATCAGTGCTCACAGTCACTGTTTGGCCTTCATCAACTTTCAGCAAGTCAGTGAATGTCATTGGGTGTCATTTTTTCCACGCAAAGGAATTCAACGACACATCTTCACTTCATACACACTTTTGTGTTAGAAGCCATTTTGTCTAGACTGCCCCTCTGCTGAACGAAAACTTAAAATTTGCTTTTATTACATGCAATCTGTGATTTCAGCACAAGTGACTGATGCTAAAACATTAATCCTGATGAAAGAATGAACACCATCTGCTTTGGAAAACTAAGTGGTAATAGAGAGGATGGAGAAATAATAGAATTTGTCATCCATATCTATCTACAAAAAGAGCAAAAGGTAGGGAAAAAGATGACAGTGTTGCCTACAGGTTTCCTGTGAAACCAGTCTGTCTTCCTTTTTTCCTCCCTCTCCTCACTATCTGATAGATGCATAAAAAGGAAAAGAACATAAGTTACTACAGAAATAAAAAAGAATGCACAGAACAGTTAAATAGTGAACTACTGTTTAATAATTAGTAAGAATAGTATTTTAATTAATGTTTTATAAGTTTTTCCTGATCACCATTTCAAAACCGAGCCACAGAAGTTTTAGAAATTGCATTCAAATGTAGATACCAAAGGTAGGACTTTGGTTTTAGGATGGCCACTTAAATTTTCATATTCTAATTGCTAAAACAATAACATATTAAAATAATCCATTTAATATATTAATATTGAATATATTTCATTAGACATGAAAATATAAACCTAAATATTTGGTTCAATAATATTTTGTGTACAAGATGATTTTTACTTGTCCTTTGTCAATCAGACTCCATAAAGAAACAAGTATGAACTCAGGTATTAAAACCTTACTTTAATCTTCAAAACATGCATCAAAATTATTGTTAAATTATATTTTATAAGTCTCTCATAAAGAAGCAACAGAATTCTGATCAAGAAGTTTTCCCTTGAGGTAAGTTGGATGGATAATGAATTCTGTACTGGAACAATCCCAGTAGTTACAGACTATTATGTACTAATTACTACCTTTACAGATCTACTGTACACATAATTAATTTCTTCAGAGTACCACTATCATTCCTGACTGGCAAAATACACAACCTAAATTACAAGAGCCAGAAATTAACATGATCCTTCAGGGAGAAGGCATTAACTTGCTTTGTAGCGTTTTGCAATTAGACTATCAATCAAACAGCAAAAAGTGATTTTGATAGCAGCAGGCCAGATACATTGGATACTGTCACATTATAACAAACTTATTTGTGCCGTAACATTTTGATCATTCACTTCCACTTAACGGAAGACACAATTATGTGTCTTCAATATCCTGAAAATTGAACACCAGCATACAGCCTTTGAGATCATATTTCACAAAAGACCAGTCATCGTGCTACTGCTGATGGCGTTCTCCTTCAAGTAGGTAGCTGACTATATAGCTTGATATCAGCTAAGGACATGAAAGCAAAACCTACCAACTTCTTTTCTAGTTGAACAACATAATGACCTGCTTACATGATTTGAAAGATTTGTTATTAGTTCTTGCTAAGAACAGCACAACGATTTTGTTTATTTTGAAAAAGTAGAATAAAGTTTAACACAACAGAATATAATAGTGCTTAACACTAATCCAGCTAATAACAGCAGCTCATTAAATTTATGTCACATCCTCTTTAGAAACATTTTTACCACTGTATGAATTTCTGGATGATACAGTTTCATAATTAACCAAGTCAAAAGGAAAAAGTAACTAGTTGGAAAGCAATATTATCTGTAACCTTTTCCTTTGCATAGCCACACAAGGAAACACGTACACAACTGCCCCACTTCCTAATATTACTCGACTTTTTAAACAATAGGCATCCATACATTTCTGAAGACCTGATCTGAAATATCATTTGTCAAAATGATCCATGAGACTATAATCACCATGTCCATCTCTACATCTGGAAGGACAACTACAAGCTCAAAACATTCAAAGAAAATTTGAAGCCCTGGAGTCCATTCATCATAGAAGCCTTTAATAGGTATTCAGATTCTTCATTTCTTTTGAAGAAAACAAAAGAAAATCCTTCAAGACTGTACTACAACATTAATAATTAGATATCGACTTAATTCAAACTCTAAGATTTCAAAAGACTTTGAGACCTTACAGAGAATATTCTTAGCACTTTCCATTTTCCTAGTTAGGCTTGATAACTTACTTCACAGACTAACTACTGCAGTTTCAGTGTTACTAGTAATTTAAACCTATCTAAAACACACTCAGTACATCTATATTTAATATCTGATGTCACAACAGTGAATAAAGAAGCAACCCTATAGTTATTCTTTAAATATAGTTAAATCAAAATTCCGTTCTGAAGTAAAATTTTACCAGTCAAGGAACACTGTCTCTTCCTTCAGTTGCTATTCACACTGGCATTCTGAATTCCCATGGAATACAAGATAAACAGAAGTCATAAAATTAAGATGCTTTTTTTTTTTTTGAAGACTGTCAGTTTTCTCCCACTTACGCGTGTGTTCGCTTATATGTTGACTCTGCTCTCTAGAGGATATAAAATGCATTTCTATTTGTTACTCCTTATTGCTCCTGCAATATACTGAGAAACCACATCAAAAAATAGGACTAACAGGAAGAAAAATTCAATTTTAGATCATGCTTTAAATTAACATTTTGGTGATCAATGAGCCTGTGTCTGTCAAGGTAAAAGGTGAGGAACCACCTTTTTTCCCCCCCCCAGTTTTTTTTTAATAACTGCGCAATTAGGTCAACAAGAGCTTTTAGTTTCGTATGAGAGGAAGTTATGTCAGAACTTCAAGAGGGTTTTTTATTTATTCCCAGCATTTTTAATGAAGAAACTTTTTCAGGAATTCAGAAAAATTTCTTCACATTGCTGATGAAAGCATTCAGCTCAAGGCAGAACTTTGTCACTTGCATTAAGAAGGTTCTCAATCTGCTGTAAATATTATCTGCTGTCATAGGATCTTCTCCTTGAAGGTTTAATTAGTTTGCTGTCACACCAAAACCAGCAATGAACTCCACATTATTTTAACGTTACGGCAAAGTTATATAGCCTTTTTTCATGTGATGAACCTAGAGTATTTTTTTAAACATCTATAAGCATTAGCAATTAACAGAAAAGCTATTTAGATGACATACTGAATAGCCGCACTTGTACTTGATCAAAGCTCCAGCACAGTTTTTATTTTCATTTTATTGTTCTCTTTAGGAGTCAAAAAAGCCACTCGACATGGTAGTCCAATAAAAATTTGTAAAATATCTGATGTTTTCCTAAAGTATTGTGCAAAGATTAAAGAGTGTACACTCGCACATTCATCCTGCAAAAAGCTGATTTAAAGATCAACCACCAATGCCAGTAATAGTGTAATTTATCTTAAATAGCAACTTTCGGGGAAGATGATGTTTAGATTATACACAAGCATTGTAACATTAATTTAAAGCCTGTATTTTAAGAATTTTTCTTAAATAAAAACTCCATATAGTATTCCACATTAGAAAAAAGGAAATGTGAACATTAAGATGTACGTCTCCAAGATATGCCACAGGCATACATTAAGTTTATCTGGTCTGCACTTGGAGCCCACCAAGAGTCAGTAGGGCATAGCTGCAAAATCTCAAACACCTAGAGAGGTAAAGCACTCCAAGGAGATAGCTGTGTGAAAGCTATGCGTTCTAGAGATTTGAAGGAGAATGGAATGATGGACCAGAAGCTTTGCAAACGATTCTGAACTTAACTCTATAAGAAGGAACAAGAGCCTAGCTTCCATGGTAGACAAATGGCTCCTTCACCTGATAAGATCAATCAGTCCTTTAACTGCTTGTTCCCAAGTTAAAACCACACAGAATACAACAACAAAAATACAACCCCAAATATACACAAAAATCTTTAAAGAGAATAATGTTTTCAACACAGTTGATTTCACAGCATTAGGCACATTTTAGTTGTTATTTAAGGGCATATTTTAATTGATAAAATTTAAGTCTTGGTTTTAATTGTAGAGAATTTTGATTTATCACAGCAGTATGAGTAAGTAGATTTTCATTATGTTGATTTTCATTACACATTAAACCCTCCCAACATGGAAAACCAAGAAGAACCTGACAAGATTATAAGATCTGAATATAAATTTAGATTAGGATTTAATTTGAAGATTCACATCTGTCTACAACATATAATGCAGATTTGAGACATACTACAACATATCACTGCTACCATCCAAGGCCACAGAGTGAGGTGCAATACCTGTAACAGATGGCTATGCTAAAATATATATTGCATATCACCTTCCTGCTTTAAAGTACTATATGATTCTGTAATATTGTACAAAGAATAAAAATACCACCTTTGCACAGCTTTGAACTTCATATGAGAGAAATTAGAAGTACCTTTCATTTGTGTTCCAAAGGTGACTGCCAATCTTGCAAATAGTTCTGGGCTTTCAAATTTATTTTCTTCAGCTTTTATCCAAAAGCTGTTTTCTGCTATCTTGTAAGGCTCAATCTGAAACAAAAACATCATTTCCAAAGTTAATAATTAGTACTTTTGATGACCAAACTAAACACAGTTCTACAAGACTGCTAAAAGAATTGGACTGAACTGAGTTTGGGAATGTTTTATGTATTACGATTTCTTAAAGAAGCTTCCTGAAATGCCCTCAACCCACACAATTTTTTGTAAGAATCTTTGAACAAATTCTCTAATCTGGCTTGAAGCACAGTATTCAAGTTTGTATTTATATCTTAAGATGTTTTCTTAAAAAAAAAAAAAAAAAAAAAAAAATTAAGTTTGCTTAAATGTAAGCTCAGACTTCACAGGTTCACATTCAGCACAAGATAATGGTGCCCAAAAATTTCACTTGAGTAGTACCATAGCTCCTCCTAGTGGCCATAACCCTCCCCAAGCAGAAAACTAACCCGAAAACAACAAAAACACATGAGATAAATACCTTAAGTATCATTGCAGGACAGATATCAATATTCTCTGAACATACAACTATTAGATACCATCAATCTAATGGGTTTCTAAATGAGATGCTCTTAGATAACTATTTGTTGCAAACTATTTTAAAACTCTTCTTAGAAAGGTTTTGCATATAGGTATGCAATTTGATGCAAAGTTACAATTCAGTTTTCACATCTAATAGAATAGTGCCTCCTCTTCTCACCTGAGTCACACTCTGGTTTGATACAGACTAACAAAATTAGCAATACTCAGCAAAAGGAAACTCCAGCGAGCATTCAGTCACTCACTGATCATGCTCCGCATATCCCACAGAAGTAACAGATATGTCTGCTCAGCCTTGAGAAAATAAGACTGAAAAGGGGATCTTATTAATGTTTAAGTGTGGGAAACAAAGGGACAATGGCCAACAGTGGTCTGCGGGGACAGGACAAGAGGAAATAGCCATATACTGAAGTACAGGAAGATCCATGCCAATATGCAGAACTTATTCACGGTAAGGGTGATGGAGCACTGGAACAGGCTGCAAGAGAGGTTCGTGGAGTCTCCTTTGCTGGAGATATTCAAGACCCATCTGGACACCTACGTGTGCAGCCTGCAGTAGGGAACCTGCCTTGGCAGGAGAATTGGACTTCAAGATCTCTAGCGGTCCCTTCCAGCCCCTACAATTCTGCGATTCTGTAATTCCATATCACGAGGACAGGTCTGTGAGAACATGGCCAAAGCATAAAAAATATTCACCTGTCACTGCATAAGTCCCCTAAGTCTAGCATGCATTATCTGAAACCTCTCATGTAAAGCAATAATCTTTACATGGATTGCAAGGTGCAACTTCTGAAAAAGAACTGTGTCAATAAAATTAGTTTCCTGGGTTACTGATCTGTCCATCGTTGAACAGAAAGTTCTGCCAAGAAATAGTTCATTAAAAAAACTCAAAATAAATTGGGAGGGACATCAGCTTCAGAGCTCTAATAGAGCAGTAATTTACAAGTTTAACATTAAAACTGCATGCTGCTAAATAAAGTAATAATTTAGATAGTTTATTTAAAATAATTTAGACAAAAGTGACAGAAAACACAGAACTACTGAATACAAAAGCCCCCAGTGTCTACAACAACACATTTATTATGTTCTGATAAGCTCTGCATTAAGTGTGAGCATCTACCTTTCTCAGAAAAAAAGGTATTTATTTAAAAACAGATATATGAAAAATACTGTTCAGATGGGTTTTGTAGTATAACTACCATTGACGGGAAACACAATGAAAATAAAAAATTCCTTTAAAACTTTTAAAACAAGCATATCACACGAACAAAAGAATGAGAACAAAATACTGCTTAATTTCCTAATTAGATGCTGTCATTTATAGTTTATTACTGTATTTATTCAGAGAACTGATCTCAAAGCATTACTTCATATCAAGACATCTGTCCCTAGCAGAACTTTAAGTCTGCATATTCGTTAACATGGCAAGTATAAATGTTTTCACTAGGAGCAATTCTTTCTCCGGTGTCTTCTCACTCTTGCAGTGGGAAAAAGTCACATTCTTACATTTCATGCAAAGCTTTTAAAAGGAAGTAGAAAACAAACCCACAATAGATTGCCAGCACAGCAGTTTCACTCAGACTTTTTTTTAAAATAGCATGCTCCTAGAAAGCGTAACCAAATCACTGTCAAGTTGAAACAACACCAAACTTAATATTACTGGCTCTGAAAGCCTGGTTCACTTCCAACATTCAAGGAAAAAGTAAAATAACTTATTGTACATACAAAATACAACTTAAAGATCCCACACATTACCTATCCCATAGTGTACAAAAATAAATTCATAACTCTGTTTTGTACTGTCCTCCAAAATTCCATATATACATTCCTACCAAGTTTTACTGCATTTTATTCCAAGTGACTCAATAAATTCTCTAAATTCATTTCTTACTGCACCATTTTTTTCTCATGACTCAGTCATATCTGTTTTAATTATGCAAACACAGCTGTAGTGACCCCTTAACACGGGACTCCTCCGTCAACTGCCAGATTGTCAAGGTTCATAAGCAATAGTCTTCCCAACAGTTTTCCACTCAGCTGTCAACTCCAAAATTCCTATATCCTACACATCCCATATCCTATATATAACACTTCAACCAGCTCAACGTGTTGAAACTAGTTTTAACATGATTAAGTACACACTAAATGACTATTTGATAAAACTGCTTTAAACAAGACATTTTAATTTCTGAAGTGGTTGCATGAAAAAAGGCAATTATCAGTTATGAAGACACACAGAACTTAATTGACAGAGTGTTACTCAAATATTTTAACATCTGATAGCTACCCGTGTTCTCTGAATACAAGATGTTGTGAGTCCTTGGCAGGATTAAATTCTTGGAAATTTTCCCCATAACGTAAGGCGTCCCTTAATCAAATCAAAATCAACTGTATCATGAGTGCTTAAGTATTTTGGATAAAGGATGAAGAGAATTCCCCAGACATCATGAGTACTACCAACGATCTAGTATAAACCCTAACATATTACCTCCTACCTCAAACATCACTTTTTAATCAACAGGAGAAAAACAAACATAATAATACCTTGGACCAGTTGATTCTCTTCATAGATACTTCCACATTATATTTTTTCTTCTCCTTCATTCCATGTGGTAATGCCGGCATCACAGGAACGGGAGCAAACGGATAACTACCAAGAAATGGCGCCATTGGAGGCCCACCAGGTGGTGGAGGCGGAGGCCCTGCTCCACCACCAGGCAGCGGAGGCATTGCGGTCCCACCAGGCAGCGGAGGCGGAATTGCAGTCCCACCAGGCAGCGGAGGCGGAATTGCGGCTCCACCAGGCAGCGGAGGCGGAGGCGGAATTGCGGCTCCACCAGGCAGCGGAGGCGGAGGCGGAATTGCGGCCCCACCAGGCAGCGGAGGCGGAGGCGGAATTGCGGCCCCACCAGGCAGCGGAGGCGGAGGAGGAATTGCAGCCCTACCAGGCAGCGGAGGCGGAGGAGGAATTGCGGCCCCACCAGGCAGCGGAGGCGGAGGAGGAATTGCGGCCCCACCAGGCAGCGGAGGCGGAGGAGGAATTGCGGCCCCACCAGGCAGCGGAGGCGGTGGTGGTGGCGGCGGTGGTGGCGGCAGTGGCAGAGAAGCCACCTCATTGGTTAGAGGAGGCGGCGCTGTTCCACTAGGTTGCAGGGATGCTGTAGAAGGTGGCACATTCGCAATTGCTGGAGGAGGACCCTGAAATTTAATAGAGCATTTTTTTTCATTCTGAGGAGTGAAAGAGTTTCAATATGAACTAACTATGCTGATGTTTTGTCACAAAAAAAATTATGTAATACATGGAATTCATGGAATTTAATTTTCATACCCCTTCACTACACAATTATTTACTGTTTCTAGTTTAATGGAAGTAATGATTAGAGACAAATCTGAGTGTACCTAAAAATCAATGTCACTACTCTAAAATGAGTTGAAAATGGAAAAAGGGAGCTCAACACTAGGGAGAATACAACATACGAGAAAGTTAAGGTATACGACTTTTAATTGTACCATTATTATGAATGAGCTGTGATGTCTCGGTAATTTCAACTGCATTAACAACAACACAGCTGGTTTAACAACTGATTAGTCCAAAAAAACTCTTGGCTTTCTTGTGGAGATCTGTAAGAAACACTAAAGTGGATATGAACTAGGAACATAAGTTCGTATACAAACAGCAATAAAAACCATAACGAACCACTGGTTACAAGAATGACTTTTGTTGATAACCAAGAACAAAACAAACAGCAATTCATCTGTTAAAAGCAGTGTAACATGTTTACATTAAAATAAGAAAGCCTGTGCTTTCTTAAGGCTACACCACACATAATGGCAGCAGAAGACCTGCACCCAAGACCAGAAAAAGGTGGCAAACAGGTTATAAAATAACACATGAAATTCCTCCCATTATGCAAATGGGAAGGAAGACTATAGTCATTAAGACAGCTCCAATTAGAAGAAAAGGCAATAGACAGACCTTGCCTAAGACTCAAGGAGTAGGAAATAACTGAGTGAGGCATAACTGTCAAACCATCGTAACTGCTAATACCAAAGGCAGGTTCCTACAGGCCAACTCATTAAACAAGAGCCAATCAATAAATGTGTTGACAGCATAACACAGCATCTCTTGCGTTCTGCCTCACAAGTGATCACAAGTGATTCCGGATAGATAATCAGGACATACATTTTTGGTGCTGGTGAGAAAAAGAAAACGAATGCAGGTAAAAATCAGCTTTGCTGAAATTCAGCACCACTTTCCCTTCCCTGGGGTCTTTCATTTCTGTTACATTTATCTATGAGATTTTACAAAACCACTGTATCATTCTTTCAGAAGTCCACGAAGTGGGTGTTCAGAGTCCACTTGCATGCCCATTCTTGAAAGTATGCATATTACACATGGAAAACAATCACAGACTTCTGAAAGAAACACTTTCAGCAAAACATATAGTAGTAGTGATGTTTAAGCATTATCAACTACCTGGAGAAGAAAAATCAAACTAAGAAAATTTCTTCCCAGTAAGGGAGATATGTTGAACATACTACTATTTGAAAAAAGCTTTAGTAGTTTACACTAGCGTAAAAAACAAACAAATACAACTACAGCATACATTTCAAATTCCATGGAGACAATATTCTCTAAGGCATTTTACTCTTAATTCCATACAAATAGTTTTCAACTTATTCTAACTCAGTTTTATTACCCGGGCTTGTAATCGTTTGATTTCTGCTTCAAGTTCTTTGATTTTCTCCTCTCGTTTCTGAAGTACTGCTTGTGCCTCTTGTCGAGCTGTGAACTCCTCATCAAACTGTGAAGTTAACCACAGAGATGTTTGTCCATTTTTTTTTTTTCCCCCCAACACTCTGCCTTTAGATAAATTTCCTCAGGTCCTAAGCGAGTGCTAGATGAAGAGCTATAAAGCGCAGAATCACAGCATGGCTGCAGTTAGCAGGAACATTAAGGGTCATCTAGTTCCAAACCCCTGCCATGGGCAGGGACACCAGCCACTAGACTAGACTGTCACATTCCCTCCTCTCACACACACTTTATATATATATTATATGTATACTTAAATAACATCAAGTAGAAATTTTTTCCCATCAGTTATGTACAGTAGATGAATTCAACCAAATAATATTTGCAGCTGATCGTATTCTTCTGCGTTTGATTTCAGAGAAAGTCAGAATCGGAGCACTGCACAGAAAGGCCTGCAGAACTCTGAACTATGGAAGAACAGCCATCCTATTATATTAATTATTTCCCAGTTTCCACTAAGATTCTCCTGTAAAACAAGCCTACAGTATTCTTATCAGGCATCTGTTCCATAGCTTGATAAGAGTAGCAACCAGTACTTACTTTCTTGGAAAATTCTGCTGCTTTTTTCTCACTCTCTTCTACTTTAGTTTTGTCTACAGCTGCATCTGAAAGTTAAATAAATCACCAAACAGAAGTCAGATAAAACATCATAATTCCGAGGTCCTTTCCTACGCATAATTACCTTAAAACCTCATGATGCCAAATCATGGCTTTGGCATGATTTTTTTTTTACTAGGCTGATAGGTCCAAACATTTGATGAATTATTTTGATAAACATCTTCGATAATAGAAGTGGTGAAGAAAAAAATCTGTGACCAATAAAGTTAAATATGAAACGCAGTTGCTCCGTCTTTTATAGATTTGAGTTTACATGTAATCATTTTCGCCTTCCTCCTTCAGCTCAATCTTACTCCTAAGTGAGTGATGAAAAAGATTTTTACACTAGTACATAAAACCAGTTACTTATGAGGTTTCAATTCAGAATTCAATCCTTTTAAGATTACAAAATCAAAACTCTCATTTTAATAAAGTTCAGAGTTGAAGACAATTTGGTCTGATTGTACAGCACAGATTTCTTCAGTCTACTGACTTTTCATGGAGGCTAAAGAACAAACATTTTGTAAGCAATATAAACAAATTAAATTACAGGTAGGAATTGGCAGATATACAAACCACTCATTCCTAAAACTAGTAGGTCAGTGGAATGATCTTGAGTAAGTTCATCAGGTTCCTAATCATAATAGAATAAAATTACAGATACACTGTCGCACTTTCATAGATATGATACTTGTTAGAAACTAATTCTACTCTGTCTACCCCCCTATGTCAACACTTGCAACATCTTTTCTCAGTTCATTTTACTATAACAAAAGAAAACTTTCTTAAATTAACACATTCTCAAAGAATAACTACTTCCTTTTATTATACATTTACGTCAAATAATGCCATTCCATGTCAAGAATAAGGCCTATTCCACCAACCTTAAGAAAGGCATAAAACTTTTTTTTTTAAATGCTAATAAAGGCTATTTGAACTATATGGTATTTATTCAGCTACTTTTTTCTCAAGTCACATAAATTATTGAGTGACCATAGATGCTAACTGACTGGTTTAACTTAAATAACCTCAATTACTTGGAAAACATTCTTAGAACTGACCATATAACAATTTACAATCCATTAACAGTTTTTTTTTTTACATCTCCTACAGACCTGGAATTCATAAAGTTTATGAACAACTTTCAGCTAGTAAGGCTATCAAATAAAGACATGGATTCAGTACAGCACTGGAGAAAGGGATTTTTCCGAGTCATTTATTCAAGGCTACAGAGCTTGATCTAGCCTTTTCTGTAAGTACACCTTGTAGTTTACATAAAACTGAAGAAACACTTTAATATCATGCCATAAAATTGCTTGCAGGATACAAACCAATAAGATGGGTAAAATCCACGTCCATTCTTCCTCTGCAACTAAAATCTGGGTCCATGCCACTGCTGTGCAGTACTATCTGTGATACACATTCTTCAATCACCTTGTAATATTGAGGTCTTAAGAACAGAACAAAACAAAAAAGCACACGTTTTACAAGATAAGAACATGAACAATAATTTGTGCATCAAGGTGGGGCTAATAAAGCACTGTTAGAACAATGACTGCTTTAGCATTTTCGATACATGCTGCAGCAGTTCTTTACCATATTCTCAATACATTGAATTCCACCACTTGAAAAAGTAGCAATATTCAACTAAAAAATTATTTTACTGTTACCTTAATTGCTCAATATACTTCTCTAAGCAGCATCAAGAACCTCTGACAGTAAAGCATTCTATGCTCAGAGTTACTGCTTCTAACCAGCGAAGGGTACTATGCTTCTTAATTTCACAAAGTAGGAAATGTTCTAGTCTAAACTGATGATATTCTCATTTACGTAAATTGAAGACTTCACAGGTTACTTATAACTTCTACATTTTATCCTGCACAGAAGTTGTTTTTATAGCTGATTTTCAACCAAAAATAATTCTGAAATTGTATACATGGACTTTAGCACTGATAGGACACTATGAGGTATACATACAATAATAAGTTTACACTGGAAACAAGTAGTATAAGGTATCCTGGAAAACTCTGAATTATTAGCTATGCAACTAACTTTAAGTTCACTGAAATCAAACAGCAATCATAGATGACTAAAGGAAATAGCTGCTCAACGAATTAACTGATTTGGGGATGAAGTTGGTAGACAGACTAAGGCTTAAGTTTTTTTAAAGAAGCATTCTTACACTTCATGTGACCTTAATAAAATTAACCCTGACCAAAAGGGCAAATATTGTATAAGACATCAGCTTCAGAGCAATTATTGATGTGCAATCATGAGAAACTCAATTTCTATTTTTTCCTCTTCGACCTCCAAAAATCAAACTCTTACCGGACATAGTAATCGCTTCTGATGAGAAGGAAGTGTTGTAGAATTGACAAAAAGTGGTTTTCAGAAGAAGTATCTTTCAACATATTATACAACAAATGATATACTTCATTCACATCAGTGAGAACATTGTTAAGGAAATACAAAGTTTTTTCTAAAAAACTGAAATAAATTAAATGCTGCCTCCCTACAAACAACTCAGTTCCCCTAGGTTTGCATTCCTACTGCTCCAGTAAAACTTTTAAACTCAGAATATCTATACTAGTAAGGAGTAGCATTTCATTCTGATAAAACTATCCATAGAAACTTTATCCCATTTAATCATCAAAACATATTCCATTACATTACCAGGAAAAGTTATACTACATACTTACACAGAATCCTGTAAGCATATTTCACACAAAACTCTTTTTCACTATAAAGCAAGCCAGGTTACTGGCAAATACTTACTAAACAATCTTTTTAATTTCTTAAATAAAAAACTTACCCATTCTACAATGCAATATTATTTATTTTGATACGCCACTCATTGGCTGTCCTCACATTCCTTTGCTTCTTCAGTACCAGCCATTACCCCTTCCAACTTAAACTGCAAGTAATCATCCTGAACTTACATCATTTTAAATTTAAATCCATTGCTTCTTCACAGTAACAGAACACATGTATCTCAAGCTTCACAATCTACTTTAAAAATTTTCTTTCAACTTGGATATCAAGTTACTTTTTCCTCAAAAATTATATTTTTTCATGGCTGTTATTTTATATCCTCATGCACCACAAGTCAGAATTTTGTTTAGTAAAACTAAATAAACTATAATTACAAAAAATTGAGTTCCTAATGACTTACGTAACCCACACACTTGACTACAAATAATTGATATTAAAAAAACTAATAAGTTAAAAAGCGGAATGAAACCTGCTCAAGGAAGCACTTACATGTATAATACATAATTGTGACAAAATAACTGTACATATTTAATAAAGTTATTAATCTATGTAATAACAGTTTTTATAAAGGATATTCCATTTCAACTTTGATATCATTCAGACGATGTGATAGTTCAATTAAGTCTTCTTCTTTGCTCTCATCAAACACTTTCAACTGAATATCAAGCTCTTCATTCTCCTTCTCTTTCAAGGCCTAATGTTCAAGATGGCAAAATTAACATGTGCTTTTTTTTCCCTTTAAGAATTCCATCACCACCACCTCCCCTTCAAAACTGTATCACAACAAAATAAGGCAAACTTTGGAGGAGAAAATACATTCTAAACAGGAGCAAGTTACACACTGCCTAAGATTTTTCTTATGTGAAAGGCACAATATAAACTAATATGGCAGGTATAGACTACAGAAACATGAAACCTCACTACACTGACTTTTCCTAAAAGGACACAGTTGACAATTCAGATTTGTTGAAGCATAAGAACATTACAAAACATTCACAGAAGTGAACCTAGGGAGCCTAAGTGTAAAGAAGATACGCCTACAACTTATGTTAATGATAGCTAATCTACATCACAGCACAAAAACATTTACAGTACACTGAGAAGTATTTACATGTTAAAAATAACACAAAACTTAATAGTTGGAGTTGGGGGGGGGGAGGGAAGAAAGCAATCTTTTCCTTAAAATATGCACACACAAATCCACTAAAAAGAAATACTCAATTCTAGCTTCCTACTGGCAAAAATCATAGATACAAAAAACTATTTCAAAAGCCACTAGCATGAATGAATGAACTCTATGCTTTAAATGAAAATTCGCCTAGAACTGTCACACCAGATATGTATGAACTGAAAGTTACTTTTTAATTTCTTTTGAGTGGAATATATATTAATTCTAATGTTTGAGAACCAGAGGAGCATACTATGCATTCATACAGAGAAACACTGATCCTCCTGAATTTTTCTTTTTTCAGAATCTTCAAGCACTTAAGTTTCTTGTAAAATAACCCCTAAGCCCTAAGCACAGAAAGGAACAAAAAAAGAAAAATCCTTCTATACTTTTGACATTAATTTCCTTTAGAAATCATGACTTGAGTTCAATGTAGATATTGTAACTTATACATTAGAAATTATGCTCAGTTTGATGACTACTTTCATTTCTAATATACTGATTTGATTCAACTACCATCCTGTTTATAGTTAACGAGAGCCTAAGACATGTTTTTTGTGGATATAAAGTAAAACTACTACTTTTCAGAAAGTTACTGCATCTTAACTTATAGTTGAAGGTAACAAAACTATCTGCAACTATGCAGAATAAAAGCAAATTAGGTTTGATGGGCCTTCCGTGTTGGACCTCCTCCACTCCAAGTCATTCATAAAACAATTTTGTTCTCTTCAACAATCACAATCAGTTTATTGTGATCAATTCCTACATACAAACTACTTACAGGCAATAATTTTTTCAGGCCACAACGTAAAAACTCATTTCTCAAGTGAATCCTGAAATCAAGTTCTTCTGGAGATGTAACAAGGGCATTGATGAACTGCATGCAGGCTACCTGTTGTTGGAAAAAGAGACAAACTTTTAGCACGCATACAATGCAAATAAATACTACTTTAGTTTACTTTGTAAAAACAAATATCAAGTGATGGATGTTACTCATTGTCACGCACAGACAACCCCTAGACTTCATTTAGCTTAGCCTGTATCAAATACTGTTTTGTTTTTAAGTGCTTCTGATACTTCAAAATTACATCAGTTGTAAAGGATAAAGCTTCATTTCAGAAAGTTATCTCGCACTACAGTTCCACACTGCAAGTCCTCTTTTCCCTTAGTATTTGCTAATTTGAAAACAATCCGGTTTTATAGGAATCAGAAATCATGGGGGAAAAAAAAAAAAAATCACTAATTATTCCACATCAGCAGGTGTCTACTTCTGTACAACATTTTTGCAAAATGACCGAAGTCTCACACTACTGGCTAATGCTTCAATTAAGCAGCTGTGCACTTTAATTAATTTTAAAACAGGTAGACAATATCATCAGTGCTAAAGCACTGATGCACATTGGAAGTCTAAAATGGGACTCCAGGGAAATACCAAGTTCAGTAAAAGATGTTAAGTGTAAATAGAAGTAGCATTAGGGTAGAAATAAACAAACAATAGCTGCAAAGAAGAAGTGTCAGATAAATGCACCCTTCCAGTCCTAAATACATTCATTATTTAGTTTTAATGAAACACCTTTAGGAGCCCTAATTTCTATTAAAAGGCTCTACCTCTAAATAGCTACATCTTCAGATAATGTACTATCATCATTCTTGCTTGAATGACTCTTGTTATACTACTACTATGACACAACTTAACAAGCCAAAAGTACACATCCAATCCAAATAAAGAGAGAAGGTGCCATCTGCTATGATTGCTTTTGCCGTGAAGAGATGTTGGCTTAATAGCTTATGTTAATGCATTACACATAAAGAATGATTTTATCAGAAACAAGTTAATGAGTATTGCTATTGTATGTTTATTACAACTATTTTCTTTGTTTTTTTGTTTGTTTCTTTGGGATGTTTTCCCATTTTGTTTCTAAGTGGTATTTCTTTTTTTTTTTATTTGTTTGTTTTGTTTTTAAATCAATAAGGTAAAGTCAATGACATTAAACCAAATTTCATTTGGAATAACATTAGTATTAAATCAATATGCAATGAGTAGATGCAATCTCATTGCAGAGTATCAAAAGAAAGATAAGGAAACATTTCAGTTAAAATTGATTTCAAAGACCATTAGTGGTAGAAAGATATGATCACTGATCTTCATTTCACCTCAGGCCTTCAGGAGCACCCGTGTTCATAGTAGGTGGCACTTGTCAAACATTTTGACCTATATTTTATATCTATTCTAAACTGCTAAAATTAGAAAATTATTTGTTTATGACAACACAAAAACTTTGGGGAAAAAATGCAAATGTGTTTCATAAAATTTCTCTGCTTCTGTACTTTTAAAGAATAGAAATAGTCTTAACTGACTCCAATATCACTGAGTTGCATGTGGGATTCTCTATATTACCAAGTAGGCAGGTTTTTTTTTGGTTTTTTTTTTGGTGTTTTTTTTTGTTTGTTTGTTTGTTTGTTTGTTTTAAAACAACATTTCTCATTAAGGCTTTTTAATTGCCAAACTGAGTAATTTAACTAATACATTTCATAAAAAAAACTCTGGCTTGGTATTTTCAAAATTGACAATTTTTGAAGTAGACCAGAAACCCATTCTGTGGATATTATAAAAAACTGATTATTAGAAAAGAGCTTAACCAAACTTTAGAGCACTGCTGTAAATAACAAACGATCTATAAAAATGGAGGATACCTTCCATGCAGTTTAATCTTGTGCTCTTCCTGAATTTTAGCTTTCTTTATCTAGATATCTTTATATCATGGTACTTCAGCAATATGAAATCTACAAGTACTGTGTTATGAGAAGAAAATAAGTTGAAGTTCTTATGAAAGTAATGTTACATTATAAAAGTAATTTTTGGGGTACTCAGGTGTATACAGATAGTAGAAAGCCTTTATATGCTAACATTTAAGCAGTGATGAACACATGACATACTAAAGGAATCAGTACCCTGAAAACGAGTACTTCACTTGGAAGAGCACAGTTTTTTGACAGAAGTAGCAATGACACTGCTGCACTACTCTCAGAAAAACCCCAGACAAAAATCAGACACATCCAATCCTCATAAAATTATCAGAAATAGACCAGGAATTAATCAAAATTGTCATCAGGGAGAATAAGTTAACAAAATCCTTCTCAGCCATATAAACTTTTGGCTACAGTTCCTAGAAAATATCAGTATAAAAAACAGTATTTTGAAAGTTAAGAAAAACACACAGTAGCCCATTTCTTCATTCAGAATGTCAGAAAACAAAACACAAAAGTAACAGCAAGCATATATTAAAAAATGAACTAAACCCACCTGCAGTTGTAAGAATTCATGATTCTCCAGTCCTTCAACAACTGGAGAGAAGCGTTCTCTATTATTCCTTTCAGCAGCAGTTGTTATAGCTCCTAAGACCTTGTCCAGACTAAGAAAAAAGGTAAACTGTCAAAAAACATACAACAGCCAACATTCTTATTCTAAGGACACAGCCCACTGTTTACATCAAAACACGCACTGCTTTAAACTGTTTAAATCTGATAGATTTTCTTGTGGCAAAGTTACAGTTCTTGATCACATTTCTCAGGGATATATGAAATCACTTACATTTGCTTATTTTCAGCAGTCATTTAAGAACAGTTACAGCTCAGTAAGTCTCCTCTAGAGTAAGCCATCATATTTGTTTCAAACCTTCCACACAGGCCATGTTTCACGGATTCTCTACTTATTTGTTTTTCTGAATTAATACTTTATTAATGCATCAGAACAGGTGAAAGTCTCTTCCCACTTAAACTACAAGTAGCATTAAAAAAAATAAACATATGACAGATTACCTTAGTTTCATAGACAAATTTTCTCACTGCTTCCTAACTAACACCTCACACATTCATAATCAAGCACAATGCTTTAACAATCTTACTTACACTTTTTCCTCTCCAACAATGCAGATTGCAGAAAGTATTTTCACGGTTTCTGTCATCATATGTGGCTGCCTTGGATCGATCGCTCTTGATAAAAGTAAAAGGCTTCTTTCATCTCCAAGAATCCGCTGAAGTCCATACTTAAATAAACAAAAAGCTTACAGTGAAAAGATAATATTTGCCTCAATTGCTCATCATCAGATTTCAGAACTTTAGGTATCCACAAACACACATACTCTCATACCAAAATTGATAATGTTCTACTAAAGCCTTCCGGCTGTTACTGCTTGGGATGCAAATCAGTCTTCAAATCTTATATTTGAAGCTTTTTCCCAAGGAAAAAAAAAAAATCTTAAAAGATACTCAACCTCATAAAAGGCAGGGACCAATTTACTACTACTCTGTATCTGAAAAACCTAAAAGTATAAAAAGTTTATTCTTAAATTTCTACTACTCTCACATATCCAAACGCAATTCAAAAGCTTACCAGTCTCAGGCTAAGTCAAAATATTTCACTCTATATCCTGAATGAGAAAGGTAAAAAACTAATAGCCTTTTATATGTTGTATTCTTGCAAAGGAAATGAAATAGAATAAGACAAAAAGAAAAACCCGCAATCCAAACCTTACAGATTGCCATCTCCTTAAAAATAGCTTTTGCTTTTTTTTTTTTATTTTTTAATTATTACTCAACTTTCATTAACTACAGGTTAGAAAAAAATCAGACTCCTAATTGTCAGATGTTACACTGCATGTGCAGCAATAGTAAGGAGAATAAAAAAAGAAATAAGAACATTGAAATTTACTATTCTCACACCAGACAGGCTGAAAAATCTGAGTAAACAGCCAGTGTATACAGCAAGCTATTCTGTAAGTGTTTTAGATTTTGCTAAACTATATAATAGCAGTTAAAAATAATATTCAGTTAACAATTATTATGGGGAAGGTGGGAGGGCGTAGGATAAATCACTGCAATAACACCTGGATAATTTTCCTTTACTGACAGGTAACTCAAGTTTAACATGTGAACTTCTAAAACCATTTGTCTTACTTCAAACAGGAGAAGTCACGTTAGAAATAGATTCAACTTACTCCAGACCAATGTTTTATTCTTTACCCACTGCACTACAATTTTAAAATAGTAGCTGAAGTGTTATTATACTAAACTCAGATCAAGTGAAAAGTGCTTTTTATTAGCAAAAATATTAATTTAATTCCAAAGTATTTTTCCTTCCTTCCACATGGAAATTGATTTCCTTATCCACTTTCAGTATAAACTGTCATTACATTTGTCAAATATTTTCATTTCTAAATTATTAGTACTAACAAAAATAAAGACAACTCATATTTAACAGGAGAATTTATGAACAAGACTCAATAGAAAGGTATACTAACTTGAGATCTACATTCCTAAACAGTCTGACGATGGATATACGAGATTTCCTTCCTTCTCAAAGATTCAACATGCTACATTCATCTTGAAATAAAAAAAACTATCATATTAAAAACATATGAATCAGAAATATTTCTTACTTTGTTGTTCATAAAAGCTTTCAGACATTGGATGAGTTTATGTTGATTCTTCTTGTCAATATTTTCTGGTCTTGGATCGAAAAAGAAAAATAACGTAAGTACAATCTTCATTAGCTAACCCCAGCCATCCCTTCAAATGATTCAATTCCTTACTGTCTCTTATCCAAAAGCCTTTCCAAGGCATCCAAAAGTAGTCCAAGGCCTTCGTGTCCAAAATTGTTAACCCAGCTGGAAAAAGGAGGAAAAATGTTTTTCATTATTTATTAATCAACATTAAGTTTGCAAAGCTATGCCTCTGTACCTCCAATACAGCAACTACATCTCTTCAGGCACAGTGTTTTCACATGCTGCAACCAATGGAAAAAAAAAAAAAAATCCCACATTCACACAAATTCTCTTAATCCTCAAAGTTAAATCTGCCCATGTCTCAATGTACCCTCTCCATCCCCCAAAAATCACTTGAAAACATTCAGTTTCCCATATGGTCCTAACCCATACTTTCTAAGACACTGAAAAAGTTACAATAAAACTGATGAATTCAGATGGTTTTTCTTCAGAATCTAAAAATCAATGATAATCTTGTATCATTTAACTTCTGTTAGCAAAGTTACACTACGCTTCTCCAATAACAGACATGACAAAATTTTTATCAACATCTCATTGGGGACATACAGTACTTTAACAACTTCAGTCAAAACTTCTGTTTCAAATAAAACACACTCAGTCTAGGTAGTTCACTTTAAGAATAAAGTTTCGTGTTTTAACTAAACAGATTTTGAAAGCCATTTGGATCTAGCCTGAATACTATTGTTGCACCATTCACATCCAGAGTAGGAAATTTATTACAATCAATACAAAATTCATTCTCAAGATCCATTAAATCAGAGAGAGAGTTCCACTATCAGGCTTACTAACTGAAACTGCTTTTTACAGCAGCTGATTGTCAAGATACCTTCTAGGCAATTATTCATCTCTTAATATAGAGCAGTTGTACTCTTTTCATTACTCTTTGTCACAGGATGCAGCGTATCACAGGAATGATTTAGGCAATCATTCTTGGAATACAATGCATGGAACTGTGAAGTAGCAGCACAGCAAGTTTCTACATACAGGTATATGTTATGCTTCCCCATACAGAGTTCCTCCAATATATTCTGAAGAAGCATATGTTATAATGCCATATTCAGAAAAAGCGGTATACTGAAAAGCAGGAAAAAAAGTGATTCAATTGCTTCTCAAATTAACAGAAAACTCAAAGCTTAACCATGAGAACTTTCCTTTGCAGAAGCTTTAATGCAATCTGTAATTAAAGCTGTAACAAGTTATCAGGATTTATATGGATTAATTAAGACAATTATAACACAGGTACAAGAGGGCATAAAGCAAGTAAAGGGCAACAGAGAAACAGGGATATGCAGTACACAACGATGGAATATAACACTTAAAAAAAATGAAACCAACCCTACACAAGTATTACTATTACCCGAAAAAAAATTTAGGCAAAGAGTCAAATTTTCATTTGAAGTTTCTTATGCAAATAGGAAAACTTTTCCACAACTTCTTAGGATTTCCCAACATCACACTACTTGTTGGGTATCAGTAAGTTGAATGGCATCAGCATCATTAACAACCCAAGCTCTCTTACACATGACAAAGGTCCACCAGCTAATATTCCGCAGAAACAAAAAGAATTTAAGCAGTAACATATCAAGTCTGTCCAGTTGCCCATTGTTTACACATTAGGATAAAAACTGTGCACTTAAGACAAACTTCAGAGTGTATCTGAAGAACTGTAATTTGAGAAACTTTCCAGTTTTATACATCCAGTCACTTGCAGGATAAAGACAAGATTTCATTGCTTAAGTGTCTCACTTGATATCAAAGTAGAGCAACTTTACAGACTGTTAATATAATTTCCCCCTTGAATAAAACAAGCGATCTCATCATTTCCAGAATCAACCATTTTTAAGCATTATTGCTATTAGTCTGCTTTCAAGCATGACAAAAACCACAACAGAAATTACTCACCTAACCGGGTTGCTGGTTAAAGACACTCTCAACGATTCAAGACAGTTAAGCAGTTTTTCTTCAGCTATTCCAGATCGTAACTCATGAATATACTCTTGAGATGACAGTGTGCATTCATGCTTGCTATTTTTGAGTCCACCCTATCACAGAAAACAGAATGCTCGTTAATGTTATATAAATCATGGTAACTTTTAAGTGGGTGGCAACATATAAGGTCAATATTTTTGCATGAATTTCAAAAATTGTTCTTTTCTTCATACAACTATTAAAAAAACCTGACTGATTTTTGAAAAGTGTAGAACGTGTTACCTCTTGCATCATAAATATATTTCTCACTTTCTTGAGCAAAGTCCATGTACTACATTCTTGGTTATAAAAATATATTCCTATCTTACAGCTGTATTAATATGTTTGACAGCTTATGACACAATCTCATGTAGCAGTTACTTCAAAACATTATAAATGATGTAGAAGAATTGACACAGTTCATATCCCTGCTGTAGCACTATTACACAAGACTAACAATTTACAAAGCTATTTCAGCATTAAAGTGTATGTTAATCAGTTAGCACTCAGGCAGTGTGCAAAACAATTTAACAAATACTGCAACTAATCTTTTGTACAGCTCTGATCATTTGCAGAATAATTGATTTATTTAAGAAAAGTGATTAATAGTAAATGCAGTCCTTAAAGCCTCTGACCTCTTTAAGTTCAACTGAAGAGAACCTGATAAAGATGTGTCATGGGTGTAAAGGCAGTATTAAAAGTTTCAGACCTAAAACAGCATTTACATTTATGCTGTTTTATTTCTATCAGGATCTTTGATTGCTATGATCTTCTACCTAAGACTCCTCCACAGAACTAAAAATTTGATGTTTGTTTTGCTTCACTGAAATTCTAAAATATAATGAAATTTTGACCTACCTATGTTCCAATATTAATGCAATAACCAAGTTACCAAAACATTCATAAGACATTCTAACAAAAACAGAAGTCAAGCAGAGACTGTGAAGGTCTAAAGCCAAGAATGCCCTCAAGTTTGAGTCAGCTTTTGAAGAAGTTTGTTGCAGACATGCAAAGTGCCTTTAGCTAAACAAAATGTGCCAGTTATGCATGAAAGGACCAGAATAGAGATAAAGATAAGAAAAGGAATATAAAAGAACTACAGTCTGCCACTACCAATTTCCTAAACAAAAAGATGCTGCTATGATCTTTCATGATATGAAAGATAAACCTGGCTTCAAAGTTGAGAAGAATTAGCACTACATAATAAAAAACATAATAGCACAGAAAAACCATTACTCTGAAAGACCACAGTGTAAAGAACTAGTAAACAGGAATAAATTTACGCTGTCCATTCTGCTGCATGGAAACCTAGAGAAGATTATATACAACTTTTTCGTCTCAGAAAATAGATATTTCCCAAATCCCGAGTGTATAAATAAGAATCACAACACAAGCACTGCTGTAAGTCACACAAATATACAAAGAAAAAAAATAATGAATGCTCCAATCAGATGCCCTTATATATTAAGTTAGACCTTTAAAAAAGCTCTCTGAAATAGAACGACATATCTGGTTTTTAAAAGATTGTTTCCTGCACCAAACGCTCCCACTGCATTCTGCTGCAAACTGCAAAGAAAGTTCCTATATAGAAAAAGAATTTAAGATTCTTTCATATCTAAGCCAGGATGTGCTCTTGCTGCCTCTGTTTGTTTTTCTTTTGACAGGCACTTGGGACATCAGTTAGCTTCTTCTCTTCTATGCAGGTCCTTTCTCCTCAGAAAACTGAAAGGCCCTCAAGAAGAGGTACACATTATCAACAGGTTAAGTACAAGAACTGAGAGCAGGATCCCCTACATCTTATCGTGTTTTATGGAACAGGTATTCTCCATTGTTGGCAGTACTAAGCATCTTTAACTGCATAACAATAAGAAATCTCTCTTCTTCCCTTTTATCCTTTTCTCCTCTTCAGAACAGGTGGTTCAAAATCCATTCAAAGCCCTTCATTCAAACACTGCAAATTATGCTAAGGAATTCTCAGCTTCTTAACAGGATTATTTTCTGCAAGCATTTTCTCAGTCTCACTCAACCCATCTTTCCTCTAGACATGCTAAATGAAACACTACAACCAGGAACTGTTTCTTCTATTTCCTTATTCAAGAAGAGTTTGATTTGCGTGCTCTATCAGAGCTATGCCTCTAATGGCTCAAGTTTTAATATACATATTTTTCAGTTATTTTGAATGCACAGTCTAGGAAAAAAAAAAAAAGAGGACTACAAAGGCTCAGTTAAGTAATAAGCTCCATGTATGAGTTTCTGATAAGATCAAAGTCAAAAATGAAGTACAAAGGCTTGGTCGCAGACTAGAACTTGGAGAGATTAATTTCTAACCCCTTTGATTTTCATACTGATTTTACTTCACAGTCACTCACCTCAGTATTACAACTAAGGTACGTAATTGCTTCATTATTACGAATCATGAATCATTCACAATCACTCAAATGAAAGCTTAGGTCACACATGTAAAATTCTTCTCTGAAGAAGTTAGAAATTATGAACTTGGAAAGAAAAGAAACATGCTAAAAGGAATTCCTGGAGGTATCACAGAAAACAAATGTATAAAAGAAAACGTAGTTTGCTTTCTCAAGAAACGTAAACCTAATCAATTCAACTGTGTGCTGTATATATTCCAGGCTTTGAAAGATAACAGTGACAGGACAGACAGCTTACAATACAGAACACAGTGAAGAAAAAAAAATGTAAGCATGTCTTTGCATCTATACAATTTTTTATTCTTTGGAAAACCAAGCAATATAATTAAAGATCTAAAATTTTTATTTGCAACTTCTCTTCATCTATTTTGACAAGTGATCTCAAAGCTAGCTACACAAAAACTCCTCAACCAGTAACATTAAATATTAAAGGGGTCTTTGCAGGTGCCCAGCTTTATACACTACTCAGACATGTCACCAGAGGAGGCCAGTGAACAAGCCTGAGAACTACTGTCCAACAAAACAGGAACTCAAAAGCATTTTAAGCTTCTTGAGAAATAAGCAGGTGTTCTGTCGCTTAGTGGTGAAGAACTGTTGAACACATCCACATCAAATGGATGGGCTTTAACAGTTAAAATATGAGACCAGAAAAAACTGCACAAGCTGCTCCTCTTTGGGACACCAGATAGTTAAGATCTCATTAGATATCAAACTGCAGCTGTGTTCAGCTCAAGAACTCAAGATGTTTTAACTACTCTGCTTACACTGACACTATTTAAGTGATCAAGCAGATCAGGAATATCACAAAGTCGTGAAGGTCACCTCTTTCAATTTACCATACCTGTTACAGAACCAACTGGTACCTGCGTAATATTAATATAATGGCAGCAGTAGCTTATACTTCCCCCTCTCCCTCTCAACAAATTATTGGGGTTTTACATACTGCCCATTAATATGGCGAGAAAATAAATTTTAATTAGCACACAACAAAGCCCGATGATGTAAGTTTTATGTGTGGCAGCTCTGTTTATTTGTCCATGCATGAGTAAACATTGCACCAGCTCCTATATCAGAAATACAGACTTCACCTGGTACATAACCACTTCATCGCTCATATTATAGAGAAACATGAAAACCTATTACAAACAGCACCAACAACGTAACTCCACAACAGAATATCCAGATTAAGCATCTCACAGACAAACATATTTACAGCTGCCATTTCAAAGGAATTATCATCGCCCTGAAAAGACAAGAAAGGTAGCTAAACAGTCAGCTGAAATGGAAAGTGGCAGCAGCATGTGACATCTCTAGTTAAGCTTAAGTTAAACCTCTGCATTCTCTACAAAACAGGCAACCTTTCTCTGCAAGTTGCAGAGAATTACTACTGCAATCTCCGCAATAGTAATACTATCAACAGTCCAAAGTTCTCATTCCTAGACATAAGAACTGTAAATCTTCAGGAAAATAACTGTATGTGACATACACAACAAAAAAATGAAGTGAACAAGATAGCTGTCTGTCACCCAGGAGGCTCTGTCTGCCTGGAGGCCTTTACAGAACAGTAAGTTAAAATAAGTAATAACAGTAAGTTAAAAATAACAGCTGTTATTTTTTAATGTTATCATTCCAGTTCTGAGAGTACAACATTAATGCTCACAGATGCACTCAGCTTCCAGCAGATTAATCCAATAAAAAACAAACAAAACAAAGCCACACTGAGAAGATGCACAACATACATGCATTATTTAAACATTAAGATACAGAAGCCATACACTAAGAGGTGCATTTGTTATTTTCTATTTTGCAAATTATTTGTGCAAAAACATGCTTTTAATGCATGACTATTAATTTGAGGTCTGACAAAGAGCAAGAACAGGCATAAAGATGAAAACATCCTCCTATACTCTGTACTTCATTAACTGTTTTCCTTCATTAAATTTCTTTACAAAAAAGCTCTATTCGTGTTTTGAGGAAATGACATGGGAGCACAAATTACTTGAAACTGGTTGGAGATTAATAAAAATTCTGAGGTAACTGTTAGGCAGTTTTCTGTCAGAGGCTGTTTGGTTTTTTGAGGGCCTTTCCTGTTAACTATAAAACACAAGTACTGAACACAATCTAAGTACTAAACCTTGCTACACTTGGAAAGCTTGCTTTCGCTACAATTAAAATCTTTCCATTTCTATTTTCAGGGATCAATTAAAATGTAATAACTCCCAGAAAGTCTTTTGTATCCTTTTTCCTGGATTTATCCTGTAAATGAAACCTCAAGTTCTTGTTTAAGAAAACAAAACCTTACTAAATTCAACAATGACAATATAAAATGTAACAGAGAACCTATTAGGAGAAAAGCTATGCTGCAAGTGATCTCATCTTGAACTACTTTTCCTCTATGTTAATCCTATTTACACTGATACCCAAAAACTGACATTTTTACAACTACCCATGACTGCTAACAACTAGAACATCACAAAAACCCACATCTGAACAGATCGAAACGTGCCAACACCTAGCTTAAAATTTCCATTGACTACCCTCAATAACAAGCAAGGTAAGGCTAAATTGTACTTGTTGCTCACCATTAACAACATGAATTTTTATTTTCAAGTCTCTGAAAACAGATCCTTTAAAAAAAATAAATCAAAAAGGATCCCTCTAAATGAATTTATAATGCTAAAGCAAATCCGATTTTGGTAGTTGATCATTATTTTGATGAAAGAAGGATGCACCAATGCCCACTAAACTTTTAAATCCATGACAGAAGTCCAGATTATTCTAACCTATTCTCTAACAATCAAAACGTAAGAAGGAAACAAAACTGTCATGTTTATACTCACCGGAACTTTACTTCCGACTATCTGCATGCAGTGGTCAGCCAAGAGAAGTTATTGTGTGAAAAAGATAACAATAATAATACATAAATAAACACAGCAAAGTACTTAGTAGGATGTAGCATCACACAATTTCTTTTTCAGTGCATACTTATTACTTATTAGTACACTATTATTTATTTATTAAATCAAAATGTTTAAGAGTTACAGTTCCTCAACAGGAAAACAGTACTTCTTCTGTAAGAAAAATGATTTGAAATCATGTTCCACTGATGAATCATCAGTATTTTACACATTCATAAACAAGTAGCTAAATACCTAGCTTCACATCAACATCTTGAGAGATTAAGAGATATGCCATATTGTTCAAATGATCAGGTCAAATATTTTACATATGACACTGAGAAAGCAACAGGAAAAACAAATGTCATGCTGACTTTCTTGTACATACAACACTTCATTTACAATGCTACTTTTGAACTACTTAGATGATGTCATAGAGTTTAATTAACTTTTCACAATCAGAAACAGCCTACAGTTATAAATCTAACTTGCATTTCAGAAAAACTCATGCAGCTTTTTTCCTCAAATGCTCAGTATGGATACTTTTAATTACATGGATAATTAACCAGTGATTTACAAACTGACATTTTCTCTTTTTCATCATCAAACAGCATTTCTGCACATTAAAACAAGAAGTTGACTTCATACAGACTCAACACTTGGCAGAAAATCAGCACACCTTGGCCCTGTTCTACTACCTTATGCAAATGACCATGTTCCTCTAAAATCTAGTACTACAGAAAAGTCTGTAGGTCTTTCCCTGACAGCTACTTGCTATGATCTGAATTTGATGCTGTTTAGCCTCTACCCGATTCATTTTCTACTCATATTTTCCACTACTCATTTTGGAACCCTTTCAGAAGACAGTCCTTGCAAGTCTTTCACAATCACCTCTTCTCTCCTTGTGCTGATGAAGCTTCCTCCAGAAGCACAAGATGAACTGTCATCACCAGACAGGAAATCTTTCTTCCTAATTTACAGAATTCTCTCATCAATGTTCAACTCATTCAATACAACACAAGACATCAATAAATTCAGTTCTGAAACAGAATTCTGAGCCTTCACCGTTTCTGAAGTACAATTTTCAAATGATAAAAGAAATCACAACCACAGATTAAGCACTTGACATCAAAGGATCCAGCCTATTAGCTTCCCTGCTTCCTCTGTCCTCCAAGGAAAAGGAAAGTCTTTTTCATCCGTGGGAGAAATCAAGTTTCTTTCTCACTCAGAACTCTGAGGACAGCAGAGTGTTTCAGAAAAGCATGGACAACGTGCTGCAGATGGCATACAAGGCAAAGGATATGAAGCACTGACTTTTAAGTTTGGTTAAGACAGCAGGAGTAAATGAGAGTCATATTTCAGATGAATGGAGAGCTCAAAAGCTTTAACTAAAACAAACATGGAATGGAACTGGAAAAGCCACGTCAATTGTCCAGTGTGCTTCACAAGCCATGAGCTCTAAGCAGAAGAAAAAGCCCAAGTATCTTCAGTACAGAAAAGATGAAAAATGTATAGTTATCTGTGACCAAAGAAAGGGAGGAAAAATTAAGAAATATCATTTTTTATGTAGTGAGCAATTTCACAGAGGACAAAGCTGAAGGTGGTGTGAAGAAAATAAAAGTTTGCCAAATCAAGATGCAGTATAAACTAGTTAGGGCTTGAATTCAACTAAGTCAGCATAACAATTTAATTAAACAGAAGGTGTAATTAAAAATGAAAACAAAGCTTTGCATTATTATAAGACCCCAATCAATACTTTTACATTTGAGTTGTAGTTCAATTAAGATGTTAGCTATTTTTAGGGTATGAAGTGACAAAAAATGTCATTCATGTCTCCAAACAACTTTAAACACTTCATTCAAATGCTGTGATTCAGTTGCAAGGAGTGTATAGAGTCAGATACAAGCCCCTTTTCTATTAGAAAAAAATATCTTGCATACCTATAGAACATTCACACTGGAGCTGACAAGATCAAAGCATATGTTCACATATTTGGGATTTTAGTTTGGTGGGTTGTCCCCTCTCTTCCCCTTCCACTTCAATTGTCAGTGAGCTAATGTGTTCTCAATTCTGTTACCTCCCCCCATGCTGCAGCTCACATCGTGGTAGTAATGTAGTTTGTTAAAACTTTCAGCAGCTAGACATGCAGTGGTAGCCACGCTTTTCTTACTCTACTACTGTACCATAGTAATCAAAAGACTACATTCCAATACCATTACAAACAAGAGAGCACCATCTCCTAACTAGTTTTGGGAAAGAACTGCAGGTACTTCCACTATGAAAATTACTAGTGCTTCAACAAAAATACTCTTGTTTATTAAGAAAAATTCGAGAAATAACACTGATTAGCAAACAAAGACAAAACGTTACAACACAAGCAATAGTTCTCAGAGAGTCTAGGCAAACTACATTAACTGAAAATATTCTAAGATACACTCCATAAGCATGAATAGTTTTCAATTAACTTGTATGTTTAGCAATACAATGCTTGAAGCAGTTGATTACTCACATGACAGAGTAAAAGACTGCTGATTTTGTTTAAAATAATTACATGCAGGAAGATCACCACTGCCAGAAGCATAGGTCAGCATTTGCAAAAGTTTTTCTTCATATCACTTCATATTCTTTAATGCAAGGCAATTAGGCTTAACAATTGCATTAGGTTCTAGTTTTGATTTTTTTTTCTTGAAATTTAACTCCACCCACTTGATTCTAAAAGCTAAAAGCTCATTTAATCAAGAAGCAGATATTTAATAAATGTTATCTGTTTCTTGAAAGGATACTCAGCTACGTAGAAAGAAGTGCTGCAGCTGCTAGGTATCTGAAGAATTATTCTACTTAACAGGCTTAATTTCTAGTAAGATATTACTGCCATAAAAGGCTAAGAGTTAAAAAAAAAAAAGAATTATATATTATCCTAATTTCTAAATAAAACCATACATATTTATCTAAATCAAGAAATACACCAGCAACAGATCTCATCACATGAAGATACTACTGCTCCTTGAATATGAAAAGCTACCCTCCTCTACCACTTGCTCCCAGTGCAGATAAGCCGTAGCTTATTTAACTAATTCCTTAGAACTCAGTACAAGCTTCTTTAAAGTTCTATATACAGCAAATAGAGGCACAAACCAGAGTGCAGGCAATCTGTAGTGAAATCAAAACATCTATTTGCATTTTTGTTTCATACAACATCCATGTAGTTTTGTGATACATTCTCTTATTATGTAAAAACAACAATATTTGCCATAGTCAATTTTTTAAGCAGAGAAAAGGCATTTACAGTTTCATTTTATATCTATTTAGTGGTAATAGTCCCACTACTGCAGAAAATAAACTGCAGCTCTGCAGTATTTGAAATTATGTCTCTTCATCCCAACAAGTGTTGAACCATACATTTTCATTACTCTGAAATAGATCAACTTCAAAAATTCTTCATATAGAATCACCAACACAATTAGAAGGTCTGAATATATAATTTTCTATTCAAAAACATTTTCAAGTTGTATTTTGCAACAATCTTTTCACTAAAAGAACAACATAATGTACCTTCAAGATACTTCTTAGCAGAGTATTTAGTACCATCTCAAAGCCACTTACACTACTCAACATACTCAAATTAAGCTAAAATACTGACTTAATTTTAATTTTAAATCCTTTCAATATTTTTACTCTTTACCACTGAAAACTGTACAGATGTCATTACTGAAACTATGAAGTCATGCTGCTCTTTCCAAGTCCTTTTCATTACAAAGATTCATATAACCAATTGCACAAAAATACTACCTATCCACTACTCTAGATGAGTAGATTTGCAATTTCTTGTGGTTTACAGAACAGCATTTAGTTTTCACACTGCTCAGAAAACAAAATGCAAATTTGCAGACACAGTAGTAGATACAGCTGCAGACAGTAGAGATTTTTTGCAGCCTCCCCTTTCTTAGGAGGTAAATCTAGACAAAAAAATTGAAGTTATTAGTTCCACCTGTCCTGGAGAGACAACTACTTACGGATTTAGCAGTAGCAGAAATGTATTGGACAACCATCTCACGTTTCGTGGATAAATCCTTCTCTCTTAGAGGAGCTTTCCGTTCTTCGTTAAGATTCATGTCCTCCTGTAGAGAAAGACCATATGACACCAGGATTTTTATTTCTTTTTGTTGATGGTGGCTTTTTTTTGCTACTTTTATACTCCTTTTCCTATTTAAACTGCTCATTTTTAAACAGAGGAGACTTCTTCAAGCATATCTGTATTTCAATCTGTTTAATTCTGATCTACATGATTTTCTCAACTAATTCTGTTCCTTCAAGCATTTGGTGTTCTCCAGAGTTAGCCAAAATCATGACTACATTAGCAGCAGTTACCATTAATGAAATTTAGCTCAAAAATTAAACTAGAATATTGAACACAAGTATTCAATAAGCCTACCACATTCCTGTTGTTTCTTATAAAGATAAAAAAAAAAACAAAAAACTTATTAACACTGACAACATCCCTGCTATATCTAACCAGGAGGCTGAGATTACAAAGACTACTAACTTGCAACAAGGCTAGGTGTGAAAGTGTTCCACGTAACATATTTAAAACAACCCTAAAAAAAACCTAAAAACGCAGCATCCTACTAGATAAATAAAATTTGCATAAATCATAGATAGTCTCATAGAATAGCTTAGGCTTTCAGAGATCTAAAAGTCCATGCATTTCTTAACCCTGCCATGGACTGGTTCTATCCTCCCAGATCAGACTGCCCATGCCCATCCAGCCCAGCCTTTAACACCTCCAGGGACAGGACATCCACTTTTCTGGACAGCCTATACCAGTGCCTCAGTCCTTTTTTACTTCTCAGAGTAAAGAACTTGTTCATAATACCTAACATAAATCTCCCCCTAAGCATGTGTTTCTACTTAATAATCAATTTATTAAAAACCAGCTCTCAACAATAATGTCCAACGACTGCAACTATGAGTTATCTTAATGAATAACCAATAGCAGTAGCTTGTTTTTTAATTTTATTTCTGCCTTTTTCTTTTGCTTCCTCTAAAAAAGTTGCTGGTATTCTTTATGTTTAAATTACATGGGCATTCTAAGTCACTCAATTGTTTATGTGCCAGTACTTCCAAATCAACATTTTGAAGTTACTAGTATGTAATAAACTCAAACACACACTCATAAAAGACCTTACCATCATCTTTTCAAAGAGATCCATAACCTCCTTTTCAGATAAGTTCATGCACCGTTCATCCAGAAGCGCCTGGGCGAGTGGAATTTCACTAATAGTAGGTTGTGTGTCAACATGGTGCTGAATTAACGGTTTTTCCTTTCTCACTGTTGATTTCCTGAAGCTCGTTATTCTGTCACGCTGCAAAGATATCCATTTGAAAATAAGCAGAGATCAACAGATAAAAAGCAGAGATGTTTACTCTATTACATGGTAGTAATACACACATTTTTTAATAATTTCAGCAGCAGAGGTAAAACTCAAACAACTTGAGCAAAAGGCATATGACTATTACTCACAGTTTCAAAAGTATACTACCTGTGTCAAATTTCAAAATCTTGATCTTTTACTCCCTAATTATCCTGAGAAGAAAATATGGAACCACAAAGGTACGTCCAGTGTTACCTCACCTCTAGAGCTCTACAGCTTTAGAGGACAACTGAAAAAGCTAGTGCTGGAAAGAAAGCATTCACAAGTTCAGATTGATAAAAACAATCCTGCGGATGTAAGATAAACTTTGAAGAGGAATTAATGCTATTTCACAATTCCTTGAAGTGCTTTTGAGCACAGATTCCTGAAACTAATAGGCAATTTTCAAAAGCAATGTAACAGATTACTCACGTAGAAGCAGCCATTCACAGTTAAATACGTGTGAGAGACATTAGTAAAAGCGTACCACAGAATGACACTGGTTAAGGCTGACTTGTTATATACCACACACCCAACCCCCTTCCCTTTTTTATTTTTATTAAGCATGCTTATCCAGTTAATTTGTTAATATTGGAAACAACCGAGAAGTACACCTTCCTTACGGGGCCAATTGTCACTGTATTATTTAAAATCTATCTCTACTCTAAACAGAGATGGATAAAGAGTTAGAAATTATTTCAGTAAAACTGCTGTAATAGACAGAAGCTAAGTAGATAAGTCAGTATATATGCATGAACATACATACATATACACTGGGAATGTTAGCTCTACATAAGATTTGGTGAATTAATTGTTTCCATCAACAAATACTAGCATATTTGTTCTAGGCATGGAACAGCCTATTAAGACGTGCTTTCATGTAACAGCAGCTTAAGTAGAGTTACCAGTATTGTTCATAGCATTTACCACAATATCTATCAAGACATATAAAACAAAATTTATGTTGTCTGAAATTACAGAATATCTGTAGACACAACAAATTCAAAGGAGTATTTAATTTGGAGGAAATCTGGATTAATTTTATATTAGTCTAAATCGTAGTGAATTTTAAGTACTTTGGAATACAAGCTACAGTAATTGTTGATTTTTTTCCTCTTTCATTCTACTGCGGTAGTTTTTTGTTGTTTCTGCTTGTTTGAGGTTTTTGTTTGTTTGTTTTTCTGTATGTTTTATTTTGAGATTTCAGATGTCTTTATTTCAAATTCGTGAACAGTGAGTATCCCTAGATAAGCTGCCAGCCCGCTGAATTCTTAGGGAGTTATGCTTGTTTGTGGATTTTTTTCCTCCTCCCTCCCTCTAATAAGTCTTAAATTTGTGGACAGAAACACATTACTTAAAAGGATATTATAACAGCCTTTAAAGACAAAAAATAAACTCTAAAAACACTTTTCTCTTACAATAATAGTTTACTTACGGATCTTGGAAATCGAAATTAGGGCATATCCTACTGAAAATGCCACAAGATATTACATAATGCTGGAATGACAGGACCCAAATTAACCAACTAACATCAAATGCAGTTCTATTCGTCCTCCTCTTTAATAAGTGCCCTTTCAGCAGTCAAAAAGTCACTTAAGATCACTTTTCATTGTAATGTGATGTTTCATTAACAACAAATTTGTTTAACTGCACTGCAACGTAAGACCACTTCAAAGACAAAAGAATCTCACAGATAAGTAATATGGCTAACTGAATGGCCAGCATGGCTTAACTTCCGGATAGAGAAAGCATAGGTTGGTAATTTTACTACAGTCTATTTCAAAATAATGAAATAATATCAAGATATGGAAGTATTCAAAATTACCAACTTAATGCTTCTAAATACAAAGTGGGTGCTTGAAATGCAGTGCATTTTCATTAGCCTAAGTAATTCCATTTGGATCATTTGGCTAATTTTGAAGAACCGCTGTAGATCTCTACCACTGAAAAGAAGGCCAAAGGAAATAACACCAACAGTTTCAACACATCCATAGTATTAGCAAAATATTTTGAATATGCTCAATGATACCAATTTGAGAAATAATTGAAGAAGCTTCTCAAGTTGTTACAAATGAAGGCACTGAAGTACAGTAACTCAATTTTCTAAAATGTAATGCTTTATATCCTTATAAGAACGTGTCATATTGTCCACAACATTTGGAGTAAGACAGCATGCAGTGTGAGTTATCATTGCAAATTAAGACGTTCCAAAGACCTTACCACATCATCTGCCAAAGTTTTTATTTGGATATTCTATCAAAACAAAAACACACACAAATAAAAGAAAAAAAAATTACCTACTGTTTTAGAATAAAGAAGTCTATATTTCATGTACTTTAACATTAAAAACGTAGGAAGGAGGAACAACAGGTTCACTCTTAAAAACTTTGATGAAAAATAAACATTCAGATGTATTCTCACCAGTGGATTGACCCTGGCTGGCATGCAAGGCCCTCTCATTTCACCCATACACCCCAACAGAACCCAACAGAATTACAGGGCCAAAAGTAAAACAAAATTCATGAGTTCACTTAAAGACAGTTTAGTGAGTGAAGGAAAACAAACAAAAGTAAAATAAAACCCCAACTGGATACAGAAGATGCAACTCACCACATTCAGACCAATGCCCAGATAGACTCTAAGCAACTGCTACTTGGGCAAAACTCCCAACCAGTCTTATGGCTGAGTATGATATAACACAGCATGGAATGTTTCCTTGATGAGTGCAGGTTAGCTGTCCTGGCTGCGTCCCCTCTCAGCCTCCCACCCATCCCCAGCTTACTGCCTGAGAAGTTGTAAGAAACAAGAAAAAGATCCTTGACACTGTAAAAGCACTAATTAGTCAAAGCTAAAACACTGGTGTGTTATAGAAACTGTCTTGGTCACTTATCAAAAACACAGCAGCAACTGGAGTGCTAATAAATAAATAAATAAATAAATAAATAAAGAACCCACCGCACTCCTTCCCAGTCAGACTCTGGACACACAGCTAGAATATTTTTCTCTTACTACTCCAGATGCTAACATAAATCTCCTACCTTTCTAACTGCATCTCAAACATGTTCCTTCCAGCTACACCTCTTACATATTATCAAGGCGTAAATTTAGTATGAGTCAGGAGTAAAATACTCCAATATTGAAATTAAAACTAAGATGCCCTTAGTCTGATCAGACTTTCTAAAATGAAGATTATTCAGCAAGAAGATCAAGAGGAAAAATATCCAACCATGATTTCAGAGACAGCTATGTAAGCAATAAGTTCTGGAACTCAGGGTATGTTTCAGCTGTCACTTCTACCAAAAATACCTTTTTCCACCTTTCATTTTAGCACTGTCAATCTCTCCCAGAACTTCCAGCAGGATAACCTACTCCATCTCTACCTTTATATTGCATCTGTCACTCAAAATCCTCTGGGCAAAATACTGAATATGAAAGCAAGATACCTCACACCCTTTTTCCCCTTAGACATCTCCAGCTCACTTCTCCAAACTCCTTACAGTACACAAGGTACAGAGCTGCCTGTAGCTACTCAAGATAAGCACCGCATTTAACAGGTGAAAGTGATCCTAGCTAGAGGCAGAGGCAAAGCAGTTGTGCCTGCATATTCGCACTGACACTCAGATTGACAGTCTCTTACACTAACAGTGAAATCACACTGTCTTTTAAGTACTGCTTTTGATCTCATGTAAAAACAGAAACCAAAAGTTTTCCTGCCCAAGAGGAAGTTTAAGGTATCACAGTTTTCACAGTCAGTCCTCCAGCATTATTCTTTCAGCCACCTATAAAACAGCCACAGCACTACAAGACAAAAGGAGATTAATCCTTACCAAGCTTGCTGAAGACATCAATTACTGTACTTTATTCCCACATCCAAGAGGAGATGGACCATTCAGAAGTGAGCAATACCAGGAAAAGACGACACGCAACTTCCACGTGAAAGTCAGAGGGCCACCAAGCTTTGTGACTAATATCAGCAGAGGGGTAGAAAGCTAAAAACATTGAGCTGGAGCACTGACTGCCTCAGCATTGCTCTCAAATAGGAGGGAAGAGAAAACTGAGGCATAGTAATCATACTGTACACTGGTCCTCAAAGGACATTCTCTTTCATGAACAGTTGCACTTCCACTGTCCAATTTATTTACAACACAGTAGAACCATTCCCAAATAACAGAGGTGGAAGTACAGCATTATGCTTTGATGAAGTTCCCATCTGTAAACTGATTACTATTTAACTCTGACCTTTTTAATTCCTAACCTACGCATTCATAGTTGAACTTCATAAAAAGCCTGGGCACATAAGATAGGCTTCCCAACTCCATTAAGGTTAATTTACACTGCTCTGAGATTCAAGCTAATTCCTGAATAAATTTGAGATAAGCAGTAAAACCATCAGTTAACATTTAAAAACTATTGTTTCACAAAAAAAATTAATAGTATGTAACTGTTCATGGGTAATTTAAGCACATAAAACATTACAGCATTATGATAATACAACTGTTCTTGCTTACTTCCTCCTTTAACAACACTTCGCATTCCTCATAGTCCGTTACAAGCACCTGGAATCCTGAATTCCTGCTCCTTTTTAACAAGAATTCCCAACTGTATCAAAGTAAAGTGATGCTACTGGCTTCCTCATTACTATGTACAATGTAATTCCTCTCTATTCACATCCTGCTTCACTTCCTTCTTGCCCATAGGACAAAGAACTTGCCCAGGAAGCTGCTATAAACAGGAAAGAACGGCAAAAGGAGGAGAAAGCCCTTGTGTATATCACAACAGCTGTAATTTCAGTTTAAGCAGCTGCTGTGATTAATAAGTTGCACTGTAGTCCACACACGCTGGTATTTCTGGATCTACAATTTCTATTCTTTGAGGAAAAGCCAAACTTCATTGCTACAGCATTTGTCCAGGTTTTTTGTATTATATCAAGTGTATTACTAGTGGGGGAAAAAAAAAAAAAAAAGTGACTTTACCAACAACTTTTCATGAAAAGATCAAATACTGCTAGTAGTTCCTTCGAAGGCTTTGATTTGCTGATTGGGTTCTGCAGTATTTTGGTAGTTTATTTAACTTTTAAATAATAAAAACAAATATGCATACCCTCCCCTTCTTAGAGTTTACCAAAATGAAAATGCTTCATTTTTAAGAAACTTCCCAATATTTCATTGAATCCTTCACTGCATGGGCATTGTCAACTTTCACAACTTACTACGTGTCTTCTGCTCTACTGTTAATTAAATTCCCTCCAAACAGCTATTTTTTATTTTTTTTTAACCTGTTTAGCCCTCTCCTCAAATAGTAACAAAGGAAATTTCAAGTAAACTATGACATTCACTTTACTATCTGTTCTACCTACAAGACCTAGAGGTCTTTCAGAGCTAAAAAAAAAAAAAAAAAAAAAAAAAAACCCACACCAAACCATCTCTGCAAGACACGTAGTACATACAAACTGAGCCCACCACTTTTACTAGGCTATACTTTTGGGCACTGCCAATTGGAAAACAAGCATACAGGAAGGAACAACACAGACTTGCACGTAAGAATTAGAGAATTTTCTCAAACCAAAGCACAGTAGCTCAGTGACTTAAAAAGAACTCTCATTTTTAAAGTTAGCCACGCACTGCTTATCTTAAAAGAAAAATCATTCCACAAAGGATCAATGCAAGGTTCAAAGCATATAGTTGTAGTTAAAAGAGCTGCATGCATTGAAAAGGGTAAAAACTCTTCAGTAAGAGTGAAGTTCAACCTCACAATAAAAAAAAATTATCCCCAGTTCTTAAAAATAGATATAAGGTGGCAACTTATTTTTGCTACTCTGAATTGGCCAAACTCATTAGCTTTATGATAGCTTTTACACAGTCTAATATGTTCCATAACATATCTGTACAGAACAGCTTCTTGCACACAGAATAGGCCAGAAAAAGAAAGGAATACGTAGAGCCAATTTGATGCAAATCAAGTATTGCTATCTAGCAAAATATCTTTGTTACACTGTAATGAAAAAGCTTAAACAATAGCTTGTATGCAAGCATCAAACTGAGATTAAGTTTGCACTTAAGAAGTCAAGAATTATTTTGGAAAAACTAGATCAAAACAAGTGTTCCAGAATGTTACTTCAAATGTGCCTCACAATAACTCGGCTTTTTTAAAAAAACATTCCCTAAGCTAAAAAAAAAAAAAAAAAAAAAAAAAAATAGAGTTCAGAAGTCAAACAGTTGTATTTTTGAAAATAAGTAGCTAGCAGAGATGCAGGGCCTAATATGGTACTGACAGGCACTGCCAGCAGAAAAAAAAAAAAAAAAAAAAAAAGCTCTGCCAGTCCATCAGCATTCAAACAATCCATCTACCACACTGGTACCTTTAGCGCTACACTGCATTCACTTGTAATGCAGTCCCAGAACTTGATTCAGTGACTGATTGAGTGATTTCAGCCTGCTCTTACAGGAAAAAAAAAAAAGAAATTTTCTTCCAAACCTAAATCTAGGTGCAACAAAAAGAATATGCTGATACTGACAAGGTATCCTGCACAATACCAGCACAGAACAGACAACTCTCTAATAAATTATGTGGAATTCCACCAAGCACAAAATAGGTACAGAAAGTTGTATATGCATCTGAAAGGATTTTTGAAGTTAGTTGAATGCACTTCTAACGTACCAAGTTTATAGTAAATGAAGCTTAGGAATTGTAGCTTATGAAGTAAGCTCTCTTATCAAGGAAAACATGAAATGTAACTGACACTCAACTACCTCAGTTCCTTTTTTTCCCCATAAACATTGTTCTTCAAAAAAAAAAAACCACCAACATTCAAGTATGCAGTATCAAAGTTATTAGACTTGAACATGAAGTTATTTAGGTCTACTATTAACACATTGGTATTTGGATATGTGGCCCAAAAACTAAATACATGTGGCATCATCAATATATATGCCTAGCTCTGCAATTCAAGTACATTAAGAAATAGGATTTGATTATTTTCTGCATTTACACTGCTGACAACCATTGCAGTTCAATATGCTCTTTCTTATGCAAATACTTACCTATTCTAACAACTGGAACGCTACATGTAACTGTCTGAACTATTAATATCTGTCAAATTTTCATCTCCTCACACATAATCGAATGCAAATATTCCAGCACAGATCTATTATGAAGCCACAGTTATTTTAGAAGTTACTTAAATCCTACAGAATGAAAGTAAATCACAGCACAATCTGAAGAACCAAAATGTAACAAAAGCAGAAAACTATATTATACAGGTAACTATACGTATCTAGTGAACCTCACATTGTATTAGTGCTTGCTTTTTTCCTCATGAACGTAGCTTTGTGAGAAACAAAAACTACAGACATCCTTGAATGTCAATATTCTAATAAGCATCATTAGCTCTCGCCATACTGCTAACTGAAAGACTCTACACCTAACATTTCTCCTGACCAAAGTACTTATTTTTCTCTTTCACAATCATCCCCAAAATGTACACGGTTGTAAATGTGTAACCAACAAGCTGTGGCACAGAGGTGTCATCAAGAGACATCACTAGGAATATTTAAGGTCTCCAGTTATTTCTTCTCATTTTTATGCCTAAATATTCATTATGATGTGGTTTGTAAGTGCAATCCCACATAGGACAAAGTGATTAGCAATTAACTAGCTAAATCCTGAAGAAACAGGAAAGAACGAGCCTTCAAGGCTCAACCTATATCCACCTGCACATTTATTGCAACTCCACTGGCCTACATAACAAAACTACAACTGCTGCTCCATTGCTTGTATGCCTCCAGTCCTACAGCCCCAAGTGTTCGCATTTTGTGGTACTAATTCTCTACTGTTTCAAACTTAGTAATTTTATTTAGAAATTTGTCTTAGACTAAGAGAGAACACTGCTTTGATAGTTAATATTCTGCTTTCAACCCATGCTGAATTAAACAGTTATTATTAGATGGCTGACAAGCAGTCACAGTCATATCTAATAGTGGAAACAAACGAACTTAGGAGTTCTAGTAAACAATCAAAGAACAAAGGAAATAAATGAGATTTTTTGTACTGTTTCTTGATCTCATTAGTCCTACTGCCACACAAAACTCATCAAAGCATTGAGGTGGGCATGCAGACTAGGCCAACACTGCTGCCCAAGAAAAGCTGATAGCCTACTCTTCTCTGTTTTTTAAGAACTATTTTTAAGTCCACCTCAAACATTTTAAGCCTAGCAGTAAGCAATATATTTAAAACCACAAACATTGGCTACATATTCAATTCAGGACATTTATCAAAAAAAATAAGCAACTGCTTCAGCATTTCTTTGTTACCCTTTTCCTCCATATAATGGATTTTCCACTGCAAAGCTTTACAAACTTACTTTAAAAACTCACTTTAGTGAGTTCAGCGAGAACTTTAGTCTATTAACTATTAGAAAGTTATAAATGAGAGCAGGAGCTCTAGGGATGGTCTCTCCATCAATACCATCAGGAAAAAAAAAAACACAACTATTTCATTCATAAGGAAAATTTCAGTTTGATACAAAAAATAACATCTAATTTGAAGTTGGTCCAAATTAGCTTTGTCTACCTGCAACTTCATAAATGCTACACAAACAACAAGGAAAGACTTCCGACTGTTAATCTTCTCATAATGGAAGAGCAGGTAGTAGTGGTGAGCTTATTTCCTCCAAAATAAAGTTATTAAATGATAAAAGAATAACCAGGATGCACACGTTGTAAAAACTATGCAAAAAAATATGCATTTTAGTAATTTCCTAATTTCTTGTGGTTTTAAACTTAAACAAGTAAACTGATGAACAACCAACTGAAATGAACAGTAGCTTCAGCAGCAACAGACATCTTCTAGTGTCCCTAGGTATGGGTAGCAATTAAAGAATCACAGGAATTTTCTTAGACATTTCTGTTTATTTCTAAAGAATTGAAATTGATTAAAAAAAACTAAAAACAAAAAAACATGAAGACTCCTTGTAGCCCACAAGATAATTAAGTTTAATCTTTTCATTCTCCTGAGTCATCAACAATCATTAATGTTTTACAGGTTGTTTGTAATATACAAAAGTTTCTCCTCTAAAGCCTAGAAAACACCTGTCCTATTTGATATGCATACTGCCAGTTCTCTGCAAATCTCTTCCACATTGCCTCTGTGGAATCTGCTTTGTTTGCAAAGCTTCCTGTATCATCCAGAATATCTCTACAGTTTTGTCTTACAAGTAGTAGTTCAGGAAGTTCAATTACCACAAGCAGATAGTCTTATCACTCTATCACCTCATTTAAACAGTGTCAATATCAACTCACACATTAAAAGCTAAAGCTAGTCAGCGCTATGCCCCGCTCCACCACATTAGAATTACTGCCAAATCAGTATCCTTTCCTGCAATAAATGAGTTTTCTTAGGACATCAATTCCACCCTTCAGTAATGGTTGCACCTTAATTTCAGTTGTGTGAAGCAAGAATCCTTTGAGGCATTCACTGATTTTACTAAGACACACTGCAATCTCAAACAACGCATTTTATTCATTTGCCAAAATCTGCTTAATCTGACTCATAGCTCATGTACGCAGAATACAAACATCTAAAGGAGTCATCTGTAAAGAACATATTCTCTCTTCACAGAAGCGTGAGACCCAACAGCCTGAGTTAAACAAGGTCATGAGATGTAGGTTCTGTAAAACACTGAGTGCTCAAGACTATTGACAGTTCACTTAAAGCATTCCTGCCCAAACATGGGTGGAGCAGCATAGTTGAGAAACCTATCAGGCAAGCACAGTCAGTTTACTTCTGTATATAAGTTAACTGATAAAAGCCCTTATTCCACTGTTGGACATTAGTTGATGGCACATTAGTCAGAGTATTGGATTTTCAGTTTTTGATTGATTTCTGAGAGCTCAGAGAGTTTAAAATGCTTCAGTATGAAGCATAAACAATTTCCGTTTTTAAACTCAAGTATGAGTTGCTCCTTGTGGGATGAATCATCAAATCCACATCATCGCATTTACTTGCATTCCAGCTAAGTAATCTCTCTCCTACCCCTAACATTTTTTAACCCCATTTTACAAGCTCTTTGTCTCAATCTACTTTTAAAGACAGTGCCATACTCATATCACTGCCCTTTGTGAAAACTAAAATTGTTGCTAAGTTATTTTTATCACTGATGAAACCTCACAAAGATGAAATTAACGTGGAGTAATGAAGCATGCTTTCAGCGTGGCACTAGCCACTACATGCACAGAAATACTTCTCTTTTATGCTAATAGAAAATCAACAGGATATACTACAAAACCTTGACTCAGACAAAAAATATTGACCATGTGAACTTCTAGCTAGGCAGCATTCAAACAGTCAGGAAGCACCATATATCCTGTTCTAATGACGTCTTTTTAAGCACTGATTCATATCATCACAGACATCTGAAAATATCTCAGGTGTCTCACCCTAATTCCTGCTCAAAAAGCTGAGTCAACACAAACCACGCTGCTAGAAGCTTCGTCCACGTTTCCAGGTCTCAAACCTTTCCAATGACTAAGACACACAGTACCTCTGATCAACCAGTTCCAAAGCTTAATCACCTTTCAAATCACTTTTTCCTCTAATTCCCAGTCAGAATTGCTCCTGTTTCACTTTTCCACTGCCTCCCATTCTCATCATATGAACTTTTGTAAAAAGCCTGGCTTCAGCTCCTCATGTGAAAGGTTTGAAAAGTCTTGAAAAGACTTGAGAAATATTTGGGTTCAGCTACACTATGACAACCACATTCAAACAGACCCAACACTTTTGAACATGCACCTGTTTCCTACGCAGCCAAAAAAACCTAAATAATTCTTTTAGTGTTACTACATACTTACTTTAGTGTTAGACACAGCAAACAATAACCAAGTTAAGGACTAAAACCCAGAAGTCTCAGCAATTTCTCTGACAACTTAATTTAGTCTGTTTCCACTAATTTAAGAGTATGCCTGCTATATAGGCAAAACAAGCCTGTTGCCAAACCAAGCTAAATATGTAGCTGTTCGCTGTTGTCTCACTCTAGCCCATGCGCAGGGCTGGCATGAGATCAGATGATTGTTTATTAAAACAATTTCATTTTTTCCTGCTCATTCCATTATAAACAAAAATCGTGGCAGAAACACTAGGCACTCATTCCCACCTCTAGTCCTTGCATTAGCACAAAATGATATGAAAAAAGATTAAATCAGAGCCCTTCCAGTGTTGCCTGGAACATAAAATTTTCATAAAGATTACTCCCATTCACACACACTACTAGTACAAAATCTGGAGCTAAATTGTCACTCTGCAGTTCTGTCAAGTTCAAAAGGTTACATTAGACTTACATGACTCTCAAAATAACCCAAATCAGAAATAAAATAAAGTTCTAATGCAGCTCAACTTTGATTGCATATGAGAATATCAACTTAGCTGTCTTACAGAAAACTGTATCATAGAACTGTTTGGGATGGAAGGGACTTTACTGATCACCTATTTTTAATCCCCTGCTATAGGCAGGGTCAGCTCTCACTAGACCTGGTTATACCCAAAGCCCCACTGAACCTGGCCTTGAACAGTTCCATGGATCCACAGCTTCTCTGGGCAGCCTGTGTCAGTGCCTCACCACCCTCTGAGTAAATAATTTCCTCCCACTGTCAAACCTGAACCATTCCTATTTCAGTTGAAGACATTACCCCTTCTCCTATCAATACCCTGATAAAGGGTCCCTAGCTTTCCTGCAAGTCTTCTTCAAATACTGAAAGTTCTCCCCAGAGCCTTCTCTGGGGCTGAACAACCCCCCACTCTCTCCACCTGCCTCCATAGGAGAATGCTCCAGCTCTCTGAGCATCCTTGTGGCCTCTAGTAGAGGAATAAGAGTTACCTGCCTCAACTTGCTGCCCATGTTTCCTTTAATACAGCCACCCCCAAGATACAGTTGGATTTCCAGGCTGCAAGCACACACTGCTGCTGGCTGACACTGAGCTTTTCATCCCCAAACCTTTCTCCTCAGAGCTAATCTCAATCCATTCTCCATTCAGTCTGTATTTGTGCCCCAACCCATGCATGCAAGAATTTATACCTGGCCTTGTTGAACTTTAAGACATTCCACATAAAAATCATTCCCCTTCATCCTTCTTCCAAAGGCCTGATGCCAGACACTGAAAATAAATCTGATGTTATATGTAGCTACATACCCTGTCCCACAAAGTCCCTTTCAGTATGCCACTTCATATTTGCGATTATTGAAAAGAGGCATACCTCTCTAAGTACATCATACAGTTCCAAACACTAGCCAACAACCTACAGGTGGATTCATCTATCTAACTCTATTGAACGTTTGTAAATTATAAGCTGTGAACCAAGGAAATTTCCATACCAAAATTTATGTTTCATTTACAAACTCAGTGACAATTTCATACTTGTACAAGCAGCATGGATTTTCTTAGAAGTCTCAACTATCCTTCTTATTTGCACAGTAAAGATAAGTACATGCAAGGTAGCTCTCGAACAGCCAAAAGAAATTGCTAGCCTCAGCAGAATTAGTTCCTTATTCAATGTTTAAAAATGCAAAATTTATAAAAGATTATTCTTCTATATAATGAATGATGCCTTTCCCTGGTTTGTCTTGTTCTTCCCTTACAAACAGACACCATTAACATTAAGTAATAAATCTGTCTGCTCACATTGCCTCAACTTCAAATACACTTTAATTCCATCCTTATCCTTTCTCAAAGGTACAACCCACTTCATTACAGCTTGATCCAGAGTTTGCATACATCACATCCAAAATAAGACATCTCCTCACCCAGTCAATACATCCACCCAATTATATCATCAGAAGCAAGTCACTTGACATTCTGAAAGACAGAACTGCCCTGACTTCAAGCAAGGTACCACCATTCACATTCACGTTGTTGCTAGCGTGTAATTATCTCCTCAAAAACCGAAAGCATGTCTGCATACAAACTGAAATACTAGTGAGATATATTTCTCCCATTAAGAGTAGCAAAAAAATTCAACCCTACTGACTCTAGAGTAACTGATGAGAGCATGCAATAGAAATAGCTGGCCTACTCAATCCAATTTTGAGCTCATCTCACACAAGTTTATAAAATTTTGGATTTCAATTAGGACAAAGCCTTTTCCTCTGCAATGGAAGATTTCTGTCCAAGTTTTTTGCCTCAAATTAAAGGAGTCTCCTGCATCCAAAAACTACAAACAAAATACTTTTTAAAATCTCTTCCCTGGGAAACATCTACAAGCAGCTTTGCTAGTTACTTTAAGCATAAAAACTTTGATACTATGTATCCTGTGCACGGAAGTGAGAGTTTGTTTCCAATAGCACCAGAAAACAAAATAAACCACAGTATTTGTTTATGCTGAGTTAATATATACATGGTTGCCTTCAATATAAGCAAAGTTCAAGTTATTCAGCATTTTGTCTTCCTTTTAAGCGATTGTCACTTTCAGTGCATTTGTGATGCCCCATATAAACATCTTCCCCATGTGCATTTCAAGTTAACGGGTTTCAAAAAAAATGGGTTTCCAGCTGATCAGCCCAAGGCTCCTTTGCATTACTCTTAATAAGACAAATCCAAGGTGGGAGCAAATAAATATTAACTTAGTTTTACCTGTGAAAAGGCTCGCACAAGTTATACCAAAACTTTATAATTAATGCTCTAATCAATGTGAAGTCTCAGTCTGGTTTTAATTAACGCCTCAAGTGCTTCTCTGGAAAGGCAGTCTGAAGATAAGGGTAAAACAAATTCACTTAAAGTTAAACCAAATATAAGTAACTGAAGTAAGTTTACTTTGCGTAAACACTAATATAATTAACTTTTCTTGCTTCTCCTCCATTTATAATTTGAGATACAGGACTGGTGGCTTTGAAATGTACCTATGCATGTTCATAAGAAATACAGTGCTTAAGACCAAAAAGCAGCTGTGATTTATAAACAGTACTGGTCCAAGGAGGACTGGTGCAATCAAAAGTTTACCTGTTCCTTACAAAGAAACCAGAAAAACTCCAGCATCTTCACACACACGCCTCCTTATCTCCCTGACACGCACGTAACGCTATACACTACTTTCGCACGAACTCGGGAGCTCACTCATGAAGCACACCGCTCGCATCGCGGCTTCCCGCACGGCACAGCGCACGCTCACAGCGCCGAGCCGCTCGGCCCGGGTTACTGCAACAGGTGCCGCAGCCACCCGGCCCGGCGCCGCGCCCCTCCTTCCAGCCGGCACCTCCCAGCACCGCGCACCCCCCGCACGTTTTCTCCCGTTACCACCGGCCCGAAAGTAAGGAGTACCCAAAAAACCATCACAGACTATTATTAAACCCTTCCTAAAAAAAGAATCCAGCAGCCCCCCCGGTCCGACCGCCTGCCCCTCCATCCCAGGCTTCCCCCACCCCCACGCTCACTCACCAACTTCGTCTTATTCCGGGTCTCCTCTTCCGAGGAGCGCCCGCTCCGTTTCGCGTTCATCTTGCTAGGGCCCGGGGGCTCGTCGCCGCCCCCAGAGCCTGGAGCTGCCTGATCTTCCATCCTTCCGGCGGCTCCGGCTCGGCACAAGGCCCCTTTTTCGTCAGGACTGTATCCTCACGGTCCCATAGAGTCAGCACCCACAACGGGGCGTCTCCCCATGGCGGCTAAAGCAGTTCCTGGAGGTACTCGAGACGCCTACTCCCAATCAACCGCCTAAGACGCTGAGCGTATCTAGGCATGCGCGCGGACAAACGACCGCTATTGCGCATGCGCTTACGTAGTGCGCATGAGCTGAGGGCGGGCGGCCGGAAAGGGCAGTGAGGCTTTGGCAGGAAATGGCGTCGTAGGGGTGCAGCTTTGGGACCAGGAACTCCAATTGGAAAGATGTAAGAGTGAATAAAAGGCTGATTGGTACAGGGCTAGGTAGTACAGAGCCAGCTAGTAGGATGGGTTCATTGTGAAGGCGCATGGCATAGTTTTTTTTTTCCTCAAAATGCTGGGAGCAGGAAAGGTCTGCATCTCACGTGTGGAATATCAATGCTGCCCATGGGGTTTTCTGAAATATGTTCCTTTGCGTTTTGTTTTATATTGGGTGCACAGGGTAACTGTGGCATGTTGGCTAAAATTGAGTTACCACAAATGAAAGCCTTTTTTACCCCTCACCTTTGGGAACTCCAGTCCTCAAAGTCTGAGTTTTCTGCTTATGTTCGTGGTTCATAATATAAAAATAAACTGCCTGAAGTTTACATAGAAAACTAAATTCCTTTGGCTGGACCTTGTGCATGTCCCTGTATATTAATATAATTGTTATACAAATGAGAGAAGAACAGGCTTTTTGTGTTGGCATAGTTGAACGTATGTTCAAGTTACCAGGAAAACAGCCATAGAAACAGACACAGTCTGTTGTAAGAGGACAAGGGCAATCCAAAAATCTTTGGAGTCCAGATTTATGTACAAACCTATCATTTTATTATCCTCTAGAGGATGTTCCCTCTAGAGTTCCCTAGAGAGTTTTGTACATCTTCCACAGCAAACCTTTTTATGTTCAATGTGCAAGTAAGACCTGTACAGTAAATTTCTCCCATCTCTGTCTCCCCACACATGTACTGACACACATGGTTAAAGCGTTCCTGAGATTTGTGGAACAATCTGGCATTTCTTGTAATAATAACAATTTTTTAGCTATACTTAAAAATGTTAGTATTCCTATTTCTACTCCACCCCAACCCTCACCCAGATTTGAGAATGAAAAAACAGTATTCTACATGCGAACCAACAATTTACGAGCATATAAATTCTGCAGGCAACTTTAAGCAAAAAGTAAGGTGATACTATGCAACTATCTCAATTAGGAAATTAAAATGAAAGAGTCCCTCACTTCCCCAACCCCATCCCCTCCCCCAGAAAAGGAAAAAACCACAACTACTTAAGGCAACCAAACAAACCTCAGATTATTTTGGCAACCAGTTTGCACTGTGGTGTTTTGGCCCACCTCTGAGAGCAACTTAGGTATGGCCTGAGGGTGAAAAAAGTTGTACAAAATGTTCTTAACTTGGCTTCATATCAAAGAAATTTTATATCTCTACATCTAGCAAAATTCATTTTACACCAGTAAGAATTTGTAGCTGCAGAAGTTTCCTGCTATGTAGCTGTATTTCTCCTCTTGGTTTCTAATGTAATCTCGGTCAAACATTTAACTGCAACAAGTGAGTCAGACAGTTACCTTACAATAAAATGATCATAGGCTGATAGGAATGTCCCTCAAACATGTACTGTTTTATATCTGAATTTGAACAAAATAGGCTTTTCAAGATGACTGGCTAATACAGCAATCTAAAAACTTAACTTTCTAACATCCTCCCTACAAACATATTAAAAAAATACATCTATGCAAGTTTCCAGAAGCTATGTACTCCAAAAATATCTGGGGAAAAAAAAAAAAAAAAGAGAAAGATATGAGATTTTATAAATCCAGTGACAGAATTTTCATCTATCAGTGAAAGCATAGGCTTCTGAGAAGTAATTCTAAGACAACTGAAGTCAACTTGCGACTAAACCAGCTACTCAGGTTTCAATCCTTGAGAAATATTCTGTTCTTTAGGTTTCTAGTATTGAAGAAGTAAATTAACAAACTTGAAATATTTGTCCTAACCATGTAACTGGGTGGTTGTAGGAGGGAGGATTTTTTAATTTTTCTTTATACAGGAATTATTCTGCATACTACTACAAGAGAATATATACGGTATTTGACTTAACCACAGAAAGAAAACACTGCTAAATCACCCAGGGATGCATATCCTATCTTTTCATCCAAAAATTCTACATCATGAGCACAACCACTCTACAGTTAACATACCAGAATCGTTCCACTAGTGTAACGCTGTAGACTGTATTCAGATTGTCTCATCTGCCCTCCTGGATTATCTTATCTCTCATCTTAATTGACCATTAAAACAGCAATGTTTTATGTTGCTATCATGAATAGTGTCACAAATGTTAATTAAAACAGCTAATTATGAACATTTACATAAGTGAATAAGGATTACAAATTAGGCATCTTCACAGCTGTTTCAAGAAGATTCTATGGTTACATTTTTTTTTTTGTAGCCATGACACAGCTGCAAAACAGTCCACTGATTAGGCTTTATATTTTTGTATTTTGAATAAGCTTACAAGTTTTGTCTGTAGCTATTTATAGGAAGAGGAAGCTAACAGCTTCCTACCTATTGTTTAAAAAAAAATTATGTTTAATATGTTAACAATGTAATGATCTCTTCTTTCACAGAAGACCTATAGTTGACCTTTACTTATATCTAGCTCTAATTTAAAGCCTAAAGCACTGGAGCTAGATGAGGTATTGATATGAGATTTATACGTTAAAGGTAAAGAGTCAACGTATGTCAAGGCATTTTATTCATTAAAGTAACTTAGGTAAATTAGAAAACAGCAGAATACTGTTTTTAATCTAACCAAGCCTTTAGTGATTTGCTCCAGGCTAGGCTTTCCAAAAATACCAAAAATAAAAATCCTTTTTTTAGGTTTGTGCTTTCTAAAGTGTTGTGGGTTTTTTGTTCTTTGCTTATGTTTGTTTTTGCTGATGTTGTTGTATTTAAAGTGTTTTTCCCTTTTTGAAGCAGTTAACTGATTTAGGTGAATTCTACTTTTCTCATTTTCTATATTTTGAATATTTTTCCTACAATTCTAGACCATAACAAAGGTTCTCTTCTCCAGGTGATTATTTTCTTTTAGGTTTTAAGAAAAAGGGGGGTGGAAATTGTATTCATGCCAAAAGGGGGGGGGGGGAGAGAGCAAAAAGGTAATATGTACAGATAAGAATCTGTACCTAGAGCTTACTGAGAAATTGGCGGTAGTATTTTTGCTAAGACAATGAGTTTGTAAGAGTAGGGAAAATAAGAAGAGGTAGCTTAGTAGATTCAAATTCTGTTCTGATCTGACTGCTACACCCTTTCACAATCAAAGTGTGTCATTATTCAAACCTACTATGAAACAGTCCTTTTCTATGAAGTCTATGAGTCCTTTTCTCAGAAGAAGAATGAGAAAGCTATTGGTAGTTTTCCAGTCTTTCTTCAGGGGATAATTTAATGATCTTGTTTCTTTGTTGGGACTTGAGGAACATTTAGGCAGGTGTGAGTATGTCTGACAGTGCATGTCTTGAGTGTGGATTGAAGTTGCTTATGCATTAGAAATAGTTTTCCTTATATTGTGCATATACAGATATTGGAGCAGCTCAGCTTCTCTGAATTTTACAGACACTGTGTATAAAAAACAATGCTTCTTGGATTGTTTTCTATGGCAAAAGAAAAATGTGCTTATTTCTGTTTAGTGCCTGGCTAAACAATTATCATCTGTGAACACGTTCAGTCTGAGGAAGGTTATGCATCCTTGTACCCAGCACTTATCCAATGTTGCCTTTGTCTTATCAGGAAAAAAAAATTAGTCACTCTGTTACAGAGAATAATGATGTCACACTGCATGAACTCTGAACTGACCAGAATGAGTTCATGTGATCCTTTGTATTGAGGCACACCTAAATAACACAACAGCAGAGTATGCTGTAGGATCTTTTACAGTGCTTCCTTTGGAGTATATCTTTTAGGGTTTCTTCTTTTTTTTTTTTTTTTTTTTTTTTTTAAATTATTTATTTTGTTTTGTTTTTTACAAAATGTCCTTTCATACAGATTTCCTTTATGACAGAAAAACAACTCTGCAAAAAGTAGGTTTCAGAATACAGCACCTATTTTCTGTGTAGCTTTTGTTAGATCAGTTTTTCAGTGAGATGAGTCACTAGATCAGCTTATGTAGTCACACAGACACTTGTTTATGGTTGAAGAGACTAAAGTTAAAAATATTTTAACCGTATGAATGTTCAGATAAGGATGATGATGACATAATTGAGAACAAATGCTAGTGCTTTTTACAACAGAGCCATTATTTTAAATTGTGTACTTCATCATTTGGTTAACTGGGGGTCTCAGGCTTTACATCAATTATGTTATGCTCCCTGACATCCTCAACAGTAGTTTCCACATTTTTCAATAGTTCTTGTTTATTGTTATAGAGGACTAATCAACTAAACATTCCTCTGCTGCTAAACACAGCCAAGAGGCTGCTTGTGAGTCAGGACTCTGGCAGATAATTCTTCTGTATATCACTGGAACTTTATTGGCTAGCTGTCTTGTTCTTTGCATGAACAGATACCAACATTTTTTATTTTCATTTTTTACTTCCTAGCTTGATGATCTGGCAAGCCATGTTTTCAGTATCTGCTGTGTGTAGTGGAAATGCTAAGTCATGGCCTGAAACAGTGATTGAGCACCTGGTAGGAAGGCAAGGCCAACCCAGGGCAGCTCAAGTGCAAGCAATGAATCGTAGTGACTGGAAGGGCTGGAGCCATGATCCACCCTTCCTCAGACCTCATTTAAGGGTTGGCAGTGGAGGGAAGGCTATCTCATGGAGGTCCTTGTGTACCTGAAGTCTTGTAAATGTAAACAGTTTTTCTTCTTTTGTTTTTGCATTAACAGCTGCTATGCTTGTGTTCATTTGCTGTAGCCTAGAATCGTGCGATTGTTATCGTTGCTGTACTTTCTGTCATATTACATCATTCCACTGTGGTAAGCTTATGCTTGTAAAGGACTTTAAGTAAACAACTTCCTCATGCAGTCATTCTGGGATATGATCAATAGTAAGGCTGGAAATTTACAGCACTGTATCCTTGGTTGTTTAGTAATCAGCTTTTTTGAATGTTCATGAATCTCATTACTACAAAGAGCAGCTGTTAAGGGGCAGGTACTGAATAAATGCTATTACCTGGAACTATCACTAAGTAATTTATAGCACTTTTGAAAATAGCTTTTTTGTTGTTGTTGCAGTTCTTTCAGTGGTGGGATGTGTGCTATGAAACCATACTTGTAAATAAAGAGATACATAACATGACTACTATTTTATTGAAACTATGAAGTTAATTTCCCCTGTAACAGCTGTCTTCAATTTTTTTCTTTCTTGCCTGTTATTTCAGTATCTCTTGCTATAATATCTGCTATATTACATAATATTTATCTTTAGAAAAATAAAAAAAAGATGATTGTCAACTGCTTGTTAGAATTCCTTAATCTAATACCAACTGTGAAAAATAAATGACCACTCAAATCTCTCCAATGCTTACACTTTTGTGCAAATATTTTCCTAATTAAAACGAGCTAGCATAATAAGAAGCTTGCTATCCTGTCTGATTAGTGGATCAAGAATTGTCAATAGTTAGCAGCTGTACGCTTGGCTGAAGTAGAGGAAATAATCTTTGCTTGTTCCTGACCAATTACTTAGGCCATCACAGATGGGTTGTATCAAATGAATACTTTTTTTTTATTTTTTTATTTTTTTAAATAAAAGACAGTAGATAAGAACCAACAAGCAACCACCTAGAAGTGAATAGTGTTTTTAAAGACAAAGAAGCAACCATATTTAGACACATTTAGAGTGGAGTGTTGTCTGGGAGAAAAAAAATACCAAGTTCAGTTCAGTTGAGCAGAATGCTGGCCTCCAAGTGTCAAGGTGAATGTTCTTATTGCAGGGATGTCAGATACTAGATGCTTCTATCTGAAGATGGGGAAGCGTTTGTTGGAGAAAATGCATCCTCTCTGAAGCTTGTTAATTCTAGTTCATGTATCTCCTGCTATTCCTGATATTATTTGTATTTCTGTGCTTTGATAACTGCTCCCTCAGTTCAGACTTATGATGACGGTATGTCAGCACTACTGGTTAAACCCTGGCACAAAGAAAGTCAGTGCTTAGGAGAGCATTTGCTAAACTTTGCCCTTCTATGATTTAGGAACATTTGGTATGTCTACATTTTTTTTCCCACACTAATACAGTCAGTTAGAATGGTTATAGTCCTGTTTGTTTTTTCTCACTATTCAGTTTCATATCTATAGTTGAACTCTACAATGAAATGCCTGATACTGTTAGTGTTTAGGTAATTAAATAACGTCATGGTTTTAATTATTACTTAGCTTTCTTATTTATCTTCTCTTGATAACTGACAGTAATATTCAGGTGTATATGGCGTTATGTCTTCTCGTCTGCATTCTAAAACTTTTCTAAACCAGTAACTCAGCAGTGCCTAGCACTAAAATCTTTCATACTAGGGCAACCTGAAACACTAATAAAAAGTTAGCTATGAGTTGTATTAATGAATGGCTAGTTCACTTAGAGTTTTCTCACTTATCTAGGAAATTGAGTTCTGTTGCTATGCTGTCAGATTATCTTGCTGTTGTAAACCCTTTGCTAGGGCAGTTATTTGTAACGAAAACTTTGTGCTGTTTGTTTATACCTCTTAACACAATGTTACCTGGAGCATGTTCTAGAACTCTTCTCCTTTTTTTTCTGTGTAGGAAAACACAGCCAATAATCATGAACTAGCTAAAGGTCTGAGTAATATCCATTGAGAAAAATCTTACAGTGATATTGGTATGCATTCTCAGAGTTTATGCTTGTCTCAAAAGTAATGACCTGTTTCTTTCAAAAGTTGCTTAAATTTTTCCACTGTGAAGAAATGGCTTACTTCAAAAATGGGCTTATGTTGACCCATCAGTGGGGCCCTGTTCTTTACATCTGCTTGTTATCCTTGGTTACAGCAGCTGCATAGTCTTCTAAATCATGATGAAAGAACAGAGATGGAATAGATGGAGAAGGGGAAAACATAATTTTTTGAAAGTTTAAGTATCTTGGGAATAGGGGCTTCCCCCAGCTCCCTTGCTTTATAAAAGTTATATTTCTAGGCAACTTGGCTGCAGTTCTGTTTTCTAGCTCAAAGGTTCTCCTGGTTTCAACTACTGCTGGCTTTCCCTGTTTGCATGTAGTCAAGGAATTTGCTGTTTTGTGTCATTAGTTGGATCAATTTGCTTGTGAAATGGCAGCAACAGTATGGAAACTTCATGTAACTGGCCCTCCAAGTGCTTTCAACTAGTGTCATGCTGATGCAGATTAATTGCAAGAGAAGACTAGTGTGGCATCTTTAAACCGTAAATGAAAAATATCGTCATATTTGAATGTATGTGAGTGGTAAAGAACAAGTATTTGTAGGAAAAGTATGTGGATTTTACAGAAGCATTCTTGTTTTAGTTTTTGTGTGTATTTTTTGTTTGTATTTTTACGTATGACTGTATCAGTAGGTGGAGGAAAACGTGTTTTCTTAATAAACAGACTCTAACTTGTGTTAGATACACTTTCATAATGTGGCCACACGTTTGCAGAAATCAGGAAACAGCTTTTTGTCATACTTCCTTTTTGAGGGAGTGCTTCATCATGACACTTCACAAAATTAAACAGTAACTTGTCAGTTCTGGCCAACACCCAGTCTTGCACACTGAAGAAAATGGAGACAAACATTTCAGTTGTTAGAATAACAGAAATCAGATCTTTTCTGCCCATCAGAGTCACTGTGAATTACTCAGTTTCTTATTGTGCATCTAGGACAACTAAAAGGAAACTTTGAGTAGTGCCAGTGATTGTACATTTGTACAAATGTAAGAATTGCTGTATGCTGATCTTCAAGTAACAACATGTATGAGAAAAGGTTAAGTGCTCTGTTTACTGCAGGATCCCTGAAAATATGGGTGTTGTTTTTGGGTTTTTTGGTTTTTTTTTTTTTGGTAGTGAATCTAAACCAGCAAAATAAATATGTCACTGGGCATCAACTTAGTTTAAAGCATTGAAATGACTCTTTGTAAAAATATTCTGCTTGAAGTGGTGTCTTTCAGTTATCTGACAAATAACTTCCATAGAATGCTGCTTTTGAAAGAAAAACAAGTTTCTTCAGTCAGTCAGCATAGTTCTTGCCATGTAGGATCTATGTTTCAATTTGAAATGTATTACATACCAAATGCTAGCAGCTGAGAACCAGTGACTTGCTTCAGTGAAGGTACAAGGTAAAATGTGCGTAATCTAAATGGAAATTTTCGATTTCTATCTGACCCAATTTGTCCATCTCTGAATTGAAATACATTATTTTAACTTGCATTTGGCCACGATGGTGTAGCAGTTATTAACAGTAACAGTTAATACAGTTACAGTATTAACAGTAACAGTTAATACAGTAACAGTTGCTTAGTGACTTTTGCAGATTCCTACAAATGAGTAGTGAGTGAAAGGGAGGTATATAGCATTTGCTGTCAGTATCCTTTAAACTTATAACTAACATACTAGTCATCACTACAACTTGTGTGAATGCAGCTGATGTCCCATTTTTGTATTTCTGGAGATGAAACAGATGCATGTGACTCATCATAAACACTCCAAAAGAGCTATTAAAAGCTGCTGGAAACCTATTACAGTGTGGAATTCCTAAGGAACTTATTTGGTGGGGGGGGGGAGAGGAGAGAATGCACAGCTTCTAAAAGATATTTTGAAGGCCTAATTATACTTAGAAAAACAAAGCAAATTTCTAAGAACAAAATATTCAACAAATAAAAACAAGTTTTCCATTATTAGAAAAAAAGATGTATCCATATTTCATTATTTATACTCTTCAGAATGCTCTTAATCTAATTCAATTTCATGGGTAGACAAGTACTTTTCTGTGCTTTAAAAACAAGCATGCACACATGCTGCTTCTTGCACTGGCTTTTTACAGATAAGGCTTTTACTTCTCAGACCTCATTAAGCAGTCAGTTGAGCAGACTAAATGAGCATTGCAAGTAGTAATGGATACTTACTCCATGTAAGTACAACAAGATTATGTGATACTGAAATACTGAGTGCTTAGCTGGAACGGCATCATTTGTATCACAAATAAACACACTGGGTAAACAATTCGTGTGTTTATGATAGCAACATGATCTCCTACCTATTAATAGGGTAGATCTGGGTCTCTAGATGAGGGTTTTTGTTTTGCACTGCAAGCTCTGTATCTTCTGTTCTAGCTATCGGAGGGGATCTTAGCCTTTTCAGAAAACAAATGGCTCCTTTTAAGTTTTAAACCTGAATGGAAAATGAGTAGACAGAAAGCTTCCAACAGAATGTGTTTCTGAAAATCAAGTTCCATTATTTTAAGCTGTTCTACATACACTCTGCATGCTTATCTTGTTTTTTAGCATTCTAGATTGTTTCTATTATACTTAGATAATATGTGAAACTTGTTTTCTCCAAGTTCAGATGCAAATAGTTTTTTCTCTGAGATCTTTGACAGGTCATTAGAATTACAACAAAATTCAAGCTGTACAAGCAGAAATAATTTTATGAACATCAGAGTTCACAAAATTGACTTCCTTAACTTTGTCTTGTTTACATTCTCATATCCAAGGTATCAACTTTGTCTCAACTCCTAGGCAAATTTCAGTTACCTCTTTACCACTAGATTCTCTGGTGCATAGGGGATACATCTATGCTGTAGCTTTTCCCTTTCAGTTAAAATTTACCATGGCTCTCTTCACTGTCTGTCTTCAAAGACGTTATAAAAGCTGCCTCCTGAGATTTTCTTGAAATTATTTTGAAACTGGGATTTAAAAATAAAGGCATGAGGAGTACAGGAGTACTGTATCTTCATAACACTAATGGTTCAAAACATTCATGAGAAAGTTCTTACTGATAGTAATCTGAAGAGTTCTGATCTGGTAGAATCAACAGAGTGTTTGTAACATGACAGCAGAAACCCTACCTGAGTCTTCTGCTATCTTATAATAGCATTGTCTTAACTAAAGAGAACTTGTCTTTTGTTTAGGACTATGAAAGTTTAGTAAATCATTTAATCAGCACTGTAATATGTATCACAAGGAATACTGAAGATGATCTGACCTTCATCAGTGTTCATGTTGCTATCTAAAACAGATTTTCCACTTTAAGCTAAGGTTTGGAAAGTAGAGTTTAGATATATAATTCCAATCTGATTTTGATACACACTCATAGAATTTGTGTAGCATGATCCTATTGTTGAGACAAAAATCTTGTATGTTTGGCCTGTGTGAATACTCTAGCTAGTCAAATATTTATAATATTGTCTTTAAACTTAGAGCCATAATGACACATAAAAAATAGATCAAATCCATGTGGTATAATTAATTGGGCAGTAAGGGAATTCACTATTACATGAATAGAAAGTGGATCAACTCTGCATTTACTCTCAAGTACATCAATGAAGCCTTGAGATAGTGTCCTGCACAGGGTGTTGCTTGGGTTTTTAGAAGGATAAAAGTCAACTGCATGGATCTGCATGAAGGAGTGAAGTGAAGGGGGCAGGGAGTTGTTGACACGGTGTTTCTAAGGAAAAATTGTTCCAACAATTGCAACAAATCAGTGCAAACAAGAAATGTATTTGAAAGTGAGTCTTTTTGTTGGGGAGGCAAAAAGTGATTGACTTTAAAACCGAAAAGCCAAAATTAAACCCTTGAGAAGAAAGGCTTGTATAACAGCAAACAAATTCTGTCTTTTAAAAGCAGTAAGTGTGATTGCATTCGTGTTTATGCAAATTACCTTTAATTTTCCTCCTTCTACCTCCTTTTGCGTTTTGTTTGGTCTTAATAAGAGTATTTCTGTGTATGTCCTGGATTTGCTTAGGTCTCTGATTGATGTTCTGTATCTAGTTTTTTGTAACTGTCAGAGCTCAGTTAGGACTTTGTAATACTTCTGAAAGAAAACATGCTTTACGATTCCGTGATTTAACTTTTAATCTTTGGTATTTTATTTACAATTTTGAATTGATATCCATAAACTGAAATGCTTTTCATAGTTAACTAAGAATCAAACATACCGAGTTGCTTTCCCTGGGTGTTTATAGAACACTATCTCTGTAGTTGCATCTTCCAAGGACAGGTCTCTAATGTGACTTAAGTTTTAGAATTGTTTTGAAACAAAGAAATGCATGTCTAGTACTTCTGGTGGCCAGAACATCAGGCACTTATAATGCAACAAAAGAGATACAAATACAGTAACTATGTCTTATTCTTTGTAAGCATTCACAATTGGAAAAAATATATATTTTTTTTAATTACAAGCTATGCAGGTAAGAATATAACAATGTATAGAGCCAAAGAGTATGGCAGACAAGGGTGGCTTGTGCTATCTTTTCTACTGCATTTCAAAATAAGATTGTCTTTCCATTGTTTATGTTTCTATCCATCTTATCCAAGTAGATGGATTCCACTATTGAAAAATATTGTATAACTTGACAGTTGTTTCTGTGGAAAAAAGATGCTGTAAGGCAGATATTGTGTATCAGTACTTCACTTACAGTTTTAGGTAGTAAATAACCAAACTGATCAAGTTATTACGGGTACCTTATGTGCTTTGTAGAGTACTGATTAGTAACTGCTTCATAGGCAGTAGTTTCAGAGATGTTTAAAGTCATACTGAATAAGATTTCTTTAGCAAGTAGCTACCCGGTGTGAGTCATTACCACTGACAGAATCTGCAGCACATACTAGCATGTGATGTCTGCTTAAATGAATTGTTTCACTTATGAGCTAGCTCACTTTATTTGAAATAATTTCTAATGCTACCTTGCATTTGCATATTTATTTAGGATAAAAATGTTTTAATGACATAGAAAAGGTTGAAAATTAAAGTTAAAAAAGTAAAAAAAAAAATAAAAATTAACATTTATGATTGCACTCATTGGATCACTAACTTGAATTAGATATAGCGGATGATTCATACTTTCATATCATGCATTTATAATTTGCACGGGAAAAAAAAATATCCCAGGTGCTGTAATTTTTCAAAACATCTCTCAGCCATATGGAAATGTAAATTGCAAATTAAGTGTGCAACAGAGTAATCCCTTGGTACAGAGCAACCAATTGCATTAAGCAACCACAATTAATATCCTTAAATATTCTGCAGAGTAGCTTTATATTTAACTTCAAGTAGCAAGTAAAAATAATTTTGCAGTTATGAATTGTGGGTTACTGGTATTTCAATATACACAGGATTTTGTTGAGTTTACACTGAACAGTGATAATCACCATGACTTCCGGTGGAAGTGAACTAGGATACAGAAGCAATGTTGGACATGTTAATCATTATTTTACTTACGAAACATCTTGACTTCTAAATTTAAAGTATTGCTTGATACTGAGAAAGTAAAATTTATTCCCATCTGGAGCTAGTCCCACAGTTGTGGCAGATAAGTATCTGTTAGTTCTTCACAAACAGATAAGGCCAAGAGTGCAGAAGTCTGCTATTAGCACAGAATAAGGCTGACTTTTAAACAGACTGCCAAAGTGGCTCCAGAAATGCAAACAAAAACTGTGTAGCCTTTTTTATACCTTAGTTTGTTCTTAAGTCTAGAAGGTTAGTTGATATTTCCTTGGCCATAATTTACTTTACTCAAGAGTTAAGGCCTCCAGTTTCTCCAGATGAGAACTGTTATCAGCTGTTGTTCTGTATATAAATATTGAAATAAAAACAGCATCATTGCTGTACTAGTAATTCTGTGAAATACAACTCTCATTGAACTCTTCATGAGCATACTAGAAAGCATGAAATGCTTCCAGGCTCTTGCAGTATTTCACACTGAAATACAAAAATAGAGAGCAATACACTTTTTATTTTTTTACTTCTGAGAGGAATTTGAATGTTTCCTGGCAAATGTGGCAATAATATTGTAGCAAATTTTAGTTGTGTGAATAACTTCAGTAAGTGATATTCTCTACTAAAGAATGAATTGCCTTAAATATGATTAAATGTAATAAGCATTAATTCATTTTCAGCTTAAGGGACTCCTTTATCGTGTCAAACTGCTGTTAGTGATTGATCACTGTCATCTTCGGTTGTTTATCCTAGAAACTTCAAAATCTGTGATCTAGATTTAAAGATAAACTGTGAGAGCTACTTTATGAAATTACCATTATGTTCCATGCTTTTTTACTAACTGTATTTTTGCTTATTTTGTGCAGTGTAATTTTACTTCTAAGCACTACTGGAAACTGCTGTGCTTAAGAAATACTGTTTTTCACCATGTAGCAAGGACTTGTAACTAAATGAAGAAATGCCTTTATTTTTCTGAAGGCCGGAGTAGCTATGAGTCTCAAGTTAATGATATGGAGCTAATTAATGGTATGGAACAGTATTGCCTCTTTATGTATTTGGGAAGTCAATGAGGTAATCAAAGATTAAGCTGAGACTCCAATAAAAGCTGTCTGGCGTTTGGAGGCTGCTGAGTGACTGCAGTCAGAATATATCACAGACTGGCTGTAATGCATAGAATGTATACTTTTGGGGAGGTCATGCATCTTTGAAGAGTGCTAATAGTGGGAAAACAAAAACATCTGTATTGGAGAGGTAGGAGTATATCCATGTTTCACCCACACATGTTTACCTTGTACCAAGAATACATTTATTTTTGTTGAAGGAATTCTGAATTTGACCTTTATCAGCATGAAGTGCAGTTCTAATTTTTAAGCAATATGAAATAAGTTTTGGAAATAGGCACATGAGTAAGAAGACTGTCTGAAGTACTCAAATCAGGTTATGATACAAGCTGTACAAAGGCAGTGCTACATATGGTCTAGCAGCTTTTCTACAGGAGAAAAACAGACATTTTTTTTGTTATTGAATCTCCTTTAATACAATTTCCCTTTCTTTGTCTTTTAAGTCCTTTACAAACTTATCATTACATCTCACTATGAATATGTACCTTAGAGCTACCTAAGCTGCTTTCTTTAGGCAGGGAATACAAGTAGGACTGTACACGTCTACTTGAAAATGGAAATACATTTCTTAAGACTTGTTATTCTCTCCTAGGAGTGTGAATCCATAGTACCTTTCAATTATAGACATTCTTTATGTAATGCAGTGGCTGGGGCAAAGTTAAGGTCTTGTGACATGCTTAGATAGTCTTCCAAAATGTCTCAGAATACATGCAGGAAAGTTTATCTTAGAAAGCAGAGGTGTCTCAACAGTATGAAATCATACAAATGCTGGTTATTAGGATGACAGAATACTAGATACGGAAAGTCATAGCCATGACACTAGATACTTTCCCTCATTAAATCTATTTACATGAAAACAGTCTTACTGGTGTAGAGTAAAATTAGTGTTCCTATAAAGCAGCTGAGCCACACATGAATTAGGAAACTCATGTAAACTAATTTATTGTAATTTGCATGCCTCTTCCTGAAGTTTTCTATTTATTTATTAATCCCAGACTTTGGAAGTTCCCAAACTTCTCAGGAACATAAAATTAAATATGAAATAGGATTGTTGTTTTTGTCTTAGTTTACTTCTACATGTATAAATCTAGGGTATATTTGTCTAAGTTTTAGTCTGCTGTTATGGATAACAGTAGCATAAAAATTCCACACTGTTTCCTGACTCTGCAAAGATGATATTAGTGTTAACACTGATTTACAGATACCATTGTGATTTATGTCCCCAGGAGCTTTCTTTGAAAGGAAGTGATTTTGAAACAGGAAACCAGACATTGTATTAAAAACAGGTATGTAATTAGAGGAAAAAGCTGTGAAAAATAAATTATGAAAGATAAAATATATTCATTACTGTGCCCTTTCCTCGATTGGAAAATAACTTTTAAGCCAAAGAAAGTAAGAAATGGGCATGAACAAATGAAACATTGTCCAAACCTAAGTGTTTTGTTGTCTCTTGTACTCACAAATACATACGTGGTTAACACAATTATTTTAGAGCAAATATGGTGATGTGTAGTGGCATCTATTAGAAGGAAATGTGCATAAGCAGTTGTATGGTTATCATTTCAACTATCGTAAGTTGATCCTATCAAAATGAAAAGGTGAAGTTGTGATGCTGTTCCATTTCGAGTTCCCTCTCCCACTTTCTTTTAATTGTTACTGAAGAACATGCAAGTATGCATATTTATCTCAACAGTAGAAAACACTTCATAATGTGTTTACCATTTATCTCCTTCTTGGGTGGCAATCACAAGCCACTTTTCAATCAAGTATTAACAGTACTGCTATGTGGAAGTTGGGTGAAATTGAGGACAGATGTCCTGTTTATTTGGGGGTGGAAGGAAAAGTAGAAAGCCAACCAAGCTACATTAATTTGTTACTTCAGTGTGCTTTTCTGCAAAGCTACACATTCAACTGTGAACTCTAAGAGAGGTCTGATTGTTTAATGTTGATTTAGTTGCACATTTCTCCTCTTCCAAAGTTGGTAGTAATTTGATTTTTAGAGTTGCATAGCTGCGAGTTTACAGGATAACTTGCATAGTTACTGCAGTGGATGTTAAATCAGCAGCTGAGATTAGCAGGTGTGGGAAAGCAACTAGCTCAACCTGTTTAACTCTGTCATTATAAGATCATAGCATTCATCTTGATAATTGAGTTCAAATACTGAAAACATCTATTATTAGCAGAACTTGACTGCATTTGCAGCTCTTTGTTTGTTTTTGCTGAATTTTTTCAAGCTTTTCAGAATAGTTTCAATATTCTGAATAATGTGAATCTGTGCTACTCCGTAAGATCAGATTTCTGGTTTTTATTTTCTGTCTCACATCTGTATGATAACTCAACTCAAACTGCAATTGTAATACCTCAACTAAATTCAGTGTCTGGCACGTGGCCCTGTTGAGCTACAATCAATTACTGGATGTTGACTCCAGTTATTCTGCTTGACCTTTTGTTTAAGACAATACTAAGAACCATGTAAATACACAAATATCCACATCTCATCCAGCTCATTATGTATAATGTTTATTAATTAGCTTGAATGTATGATATGATAAATTCAACTTATTGAATTTTGCAGATAGAAGGAAAAAATGATTCTGATAGTCTCCCATTTAAGCTTTTCCTAGCTTATTACTACCTAATGATGGCTAAGAAGAAGCATTTTTTTTTTCCATACAAGTGGAAACAACATTGCAATTTCTCTTTCAGAAGAGGCACACTAGAGGCTCTTTATTTCAGTTATTGAACTTGGGTATCTAGAATTCATTCCTCTAAGGTGTAACTTAGTTATAATTAGACAACAGTACTTCCATGTAGAACTAAAACCATGTGCAGAGATACTGCTAAGTGAAGTGTTTTAAATTTGCTGTACTTAAATATACTCCTTAAAGTTAATATTATAAAAGCTTCTTCCCGTGACTTCCTGTGACCTTCACACTGTAACATGTAAGCTGATAAAGTGGAGAGCAACATGGACTTGTACTGCATAATTTCCTCATCCAGTTACTGTGGAATAAATAAAACAGCAAATTATCTGAAGCCAAGTTATTTAAAGGTTCCTTGGCAAATACTTGTTTGTATGGAATGTGATAATTCCACGTGGATTTATTCTTACTGTAACTACCCATAAAAAAATATCCATTTCTTCTTGTCCAAATTCTTAGAACTCTTCTCCACATTCTCCCTAGTGGCATAGGAGCAGAGCACAATCCTTAAAGTAGTAGTTCAAAGACTTTAGTTTTAGCAAAGCATGGGAAGAAACTGCACATTCTTCAGCTTACAATGATTTAAGGTTTGGGGTGGGGGTTGGGTGTAGACTAAAAAGCTTAGTGAGTAAACTGGTGAATAGATTAAATGTGATCACTGGGGAATAAAACATCCACAGCTAAGTATATTGGGAATATAGCTTTTCTTCCTTGGGCAACTAGACAGAACAAACAGCCTATTAAATTCTTGGGAAAAACTGCTGTTAAAAAACAACAAGCAGTTTGCATGGGAAACTAGCCTTATTTAATATCCATAGAATGAGTATAAAGAATGAAAATTGATACAAAGCTGGTTTTATACACAACTAAAATTAGCAAATTAATTGCTTAGCAGCTGAGAGTAGATTCATTTTCATACAAACATTAGTTGGATGTTCTTGGTCAGTGACAGGTTAAAGATTACCAATCAAATTCAATATGTTATGCAGAATGAATATCATTTTCTTGTTTTGTTTTACTTGTTTGATCTCCCTGTCTTCCTCCTTTAAGAATGGAAGAAAGTTGTCTCTTCACAGGTTAGTGTGGAAATATGTGAAGGCTACACTTCAAGATTCGGTGCCATAGAAGAACCAGTGTTTTGTGTGTTGTTGTTGTTGTTGTTGTTGTTGTTGTTTTAAAGTAATAAAAAAGCTAAGAAAGTACTTTCAGAAATCTGAGGAAAACATTATTACAGAAGTCTGTACAGTGTTGTATTTTCTGAAGAATATCTGAGGTTCATGTATTGAGAGACACATTCTACTAATTCTTACTTTAACATTATTTCTGAGCATAATTTACTGCTTTAATTTATTTAGCAAGGACATGTTCCTTAATTGTGCTTCCAAATTCCAGTTTTAAGATGAAAACAGGAAAGCACTGAATAGTCAGAAATATTCAGTGAAGCTAATCTATAATTGCTTCTGTGATTGGGAAAGACTTAAAATTTATACATTTATTTGAAAAGAATAAAGAGAATAAATTCTCTTAGCAAGAATTAAAATATTCATGCCAAAATTCCCCTCCTCTTGGAGAATCTTGCCTTATATGCATAATTCCTTCCTCATGTGGAAGTACTTCAGCAGGCTCCAGTGGTGAATATCACTCAGTGAGATAATAGCAGCATTCTTCAGTAGTTTCAGCATCTATGCTGTCCTGTATAAACAAGTCATAGTTTTAAAAAGCTTAATTGGGAAAGTACTGAATCGTAAGGCATTCTAACTTGTGAAGCACACTAACTTACGTTTGGGGATGTGATGCTGCCCTCTAATGGCTGACTCACGGGGAGTAGATTCTATTTTGTGAAGCAACAAAAATATTCTGAAAAAAGAGCAAGCCAAAAGAGCGTTCACATTAGGGTCTCTTGTACAGGAAGGATTAAATCTTTTACTTGCATCATAAAATATATTTCTTTTATGAAGTGGCTAAAATTACATTGATTTGTTCTGGAAAGTGAAAAGATAATAAACCTATTAATATTTTAGGCTATTTCAAGTCTACTAGTAACAATGATGCTAGTGCTAGCAGTACATTAGAGACAGTGTGCAATAAAGTATTTGAACCTTTCAATGAACACTTTTATCCAGAGCAGAACCCATGAACCATGTAGCCTCTGAATGATATTTGAAATTTATCTTTCAGCTTAACTTTGTAATTGTAAAAAAGGAGAATTCTTGTCCTCCTTTAGTTTTGGAGGACTTCGAAGCACAAGTCTCATTCTCTCAGCTAGTGCCAAAAGCACATAAATGTCTTGGTTAGTCACTCTATCCAGTACAATAAAACAGATGCTTAGCTTTTGATTGTACTAGGTTCTCTGTGGAAAAAGCTACTAATAATTTTAAAAGTCTAATTAACGTGAACGTTTAAATACACTGGTACAGTCTGACTGCCTTATGTATGAAGAATACACTTATTTGACACACTGTCAAAGCATTTACATATCACTGAGTGTTCTTTCAAGTGGTTGAGACTTCTGTGTTTAATCCACAATTTTATCTTAAAGGATGCCGTTTTGCCTTTATCATGTGTAATGTTGGAGATTCTTCACTTTTGTAGCTAAGAAATTTGATGGGAGACTTTCCACTTTTAAAATTGAAGTTCTAACGTTAAATTGATCTGAGCTTCTGGAAAGCTGTTTAGATTGTCTGCCTTAAAGACTTACAGTAGAGCTCATACAGGACTGTATGTGAATTCAGCTTTTTCCTTTGCGTTTCTTTGCTCTACTGTTATCCTGTCATAACAGGTATAAGGTTGATTGCTGGTGCTGTGAGTGCACTGTAAAAAGCATACTTTGACAGGAACTTTCAAGGACATTAATATATCCTGCGGTGGATTTGTGAAGTTCATCAGTAGATGAGAAATACAGACAGTCAAAGATGGAAGTTCTCTCTGAAAACTCTTTTCACTGTCTTGAGTAGCCAGCAAAATGGCCATTGCAGAGAACTGAATATTGCTGCTAAAATAGAATTTCTTGACATTTGGTAATTAAACCTACTGTTGCTTCATTTACTGCTGAATATTTAGGGTTTATTTGTTATAATCCATATTCAAACACTTTTCCAAAAAAACTTGCACATAAGGAGGAGTCAGAGACATTAGAACTATGAAAATATATTTGCAACATGAGGTTGGTAATACCGAATTTGAAACCCCTGAATTATCCAGTATCACATCTGTTCTGATGCTCAAGAATACCAGAATTTCTTTAAAATATCCTTCTCTATTGAGTCACTATAAGATATATGGTAGAATGCTGTGGTTCCTGTGCAGTCTTCTAGTATTTTTCTTAGCTTTAACAATTTTGAATGACTAGCATTAGTGCACATTTGTTGTAGGGTTTGAATATTTTAGAATTTCTAGACTTTGGTTAGTAATCTTCTTGATTTAAAATTACAGTGATCTGAAGTTAGGAAAAAAGATTCATCAGGAGAAAGAAATCCTGAGCAGAATACCCTGATGTGTCTCAGGAGCTGTAGTTAGTCCCCAGGTGGCAGGCAGAATTATGTAATGAATTAAATGTCTGTACAACTTAACAGAAGGGAGAGACTTCAGCAATAGTGATGTTATTTTACTAACTTAATAGGTTGTAAAACAAAGTTTTTACCTACTCAAAGCAGGTGTCTGAACTGACAAATGGCATTAGACATACCACAGGAAACTTGAGTATAGTCTGTTTGCCAAGCCAGTGAAATCAAATCACTCTGAGTGGATGATGTAGATTTTCCATGGAATATTCACTTCAAAATGTGATTGGGTTTCAGTTTTGAGCAAGTGACAAGGATTTCAAAGGAGTTCCTAAAGAAGAGTTAAGTCTCTGTCCAAGTCTCTGAGTAGTTCACTGAAGTCAGCGGCAGTTACTTAAATTTAGGCAACCTAGCAGACATGCTGCAAATGAGCTAAGCATATAAACTGGTAGGAATTGTACCTGATACAGCTGTCAGTTAGAATCCATTCTGAAATGACCTCCAAAAAATGACATTTGGAAAAAGTGCCAACTTGCCACAAATACCACCTCAACCACTTTAGCCAGTTATTATGATGATACAGGCACTATGAACTTAAACTTTACTTAAAATAATTTTGCCCTGTTGTAATACAGCTAGGACAAAAATAGATCAAAATGATACTGTACTGAGGGTTTTTTGGTGTCCAAGATTAGATGACTAGTGCAAGATGGTCTACTACATGAGATTTCTGCAGAGGCTCCTCTTATCCACTGAGACTTATTACCAGTCAAATACTCTATGGCAGTCACATCTTGCTGAGTATTTGATGTTGGTCTGTTGATTTTTATGGAGGTGCATTACCACAGTTATTTTATGTAACTGTAGTGTAGTTTTCTGTACAGGATATACCACTATAATGTTTTTATAGGAAAATATGATGACGTAGAATGACCCGTATGAGGATATACTACTAACGTCTTTGCATGTACATATGTGCAGATGTTACTGGATTTCAGTGATCCTTTCTAATTGCTTGGAACTTCTGGGATATGCACTGCTTTGTCTTGCAGGGAGGATTTACATAATAGCATTAGATAGAATGGTAAGAACTGTACAAGGAAAGTAAAAAATAACAGCCTTGTAGAACTGTGTAGAGCATTACCATAGGCTGCAAGATGAAAGAGCTGTCTTAGCACGTTCTGATTCAAAGATCTGCAGCCTCATCTGTCTTTGTATCATAAGGAGTTTTTCTTAGTAACTTTATTCTTCAAGTATCACACTGAAATGTGAGCTAAGTTGTTGCATTTTTGTCACAATTTTCAACAGTCTTTTTCTGTTATCATTTTTTTTTCTGTCATCCCTTTTTCTTTCTGTTGACCCTTAAGTTCTCGCACCATTGGTTATTGCAATGATATGTTGAGAAACATAAGCTGATATTGATTGGTGGGTGCTTTTGGACACGTGGCATTCACCACAGCAGTTCTTGAAACTGCTGAAGTCCATGAGGTAGATAGTATCTGAACAGAATTTCATTGGAAGTCTATAAGTTAATTGTATGACATCTGCAGAACATGTTTGTTTTTATGCAGATTTGTGAGGCTTCAGCAGAGACAGTAAACACAGTGGGAGATCTCTATCACATATCAAGCAATAATATTTTGCATGTGGAAAAGCATAGTGAGATTAATTCAGATCATTAGATCATTGCTTAGATTTATTATGTGAAGTAAAAAGCATAAAACAAACACAAATCTGCCTTGACAGTAGCACTATAATATTGGAAAAACAAAACTACAACTTTCTCAGCAGTAGAAGAAGGAAAACCATTCATTCCACTCTTCTGAGGTAGGAGGGTCCTCTGGCTGGCAGTGAACCAGCAATTCCATTGTGAAGGAGGGGCTCATTTTATTTCCTGTTACAGTAAGAACATTTCTTTGTTCAATGTCCCAATTTACTTTGTGATGAGAGCTTAGCAAATGTTTTTCAGTTTAAGTTGTGTGCTTGAAGAAAGCCTTTAAGTTCTGTTCTCCTATTGCCTTCTTTTATTTGGAGTTAGCTAGGATTAATCTTCATAGAAATTAGGAATGTTGCTGGATATTTTGACTACACTCCCTTTCCATTATTCTTGAGACCACAAATGTTGCCTTGAAATTAAAAAAAGTATTCTTTCATGCTGTGGAACTATTAAATTGGGGGATCATTTTCTGCACAATTAGTAATTTCTTCTAAAGTTTTTAGTTCCTTTGTTGCTTTTTTTTGAAGCTCGGGTTGTTATCTGATACTCCTTTTTTTGTTTTTTTTTGTTTTGTTTTTTTTTTCTCCAGTCCTAAGGAGAATTTAATGATAAATTATCGTTTAAAGATAAATTAGATAAATTATGTTTTTATTGAGAATTAATTGTTCTGTTCAGTCATCTTTAGTACAGGCCATCCAGTTTTCATGTAATCCTGTAAATCTAAATTTTGCTACTTCCTAGCAGTAAGCCTCAACGTAGTTACTTCTGTCTTTCTATGCGGTGTGAAAACCAGATATTTCATTAAGTCTTATTGGTTCTTCTGGGGATTTTATGGTTTGGAAGCAGCAATGAAACTGCTCTCTGGATAGGACTTTTGAACTAACTAATGAAAGTTCTGGGATAGCCTGCAGTCATAAATACATTCATCCGTTTAACTTCTGGACAAGTAAACATGCCCTTAATTTTGAGGGTGATAAATTGGTTTCTTGCCTCTCTTCTTACACAGCTTAATCTCTCTCGTATACCATCAAATGACATTCTCATACATTATTAATCTCATTTAACATTAAGCTGCACAGAAAGTTCTACTGGCTGCCAAAGTGCAAGATTATGAGAGTATTGCCTGTGCTTTGTGATGTGATACTTGACTCTCTGAGGAAAGCAGAGAAACTGAGGGAAGGTAAAACTGGTTTTATTTAATACTTGATATCAACAAGCATTTAGAGGACAGAAAATTCTTCAGGAAGAGTTCACAGAATCACAGAATCACAGAATTGTAGGGGTTGGAAGGGACCTCCAGAGATCATCGAGTCCAACCCCCCTGCCAAAGCAGGTTCCCTACCATAGGTTGCACAGGTAGGCATCCAGGCAGGTCTTGAACATCTCCAGAGAAGGAGACTCCACCACCTCCCTGGGCAGCCTGTTCCAGTGCTCCATCACCCTCACTGTAAAGAAGTTCTTGCGCATAAGTTAAGTTAAGGGATGCCTAAAAAATAACGTAGGAACATAGCTTTTGAACTGTTCTGAAAGGATGTGCTATGTGTAGTTCAGCATTTACCCTTGGAAAGCCTGTTCTTGTGCTATGAAAGTGGCTGGAAGAGCTGATCAATATTGGAGCTAAAACTGCTGAACTTGTTTGTGGTTATGTTATCTTAGCAATCATTGTAGTTTAACAGGAATAAAAGCTTTCAGTTTATATACAATGTTGTGTGAGTGCTCTAGATCATGACTTAACCTACTGGGAAGGAGAACACCACACCTCATTTCATATTAATTGTGTATTTTAAGCCATACAGCCTTTACATGCACAAAATTCTCTCTGAATGTTGGCACGTGGCTTTCAAGAACTGAGTAAATCAAGTCTGCCCTATTGTTTATTCTCAGGATTCTTGCAACCTGTACTGGCTCTGGCCTGTACTCAGCAGTGAGCTAAGTGAACTGTAGGAAAATTATGTGATGTAGATGAGTGCCTGAATGCTCTCTTTTTTACTAGGTCAATAACTTCCCTTACCTACCATGTCTCCTAGTGAGCTGAATGTAGCCAGCATACTCATGAGTTTGAACTACTCTTGTGTCCATGAGTGAAAACTTATACCATAAACTGACTTTGACACAGTAATGGGGTTCTGCTTCTCTAGTGTTGCTCTTCAATTTCTATCTACAGCAAGGAGAATTACTTTGTAAATGGAAAGATCTAAGTGTGCTGTATTTCTTGAATCTAGAGAATGAGAAGGACTTAATAGACTCACTTTTGCAAAAGATTCCCAGTTAACTGTAAATATTCTTCTTTATTCCTGTTATATTAAATTTGTGGCAAGCTCTTACAGTTCTGTGGGTGTACAGTATGTACTTTTACTTGGATATTCTTTGTACATATGTTTCTTGATTTAGCATTGTTAGGGTTTTCATGGATTAACTATTCTATTCTCAGTCTTCCTTGGTTTTCAAATCCAGGTTTATGAAAAACAAAGCTCTTAAGATTTGGTTCAAAGCAGAAATAACTGAACTCATTTGGTTTATGAATCAGATAATCACAAGTGTGACTTTTATCGTACCTTAACACTGTACTGTTATTTTTCTAGCCTTAAAAGCCTGGGTTAATCATTCTCAATCTAATGAAAAAAATAGTTTCAAACTAAACTAATATATTTGAAAGCATGGTTTCTAAATCATTTACATGATTTACGTGAAACAGATGCAAAAGCAGGTGTTACTTATGTTTAGTAAGAGGTGGGTAAAATTACAGGGAACTCTTGTTTCTGTCATTAGAGAATCAGTGTTAATAAGTCAGATCAGCTATTTTTATTTAGGCAACATTAAAAAAAAAATACCAACACATTTGTTTACTTGCCTTATCAGCTGTAATAAAATTTTGGAGGAAAAGGTTGCTTCCAAGCTCTCCAAGGAGAACATTTTAGAGAAGTATTTTAACCTTTATAGCTTGCAAAACCAGTTGCTTCTTTTTTCCTGTAAAGTATTTTTTGGCTGAGATTCTAATAAAGCAAAGCATTCGATGTGAGGAAAAGTACCAGCTCTGAAGAAAATACCTGGACTGCCTTCTAGTGGTTTTAGTAAAAGATTACTTTTTACAAAAAAACTCATCTCTTCAAGTGAGTGATATAATTCACCTTTTAATATGCCCCCCCCCCCCCCCCCTCCAAAAAAAGAAATCTTAATATTCAGCAACTGAAAAGTGTAGTTCTGTGTGATGTTTGTGTTTTGAGATGCACAAGGCAGGTCATATCAGTCATTTAAGGGCAAAAGGAATAATCATTACTTTGAGTAGCAGGTAAGCATTTTCTACTAGATCAGAAGAGGTTCTTTGAAATAAATGGCTCAGTTTTTTTTTAATTCCTTTGAGTAGTTAATAATTTGAAATTTTATTTGTTATTAGACACCAGAAAAAGACGTTACACAAAACTACTAACGATATTCATCTAAGAAAGTGTGGAGATTTGAATATTTGATATTGAGGAAATAAACAGACCTAAACAAACAGAAATTGTTGCAACTCCCTTGTAAATTTTCTTGTTGTCATAGCAAGTATTAGTGTACACTTCTCTTCCACTACTGCTTGTCAGTAGAATATATTAACAACTCTGTAAATAGATGTATGTTTTTCTGGATACTGACTCTAATGTACATACAGTATACTCTCTAGATGATTCTCTTGGAGTGAACAGGAAAGAAATCTTATTATTATGGTCATTGTCAGCATTATTATGAATTCTCAACTTTGTGCAATCTTTCATGGTTATTCTGTTTCCCTTCTGGGACTGAAGCTTGCAATGGTGAGAATGAAAAAATTTGCTTGTGAGAATGATATGACTGAAATGACGTAAGTTAAATGCTGAAATCAGAACATTCTAGAAAAGTTCTCATCTTTAGTAAGAGTCCTAGAATTGACACTTTCTTACTGTCATTGTGCAGAAAAAAATGACACTTCTGAAGTCTGATTTAATTCCAGAAATAACATAATTAAATATGCAAAGATATTTAGTGCTATTTCTTGTCTGCTGGTATAAGAAGAGACATTACAGGAGGCATTGTCAGCTTCATTATGGAAGCTTCTTTGGAGGCTGTGTTAAAGGCAATTGTCTATGGTAAAGGTATGGAGGTACAGTTGAAGAGCTGTGGAGATTGCCACATTTGCGTCAGTGTAGGATAAGGTGTACGTTGCAAGAAAGTAACAATTGGCAAAATTAAACCTGAAGTAAGTCAGCAGAAAAGTTAGGTAATGAGATCTTGGTTTTACCTGGATAACAGCTGTGAAAAGATGCTGAAGAAAGGAAACTGATAACTGATGAAGTGTGACACAAATTGAGGTATATTTGTCATAACTGAAGGGATAAGCATATATAGGGATGGCAGCAGTGTTCAAGGACACTATAATATAGAGGGTGACAGGAGAGTCTTGAATCAGCAAATTATGATCAAATTTGTGAAGAGGCTGACCACTGAGATTTATAGCATTCACTGTGAAGTACTGGTGTATGCAGGCTCTTTGGTTTCTGTCGTTCAAATGAAACAAGGCAGTTGTAACTCATGCAGATCAAGGTAAGTAACATGTTGAGGCAAGAGTTATGAGATTTATTAAAAATGGTCCAGCTATTTATATATATTTAAATGCAATGATCACATTTAGGACTAAAAGATACTCCCTCCCTGAAGAGTCTCATGTTAAAGCATGGCTGCCTGCTGCTACCTATTGCTTCTGTTGTTTTTTTCCAATTACTTTCAAATAATGTTTGTGATAATATTGATTAGATACAGAATTATTTTGAATTTATGCATGCTTGTAGGCTCACAGATATAAATGTCAACCTGATTTCCTGTAGGTTTTTTTTTTGTTTTTTTTTTTTTTTTTTAGCTTTGGTGACTAACAAAGCTAAATAGTTCTTAAGTTTGAACCCACAAACAATATTGTAAAATCATATTTTCTTTGTCCTTCAGGTCTTTTTCACCTTTCTTGCTTATCAAGAATAATCTTTTTTTCCAACACGCATTTGAGATTTTCATGCACGAGAGTCTCTAACTACATATTTTTGTTGCGGTATGGAAAACATGGAACTTGAACTGTTTAGTTAAAAAAAAAGTGTTAATTTTCAGTAGGCTGTAGCCTGTACTAACCTTAGAAGTGTTCAGAACTTCTAGCTAATAATTTTCAGTTGCTTGGGGCCAGTTGAATTTAAAGCAATTCTCTTTATCATTCCACTTCAGTATCTGCACTCATTGTCCTTGTTCTGTAATAAAACTGCACAAGCACTTTGTTCTCCATGTAACAGTTATCTGACATAGAAACCTAAATGGGAATTAGTATTTTCGTTTCTTTTAAGTGCTCACCTTAATTCATTTTGATTCTAGATTTCTGTCATAAAAGATTAGATAGGTTTCTTTTAGGTTCTTATTTCTCATTGACTCTCTAAGGGGAACAAAGATATAGATTAAGAACTTTTCCTTCATAAATATGTTCAGTTAACTGACAATAATCAATTAAAAATACAATCTGGAGAAAGGATTAAACTAACCAGAAAGATAGTTTAAAAATAATCTTTAAAGCACTCAAATCATCATTGATCAGAAAAACTTCAGGGACATTAACAATATATTTGATAGTTGCCAAGGAAACATAACCTTCCTAGTGACAGTATGCATTGCACATAACAAGTAACTGAAATAATTCTGACAATAACTGATCCACTTCAGCATATCTACTATTCCTTCACTGTCTGCAAAAATTGCAAATGTGTTTACATCCATCCAGATTAGTACTTACTGTATATGCTGCACCATTACTACTTCATATTTGAAGTTGCAATTCAATTCAAAGCGAAAGTGGGATATCAGTTCTTCCTGATTGAGACAGGCAGCAGGTGTGTGACTAGCTTGCCATTCTTGATTAACCATAGAGTGTTTTGGAGGAGGTAAAAGCTGCTACAAACTCAAAAATTGGATTATATTTATGCTGCATATTGATGCAATATAGAATCTGTTTATTCAACCCAGGAAGTCTTAAAATAGCAGCGGGCAGTTTTGCAGTGTTTTATAGTGTAGCTTAACTCGTGCATACGGAACTCTATAACGCTATAGCAAATGCAGCATGAACTTCATCTATTTTTTTGTGCCTGAGGGTGAATGGCAGTGTTGAGTGGAAGAAATTCCCTGTTCAGTTAAGGTGGAAATCCACTGAAGAACCTAGGGAGTAATGAGAAACTATTTGAAATATAAAAATAGTCACACATTAAGATTATTCCAAAGTATCAAATTATGATAATGGGAGATGTAAAAGTGATATCTAAGCAAAGTTGCCAAAGTGGATCCTCTACAAAGTATGTGACCTGTTTTCTTGAAATAAGTAAAATCTAAAAGATGAGGGGAGAATGCCTGGTGAAGGGGCATGTGTAACATCTAAAAGGCAAGGATTTCCAACTATGTGTTCCTTTAGTTCCATGAGTGAATCAAGGTGACATAACCTACACGTCACTTCTTTAGCTATGATGAAAGCCTTAGACTCAAATTGGTATTGGAAGTGTTTATGAGTAGTCATGATTCACTTGATTTATTACTCCTGAAGGAGGGTAATATTGGGGCTGTAAGAACACAGGTTAAAGATAGGAAAACTATTTGTGAAAACTTGTATTTGACTGTGAAGCTTCAATAGCTGTGAGCATTTCTATCTTTCATTGCTGCTTGAGTCGCACGTTATTAAATGCTTCACCCAACACCACATCATATGTGTCTCCAGGATCTGGGATCTGGAAGTGTGAACCCACAATTCTATGTTTCAGTCAGGAAAAAGGCTCTTGCTTCCAAGAGAGTAACACCAACACGTGTATAGGATGCTGCTATAGGGTGTGAGCAGTGCTAATTACAAGAATTCAAGTAAGTAGGTGACAACAATTTTAAGGTTATGTGAGAAATAGTCAGAAAACTAAATGTTTTTTTTTACTGGTCAAACACATATTTGCACAGATTTCACCTTACTTGCAAAATTGATTTTTATACATTAAGGAGATTGCTTTATAATTTAACAGTACATAATTCTTATTTCATTTTGTTGTTGGCATTTGGATGATTTTTAAATGAGTCTTATGAAGAAAAGAAAGTTAATGACTTGATTGAAAAGTGGCTGAAATAATCCCAGGTTGTATTTTTACACCATAGATTAGTATACATTCTTGTCATATTCTATTTAACTGATTGCTCTCTGTTCCCCCCATTCCTAGGCTGATCTTCATTTGTTAGGATAAATAATGCTGTAAATTCAGTGAAGACCACTCCATTATGTAAGTGTCTGAAATACACTTGTATCCATTATCCAAGTACAACTTGGTAACGGATCACAGCTCTTGCTTGCTGCTGTGTTAGCAGTGATAGTGTGATATTTGGCAGCCAAAATGCCCTTTCTGTGGAGGAGAAGGAAGGGATGGAGAATACCTTTAATTAAATATGAATCTTATCTTTACGGAGGAGGAGCCAGTAAGAGATTTAAATCATAAAGTGTTTCCTGAGGCACACAATCTACCTACCACTAAATTATTCAGGAAAAAGTATTTTTTTTCCAAAAGCATGAAATGCAAGTGGTATAACTTTGGTGAAGCATCTGTGAGTTTGTTGTTAATTTTGTACTGGCAAAGAAGATAACATACCTTAATTAAGGTCTTTTAACTGGGGACTTTGTAGTGTCCCTAAATACTAATTGCTCACTTTTTTACCTTTACCATTTGCTTATGGTTTGGGTATTGACCTCTTTGTGTTAGGAATGTTTATATTTTAAAAATATGATTTTACAAATGAATTCTTGGATGATTATCATAAGTTCTTTAATGAGTATTGTAATTTACCTTTGTGTGAAACAGGAAGTTAAGATGTTACCCAAAACTGTTTTAATTACTTTGATCATCCTTAACAAAGAAGACTTTAGCCCATGCATTTGTACATGGAAAGAACAGGAAGTATGTCTTTGTATATGGAAGCAATACTTACTAAATCTTTCAGCTTTTTCCCAAAAAGCTAATTAACAAGGAAAGCAATATAAATACTCCAAGTAAAACATGCAATAGTATTTAAGTTATAATCTGTCATAAAAAGCATTTTTTAATACAGCTCCGAAAATAGAAATTTCAGAGCCTGTTTTCATTAGTTTTTAAGCTTGTAATGAAGTTTTAAATTAAACTCAGGATGTTCACTTAAAGCTTAAAGAAGAACCTCTTCAAAGTAAAGTCTTAGTCTGGATGCTCTCTCTGAAATGAGGGCAGACAAACCTAGGTGCACCTGATGAGAATTCACCTTTACCTGTGTCTATTTGATTTGTTGCTGGTGGGTTTAATAAGAATATAGAGCAGAAAATACTCAGAAGTACATAATGGCCTAGCTCTCTGAAGCAACGAAGTCATTTATTTAATATCTTGAAAAGAAAAAAAGAAATTTAGTCTCAGGTTATTAATAAAATGCTCTTCTTTGATAAGATTATCTGAAGCAACAGAAAAATCTGTTTTAAATAAACAACGAACCTGAGTAACTTCAGGCAGTTTAGGAAAATCTTTGCACAGAAAATGTGATGTTGGCATTCTTGATCATCTTTAAATAGCAATTTTAATGTTGCTTTAATAATAGAGCTAGTTTCATGTGTCTTTTTTCATGTTCATTCTGTTCACGATAATAGCTATTGTATTTAGTCACACTTTCTGAATATCTGCACAGAAATTTTTAGGAGTGCACTGGAGACCAAAATCCAATTTCATTGTGCCACACAGAATTCCATTTTTCCTTAAAGAACATCTCATTTTGCTTTTTTCACTCCCCTTGGATTCTGTGGAATTTCCCCTTCACATTTTGCTGTCCAAGTGCATTGCACTGCATGCACTGCTGTATTTCTGCTATCAAGAGGTTTAAAATTTAATTCCTGTTATCGCTACATTTATATCCTTTCACAGATATATTAAATGTTCTTCAGCCCTCTCTTCTATCAGATGGTGATGGTATAAGTGGATCTTTGTTTTAAATGAGTATTGATACAAATTTCTTACTCTGTATGTGCTGTCACAAGCATTGAACACCTTGCAGAGTCTTAATTTGCCTCTGGTATGATGTATGTAGGATTACTGGCAGTGTATAGTGAAAGTAAATAGTCATAGATAATCAGCTGGGATAATCAACACTGTACTAAGTTAGGGGTAAATATGCAGTTGCTTCTCTTAGTTGGATGGTTTTTTGTGTGAATGTACTGAGTTCCTCAGCTCTGTGTGGATTACAAGCAGGAGAGAGATGTTTGCTTTGCTTGTTTATTTTCATCTGTTGTTATTGCTGATAGCCAAGGAATAAGAGATTTACTCTGGAAGAAACGCCAAATTTTTTTCTTTTATTGAGCTGCTTGTGGAATTAAAATGAACACTCACAATCATGCCCTATCCAAACACTGCATCAGATAGCAGTAGTTCAGTCATATATAAAAACATAATAGAGAAACAGTAAAAATAAGATTTACTGTTAAATAATGTTAAAAAGCATTAGTTTAACTATCTATGGATGATATCTTTCCAAAAATCACTTCCCTATGAAAGAATATAATAAACTTGTTCTTTTTTAGTTTGTTAAGAAAATTGGAACAGTTTCTGATACAATTTTTGAACGTAGTTTTTTGTCATTGGTAACAGAGGAAAGAGGATAGGAGGAACAAAAGGTCAGTGCATCCTGCTATGCACATGCTTATATACGTGTAGTTCTGTCTTGGGAAAAAGCTGCACAAAAATGCTTCAAGTTACTAAGAAGGGCTGAGTTAGTTTGGGTTGATCTGTGCTATTTGCAAATCCTTAACTCTTCTCAGGAGTCTTCTACTCTTTGTTCCTAAACTGCAGCAAGTCTGTATGGCTCAGAGAAGCTGCTGCAATGTGGAGCACTGGGAAAGAGGAGAAAAAAAAAAAAAAAGCAATCAGGAAGCCTGCAGTGTATGAGCAATCACCTCCTTCAGCAGTTCTTGATATTTAAGACAGCAAGCAGCAAGGAAAGGAGAACAGGAATGGGCAGCTGTCATCCTTACTGTTTAGCCACAGACATTTTAACAGAAAACAGTTCATCAGGAGTAAACCGAAAACAAATAATATGCCATCTGTTATGGTGGGAGCAGCCATATGGAATGAAGTTCAAAGAGTATTGTATTATCATTGTTAACTCTTTGAGTTCAATCATGTTTGTATAATCAATGAATATAAAGATGTTATAATTATGAAATAAACAAGAGAGTTTGGCTAAGCAGGTTATAATAACAAAAAGAGAATAGATAGAATGCTTACTGGCATTCTAAGCTCACGGCAAAACTCCAAAGGAGAGATCTCCAGAAGAGATCCTTTCCCACTGGTGGTCAGCTCTTAAATAGGTCTAGGAGAGGTGCAGCCAGGCTCCACCCCTTTCAGCCGCACAGCTGAACTGCCTTCACCTGTGCTCCCAGGTTTGACTCATGGCTCGCCTCAGGTGATCAATCAGAGGTTCAGGCCACGACTCAGTAGTTCCCATACAATGTTGTACTCAAACAAGTGGGTGAAATGTGGAAGATATTGGTTACAACTGTGTTGTTGGTGTAAGGTAGCGTCATTTTCACATCTCACCAATAGTTTCAGAGCTTAACATAGTATGTGATATCTTAGGGCTCAGTTTTGGTCAAACCAATTATAATCAGGAGTTGCAAGGGGGAAAAAACAGTACTCTAAGGATATATGGAAGGTGTTGAAGTTATATGTTCCATTTCATCCTTAGCTCTGGTTTGTTGTATAAGCGCTAGTCTATTGTATAAGTGCTAGTCTAAGCTGGAAGTAAGTAAAGAAGCATCTTTCTAAATTAGTAGCTCTGAACGTGTTCTGGGCATGTGTAGTGTTCACTACATGTTAACATGGAGATGGACTTGAAAAAGATAAGTATTATGCATTTTAATCCTTTATTGTCTGCTTTGATTTTCTGTAATTAAAGGAAATATGAACTAATCTCAAGATACCTTGCCAGTTTGTCTGTTTGTCTGTTGTCATATGGTTGTGTAGCTTGGATTTTAATCATCTTCCTATATGACTGTTGTAATTGCTCTCTTCCAAAGATCGCTTGGCACTCAGGCAATTTATAATTGATTACTTTGGTTGCCACTGTTCACTGAGTCTGTTCAATGCTATTTTCTGCTACAAGACAACTGAACTGTTTCTGTGCTATTGACAATGCTGCTTTGAATATCAGTGCAAAAAGAATAGAAACCCACTGAATCTAATAAACTACGTGAATGTGTGGTGTATCTTAAAGTTGCCAGTCAGTGTAGTTAATTGGGTTTTACAGATGTTGAGATCAATCTTTTTTTAGCAATAACAAAAAGGATAGGGAAGCCTGGGACAGTAGGTGTGTGGATCTTTTTGGAGCATCAGAAATAACTGTAAATATTTAGTATCATGTAGACAGGACAATTTTTATTTGCACTGAGGAGCTTAATAATAAATCAAAAGGATCTCTGGGAAGGAGTAGCACTTAAATAGTCCAGTGGGGCTCATTCCAGATCTGGTATCTCTGAAAACTGAATTTATCTCTGTTGGGTTGCAGCTACCATGTAACTACACAACTCCAGCACAAAAGACAGATTACAGTATCATAGGAAGTATAAAGAAGTAACTTTGCTATGTAACTACTAAAATACAGTGTCCAAATTATTTCTCTGAAAATTTATTTCCTATCAGAAACTGTTAACATTTAAGATGTGATAATGCCTGTGTGATAACTCAAATATGTATTTCAATAAACTTCATCTGATCTTTACTCCTTACAATAGTACAATAGAGCAAACTTATAATTTAGCCCTTAAAATTTAATCTACCTTAGCTTTTAAAGTAATTTGGACCGCGACTTTGTTTATATTAATTGACCCAAATTTGAAAGAAGGCTGAATGAGACTAAAGCCTTTATGTTGTGATGCAAAAGATAGCTTTAGCCAACACAGACTGATTTGCAACGTAAGAGAAGAGGCAGCCATGTTCCAAGGTCTTATTTTCTGGTGGTGTGATGGTTGCTTTTTGTAAACCAACTTTTCAGAGGGGGTGTAGTAAAGCTGGTGCGTATACTTTGGTTTCAGCCAGCAGTTAAGGATCAGGTATAAAAACCCATGGTGAGAAGCCCTTTATGTACTTGGTTACTCCAAGATGTCACCAGGTCACAGCAAAGACAAAATATTCTCAGGCAGTAGCAGATCCAGTAAGTGACATCACGAGTGTGCCAGCAGCTGGCTAGGGACTGTAAAGAACAGAGCATCCTTATACTTCCAGATTTTTTTTCTCAGGGTTGCAGATTTGTCACTAGGTATAAGTTGAAATAATCATATGTGGATGTCAGAGCAGTGCATCTAACTGCAGAATATGATCTATTTAACTTACTTCCAGCATCCAATGTTGTCATGGCAGCACTTTGTATACGTAGGAGTTAGATGAATGCTGCAAACTATATATTTTAGATATGTGGGATGGAATTTATTTTCAATCAGAAAGGTGGTTTGTGAGTCTGAGAATAAACAATGCTGAGGGCACTTTATGACTGCAAAAACCTGTTTTTAATTAACCTAAATGCTTTTGCCTTTGGAGTTAGATGGTTTACACTTCAGGAGTTCTAAGATTTCTATTGTGTTCTGGTTTGTTTGTTTGTTTGGTAGTTGTTTGGTTTGTTTCTTTGTTTTTAAAACACTATTGAGCAACAAGAATTTTCTTTGTTCTGTCAGTATGGAACAGAACTAATTTACTGAAATCTCTTTAGTTTCAGGATTATGGTTTTCCTGACAGCTGTAACCAGACTGGTTTGTTTATGAAATAGAGACTACTTAGCTTTAGTTTTTTTTTATGAAAATGGCATTTCTTTGCATTTAATAGTTATAGAACAGATGCCTGTATGCCTGTCTCTCTGCTTCTCTGTCTTAAGGAACAAAAACAGAAGTAGTTTTAAAGCCTTGTCATATAGTGGCATTCTAAAATAGGTAACTTCAGCTACGTTTGTAAAACCCCACTTGAATACAAGTATCTTTGTTACTGTAATTAAGTTGAAATATCAAGTGAATGTTATGCAAAAGATAAAATATTGCATCAAGACTGTTTTTCTAATGAATGATAATCAAAACTTTCCTCTTTGCTGACTTCACCATTCAAAACATGATTAATGATATCAAAGTTTTTCTGAGCTGAAGAGTTTAACCCTGGGATTAACCATATTTCTGGATACATTATCTTATCCAAAGAAATAATGGAAGCAATGCCAGTCACTTCATGAAATGGAAAATAATATTGTCCTGGAACAATTAAATATTCCATCTGCAGACGCTGCCAAAATGATCAGTTAAAGACTGCAGATAAAAGGAGCCAAGCAGTTGTATCTAATGAACAAAATGTTACTCAGATATAAAATTAGTTTAGGTTCTTTAATCTTCAAATTTATTTCTCGAGTTTTTACAGACTAATATACAGTAAATGGGGATTCTACTGTGGAACTTCTAAGCTGTAGCATGGAAGTCAGGAATTTAAAACTTCTGGAATACAGAAAAACAGATTTCTTTCTGATGCTGTGAAAGTTCTGCAGTAATAGATGTAACAGTTATAAAATCAAACAGAGTGATTTTGATTTATATTATTACTTTTTCTTAATCTTTCCATTTCATAGCTTTTGGTAATGAGGTTGGTGCATACAATGTCAAAAACAGTAATTTCTAAACCCAAAGTTATAAAGAAAGAATTTAGGCCCTATACTATGTATTTGTATCTGGTTCATTTTGATATTTATTGTCCCCAGTTTTATCTTAATTCCCTAATCCTTAATGATGTTGGATCTCAACATATGCATTTTGAGTAAATTTTTTTTGAGACTTTGCTCTCCCTCTGGGAAATATTTTTTTTCAGAATTACAGTGCTAAGGTGTGTAACAATAGTTCCTGTTCAATTAATGGATGTAGTGTGTAAGAACATAGAAAGTTCTTACTTTACAATATGTTCTATATTGCTCAGTACCGTTCTATGTTGTTAAATGTTTCTTGTAAGCTTTCTGTTTTGTTTCTGAATATATCTGATGAATTTGGCCTGATGTTTTTCTATACAACATAGGAATGCTCAGCAATAAGCTGCAAGTAGTTTATTTATGAGTTAAAGCAGCATCAGGAAAACTTGAGGCAGAAAACCTACTATTTAGGTACTTTTGTTTCAGTGTGGTGTCTATCTAGGGCTAGAAACAATATCTGGTGAATAATTAATATTCAAGCTATATATGGTGGAATAATTTTTCTGTTGGGTTTCTAATAGACATTGAGTGCTAATGAATAAATTATTTGGCATAACAATATAATGGGACTTTTAGTTCTTTGTGTTTTACAGGCTTTTACAGTCTTCTAATGCGAGGAGACCATGCTAAACATTACTATCAACCTGTTGTTTAATGGTGTTTAAATTCATATTTGGAAGAGTTAGTATTTGCAAATTTCCTCCTAATCCTGAATTTTATCCGTGGCTGTCATTTTTTCAAAGTGCTTAATGGAGCTATGTTTCCCTGTAGCAGAGGGTGGATTTTTTTGTTTTGTTTTGTTTTATTTTTTAAATCCATTTATATGTGCCCAGAGGATTTTGGATGCTCCTTCTCTGGAATTATTCAAGGCTAGGTTGGATGGGGCCCTGGGCAGCCCGATCAACTGGGGGACAACCAGCCCATGGCAGAGGGGTTGGGACAGGATGATCTTTTAAGGTTCCTTCCAACCAAGCCATTCTATGATTCTATGACTTCTTAACGGGAGCAAGGGGAAGAAAAATGCATTTTCAGTATGGGTACTACCTTGAAACTGTGTGTGATCCAGAAATTATTTTCACAGTACCAGCTATGTTGAAGCTGGGCTGAAGCTAAAAATTTTTCTTAAGTAGTATGGCTGAAAGTGAAAACAATAAGTGCTGATTCATCTGCAGTAGCTGAATTTAGATGACTGATGTTACAAGTCCCATAACTCAAACAGTGTGATGACTCTCCATTTTGTTAACAAAGCAGTCCTTGACAAAGTGTATTGGAATTAGTTTCTTCTTAAACAGTATATGTGCTAGCAGTGAGAGCGCTGAGATTTGAACGTGACTTTTACCATAAGAAAAGTCAAGATTAGGAAAATAATATGTCACCATTGTTTACGTGATCCCAAATTAAATGTGCCATATTGAATCAGAATCACCGAATGGCTTAGGTTGAAAGGGACCTCAAGGATTATCAAGTTCCAAACCCCCTGCATAGGCAGGGTTGCCAACCAGTAGATAAAGCACCAGATCAGGCAGCCCCATCCAACCTGGTCTTGAGCACCTCCAAGGTTGGGGCATCCACAAATTCTCTGGGCTGCCTGTGCCAGCACATCACCACTCTCTTGGTGGAAAACTTCCCCCAGACATCTAATATAAGTCTTCCCCCTTTAGAAGTTGTTTCAAGATGCATAATTTGTAGTATAGAAATAAAGGATTGAGATCATATGAGGAAGAGGCTGAAAGGCTGGCTGCAAAGAATGTCAATAATATATCACTTAATTGTTTAATACTTTCAGTTTTTTTCTTCATTTAACATGCACAAACAATTAGGATTGTCTTTATAAGAAAGACAAATCACAAAAGTGTAGGCCTTCAATGAGGAAGTCTCTAGTTTATTCAAACCAGCAAAAATAAAACAAACTAATCTTTCAAATTAACTACATGATATTTGTAGGGACGTGAAGAGGAAAAAAAAATCCTTTACCTTTATTTGAATTGCTTTTTTTTTTTTTTTTTTTTTTTTTTTCAAGCTGCTTCTTTTTCTGTACTGGAAACGTAATTCAATCTATATCCTCAAAACCTTGAAAGGCCAATGTAGTTTTTTCAAGATTGCTATTATTCTGTGTAATAGGAAACTTTTTTTTTTTTAATGGTTTTGCTAAACTCACTATTTGAATTAACCTCAATAAAAGATGAAGTTGACTGGGGATTTTCTTTCATCTCTTAAGCAACTTTGATTCATATTTAATGGTGGACTTTGCCACAATTTTGATTTTCTTTCATGTTAATTCCTTACTAAAATATATATTTAAATGAAGGATTCATTTCTTTTTCTTGAGAAATACATTTGAAAATGGTAGGAAAATTGACTTAGTGTGGTCATATTTGCAACTTTGATTCACATAATGTCTGAGAAGTTTCCTATTTAATATTTAGTTCAGCCATATTGAAGACAAGTGCACAAGTAAAATTCTGAAAATGAGCTGGATTGTAAAGCGATTCAGCTGGACTCTGTGACCCTGGACATCCAATAAGCTAACACACCTATAATGATTTTCCAGTTGTGCAAATATCCTGCAGGAAGCTTTCGCAACTGGAATTTAAAATATTGAGTCAGTTATATTGTGGTAGTTTTTATTGAGTAAGGCTTTTTTCCTAGCACAGCTACCAAGTTTGTGCTTTCATGCAGTTTGGAATGATTTCTTTGTACAAATTTGTTTGTACTTAAAATCCTGGTGAATAAAAATGTGTGACTGCTAAAGGAACTGTAGATTATTTCCCTGTAAATTCAGGAGATTTTAAAGTGCAGAGAAGAGAGAACTTAGGCAAAAAAAAAAAAAAAAAAAAAAGCACAACGTGTTGTAAAAATGGTCATGCTGAGTTGAATATACAATAATATTATCTAGTCCTTTACACAGATTATGAAATTGGTCCTTGATACTTAGATCTCAAAAATTTTGAATTTGCACTAAATTAAACTGAAAACATTGTCTCATACTGAGAATGATAGCAACCTTGTAAATAGCTTATACAGCTTCTATCCTTACCAAGTACAATATAACATGGGAATTAAGGCTAGGATTTGTAAAGAGACTCTCATGCCTTTTAGAGTAATCTTTTTTGGGGGGAGGAAGAGGGGGTTTTAATCTCCCCAACTGAATGAACAGTTACTGCTTCATCTCACTTAAAGACACTATCTGAATTTGATGCTATTTGCTCTGCTTTTAATACAAAATTGCAAGTTCTTAAAAATTCCTTCTATATTTTCAGACTTCAGTCATTGTTAGAGAAGTTGGGAGCTGTTATTCTGCACAGTACAAACCTCTTGAAAATGCAAAGTGCAAAAATTTGGAGCTGGCTAGGTTAGCTGCTGTATGGTTAATAGATGATTTCATTTAAACTTGAATTTCACATTTCTAGAAGCCAGGTCTACCACTATGGTGAAAGAGACACATAATCATCAACTAGCCTGTATCTCTGGTGGAAAATGCAGTTTTCTGATGGCTCGCCCTATGGACTTTATTCTGTGCCTTATCCTTTTTTTGGGAATGACTCAGGTGTCTAAAATGCCACCTGTGGAATCCTGCAAGCACAGAGTACTTAGTTTTTCTCCTTACCTGTTCCTGCATCTAGAATTATCATCCTCCTGCACAGACTTCGTTCCCGTAGAAATTCTCTCCATTCTGAGCAATCCACAGAACCTCAACAAGAACAGATAAATGTTCCCTGTGACCTGAGCTCCTGTACTTGTCTCCTAACACAAGTGTTCTTGTACCTGCCGCTTCATGCAGGATTTTTCATCTTGGGCATTTGCGTAAATGTCAAAATGCCACTCTGACCTATTTACAGTGAAAACATTTTGTCATCATTAGTGAAATGATGTGAACTTATTTTTTGTTTGTTTTTCTTTTTTTTCTTTTTTCTTTTTATGGTGACAGCAGGAAGACTGCTCCTTTTGTAAACTTTTCAGTCTTTAACAGTTGCAGGGAGCACTGGTGTTACCCACCCTGATCCCTGTTCTGCAGACCCAGGGATAGTTTGATCTATTCCAAATACTTCTCTAATAAGGGAGGGAGGGTGAGTAGGAAGGAGGTAAAACTGGTTCTGTGTGAATCTCACAGAAAGGGTGAATATTGGATTTGGTAAAAGGTAGTAATGTGAAATTGTGTGATTCATCAGTGTTAGATTTGAGATTTTTTTTTTTTTTCTTTAAATTGGAAACTGTAAAAAAATTTGCAGGGCTGGTTATGAAGACTTAAACGCTTTACCTACAAAATGAATGAAATGCAATTCAGTCTCCATGTTCATTACTTAGATTCATTTGAATCTACCAAGACAGGAGCCAATTAGCATTACAGATGATACAAGCAAATGAGACTACCAAAGTGTTCCATGTTCATCAATGAAACATTCTGACTTCGTAATGATCTCCTGTCACTCCTAGTGATGGTGTGACTTCAGAGCTAGTTTTACACAGGTGGGAAGCTCTCTGATTCTGTTATAATCTCCCTGAAATCTCTAGCTTTCAGGTTTCTTGGCATTAATAGACTCATAAGTATGTCTAGGAATGGAAAAGTTTCAGAAAGTTTGCAGGTGGCTCATTATAACATTATTATAATGATTCCTGATAGTATGAATAAGAGAGCTCTGCTTTTTCAAGATCAGAAATAATTGTTCATTTAAGCTTTAAGCATTTAAGTGTCTTACTACTAAATATATACAACTCCAATTTTCCGCTTATTTTCTTTTAAAGACCTTCAAATGATCAATTATTATTTCTGTATTGAATAATTTCTACCTCTTCCTAATGATGGATGGACAATTGGGTTACCTTTTATGCTGCTAGGCTACTTCTATCCTTTGTTAAAAGTCCATTTTTACTTAACATAGCTTAGAGTGACATTCTCATTAAGTACTTCCATTCTAGTTATATCTTGTTGGCACTGTTACGACTTTTCTGTAGGGGTGTAGAAGCACAATCTTTGTGTTTTGTGAATGAGCAGCTGCTCAAAACACTGCCAAAGAGCATCCTGTTATCATCTGTTACAAGGTGACTTCCATTTTGTTAATGCACACAATATAATTTAGATGGTGGTGTATTTTGATGTTTTGAGGAGCCATGTGGAAAGCTTGTGCCACCTAAACTTATGTATCAGTATTCTTATGTTTTGTTGTTGTTTGCTTTTGTTGCTGAAAGCTGAGTTATTTAATTTTTCTCTTTCCTACTGTTTAATTATCGCTATTTCTGTTCAACATAAGTCCCGAAGTGGATTATTTTTTTTTTTTTCGGTGATAGAATGAGGACATCAGTAGCAAATGGAACAGACTTGGGTTTTTTTGCCTATGGACTTATAATAAACGGTCTTATTTTTGCTATGGAAGCTGTCTATCTGGAGTTTAAAATGATATGATAAGAACCTGTAGTGCTTAATTTTCTTTAAACTGTTAATTGGAAATCTGAATATGGGGAGTGTCTGTGGAAGGGGCATTGTGTGAAGCACCTAGCAGCAGAGCACCTACAGATTCAGCAACTGATAGAATGTTATCTGACAACTTAAAAACCTGAGACCAAATAAAATTCTAACCTTCGATTCTTATTCCTGTGTGCTGCTTGAGCAGTCTTAGTTAAATTGTTCTGCACGTAATTCAGTGTTCCTCCTTTTAATTTTGAAGGCTTATTGCCAACGATTTACTCATGCAGTTAAAGGAAAAAAATAATTGGGCGTAGTTCTTAAGGAAGCTACGTAATTGTACTTGCCTTTCCAGGCTTTTCAACAAATGAAAAAGAACATAATTACAGAAATACTTTTTTAGAAAAAAGAACCTTTTCAAGTGATTTCTCATATGTACTTCTGTGATTTCTAATGACTGTTGTAGTAAAGTTGATACATTGCTTTCACTCTGTTTTAGCTGTTTTTAAATTTAAATATCTTTCATACTGTACATTACCTTGTGAATTTTTGGCCTTGATTGGTCACGTCTAGCATTTTAGGCGGACATAATGTATCAAAGTTAGAAAGCAAATTTTTTAAGAGAACTATCACAATTGGTGTTTATTATATTTACTGTGATTTCCAAGTATGTGCAATGGGCAAAGCACCAAAATGAAACCATTCCTTACAAAAACGGGAAGATGTTCACTGAAGACCATACTTCTCCTAATAATGAAGGACCCATCACTGGATAACCATTTTTCTGTGATTGAAAGTTCAATCACAGTACTGATACTATTTTGACTATCATAGTATGACAAGGTATCTTAAATTTCACTATTTGAGTTAGTTTAATTACTCTTTATGTATTGGTGCCTGACTTCCTAATTAATTTTTTTAGAACTATGCAGTATGCAGTCAGAAGTAAATATCAGTGAACAACCCTAAAAATACTTGTTTTCTCTCTTAGAGGGCTATGGCTGTTATTTATATCCAATAAAGGTTAAAGCATCTCCATGTTCTGTCGGAGGACCGGAGTATGGTTAGCATTGAAAGGTACTAAGGTGGAGTTCTGTCTAACCTTTAAAAATTCTCTGCTGCAGTTTAACCCACTGCTATCTATAAATTGCAATGTATAAGTATCTCCTTTTTGTAGCAGCAGCCTGTCATGTATTTAGACAGTTATATACTTCTCTTGACTTCTCTATCTTGTGAAACGTTGCCAATTAGCTCAGTCACTTTCTTTAGGTTGCTCTTCCCAGATCTCTGTAGCTACCTAACTAGAGTAAGAGAAAACATACTTGGAATATCAATCTGATGTCTCAATACACTCGACAAGTATACATTAGAATACAATTGATGCTGGAAATATGAAATGAATGTGCAATTATTAAATATCATTGGCTTCATTGAGTTTAAATTATTCTTAGAGGGAACCTGCAGCATATCAACAGAGGTACTTATTGAGGGAAAAATAACAAAATAAAGAAAATGGTTTCTCTCCATTAAGCATGTTGGAAGAGTTAAAATATTTGAAATAGCACGGAAGCATTAAGTAACATAAATACACCCATTAAAACATAAGTTTTGTCTTTAACTCACATCTCTTGTTTCTGTTTTAAAAAAACGATTGAAAAAAGACAGTCAGTCAGAAAGCCAAAGCTTAAAGCATTCCTGAAGCCTCCTCATTTCTTGCAAATTACTTGTAAAAAAAACAAAAAAAAAAACAAAAAAAAGACAAAACACCAGGTAGAAGCAAGGTACAAAAACCACCTTGGGGAAAAAAAAGAACAACTAATCAGTGATGCATATAGATGAAGATGAAATAAAAATGCAATACAGAAAATTCCACGCTAGCTGAGATTAGCTATTGCTTTCAAAAGCTTCATAAAATTGAAGCCATTAGCTTATATTTGGATTTAAGCAGTGGAATTGGGAGACTAAACAGTTATAAAATTGTAAATTATTCTCTGACAGGTAACTTTACACACTGTAGGAAAATGTCTCAATTTGAACTGAATGTTTGAAGAAACCTTTAAAAAAAATAACAATAACAACAAAAGAGTAATAAAGCTGCAGAGACACGTGGACATTTGTGTCAGACTTGCAATTGGAAGGCAGCTGATTTTTCTCAGAAATTTACCGTCAGGAGTTTTGTAACTTCAGTTCCACTAGTGCATTGCTGCTTCTCTTCATAGAATCTGAGTTTCTTTCTTTTGTTAGGTGTTTTCCAGTTATTGCTATTTACTGAGAAATCTAAATTATATATAAATGGTTTCTAGTGCCCGCTCTGATGAAAAATCTTTTTTTTCTTCTGAGAACAGGGGATAAATGAAAACTTTCAGTGTTTGCTTTTGCTAACATGATGGAGCTTTTAAATTACCATTTAAGTGACATGTACTGCTAGAGAACTTTTTTCCGGGACTGTAAGAACATCACTCTCAGAGGCAATGGCACTGCCAGCATTGATGACATGAGGCAAGGTAGACCTGTGAAAGCTGTAAGGTGAAGGATTTTTTGAAGTAGGATATGCTTTCTTGAGTTGTCCAGTGTGGTTTGGGAAAGGGGTCAATTTGTACTAATTTAAGTATGCCATAGGTACAGAATGCACACATTGGTATACTGTTCATCATTGAACCTGCAAATATACTAATACATTGCAATTTTCTTTCCTACAGGTAGGTCAGCCAGGACAAGTGCCAAATACAGGAAGAAAGGGAGTCATTTTGTCAGGTAAGGAAAAAGAAGCACATTTGAGCTTTATGGAGTTAAGAATGATAATTGCAGTTTATTGCACTGAGAGAGACTGAAAATGTCTATTTTACCACTTGTGGTGTCAGGAAAATACTGATGAAATTATCACAATAAGCAATGAAACAGTCACATATTAACTATTGTCTACTGAAATATCTTTTTTTGCTATTGATTGGAGTAATATCACACAAGATAACTAGTAATGAAGGAGTTATCATATTCCTATTGAAAAAACAGTGTTATGGTCTTTTTTCACTTCTCAAAAGTTCACACTGAACACATGATCTGAACTATTACACCTGTTTTCAAAATAAAAAATACTACATAAAACCAGTATGTATTAAAATATGAATCTTAAAGTCATATTTTGATATGTTAGAAACTTTAGAGCTGATGGAACTATTCAACTGAAATATCAACACTTCAACAGCAAATATCAGTCAGAAGTTGAATTGTTTCAGAAACTATAAACATAATAAAAATCCTTGTGATGAAAAGTTAATTTGATGGAACTCATACAACATGCATAGAATGGAAAAGCTTGAATAATCCTATATTACTTCTCAGAGAAAACTGATTTTATTTTTTTTCCCCAAGCAAAGAGAGGAGGCCATGTTTTTCTATGGGAGTGACAACACAAAATAAAAACCCAGAAAAATATCAAGGTCACTGTAACTGAAGTTTCTTATAAGTAATAAAAATGCCTCCAAGTTGGAAGTATTTTGAAGGGCCTTTTCATAAGACTGTATTTGTTCTTGTGGCAATACAAGAGTTGCTTAACAGCTGGGGTGGAGTATTTTGGAAAAGTATCAATTTATGACTGCAAGTTACTGGGATTTATACTTCAGTCTGACAAGGAAGCCACCTGGGGCTTATGGAAAGCTCCACAGTTCCAGACGAGGAAGAGGATTAATTTCAATGTTGAAATTTTAACCCAATTTGAATCTTTTTTGTTTGGTTTTGATCTATTTTAGGGGAAGAAAAATATGTAACCATTTCCAGAAAACATTAATGAAAGAAGGTGACTACTTACTGAAGAAATACTGAAGTTGTGTTTGTAATTCAAAGAATGAAGCTTTCCCTCCTAGTGTGGAAAATATAGTCATAGCAGAAGCGTATGTTAGCACAAAGGTGCAAAACTGTTTCACTTCTTTGGATAATCCTCCATGCAATTGTGGGTTTTGTACAGGAAATAGTAGTAATATAATAAAACCTTTTCTTAGCAGCAGAAGATTAGTGAATGAAGCAGATTCATTGCAAGCAATTTACTTTTTCTTAAATACATTAGCACCAATTGTTGATGTACTGTTGCAGTCCATCCAGATGGCTGAAGCAGGCTTAATTTATTTATGTTTTTTTTAGAAATTGTGCCAAGATTTTCATAAAGTAAATTAAATCCTGGAGATGTTCCAGAAGACAATCAAAGTTTGGCTATGTGACCATCAGCAACAATAGTGGTGAATATAAAGTGAGTTAACATAGTAGAAATGATATCCCTTTATTTACAGGGTTGGAACAGAATGTTATTTGAAAATAGTCATGTTCTGTAGATTCTAAAAACAAACAAAAAAAACCCTTCGTAGTAGTTTAGTGTATATCATTTATGTTCCTTGAACTCACATTCTGACTTCATTTCAACCAAATGGAATCCACGTTAGTAACACTGAGATCATATCAAGATGTGAACCATTGTGTATTCTATAGTGGGAATGATGAAGGAGGCATACTCCTTGTCATCAGGATGGAAACATGGACACAATAGTAAACAGAACGTGCTGGTATCTGTGGTGCCCTAGACACCTCTTTCCATAGTTAAAACCACCTGCGGAAAATGCAGTTGATAAGTTATGCCAGTACAAATCTGTGTCAACAGTTTGGATATTTAACACTAGATGTTAGCCAGTTGTTTTAAAATGCTGAACCTGTTGTCATAGCAGTTTAAGTAAAAGCATTGCTTGTTCTGGATATGCTTGTTTTGATTTAAAAACAAATAATATTGACAAGTTATCTTCCTTAAACAAACAAATCTAGCTCTGAGGGGCATTTTTGCACAGATAATTCACATTTCTGAAACTATTCCAGTGAATCAAGTCTCCATGCTTAGTAGCTATTTTTGTTAGTATATTTAGCTTGTTATGGGGTTAATTCCTTTTTTATTGGAAGAAGGCTTCTTAATGGGTGCTGTAGAGCTGCATGAAGGTGGTCTGGCCATGGATGCTTAAGGATATTTTAATACAAAAATAAATGCTTCTTTTTTTTTAACAACTGTTACACGTTTGGTAAGGTTCGTCCTTCTTGGGACAGTGTGGTGGTTTCTCAAATAGAGTTTTGCAATAATACCAGAGGAAGAATGTTCTCTCTGGTGATATGGATGAATTTTATATTCTGATACTCACTCAAGAATTTGTACTGGAGAAACCTGTAAGGAAAGTAATCTGTTCAAGTAGAGCATATCAGACTAGTTTTAGTACGTATAAAATGTATTAATCACCTTGTTTTCTGTTGATTGATTAGGTGATGATAATTACTCCTTTGCTAGTTATACTGTATATATATTTAAAAAAAAAACCACAACCCAACAACCAAACAACTTGCCTTTGCATGGTATACTCAGTCCTGTCTGCCATGTAGAATCCTATATTGAAAACAAAGCTTGAAACGTTTATCTCTTGGAAGCAGAAAGCATTCCTTTGATGTGGTTATGTATTCATTAACATCACAAAATACAAAATATAGCATGATGATCATATTTTAGTGATATTGTTTTTTTACTCAAGTAACACTGTATATTCAGCTGAATGTTAAACTCTAATAGTCTAGACTGTAGTCAAATTTTCATCCCTCTCCACCTGTTGCACTCTTTGGTTAGCTCACTCATGGCTGACATGTTGGTTTGGTATTTCAAAAAGTAAAACTGGGATTCTGTGCAAAACTAAAATGAAGTATCTGTTATCTACATGGAATGAAATTAACAATTCAAGTCTGTTTTTAGAAAAATTTTGCATGATTAATTTTGAAGAAGAACGATTACCACTGTCTAAAAATTGCAGCATGACATTTGAAGTTGCTGCTTTTTCAGTACAAAAAATATTTTATTTCAATACACTTAATGCATTATGGTATGCACAGAAGATAGAAACTGCTACTTTTAATCTGCTTCTATTAACTCAATACTGAGAATACAGAATCTAACTGTAAAAACTTATTTGCTTAGTAAACACGAGATTTTTACTCAAGATAAGAGCCTCAGCTTAGACTGCAAAGAACTTGTCAGTGTTGATTGCGTTAAGAGATTTCTACCCTAGGTAAACCTAACTGAAAATGAGGATGTGAGATTGTTACCTCAGCCATGTGGGTTTTCTGTAGAAAATTCACATATGATGGATTAGATTTAGTTCTGAGGGGCTGGAAAAACTAGTATGTTTGCTAACACCAATGATCTTGTTGACAGCAAGTTGGGGGAGGAAAACTGGATGAGCACTGACAGTGTCACCTCATTAGGTGCCTGATACTGTGCTGGGGGATAGGGTCACAGGAACATGTGTGATGCTGGGGGGCAGGAAGGGATGCAAGTGAAGAAGTGAAAGTAATTAGGAGATTGAGCAGTTGCTTTGAAGACTGCGGATTTTATTGCCATTTGCATACATTTGACTTCTGTCATTTCAGAATATAAACAGAATATGATAATAGAGAACTGGAGTGTGTTCCTACTGTGGGGCACGGAGCATGGTCAAAAAGCAAAATGACTTGATTTGTGCAAATTATACAATAATTTTGAGAAATGCATCATGACAGAACTATCAAAAAACAATAATTGAAGAAAAGAGACCAGGGAAAAGGTCATAACTGTATTCTTAACTGTATGAAGTTGTCAAACAGTAGAATAACTTAATTTTAATGAAGCAATAAGACTTCACAGAGGGTGATGAACAGTCAAGTAAATAATGTCAATTTAATAAGGTTCTAAAGGTTGCAGAGCTTGTTGTGAAGCTTGATTTTGCTCATCACTTTATAGGACATAATTTGTTAGTAATAATGTTGTGTCCTGGAGTATACTAATTATGTAATGATAGAATAGAAATTCTATACTACACAAAAGCAGCTGTGATACCTGAATTTTGTATCTCTTGCCTACAATGTGATTTAGAAAAAAAACAAAGGCAAAACAGACATTGAACTGTAAATTGAAGGAACAGCACAACACTGGTTTTTACTCAGAGGCAGGATGCGGTCCTCTATTCAGCATGTTGAGGCACTGTCAGAATACTGTGTTGTTTTAGGTGAGGAAAGGCCTTCAAGATTTGAAGTTTTTCCAAGTGGGATGATGACATGAAAGGAAAACTGCATGAAACATTAGTAAACAGGTATGTTTGTTCCTTTAACTTACATTTTCTGCCAGTGCTTGAATGTGATTATGTATGTACAATGCCATGTTTCCATACTAATACGTCATTATTCTCGTTTTGATACTCTGTATAGAAGAATAAACTTCAGTCTGAAGTTAAAGCTCTTTCACCTTCTAATTGTCCACATTTTTTGCATAGGCAGCATTTTAGTCTAGAATTATTATTGCCCTGTTTGTGGATTGACACAGTTTTGTTTACTTGTTTCTTTCAAGTAAGTATTGTGGTATTTCATTTCTAAGTTGTTGTACCACCTCCAATGTGTTGTCACGTATCTGGAAAAGGGAACATATTTGTTTAGTTTTTCAGAGCTTCTACATAAAAGACCACAATGAACTCTCCAATGTTGTCTTTGTGTTTAAATGTAATGACATGATTTGAGGTTTATTTAGCTCTTATCTGCTATCAAGAACATTTGTTCTTGCTGTGTCTTTGAATACTACAGTATACTTTCATATGAAAATGCTTTTTATTTTGATGAGAGATTCAGGTGATTTACATTTTCTGCAGCATGTATGTCCTTCATTTGTTGTGTGGAAGGAAGCGTTGTGTATTTACTATATTTGCATGATGAAGAATAAAAAAGAGAAAATACATAGTTTTTAGGAGCATACATTAGAAAAGCTTCATAATATGTTAGTCTGGAGTTTAATCAAATGTCATCTATCAGTTTGGATGAGAAGAGAAAAGCAGACACAGGAAATATATTTTTGCTCCTAATTTTCCCCCTCAAAAGTAGACGAGAAAAAAAACCCAACATCCATGTTGTCTTGGAAAAATCAATGTGATAGAGAAGTGTTGGATCTTCAGTACTATTTTTTTTTAATCCAAATGGTTGCAGCTGTACTGAGAGGAAACAAATGTTTTGCTGTCTTTGCTGCCAGATAGAAGATTATATTTGGAACCAGAAGACTGATGAGAAAAAATACAGTTCAGAAACATAATGATTGCAAAGTTTCAGGCATAAGAAAGGAAACCTTAAGTTTCCTTTCCTTACAAAGCATATTGGGCTCTAAAAATTTAAGTTGTATTTTTTTTAATAGAATGTCAATTCATATATAATATTGTTTCCAGATCATTCAATTTTTTGCCATGGCAGTGATCCCAATCTCCATGCTTTCTGCTGGCTATAATTTATCTGTTTAACAGTGGTAACCATCTGCTTAGAAAATCATTCACTCAAACGGGGCAGTGGAGTAGGCAGGTTGGGAGTGCTGGCCATACTGGTAGGGATAGCAGGTGCAGTGCCTCTGATGCTATTCCGTATGTTTAATGCTGGTGAACAACTTTTTTTTTTTTTTTTAATAGAGATAAGAAAGTGAATTTTTACTGAGGCACTGCCATGCAAGAGCCCCAGATGGGGCATGAGAGTCTGAATTACATGAGGATTTTGGTAGCTCAAATACTGTGCTCTTCATTAACAGGCTTTCTCTCTACCACAGCTTGCAGGATTTTCAGCAAACCTATTTGGCTGAAATTGTAGGTTTTGGCAAATTCCAAAATGAAATTACTGAAGTTCACTAACTGGGCAGTGGTATCAGTATGTGGTCTTTGTGACAGCAGTGACAGGCATATTGGTATAGGTTAGAGTTCAGGTTTTAGAATCCTGCTGGAAATTTCTAAAATAAAATTGAGATCATGCAGTAGTTTCCACATAGTTTCATGCAGTAGTTACCACAGACTTCCCTTATGTGCTCTCAGATGATTTAAATGTCACAGGATGCGCAGAAACCTGGAGCTACAGAATTGGCTTTTTAGGTAAATCTGTAAGAGGTCTGTAAGATGAATGCATAGACCTGACATTTAGATGGACAGATAATGTGAATTAAGAAAAGTTTGCCGAGCACGTAGAACAAGCAGTGTGGGCAGCCAGAAGAGAGGAAGTTGGGTGTGGACTGTACAGAACAGGGAAATGTTGCTCTAGTCTGTCACCAAGGCAATTCTTGTAGATAAGAAGAAAACAATGAATATAAACAGAAAAAGGTTAGAAAAACGTAATGGTAAAGGCCTCTAGTTTAAGCACTGGTTTCACTGCCTGTGTTCTTCATGCCCTGTTACTGTGAGTCTAATTCTTCCATTAATAAATGTAAATAGTCTGGCAATAAAGTTAATCAGATTCTGGCAATATTTAGAGAAGATACTAGGGGACTTTTTTTTTTTTTTTTTTTTTTTTTTTTTTTTTTTTTTTTTTGAGAACAAGTGAATATCAATAATTTCATGTATATATTAAAATTCAGGGCTTTTTAACTATTAATCTACATTAAATAATTGTCTAGTTGATTAGTATTTTCCTTCTGAAACGAGTGTACCTGCATGCCATCTATGGAAAGGTTATACTCTATTACAGTGTTACTGGCAATCCAAAATGTTATTCTGTTTTCATTTTGATTTTTGTCTTCTGTCACTTTCTAACATATTTCAGAATTTCTTTGAAATAATTTGTAAATGTTCCAAATTGTCTTCATTTTGGCTGTTTGGATCACAAGGTCCAGGTAACTTGTAATATGTCAATACCTTCCCTACTTGATTGCTTCTCCTCTCTCCTCCCTGTTTTTGACCTTGACTTCTGTTGAATTATTTGGCTATCCAACATGGGCTTATGATGCCATTGAAAAGGGACATTTAACTGATGATGTCTTGAGTAGAGGAGACAGTTATTTCTGGTTGCTTTGACACTTAATCTGAAGTTGAAAAGGGGTTGGCATCAGTAAAAAAAATGACATTATCTGCAAGTTAACAGGTTGCAACTCACCAGCTGATGTCAGCTCCTCTCCGCTGCAGTGATTTCAGCCAGCACTATTCCTTTTGCATGTGGAACACACCTGGCTCGGACTTAGCTGAGTACCTGCAACCCTTCTATAACTGTGTGTTGGTACCAAAGGTGATCACATTATTTGGTCACATTAATGGTTTTATGAGTTTTATTTTAAATGGTAAGTAGAATCTTTAGTTTCATTATGTGGAACTAATAGGTGCAGGTGGGGAAAAAAAAATCGGTACTGTATTAAGCTGCTTAGAAATAAAAACTGTGTACTATTAAATCTTGTTAAAACAAACAGTATCCGTTTTTCATTTGTCTGTTCATTATTGAGATACAAAAAGAGGATTTATATTTTTTGGATGTCTACAATTGCAGCTTAGTGTGGCATAGGTGAATGGAAGTACTTTCTCAGTGCTTCTGTAAGAAACTAGTAAGATAAGTGAAGAACACCATGTGACCTAAAAGAAAAAGTAAACCTTTACAACATCAAGCAAGGACTTAGTAATCTGATTCCTTTTTATGCTGTTGAATGAATCATAAAATATCTGTGCAAATAGCAGAAACTGATTTTACAGAATTCAACCACCTGATGTGAACATATATATTACAACTATCTTACAATATAGTTAAGTGACAATTGTGCAAGCATTCTTCTGAGTTACTGGAAGCTGGTAATAGTTAACTAAGAACAGCCTGTAGTTTAGGACTGTGGTCTGTTTTTTACACTTATTGGTGAACAATGTAGGAATGAAAGCCCTTCTTGAGTAATCATATGCAACGAATAGATTGCTGGTATCTTCTTTAGCAGCCTATTGCAATATGGTAAAAGTTACTGTCACCTACTACAAACTGATCTGGACAACTGACTCTGTGTTGCTTATTACACTGGTAATATCTTTAACGTTCTATACATTTGAACTACTGTTGGAAGTGCATCAGAAATTTGCTGTAGAGATCTGGAGTTCTGGTGGATAAAAGTTAATGCTGTATCTTTCTGTTGCCTATAAGCAGAGGAGAATAAAACCTTGCCAATTCAGTATCTGTGAACAAGTTGAACCATATGTGACAGCATGTTTTTTAGGTGTGTTAGTTAAAACATTTCAAAAACTATACTTCCTTTTTCAATAATGAATCCTATTTTATACCACATGTTGGATATCATGAAATGTTTATTTCCTGACATAAAATTGGATCGCCCAAAAGAAAAATGGTGAATAGAATTTGGAGACCTTTTAAAATCAGAACCTCTTCTGAGTTACAGGCATTGTGCTAGGTTTTCATTTTTGAGATAACTTCATACAAGGTGATTCAGATGCAGAAAACCTGAAGTAGCAAAGAATTGATTTTATTGACTACTTACTCAGTAGTTTATTTCATAGTGAATTGAATACTAATTAATGATATATTATATGTTCACACTGATTTGAACTTGCTGAATATTTTTTAATTTTAAATATGTATCATTGGCCCTACTATTACAGAGCTTTCAGTTAAATACAGTCATAACAATGCAGGTGTGTTTTATTACATCAGCTAAACAACCATAAAAGTGCAGATGTGTGTAACAGGTTTGTGATGTGACACTTGTATAGACTAAAACAAGCTATCTTTATATGAGTTAAGAGGTAATCACTAGAGCTGAGCTTTCTGATTGCCCTTCCTCCATCATTTTCTCTCCAGCTCCAGCATTTTACCAGAGTGTGCAGTGACTCACTTCCCCATTTTATTTTTTCTCACAGATGGCATCATTTCATCTCATGCTCTGAAAGTGACAAGTTACACTGTGGCACTGACTTTATTGTATTAGCCTGTGCTGGCTGTGCTGAATTTATAAACCATGGAGCAACTTTCTTTGGCTCTATCTCGCACAACAGAAGGTGAAGTAAGAAAACACTGGGAAACTAATGTAAGACTTGAGATACTCCTGATGTAACTTTGAGCATGAAGGCAGTATAAGTAAGATCTTCACTGATCACCATGTAGTAGCACTAAAAACGATTGCTGTTCTGTGGTTTTTTTCCTCCCTCCCAGCATGCCAGGGAACGCAGAGACCTGTGGCTGACTCACAGGCTGATGTTTGTCATTTTGGCACACAGTCAGTAAAATGCTGCCAGTTCTGTCTTACTGCATAGGATCTGTTTGCCTGGAGCTCTTAAATCTTTTCCAGAGCTGACAGTTTTGGTGGAAAGGTAACCTAAACATCCCCAAACACTTGACTTTAAAACTGTGAGGCACAAATTACTTAATCTCTCAACAGAGTGAAAAATATTCCAAAAATCCAGTACGGAAGGATTATTGGTTTTGTTAGTGTTTATTTTTCCCCTCTGTTATGATAGGCACTCTATTTTGTTGAAGGGAAAATACGTGCTGTGAAAGACCTTTGAACACCCCCCACACGCACCCTAACCATGCACACTATTTTCTGTGTTCCTAGATGTGTGAGATGTGAGCAGTGTGATGCAGGTTGTAAGGAGAGAAAGCAATATTAAGACTTGCAGTAGATGGTTGATTCAGAAGAGGTTTGGTAGTGACGAAACAGATCTGCACCTGCTGAATAGGACCTCAAAATAAAGCTCACAAATGCACAGATATGTCTTTGATTTATTTTAAGACACAGGCTTTTTGATCCAGGCAAGTTTTATCGGCCAATAGTCTTCAATTCCAGAGTAATTTTTGCAGTATTTTACTGCTCTTTCTACCAGTATTGTTGTCGAGTCCTGAGAGCAGCATACTTTTGAGTCAGTATGAGAAATTTTAGAAATACAAAACATTATTGGTATCACTTATTTTTCTTGTATCTTTTGTAAGGACCTTACAAAAGCCTATTTTCTATCCCAAGCAGAGTGTTACTTACGTAGCTTACTTTAAGCCGAAAGGGAGATTCTGGAGGAATTCTCTGCAATGAAATTACTTTGCTGCATTAAGAATTATGTTTTTTTTTTTCAGTGACTTTTCAAGAGAATCATCTTTTGGGGTTGATTTGGAAGGTTGAAGGAGGAGCCAAGATAACAAAAATCTATTTCAAGTAAATAAGTGTATGTTCTTGCCTGGTGATTCCTGTAGTGGCTTTTCCTGTACATATGAATGAAAGACCTGGAGTATATTTTTTCTACCTAAAAACTTTGACAGCTATTTTCAAGGAAATAAGACAATTTTTTAAGCTTTCAACACTCTATGCTGGTGAGTAGTTTATTAAGCAGGTCTCATAGGTCTCACTTAAGGATTATTTTAGCATAGGATACAGGAAAATGAGGCACCATCAATGTCGAGGTCATGTATGTTGGTGAAAACGTTCCTTCAGATGCCTTCCCTTTGCTCTGATGCAGGATTTTGTTGTTCTTTGTTCTCACTGGTTGTGTCTCAGGATGCATTTTTTCATGCTTCTTCTAAGACTGAGCCCTCATTAACGTTGAGACTTTAATTGCTGCTGTGAATAGCTTTCTCTCAGCCATTTTCCTTTGAGGAATTTTAATTGGAGACCTAGAACAATTGCACGTATCTTTAGTGGAGATGAGAGGGAGAAAACAGAGAAAAGTAGCATGTTTGTGTATCTCCAGCTAGGATTTAACAGCCTTTATTTACTAGTTACCTAGGAATAGTTGGATTTAAGTATGAAAGTATTTTCTTCAGGTTGCAGTGTTTACTACAGCAGTAGATCTTCCCTGTGGCTTAATGCCAGCTTCCAAAATTAGTGGAGATTGCTCTGCCACACCAAAATAAATCTGACCATGTCTTGATGTACTGATCAAACTTGACTCTAAATACGTGCCTGTTGTATACAGAATGAAGACTCAAGACCAGCAAATTCAATTTAATTTGCTTATGCTTTTTCAGAGAAAAAAACAACACAAAAAAGGCATATGTTGTCAGATAAAATTTGCATGTAAACAGGAATGCTTTTTTAAAATCACAAAACATATAGGAAAATTATGCTTCAATACATTTACAATTGCTATCAGTTTCTTACATCGGGAGGTTTACATACGTGAGAAGAGCGTTTTGTCTGAAATGAGCTTCTGTAGGAAAGGATTTTTGCTGTTCTTTAGCCTTTATCCATCTTCCAGGTTATAGGAGGTCTTTTAAAACTCAGTACTTAAATGTACCCTGCAGCAGAGCACATTTGGACCCTAGAACCTGGAATGATCTGTTTTAATCATAGGAACACAGCAAATCCAGCATTCCTGGGCAGTGACAGAAAGATACAGTTCAGACTTCCTTAGAAATAGTAAATGGGTAAATCACAATTAATCTTTTCTAAGAGTGTGTGCAAACTGTTGCAAGACAATGAATCAAGTTTAAATTAGTTTAACCACTTGAAAGATGTCTTCCATAATGTACTTCATTATCATGAATAATTCTGCCCCTTTGATTGTAAGGTGGTAGTAAATAATGAAAGAATTTAGATGGAAATTAGGCAATACTTCACTTTGTTTAATAACAGTGCCTTTGAATTTCATCCTGACCTTTAACAAAGACTTTGTATGAACGCACAACAGGTTGCAAATGGGGGGAGGGCTGATTTAAGAGGGAAAAACAGAACTGTGAAGAAATGTAGTGGAGAAAATGAAAAACATTTTGTTACCTGATTACCGAGTCTTCCCTTGAACCTTTAAAGTCCTCTAAGAAACAGAAGCAAAATAAAAGATTAGGGCAAATTTTATGAGGGTCTTCTTTTGGATAACTAAAGAATTAAATGGATTTGTAAGTGAATGCTTTCCTATATGTTTTGATGAGTCAAAAGATGCCGCACAGAGAATTAGAACAGATGTTTTTATTGTGATTTTCAGTTGATATCTCAATGTTCTTCTAAAGAGGCTTTTTGTTGTACAGTAGAAGAAGAGGCCTATTCCATAAAAGTAAGTGTCATCTGGAATGTGGGGATTGTAATATACAATGTTATTGTTGATGTAATGGTTTGAATTGAAGACTTCTACAGACTGGGTGTATTTTTTATCATTAGTTTAACTCTTTCTCTCAGACTCTCCTGGACTACAGCTTGTACATATTAATGAATAAATAAATAAAATTACGGAGATGGAGAAAAAGTAGTTAGGCATTTGGAACTGTGGAATAGGCAATCACATATATATATTTTTCCAGGGTACTCTACAGGAAATAAGTGCTCAGCTTTCTGGAAACAAATGACTGTTTCAGTTAGCAAGCAGTAAGAATAAATATGCAGACTAGAACATGATGCTGAGGACAGTGTGTTGCCAACAAACTCTAGTCTAATCAGGGGATTTGCCTCAAAAATGTGCTCCTCATACAAATGAAAATGATTATCTAATGACCACAGTTTAGACATGAACAATGTATATTTTTACTATTGTAATTTTTTTGTTTGCCTCCTCTAGTCTTTCAGATCTTTACTTTGCAACTTTGTTACCAATAGGTTCTGTGAGCGATTTCAGATAATGAACAGAAGATAAATCAAATTTCTCCTTACTTTACAGGCAAATGCAGTTGTCTGCCAGGTCAACGCTGGACCAGCCAGAATCTGTGATAATAAGAACAATATGAAACAGAATTTGAATTAATGTTACCTTGCCTTTCAGTAGGTTTATTGACTTGAATGTTGTATTATGTCTTAATCAATGTGTACGTATTAGGTCTTAATCAATGTGGATTCTAGTTGATTTGTAGTGGAAAGTGCTACAAAAGCAGAAAAGCTACAAAGTGCTTTTCAGACATATTCATAGGCTTGCCAATAGCAGAGCCACAGGCAAATAATGTTCTGATTGAATGAAAATAGGAGGAGATAGAGTTTCAAACTTCTAGAAAAAGCAGACCCGAGAAACAATTGGTCCAACACTCTGAGAAGATAAGCAATTTCAATTTATATGTGTTATTAAGGTATTCAATTGATATACGTTATATCATTTAATACATGCTATTAAAATGCTTTTAAATGGGTAGATGAGTTCACCAATGAAAATTCTGGAACAGAGCAGTCCATTGTTTCTAAGTTAACTTGATAGTCAGGTTAGAATTTGTGGGGACTAGAGGGCAGTCTTTTAAAACTGTATTTGTTCAGTAATCATTAAATTAATTTTACCTAGATGTTATAAACAGTGGTTCAGTGCTATCACTATCACCAGGCAAAGAACTGATTATGCCAGGTGCATCAACTCACCACAGTAATCAAATTGAAACTTGTCCACAAAGCAGGGTTATATCTAAAGCTCTTTGAAACAGGAGTTCATGGTGTGCATCTAGTTAAATCTACCTATATAACCTTGTACAGATTCCACCATTTATGAGAAAAGAGGTGCGTCACATGGATGTTGGCTTCCCAGCTGACTTCTAAAGTAAGAAAACAGCAGTGATTCATGAACTTGGCAGGGATTCTTTCAAGTATGAGATTACTAAAAAATATGTACTACTTTAGATACTGTATTTCATACTAATATTTCAAGCATTTAGAGCTTTGTTGTTACAAATACGTTGCAGGAGAAATTAAGTTTATTAATGTAGAAAATGTCCATGTAGAAAACAAGCTCTTTATGGCCCTCTTTCTTAACATATGTGTTCAAAGTTCTCATTTCACTGTTTAATTGCTTTGAACAATATGTAAAAAATAGTATTTTATGTGGCTTAGTCAACTGATTTATGAGTAAGCATTCTTTCAACTGTAGGTATTAAAAAGTACTCAGATGAAAGAGGTAAGATGTGCAAGCCCAACCTTTCTGTCTTTGAGGGCAGAGACCAAACCTAAATGTAATAGAAGACATTGATAAAATGTTTGTTCAGTGACACATGATGGCTTTATAGCAGTCATAGCAATAAATCCAGTGGGACAGTATTCAAAATATATTTTATCAAGTTCTTCATAGTTAGATATAATCCTGAAATAAAACCAATCTATATTTGTAAATATGGATTAGAAGCATGAAAGTGCTGCTTATTGTCAACATTTAGACTGGGTAGTTTCTACACTGGCAGATCTAGTTGGAACTTTGTGATGAACCTATTCCAGTTATTTCCTTACAGTAAGTTCTTCAAAGATAAAAAGGCTTTTAAGTCAGGAAAATCCGGGACATGCATTGAATATCCATTGAAATGCCTAAGTCTTTAAATGTATGTAAGATAAAGCACAACTGGAAGACATACATCTGTGTTCCCTCTGCCTCTTCTGCATCCTTTAGGGGCAGGTTCTTTCTCCCAATCATAGCTTCACTTGCATCTTCTGTATTCCCAAGAAGGGGCAGGTACAGTCTCCTTTTGAGCTCCTTTTGTAGTTGTCTTTTTCTCAGCACTGCCCTGTGTCATGCTTCCTCTCTATATCACATAGTTCTGAGCGTTCTTACTGTTTCCCAAGTCTTTCCTCTTTTCATGGTGCATAGTGCAGGCATTCAGAACAAGTCAATATGTAACGGATGATGACAGTGAAATTTTGAAGCTGCATTTTAAATTTCAGAAATGAACTTGAAACTGGACATGTTAGACAAATAGAAAAATGAGATAGATCAGTTTCTCCTCTGTGGAAACAGATACTGTCTACAGGGAGACCTTGGTCTCACTTCTTAGTAGATCTGAAACAGAAGGGAGACAAGACAAATTGGTTAGGGAGTGCTTTAGCAGAATTCTGAAATAAAAATAATGCACTGGGTGGGAGTACTTTTTGCATTGCAAATAGTTTGAAACAGTCTTAGTTTTTTGGCCAACTTTATACATAATTGTGAATCTAAGATGTTCTTGGCATGTTTCAGCTTCTGTCTTGTTAGAAGATGTTAGCTCCCTCCAAGCTGTTTTATTTTAGTCTGGTTGCTGTGACAGCCACAAGGCAAAATTCAGCTGTTCTGGGAAGAGGGTCAGGTGCTGGCCTGCTGCTATGAAAGTGGAAAGGGTGTGGGGAAATGGTCAAGTAGAATAGAGAACTGCAGGGGAAAAATAGAGAGGGGAAAATAGAACAACATAAAAGCTACAGAATTAAACTTGTGTTATGAACAGAATGAGTGCTGATTTTTGCTTGTGGAAGAGTCTCATTGCTTCCAGCAGAATTGAGCTATGGTACCCTGACCTATCCCTATTAACAGCAGCAGCAGCACCAACCTGATGCTGTGATTGAGAAAAGGAGCCCTTTGCTCTTCTGTTACACAGCAGCAGTCTATGCCCTAGGTGCTTAATTTCAGTGCTTTCAACAGAGGTGTGTATAGCATAGTGTAGAAAGTACAGAGGCTTCATCTTGGCCTACCAAAGGGTTTGGTTCTGATTTATCCTGTGGGCATATACTTTTAACTGCACATCACCAGTCGTGTTAAAAACTTAATGTCCATTACCATTAAGATGTTAGAAGACAATTGATAAACCTCTCAAATGAATGTATATAGTAAAACAAATTAAAATGAGTTCTATGAATTCAGTTAAAGTGTTTTTTATCTTTAAATGTAAAAGCTCTTATAGTACTTTTTTTTTGTAATACTTTGTGTTCTACTATTTCATGTACTTCGTCTGTACAACACAGTTCTGTGTTAGGGTGGAGGCTGGTCACAAGCAGTGTCTCTCAGTGGTCGGTCTTGAGACCAGTGTTCTTCAACGTCTTCATCAATGACATAGATGATGACATCGAGTGCACCCTCAGCAAGTTTGCCGATGAGTCCAAGCTGAGTGGTGCAATCAATACATTGCAGGGAAGGGAAGCCATCCAGACGGACCTGGATAGGCTGGAGAAGTGACCCCCCCCTGAAAACTTGATGAGGTTCATTAAGGTGAACTGCTGGGTACTGCTCTTGGGTTGGGGCAATCCCAGGCATTTATGCAAACTGGGTGGTTTTGCAGGACTGTTAAGCATGACTGTTTTGGAAGTCTCTTCGCTTCAGGGCTGAGCTGGGAAGCTCAGGACTTGCAACACTAATGAGGAGAAAGATATGCAGTCACTACAGAGAGGAATCCTCTCTCTCCCCTCCAAAAAAAAAAAATTGTAGCTTTCTCATTAAGTAGCATGGCAAGAACACAGACACACAATTAAATGAGCAGGTAACAAATTAAAAATTTTCTCTAACCAATTCTAGTCTGCTGGCACTGCAAAACTGTATGTTCTACCTTCCCAGCTCTTCTTGTACTCTGTGTGTCTGTGAATATCCCAGTGTTCTTAGGTGTGCTACTGACTGGTGCAATGTGTTCTCCTCCACTGGGAGTGTGTGGCTGGCCACTTGGCATTTGTAATGTGCCCAGGACTACAAATAGACGTGTACCTTAAGAGTGATGTAATTCAATGCCATAATAGTTGTCGTTGCTTTTAACATTAAGGAGCGTTGTATTGTAATTGAACATAATAGTGTGAAAAGTAACAGAATTGTAAATTAGTAATAGCCATGTATATATTAGCTTGTTGGTTACTAATAATTATATTCATTTTTTAATATTTTGTTGCTTAATAAATATCATTATCTCTTCAGTTAATTTTGACTTGGCCCACAGTTCAGGAAGTGGAAATAGGGCCACATGGGCTTCAGCTAGGTCTCAAAGGATGAATCTTTGCAGAGCAATGAAGATCATAGGTCTCTGTAAGCAAATGAAAGTGTTAGTAAATAAGAAAGATTAAAAACAGTGTGTTTGTTAAAGTCTCCAAAAAATTATAAATAATCATGAGTTTATAGTGGTCAGTGGGAACTGGCTTTGGAAAGCAGATGTTCCAGTTTTGGAGAATACAGTGTCTCTGTGTTGATGCTAACATAGCAACCATTCCCAAGTCACAACAGTGAAGAATTGTGTTTGCACTGTTTTCCAAATTTTGCATCAGTATCTTAGCAAATATTTATTGCAAATATTTCATATAAAATTAACTGTTTTCATTCTGATAAATCTGAGAATTCCATTAGCAGCAATTCCTGTAAATATTTTGCTTCCGAGTACGTACATAATCAGAAAACAACTGGGCTGAGGGAAACTTGGAAGGTCATCTAATCCTTTGAACTGCTCCATCAATCTTTATCTCTTCTTGATAGCTTTGGGTGAAATATTTTCAAAATTGCAGTAAGTAGCATGTTCCAGATCTTCACTCCTTTCTTGTCTTCTGATTAATTTAACTGGCAGCCTTGAAAAGTCACCATTCTTGTCCTATTCAGTAGATGCAGAATTCATGTCTTCCTTTTATTTTTGCAGTAGATTGTTTTACTGTTTACTAATATGCATTTTCAATTTCTGGATGCCCATAGTAGACAAACAGTGGGTTTTTTCTTGTTTTTGTTTCTTTGTTTTACATTTTCCTCAGAAACTGTTTTCTAAAGCTCTTCATTTTGTTGGTCTGCTTGTGAGGTATAACCTTATGCCAATTCTGGCACTACTCAGGAAAGTGGAAGACTTGCCTCATGAGGCATTCATATTTATATCTTGTTGAATATGAACATTTTTTTCGCACTTCGTGTGTTAATTTTGTGTATTTATTTCTCATCACCTTCCAGTTCTCATTTTGAATTAGTTTTTCTGATTATCCTTATTGATTTGCACTGCTCTATCCTGTTTTTTTAATTACAGTCTACTCCTGCAGCACTTCTCCCATGTGTGCAGTACAGTGCCAAGCCTTGCCCCTCTCTTCCCTCCCCCCCCCCCCCCTTTTTGTGTGAGAAGATGCAACTTGAGTACTTACCTGTTAATTGTAACCACTTCTGTGGAAGTGATGGAAGTAGAGATTATATGTATTGTGCCTGAACAAGGGGCAGAGGAAAAAGTCTTAAAAAGATATAAATATTATCAACCTTCTTCAATGAGGACAGAAGTCATTGTGAATTAGTGCATTAATGCATTATATGATTATTATCTCATAAGAGAAAGGTTGAGGGATTAGATTAGAAAGCTGATTGATATGTATAAAACTCCAAGATTTCTGTTTACTCTTTAAGATTGGTACAAGTGAAAATTTGCTGAGTAAGAATGCTTAGGAACAGTGGCAATGGGACTGGCAGGAGTGTAGCTAGCCTAAACAATAAAAGAATAATCTTTCTTTGTGGTGTGCAAAGCAATAACCTTTTGTTCAGACTGATTAATAATCGAAGCAGAGCTGGGGCATTTAATTGATCTCTAAAACACTTTGTTGTGAGTGTAATACAAAGTAGTAGACATTAGGAAAAATAATGATAGTGGTATTAACAGAAAAGAGGAGACTTTCCATTCATGATGTGAAAAATGTGGGTTTTTTGTTGTGGTGGTGTTTTGGTCCAGCTTTCTGTTGTACGCAAACAAGTGTCAACTCTTGCAGGAGTGTATTTTGTGTTAACTGTTCATGCAGAATTTGAATATGATGCTGTGCTTCTGTGCATAAAACATTATAGCCATTAATATAAAGGCCATTGGAGAACATTGATGTTACTTCATCATAAAAGAACAAACATCTCAAAATTTTTAAAGAACACTTTATATGAATAACTGGCTTCTTAGGGTGGTCTGATTTGCGTATCAGACTGGACAGATTATCTATTCTATCATAAATGGAACCCAGTGAAGTAAGGAGCAGAATTTCAAGCACTCCAGACATATATTTATTGACTAGCACTAAGAGACTATTTGGTTCATGCACTGCCTTGATTACAGATCCTTACCATTTCATGATGTATTGATTAAAGAGTCCATGTATTGAACATCGGCTTCTGTGTTCTACTCTACAGTCAGCTACAACAGACTGAACAAGACTTGCCAAAAAAAAAAAAAAAAAGAAATATATCTTGACATGTGAAAATTGCATTTCCTGTAGAAAGGTTTCTTAAAGCTGGAAGTGTCTTTGAATTAGGGCAATCAGTTCTTCAATAAAAGATCATAGTTCCTCTTTTGTTCTCTGGCATTGTAATTCGTTCAAGGATCCTGTCAACACCCCCTTTCAGAAACTGCATAAACTTGTTAAGGTTTGTGGGATAAAAATCAATACGAGTTGCCTTTACTCATAAGTTTAAGTTCACAGCTGAGGTTTCCTCCAAGAAAAGTTTCAGTACTGAAAAAAAAAAAAAAAAAAAAAGCAGACATCAGTTTCTTTATGGTTCCCAACTGAAAACAATCACTAGTACTGCTAGAAGGGACCATTTTTGGCCTCGATCTTTTGCTCTGGATTGTTTTGGTTGCCCACCATTTGTAGTAACTGACCAAAATATAAGGACGTGTCCCAGCTGTGACAGGACAGTAAGATATCAAGGGAGTAAGTGCAACACTTGAAATGTAGACTAGATGGGAAGCATGGTCTCCCAAAAGAGATCTGTCAAGATTCATTGCAGGTTCTATTCCTTACTTTACTTCTTTAATTTCCTGCATCATTTACCCAGTATCCTCTGTGGCAGAACTGCTCTGCACATCACTGCTTCCCTTTATGTTTATTAATAAATTGTGGTTTCACCTATACAGGATTTTTTCCAGGTAGTGGTGAATATAATCTATCTGGGTTGCAGATATAAACTCGAGTCAGCTCCTGCATCTTTTAATAAGAAACCAAAACCTGTGAATAATTCATGGGAAAAAAGCCTGTCATTCAAATGACAGCTTTTTCCCATGGCTATAATTTTGTTTAATTTTAAACTTTACATACTTTATGTTAACATTTTCTGGCTTCTCTCTGGAACTTTCTTTATGCATACCAAACTCTATCACACTCAAAGAACTTCTGAACCACACGTAGTTTGACAGTGTAAGGTGGGGAAAATGTGAGAGAACATTATTTCATGTATTTCTTTTGCCAATGATTCCTTAATCTAATGGAGATGGTTTTATATTACCTGTAATACTGAGATTGTTCTATATTACAGTTGTTATTTCCTTAGTTTTAGAAAATGGGTTCGATTAGTCTTGTTCTGCATCTCTACATTCATCTAATGTGAGACTGCAGGCTGTTCTTGCTGAGAATGCTGTGTGATAGCCTTGCTGTTGAAAGTTTTTTTTCTAGAGTTTCTAAACACTCTAAATCTAGAGAAAAAGTATATAAATTAACTGCAGAAACAAAATATAAATGTCTGCTGCCTTGCAATTTAAGTAGCATTGAGAGTCATTCAAGTAAGGAGAAAGATCTAAATTACTTATCAGTCGGCTGTTTGAGCCACCCAGAAACAGACCCTCTTCAAATTTGTCAGTGAATAGATAAGATCCTAAACTGATTCTGAGCATCTCTGCATTTTTAAATAAAGAGCGTGTTCAACTTTTTTTCTGGTCCTTTGTCTTCTCTGATGTATCCAGTTATTGGATGTTTAAAACTGAATAAATCTATGAGTACTATGAGTACTGGCCAGTACATTCTCTTCTGGTATATTGATGAACATCTACCAGAATTGGAGGAGAGAAAAAAATTGACTTCAGTGCAAACGAAAATAAAGTCAGAAAGATGGGTCCTCAAGTAACAGCCAAGTAGAAGAAAATTATGGAGTTGGTTTAAAATACAGAGAGAGGTTGTTTATGAACTGTTTGGAAGCTTATATCTATGTTAATGTAGCAAAGCTATTTTGAAAGCCTTTCACTGCTTAAATCCTGTCTCCCAGAAGAGAGGAAAGCAGAGCTCTGAAGCTGATTCATAAACTTAGGAGAGAGTATTGGACATACAAAAAAGAATTATATTCCACATCAAAATTCAGAGCTTTGTATATTAAGCCTAAGCATAAAACATGAAATTTTATTATAAAGCTATGAACTGGAACAAGTTTACTGTCTAAATCAGTGGTATGACTTTTTTTTTTAGGATGCTCTTGAAAATTTACTCATACACATTGAGCCAAAGAAACATGTTTTCCTGCTGATCTAAAGTCCTTTTAAACATCTTAGAGGGATATTCTCTTATTTTTCTTGTTCAATCCAGCTAAGTATTATAAATGTTAATATAAAAGCTTTAAACTCTGTTGATGCATCACTTACAGAATGCAGCTGTTTTAAATTATTGTGTGTTGGAAAAAGTAGAAGTAAAAAAAAAGACAAGGAAAATAATAGTTGCAAACATTAGAGGATTCCTGTAAGATTGTTATCTTATTTTGGTTGAGTTGGAAGACAAAATGAGGAAGCTAAATGTCCACCTTCAAAAACATCACTTGAAGAAAATATAGGATTGTAGCACGGGTGGAGGAAAATGATGAATGTTACTCTGTTAAGGAGAGAAAAAAAAATCAATCCTTCTGCAAGAAGGACTCATCATTTTCTTTTTTGTTCTACAACCATCTTAATAAGCATTTGATGAATGTCCCTTCAGCAATAGCAGGAAAAAATCATGTTTAAAGTATTGGTTTAAGGGTCATCTTTCAAAGCATTATATCTTAATAGTTAAAAACTTTATCAGGTTCTGTACAAGTGTTAAATGTCTAAGGCATGTCAAGCAATTCTCAAAAGAAAGCAGTGAGAAATTTCATTCTGAATGGTAACAAGTTGCAAGGAGAGATTAATGCATGTGCATTCATTATCAGCATTGGACCCATTTTATACAAATGCCACTGGAGATGCTGGTCTCAGAGGAGAAGCGTTACTCTGAATACATGCAGTCAGAATAACAATGAAACTGTACTGTGAGGGTTTCTGTGATGTGTACACACACTTTGAAAGTTATTAAAAGTTGGGAAGCGAGGAGAAAATACACTTGATGTTGAGTCATGCAGGCTGTAGCACACATATAAAGATGTTTTAGGCAGAGAAAGGAAAGGATGTGACTGCAAATAATAGAGACTTTTGCAAGTAGGTGCTAATTTCTTTAACAATATCTTGGGCCCACCTACAAAATGTTCATCTAGTCTGCATCTCTTTTGTAGTCTCTTCATTCTTTCTCTTATATAAATTTCTATGTAAAACATTATCCAGCAAAATTTCTACATGTTCTTAAGCTGAACTATCATAGCAGATTTCTGCATGCTTTTGGAAGGTGGCAGAGACAGCAGTTCTATACATAAGGCACGTATTTTTTCATGGAAGATCTTCACTATTTATTACATCTCGTCCCTTGTAGAAGATCACGGTTACTACCTACACCCAGCAACTCTTTGTCTGAATCATGACGGCTTCATGTATGAAAGTAAAAGTTCTATCAGTTTCGTTTTGATATTTATCCCAGTGGAACAGTTTAGGTTGTTGTGTCAGGACTTTGCTGCATAGTCCACAATTTTTTTTTAAAGTTTGGGCTTACTTGTATCAACATTGCCAGATAAACTGTTTTCCGTGAAAAACAGCTTCCCTGAAGGAAACTTGCCATGTTCTCTAAGAATTATATTGCATTTATCTTAGCTTCTCGTTTCCTCTTAGTCTCTCTTCATTTAGGATTATTCAATTTTGAATGATCACTTTGATTTTTAAAAAGCATTTCTTCATTCACATTTCAACATGAGACTTATGATGGCTTGAAATAAGTCTAATTTAGTAAAGGTAATCCTGGGAGTACAAGATAGGTTAAATTATAAAATTCTAAGAATTTTGGGAAGGAGATGATCGTTAGGTATTGTCGTAGTAACTTGATTTTGTAGATTGACCGTTCTCTAATCAATGTGCTACAGTAAACAGCAATATGTGCCACACTAATTTGTCTTTGTTTTTTGTTTCTGCACTTAAGTCATCAATATAATTGTCAATAAAAGAGCTGGCCACTTGTTGGAAAGCTTATATCCATAAATAGTGGAGAAAGTTCCTGTAAAAAGACATTAGTTTTCCAGCAGTTCTGAGAGTTGAGTTTCAGAAAGCCACGTAAGTACTTGTGCACTGCAGCTTTTCTGCTGTAGGGCTAAGCACTGAAGGGACAAGGTCATCCTGATGACCTCAGTGGAAAGGAGTAGAGCAGCTGCTTGGGGACTAGAATTATAGGGCTTTTTTTTTTTCTTTGCCTAATTAGAAATATTACTTTATATTTTGCATCCTTCTGCATGTGTTAGGAAGAAGTCTGCAGGGAGCTCATTATGTTACCATCATTGCACTTATAGGCTTGCAAAGAAGTAGCTTGAGGGATGTCAGAGGTGCATTCACTTGAAGAAATTCCATATCCAGACTGAAACACTATTGAAAACATGTAGTAACTGCAGGATGTCTCCCGTTGGGTATGCTTTATCCCTTCCTGCAAGTTCCTGCAGAGAAACTGGCCAACTAAATCTTCCTTGGCATATTTTCCCTTTGAACTAATGTCTAAGAGTAGATATTTCACTCATTGTTAATAAATCTCCATCTAATGAATGGACTTGTTAAAAAAAAAAAAAAGAAAAGAAAAAAAGGAGACAGTGAAGTGTTGCTAAGTCACCTTGAATGATTTTTCAGAACTTGTTCTCTGTGGTATGACTGGCATATTCTAGAAGTACAATTTAATGGATGGGTTTGTTTGTTTATTTGTTTTTACCTCTTTGGTGTTGAGGGATGACAGATCCATGTTCCCAGCACTGTGCTATTCTAACACACTCAAAACTGTGTTGCTGAAAGAAAGACAAGGAAAGATGCAGGGCAAGAATTTCTGACAGTGCTTTGAGGCTGCTAGCAGGAATGTCTGAATCCATACTCATTCGCTCCTCTTTCAGCTTTCCTCTTTTGAAGACTGGATCCTTAGAAAATAATAATAAAAAAAAATGGCACAATATACCTTATGTAATTATTTTGTATAACTGGCTTAACAGTTAAAAGTGTAGAATGTCATCATTTTCTTGGTATCATGTGAATAGGCTGGCAGTGTTACCCAATGAGGAATCTAATATGTGAACTCTCAAATGCTAAAATGGATCACTATTTTGAGAAATATTATTTGGATTTTCATTTGAAAAGAGAAAAGTAGAAACTGAATGGTAATATATTTTCCCTAGTTCATGAGCTGTACCTTTCTTCCTCTTGTTCCCACCCGATTTTAGATTTGTATAGTTGGTTTAGGTCTCTATATCACCCCATTATCTGCTGGAGAAAGTCAATTTCTAATTTAACTGATCACTAGATATTAACTAGATATAAAATGCTGTTGCCAGTTTACCTTTTTTATATTAAAATACAAGTGCACTGAACCCAGAGTAACTTCTGTCAAAGGAGTTTCAGTTTAATGGAAAATCACTTGAAAATGGATAGTTTTAGCAAGTGACTTTAATTATAACCACATTATGACATTATTATACTTCTAAATGTACGTATATTATGTGCACATACTTATTATAACCTATATAATTAATAATGCAAAGCATTATTTGTTTAACTATAAATAGTTATATTTTTTCTCAATTTAAGACAAAAGTCACACAACAGAGGCTAGGTGGAGTTGTATAGACATCAATTGTAACAGCTTGATAACAGTAAAAAAAAAAAAAAAAAAGACAACAAAAATGTAGTTTTACTGTCTGAAAGACGTAACAAAGTAAAAGTCCATCCTCTTTCCCCCACATATTTGTTTTCATCTGTTTAGCCTTGATTGAACATGGGTTTTGTCTTAAGACTGTAACTTCAGAGGCAAAAGGCAGAAAAGTGAGGGCATAACAAAAGTAATATACTGAAGAGTTATGACCAGCTGTTCCATCTGCTTTTATTTTTATACAAACAATACAATTCCTGTGCAATAGGCACTGTCTGAGCTATTGAGAACTGACATGTCAAGTGTTGCCAGCTCTCTTTGTATTTCCAAAGCAACTTGTCTCAAATGTGTACTGATGTCAGCAGCACAAATGTATGCATAGTCAATTAAATTGCTTTTTAGTTCTTTAAATATTGTGAATTCAACAGTGTTGTTCTTCAGCTTTCACCTTCTAAAGATGAAAAAGCTACGGAAAGTACCCTTGTGTCAGACAAAGTACAAAATGTCTTCCCAATCTACAAATCAGCTAGTGACACTTTGTGGTGACAGTTTCAGCGGCAGCAAAAATTGGAACAGCTTTAGTAGCAGCATTCACTGTCTGCTGTGTTAGATGATTGGGGTCCAAATTACAGGTGTAGAGTGGGTAAATCTTGTCAGCAAAATCTGTGAAGCAGTGCTTCTTCCTGAGCACACTCACTTCATAAAGCGAGAAAGACATCAGACTTGAATTTGATAATGGCCATTTCAGTATGATGGTCAGATAATAGCAGTAAAAAATTTAATTGCAATCTTGATATTCAATAGAAGAAAAAAATTATTTGTTTGTTTTGCTTTGCTTTTAACTGTTTGTGAAAGGGTAATTTCCTGGTAGGAAAGTCTGTTGGAGAACTTGGCAAATGTTCTTTTGGAAGGAAGTTTCATCTCTCAGCACAAGTTGATATTTTCCACGTAGAAAGCAATACAATACACTTCTGCAAACCGAACCCCTGTGCTGAAGAATATGTCTGGAAATGGTGGAAGAGGAGTCTCAGTGTCTACAGATACTTCACTTGTTACCACAGAAAGGCTGAGGTACTGACATCATTTCATTTTCTTGTAGGAGTATAAATAACAGCAGACAGAAAAACGTCTGTAGAAGTAGATTAGTGTAGAAGTAAATTAGATTAGTAGATGAAGTCCCTTTTATACTACCTCTATTTCCCAGAGCTGAATGATTCACCAAACAGTTAACAGACTTGATAGTTAATAGTTTACAGTTTACAGTTAGCTTGCTCCTTGATAGTTATTGTATTGTAGGAATAAAAAATGAAAATTTGCTCATATAGAATCATAGAATGGCTTGGGTTGGAAAGCCCTCCAAGGATCATCAAGTTCCATCTTCCCTGCTATAGGCAGAGCCACCAACTTCCAGATCTGGTTCTAGATCAGGCTGCCCAGGGCCCCATCCAACCTGGTACTGAACACCTCCAGGATGGAGCATCCTCAGCCTGTCTGGGCAGCCTGTTCCAGCACCTCACCCCTCTCTCTGTAAAAAAAACAAACTTCCCCCTGACATCCAATCTAAACCTTCTTTTCCTGAGCTTAAAACCATTCCCTTTTGTCCTATCACTATCTACCCAAGTAGAAAGTTGATTCCCCTTCTCTTCATAGTCCCCTTTTAAATAATGGAAGGCTTCAGTGAGGTCTCCTTGCAGCCTTCTCCAAGCTGAAAATATATAGGGAAAGAAATGCTACAATACTGTTTTGTTTGGCCTTACATCAAATTATTTATGATAAAATTGCTAGGTCTATGGCCAAGCAACCTTGGTATTATTAACCTTAGTATTTCTCATATCATTAATTTGATGGGTTTTTAACTGTTTGGTTCTGTGGAACATAGAAAGGTTGGGAAGCTGGTGAGAAATATGCTGTCTCTCTGTGTCTGAATTAAGTGGATAAAATGTGCCAACTTCCCTCCTCCACCTTATTTGGAAAGATGCATGGAAAATAAATGGCTGTTTCTAGTGAAAGCAAGTGCTACTTCATCTAGAATAAGTATTCTGTCTGGATGAAATTTACAGTATTAAACATTCTCAGCTGCAGGTTACAGCTGCTGCATCTGCTCAGTCCTTTTCTGCTTCTTTGCTCCATTTTCATTTTTTTCAACTTCTCATTTGCCTTACTGCTAGCTTTTGCTTTTTTCAGATAATTTGGAAGGTGAAGAATGACCAGAATGAACTCAATGCCATTCTGTTATGCTTAGTAGCTGATTAAAAAAGAGCTGGCCCTTCTCTAGTGTTTATGTGTGAATGTGTGCTCTCAGGCTTTTTAAATTGAGTCATAATTGCCTATGCCAAAGGCTGTCAGTACAACAGGACAAAAATCAGTCAGCTCTTCTAAGTCTTTGTGTTATGTAAAGCTGTTATTTTGGAAGAATGAGCAATGATAAAGAACTTTTGCAGTGCTTTTGGTTGATCTCAGTTTTCACAGTAACCGTGAAGCTCACGGTGTTTGTAGTATTGATGTTTCTCTTGTAAAGAAAAAATTTGAAACAACCCAATAAGAGTTTAAGCACAATATACAGGAAAAACAGGGCTGAACACCTAGAAACATTTCTATCAAACATGCCCATTTGTGCGTGCAGTGTAATAATTACCAAAAGATTCAAGCTTGTCATGTAAAGCATGACATTGAGTATATTGTTGACACTGTGGCACACGCATTACGAATGTCATTGTCTAAACCTACATTAGAAGAAAAATAAATAGAAAACTTTTTAAACTGCCTGTTACAGCATAATAGGCAAAATTCCATAATCACATATGATTTCACAGGTCATTTATTTGCAATGTTTGAATTCTTATAGACAATCTCTCTATTTTCTGTAGTACCCGCTTGGACACCAAAATTCTTACTGAATTTTGATAGCTCACTTCTTTTTCTTTCTTATTGACATTCAAACGACTTTTAGGATGTTTATTAGTGAACATAGGGTCATATCAACTAGCTCAAGCTTTTTCTTTTTTTTTTTTTGGCATTTAACTAATATTTTACTTTTAGCCTTTTAGCTCTCTGTATCCTACAAGGTAGCGCTTTGAAGTTCTTGAAGTATTTTGTAACTGTAACTGAAAATCGGCCTCAAGAGTTCCATGGTCTATAGTAATATGTGCTCATGCATTAATCTGCTGAGTCAGAGCTTCAGCTTTCTGATTCACCTCCTTTGCTGAGGTGATACTGGCTTTTGTGAAGCTCTCCTGCAGCAGAACTGGTTTCTCAACTAATGACTCATTGTTTCTATATATTATGCTTCAAAAATTTCGAAAGGGATAATCCATCCCCATTAATAGATGCAACTTCCCTCAGTTGTTCATATGTCTGCCCACATTATTACTTTCTTTGTTATCTGAATGCAGCTATCAACTGTATGGACTCTATAAGAAGAAAATAGATTCAGCTGACACACAAGCAGAAATCCAGCTGACTGCAGGCTCTGTAAATTTGCCTTATAAATACTCCACTAGAAATAGTGAAATTCTTCTGTAAAGCAGAAAATGCTAGAGCACAAAGGAATCGTGTTTTAGTGGGAAAAAACACGTATTTTCATAAGCTGAGGTATGGTTAGTAACATAAGAACAGGAAGGCGTATGTGTTCTTATACATTATATAAAATCACAAGGAAATTTTTTTAATTATTATTTGCATGTAATAGTAAACTATTTCTATAAGGCAAGCTGCAACCAAGGAGACCGATTTGCTTGCTAGCCAGCTGTACACTCTCTTTTTGTACTTCCTGTGCATGTCTAGTAGCATAAATATTATTTACATGGTTAAATTTATTTTTTTCCAGATAAGCAAGATGATGAAGTCTGGCAACTGTAAACTGTGTGTTTCTTTTAACTTTGTAATATCCAGGTTATATCTGATCACTGGAAAATTTAGACTTGGTGTCTGGACAAGTGATGAGGTTGGAAGCATAAGGGAATGACTTCTGCATGTAATTAACCCTGTTAGAAGAATCTTTAATCACAGTTGGGTCAAGCATAAGTAATTAAGTGTCTCTGGCATGACAGTTTTGATATATATTCGTTTGATAGATAAAATAATGAAAATTCAGAAAATTAGTGGCATTGCTGGGCAGCATCTGAGAAAGGATGGATATTGCAAGATAGCGTTAATTTGTTTTCTTACAGTTACTTCTAAATATAGTTTATTATCACTTTGTAGTTTCCTTATGACAGAATATTGTTGCAATTCAGTAGCTGCAATTCCATAGCTCCGTTTCTCAGGATTCTTTCTAAGGCAAACACATTCTTTGTTTGTCCTGGATTTCTGCTGTTTCCATTGGTAGCTGCCTGTGGCCTATTTAATCCAAGACAAAGTTGTTACAGCACCACACTTACCACTGTAAACTTTTGTACCTCTGCAGGTTCCTTTTCTGGTGCTGCAAGTCACCTCACAGCAAACTAAGCAAGAAATGCTGAAAGATGCATACATGAATAAATTGTGTACTTCAGCTTTGGCATTTTCCATTGTCTGCCAGCAGCTTTGTATTTCACAAAATTCTGTGCTAATTTGCCTGCATTGATCATGGAAATCTTCCTATGTGGGCAAGCTGTCTAATATCCTGATTCCCAGTATGTCCTTGAGGTTTTAAAAATAATTTAAAAAATAGTACCACTGTGCCTTTGGCCATCTTCTTTACTATCTCTTGCATTCAAAGCAAAAGTACAGCTGTGTATGGTTTCCATGTCATCCATGAATATTCTAGGATTAAAGATTTCAGCTTGGTGGAAAAAACATAGTGAACTTTCTGTCCTTTATCATGTGAGTCCTTTATCCTAAAATAGCAGACACACTTGAGATTGAAGTGAAGTCATCTATATGTCCTGTTGCTCTTATCTAAATGAGAACTGCTTCTCAGCATCACACTTATCTACAGATAAATATTTTGTAATACTGTGTTTTGATACTGGTTTTCTTGTATGCAAATGAAAACAGAAGGATGGACACAGAAAGAAGGTTAACTATTTGTCTTTCCTTTAGGAAAATAATCTCTAAAGCTGTGGGTTATTTATGGGAGGCCTGGAAACAGGCCTTTGGGAATCATTTTGAATTCCACAATATGAAAATATTTCAGAGACAGAAGTATGTGTGCAACATGGAATGGCATCAGATCAGTTGATACCACAGACCATGTTCTCTTTAAATAATTTTATCTCCCTGATTGAGAGAGATCATTGTTACCATACAGTTTACGTAACACATAACAAAATAATTAATACCTATTAGAACTCGTGACACGAAATAACTAGAACTCAAAATTACTATAAAATGGTATTTTCTTTCATTCCTTGAGTTTTCAGTCTTTGTGAAGTCTAATGCTCTGTGCAGTATAGCTGAGAGTAACAGGGACTGGGTTGTGGAAAACTCCTTTTTATGTGTAATATGTTCTTCTCTATTGAAAGGAGAATTACAAGGCAATCGTGTAAAATTCCACTGAGTTCAAAGAAAGTCTTGGATTGAAATAGCAAGCACTCAAATCTTCAAAATGTCCTGACTCAACAAGATTTCTTGTGGTTAGACAGTTAAGCTCTCAAGAGACGTCTCTGCAAATCTGGCAGTAGTACAGCAGTATGCACAGGGCAACTGAACTCTTAAATCTATTTTTTTACAGATCTCTCTTGACTTATAATATGTTATCCCCTTGCCCATTTAATTCTTTTCTCTACAGTAAGTTGGAAAAGAAAGTTAACATTTTATTTGTAACTCTGTGTCTTTTTGACTTGCATCAAAGTAATTTTCCTAATAATAGCATATCACAGAACAGCTGTACAAATTACCCTCAGAGATGTGTTGAAATTGCTATGAGACTCTTTTATATTATTTAAATCACAATGCTCTGTTAGTGTACCAATACTCAACACTCTTTATATGTATGGATTTCACAAATATGTAAATCAAGTGCACATTTCCCTAGAAAAGCAAATGTCTCTAATGAGAAAAGACAAAATGATTCAAAACAAACAAAAGAACAGAATGTGGTAAATAGTTCACACAAGACAGGGAAAGAACTGTTGCTCAAGTAAGTGTACTGGAGATACTGGGGTGTAATCCTTGCCATGGATTGTTTAACCAACTCATCTTGAAGCTGTGATGGATCTGTTATTTCATAGCAGAGAGAGACTTGGGGAAAAATGGCAACCAGACTGAGTTTTCCCTTTAAAAAACAGGAAAACATCTGGTTTCCTCTGTGGGACAACCTACAGAGCTGACAGGATTAAGTTAATCTGGCTGAATTCATTGACTCTGGTAGCTTTCCACTCTAACAGGATGCCTGATTTCAGTGTGTGAGCACAAGATGGGAATAGCATTATAGTGAACTGAGTGCAAGTATTAGAGAATAAGTTAAAATCTCCTTCAGAGAAGTAGTCAGCTAGGATTTCATGTCCCCTGATTTAGCAAGGACAAGAAATGCCTTTGAAATCACAATGCTGTAGTTTTCTCAAGCTTTTGGTTTCCAGAATACATGTGCAGTGGGAGGGTCTTTTATTATAGAATGAATGTACTATACTTTATATTTTGCATCGCTCAATGAGAACTTTATCTTCTGTTAAAAGCTGAATTCCATTCAGAAGTGCAATTACACAAAATGTGCTCACTAAAGAAAGACATCATTTGTTTCAAACTAGCTTCTGTTTTGAATTTCAATGGCTTGCTGCTAAAGATACAAGCTTCCTTTTCTGTGAAATTATTTTAGTAACTAAAAATCTGAATTACTCTAGATTTCATTTTGCATCATAACTTCAAGCCCTGAAGTACTAGTAGGCCTTTTATTTCTCAATGAACAGGCATCTTCTATCGTTAAAAATTGTTTTAAAAAATCACACAGAATCACAGAATCACAGAATTGTAGGGGTTGAAAGGGACCTCTAGAGATCATCGAGACCAAACCCCCTGCCAAAGCAGGTTCCCTACACCAGGTCGCACAGGTAGGCGTCCAGGCGAGACCTGAGTATCTCCAGAGAAGGAGAGTTAGAGACTGTTATGGTATAAAGTTGTCTGAATTCTCCAGAATCTAGGAATTGTTATTAATGTCTTGTAACAATTAAGTGAAAACATTTTAATCAGCATTCTTAACTAATCTTTTAATGGCATATTTTATGTAACTGCTACTTTTTTCTCTTTTCAGACTTTTACCTGAAGTTTTGGTTTGTGTTTGTTATAATAAGTGTCAGATCACTTCTGTTCTGAGATTACACCATATTCGTGAACTCTCATTTATCTCCGTCATTACATTATTTCATTTTTATCTCTTTATATTGGCAAAGTTGATGGGTAAGATACCATAAGTGGTACCGTGAACACATCTTGAAAAATGCAATCCTGATTTTCTCATGCACTAATTCACTGCAAGGCACATACAGATATTGAAGAACCAGAGAACAAGTTTTCTATGCAAAATTATTTTCTGACAATATCTGTCTTGAAATAATACTGTATCTCAACATCCAAACATTTATAAAGAGCCTAAAATTGACTTATCAGTAGTATGTGCCTGTGGTGGTAATCTGAGTGTGTGAGGGACTCATTTGGCAACTTTGATTTACATTATTCCAGCTTTCATCATAAAGGAGAAAAAGCAGCAAAATCTGCTGTCACAATTTACTTCTCATTCCACTCCAGTGTTACATTTCCAGCAGCTTTCTACTTTTCTTTCTACAAGTTAACACCACATAGGAGAGTGTTAGCTTTTGTACTGCTTGAACTCTGAACCTGATCTCTGGGGGAGCGAGGAGGCTGTAATTACTACAAACTTCTGGTACTGATGGTGAAATAAACCTTGATATTCGCAAAAACTCTCAGTAGAGGCTGAACTAGGACTTTATTAAATTATACCTCTACAACCACTAGCTGATACCTTGGTTAGTACCCAATGAAGCATGATTTCAGTGATTTTCTTTAAAAATATTTTCTCCAGATACACGTGAAATTGACTTTTAAACAGTGGCATTTACAGTGCCACCAAGTACTCTGAACTGCCAAGTGCCCCCTGGTCTTGTTGATTTGAATGAATGTTTTAAGTACTACCAGAAATTATATGTATGGTGTATAAAAGTAATCTTTAAATGTACTTGTAACCTAGAACGTGATTTTTAGAAGCCCAAGACCTGCCTTTAAAAAGATGCTTTATGCTAGTATGCTTTACTCTGAGTTTGTAAGAAAATATAAGAAAAAGACTGTGTGAAAAATATCAGAATCATTAACAGCTTACTGTAGTAAACTTGTCAAAGGAAGGGAGAGCCTTAAGCCAGTTGCTGGCTTTTCTTGAGATTTGCAACTTTTTTCAAGACAACTTTAATATCAGGAAGTTTTTAATTGTCATATTAAGAATGTGTTACCTTTCACGTTCTCTTTATGTTCAAGCTCATTGAGAATATATAACCAAAGTGGAAGATGTGGAATAAAGCATTCAATAAAGAAAAATAAAGCACAGTGAACAGTATTTCACATCTGTTTGAAAAATCCTTCCCAACACCGTGCTTTTATTACTTACCACTAAACTGATTTCTTTTTTTACCAGAGAGCTGATGTCTATTGTGCCAAAAGTCAAATGCAAAGTCACACCTTGATGTTCCACATTGTAAAATACTGTCAGAGTGAGAAATAGATTTTAAAACTGCTCTTTGCTAGGAATCAAGTGATTACTGTGTTCAGTATTCCTGTTTGTGGTTATTTCTATGTTTCATCTATGTAGCATCATTTATTTCCTTTTATTTTAGAATAATTTTGCCATATTGGCAACTTAAGAATTCCTGCCTTTTTTGTTTTCTTTTTCTTGTTTTGAATCTTCATAGGCAGGTATTGTGTGTGAAACATAATTTATTCCTTCTCAAGGACAGTGGGAAATGAGAGAAGAAAAAAAAAAAGTGTTTTTGATCTGCTCCCGAGTTTGACATTCTCCTTTTAAAACAAATCTTTTCAACATTGATTTTATTGGCTTTATTCAGATTCAGATTTATAAGTTTCCTGAGAGAGAATGAAGAAATATGAATTAACGTGCAATTCAGTTTTGATTCTGAAATAACCATGATTTCTTTTTTGAGATACAATCTGCCAGAAAGGTTTGAACAGGTGCTTAGCAGGGGCAAATGTAAACTATTTGTGGATTTCATTTAAGGAGGCTTAAAAGAAAGCCATAAAAGTGACTGAGTTAAAACTTGCACATGATGGCTACTTTGAAAATGATGTCAACAATAACCAGCGGGATAGCTGAGAGACTGAATTAAAATATTTTATTTTGAATTATAATTTGAATGTTAATAGCTTGCTTTTGCAGGTTGGTTTTTATCGTTGGTGGTGGTGTTTTGTTATTGTTATGGAATGTCTTCTCTCTTTCTCTCCTTACTATGAAAGATTCAGCTTCACCTCAGGGTTTCCTGTCACCTTGAGCTTTATCACTTCACTCAAAGTTCTTAAAGTTACTGAATAGTAATTTGTTCTCTGACATCCAAGGCTGCTGTCAGGCTCCATAAGGCAGCTTCACTAGAGCTATTTGAATAAGAAGTTGTTGACAATGTGGCCAACAAACATTTGGCTTGCCTGAGCGTTGCTGAGCCAGCAAGTTAAGTAGGTCTGCAGATTTGATCAAGTTCTCCTATTTTTCATTTATGTATCACTTCTGCTTCTCTACCTGGATTCAGTTCTGACAGTTCTGCGTAAGGACAGGCGGATGTTTTCTGATCCCACTGATCTCTAAGGGTTTCAAATTCTCTTTACTTTTTTTCCTAAAGGATTTATTCCTCGGTGTTTAAACAGAAACAAGCAGGAAAACAACAACAGTGCTGAAAAAGGGTTATAGCTGAATGTATTTCTTCTGAGCTCTGTAAACTTTTGATCTTTAATACCACCTGGAGCTAATTGTAAAACAAAACAAAACAAAAATATGGCCTCACTAAAGAGTAACTCAAAGTTGAAAAAAAAAAAAAAAAAAAAAAAAAAAAAGAACCCAACAAATTAAAGCTCTTCTGTAGTAACAAAAGGAAGAGGATAAGAAAACGTTAATGGAACATTTTCCTTTGTGCTTTGTCCTGGCTGTAAATTTACCCTCAGCCTATGGATTATTTAAAATGTTTGGAAGTTCCTGCTGTAGTAATCTGTACATGAAATGTACTTCCTGCACAAGGATGCATTTCCTCTACAAAATTTAATGCAAAACTTAAATTTCCCTTTTTATTTTTACATTGTCTAACAATTTGCAGCAGTGCATACTGAAATGACAAAGAACTACAAGCAGAATGATGATTTTCCAAAAAATGCAAAAAAAGACACATTTCTGAGTGCAATCTGAGTTGCATAGATTTCTCTACTCATTATACTATATTTCAAAAGTTTTACATGACCATAAAATGTAGTTCTTTTTTAAAAAAGTGGTTTTAGATTTGTAAGTCTGTTGAATTTGAAAACTGAATTGTAAATCTTCCCAGTGTTGAGATGTTCCCAAACTATGAATGTTTTTTTTTTTGTTTTAAATGGTCTTTTGGATTTATTTATTCTAAGTTTTAAATGTAGATGAGAAGTTCATCAAAACAAACTTTTTTTTTTTTTTTTAATATGGAATTTTATCAGTGGATTGTCTACCACAAATTAATATATGGATTTAGTTAAGACATACGTAACTGGATTATACTGCTGTATCTGACTGTTGCTTCTGATTTTGACTGCAGTACAGAGAAAAAATGCTGTCCACAGCTTGAGCTTGATTGTATACTGTCTTAGAGAAAGCCAAAGGAAATACAAGCTTTCCTTTGTAAAGCAAACAAAATAAAAATCAGTGTATGTATATTTCAGCTGTTCTGGTAAGAGAGAAAGAATCCCAGAAAATCAAAGAATCAACCTTGACTTCCTATTGCATATCAGTCGATTTATGTTAGGAACAAAAGTGCCATGTAAAGAGTGTGTCCTTTGAAACATAGTCACAACATACTTATTCCATCTTATTTCCTTTCTTTTTTAATAATTTCATTTCATTTTCTTCTTGAAAGAATAGGCTGATATATTGCTCAAGGCTCATGTCTTTAGGAATACTTCGGGTAGTCCCACTGATTAGGATTTTCATATTCATAGAGAATGTAATCAGCATGAAATTTCAAAAAGAAAGTCATCCTGTCATTCAGTGTTTTAGCAAGGAAAATGCAGAATACACAACTTATAATTTACACCTTCTGTCTCTCTGGAGTATATGATGGGTTAACTGTTCACGAAGCAACTATTAGCTTACACGAATTACAGTTGAGGAGAAATGAAAAATAAAATAAATACCATGCTGTTTTTTCTTTATTCAAAGACATTTTATGATGTCTCTGTGCAGGGAATATTGGACAAGTGTTTAAAGTGAATGAATCCTTACAGCACATTAAGGATTTTGAGGAAGAGCCAGGAAACAATAGGTAAAAAGACTGAGTAAACAAAAATAAATGCCTTAATGTCTGCTCAACTATTACAGGTTTGCCTAAAAATGGCAAACATGGGCTTTTAATTTTTAATATATAAGTAATTTTTGAGTCCAACTTGCGATATAGTAACTGCAGATCATAGAAAATGATGAGTGAGCTTTTCAGAGGTCATCCAGTTTATTCCACGCTCATTTAAAAAAAAATAAAAAGAGGGAAAAATAGAATCATTTCTAATTACTGCTCTCTTTTCTAAATATCCTGGGCTTGCACTCTTATAAGGTAGTTTTAACAATTTCTGTTATTAGGTGAAAAATGGACCAATTCTACTTAATATCTACTTTAAGTGCTTATCTGGAAAAGTAAAGTTCTGACAAACTTTGCTGCTAGTCTTGGCAGTAAAATGAGGCCGGTTACTTATATCAGTTTTAAAATATTGATAGCAATGGTGTTGCAATGATTTCTAATTACTGGGGGAGTTAATCAGCTGGGTTATGCACTTGTTACATCCATGAAGTCCCAGGTCACCACAAGTTTGTTAAAACGTTAAGGAATCTCATAATGGATACATTTTTATGTTGGAGAGAGTTAAGTAAGTTTGCATGTCAGAATAATGGAAAATAAATGTCTAACAGCTGTTATTAAGCAATATCAGTACAAAACAAATCTGTTCCCAAGGACACCATTATGGCTGAGAAAGGAGAGATTACAATCCCTTGCTACTAACTTTTAGCGTAGTGAGCTACGCTTCTCTGCACTTTGTTTCTGATGTGTTTGGGTTTTTTTTTTTCCCATACAAGCTAAGCACCCTGTACAGAGATTGTTACCTTGGCGAAATTTTCTGGTGTCTAATCTTGAATTTTCAATGCGGATTCATTAAATTCCTGGAGAATTTGTACTTGTGGCAGATTTACATGGCATTTGGTTTTGACAAAAATGTTGGCAAAATCTTCTTGAACTTTCAGGGAAATGGAAGAAAAAAACCCAACTGCTGCTTATGAACTATGCTTCTATCTGTAATTTCTACTGCTTGTTAAATCAATGCCTGTATGTGTCAGTTCTCAGATACAGTACTGTTGTATCTGATCCATTGCCTTTTTTCACTGGTTTCCAGAAACCACTGCCTATAGACTTGCAGTAAACATTCAAGTGATTCAAGCCTCTTAAAGGACTGTGAATTTCTTGTGAAAAATTCTTGTCTGAGTAAGTGGCAATAGTATAGTAAATATCCAAAATAAGTCATTTTATGTAATGCATATATATCTTTGGATTTCCATTTCCCATGGGAATATGTCAGAATACAAGCTATGTTACTAAGTTAACCAAACACAAATTGCTTTACAATTTTTCCATGCATTCAAATGGGACATGAATATTTTGCTTTCCAAGCTGCGCAATTACCCTCGAGCTGATGTTGCAATGTGTCAATAAAATGACAGCTTTCCCTGAATGACAACTCATAGCTCTAGTGAAAAATTGACATGATCTGTAAACCCAGGTATTTTAAAGAAAAGACTTGAGTTTTGGGTGACTATCTTGCAATGGCAACACAATTGCCATTACTGGTTTGTAAATTATCTCCAAATAATACTTTAGAACGGCGTGCTTAAGTAGAGTTGTGATGGTGTGTAAGTTGGTATAGCAGAACATTCTCTAGCAGCACCTGCTAATGGAACTTGGGGGCAATTGGAAATGCTCATAGATGGGGTACACATTCTATGTGACTTAGTAAAGCCAAATCACTACTAATGAGTCTCAGATGACGGACTTTTTTATTTTGCATTTTCTCAACTTTTGGGGAGTTACCATCACTATCCATTTTTCTAACAGGGGCCTTATCATTCATGTAGCATAAGCCACTACTTGTCTCCCTGGATATTCACTTGTATGGAACTGTTCTATCTGCTATTTCATTTTACTTATCCTTAAGGTTCTTTAATGCCATCTTGCTTAACAGAAAAGGTGAAATAAGTATTTTACACTTGTTGAGCTGTTAAAACTCAAGTCTTAAGCTGAAAGCTAACTAGAAGACTTGCACATGACTTTCATCCTGATGAATGAAGATAAAGCTGAATATAAATCACCATAATCTTTGGGATGTATTTTAAATATCAATTTTGAAGCTTGAATTCATATCCAGTGCTCAATCATATTCTATGACTCTATACCTATGCTATGCATTGACTAAATATAACTTCAGTTCTTGGGACAAGGGATTGATTATATCACATGGCAGCTAGCAGGATGCTAGATTTGTACTTACAGACTAAGGGAACAGCAAAATGTGTGTCAAAGTCTACAAACAATGTGATCACTCATGGATCAAGGAAAATAACTCCAAACATTTTAAGTGCTATCTGAATGCTTTTACAATGTTTGGAAAGTCTGCAGGATTGTTTTAAGGCATAGTACAAAGGAGGTGGAAGATAAGTATGCTGAAGACATTAACAGAATAATCCTGTTGTCTTCCTGATTTTCTTTTTCTTTTGCAGCATAAAAATATGGAGAATATGTAGAAAACATTGGAGGCAATTTGAATTTTTTCATAAAACCTTCCTGGTGTGCAGATCATTAAGATACTGTAACTGCATTGCCTAGTTCTGAGTTAGTACTTGCAGGTATCTTCTATTGTATTATACTTTGGAAATGCATCTGAACTTTCTAAAGATACAGTTTTTGAAACTTGGTAAGATTGAAAAAATAGAGCAACTTCTATGGAAGAAGCTGTGAAATGTGAAATGTGAAATTCTGGTCATGGTGATATATAGGTGGGTCTCTCCAAAAAAGTGACTCCTATTTATTTCCATAGAAACTACAACAGACACAAAGGACACAATAACATAGTTGATAGAGCAAATTTTTAGCTACAAAATACTGTTTTTCAACATATGCCATGAGCTATGCATTTTCATCAGTGATAAACACGACCCTGCACACTGTATTCATAGAAGTATGCACCAGTGGAGGTGATGCACTGTTCCCACTGCTGAAATGCACCACCCACTGCCTCACTGTGCCCATATCCACTGTTTGGTCTCCATAAACATTCAACAAGCACCAGTGATTGTCAATGGGTGCAGTCTTTTTCTGCGTGGAGGAATTCAGTGACTCACCTTTGCTCCATACGCACTTCACTATCAGACGCCATTTTGTCCAACTGCTCCTCTGCTGCCATCTGTCACACAGCAACAGCGTGTAATGGAATATTGGTGGGAAGGCCCAGCCTCTACTTCATACCCCAAAATATGCTTCTGATATAATGAACCAAAATAATAAAGTAGGAGGCGTGACTCTCTGTGCAGCCCTCAGATAATACTGCTGATAATGCCATTGTTTGTCTGCATTTCAATAGAAGAAACTTCATTTTTTATTCTATTCTACTCTTTTTAGTTTCTCATATTCTTCATATTTATGGCTATGCGATTTCTTGAGAAATTCCTGCAGTGCTTAAGAAATTATTCTCTAATTAAGTATACCATACATACTCAGTACCCAAAGTAGGAGACTTGGTGGTTGTTAAATATTTCGTTTATCAGTATTTTAAGAGAAAACCTCTGAAAAAGAAGGCCATATTAATTTGAGGCATTTTGAAATTCCAGTAATTACATGATAGTCAAATAATTTCACAAATAATGAGTAACCTGAATGAACAAATAAATAGGATTTATAATATCAGTGAACAAATATGAAAATTGTTTTTCAGCTCTTCAGTGGTGCTTAAATCAGTACTTTACTGTTTTACTGGTTAGATGATATCAATTAGTGTAGTGATAAGATTTATGCTGTATTTCTACTACTTACATACCTAGAAGATTTTCACAGACATTTAGTGCTAGCCACTGTGGGGCAGCTGAGTTGACCTAACTACCATTCTCAGGATCAAGTTTCCCACTTCTCACTTCTGTTTTATATCCTTTTCATGTAACATTTTACAAAAGGCTCTTATTTAAAGGACGCAGTAACCTAGTTTTAGTAGACTTCATTCAAAATGTTTGGTGATCACAAAAAGAGTTGCCTGGGCTTTTTACTTACAGCAAAACTGAATTTGTAATATGAAAAGAATGTATAATATACGATAAATAATGATGATCTTTCTGTTCTCTCTCTCTCTCTCTTTTTTTTTTTTTTTCTTCATTTTTTTCATTTTTACCAGAAACTGAAAAATTTATTTTGTTTCAGTTCCATTTGTGATCACTGCTTCTCATTTTCCTGGTGTCCCAGGATATCTGGTCCCAAGTGAATGTATCCATTTTTACTGAGCCTTACTAGAACTAGTTTAAATCTGTTTTTTAGAATTCATGACATGACTGGTATTAGATGATAAAGAATGTAATAAAATACTCTATCTTCCTAAGAAAAATGTAAAGTTAGTGTCATATAACATTTATTTGATGATAAGTAATCTAATTTAATTGCATGAAATAATTGTCATTTCCTACATGAAGATGAATAGCTTTTCCTGAACTAGCAGTATTTTTCATAAAAAAAAGTGCTATTGCAGTAGTTCTCCATTTTTTTTTCCTTTTGCCAAGCGAGTTCTTTAATGACCAGAAATGAAAAGTGTGATATCTCTACTTAAGCATTACAGTACTAAAGAATAGCATTTTTTTATGTTTCTGTTTGACTGAAATCAATGACTGTTAACTGAAAAATTCTTCTATAGCACTGTCTCTTGAAAGAAATGCTGTTTCCATCCATTTCTCCCACACATTGAGAAGTCAAAATGCATGGAATCAGACACATGTGGATTATCAGTATGTGTCTGACTGGAATTTTATGGCAATAATGCTACCTCACAACATAAATATTTGAAGTGGAAAATCGGGATCGGGATCCATTATGCTTAAGACTGGGACAACAGGCTGTCACCTGTTATGGCAGTGTTTGAGTGCAAAGGTCACAGTTTGTTTATTCTGCTCGGATAACAGTGTTAGCTTATCACAAGGATTTGTCAGAAGTATCCACAGCACGTTGTTGGTATGAAAGGAAGGCCAAATAAAATAATGCATGCTCTAAAAACTTCATAACAATTTCAAATTTTTTTGCTGAATGTTGGAAAATAGTAAAGGATTAACTAATATAGCTAATGTAGATTAACAGCTAGGCAACTATTTCATATTATGTTTAGTATGTTTGCTGTACAAGTTTTTCGTTATTTATCATAAGAGGTATAGGGGTATCTGCCCATAATCTGACACTCTGATGCCCCAGACTTAATAAAAGTATAATTTGTAGTACATAATAAACTAATTCACTAGGCATTCACACAAGGAACTAAATGACTTTCATGTAGCTATAGACTGCATATCATTTACACTGTGGACATCATCTCACTCTTGTTACTCCTGTTGTGTTGAGAAGTGGTTCTTAACTTGCTTTTCATAGATGACCTTTTTTTTTTTCTTTTTTTTTTTTTTTCTTCCTAGAAATGAACTCTTTTATTGGAGCTCTTTCTCCTCAGCATTTGTAGAATTGTCACATTACCAAATTTGGCAACAGAGATACATATGTTTCCAGAAACTCAATTAGTGCTTCATTAGCAAGGGTGCTCCTGACATAGACTTTTATGATGACCAGAGGGCTGGAGCACCTCCCTTATGAGGACAGGTTGAGAGAGTTGGGGCTCTTCAGCCTGGGGCAGAGAAGACACTGGGGGTCCTTGTAATGGCCTTCCAGTACCTGAAGGAGGCCCACAGGAAAGCTGGGGAGGGGCTTTTCAGAAGGTCATGTAGTGACAGGATGAAGGGAAATGGTTTTAACCTGGGAGAGGGCAGATTTAGGCAAGATATCAGGAAGAAATTCTTTATTGTGAGAGTGGTGAGACACTTGCTGGTTGCCCAGCAAGGTTGTGAATGCCCCATCTCTGGAAGCGTTCAAGGCCAGGCTGGATGCAACTTTGAGCAACCTGGTCTAGAGGGAGGTGTCCCTGCCTATAGCAGGGTGGTTGGAACTAGATGATTTTAAAGGTCCTTTTTATCCCAAACCATTCTATCATTCTGTTCTTCACTTTCCTTTTTATTTCTTCAGCTTTTCTTTAACAAGAAGTCAGTCATCCTAAATAACATAAGCAGTCATACAAAATAAGTAGGAGTTCCCAGTTCACTGCTGATACTGAAAAGTAATTATCTCCCCATGAAACACCAGGAAAAACACATTAGCTTTCTTATTACCATCATAGTGAAGTAGAATCCATGTTTGGGTGTGGGACACCCTGTGTTCAGCAATCATAGGAGTGGGCCCAGAACTGGGGCAGCAAACATTCCTAACTTGTTTCATTAAAATATGTAATGCAATTATTGTTGATGCACTAACTAGAAAAATAACAGCTGCATGCTATTTCTTCCATGCTGTTATTGTGCTGGCAGTCTATGTGGGTGTGGTATTAAAGTTTCATTGGCAGTTGTTTAGAATGACTTCAGTAGCCATGACTGGCAAGTCCTCAAGTCAGCTATGGAGGTCACTTCAAATGAGTTAGCTGCATTTCTTCACATAGGCCTCTGCAAAAATCTCAAGTGGATAGATGGCATCTTCTGTGAAACTTCCACTTGCTGCATACCAGTGACTGTCTTGTATAAAAATCTGCAATAAAGGCTGTGTCATGAAGACAATGTCATAAATTTGGCTTGAGCTGCATATGTCTTTTCATTTTCCTCATAAGAAAATAAATATACATGAATGTTCTTTCACGCATCTCATTGGATTATTGCTTGAACAGTATTTCAATACTTGTGTCAATTTTATCTGAAAGTGTCATCATCAAAGTACTGGGTCCTAGCAAGCACAATGGTTAATGACGCATAGCTTTCTGGCTTGGCTGGAAAGAGATTTCTCTATTCCTATGTGAATACTGTTCAATTGAGTTTTTACGACTAGTTGATATTAAGTAGAACATTGCCACCTTTTGGTCATAAAGAGAAGAAGTATGGTTAAAGAAGCAGCATTATGCAAGTTGGGGATGCTGCAGCAAGACTGTTTAATAGTATATTCATTTGTAATGTAACTGCTTGGTAATGGTAGCCCAGTTCTGTGGAGGTTGTAGGCATCATTTGTTTTGATTGTGTGTATTTCATACCACGGTGATGTGTTTAGAGAGAATATATTATGCTACGTACTAATTATGTTTTCCTGAGAACTGAATTACATATGCATTGTGAAGATAGTATGAAGGCTACCATGGTTACCATTGTGCACCCAGCAACTTATTTTATACAGTGCCAATTAATCTGAGGTAATGCTTGAGAGAAAAGAATTTTGAATAAGGAATGCTAATGTCTCAGCTGAAAGAGGGAAATTAGATATAAAAGCACAGCTTTTATTGAAGATTGTATGTCAGGGTCAGCATTTATAAATGAATCTAAGACTAAATCCAATAGCTCACTATCCTACAATTAAAAACAAAAATAACAACAACAAAAAAAAAACCACAAAAACTCACATTGCTACCCAGGCCTTACAAGATAGCAAGGCACTGCTTACTTCATATAAGATGTTCTCTGAACAGGAGGGTTTTCTCGTCACAAACTTTTATTGCTGTATTTATGTGGTGCAGTTTGCAACTGGAGATTATTGCTATTTCAGAAAGAGGATACAGTTTCATGATGTAAAGATATCTAAGCATGATGATGGCTACAGCTGCTATGGACAACCTCTAGCCAAAGACTTCCAAATGGAGAAGACATTATAATACAGTTCTAACCCCATGTTCCTCATAGCTACTTATTTTTTTTTACAGGACTTCTTAGTCAATTTATCACATCAGTATGAGATAGATGTCAAGACTGATATGCAAGCTGTGCGTAAAGTATAGTTATAATTCTTATGTTCCCATATCTGCATGTCTGTTTTGCACCGGGATACAAATTCTTCATCAGTTCTGAATGCAAAACAATTATGTTGCAATTTCTAGATTTCAGAAGCTTTGAGGAAAGTTCAAGACATAGGATAAGCTCCTGACAGAATTGCAGATTTTCTACTTGAACATTCTTGTTACATTCTCTGTGCCTATTTATATGAACACAGCATAAAAGCATTAACGAGTAGCTGCAGAACAGTGCTGTGTAGTGTTGTGGCCACTCCTGATGTTTTTTCTGCTGCCACAGGAATCTCACTGAGTTTTGCTCTTGATTCTCACTGCAGCAGCTGTTCATACCTGGCAATAAATATCTAACTTATCTCTAATTAAGCAAATCACTTAAAGAGTGATAATACCAACATTTTAAGGCTGCTTCAGGATAGAAAGGTTCAGGCAAACATCAAGATGTTTAAAAGTCGTATGGGCTTTGTGCTCAATTCTTAAAATTTTGCAAAATGCAATTAACACCAAACACTGAACTGAATCTTCAGCAGAAATTCTAACACTTCATTCTGCAAAATGTATGAAGAGCAGAATTTAAATGAACAAGCTAACTTTATACTGAAGCAGATGAGGCAGGGAATGCCTGTGTGATCCATTCTGCTGGCTAAGCAACACCACATTCTATGGGGCTAGCAATTTTTGGCAAAGCAGTAATGGTAACAAACAGTTGGGAGTCAGTAACTTCAGCTTATGCAGATGTTCCATCAGTAAATAGTTGCCCAAAGCAAAGTTTCAATGCTTGCATCATGGAATATTTATCTTAAAAAAAAAAAAAAAAAAAAAGCAACAACAACACCCTAATAATTAAGCTACTAAAATTCAAAGACACCTTTTGCAAGTGCTATTCATTAACAACCTTCATTGGCTTCTGTGACTTGCAACTATATTATTACTGTTTGTCATTAAAATATAATTTACTCTGCATAGTAAAGTACTTTTCTGTAATCTGAGGAATTTTCAACAGGATTCCCAGGCAAAAGAAAACAGCAAAATTCAGAACTATTCATTCATTAGTGACAGGCATTCTTAAAACAATTCTATAACTTAGCATTCTGGTAGTTGGGCTGAAAATGTTTAACTATTTGCAAAATTAATCATGGGATTCTTAACTATGTTATATAACAAACTGTTCTCTTGCAATAATTGGAAATGTAATATAGTGAAGAGAGTATCTCTGCTAGATATAGATCAGAAGGTTTTTTTCCTGGTTACTTTGTATTTTCACAGGATACAATTTAGATTACTTAGATTCTTTTGCTTGTAGGAATGTGGCTCAATGAGCATTTTTTTCTGAGCTGGGCAGATTTCCTGATTTGTATAGAATAGAAACCTTAGCTTCTCATCCTATGAAATCTGCATATTGTCTGGACTGGCTGTGGTGAAATGGTTTCCTTCTATGAGTTTTAATTATTGATACTCCTAGTTAGTGATTTCATTTTCTCTATTAAAAAAAACCATGAAAATGTTTTGCAATCTTCCCCTTAGTTCTAGCAACAGAAATGGATGATTCATAAAGAAAATGCTGTACCTGAGCAAGTGACTAAACAGTTGTGAGCTCCAGATAGGTCAATTGCTGGCTTTGCTTGTAGGGCTGAAAACTGCAGTTATGGTAGCAGCATATTTCAGATATGGATACATCAGGAGAGGTGGATGAAGTGTTTTTCAGAGCATCTGGTTCTTTGGATGGATGGACACACAGATGGAGAAGTTCTGATCGGCTGAACATTACGGAGATTATTCAGCAAGCTGGCACAAATTTGTTTCTCCATCAGGAAGCCTGCAGTAGTGCTGTAGGCCATTACAAGTGAAAACCTGGAACTAAAAGGACAGAAGGTAACTAGAGAATACAAGGAAAACTACATTGATTAATATTATTTTTAGGTGATTAACTTTTTAATTAAAATTCCAGTTCAAGCAGTTATAGAGGAAGTTTAGGCATCAAGGAAAATTAGGAAGTAATATAAAAGCAACTTAGTCCATTTGCAATCCAAATGAAAATCTTTTTTTTTTTTTACAAGCACGAAGCATTTCTGTGAGACCTAATTGCAGTTTTCTTGACAATAGCTGTTGCAAGCTAGTGTATGCTACATTGTATTCAAATAAAATATGTTGGATTACTTACCTGTTGAATAACACATTGATTATCTGTTTGAAGAAGGACAATGACTGGTTTGAATTATGTTAGCTTATCTCTCCCATCCTTCTGCATTACCAATTCATTAATTCCATTGTCTGTGGCAACATTTGTGTTTGTACTTGAGGTATAAAATTTAGTGTAGCAAAGAGCTGAGACTGGTAAGCAGTATGTAATTAATAATATATCCAGTAAAACTTTGATATTTTATGCTTCGGAGTAAGCGTATGCAGAGAATAAAACCGATTGTTTCAGCACATGTAGCAAAAATCAAATAAGCTAGCTTAAATTTTAGGTTTTGTCTGCAGTCAGTAGAGGATGGTACTCTGTACTGATTAATTTCTAGTGAGAATGGAAGGAGCCAAGAAATTCTGCAACCGCAGTTACAGAAGATTCCCATTAATCTGTTCTGTAGCACTTGGTGTGAGTATCAAAAAAAGAATTGGATTTGTATATTGCACGCATGCTCATCTCTTGACAGTTGAGTATTTTATTCATCAGTTCCACAATGACAGTGTTTCTTGTCATGTTTGATTGTTAGGCTTCTTATAAAGGTCTTTTAAGATATAACTCCATTTGGAATAACTATAAGGTTATTCTATCCTTAAGGCAGAAGTAGTAAGACACACTTCTGTTTTCACTGGAGCATATGTAATGTAGAGGAAGACAGTGTTTCCAGTGAACTGAATTCTTTAGTGTGGAAGAAAAAGAGTCCTAGTGAACAGACTTCTGCTCATTTACTCCCTGCAGAGAAATGACATTTGTTCTCAACAGCATTTTCTCTTGAGAGAACCAGTTATTGGGTTATGTCACAAGCAGTCTATCGTTCTTCAGTGATACATTCCTTAAGGCATACATGGATCACTTTCAATACTCAGTGATCCAAATTCAACTGTTATTGATTGTATGACTGTGCTGTGGTTATGAGAACAGAAATTTTTCTTGTGTATGTGTTAAAGTTCACCTGGTATTCATTCTGATGCAGTGTTAATATGCGCTTCTCCCTAGATATGTTGTGTGTGTGTTACACACAAACATGCATATAATCTTATATGTAAAAAAAAAAAAAAAAAAAAAAAAGTTCAGGGTCCTTTTGTATCTATTTGGCTGGTTTTAATTCTACCCCCTGCCATGAATATGGATTTGGAGATTCTCCCTAGGGAATCACAATAAAAGACGGTCCTGTTCTCCCATACCCATTGTTGCTGGTTTGAGGGTAAGAAGTAGAGACATTATTACTATTTTTTATAAGTCTAAGGGTGATGAAAGCAATGAAATTCAAGGCATGTGGAGGGGAGGAAAATTTACAATGAGAAAGGACAGTAAAAATTATGAAAATCATATGAGTATCTCTGCATATCTTCTTTTGAAGGAACCATAGCAATATAATTAAATGCTCCGGTAACCTCTGGTGTGAGCAGGCCTCATTAACTTGGCTTGATCTGTGCAGATAAACATCAAGAATACACACATTAGGCCACAATCGGCAAGAAGTCAGCAATGACTGGAACTAGCATTTTTATTTTTTCAGGTATTTCTGTACTGCAATACAGTTGCACAAGGAATGAGTACAAGAAGGGGAAAAACCACCGGCTCTTGTCAAATAATTGGGGAAACAATCCACTTGAGAACTTAGTGCAGCCTGGACTCATGGCTTTTTTTAGCTCTTCTGGTTAAATATATTGAGCCAACTGTTCTGGTGGTTTACACAGTACATTAAACAACTTAATCATGCTGTCCTGTCTTGCATTAATAATTCAGCATTTGTATTCGTGAAGCAGATATGTTTTCTTCTTTTGCTCTGTTTTAGTTCTTCTTCAGAATACAAATTCTGACTCATTTCCATTTTCTCCAGACCTGACACCATAAAATTTTTGTTTTCCTATTTATTTTATAACATTCTGGTCCGAAAGTTGAGTGTTTTGGACTGTTGTGTTTTTCCAGTGAATATTCCATTCATGGAATACTTCCCGGAATTCTTGAGCATCTTTCTGGAAGGTGGTTGTTCTGGGACAATACCTTTGAGACAGAAGAACTTGTTCTTCTTTTTGAGTTTTTCTCAGAACTAGTTGCTTTCAATAGCCATATTTTCTCAGGTAAGTATTCAATCTGGATGCACACTTCAAAGGAATATAGCCTGTAAGTTTTAAATGGAAACGTAATGTAATTTAATTAAAATTGTAGTTGTAAACAAATACTACTATTGAGTTAAAATTTTTGGACTGCCACTGCTGTTTTTGCTGAAACAGGAAACAAAAGCAGACCTGGGACTTCTCCATGTTCTGTTCTTTTCACTTTCTCTATGAAGTATTTCACTAACTGATGCAGGAGATCTCTAGGTTGGAATTTCTTGTAGTTCCTATAGATTTTCTCCAGGTAGCTTTTGCTGTACCCAATTTGTGTACTTGAATGCACTGATTAACGTCTTGATAGTCTGACCGTTCCAGTGACTCTTTCAGATGGTTCCTGTCACAGAAGTGACCAAGTGGTACCTAAATAAAATAGCTGTAAATAAAAGAAATCCTTGCAGGTACAGGAGTGGTGCCAATGGTTACATGATTTCAGTAGTTAGATGATCTAAATGAATGTACTGTGTCGGTCTGGGAAGCATCTGGTTTTCTTTATGGCAGCCTATAAGGTGCTAGGCTATGAGTTTTTGATCAAGGAAATGCTGATGATATACTAATACTGATGATATAGCTAATGTTTTTAGCTGTTGCTGAGCAGTGTTTACACAGAATCAAGGTCTTTTCTACTTGCATTCCCAGGTAACCATTAGGTCTCATGAAGCCCTGCTTTCCCGGAAGTGGTGAAACATCTGCCTGCTGATGGGAATTAGTGAATTAATTCCTTGTTCTGCTTTGTGTGTACAGCTTTTGCTTTACTTATTAAACTGCTTTAATCTGTCGATCCATGAGTTTTCTCACATTCACCCTTCAAATTCTCTTCCCCATCCCTCTGGTTGAATGTGAATAAGCAGTGCAGCCTACTGGGCCTAAGCTGCAATGATAGAGCTTGAAATAATCAACAACAGTGGTTAAGGTATGTACTGGTGTGGTCTCATAAGTCTACTGGCCAACTGGATGTAAAAATTCAGCCCGGCAGTAGCTTGGGAAAGTCTTCCCTGATCCATCTGAAAATGCCATTGCAAGGATTCTTGTGACAGAATGTGAAGATAATGATTCTTCTTATTATTTATTTATTTAAACAGCCTCTCTGTGCAGCAAGAAGTTAGCAGAAGATGAAGCTGGGAGCCATGTAACAGATTTGACGTTCATTTTGCCGTGCTGCTTTGCTGTAATGTGCTGTACAAGTAGACTGCTGAGTATCCCTTAAAACTATGAATATCTTGCATGCATACTAAAGTGACAGTTATGTGGTAATGTTTGAAAGTGGTATCTCTTAAAACAGGAGGATTTCAAATTAGAAAGAATTGCTTGTAGCTTTTTGTGTTTAACCGCAACCTTCTTGGGAGTTTTGCATACTTTTGTCAGGCCAAAACATCAGGAAATTGCAAACATCATAGGAATTAATATAGCATGTTGCACAAAGACTTAAGGAAACTGTCTGAAGTTCTAACATTAGAAATGCTTGAGAAAAAACTTCTGCAAGCACTGCAGGATATTGCAAATTGCAGTGCTGGAATCTATTCTATTTTACTTTAGCTGACAGTACTATCTAGCACTCTACTGTTATTTTTCCTCAGATCCTGTCTTCGTGTGCTACACAAAGGAAAGCATATGTTTTTGTTTTATTGCCTTTACTGCACCAGCAAATATGCAGAACAAGAATGACTGATGATCTGTGAGATTTCCTATCTTTCAGGGTGTAATTTCTTTAACAGCCATTCTTTCTCTTCTTCTTACATGTTTTTGGTGCTTAATACTTAATCATTTCACATCTTCTTATTGCTGTTCTCTACATTTTTTACTTTTGCTGGCTCAAAGAACAGTGAAGTTGTAAAAATAGTTGTTAAGAAAAGGAAAAGAAGATCTTTGTCACTGAAACAAATATTTTATCATAGCATACAGTAGCAAATATATATATATTTTTTAAAGTCCATTTAGATCAATTTTCAGAAATCAAGAAAGCAACTTGTGATAATTATATTGCTTTAACAATTCTGTGGGGAATTCTGTAAACCTGGAAGTTGTAGAAACAGTTGCAAATGTCTCAGGGTTTGCAATTCAAAAATTATACAAGCTTACTAAAATAGCTTTTAAAAAATTCAGTTAAAAGTATTGTTACCTTTTACAAGTTACAGCACCTAGTCTAAAGCACCAGATAGAAAAGCTTTCATCATAAGCATTTGCTTGGGAAAAAAGATCTGACAGACTGGATAGATTCACAGACTAATACAAAAAGGTGAAAAGCTTGTCTACATCTCATTAATGCCATCTTCTTACTTTGTCTCTATTCTTCCCTGAAGGCCAATCTGTAAGTACTTACAACTTGAAAGTAATTTGCAGCTGGCTGAGAGTCTATAGAAAATTGTCCTGTACATCTGAAATGTATATGGAACAAATAATTTTAAAATCACTTATTACACCAGCATGGTTGAAGGACACTTCACAGACAGTCTCTAGGATAATAATCAGAGCTTAGATTACTCAAAAATGATGACTTTCTTAACTGATATTGAGATGCATAATTTTGCATCGCATGATGCATGTAAGGATCTTATTATCAAGAAAAAGAGATTTCCCATGTATTAGTGTATCTGAAGATCTTTTTGGCATTACTGTTTTGATGGGTACACTGGATGGCTGGGATAGAAGAACATTGAGAATATTCATTTCGTGCAACTGGAGGTGGCCCTACTCACCCACAAAGCATGTTTGAATATAAATAATTTTAATATCTGAAACAAAGTTTAATAGATTAATGAGTCTCTAACCTTTTCCCTGTGATTCCTTTGTGAATGATCAGAGTGAACTTTGTTGACAGATAAGGATGAAAACCCATAGAATCATGGAATATCTTAAGCTGGAAGGAACTCCAGGGATGTCAAACCATAGGGTTTGAATTTCAGGTGGCTCTGTTTTTGAGAGCATCCAAACACTTACTGAACTCCAACATGCTTGGTGCTGTGACCAGTTCCCCGGGGAGTCTATCTCAGTGTCCAACACTCCCCCATGAAGAAGCTTTTTCTAATGTCCATCTGGACCTTCTCCTGATGCAGCTCCATGCTGTTCTCTTGGGTCCTGTCACTGTCACCTGTGACAAGCAACCAGTTTCTATTCCTCAACTCCCCTCATAAGGAAGCTGCAGGCCACCATGAGGCCAGAATCCACAGAGCTGACTCCTGTCTCCACGGGAGCTCTGGATGTCAGAATACAGTAGGAGAGAATGATATTCAAAGACAGTTCTATTTCTTGCCACATGAAAAGAAATTGAACAGACCAAGTAACTGGTTAAGTAAACACACAGCAAGAAAGGCTGGGTTCAACATTGTGAAGGCAAGGTGAAAGTAATGACATGGCCTATGACTAGAATGAACAGAGATGGAAAATTTTGCAGATCTGCTCTGAAAGTTTGGATTGCCCACTGAGAAGAGCAAAGAATATGCTAATATCTAATTAATTATGGTGAACGTTGTTTTTTTCTTAGTGCTCGTTGTGTCTAGAGCTCCTAAAGCTTTTGGTTAAAAAGGACGATTGGAAAAAAGCCTACTACTGTAAATAAAAATAATACTCCAGAAAAAGAAGGGTTGATCAGATGTGGGTGTGTAATCTTTCTCTTTCTCTCATGTGCACAACCTAAAATAAAAGTTAATGGGAAACCTTTGCAATTATAGTTGGCCGGGAATTTCTTACAAGGTGATTTTCATCAGATTGTGACAATTTATTAAAAGGCATGAAGAAAAGGTCAGGTTTTGATAGAGCTTCAGAAAGAAAGTTATTTCAAGACTATCACGAAGACCTGATAATGAGATACCTATCAGGGCCGTTCTCATTTGTTAGGGGGTGAGAAGAGCAAGGTCTTAGGTATGGTTAAGTGGCTATTCCTGTCTTTTCCCCTCAGGAAACATCAAGTTAGTAGCAGTGTAGAAAATTAATAAGAAGAAGATAAGTTCTGCATAATGTTCTGCAGCAGTAAATCTAGCTCCAGTTCTTTTATAAGCATAAGCCCTCTGAACTGGATTGGATCACCCTCACTTTTCATTACTCCCTCAGTTACTTATGTTATAGCAGTTTTATTTTCAAAATTGATCCTTATCAGTGAAAATGATCATTTTATGAACGAATAGGGAAATACCCAGTGAAGAGAAAGAGCGCTGAAACCTGAAATGACCATACACATAAAGTCTTAGCTGGTAGTTTACTTTTATATTAACTGTAAAATGCATTCCCCTTCCATACACTCGTTTCTTTCTCCAAGCAGGTTTTCTATGTACATTCCAAAGTTTTGATTTCTGAAAGCTCTCAAGTTTTTCTTGTGGAATCAAAAGTCAATTCCATTACCTTTGTGTCTTAACATAAAAATCATATTTGTGACTGGGGAGATCTCAACTCTTTCATTAAGAATGCAGTCAAAGTTGAGTGTCAGCGCAGATTGGCTCATTAGACCACAGCAGCAATGAGCTTTTCTCTTGTTTTAGGCAAGAGCCAAATAATAGATTCAGATATAGATTTTTCTCTTATTTCATCTTTCTTAGATATCTCTATTTTCAGAGGGAATTGTAACGCCTTTATACTGATAAAAGTCAAAGTAAAAAATTCTGGCAAAAGATCTTAGTTGTTGCTTGAAAGCACCTACAGTTTGCCAGCTTCTGAATTTTTGTCAGATGTCTCTATATATTTTATTTCTGCCTTTAGCAGCTGTTTTAAGTTGAAAGCCCGGCCTTCACATGTATTAATTAGTACTGATTCACTACTCAGTAGTTGGGATATGTTTGTGTTCAAATAAAAAAAAATTCCAATCCATATGTCATAATTACACCATGCTTAGCTTTCCAATTACAGAACTGCAATCTCATTTGTATACATTATGGTTAACAGTACTCCATCTATTTTTCTATAGACAACAAAATTTGTTCTAATGTGTCTTAAAAATAAAATGAAACCAAGCAACAGCAGAAATACCTTGCTAAAGAAGAAACAAATTAAACCATCCAGCTTTACATCATAGCAATTATACAGTCTTCCTGTTAAATAGACAAAATGTTGATAGGAAACACTTATAAAGAGGTCTTAGAATATTTCTAATTGAATAATAACAGCAAAAGAAAACAAAACAACAACAACAAACAGATGCAGATGATGAAAAACATCTGTAGTTACTAGAGAAATGTAATAGCATGCTTTCAAGGTGTCAAGGGGGCCATAGCAATGAATATTTCTTCTTCAGTGAAGACAGAAATAAATGCCATTGTAAAAGCAGACCCAGGAACATGCATTATTAGCCTTTTTTGCTATTTTGATGCTTAATTAGTTAATAAAATGAGATCAATTTCCAAGAAAGCTGTGTTTGAACATTTATAATATTCTGTGAAAGAAGGTATAAGAATTAAAACTCTGGCAGATTTCTAGCTATGATATGAAAAAATAGGAATTAGTAACAATTTCTATCAGCGCTAAAACTTCAATAGTGAATGGCTATACGTGTTGCTCGGCAAAGACAATCAAAACGTGTTGGGTACCTTTCAGATTTTAAAGATGCCCACAGGCAATACAACTGATGGATTGATTCAACTTATTTTAAGTTCAATTTCGAAGCTTCTTTAATCCTCTGTTGCTGCTTCTTCATTCTGTCTCTCTGTTACATATATTGTGGAAACTCCCTTATACAGTGTGAAAGAAATGTAAGTTTTGTACCAATATAGCTGAACAGCCCTAAATGATTTTACTAAAATTTAGACCTAAAGGCTTTTTTGAGGCTCTTTGGAATATCCAGCTAATGAAGAATGTATGATAAATAAAGTCAGACTTTATATCCTTTGTGAGTTTCACAAGTGTTCCTGACTGCCACAGCAGCTAAAGAGACAGTGTGGATTCTCTACACATCCAAGTGTAGCCAGGTTTTTCTTGATGTTTGTAAATTAATTTTGCTCCTCTCTCGTAAAAATCCATGCAGCAGAAACAAATATTCAGCAATTCTTTGACAGGAGAAACTATTGTTTTAGAAGCACAGTTTTTTTTCTTCAAATGATCTTGTTGACAAGAGAAAAACAATGCTAGAGTCACTCAGAATGCTTACTGCTACACGCCAAAAAATCCTTTACCCGTTGCAATTTTAATGTGCTATGTTTCCACAGAGGAAAAGAATTTCTAACCTGTCATCTCCATGCCGGCTTCTATCTTTACTTCTCAAAAACACTCAGCTATGGGTCAGTCCTTGCAGGCAATTCTAGATCAGCTGTAAGGCACAAAAATTTGCTTTTGTCCTAACTTTGTGTATTCTTTGGACTAACATCCATTCTTAGTTTAAAAGTTTAAAACTTGTTACAAGTTTTCCATTAAAACAGAGGATAAAAATAAAGATCACCATATGTGTAGAGTAAGATTTTAGCTGTATGCTTCTGACTTAGATTACCCCTAAAATAGATCAACATTATTAATTTAGTTATAAGTACTCAGATCATGGAGCCATGTTATGAAGCATTACAATTTAAGACCAGAAAAGAACACTGTTCATCTGCTTTCAGAAAAAACAAACAAACAAACAAACAAAAACAACAGTGTTTTGAGAGCAGTAGAACTGTTTCAAGTAAGTTTAATTCACACAACATGTTGAACATACAGCATGTTGAACCTTTATGCAAGTGTTTGTCCATTAGCGCTGACTGAAAATACCACTGAAAATGCAGGCAGTGATCTAACCCCAAGTGAGTCCTTCCCCAAGTGTCTATTCAGCAGTCCTACCAGCATTAAGCATGAAGAAATGCCTAAGATTCCAAAGACAGGAAAAAGCCCCCAGACAGGTAGCTGTGCCCACTCCTAGATCCATATATCTACACAGTGCAGCTACAAACCCACATCCCAGCTGCAGCAATGGCAATCTCACTAAGATATATGGAGAGGAGAGAGGGAGATGGAGGGATTTTTTAGCAAAGGAAAAGCCATTTTTAAGCAATGCACTTTCCACGGAAAGTACTGCAGTAATGCTCTTGAGTATAGATTCTGATTGCTTAAACAGCAGTGAGCCTTGCTGTCAGTTGCCTGCTTGCTAGCCTCTCTTCAAAGACAAACAGGGATTCTGAATCTATACTTTCCTCTAAAAGCAGTTAGTGACATACGAAGAGATTTGATTTGTAAATGTCTGAGGCAATAGACTTCATCTTTGAAGCGTACAGAGAAAGGAAGCATGAAGCAGTTAATGGCACAGCTGTCTAGAGAAGAACCACGTTCTTTTCCAAGATCACCACTTACCAGAGAGATGAAACAGAAATACTTCTGTAAGAATTGTCTCAAGAAGAGTATAGAATATACACCACTACATGCTTCTCAAGTGCAGTCTTAATGAGTTTTCACTTGGCAATGAAATGTAAAGCTTTGCAGTCTGTCTTACCACCTCCTCTGCCTCCTTTTTTTTCCATATTTTAAAAAACTCCTATTCAAACAATCTGCTCTAACCTCATGTGGTGGATCGAATATATAAAGAATCAGTAATTGCCTTTTGTTTTTAGTGCCTTGACATCTAAAAATTTGTATACGTAAGGTTTTCTGTGTGAGGAAGTAAGTGATAAAGAATTACCTACAAGATAATAAATGTGCATATCTGGACACTGGTAACGTGTTCTTAGAAAGACACTGCTGTCATCAGAGTTTCACAGCTATGGAGTCTTAAATGCAATCTTTAATTTGAATTTTTAAGGCATCTTGATGCCTTTAAGGCATCTATTCTTTTGCTAACTCTCTCAAAATGTCCAGCACAAAGCAATAGGGAGGTAGACACTATTCTTACAAAGCTAAAAGTTCATCTATTGGGGTAAGTAGGAACTCTTTTTAGAAAGGGCTTCGGAAGAAAAGGGCTTCAATGTAAATTTCAAACCTCTCAGTTACTTTCATCTTATGCTGAAACCAGTTTTAAAAAACAAGAAAGGAAATAAAATTATAGACAAAGTGCTAATATTTGGAAACACTTTTTCATTGAATAATATTGAAAAATGTATAAAGCTGTAACCAGAGCTAGACAAATAACTCAACATTTTCCTTTAATAAATCCCTCTTAGATATTGATTGCTATTTCTCTTAGAAGAATTTTGCTAGCTATCTTCAAGAAAATGTCCTTTGAGCATAAAACCAGTAGAGACCAATTAAGACACAGAACATTTTCTGGCAACTTCCTTTGGACAGTCACAATTAAAATATTTTTAGTGCGTCTTAGGAAACCAGATCATTCTGCAAATTGCATAGTCTGTTTCATGTTTTTACACATAAGTGGGCAGAAGACTCAGAAGAACTAGCTTTTATTTGTAAAATTGCTTTTTATATCCAATAATAAAATATGCAAATAAATAAAATTTTTCCTTATCCCATGTTTAAGCTATTTGAAAAACCTCCCCACTTATTTTTTCAGATGTTAAGCTACTTTTAATTAAATCTGTTTCACTTATGAAATCAAGAGACCTTTCAAATCACCAGTCAAATATTTGAAAATAAATTTCATAGAAATACAAAAGTTAAACTTGTATAAGTTAATATTTCTTTCAACTAAATCAAAAGTACTTTAAATTACTGTAACAAGTGAACTTAGATTATTATGACACTACACATACAACCACAATTCTTTTTCGGAGTCACCTGGTAAGCTGGTCAGAGTGAGAAACATTTATTTTTCAAAGCATCCTTCTTACGTTTTGAAAAGTTGCATCAAGAAAAAAAATGCCCTGTTTTGACAAAGATTGAAAAGAATTTTTTAAAAAGCATATTGCACTTTCCATTGCAGCAGCAGCAAAATGGTAAAACAGATCATAATCTCTTGGGCATGGGCATAGTGAGCAGTCTGACACTTTAAACAGCTAATTTGTCTGCAGCATTTGTCTAGCTCTAAATCCACACTCTGGAAGAGAATGTGGATTTACTCTTTTTCCTGTTCCCTAAACTAGATTCTTTTTACCGTGTTCCTCGCTGAACTTTATTCTGTCCTTCCTAATCTTTATTCTGTCAGTGCCAGCCAAAGTCTCTTGGGTCCCCCCACTTCCCCTCCTAAAACTTCAGACTCCTCTCAGTCCTTTTTACTCACCTGTGAATCTGCAGTCCTCTTGAATTCTCAACCTTTAACTTCCATTCCTAACGTTTCTGCTGTTATTTTTCTCCATTCCACCCCATTTCTCAAGAGCACAGTCAACTGCCAGTGTAAAAAAAAAAAAAAAAAAAAAAAAAAAAAAGTGTTCCTTTCTACAGTGCTGAGAAGTCTTAAGCTATCTCTAACACATAATACTAAGTGCTTTATCTCACCACGTCTGTTTTGTCAGCAAATGCCATATAAGCTAAGCAATCTAAACAAGCTTTGTTTCTCCATTGGGCAACTGCTTCCTGTCCTTTCCTGCTACTCAGCCCCAAAACTAATGTTCCCAGACCAAGGTCACACCAGTGATTCCTTTGATGCACTTATTTCCCTTCCACAAAGATCGTGCCCTATTCCCATGTTCATTTTAATGTGTAATTTTTTTTCCCAGTATGTCAGCAGGAGATTAGAAAGAGCACGGACTCCCAGTTCTAACCAAGAGCCATTTCTTTGCACCCTTTCTTCTATCTCTAAGCATCACAAAACAGCTGTTACACTGCAGGATGGCATATTTCCACTCCTTTCACTTTCCAAAGCTGTGGCTGCTGGTGCATGCTCAGTTAGTCTAAATGATTGTTCATTAATAGTCTGAGCATGTAGATGCTGTGTGAGAACAGACAATATACAGCTAGCTCAAGGAAGAAAAGTTGGGAAAGGCTTGACTATGGTAACAATGTGGCTTTCTGAGGACTGACCAAAATTCACATGATTTTGAAACTGGATCAGTTTGCATAGAAGAAGAAAAAGCATAGTAGTGCTAAAGGCCATCACATTAAGTTTTTGCACCAAAGTTTAATATTTTTAAAAAGATTCAAGAGAAGAAGAGAAAAATAAAATGCAGACTTAAAAAATAATGAAAATACTCCAGAAATTTACTACTTCCTTAGGTTAACTCTCAGAGACATCTGCAACTGCTTTGGCTGAAATAATAAAATGATGAGGGAAATATGTATGTATATCAGCCTAGAAAAGCCATTCGGAATGGAAAATTGCACGTAGCTGCTTGGCAAAGTTAGGAGCTAGTGAGAACTGGATGTTACTAAAAAAATGTCAGAAAGCCTTAATGATAGCAACGCTGACATCCCCACCTAAAATGTGTACACCATCAAGGCAGCCAGCAAAAAATCTCTTCCTAATGGGATTTTCAGCTTTTGTAAAATGAAGTCTATTCTCGTTCTCTTATGCTCTTTTTGGGGGGGTGGGGGAGAAAAAAACTGACAAACCACACTATCTCCTGTGTGTTTCCGTGACAAGCAGCCTTTATTTGTATTACCTTTTCACAGTAGGCTTTCTTCAGCAGAATCATAATGACCCCCAGGGAAATGCATCAGTTATTCTGTCCCAATAGAATACATTTATGCCATATCATTCCTACTTTAAAAGAGGTTACTTATTGTCCTCAGGAGAACATTTCAGTTGCATTACTCTGACAGTGTCTCCTTCCAGATGGATTTTCATGCTCAGGAAGGGCTGATGACAATGCACTGTTGACAAGAAAATCACAATTGTTTCCACAAACATTTAAATTCTGCCATACTAGAAATTACTCTGCAAGTATCTATTCAAGTATCTTCAAAAAATAAAGCTACTTTCTGTGTTCAGAGATTTTAATGGAAGGAGAAAATACTGAAAGTTGCTCACAGAAGTATAAGTTAAAAGCAGTGAGGTAAAACTGGGCCTCCTATAGCATTACTTTATCTGTGCCACTTAAGAAATCTTCAGAATAACTTGTGCTTTAATTTTTTTTTTTTTAATCATTGCCAGATACTTCTGAGAGTGAGGTAACTCAATAAATAGGGCAACCTAATGTTTTATATTGTAAGACCATTAGACAAGAAAGAACGATGTTGAATCCCTTCACTACAGATTTTTAGGACTACATTCTTTTTTTTTTTTCAGTAACTGTTTCTATCATTAACTGTTAGGAAATAGGGATTAGCAACTTCAGAAAAGTCAGTGACCCCAAATGTACTAATTTTAAAATGTTTGAGGAGTATTCAGAGAGAGATGGGCCTCCCCTGCAAAGCATTGTGTATATCACTGCAGTAAAGAAAAATCTCTTTCCACTTTCATTATTTTGGCAGAAAAGAGAAGCAATTGGGAACGGCTCTGTAACCATAGTAACATATGCCCATATTTTTTCCCAACATTTTCTGAGGCACTGCAATTTGGATTCTGCATTCTGAGGATAAAGTTTGTGTCAAGGAAAAGAACAGAATAACTATTTTGTTGCAGTGCCTTACGACAACTTTTTTAAAAGTGATTTTTTTTCTATCAAATCACCACTGATTTAATAATCATTGATCAGGTGCAGATGACTATACAAAATACTAAGTTGCTAACTGATATGATTCACTACCTGCAGAAAAACCGCCTACTGTCCTCAGATGACCTGCCATGAAAAATACAAATGGGGCTCTGCACCGACATGGCAGAACCTAAAGGGGCTCAAGGGGAATGATTTATCAAGTAGCATTTTTCTAATGATGAAATATTTCAGTTTCTTTCTGTACCTGGTTGGAACACAAATGACCCTGTAACAAGTAGACAGAACAAGCTATTAGGTCTCCTAAGCTAATCATCTGCTAATTTAAAGGCAATAGGCCCAAAGTAAGCTTCCATGCTCAAGTTGCTAAGACTTTCTCTGTCAATAGCTTGCATATAATGAAGTCTCCAATTATACCTCATTGCAAACTGAAATGACTACAAATTACAGCAGTAATTGTATTATACAGCAAAGTGATTTGATTCATTGCTTACAGGGTATACTTAATAAGCTGAAGTAAAATTATTTCTGTATTTCATCTCCAGAATCTATTTTTCTAAAGAACAGTTTTCTGGGACATTTTTCACCCAACATCTCATTGCTCAGACTGCCACAGATATTTAATGTTTTTACCGAGGTAAGTCTGGTACAGTAAGAATCAGGAAGCAGCACAACCATCAGGAGATAAAACGCAGGGATGCATAGGGATAAATAGACAGCCCTGTATAGCAGAGAGCTCTTTATATGTATCTGTTGATGAGCATGGGCAGGTAACTGACTAAACAGATTGAGTGTTTCTGTAAGGTTACAATATATTTTAATAACAGTTTATTTTAATCATAAATGCTATGTAATGAATTTATTGTCATCTTACAGTCAAACGAAAGAAATTTGTGAAATGCAGTATTTGTTGGAAAGATGAGGTTCAGAGGAACAAAAAATGTCAGTTTTCTTCAGTTACTGTTTTGCTTGCTGTTTGTGTATTAATAGCACAATCTCTCTAATCATAATGCAGATTCAGCTTGTTCTTTAGTATAACTTTATTATATCAAAGACTAAGAAAATTAGGGAATAAGCCAAGACAGCAGTTGACTCTGTTTTGGAATAAGCTAAAGAACACCTGAGAGCTTTACCAAGCTGTCCTTTGGAATGATTTGGAAAAACGATGTTCAGCATCTTCAGATGACGATTTTGGCAGCCATAGCAGTCTACCTTTCTTTACCTTTAATGTATGTTTTGATAATGTTAACAATACCATTTTAAAATGTTAATACGAATTCCCAATGAAAAGCCTCTGTTTTTCCTCAACTGTCTCTGCAGTTGCAATTAAAGAGGGAGAATAATCTGGATGTCATACTTGACATTCTTGTTTTACTTTGAACCGAAGCACATAACTGTGAAGCCAGGAAGCATTTTTAATAATTGAAAGAACTTCATATTCATGTAAGCTGCATATAAGAAACATATATTTTAGAATGCTTTTCATCCCAAGAATGAGGTCAATAAATTCTTAATTTAATAAGGATTCTTTCTTTTCCCCAAACACAATTATATTTAAAACATATTACAGCTTCAGGTCATACTTTCATGCAAATGAAAGTTGGTGCTTCATTTTTTATTATTTTAAACAAAAATGTTTCCTTTTTAGAGATGTGGTGTCATTAATTATGACTTAATTGATCTGTCTGACTAGAGTTCCATTTGCATCAACAGTTCAGATAAAAAATCTTTGCTTGTTGAATTTTGATTACAGCTATGTATTAGCAAGAGAGATGCATGTTCTCATAGTAGTTGTTTGCTTATTTTACAAATAATAATTTAAAAATCAGGTAGCGGATTTATAATTTAGAATTATTGCTGCAAATCTCCTACTTCCATCCCAAGACACATACCTATTTCTTTCTATTCAGTAAAAACCTAATATGCACAAAGCAAGGGAAGGTAAAGACAAAAATTCTCATTAAAAAAACAAGCTTTTAAAATCATGAAAATCAGCAGGACTGTAATAGTTGATATTACAAGCCAGCATATGAGTCAGTTAATATACACTCAAAATTCACTTAACTTAGGCTGTATCTTATCATGTATGTGGAAAGAATACACTTCAGTTTTTATACCCGAAAGTCTACACCAAGCATTTGATATCACCAGTTTTGAAATATTTCATTTATTTTGACAAACTCATGAAGCCATGTTACCTTCCAGACCCAAATAATAACAGATAGAAAATATGCAATTGCTTGTACATCTTATGCATCTTGGTGATGTTGAAGAGTAAGTCCCATGAATTACAGTCACTTAGACACAATAAAAGAGCTGGTAAGGTCAGAAAACTTATCAGTGTGAAATTGTTTTATGGCTTATTAAAATTATCAATAATACAAGTGTCAGGGAAATGGAATGCACTCTTAGCATGAAAACCGCACCATAAATGTCTGTAAATATTAAGGCCGTGCAAAAACCATAAAGCAATACAATTTCCTTATTTGTAATCAGGAACAAGTAGTTCATCTCATTTGAACAATTCTAAATCTATTCATATGCAGACAGCAGTAAATACGTACCCGTGCCTTGTCAGTGAATATATTTTGCTTACTCCAGAAAGCAAAAATTTATCTTTTTCTTCGCTGTGCACTGTTTGCTTTTAGAACAGGGCGTAACTGAAAATTTAAATAGGTGGCACAGAAGAATTTTGTGCTGTCTACTCAGAGCTTTTATTCACTCACTTAAAAGCATCATCCTGGCTTTTATAGGACTACATTCAATGTATAGGCTGAAACCGAGTGCAAAAGTGTCTTTTTTCTTCTATTCTACTACATATTAATTTTGACAGCAATGTAAGAAAGTGTTTTCAGCAGTTGAAAGAATATAGATTTTGGCAATTTTCTACATGCTTTTGTACTGATCAGTATTATAATAATAACTATTGCCAGCTAACAAGTACAGTCTGCTCATAATTCAATGGTCTTACATAAAAGTTTTTAGCATTAAAATAAGTGAAACATAAAGCCAAGATGCATGAAAACAGAAGGAAAAAAAAAAACAATTAAAAAAAACAACAACAACAAAAAACAAACAAACAACCTTGCAATTGACAAAAAGAAAAATGGATGAACAAAAATAAGAACTGAAGACCCTGCCCTGCAACATAAATCATCTCTTCATCTCAACAGCTCAGCTTAGTACTAACTGGCATAGGGATACTTCTCCCAGTTGAATGTTTCCCCTTCATAACACAGAGATGAGGATCTCCTTGAACATAATTCAAGTAATTGTCAATCTTCATCTATTTTTGTTGTTAAATGTCACCACTATGGGGCTAACAAAGCTGTTAACTAAAGCAATTTTATACTAGGAAAAAAAGCCGTCCAAATCATTACAGTACATTGAAAACTTGCTTTTAAGGTCATGTTAGCAAAAGGCATTTTCTTCCATTTAAACTCACAAAATACAACGCACAAAACAAAATCCACCTGAAAGTCAGGATTTCAAACACCTTGACATACAGCAAGCTACCAATAGCAAAAGTATCTCACATCTCACAATGAAGTCATTGTGTTGAAGATGCTTGATTGCTGATGATTATCTCTGCCTTTTGCCAGGTTTTTTTTTCCTCCTTCACATTCTCCATTGAATTAATGGAAACTGAAAAGACTAAACAAAACCTACACTAAAATATGAAACTAGAGCTAAACACTGGTCATCTAGTTGCTCTGATTTGACAAATTGATTCAACTAAATTTGAATTTCAATGGAAATTCAAAATACAAGTGTATGGAGATACATGCCTTAATTTCACTTGTTTGCAAAAGAAATCTCCATAATTTTACTAAACATTATAAATGTTTCACTGCTGACAACCCTCTTCAGAAACCAACTACTATAATTTTACATGCATCTACATAATACTAGTTGATTAAGTTGTCAGAAATTTAATTGCTGCTTGCTTCAAAAATCAAAAATAAAAACAGAGCATTCACCTCATACAAGATTTTGACACTACAGTAAAGAAACAGTTAAATGGCCAACCTGAAATATGTGCTATTATGAGAACTTAGCCTTCCCAAATGTTATTTCAATAAGATGCCATGCCTCTCCAATCTATCAGATACATCTATTTGAAGGATATTGATATTTATCTCAGATACATATAGAAAGGTGTAAGGTATTGTAGAACACAGCAGAATCTTTATACACATTATCACAGAACTGCCATTACTTGTAGATTGCCGTGCAATTTCCTCTCAAAATAATACATATTTTTTTCGCAGCTTATAATTAAATTGTATTATTTGTACAACTTCTGCAGTAAGACCAAGTTTTGGAGTTGAAAGGGAGTTCTACTGAGAACTACCACTAATACAGAACATCCATAAAGCCAAAGAATAAAAGAGTAGTTTGAATTCCTTTCTTTTCTATTGAAAGGAATATTTATGAAAAGTGCTGGAGGACCATTTTTAAAATAAAACTTCAGAATATCACAGGAAGATAAAAGTGATCAATCCACACCTATGAAATGATCTCATCTAGTTTAAGTACACAGTAAATTTATCCATGCCAAATCAAATAACACATATACCAGCTTAATACTATTCTAATCCACAATAATTGGCCATGAAAACAGCTGCACCAAAGCTTCCAAAGCCAAAAGAACTTATTCCTATGAACTGGTCTTCCTAACACCAGCAACCAGATTAAGAAGACAAAAATCAGCTTTTAAAAGGCAATTCTAAAATAGGAACAAAGAAAAGTTGTCTAGAATGATTTTATAATCACAGCGAGAATTCGTACATTCTTTTCTCTTTGAAAGAGCAGCTTAAATTGCCTGAGATCTGCCATTTTAGAACATTTGATTTCTCTATTATCATCTTCATACTCATTTACAGTAATTGTCATGGTTCAGAAAAAATACGCGATAAACAAGGATATGGATTTTCTTTGTGAAAAAAAGCTATTGCATAGTCAAGTGAGTACTAATATAGCAGTGTCTCCACCCTGCTTTGCAATGAGTTTACTTCCCTCACTGAAAGCTGTCTTGGCAGTGTAGGCTGACTTCTCACAAGGAGAAATAATGATACTCTTATTAAGTTTATTATGAGTCCCCATGTAATGAAAAGGAAAAGATATCATCATAATTTAGTACTCTTTAAGGACTTTATCTTCATCAAAGCCTGATCTTTTTCTTCCCTTACACTTCAGCTGTGCATTCTAATAGCCAAAAATGGTTGACATATTTCTTTTTATTCTTTATAGATTTAATGTAAAGTCACTGAAATTGATGCAAAGCCTCAACTTCCATTTAAAATCTAAGACTGCATGCTGTTATTTCCCTTGTGCAGGTCATATTACCTCTAATTCTATATTTGACTGGGAAAGACAGCCTACGTCATTTGAGTTTCTTAGTCCTTCTTATTACCCTGTTAGTGGCAGAGATTAGAGGAGTGTAGCTGGAAAGAAAGTGGGGATCATACTGGTCATCTAGTGAATGCAACTCTATCAATTATTCATAAAGCTGTGTTGTGATGAAATTGAACTACATAGGTATGTAAAAAAAGCATATTCCTGAAGGAGGTGGACCTCATCCAGGTCTATAAATATCTAAGGTGTAGGGGGCAGAATGGCGAGGCCGGACTCTTTTCAGTGGTGAGTGGAGACAGGACAAGGGGAAACGGCTGGAAACTGCAGCATAGGAAGTTCTGCACAAACATGCGCAAGAACTTCTTTACAGTGAGGTGACGGAGCACTGGAACAGGCTGCCCAGGGAGGTGGTGGAGTCTCCTTCTCTGGAGATGTTCAAGACCTGCCTGGATGCCTACCTATGCGGCCTACTGTAGGGAACCTGCTTTGGCAGGGGGGTTGGACTCGATGATCTCTGGAGGTCCCTTCCAACCCCTACAATTCTGTGATTCTGTGATTCTGTGAGGTTTTCATATGAGCATATTGCTGTTGAGTATCCAAATGGCTCAGCCACTGAACAGCTTTTCTTCAGGCACAATAAAATTCTAATATCAGAGTTATTAGTAGAAAGGTTTCAGAAATCTGATGAAAGATTCTGAGAGTGTAGAAGGATGTTTCTTTGAAGGGCAACAAAACCAGTTTGGTTAAGTAAGGGGTAAACTGCAGAAGTTTCTTTGCTTCAGATAGGAATAAGAACATCTAATGCTGAGGAGTGGTTTTGAAGAGAGAAAAATTTGAAAAATGAACATGAGATTTTATTTACAGTTTATGTACAGCAATTATACAGTCACTTTTAAAACAGCCAGTTTTAAAGCTTCTGTGCTCTATTCGAGACTATACAAAAAACTCATTGTGCATTCCTGTGTGAAGTTGCAGTACAACTTGAAACCTTGGAGCAATGATGCATGCTGTACTGAAATAATGAAAATATGATCAGTAGCAAGGATCATAACTTTTATCAGTTTAAACAGTCAGCAAAACCTCTCTCCAGCCAGATCTGCAAAAATACTGAAAACTTTCTGTGTATTTGAGGACATTTTAACATGCCTAGTTCTTTCTTCATTTGTTTCTATATATTAATTTTTTTCCAAGTTCTAAAGGACTAAAGCATCTACTGGAACAGCTAAGAGGTTTATCTCATTAGCACTACACAGATTATACTTAGATAAAAGCTTGTGAAAGAGCAGGGTGGGTATAGGAAGGGAATGGTACAGCATGATTCTTGGCATGCTTTTGACCCTGAAAATATTACAGAGAAAAAAAAATACTTCATTTCTGAAAAATTTACTTCTTGCTACAACAAGATTAACTGTGATGGGATGAGAGGGGAGGCTCAAGATGCATTAATATTATTACAGACATCAAGGTATCTATTAAAGTACAACTTTGATGAATTACTTCTAAAAATAGTATTGATGCAGGTAATCAATCTTACAGTTTTGTCAAAAAGTGGCTCCCCCCCAACAGATATTGATTTTGATTGCCTACACTAGGACTGTGTTTAAGAATGATAAAAGGCATTTCACTCACTGCAGACTCTGGCCACTGACATCCTGAGCTACATGCAACAAAAAAATGTTGCTTTTTTTAAAATGTATTTCTTATTTTTCCTCTTCTGTCCATTACACAGCAATTGTTGTTCTACTTACTTTTCTGATTATAGTTTACAGTTATATTTTGAAATAACAAATAAATGTTAATTTTTGCAATAGCAGCAGTTTCCAAGCAAGTTACATTGCCAAAAATGGAGGAGAAAATAGAGAATGATGTGCACACTATGAAATAATTAATTTTTTACTAGCTGTAATGTTGATACAATAAATATGGGAGATAATGTTCTCACATGTTAATTATATACTGTTGTTTTTAAAAAGTTACGTCACATTTCAAATCACAAGATGACTTCAGCAGTATTCCCAGAAAATGGCAGTAACACTGTGTGAAAACCCTGACAAAAATTGATGCTAGCAGTTTTGAGCTCTGGGTGTGAAGTTGAAAATTACAACCAGTACTTACTTGCAATGAAGACAGTTATGGCTTCTTTGGCAGAAAAATCCAGAAGCTCAAAGAAACTCAGTCTTATTCAACCCAAATTTGTATTAAAGGAGAGGTATCAAGGGCTACAAAATGCAGTGTATTCTTTCTTTATAGGAAGAACCTTCGTAGATTTCACATGTATGCTTTTCTTCAGAATCCTACAAGTTCCTTCATTCTTATTTAAAAAGGAAACAAAATGAAACCAGCAAACAGAAAGAAATTAAAAATCTCCGTAAGCCAGATTTGCTACACTAGGATACATACTTGAGATAAGAATTTTAAATTCCAGTCAATCACACAGTCAAATCAATTCTGATATCTATTTACTGGGGATGAGATGTGACATACTAACATCCTAGTTAGCAAATCTCTCATTTGAAGTCTTGAATGTCTTTGGTTTATTCAGGACCAAACTCTTCTTGCTGGACTTAATGAATGATATAATTCTATCCTGGAATCTCTTTAATTTGCTTGTGAAATTGCTTGTTCACAGCACGTAAGACATTGGAAAAGTACTACTTAAAAGTTGCTCAGAGATTCAGACTTTTAGAAAAGATCGAAAAGCTAACAGAATATTAGGAATATAACTGTGGGGTAATAACAGGGTAATAATGTAAATTTCAAATTTGAAAAAAAAAAGGTTTTTGAAAAGGACGGAGCAATTCAGAATTAGATATTCTTCTTAAAACATCATCCTATCTTATTCAAAGATTTTAAGCTATGTGGAAGTATGGAAATCTTTTTTTTTTTTTAAAAAAAAAAAAAGGACAGTGTTCCATGTTTCCTCGTAACACATGTAGTGTCCATATTAACAGATAAGTATTGTCCTAGACAATATAGATAACTTCCATTCTAACTTCTCTGAATTCAGGCTTTCATCTCAAGCCAGGTCTGTGCTGCACGTTCCTTCATATCACTTGGAAACATTTCAAGCCCCTGTGAATGGTACCTTCCAGAATCTCATTATAATAGATTATGCACATTTTTTATGTTGCCTTAGAGAACTGCATATTTTAATATGAACACATCTCATCAAGAAATACTAGATCTGCCAGTTTTACTTTATCTACCCTTCATAGATCATTTCCCTTCTGAAAAGAACTGAAAAGAGATTTTAAGTGATTCTAATAAGGGAAGAAATCCAGCAGCTGGAGCCAACTGTTAAAAAATTTGAAGTCCTATTAATTTTTTATCACATATCAAAAAGGACACAGTTCTGTGTAGATTATATAGGCATATTGAAATAAATTTAGGAAAAAAGCTTCAGACATTCTTCTCAGAATAATTTTAAGTAATGGATAATGATGCCTGTGGAAAGATGAGCGAGAAAGGAATTGCTAAGAAAAATCTATTTTGATCAACCGGCTAACTACACAACTGTGTAAAACACATGCATTTTCATTTCTCTAAGAACAGGTTCAACGAAGCATTAAAGAACATATTACCACAGAGACAGCTGTATTCTAGCATACCAAATCAGGAGACATACAGGTTACTTTCCTGATTTATGTATCCCATAGCATCTTCCTGCCAAGGCTAAGTCTCTTGACAGAGAGAGCAGACTAATTCCAAAGACATATGCTATACTTCATCTTTTCTCAAAATCTCAGGCCATTGTGATTGAGGTAGAATCTGACACTGAAACTGAAAGATTTATAGTGTTAAGTCTAGCACATCTAGCAAAGATTTGCAATGAACAAAGCAGGAATTATTTCACACAATTACTAAGTGGATCACGAAAGCCAAATCAGTCTGTTTACAGTGATGAAACCCCAAAAATTAAATGGCAAAAGATCTTTATTCTAGATTTTTGACCTTTCTCTTTAAATTCTCAGCACACAGAATATAGGACATAAATTTTTTATGTTCTGCAGCTGGGATCCTCTTTTCCTCTTTCGAAGGTTTCCCTGACAAAGAACCAGTACCGCTGTCTGCATGCATCTATTCAGTGTTCACCAAAATTTGAACTGCACCTCAGAAAACATCGTTGTTAAATAGCAAAAGTTGTGGAATTACTCCCTAACATCTTGTTAAAAACAAACAAACAAAAAAAACCACCTTGAAATGACAAATGAAAGTTCTAGATCCCTTGGTACATGAACAAAAATGTACAACTGGCATAGAAATAAATGAAAATCACATTAAAATCACATTAAAAAATAGCAAGAAACAGTAATCACGGTCAAGCTGACAACAGTTAATTTTTCAATTTCTAGTCTAACTGAAGATCAATATACCTAGATAAAAGAGCAATGGGCTGCAGCTGACACTGAAAATCTTTAGTGGTGCATCCTCTCACAAACAAAAACTTTTTAGTCACAAAATACATAAAAAGAAAACATGGTACCCTTCAGTCACAAAGTGCATTGTTGAACCCACATAACACTCAGATGGATCCCAAAAGTAGGAAAAGTGTCCTGGACTTGTTCATTGGTGAAAATCTTGTTTATGCTCTTATGTGTAATTTTTGCCATTTAGAGGACAGAAACAAAGTTATAAGCCTTAGTTAGCACAGACTCATATTAGGCTCAATATGGTGGTGTCACACAGGCTAGATCAAGGTAGAGCAATAGACGTAGGCAGTGCTCTAGAGATTCTGTTTCCTGCTGTTGTTTAGTGTCAGTTTGTTGCTACACACAGGAATTGAGTTTCTTTTCTTTATTCAGGAGAACCTCAATTACTGAGAAAAGGTCCCCACAGGACAAGTCTGGCCGATCTGGGATGTTCAGTGTAGTGCCTCGGTCGCTAGGGGTCTGAGGCACACTGAGCACATAGGGAAGCTAATGGGTGACATTTGACAGCAAACAGCCTTCAGCAACCTGATTTAGCTGTCATGGTAACCCTGCTTTGAGCAGAGGGTTTGGCTAGGCAGTGTTCAGAGGGCCATTCCGTTCTGAACCGTTCTAGGATTGCACAGTGTGTACTGAGGTTAGTTCTGAGCACTGAAGGATTTTCAAAATGTCATCTAACGCATAGGGCAATCGGATCTCATTTCCAGAGGTATCTGAAATTAAGATCAAATAAATTGAAAAGAGTTTTGAAGCTGTGCTAGGAAAATAAAATAAAATAAAATAAATCGAAAGTCATGATCAGCAGATTAGATTCTCTTTCAGATAGTTCTCTGTGCTACCTTACTAGAGATATTTTTCTATACAACATAAGTATGAAATTAGCATTGACAAGCTAATTGTTGCCTGTTCAGTCTACATATAAATATCATGGTATAGACAGGAGTCATTCATTTGAAAAAACATTTTGAAGTGTTTTACAAGACAAGCAAATAGTACGATTGATTTTGGGAAGCTTCAAAAATCTTAAATAGATTTTACTTAAATAGAAGTAAACAAATACCACACATTGCATGATAAATGTCACACAAATCCCTCAGAGAAAAAGGGGAATGGACCAAAATATCACTCTTTTTTTGGACACTCTGTTTTCTGATATCCTTGATTATTCTCCTACAGAAGAGAGCCTTTGTAGCCTCCCACTGTTACATCTCAGAGGAACTTCTCATGCACAACACACACCTTGTAGAAGGATTTTGTTAAAAAGGCTTCAACCAAATACAAAGTAACACAACAGACTGAATTCTGGTTATAAAAAGCAGTAAAGAGGAATTCATCAGGTTTATGGACTGTTTGCTGACTTAAATACCACTTATTTTAGAATCGTAGAATCATAGAATCTTTTGAGTTGTAAGGGACCTTTAAAGGTTATCTAGTCCAACTCCCCTGCAGTGAACAGAGACATCTACAGCTCGATCAGATTGCTAAGAGCCCAGTCCAGCTTGATCTTGAATGTCTTTAAGGATAGGGCTTACACTGTCTCTCTGGGCAACCTGCTCCAGTGTCTCTCCACTCTTATTGCAAAAGACTTCTTCCATATGTGCACTGCATAAATTTCTGCCTTACAGAACTGCTTCTAGTAACACCTCCATCCTGTAAAATACAGACTAGGCAAACACTTTTAGAACATTACCTACCCATCTCAGGGCAAAACCAAATTCAGTGTAAAATCTCATGCAACAGGAGTACCAGTTTAGGGAGAAAACGGTAACAACAACAGCAGCAGAAAAATCATTCAGTATTTTTTCATGTTAACAATCTTCAGCTGTGATTGTCACAAATTCAAAGATAAAATCAAGTAGCCAATTATAAGGTGAAAAAAACATTCAGCAGATAAAATAGATAAGCAGTGTGTTAAACAAAACAGACAGTGCAGCAGAACCCCACTGAAGGCTGGTCTATGTAACTACATATTATTGTAACAGATATCTTAGCCAAGCAAGTATGGCCTCTTAATTTGTCAAAGCAGGTTAGAGATTTTCATACTTAGCACTCCCTCAGATTCACTTGCAGTCAAATAATATTCAAAATAGGGTCTGAAATACTTTCATATGCTCTAAAGTACTGGAAAAATGCTTATTGCCTCTCTGATCCCTATAAGTGAGTGCCCCCTTTAGTAAGGACAAACAACAAGAGCAACTGCCTTTTGATCCCTATATAGGAGGTAATGAATCAGGAATCAAAAAAGAAACAAACAGAAAAAAATATATATCCCAAAGAAACACAACTAGTCTGGCATTGTGTTTTCTGAAATTTGCTAATGCTGACCAAAGCCTCGAAGAGAGAGAGAACCAATCGTAGTATTTTTAATCACTTGTAGCCATCTCAATGGTTGGCAGTGAGTGCTCTCTGCATTGCCTACTTAATGGCTTCCAGCACCATCCTGAAAAAGCAGAACTTCAGAAAGATTTAAGATACATGAAATTGAATGACAAGAACACTGTGTATGGTAGCTTGTGATTTAGTGAAATAAAAACATCCCTGAATATAGCTGCAACAATCTCGCAAGAAAACAATTACAAGAAAAACCCTTTTAAATAGCTTTTAGAGAAATCTCTGCAAGGCTTCTCTGCACGTACACATACACATAATCCATACTCCAGATGCGTGAAAAACTGAGTTTAAAAAATGAATTGATTTACTCGTTAAGAAAAGCTTTCTTTTCTTTAGAAAAGTTACTTTATTTTTAGTAGAAGAATGAGCTTGCAGACAGAGATTGCATCTACCTGAATTCTGAAACAATCTAGACAAATGGACCACTTAGAAATTTCCTCTGTAATTCTGGAAATGAAATAATTTCCTTAGTTTTTCCTTAGATGAGCTGAGGACTTCTTTGGAACAAAATAACATAGCTTTCATTTTGCAATTTACCAGATTTTCAGCTTCACAAAAAAATCTTACCTCAAAAAGAAGAATGTTCTGTTCATTTTTTATACCTTTATTTCCTCTTGATCTACCTTAGGTATTAGATGTTGCAGTTTTCCATAGATCTTCTGTACCTATGTAACATTAAAAAAAAAAAATTGAATTTCATATTTAAAATCTTCCCACAAGGCTTAACTGCTTGTGAAACACATTTGATTGTTTTACTTTCTCACCTTCTGGAGGTTAATATTAGTTTTTGCTATCTACAGCTGTTTACAACCTGTGCTTTTTTTTCCCCTATAGATGGGAAGGAAATTCAATTCGCAGAATCATTCCAGTAAAATGCTTTAGACATCACCAATATTACCTGATCAAGTACATCTTGGAAGAGATCAGTGAAACAGATTAGAAAAAGATAGGAGCCCTTGTGCTTCAAAGCCTAAAATGCCTGCAGGGATTATGAAGTTTACCACTGCTGAGTTTGGACATATTCTCTTATCTGATCTCAAGCTCTTTTGACAAAGCAAGGAAGATACAGAAGTGAGCTAAATGTACTGTGTGTCAGCCATAAAGAATCCTATCAGGAAGTACAGTAAGCAAAGATCTCATTGACAGTGTAGGTATTTGGATGATACGGCCCACACCTAGTTCCGCTTTGAAGAAAAGTTGCAATTATTTCTGGCCTTTTAATGTGGCACAATGACACAAAAGATGCATACGCAGATATAAAGACGGGTCTGGTACAATATACTGGATCTTAGCAAATTGTGGAGGAGGAAGAACTAAAGGTTTATTTAAAGATATGTCTGGAGTATCTATGAAAGATGCAATTATATTTCAGAAATAGCATTTTGGTTACTGAAAGTAACAAAAAGAGGCAGTAATAAAGCACAGTAATACAGAAGCACTCTGAATAATACATACTTCATTTGCTAGTAGTTTCAATATATTTAGGTTTCTGTACCTATATCTAACACACATGAAGTCATATCTTCAGAATATTCTTTATTGGAGTCTTGTTAAAAAAATGCATTTTACTGCATGTCCCACACATACTATTTTGGTGGAGTAGGACAGTCTTTATTTCTAGGTTGTATTTTCATTAGTCTTCTGTGCCAAACACTTAAAGGCTTTTCTTGTCAGCTTTACCAGACAAGTTTACTTGAGATATCATTTTTGTTATAGCCAATGAGCTTAAATCTCCAGCACAGTTCCTTGCTTCTGTTCTGTAAAGTGCTTATGTGACTATTTAACAGAATCATTAGTTGAAAATGTACAATAACTACTATTAGACCCATTCTGATCTTGAATAGCTGTCAGCTGTCCTGAACACATTCAGCTTAGAAAAATATAGGATAGCATAGATTTTTCCCATCTTTTGACTGGGGGAAAATGAAGTGATTTTCAATTATGCTATGGAATACAGGCTATTTACCTCCACTGTTATATGCATAGAGAAAAGTACTTCGAAAGAGCCCTCCAGCTTTCACAATATCGTTTAATGCCTGAACTGACTTACGTTAAAGAGTTTGTGCCTAAGAATAAAATACATCAGCTGCCATATACGTAGTTATAAGCTACCTCTGTTTTTAGGAAAAAGTTTCTAATAATGATCATCTTTAAAAATAGATATATTATGTTGTTTTAATTATTAATTCTATTAATATATTTTTATAATAAATCTGTTAATAACCTACTTTTCTCTGCAACAACTGGAAGTATATTTTTGCATTATCTTTCCAGAGTTGGGGTTAGTATTATAAACTGTGTGTATTTTATAAATACTGTCATCTTTCTCTTCTGAAGTTGAAACATTATGTAACGTTTCAGATGACAGCAGTAAAGCTGCAGTGTCAATCATGTGCACAGAGGCAACAAATCTAGACTAAATTCGTGTTCCTGGAAGCCTTCCATCACTCAGAGAATAGACAAATCCAAACCTTGATTTTTCCAGCATCTCAAATTTCCATATCCACATTCACTGGATATGTTGTCTGAAAACATCTGATGACTTTGTGTTCTTGGAGTTATTGAATGTTAAAGAAAACCTGCCTTCAGTTTTGGAGTTAGACCAACACAGAGAAAAACAATTCAGTAGCATACTGAAGAGCAGCTGTGAAATTACTTTGTTCCCTTCCACAATTTATTTCAGTTTATGTAAAATGAGCAGTATTGATATTGTTTTCCATAATCAGTATTAAAAAACTGCCTCCACTTGAGCACATATTTCCCCTTCGCATCATTCCCATGACATTCTCAAAGGTAGAGTAAAACATTATTTCAGCCAGAGTAAAACATTATTTCAGGCAATGATTGCAGCTTGGAAGAGGAAGAATGCTTCAAGTCCCAAGTGACAATGAATTGTACAGAAAAACTTGCACTGTGCCCTTACCATAATTCAATCACCACATTTTGTGTGAAACAGTAGTTAGGTTAGTTTATCTTTATTTGAGGAGACTATATTAGGATTTACTGAAAAAGTCAAGCACTAAGGAAATAGTGACTCTAACTAAATGCTATTACTGTGTATTATGTTATTAATTGCCAACTAATAGTTGTAACAATCTCATACATTTTTGGCATAAATATTTTAATATCCTTGCAATATCACATATAAAGCACCTTCAAACTTAATGCTCAGCCTCCTTACTTCACTAAATCCACTAGCTACACTAAAATGGAGTTACAACTGTAAGAATTGCCCTTGTGAGGAATTGCAAGAACTTTAGTTATGAGGACTGCTCTGAAAGTAATGCCTCTTATTTTATTTTATTGTCATTTTGAATGCCTCCCATGATGTCAGAGGCAGATGGTGGTGGTATGGCAATAGAGGTTGAACCTTCCTAACGGTATTCCATTATATTTTGTTGCTGATGGCAGCAAAGGGGCAGTCTGACAAAATGGCATCTACATGGAAATGCACATAAAACTGAGAAACTGATTTCCTCCATGTGGAAAAAATGGCACCCATTGACATTCACTGATGCTTGCTGAACCTTTATGGAGACCAAAGAATGAATGTATTACTTTAGTCATAACCAGACAAGCCAAAATGAGCCTGAAAGCTATTCTTGCTTTTACCTCAAACATTCCCTACTGGTTTATAGGTTTATATTAACCTCACCTCATGCATAACCAGTCTGCTGCTTTTTCACTAGATTTAATTTGTAGCCCCAGTCTGTCTTTAGAATGCTTTGATGCCTTTTATGTTCAAGTCTTAAAACATGCACAGTCGGTCTTCATGGTGCAGTTAGTCTGAAAACCTTCCTTGATATCTTTATATGATTATTGTGAATAAGAAAAAAGAAAAAAAGCTGTAAACTCTGCTTTAGAAACATTTGTACTGATTTTTTTTCAGACAGTGTTTCTGCAAATTGCTCCTACTGACACCAGATATTGTATTTTCTCTCAGAAAGCATGATTTTTTCTTCTTGTTCAAATTTGCTTGTAATGCTCCATAACTTTGCTTCAAATATTCTCCCTTAAGCTATAACTGGTATCAGGACTTTTGATATCAGTAGTGGCCATGGTGTTGCTCAGAAAAATCATGAGAGAAACAAAGGAGGTTGTTATGCTTTGGTCAATTATTTTAACCAGGAGGGCAGAATATCTGGTTCATCTCTGTAAGGGCATTTCCTTTTATTCATAAAATATTTCTGACATTTTGAAGTCCTTATTGAGCAAGAAGCATCACAGAATCATAGAATTGTAGGCATTGGAAGGAACCCCTACATCCAGGCCATCTAGTCCAATCTTTCTGAAATACTGAAAGAGTACAAAAGAAGTGCTCTTCCTAGGCAGTTTTTGTCTTACTAGAAGTAAACTTCCAGGTTTTTAGAATAAATTTTTTATTGTGTTTTTTTTTTTTCTTATACTTCAGTGTTATCTTTTAGACTTTGCCCAAACTTATGAGAAGGAAAAAGGTCTCATAAAGTTACTGACTGCACCCACTGGTAAAAAAAAAAAAACAAACATGGAGGAAATATTTTAAGTGTCCTTCACATTCTCTTTCACTATTTAAAGTTCTGCAAATTACTTATTAACTAACAGTAAAAGTAACTGGATCACTTCTGTTAAAAACAAACAACAACAATAAAAAAAACCCACAACATTTTACTTTAAAAATGTAGAAAGTAATTTCCTAATGAAAAAAAAAAAAATTTATTTTTCAATTTCATGCATGTAAACAGAAGAACTTCTTTCCATGCAATTTATTTCACCCACTTTTAACAAAAAAAAAAACCGTCAACAAACATCATTTATAACTACTAGTAATAACTTTACAAGTCATGGTGTAATACTCAACAAGAAGGTTTATAATAACGATCTGTGCCCTGACCTGCAAGCAAATGTACAGAAGAGAGGACTGTGCTGATAATTAAAGCAGAATTAAAGTGGCAGGAGTTGCATCTGAATCAGGGGCAGCTCTGAGAGCTGATTCTTCTTTACACCATGGTCTCTGATACAGGTCTTGATAGCATTTAGTTCTATGCATAGCTGTGCCCATTCAACATGGACTTTTTGTCCTAACAGTGAAATATTTACCACTTATTAAAGCTTCCATTTATATATACCTGCTGGAATAGCACAACAGGGAGGACGGGACTGGGCTCAGTGAGCAAGGAGTGAAACAGAGTGACACCTTCTGAGGAAACAGCTTCTGATTTGGAAAATGCTGTATGCATCTTGTGGCATTTTCACAATAAATACAAAATTAAAAGCATTGAAATCTGAACACACATACCAAAACAATTCCTTCATGTTGGTGAAAAGTGTAACTTGGCAGAAAAACATGTGATTTGGCTCATTTTTTGTTTTTGCTTTGTTTTTTATTTGAGCCCTTCCCCTCTGCAGCAGCTCAATACCATCACACTGCAAACACAGATTAAATTATTTGGAGCTCAGGACCCTTACGAATGCCTTCATACACCGGAGGCTTTGAAGAAGGCACAGCTGCAGCTGCCTTTCCCTCAGGGGCCTCACAGCGCAGAGCACGTGCAGAAACTTCTGGAGTGCTGAGGAAGGAGCTTCCTGCACCTGTGAAGGGCTTTAGTGCCAGTTGTGCTTCTGTCTCTCTGGTGCAGGCTGAGTCTCTCAAGTGCTGTCCTGCTCTTCAGGCACCTGAAAACATCCTGGAAGCTGCAAGTTGCATGTGAGTACGCTTTCTGTTTTTTTTTTAATTAGGGTGGCTCTCTTGCAGAAGTGGATCTGTTGTGCCTCATGGCTTGCGTTTGGCTGGGTTTGGAGTTTTGCTGAAATTGCAGTGTCTCTGGTGTTGTGCTGGAGCTGGGCACAGCCTTTGCTGCTGGCTGAGGAGCGGCAGCACCTCGTGCTGGGTTTGATGCAGAGAAAAGAAACTTCCCTCAGGTTGCTGTTGTTGAAAGGAATTCTGAGGAGAATGAATTATAAAAGCTGCTTTGTTCACAGCTTCTGTGGTAGAGAAGTAGCTAAAATAATGCAAAACTGTAGGGCTTTTAATGTAGCTTTTTAAAAGAGGCCTCTGTTCCCTCTTGTGTTGCTCTGGGTGTTTGATCATCTTCTCTACTGCTTTCAATACTACAGTATTACTCTACGGTTTTCCACAGAGATAATACATGCTTCTGTTTAATGAGGAGCCCTTAAAAGTGTGTGTACTTCTCAGAGTGTGGGGGAGCTTTCTGTTTGTTAGCGCTTGCCCTGAGCAAGTGCTCACCCATTACTGCTTTTGAGCCCACATTTAGAATTCATTCTTGATGCTCTTGTTAGATTGCAGTTTATGAGAGGCAGGATCTAAGTCTGCTTCAAAATGTGCTTTCTTTTCAAGCATTCTAGATTTCATTGTACTTTCTTCAAATCCATAATGCATCAAAATGTTTGGGGTAGAAGTGTATTCTTTAGTCTTGCTGTGCTGGAAGGTAACTCTCCTTGAGGAACTGCTCTGCCTATGGTTGTGCTGAATCTCCTCCTGATGGAAGATGTGGAGGGTTGTACTTGCTACTGTAACCTTTTTTGTTTAAAGTTATAGTAATGAAACTCAAATACAGCTTCAAAAGTATTTTTATTTGCTTGAGTTGATTCACGTTATAGCTAAGCCACCTTCCTTCTCCTCCCTCCCTCCCCCCCAATATGGAATGTAAGTGAATGTGTGTGCACATGCACATCAAGTCCCACATTTAATTACCCTTATCTGTATCTGAACAAATCCTATCTAGCTGCATAGATAAAAAAGAGAATTGTCTGCTAGCTGCTTGTGACCAGTTGCCATCCAGAATTTATTCAGAAGCTGAGTGTAGAGAAGGAATGTTTGTGTTACACCTGTAATGAAAACTAAAGTATTTCAAGTACTGAAATATGTGACCAGGAACAAAACATTAAAACTGCAAGTTTTTGACCAGACTTCGTTGTTCAGACAGAACTGTAGCTCTCATTTTGAAATAGTGCTACTCTGTATGAGCTTTGAGTATTTCTTGCTTGACTAATGAGCAGCAGCAAAAACAGACTAATGGCTTTTTTTTAAGTGGTAGCACATCATACTTACTATTAGACAGAGAAAATCAGAACTATGTGCAGAGTGAAGGAGGATGAAATGTTTTTTAACGCTACATCAGGTATGTCTGTGTCCGTGCTTGTATATAGAAAATTAGTATTTTCTGATGAAAGCTTCACTCCCTTACAGCAATTTTTTAAAATTTTTTTGTTTTATTTTATTTTTGGCAGTCACACTTTTTTGCACTTCCATTAGTGGAAAGTAAGCAACAATGACAGGCTGCCACATGGCATTTCTAAAGATGTACTTGTTTTCCGAGCACGTACCACTACCTCAGGAATGGTTCGCAAATTCTTTATAATTCAGGAACACTGGTAAAAATCAGCTCACAATTGTAAAGTGATGAGGGAGTAAACTAGACACTTTATAATACCAATTTAGTCACAGTAACTGTATGCAGTCTCATAATTGGATTATGAAAACATAAATCAACAGCTCGTTCTGTAACTAAATGAGAAAGGAACTGTCTTTGCTCGTGCTTCCCTAAAGTTTGCGCTAGCTTTTAAAAATAATCAGTAGTACACTATTCTAGGAAGGAAAATTAGATGCTGGTCGTTAATCTTCTGTCCTCAGGAAGGCAATGAGTCACAGAAAGACCAGTTAGACTTCTGGAGTTCATTTAGACAAGTGCCTACTGTTGTTGTCTATCACAAAACACTTTTTTTGATCTGTCAATCTGATCTAAATTTAAAGTGAACTTTGCAAATTCTGAATATGTATCAGACTGTAATTAGGTTGGGTTTCTGAATCCTTATGTGGCAATTATAAATATATGTCATTTTACTTAGAGATGGTCCTCAAATGTTTAAATGCACAATAAGTGCATTTGTGATTTTATTTTTTTTGTTGTTCAACCTTTTATCTTTGTTTGATTATCTGAAATGTTGTGTTGTAATTGAGGTAGGAACTGTTTTTTGTAAAAAGATGTTTGGTGAATGTTGGTAACATCCGATATTTTTGAGAGGACCTTCCAAAGTTGCGTCTCCTTTGCTTCACTTAAAGCAATTTTGTCTGTAACTTTGTGTCTTAATACTAAAAGAAATCATGTACCTTTTACAACAAACGGGCAGAGTTAGATTTCCTACTAGGCAATGCTTTAAATGAGTATTCTTTCTTTTAGAATTCTATTTCTAATGACACAGGAGTCTTGCTTATAACAAGTTGAATTACGTATGTGAGCCTATGTTTGAATATACTTATTAACTTATTTAATTATACTTATTAATACTTATTAAATCTGACAACCATTTCTGGTCTCAGTTCTGTTATTTTCTTCTTATTGCAGTTCTGAAATCAGGCCTCGCAGTTATTTTTTAAATGTGTCACTATATTAGATAATGTATGAATGGGAGGAAAATAACGTAATAAAATGTCTTTTCCCTAGAAGCTCTGCCTAAGACTTAATTTTATGAGCACAGCTAATGCTGATTATTCTGTTTCTGATACATAAGGCATCAAAAAGAGTGCTTACTTGATTTACCATTAAGTCCCCACTGCTACTATGGAGTGTAACTAGTGCACAAAATCATACCTGCTCTGTGTTTGTCAGCTGGGTTCAGTCTCAAAATGGCCATGTTCAAAAGTGATGTTTCCTGTGGGCTATCTTATGAAGATACAATACATCGGTAAAGCACCTCTCCATCTGTTAAAGTGCTCTTACCTACATACCTTGTTTTGCTCTGGGAAGGTACTACATCTTAATTCACATGCTGAATTGAAATGGAACATTCCAAGCCATTGACTTTGAGCTGAGCAACAGAGTAATAAAAAGGAAAATGCAATGTGGTAATATGTAAACATTCACAAAGAGGGAAAAAGAATTTGCTGAATTTGATTGGCAACTTCTTTTCCAACTGATTCCTTAAATAAACGTTTCTTCCCAGTAAGAAGAAGCAAATATTTTTCTCACAAAAAAATAATAGCTAATGCAGGTGCTCAGCCTGCTTTGATATGTAATTTAAGAGTCTTAATGCACATATTTAAAAATATCACCTACATTTGGCATTTCCTTTATTTGTTCTAAGCTCTAATAATTTGGATCAGGCTTGCTAGTCAAGTCATTACCACATGGTAGTTGGTTTTCAGACAATTTCTGTTAAGACCACACTCTTTCAACTTGTTTTCAGTTTATATGTTAAACAAGGAAAATTACTGCTACTGTAAGCATAGAGGCAGGGGCTCAGAGTTACTTTGTGATGAGTGAAGGTCAGAATGAAGTACAGGAGTAACATGCAGATCCATTTTTAAAATACCGGAGTTCATTCCCGTTATTAGCTATACTATAATTTAAGCAGTGTTACAATTGGTTTTATAGATGGATAATACCAATTGACTCAGCTCTCCTCTTACTCTTCATAAAGATAACTGGAGAACACTGTTATGAAACAGGGAATGCCACTGATGTGTGCTCCTGCAGCACCCTGCTTGCTCCCAACACCTATTCCTGGCTTTGAGTGCATTAACTCAAGCTGCAACATGCAGGTTGTCAGTTATGATTTAGTAAGTGGAAGTAAATGTTACATGTGAGTAGATTGCAAAGCCAAAGCTCTTGTGCAGAATTATATTATGCTTTATGCCTAAAATAGTTACTTGCACTGCAGTATCTACAAAGCTAACTCTGGGCAAAACTGATTTGCATTGGCAAACCTGGAGTGTTTTTCACTGAAACCCGATTGGGTAAAGAATTCTGAAGCTGTAACAGTGCACAGGAGTGAGGACTGAACTCCCACAGAAAGAGTCTTCTCTGCAGTTTGGTGTATGGCCACATTAACAAGCATGTGTTCCGGTGAGCAAAGGAAATGCTGTTAACAATTCTGTACAATTCCTTTCTTTTAATAAGCAGCAGTAAAACGAACAGTCACTCTACACTCCAATGAGTGTGTTGAGTTGGGTTTTTTGGCAGAATAAGGGACTTTTTTTTTTTTTTTAATTTAATGGCCTTTGCATTAAATACTTGATCAAAAGCGTTAATCTGAGCTGTGAATAAAGCTCCAGAACATTGTCACATATTTGTAACTTTTTACCTCCTTCAGAGATTTAGTACTAAGGAAGGTAGATTGGATTTCTTGTCATCTGAGTTCCATAACTTCTCTGAGCTGCATGGTGAAATCCAGGCAACTGCCTGGAGAGCATTTTAATAGGCAAAATCTATTCTTTTGTCTGTATAGACGGGAATTAAAACAAAACCACAAAAGGTCAGCCATTGTATTTGCCAATTAAAGTCTGCTCTGGCATGATATATTTTAGGGTTTACAGGGAATTGTAGTTATTCAACCATAATTGTACATTTTTTCTTCATAGCAGTTCAGCTCCGGTAAGCTTATTCTTTTTAATTTCCAAGCAACATAATGGGAGAACCACAGGTGATCATTTATACAGTGCTTCATACACAGCAGCAACGTGTAATTTCTAAGGTTATATCCTAATGCACTGTACAGCACAACGCAGTTTTTAAAATACAAATGGAGTTTTCCAAGTGAACTTGGTTTTAACTTCAGTTTTAAATGAAGTTGCCATTTGGATGCATACAAGCTTCATCTATCTTTAACTTGCATACACAGGTAGAAACTAAAGGCGTACTTATAGCCAGCTGAGATAGTTCAGAGCCAATTTAGTCACCAAGCTAGCAGAAGCATACGTAATTACATTTTCACCTACAGGCCTACTCACACTGCTGCAGATTTTAATGAGTTTGGGCTTTCTCTATCTTTCAGTAAAGACTCATTAAATATGAGAAATAAAAATGTAAGATTTAAGCTTTACAAATAGTATGTTCTTAAAAGCATAATACCAGTTTAGAGCATAGGGAAGGTGAACGCTGTTTTAGTGATTGGATGTTTGCAAAAAAGGTCTTTAACTACAACTTCCAGTGTCAAGATCATTAATATGTTTCAAAAAACTTACATAAATATTCTTTTAAATGAAATATTTTTTCTTATTTTTCTTCATTATTTTGAGAAGCCTATTGATAATTTGATAGGGGAGGAATACCTGTAACTGTCAGATGTATTGGTTTCCACAATTATTGCCTGCATTTTGAGAGGCTGCATCTTATGCCACTGCTTCTCCTCAGATAAGATCAAGGAATTCTGTGTTGAAAACACTGACGAATTAGCAGAAGATGAATCAGAATGTGGAAGTAGAATTGAAATGGATTTATGAATACTATTGATACTGCTAAGAATTCTGGTCAAATTCTGTAAATGTTCCTGTAGAAATGAATCAAAATGAGTAAATGAGCAAAGAAAGTAAGGAAGTCGTCAACTGAGAGAACTGTTGCTCTGGAGAAAGTCTTCCTGTTGTCATTTGCCATTATATTACCTCCTTAAATGAGATATTCCATTTCAGTGCACGAACGTGGTGAAATGTTTCGTTGTGTATTCCCCTAGTTGTTAATAAAATAAATAAGAAAGGAAGCCAGTTTCCTTGTCTGTATTCTGCTGTGTTAGTTTTCCAGTTTTATTTTTTTATATAATACATCACATTGCTACTTCTACATTTTCTATCTCTTTCCTGCCTTTTAATAAAGTCAGATGGGGTGTGGTTATCATGAAACTATACTTGTGGAATAGAGAAATAAATGAGGTCTTAATAGGAGTTGGAAACACAGGTGATTTACGACTTTCTACAACACTCACTACGCATACATGTCAATGTGTAGCATACCATAAATTATATTACATGCTGTAAAATGCTATAAGTTGTCATTTTTAGTGTGAGTTATTACCATTAAAGACTTTTATTGCCTGCTGCTAGTGTGAGTTTCTGCAGCTTCCTCACCAATTCTCTGACTAATGATTTCAGCAAGTGCAGGAAGGAGACTGGGAGATGCAGTGGCTGATTAGGTAACACAATTGCATTAAACCTGTGACGCCAGAGGTTAAACTGCACTGAAGAGAAAATATGATCTATTCACCTGATAGCATCCTTAGTATTGAGCATTTCCAAATGCCGTTTGGATCAACTGTGTATTATGAACCACTGTTAATGTGTGCCCACTGAAAACGAGAAATGCTTCTAGTTTGTCCTGATGCTGTGTGTATTGCATGGTCAGCTGCAGAAGAATGAAGATGAGCTAAATCTTGTGGAGAAATTCGGCACCTCCCAATGATCTGCCCATCATCAAAATCTGCAGCAGCACCTCCAAGGAGATATTGCTATGATTGGTGTAAATGTAGGAAATGGCACAACAGAGTAGCAAACTGTAATATTTTTTTAGTGAGTAGCCATTAGGATACTGGGTTATGGGTCTTCGTAGTGCACATTGAGTTCAACAGAACTGAGTAAAGGGGGGATCTGCAGATTGTGCTGTTTTGGTTTGTTTTGTGCAGCACTGCTGTGATACTTAGCCTTGGTAACTGCCTTGTTGTGGTTGTCACTGGCATCTCTATGTGCTTATGTTCTTGCAGGAGGATGACAAGCTGTGGTGTATTCTCTTAAATTCATCTGGATGCCTGTTGGGATATTTGTGTTTGAAATGTTGGTGCTACCTTTCAGGCTTTTCAAGTGTCGGCATGAAAAATACATGTTACAGATTGCAAACAAAATGGGAAACCTGTGATGATTGATTTTTGGATTTTGCAAGAAATTCCTCAAAACAAGTCCTTTTCTTTCCCTCAAACAGCTGGGTTTACCATTGCTTTTAGAGAGATTTCTTTTTGACACCTTCATTAAACCCAAATTCAGTGTCATCCAGCCTCTTCTCAGCATTTTGGGGAGAGAAATGTCTGTCTAAAATATATTTTGGTAATCTTATTGTTTAAGGCATGATGAAAAGGATAGTTATCATTAAAAATCAATGTAAACGGTTTTTTTGCTAGATGCTTTTGTTGCATTTTAAAGAGGTTTTTCTCTGCTGGGTCCTCCCCCTGCCCTGCCGGCCGGAGCACATTTCTGGCTGAATCGTGCCCTCTAGTGAGCCGCTGAGGCAGGATTCGCATGGCAGAACTTTCTCATCAGCGGGATGGATATGTTTCGTTCTCTTTCTCATGTAGCTTGGAGAACTCCTCAAGCACAGTTCATAAGAGCAGGTGATTTGTGCTTTGTTTGGTGAGATAAAGAAGTTGTTATCTTAGTATTTTTAATGTATTTATCTAAAGCTGCCACGCTTGCAGTCTGTTTTGTCCCATTCCCAGCTGTGTATTTCTACTTTTCCTTCTACCTTTCCCCAGCTTTTCCTTCCCAAGCTCTTTGTACATGCAAGAGGCAGTTTGTGGCTCTTGGTTTTTTTGCTTTTGTTTTTAATTTTTTTTTTTTTTCAAAAGAGTCTGAAGTAAGTAGTTGTTAAATGAAATGTCACTGTGCAATTTGTCAGCTTTTTTTTTTTTTTTTTCTGACCTCTTCACTGAGTCTTTAGAATCCTACAGCAGTTGCCCCTTTGTGTCATGTGAACTTCACAGCTGGTGGGAAATAAGCACAAACAGTTTGTAAAGCCATCTGTGCAGGGTAAATGTGTGATGGCTGAAAGAGCTGTGTGGCTAATGTTTGCTAGATAACTTCAAATGAGCACTAGGCCAAATTTATGAACAAAAAGAGTATGCTTTTTGCACATCATTTGAGCTTATACATTTTGTACATAGGAAGTTATAAGCACATGAAAAGGACAGAACTGTAAATTAATGTATTTTGAGTGGTAACTTATGTTCTCTGGAATGGGCTCAAGGGACTTCATTATACTGTCCTTAACAGAACATCCCTCTTTGCTGGTCTCTGCTCCAACACTGTCTGCATATTTGAGGTCTGTTCTTCAATAACAGATGTGTTCTTCCACTTTTACAAAGTAGATGCAGCTGATACTTAATCACAAGTAGATATTTTTAGATTAAAGGGATATAAATTACTTAAAATTATTGCATGCTTAAAATATGTAAACTGCATTTATTTGTTTTGAATTGATAGATTGTTTAAGGAGCACATACATACATATCCTTTTGTTCTAAAATGAATGAGTAGAAAAATTGGAAATAACTTTTTCAGTCAGTGTTTTCTCTTTCCAGCAACCCTTTCCCTAGTTATTAGTCAGCTGTGCATGTAAAAGTTCTGTCTGAATGAAAATCAATTTGTGCTGTTATTCAGAACAGTGTTAAAACTTGCCTGATTCTTGCCTTCACGTTTCAAGGCTATTTCAGGGCTTCTTTTTCTTCCATTGGCTAAAAGCACTATTCCAATTACTAGCCCAAATTTATTTATGGCCATTTGTTACCTGATTTGAGACTTCCTAAGGTCTGCAGTTGAAATACAAACAACTAAGTGCAATATCATAAAATAGAACTATTTGCTCTCTGAAAGCATTTTTAAGAGCCCATTAAGCAATCAGCTGTGACATTGAGTTGGAAAAGAGGAGCTCTGTTTGGATAAGAAAACTCCATTCTTCTCTTTGGAGTCACATGTTTAACAGTAATTTCCAATGCAGAAGTAGTGATTTTTTTATTTTTTATTTTGTGTGCATTTTTGTGTTAATAGCTATCCAGTTTTTCAGGAAAGTCGTGTGTGACTGTGACATGATGTGACAGTAGTAGAACGTTGCTTATCCACAGTAGCAAATCCTATCACATGAATAATTGCTACTTCTGGGGACTTTTTAAATGAAAAACTGTTGGTAGTTTATCCATATAATGGTCCTCTGAACGTATCACAGCCTCCTTAAATTTTTAGAACCTGCAATACAGGATCTGCTTTTAAAGGTTTAAGATAGAATTAACACAAAAGACAAGGGTTTGTTTTATGGAGTTGATGAGGTTTTTTTCTTGTGCTGTTAGAAAAAAAATGCTGCTTGTTAGTTGTTAAATCATACTCAGCTTACGTAAGACTCCTCGAACTCAAACACTGGCAAGTAAAACTTTTTAAGTCCAAATTCTTTGCTGATAAAAATTGTTGTTGGGTCAAAATATGGTTTGAACCAGAAAAGTTCCTTCATCTGGACCAGATTTGGTGTTATATACTGTGAATTCATTACGTGGTAGGTACAAGCAAGTAATCTGTGAAAGTAAACAGTATGTAGTAGGAAAATGGAAGAGGAAATACCATATTCAGCACTTACAGGTAAGTAGTTAATGCAATTCTGGCTTTGTCTTTGGCAGTTGGCTTTAGTTTGCATCTGTATGAGAAGTACTTGATACCAGCTTTTCCACCAGCTCAGTTTCTGTCCATTTTAAATGTATGAAATGAAGATTTTTATCTCCTTTCATGTTTAAACTTCGCTCTCGTTCTGCTTTCAGATTGAATACGATTTCAAAGGTTGAATATGAGAGTAGTTCTCGTCCTTGAGGACTTTTCAAAAAACCTTTGCAGCAAGTTGAGGAATTTTGTGGCATCTTAAAATTTCCAGTTGTCATTCTGCAGAAAAGACTGTACTGAGGGCGATGTGTCATTACTACTTGCTGTGGAACAAGTATTTTCATCAGGTATCTCAGTGGAAACTAGAAACTGATGACCTTGTGCAGGAGTGGATTTCTTAGGCTACATGACAAAAAAAAAAAAAAAAAAAAAGGCAGCTGAGTTTTCACACCTAGCTGTAAGTGTATGAAACATTTGCTGAAGTCCCCAATGGTCTTGGAAGCTGTTAGCATTGAACGCTATCAAGGGTACCTGAAATAACTTCTCACTGGAGATGACTGAAATTTCTCTGGCTCCCTAACAGTAAGCAGAAGTTAAAAACAACCTCCTAGTGTAAATTCATTCCTACTACTGCATGCAATAAAATGTTTTACTGAGTAAATGAGTGAGCTTTAAAAAACGTGAGGAGAATGTTGCTGATTTCTAAGGAAACCTTTTAAGAAAGGATACTGATGAGGAGTGGGGAAGTGATATTGCTTTGAGCTTTTCCTTTTTACTGTCTAACAATGGACATGTGAAATCAAGTAGACAATTAAATGAATACAGTGAGTTGTCACTTATGCTTAACCCTATGCCCTTTATCACACCACTGTTTGTTGTTCCTGGTCTTCTTTTCTTCTGCCAGTCAGAATCCTAACATCTGCTGAAAGCCATTGTCCTTCTGCACGTCCAGCTGTTAAATCCCCATTCCCCTGCTGCTTTGTGAGTGGGAGGAAACCACGCTGATAACTTTGTACAAAGTAGAGAGAAGTAGTGGTGACAGAAAAAGACTGCTTGTAATAGCCACCTCTCTTCCTAGCTTCAGTATTGTTTTCCTGGAGATCAGAGTTGAAATGCTATGGGGGTGTAATTGTAATTGAATAGGTATACACTTCTTATGAACCAGCATGCGTGAACTCTGACATGAAATTCAATGGAGGAAACTCACTGTTGCTGTGTCCTTCTGAAAGTGGTTGCGCTAAAACTGTAAAATTAAAAGTTCAAGTAAACAAACAGATAAAAAAACTGAAAACAGAGCATTTCCATCAGTGTTGCAGGAAAGCCAGCATATTCTGAACAGACAGACAGTGTAGGATGTAGATCAACAAGACGTGGATCTCACTAACTTGTAAATGTGTAAAATTTATCTCATTGGCAAATTGACAACAAAACATTTTTATCAGTCTCATTTCTGCAGACTGTAATGTGTAAAGCAGTCTTTATCTAGCAAACAGATTGAGTCTTTTTTCTCTCCTTTTATGTTATGTGTGTATATTCTTTATCATTGCTTCCTTATTTAGAGGTAAAGTGCCTTTTGACTGAATATCAGAATGGCTATTTACTGTTTCACTGAAAAGCTGCTTTGTTTGCCTTTAACCATCCAGATCTGAATCTAATAGTTATGTCTTAGGTTTCCTGTACCCAGAACTGATTCTCAACACTCCAGTGCTTTCTCGTGCAGCTGCAGTGCTGCAGGAGACAAATGGAAGTGATGCTTAAAACAAAGTAGAGTTGTTTATATCAATGCTACTCAGAATAATAGGAGGTAAATGGCAAATGTTTACAATTTCTTGTATATGATAGTTCCTGCTGTTGATCATGTTTATAGTTCTCTGTGTGTGTACGTGTGTATACATGCTAGGGCTGCTCTGAAAGTAATGCCTCCTACTTTATTATGCTGGCCCACAATGTCAGAGGTGGATGCTGGTTGTATGGCAGTAGGAGCTGAATCTTCCCACCAATATTCCATTCCATTTTGTTGCTGTGGCAGTCTGACAAAATGGAATCTGAAGTGGAAGTATGTACAAAGCAAAAGTGTGGAACTCAATTCCTCCATACAGAAGAAAATGTTCCCACTGACATTCATCAATGTTTGCTGAATTTTTATGGAGAGCAAACAGTGGATGTGAGCACAGTGAGATGATGAGTGATGAGTTTCAGCAGTGGCTACAGCAGCAGTGGGTCACCTCTGCTTGTGCAGAGTTTTGCGAGTGTGGCATGCAGGCTCTTGTTCATTGGTGGTGAAAATGTAGAGCTGATGGTAATGACTACGTTGAAAAGTAGTGTTTTGTAGCTGAGAATTTGCTCTGTCAAATAGTGTTATTGGGCTCCTTGTGTCTCTTATAATTTCCATGGAAATAAATAGCAAACACTACTATATTCCTCATGTCTCATATTTCTCACTTGTTTGTTATGTCAGCATCATCTATGGTTTCTTATAACAAAGCAGTCAGAGCCAATTTGTAATAAATAATGATTATTTATTTAACCTGCTAAACATCTAGTTGCTGTGAAACCAAACACCATTTTGTTTTCACTTTACCAGATGATGGTTAATATGTACAGTTGTAGCACTGAAAATGTAGAACAGCAAGTAGTTGTGGGATTTCTGGGCAACTGAAAGGCAAAACAGAGGTACTTATGGCTGTGGCAGCCTGTACTGCTGTGGCCAGATGTAGTAGTTGAGGACATAAGAGTTTGCTTTTGGTGGAAAAATGGCAGAACATACACATATAAAACAGAAGACTGTTCCTTAAACCACACATCTTTATAAATAAAAATAACAAACAGCCGGAAGGAATGAACAATACTGAATGTACACGCACCATTAAGCATAACATACTTTCTCTGCCTTTGAATTTCTTCTTGATTGAGCTTGGCCATGCTAATAAACAGGTTAAATGCATTTTTGCCTTTTCACAGAATGTTTTAAGTCAGACCAAATCAGCTTATGCTGAAGCCAGTCGAAGTAGCTACTGACTTCAGGATCAGTGTAACTCAGAGGAAATACATGATTTTTAACAAGCGCAGCAGAATGACACAAGGGTTTTTTAGTGCTTCTGTGAGTACAACTGTAAGAGAATTTGCCTTCCAGCTTTTTCTTGCACCTTCCTAGAAGTATTTAAGGGATCAACTTAATGTTTTCCCTGACTTTGAGTTCAAAATTTAATATTTACTGTAGAAAACATCAAATTCTAGAACAGTTTTTACTTTCATGAGGGACAGTGACCTAAAGCCTGTTTATCTTAGACTTCCAGTAGTGGACACAATGCTGGAAGTGTTCGACACTATCCGCCTTCAGCCATAGTTTGAATAAGCACTTTGCATGATATTTACAATATTTTTAATCAAAGCCCCGGACTTCATTAAACAATTGAATTTGGGAAGTAACTTATGGAATATAAGTAAGTTACAGATGGAATGCTAAGTTATATACCAGCATTTGTTTCTTTTGTCAGAAAGAAAAGGAGTAATATATAGTTCCATGAAGTGTTGAAATAACTGAAGATCAGTGATTTCCTCTGCTGCAAGGCTGAAAAAAAAGTCTATCCTATGTCAGAGTAAAAATATAGCTGTCCTAAACAGCCTGGGGGGGGGGGGGGGGAAGGAGGAACTGTACTTTTTTCTGGACAGTGATGCTGAGGGAATAGCTGTCAAAATATATTGATTGTTTCTGTACAGCAGTCTCAAAAGATTTCTACTCCAGAAAATTGGTAACAAATGTTCATCAGGTTTAAGGAATTCATTTATGCCTTTCATTTTTAAAAAGCTTTTAGTTAAAATTATTCTCAAATTAGCCTTCTGCATTTCTAAATAGTAGAACATAGGAACATATAGTCTCTTTCTCCAGGAAGATGCCAGCTTATTCAGTCTTATCTGATTATCTCTATCTAATTCAGCTTTCTGAATTCAGAATGTTACTGCATTCAGTGTTTGCTAATTAGTTCAGTGCAGTATTTTATCGCTTCTTCATCTCTTGTGGCTTTTTTGTTCATTAATGTTTAGCTGCACTTTAAGCTATTGAGTTAATAAGTAGCAAATTGATACATTTTGTACTGTTTTTCAGTAATTAAAATGAATTTAATTGAGCTGATCTAGTGTTTGCGCTAAGTACAATAGTGTATTTGTACTTAAGATTCACCACTCAGTTTCATGATGAGCTGTAATAGGACTTTCACATAAATAGATAACTATTTCTCATTATTATTCTTCCTGTAAGTAGCCTAAAATTTTAGCAGTATTTTTTGCCTGCTCCCTTGCGCTCATTCATGGCTCTTGAACAGAGGTTGTATATGCTTTATACATATGAAATCATTATGCTTTTTCTTTGTTAAATAATACTCCTTGAGAGTCTCCTTCACGTAAAATTCTACCAGTAGGAAGCAGCTTAGTGAGATATGCACGTTTAACTCAACGTTACAACTTGGTTAGTAGTTTTTTCAGGATTTATTTTCCATTTTTGTTGCCCTATGAATTAGAATTTTACTTTTTGTGGCTTGTGTTCATTGCCTCTCCTTGCAGTGTGCTGTACACATACTGGAAGTCTGGCTCTATCTTCTGTCTGCTCTCTTATTTGGCAGGAGTAGAAAACATAACACGTTCCTTCTTTATTTCCTTTCCAATCTTATATTAAAACTGAAGAAACAGTTCTCTTTGCCTCTTCTCATGGATCATATACTTCATTTCCCTAATTATCTTTGTGTTCTATGATGGACACACTGTGTATCAGTGTCTGCCTCAGATTTAGGAGTTCCCAAACAGGCCTTGTTATTCTATTGTGGTGTCACAGATCCCGAGTAGGAGGCAGTAGCTACGCAGGTATTGATCCTTGAAGAATTCCACTAGTTCTTGATTGCCAGTAGGATGTTATACTGCAATCACAACCCTTTGCTTCCTCCAGCTTGGTGTGTTTCCACATCATAGTGAGATACAGACTGGATATGAGGACTAATTTGGCTATAGGGATACTCTGCATAATTCTATCAGAAACCTTTCTGGCATATAATTATCAAAATTATGTGATGATATGCTCTCCTGTTTAAGGAAAAGTAATTATATTTTGAGAACTACCTCAACTTTTAGAATATGGTTATTTTTTATTTTCTAGAAAAAAAGCAAAAGTTCCTCTGTAGAAAACTTGGCTTTCTCACTACAGAAAAAGTTGTGGGTTTTATTTGCGGATAATTATACCTCTGTGGGGAGTGAGGAAACAGTCTTTGAAGTCTCTGCAGGAATCAATCTCCATAAAAAATAAATAAGTATAGCACCTTGCTGTTTTAATTGAGTGGGATCAAACAAAAAAATACAGAATGCTTCATGTAGCTCAACAAGTTTTTATGTACATCTTCCTGTACTTCTGATCCTCTTCAAGCTGCTTATCAAATTCTGGAGGAAAAGTAAAGATGAGAAGCTAAATGTTTTTGAGGACTTACCCATCGTTTGTAAGGTATTTCTGACCTTTTAAATTGAATATGTGGAAGAAACATCAGGCCAATCTCTGGAACTGTTAAATAGAGCACTGACATGACTAGTTTTATGTGCAGACTATGAGAACAGGTAGATACAGTTAACAAAGTATGCAGTGTTTATATCTTATTTTAACAGGATATCCATGAACACTAAAATGCAAAATTGTCAATATCACCTCCCCCCATTGTGTGTACATTAAGTATTACAACATCATCATATTCTTTGGCACGTGCTTTCTTGGATTTAGAACAGTGTTCATACATGTTTGTGGGGATCATGGGTTCTCTGAACAAAAAGGTTGATGAGTAATCTGACACAGGGAAATGGAAATATGCAGAGAAATGTAGAAAAATCTTCCTGAAAAATTGCTTGCAAGAAAATTCTTAGTATTCCTTTCATCATAGGATGGTGCTGAATTACCAATGTAAAAAAAACCAGAATACAGTGCTCTTAATCTTGTTTCCTTTGCTCAGAATTCTTTTAGGAAAAAAAGTCATTTTTAGCTTACCATGCGATCTCTGTGTTATTAGTCTTTCTCCTCTGTGATATTTCAGATTCATTGCTTTTAAAAAATATTCTAGCAGTAACTTATAGGAAATTTGAGAACGTGCAATGTATTTTGACCTTCTACTATATATTGCAGCATTATTGCACAGATCACTCCAAGCTTTCTGCCTGATTGTGGAGAGAGAGATGACCATTCATCTTGTCTAATGACTAACCAAAAAACTGTCTACACATTTCTGCCATCTTAAGAACATTTCCCATTCTAATACTGCAGACTTTTTAAAATATAAAAATGGTTAGAATAAAAATCAAAATCATTACAGGATTTAGAACTCTACAAAAGTGGGGAAGAAAATTTGTGCTTAGAATAATCACCCACAAAGTTACATTAGATTCATTTCTGTCTTTTCAAGAGATTTCTGATCTGATCCTGACTTTGTAATGGAATTTGTAATGGAATTTGTAATGGAATGCCATAAATGTGTATATAATATATATATTCATTATGTATATAGTTGAAAATTGAGTGAGTCTTACCACGAGAAGGGTTAGTCATTTGCATCTTTACCTGCCTAATCTTTCAATTATAGAAAGTTATTTTCAGCTCAGTGTTTGTAGAAATTCCAACCTTTTTCTGTCCAGAAAATCAGGAAAAATAGTGACTACAGCTATTGATCCAATTATTCAAAAGCTTACTGACAGAAACCAGATAAAAATGGGAGGGCATGTAAAAGCCATGCTTTAGTGTATTAAAAAGTACTGCGGAAGCTGACTTACAGTGAGAGGTTTTCTATTGATTAATTTGTGCTTCTGTCTCTAATGTATGCATGTATTTGAGTGTGCTAAGCACTGACTGTGCTTAGTGTGTTCTGACATTGCTGGGTCTTAGATATAAATAAACAGACTGTACACGATACCACAGACGAATTTCTTTACTACATATCCCACATGCTGGATTTCCAAGACGTGACAACTCCCTGAGGGGTTCAAAACTAATTTAACAGGCCTTTCTTATTTTTTTTTATTTTTGGATTTTCTTTTGTACATGAACATTAGCGCTGATCAAAACCTTGGCCAAAAAATATCCTGGAGAGAGTGCCATAAAAATAATGTGTGTTTGCACATGGGGTGTGAAAGCCCGGGATACAAAGATAATACAGGCTTTTCTATTTATCTTTCAGATAGATGAAATAAAGCAAAAATAAAGATAATATAATCTTTACATATGCAGAATACAGATGTTATTTCTGTTGTTTTGAGTGCTGGTTGCTATGGTAATAAAAATGGTTGACCAGTTGAATTTCAGTAGCTTTAATATCTAGCAGCTTATTAAGCTGTACGCTGTGAGATTTCAGAACAGCAGGGACATTTTTTCTGCTAATACTTGTCAGTTTTCTGTGTACTATTGACATCTTTCAACCACGATTTCCAATCCCTGAAATGTCAATAAGTTCTTTATCCTACAGTCTCCTTTATTGTTAGGTTTCCATTTTCACTGATCAGCTCTGCAAATTGTTTTCTTTCTCCTTTACATACCAAGCATGAAACTCTGTTATGTTTCTATCGGTGAAGAAGTATTTCTCAAAATGTGATTTAAAAGACAGTGTAAGACAGAATTACCAAAGCATCTTTCACTAGGGCTATAATGAAGACCTCTTTATTAAAACAAGAACATATGAAAAATGTTTGATACAGGCCTACGCTGTATAGCTGTACATGATATTGTGGAGGAATATTGGTTAGGGTGGCAGGTTGTGTTTATTTCAAGCAGGTATTCGTGTGTTTCCCAAGTAAGCTGTCTTGTCTGCAATATCCGTCCCTCTTTCCCAAAGTCAGGACAGGCACCGTAGCTGTAATTTAATCTCCAAAGCCAGTCTTTCAAAATGATGTCAGAAACAAAGATCACAAGATTGTACACTAAATTGAAATTTTAAAAGGATATTACATTTTGGGCTCACTTTATTCACTTTCTAGTTTTTGAACTCTTTAGTATATGTAACACTTCCGTAGTTTATCCTTTGTGGACACAAGAGCTGAAGCTATCCTTGTATACATGTTTTCTCATCCAATCTTCTGATACTGGGATGTGGGCTTTAAGAAGGACAGAGAAATCGCAAGGCTCAATCTTGGTGGTGTTATTTCATGCAGCTGTAGAAGATAATGCATCTGTTCCACAAGCATTAAGTCATTGTTTTTCTGTCTTTTTAGTAATAGATCAAAGCCAGTTGAAAGAAATGTAGAAAGATAATTCAAGTATTACATATATTTTTAGATCTCAGAAGTGCGTTTTATTATTTTAAGGTGAATTGTGATCTGGTATGAATTAAAAATATGTTTTGTACTCTAAGTTTACTAAAAGAAAAGCATAACAAATACTAACAATGTTAGAATCTTTTGTAAATAGAGACTTAGGCCTGCACTGCTGTCTTTTGAGCTTGTCAGTCTGATAGGGAAGATGAAGTTGTTCTGTTATTGATGTGGATTTACTTTGCTAGCGCTGAGCTCTACTGTCTGTGCATAGTTAACAGTTTTGGTCATTCCCTAAATCAAACCTATAAGATTGACTATAATTCTTTAGTTGCTAGTGCAAGAAAGGCAAAGGTAAACAGCAACTATTTAATTAATTACACTAAATAAGTAAAATACCATAATAAAGAATGTTGGTTTTCTTCCTCTGTTGCCAGAGTGGCTGAGAGTGCAGACAGCTTTAGTGACGTAACACACACATCTGGTGTGTGCTGTCACATTCATCCCTTCCTCTCTGGGAAGGAACTCAGTGCAGCTAACATTTAAATTCAGAAATGTCCTCAGTGTGTTTGAAAAGAGTAGGGTGGTATCTGCAGGAAAGCAAAGAATATGTGCTGTACAAGGAATTTTCCATCAGTATCACAGAAATATTTGTTGTTTTTAGTGCTTTAAAACTAGCTCTGAATTCATCGAAATAGCACAAGGGAAAATGGGATGGAGTATAATCATTTAACCTTTGACTCCGTTAAAAGGAATCTAACATAAAAGGGACATAAATTATTCTCCACAGCAGAGCTCTGTTTAAAGTTCCTGGTCCCTGGACATTAAACCTCTCTGGAGTGAGGTTGTCATTTCATTTGATTTCATGTGCGCAATGTTCATTATTGTAATAGATTCTGTACAGTTAATACGTCCACTTTTGAAATACTGCAGCACTGCATAATGCTTTTGGGAGGACTCATTATTGCAGCTTACTGTGCTTGACAGTGTAGTGTGTTCTGAAGTCACAGTGCACTCATGAATACAGTGATTAATACCTGATTTTTTCATTTTTCCAACAGCAGATAGTTTGTGTAATGGCTCGAGTTAACAACATCAAGGAATTTCTTGGTCTGTCAGAAATTTTCTTAGTGTGATTCCTTTAAAAAAACAAAACAAAACAAAAAAACACCAAAAAACAAAACCCACCCTACACTTCGATAACATTATTTTAAAAACAAGCAAACATACAATACGAAGTTTATTCATTTGGAAATATTGATGAAGGGGAGGGAGAATATCTGATTTTTAGTGATTTGTGTTTAATAATTAGCTATTAGTTTTTTAGCTCAGTTTTACATCTTTGCTTTCAACTACGTGGTTCTGCAGTAGTGAACAATAAGGGCTTTTCAACTTATTTTTTTGACATAGGTGTGTTTTATGTAGTTTTCTGTTGCCATGGCAGATAACCCTATTAAACAACAATGCTGTTGACAGTTCTTTCCCAGCTATTTTGTCATCTGTATTCTGTTACCTTTTCAGATTTTATCTAATTTTTTGTCTATTTTATTGTAACAATAATTATGTATTTTATGAAAATATTTATATATTTATTTTTATATAACAGAATCATTTATCTATTTTGCCCACATCCATATGTGATGGAAACTGTGAAATATGTGTATTTGCTGTTCTACTTGTCCTTAATCAACATCCTATTGCCTGGTCCAGCTCATGTAGCTTTTGTCTCTGGATGTTTCCCTGTTGAGTTAAGGCAAAATGTTGATATGTGGTCTTCATGTTGTCAAAAAAAAAAAAAAAAAAAAAACAAAAAAAAAACCTGGCTGTTGTCCTTTCTCTTCTAAGCCTCTTTACTGCAGGTATCTTTTGGTTTTTATTTCTTTTTCTACTTTATTTTCATAATGCTGAAGTTGGTGCTGCTTCGTTGATGGATTTTTTTTTTTCCATGGATTTCTTGTTGTTTGCTTGTTGGCTTTTTTGTTTGTTTTTACTTTTTTTTTTATTTTTTTTTTCCTTTTCAGTCATTGTTTCTGTTTACTGGAATTCATTTCTTGATGATGTGTTGAATCTGTCCAAACCTTATATCTGACTATTTGTAAATACTTACATCAACAACCCTCAACTACTGATAAACTGCCTGTGAACAAGAGAAGAGTTGAGGATGTCTTAAGTCAGGCTTTTCATCATAGTGCCCCTTTCTAACTCTGCAGTTGCTAACAGCTATTCCAGTTTGTGACTGTGAGACAAGCTGTTAAAACAGCCTTTGTCCTTTCAGCTTTTCACACTTTTTTTTCCCCTTTGTAACAGCCTTTGCCATTTCAGATTTTTGCACTTTTGTGTGTGTGCTTGTCTTTATATGGTACATGTGCTGTAAATCACTGAAGACTTATGTTGGCAGGCAGCTGCCATGGGCCACTCATTTGTAACAACACATCAGTTCAAAAAATGTCAAACAAAATGAAATAGCCCCTCAGCTCAGGGAAAAAAGGGAAGAAAAGGAACAAGAAAAGGAAAGCCAACAAAAGCTGTCTGTAGTCAGTGCTGTAGTTTGTTCTTACGCAGCACGAAGTTGTTGCTGTTCATCAACCAGACTGAAGCTGGGGAACATTGCTTCTCTGTGCTGCTTCACTGGGGATCATCAAGTGAAAGACTGTTTCTGTTGCCTGTTAAAGAGTAGTAATTACAGCAGTGAACTCTGAGGGTCTTTGAAGGAGTTATAGAAGGGAGGAAGGCTGCATAGTAAAGTTAACGAAAAAGATATTGGCAGTACACAAGTTTGCACAAATATCTCTCAATATTTATTGCACTCGCTGTGATCATTTTGTAGAAGATAGAATAGCTGCTGAATAGCTTGCAAAAGAAGGGACAGTCACTACTTAGAGTGATGTGGTTGCAATTGGAGATCTCAAAATTAACCTTAAAACTCACTGTTCCTAACAGTAAACGCTGTATGATAGGCATATGAATTTTACTCAGTACTTTGAGACGTTTTTCACAGATGGGTCCAAGGCAGTTAGAGGTGTCACATGTATGATTTGAAATGATTTTCCTTAATTTTTGAGAGGAGCAACCAACTTCTACCTCTGCCATTTCTTGCAGCACTGGATGGTTCCCTCACCTTCCCTTCCCCAGCAGCAGACATCATTTACCTTCTTCTTCAACCACAAGCCTTGTCTTAGACTGCTGCTTAACTCCAGTAATTGCAATATGTTCCTTACAGTTTTGAATTATGAAAATAAGGTCGCCAGTCATCAGAAAATGGCTGAAATGTAAATAATGGCTAATATCAGTGAGTCAGTACTTAATTTTTTTTATTCTAGTGTCCTTTCTTTGATGAAACCATGTATGATGACGTTTAATAATGAACATTTCTTTGTATCGTCAAGTACTTCTTACAGTTAAGACATAATGCATTGGAATTTTTGAGGAACTACATTTCAGCTTAGTTTCCTGCAGTTGTTTGAAAGCTATGAGAACATGAAGTATCAAATAGTGGTAATATAGTCAACGTGCCATCAATTTTGAATGTTCTTTGCCAGTGTGGAAAGTTCAAGCTAAAGAAAGATTATGACAATAGACCAAATGAGAGTCCCTGAATAAGGGTGTTAGTGCCATGTTTGTCCAGATAAATATGTAGATAAACAAAACGAATGGAGAAAGCAGCTGGATTTCTTGGAACTTGGGAACTTGAGAGAGAATATAAATCAACTGGGTTTTCTGTGCAACCCTAAAAATTCATCTGATTTGTTTGTTGTACAAGATAAAAACTGTCTGAATTTTATGTCGGTTACAAGTGTTCTATTGCCTTTCTAAGCTATTCTCTTAGGAAGGCTCTTTACTTTTATAGTTTTAGATAAAAAATGCTTGAAGGTAAAGATTACTAAATGCTAGTATTAAGCACAACTGTTGAGCTATTTTCCTTGCTCCAGCCTAAGCATAATAGTTTTATTTTGAAAAAGATGAGAATGGCACTCAGGACAAGACAGGGGTGAAGTCAGCCCTATAGTCTTGATGTGCTGTTGGCTTTCAAATGTGCCATATTTATTTTATCTAGTTACTTAATTTTTGAAAGATTTCTGATGTGTTTCTGAAGTTAATTATACTACAGAAATGTACTCAATGGGTGGAAGTAAGCGCCAAGAGAAATTCCTAAATAAATAAAACAACACTTGCTGAAGCCTTGCATGTTTGCTCCTCTTTATAATAAAGCCTTAGTTCTACTGCCTTCTGTCTAGCTGATTGTGAAATCCTGTGGTGCCATCTGGTGGATAAGTTAAAACTAAATGTATTAACTGAGTCTAATAAAACCCCTTCAGAACCACAACATCAGGAAAAAAAAAAAAAATAAAAATGAAACCTACGTGTTCTATGTACACCTTACATACTTCATGAGGGAACTGAGGAGAGATGTCACTTTGGATTTGTAGTTATCATAGACGTTTGGGATTAGCTCTTCCTTTTATGTTTGGCTAGGCTATAAGGAACATATAATTTTTGTTTCTGATGTACGTACCCACAGAAAAATCTTAACACATTTGAATGACAGTATGTTATGAGTAAAGGGGCATAAAGAGTGTGACTGAGATTAGACTGTAGGGTTGAGTGGTTGCTCCCTTGTGTCAGACTGGCCCTCTCATCTCAGGGAAGAGAGTTTAGTAGAGTTTATTATGATTCTTTGTTATCATAACACATGAAATCTGAATGAAGGTTTACTTTCACAAAGAACAAAATGCTAACTACGAAGGAACAAGCTCTTGTGAGGCATCTCTGTTGTCTGCCGGGGCCAAACATGAGTATGCTTTATTAAACACCCCAGGTATAACCACATCCATCTCATTTTTCAGGATGCAGTAATGAAAATGAGCTTAGGCTCCACTGGAAGTCCATGTGCAAGTAGAAATTTCTTTTGAATTGAATGAGAATTTTTAAGTGAAGGTAGTAGGCATGTGCCACTCTGACTTTTATAATACCTGTATTTAGAATGAGTGGTGTTAGGAAGTATTCCCAGCCTGTCTGGCATTTCCATATTTGAACTGATTATTCTTAAAACAAATTAAGATTTCTGTTGTTATGATTAAATAGGAAAGAACCAAGAAACCTATTGGTTATGCAGAATATCTTTTAATAACTTACCAGTAAGAGACTGACATAACACAGAAGAGCTGGTTATTCCTGGAATTTATTTAGAATTTATCTCTACTTGATTTTAAATAGATATTGTTAGAAGATGAAAGTTATCTCTCAGTGTTCATCTCATTCCACCTGATCTTTAATAGATTTTGTGGCAATCAAAAGCAAGTTAGCTTTTACTCCAGTTTTTAAAACTGCCGACAAGATATAAACAAGAAAATGATCATTAAAATTAATTTTCTAAATAGTTCAGTGAGGTGGAATATCCCTATTATCCCTAATATCCTTATTTGCATTTCTTTCATTTAAATTTTGACAGTTTGCCTCAAAGAAACCACAGATTGCCCATCAGATTCAGTGTACAGAGGGTTTATAACTCCAGTGGGTCCTGTTTTTTTCAACTTTGTTGGCATAAGTATTGCAATTTTGTCAGTAACTTGCATTTAAATAGAATTGAACTCCTTGCCTCCTTTCCCCTTCTGTCCTTGAATTGGTAAATCTGCTTAGTCAGTGTAGAGAATTCTGCAAGGGTAATGCTTTTTGAGCTCCTATCATCATCTGTTCCTTTCTAGTGATCAAATAAAAACTGCAATCTCAATCCTAAATTACTTAAATGCTACGATTGGTTCTATATATTACCAGGAATTATTTGTTAATTTACTTATTTATTTGCTTATTGTATTAAGTGTAGTGTTTAAGTCTTCAAGCAACTGCAGAGAGGAAGTTAACTGTATGCATCTCTGAACTTCATCTTGCCTGTGGTGGAAAGAGGCAGTGCAATTTTCAGAGAAATTAAGGAATAAATTATACAGGGAAAAAAAAAAAGTGGGAGATTTTTATTGCTGTTTTCAGAGTTGTTTTTTTTCCCAACAATGATATGAAAATGAAAAAAAAAAAAAAAAAAGGGCTTAATTTTTTTTTTTGTGGAGGTGTGTGTGTGCGTGTGTGTGTGTGTATGTGTTTGTTTTATTTTAGAATTCCCAACTGGAGCTGCTTCGAAAGTGAGGAATAACATTCATTGTTTTTTAGAAAAAAAATATAAAACTTTTCCATGGTTTTAAACGTCCTGTGTGACATATTACAACCTACACTTTGTCAAATTGCACTTGTCAGATTGTACAGGGTAATGTGACAGTACGCGATACGACTGAAGGGAGATGACATGATCTGTCAAGTACAGTGTTTCATGTGGAAAGTTATAAACAAATTATTGGATTCTACCAAGAATGTTCATGTATTTTTCTCTGCGCACAGCAAGTTCTGTTGAATGTTGCATATTTTGAAGATTTATGTATGTATGCTGATGATGTGGGAGAACAGTCTTGTATGGTTATTAATTAACAAAAGCTAGGATTTTGAGAAGCTTTGAGTTAATTCATGATAAATATATCCACCAATGTTGTTGTTTTTTTTTTTTTTTTTTTTTCCCCCTTTCTTCTGTAGTTGTAATCTGTCAAGATTAAATTTCAGTGGTGTGTCTTTCTATCTAACATGCACAATTACAAGTTTTTCAGCCATGGACCTAAAAAATTAAAGTAGAAATATTTTTCATGTAAGCCAAAGAATTTAGATTGTAAACCCTCCATTAATAGTCTGTGAATCTCAAGGGAAATGCCATCAAAGAGGTGCAATGCTTTCTTGTTGATTTCCATTCCATTTCTTACTTTCCTGTGCTTGGTATGTATATGGAATCCAGTCAGTGCCCAGTAAGGATCTGATACTGAGCTGGTGGAAGGTAGACAAATAGGGTTCTTGACCTCAGAGACAGCTAACTTTCTATAAAGGGTCACATTGTTAATTCTTGGCCAAGCTTATTATGTATTTATTTGAAACTCAATTTTGTGGCATTTTTTTGGTAAGCAGTTTCCTCTGGAACTGACAATGTTGAATTCTTAAATTTTAATCTTTATTCAATTTATTTGCTTTAATGTTGTCCAACATAAGTCATATATATTTGTATAATACAAAGAAAAAAATGCACAGTGTTGGTCTTCTGTTGCATAATTAATTCTTTCAGTGAATTCATTATGTAAATTCAAGAGGAAGAGTTTAGTATTTCAAGTAATTATTTCATTTTATTTTTGTTTACTTTTCAGCAAGTATGTAAAATTGATACTACGTCTGTAATTAAAATGCCAGATGGAACAGTAAAACCCTGGAAACTGGAAAGAGCAGTAGTCAGTAATGAAATACTGCAGAGCTCTGAAATGTGGATACGGCTGTAGAAATAAGCAGGACATTCTTTTGAAGGAAAAAGGAATGCATAGATGTAATTCCTTCAAAAGTATCAGATTAGAAATCTGTTCGTGCTAGAAAATACATTATTTTAAGTCTACTGTTTATAAGTAGAAGATATGAATAGGCATATCCAGATAAATGTGAGTAATTCCTGTAAAAATGTGTTCTTGTTTGTTGTAAGTTGTTAAAATATTTCGGATGTATCTTAGACCTGTCGCTATTGCTGTTTAAGACCAAATAGCAGTATGGAAACTAAAATGTGCTCAGTTGTGTATGTACACAATTCTACAAATGACATGACTTTTCCTTCTGTAAGGGAGTTGTTTCGGTCCAGTCTGCTGAGGACCCTTCTGGATATGTTTGCATTTCTTTATGGCCAGTAGGTTACTTACATAAATGTACTTTATTTCTTTGAACACAGACAAACCATTCAACATCTATTCTGGGTTTTGGAACAAGAGATTTGTCTTAGTAAAGAAGTATGACCAAAGTTTCTTTGAAGTTCAGTCTTAAGCTAGCATCTACGCTGACAAGACCTAACTCACTGATTGTCATAGTGGTGGATTCTGGGCTATTGTGAAAACGTTTAACTTAAGCTTAAAAAAGTGGATCTGTTCAGAGTGTTTGAGCTTTGATTAATGGATAGTCTTTTATTTTTCCTCATTCTATGCAGTTTTTCTTCACATACCTTATCATTCCTGATCTTCCAGCACCGCTTAATATTATTCCCTTGCATGTTGGAGAACAATCCTTGTTAATAAGTACAACAGTTTTCTCCTGTTAATTTTTCATTTCTTCTTTTTTTCTGAGTTTTCTCCTGTTACACTGCAGGCTTTTAAAAGTGTTTAATCCTTTTATAATGAGTAGTTGCCTGTAATTCAATCTCTTTTATGATGTCTTTATGTGCAAATTGTGCATTTTAGCTTACAACAGATAGCTCTCTCAGTGCAGATGAGGGCTCCAATACATGTTATCCACCCTTCTTGTATCATTAATTTAGTTAAGCTTTTCCTGAATTTAGATACCTTGCTGTTTTTTGTTACAAGTGTGCAACAGAGATGTTCTCATAACGTAACAGTATTATTCTATAGCATTTCTCTATTTTCAGTTCTTCATGTGTTTTGGCAGCAGGGACAAAGTCCACTTACAGAATTGTATGTGACAGAAGCTGGAACATACTTTGGATAACCACCAATGTGGAGAAAGTTGAGAACTTCATGTTGAGTATTGTGACAATCTTAGACCCATAGAATTGGGAAATATGGCTTGGTGGAATGGTGAAGGCAATGCAGAATAAGTACTGATTCAGAGGAACAGGGTTAATCAGAAGGAACGGGAATAAGTGGAAAAAATGTTGGAGTTCTGGGATTGTGAAGTTGAGGAGAGTGAAGGAGGAAAAACAGATTTACAGCTGAACAGCTTCTATGAAACAAAGTTGGAAGAGTTCTAATATATTAACTTACTTCAAAGATAGTCTTAATTTGATGTATGCAGCATCAGAGCTCTAGTTCCAGCACTGGATACTCTTGTAGCTCTGTAGAGCCTTGATAAAAATGCATCCCATAGAAGGGGAGAGTTTAAGAACATTTGTGTTGTGGTTTGTGATGAAGTGAGAAGCAGTAAATTAGGACCAGACTTTGGGGGTTCATACAAGTGAACTGATTAATGTTTTTTCTTACTTCTAAGTAACTGTTCAACAGATAAAACGTGAGTAGTTTGCTTTTTTTTTTTTTTTTTTTTCTGTGGCTTTTTAATTTTGTGTTGTGAAATAAAATGAATATGGAAATAAAGTTAAACATGGCTCAGTGTGTTCTTGTCTCTGAATCAATTGAACTATTTCTGCACTGAAGAAGATTACATCATGAACTCAATTATCACGTTTTATTTCCACTGTAATTTTTCTCAATTTAGAGGCTGCTTATTCTATTAAAAGAGAAGACTTGAGCTAATGGTGATTGGTGATCTTCCCTACTGACTTCTTTTACTGATTTAAATCAAATTTAGTTGTGCTATTGAGGATGTTATTTAATATCTATCACTTCATTTATCTAATTTAAACACAGGAAAAGATTCAGAACACATTTTCTGTTATACAGGGACAAATAAGGACGAAACAGGTTACATTACAACTAAGGGCTGAATCTATACTGAACTCAAATGTGTCTAGGACATCTCCTGAGTTCTTTGACCAAACCTCTGTGATGGCAGACTATTTGGAAGGCCCAGTTATGATTTTATTCTGTTCCAACCAGTGAACCGTGGAAACAAGTTCCAGCTGTAGTTTGGCAGTCAAATGTTCCAGAGCTGTCTATAAATGAGTCTATGTGATCTCCTCTGGTACAGTCCCAGCACATATTTGCAACATCAGCTGTATGTTAATCCAGTGGAAAATGTGTAATCTTTTTCCTCCTTCCCCAGCGTACTTAGGGTTTTAAGTTCTACAGCATCTTTAATTACCATTATTGAAGGTCTTTCAACTTTGAAAATTGGAAATACATTTCACTAGAGACTACAGCCCGTGATAATTGGCACTTTGTTTGCAGTGTCTGCACAATGCTGTTCTTATTTCAGTCTGTTTTATTGAAGATTGTTTCCTGGTTTTCAAATAAGTTTAAAATTAAAAGAGTCAGATTTCTATCAAGTAATTTTTCTTTGTGGAAGTGAAACTAGTTTTTTTCGAATTGTGATTTAGCAAAGTCTGTTTGGCTTAGAAAGATAGATTTGAGATAAAGAGTGGCATCGCTTCCATTGCTCTGCGTTGATCAGAACAATGTAATTGTCACAGCTTTGAATTTGTTTGGCTTTTTTTTTTTTTTTTTTTTAATGTAATTATACATTTTCCTATTAGAGTAAGTGTCAGATTGCTAGAAAGTTCTCCTAAAAGATGTGTGACTTCTCTCAAGTAAATCATTTCATTCAACTTAGTTGTATTCACTTATACCAGTATTTTGGACAAGATTATGAAAAAAAAGTACTGGCATGATGATCCTGAAAGACTGCCGCAGAGTACTTTCACTTTTTACGTTGTATTTCATAAAATAGGAGTTGACATTTATTTCATGTGAGCAATTAAAAGTGGATGTGCTGGCTAATATTTAGTGTTCCACATTGAAAATTATGCATTCAGAGAATGATGAGTCATTGAATCAAGTTGTCTAGAGCAATTGTGGACCTTGGGCAATTTTAGTAAGCAACAGGACAAAGCTCTGAGCAAACCAGTCTGAACTCAGAATCAATTTTGTGCAGGTTAGAATAGAGACCTCCTGAGGTCTCTTACAGCTTGAACTTTCTTTTAACTCAATTTAAATTTGATAGGAGTTATTTTTTGTCCTACTGTGCAATTCCAGCACAAAATATACAATAATTTTCTTAGAAAAATTAATATCTAGTTATGTTTTGTTGCCAGGAAGATTTTTCCTAATTTCCTAAGAAACTGCTGTTTACAGGCTGAGTTTACTTAAAAAGTTTAATTCAATGTCATTTTTATCAACAAAATTTCCTGAAAATTAATGGTAGAAATTTGTTGCACTCCAAGTATTTTGATGGCCAGAGGCTTTTGCGTGACTTATGTGAATTCAATGTTACCTATTTTTGGATGACAGTTGGTTATACTGGAATCCATTGTAGTGTATTATTGTACACTAAAATATATCTTATTTTATAAAAATAAAGCAAAAAAAGCAAAACAGTATTATAGTAATCATTGTCTGTGATTTATTCTACTCCTTGTAAATGTGTAATAGGTGAGACATGCACATCTTGTAAACAATTAGGTTAGAAAATATCTAAAATTAAAGGCTGAGCTATATTTACGTTCTGGTGAAAGCAACTGAAAGAAAACGACTCAATTTCTTTGACAGAATATCAGATAACCACATTCAGCCTGTGAACCATCAGTCATCATTTCAACACAAACCAAATTGCTCTAAGTACCCAGAAGGCCTGATGCCATTTCAGGCATATTTTGATAGATATGAACTTCCATGATGTTACAGTGCTTGGATGCTGGTACATGCTCTCCCTTCTGGATTTAGATATGAACTTTGGTGTGCTGTGCAGGTGTGTGAGTGTTAGATGTTTTCTTGCATTCTCACTGCTGCATCGTAAGAGAATTTATTATTATTATAAATTATATAAATTATCTTTATTATGTAACAAAACTGTAAAGAATCATATGCAGGGTGTTGTAGATTTTTTCCTGATGAATGTTTAAGTTTCTTATTCCACTCTGCTTTTGAGTCCTTTGTTTTAAAGAGAATTTGATAGTATTTAATATTTTGACTACTTTTTAAATTAAGATCCCAGAAATTTCCTCGGGGTTGACTTGACAAGGTAGTAAAAGTTGATGCTCTTGGAACGATTTTATGCATGCAAAGTGATGTCCTCTTGTGTGTCCTTTAAAAGAAACAAGATTACAATGAAAATACGAAACAGTAGTTGTGAAAATGTTTGTCTTGTTTTAGCCATTCAGAGTTTATACAATAATATATTCATACTATAACATATTCTCTCCTGATGACATTTGTGGGAGAGTTCAAGGAGTGACCACAGAACAGATCTAATTTTCATTATCTATTTTGTTGCTACTGTAGTCTGCAGATAGAAGCAGCTGAAACTAAGGGAGCTGGCTCATTTCCTGTGAGAGGACACCAGCACACAAGAAACTCTATACTGCTACCAGTTGTCATTTATTGTTAGTTTTTGGAGCTCCCAAGGCCAGCTTTATTTAATTGAAGTAAACAGGAGGTTTTATAGACTATGTAATTGAAAGTACTGCATAGTGTTTTTGTAAACCATAGTGGAGAGCAACAGAACTATTGTGCCTGAAAAAAATAGAGAAGTTTTTCTTCCCGTTAATGCTGTATAGGAAAACAGACAAAAATGAACAGAAAAAATAAAGAGAAATTTATAGCATATTATTTATGAAGAGTAAGTAAGAGCTATTCATGTGCAATGTGGCATTTATTTAACATACTGAGGAAGAACCAGTAAGCTGAGTTGAACAGAGCTCCTGAAAACATCTAAAGTAGTAGTAAATATTGTAATTTACTTTTCATTATTACAGTACCTTTATATAGAGGATATTTCATTGCCTATTTCCAATCAATATTATATAATGGGATTACTTTATATGATCACATTTGCTTCCTTGATGTCATATGTAGAATAGTCTGCAACAATGCTTATTTCTCAGCACTCAGACCTTTGCAAATGACTTTGATAGAATTTAGTGAATTTACATTTTCTTGACATAGTTCTTTTAAACAAAAGTTTTGCTTCAGAAAGAGTCTTTTGTCTTCATCTTTCTGAATTCTTTCCATTGTTTTCTATGTTTAGTTCACACTTGTGAATGTATGTTCTTATAGATATTAAGAAATGAAGTACTCTAGAAAAACAAGCAGTAGCTCATTGACAAGTCAGGACTGTTTGTACTAGAAATTATGGCATTAGGAAGAGCAACCTGTGTGGGAACAAGGAACTTACAAAATGTGAGTTCCAAATAAGCTTACCTTACTCATTGACTCTAGTGATTTATACTGTTCAACAAGCAAAATACCAAGGTATAAGTAATCATTCTGGTAGATACATGGTAATGCTGATTGTAATTATTTAATTCATACAATACAATACATCATTTGATTCATACAACAGATAGTGTTGATATTTCAATAAATCTCTAAATACATTTGACACCACCATACTTCTGACTTTGTAAAATTCTGGATTCTTGGCTTAATTATTTATTTTGTCATTTTGTTAGGTCACAGATTAGTTAATGATGTTAATGTTGATGATGTTGATGTTTAGAATGCTTGGATGAACCTGTACTCTTGGATGACATACAGGATCCTAGGGTTTTTTGCCAATGGTGAATTAACACATCGAGAAGAAAACTGATTATGTCTAAGTTTGTCATTTATACATTTTAATATATAATAATGTACCAATTAGACTAATAAATAAGATAAATTTATTGACAAGAGCTATAGCTGATTTTGATGTTGTCCAATGGTAATTGAATTAGCAGGTCCTTGAACATGCTGAAACCAGTTAACTTCACTAACTCAATATAGGTGACTTCTCACAAAATACTGTTAGTTTTGACATTTTTAAAATGGCATTGTTACCCCTTGTTAAAGACGCAAATAATTGGAATAGAAAAAGGATTTATTTAAAGACATGCCTGGTTCATCATTTTTGTGTTTCTCATTTATAAATATTTTGATGTGAGATGACAATGAAAACATTCAGTAAATGGATTTGTCTTAATCCTTTCTATCTGATGAATAAATACATAATTAATTTTTGTGATTAGTTGCTAGTAATCCAGAAAATAATCCATGAAGCTTTAACTCACTAATTTTAAATTGTTCGTATGCTGAGGTAATTAATAGGTGGATTTTGTGCCTAGAGGCTGCTGTAACAACAGCACTGAACACTCAGGTTCTGTGCTATCAAAACTGACAGTAAGAAGTGGTGTCAAAGGCTGCCTGCTGTCTCAGTCCTCTGGAGGAGCAGACAAATTTGTTGTCCAATTTTTTCAATCTTTTTATTATTATTATTATTATTATTATTATTATTATTATTATGAGACAACAAGTAACATTAATACGTGTTATTTCTAGCCAGTGCTGTTATGAGGAAAAAATACCTGTCTGTATAAAATCACCCATTTTTAAGATGAAGTCATCACACAGTTTTGGTTGAGTTCAAACTTGTAACGTAGAGTGAGAAAATTCTCCAAATTGCTTCTTTTCACTTCTTTTATTTTATATAGACATTCATATACAGTCAAAAACAAAACAAAAAAAAGCACAGCCAAACAACTGATGGGGGCATAGAAAAGATAAAAAGACTGTACTGTCTCTGAAATAACTTCTCCTGTTGATTACCTCCCTTCTACTTCCATTTGTTTCAGTATTCATATTATGAAAGTTAAAGACTAGCAGAATATTTTGCTTATTGTTGTGGTTTGTGGTGGAACTTGTGATCACAGAAGTTGGTACTTTTAAGGCTGCTGTATAGATCAAGTCAGTCCTGAGGCTGGCTTTGAGCTGTCAGTGCATATTAGTGCTGTATAACACTGCCATGACCTCTGCTAAATTGCTTTTTTTTTTTTTCCTCCTTGTGTTGCTCCACTGAATGGAAAAAAAGAGAACACTTTCCTGAGGTGTTTGCTATCATGGAAATTAGGAGGATAGGCAGAGAATTGGTTTATGCTACCCAAGACTCTTGGAATTGTTCTTTTCTTGCAGTTTTTAGTCCGCCTTATGTTGCTTAAGTTGAAACTGGCTGATGATCCTCTATTCCTTAATGGGTAGTCTTTAAGACAAATTAGCCTTAGAAGCTAGAAGTGACGACTGGAAAAGCAGAGATAGCTAGATGGTGGGTTGAAGTATGTTGTAGGCAAGCACTCTGCTAAAAGTATGGCTCGATTATATCTGGGTAGTTTTTTTTGGTAGGCAGTAATGTAAAACCTGGTATTCATTGCTGCCGTTTTTTGCTGTGTACTTCCTAGTGAGTTGGTCATGCATTTGTCACTGGTGTAGTCTGTACAACATTTGTCAGCACGTTCACAAAAGCCTATTCCCCCTCTGTACTAAAAAAGAATCTTTCATATCTAACTTCTTTGCTTGTAATTGTATATACTTACTAATTTGCTACTGGCTTGAAATGTTCACCTCATTCTGTAAAGATCATAGCTGTTAAATGTTCATGATTTATTTCTTTCACCTAATTCAGATTTCTTGACTTAGGCTGTTCAAGATTGTCCTGAGTGACGGAATGAAAAATACTGAGTGTGTCTGGCTAGCTAATGTCTTGTTAATTCAGTATTTTTGATTAGACCAAGCTCAGGCAGCTGAATACTATCTACAGTATTCTGGTGGCGTTCAGGAAACAGGAGAACCTTCCTTTTTCTGGCTCTCTCTCTTTTGAAATGTGAATTTATATGATCATCATATATTGGTCAGTTACTGCATTGCACGAACCTTTAAGAAAGATGTAGATGATGCAGGTATTTCCCCTTTTTGAATTGTTAAAGGTAGCTTGGAAGTCAAATTGCAAAGTTATCCTTTATGTATTTTCTCATCATTGCCTCAGGTCACTCACTGATGAGCTTCCTTGTCCTTGTGTGTATGTGCATTTATCTTGACAGGAGATTTTACCAACTGACTTTTTTCCTTCTTTTAGTGCAAGTGTTTTTCTAGTTGGAAGTAAATGCCTGAGAATTACAGACAGGCTTGGGAGAAGAGCAACAGGCAACACTGGATTTATAATGATGAGAGATTTCATATTATGACACATACGTATGCATGTATAATATGTACAACAGTCACTTGAATGACAAATGGAATAAAATGTTCCCATTGTACAATTAAGTTGAATATTATATTGGCTAGGTAATCTTGTGTTTTTAAAGCATTCTGTTTCTGCATATTTTGATACCTGAGTGTTGTGATTCTTTTTTTTTTCTGCTTTCATCTGAGGTGATATATATTATGATACTGATCGTCATCAAATTTTCTGAAGAAATTTATCTTTTCTGCTTTGAAAAATGGAGCACTCAGGAGATTGCTATGAAAAACCTTGATCTGAGAATAATTATGTCCCCAGGCTGTGCCAGCTGATTTCGTCAACCCCTATGTTAGAAATCTATATCTAAAGTTCTGTCTATCATTCTCTATTATCATGGCAAAAGTAAAGATTTTATGTTGCGTTTGCATCAGGCCAAACAGAGGCTCAGTTATAGACATTAAAGTATGTTTTTAAAGAATGACTCATTAAAGTATTGGTTGGTTTCCACATTGTTCTCTCTTACCATTGTTGTCTTTTCCTAGAAGCCTACTCTAGTGTTTGATATTTTACTTACTAGATAAATATGTCTCCCCACTTCTTTAGACTCTAGCCTTTTGTTCTTGCTCCCAGTAGGAAAAGGACCAGCATATGGCAGCTTCTTGGTTGTGAGCTCTTGAGTTGGGTTCTTGAGCTCATCTGTGTGAACTTGGGGATATCCTGGGAAGTGTCCACTGTGGTCGGCTATGTAGGTGCAGATTTAAAACAAACTACTCCTGAGTGACACAGACAGATGCAGTGCATAATAAAGGAGATTTCTTCAAAATTGATATGTTATCCACTTTTGCAATGCCAAGATTATATATATATATATTTAACATAACTCCAAACAGATTTACCAGTTTAGACACTCTGTTTGCTCATATTTCATGTAATGTTAATGAAAAATGAAAGCTATTTTCCTTTCTTGTCAAAACAAGTTTTTTAACCCAGATGAATGGTGAGTACGATAATGTAGGTAACGTTTTTATTACTGGCGACACTAACTTGTAGAAACTCTTACTATGTAACTCCAGAACACCAATAGCTATCTGGCAAGAAGCATCTCTTATTAATAAAAACAGCAACACTACTATCACCATCACCAACAAAAACTTTTCAAGAGCTCAGAAGACTTTGGCAACTACAAGACAATGCTGCAGCTATTAAAACTAGCATGAGTTTTGCAAATCTGTTTGTGCAGTGGTTTGGCCCTGATAGTAATCACTGCAATGGGGCAACTCTCTTAGAAATGAATTCTTATTTTGTAGGAACCTAGCTGTAAATGAGCAGTGCCTGCTGTGCTGTGAGTTGTGTTTGAGGCGGATGGTTGTTCTCAGTTGGTTACCTTGAAAATGTATTCACATGCATTTGCAGGAACTTGTTTTCCATTAAAAACGTGTTCATTTACTGGTTTCCCTGAAGACACCATTAGGTAGTGTGAAGATGCAAATTATGTAAGTGGTAGTGGTTACTGGTGTAGACATATGCTGAAAATACTGCTGTAGTGGAAATGCTAAATCATGGCTTGCACCAGTGATTGAGCACCTGGTGGGAAGGCAGGGCTGACACAGGGGAGCTTAGTGCATGCAATGAACCTGAGTGACCAGAAGGGGTGAAACCAGGATCCACCTCTTCCCAGACCTCATTTAAGGATTGGCAGTGGAGGTAAGAGGGATCTCACTGGACTTTCCCGCGTACCTGAGACCTTCCAAAAGTAAGCACCTCCTTTCCTTTATTTCTGTGCTTACAGCTGTTGCATTTGAGCAGATCTACACTTGCTGCAGCCTAGGACCTTGCTGCTCTGCTGTCATTGCTGTGCTTTCGATTGTGTTACAATTGCATGGTTTACAAATGAATGTAATGATTTTTTTTAAGTTTGATGTTCCACTAATTACGGGAAATTTTGGTACTTGAGAATTAGTTATGTTAGTAGATTAAAAACTCATATACATTTCAAGCTATTTTTATTTTATTATCAGTGAGGGCTGAATACAATACCTAATGCCTAATAACTTGTTAATCTAGCATTATAACATTCTCAGGACTTTTAACAGAGATCATTTTGGGTGAGAATATGGAGGTTCTATTTAGAGAGCAATAAAACTTGTCTATTTGCAAGCTCTCTACCTTATGGATTCCTGACGAATCTGGAGGATAAAGAAGAGAAGCATAGAAGCATACTGCTAGTGCAGATCTTTAAAATATATTGATGGATATAGCGGCAAATGGGATTAAATACAAGTAAAATAAAAACAGTAAAGGATTTTAAAAAAAGTTAAATAATACAAAATGACAAGGAAAGAGGATGAAGTGTTTCAAGGGTAAGATCAATTTAACTGTAAAAAAGCAATGGAAGCTGTTCAGGGAAAGAAGGGTAAGGTTGCAAGGAAAGGTAAAAACAGGAAATAAAGACGTACTAAACTGAGGAAGGAAAAGAAGTCCGAGATTCACAAATAAAGACACCAGTACTTGAATAAAGATGATATGTGCCACTGTGAATGTGGTGGTGTTTTCAAATGCAATTAGTTGCTTGTGTTTCAAGTAGTATCTCAACTTCTGTCTGAAATGAAATTGGCTTTAAGAAAAGTATCCTTTCATTCTGCTAGAAATCAAATGCTGAGAACACAGTAGGCATCAAAAGGATGGTTAAATTGTGTGTGTTTCCTTCAGTTATTCTGCAAATGGGTAGAATTAAACTGAACCTCTTGGCTGTTATTTCTGTGCTCCTAAAAAGTTTCAGGAGAAGTGTGATGAGAAAGCCAATGTCAGATGTTCCTCATAGATAATAATATGCAGCTCTCTGTAGATATCTAGCGCTGATCAATTGACAGATGTCTGTCCTGATGTATACACTGTCTTTATAATCACTCTTTCCCTTCTGTCAAAAATAGTACTATGAGCATGTGTGCCCAAAATAAATGGGTCACTCAGTAGTGATAAAGTGTCGCATTCTGCTGCTTATGAATGAGGGGATACTCTTACTTTTCTCTACAGGTCTAGTAGGTTTTAAATAAAACTGCACTGTTTTTTGGTAATTTACAGTGCAGTAATCAAATCTCAACAGGTTGTCAGTTGGGCAACAGGTTGTATTTGTAAAACACAGCAATCTAAAGCAATTGTACTTCTGAGTTATTGAGCAAGTGGCCATGAATGTCAGGGTTCAGCATTTCAGAATGAAGTGACACCGCCTCTATTTTTAACTTAAGGCATATATGTGCCCAATGGAAAAATACTGTGGTAGAAAACGAGGGAAATTTAACCACTGAATGTAACTCAGGGAAGCAGGTGTAGAGGAATCTTTCTGGCCTGGTACAAAAAAAAAAGCTGACAGCAGCAGTTGCCATGAAAGATTAAAGCAGCCATTTACTGAGGTACAGGGAAGGGTGTATTACCAGCTCACTGTATATGGTCAGTGATGTAGCAGTCACAAAGAAATGCAACTGCATGGCTTCTGTGATTGAATTGTTGGGAGAGGAAAACTCAGTTTTCACTCAGCTATTTTGTACGTTTTGTGAAAGAAGAAACAAAATCCATTTTCAGCAATTAATGTCTCTTGGAGGAAGGTACTAAATTTAAGAAAGCAAGAGAGAAATGGGTAGAATGATGGGAAATCATTGCTTGTGGGTTTCGTAAGAGCTGTGTCACAGGTGTCATGGTGGGTTGACACTGCAGTACTTTTCTGCTGCTACTTAGGAAGTTAATTCAGAGAAAATTATTTCTAATTATGCAGACAGATACAATTTTAGAGTGGGGCACAGGGATATAGCCATGTGATACCCATTAATGTTAATGGAACTCATGCAGCTAAACCACTCTTCACTTTTATGAAAAAGGTATCCCAGAGAGTTTACATGAAGACGTAGCTGTCTGTCTCACAGCTAGACTATAAATCACAGCTGCAATGTGTACAAGTAACATAGCAGGAGAAATGAGCTATTTAGGATAGTGACTTTTTTTTTTTTTTAAGTTTTGTGAAAAGCTAAATCTTAGGTACTTGAGAACCATCACTTTTCTAATGCTTTTAGTTAATTAGCTATTTGAGCATGTTAATGATTTGGCATAGCTGCGTTGCTGTTCCTCACGACAGCAAATGCTGAGGTAAGCTGTCAGGTTGAGCAGCATTCTGCTTGCTTTTCCACTCTCTGTCTGACGTGACTCCCTAGTTCATGTGATCTACCTCTAATGGTGTTTCTTTCTCTACTGTTATGAAAAGTCTGAGAATTTAAACCCCAGCAGCTGATATAGGATAGAGTAAGGTAGATAAAAATAGTTGATAACTGCACTAAAAACATTGTGGGAATGAATTATGGCGCTGCTGGCATATGTGAGTGAGAGGAAAAGGAATTAAATAAGGATGATCAATTTTTGACTTCAGCATTCAGCATCCATCACTAACTCTTACTGCAGAAGACTACAAAACCAATAAGAAAATTCATTTAAATCCAGCAAACTTGAACTGAATAGATATTCAGTAGTTTAAGAACAGAGATACTAAAAATACAGATTTCTGCAAAAGAAAATTTCTGTCCTTGAGAGATAGTTCAATGCAGAGAAACAGATGAAATAAGTGCTTTAACATCTCATTTGAGTTCTCCCCATTCATGCGAAGTCTGAATATCCAAAATCGTTATTTTAAAAGCCTTTTTGCATTTTTTCCTCTTTATTACTTTTTTTTTTACTACCACTTTATTACTATTATTTACTTTAACTATTTAAAAATGTATTTAAAATCACGATTACAAAACACTAGTTTTCTGATTCTTAAGGAACAAAATTTTTCTTCTGCTTTCTGATTTTAGGAAGCTGGAGGGAAAAAAATAGAAGGACTTAATAAATAGATGTTGATTAAACCACTAAATAAAGTCTGCAGGTTTTATAACTTGGAGTGAAGCCAGGAATGCAGTGGTTGTATTCATCCTTGACTGAGCAAGCTGCATAAGAGGAGGGCACCTGCTGAGAACAGTGGAATATACAGCAGGAGCAGTAATGCAGTGGCACAGCTAATTAGAATTCCTGTAGGCTTTATCAACAGGTCTGCAAAATACAATAATTACAATGTGACTGTGAAAACATGTCACTTTGATGTTTTTGAGATGTGACAAACTAGCTTAAAATTACCCAGCTGAAAATTATCACTTAAAGTCTTTTCAATAGTGATATACATATAATGCATCTGGTACGACTGATTTTTTGCAATTACTGCAATCAAAGCTAACAGTAATTTTACTTTTAGGTAAGCTGTAAAATGCATACATACATTTCTACAGACTGATACTGAAATGAAGTTTGATCGGTAAAAAAAAAAGTCTTTTATCTAGGTGCAGCTAAAGAGTCTGTATTTGTCTGAGAGAGGTATGATCCTGGTAGGAGAGAAAATGGCAGCATGCAGTAGATTTGCATAAAGACTGCCTGATATTTACGTCTGGAAAATGTTCTGGGAAGATTTAGTTAATTGAGTCAGCTATTTTAAAATGAGGCTGGTAGCGGTAGGCAAAGTCTAATAACTGAAGGTTTGAAAACAGGAAATTGATGGTTTAAGCTTGACATTCCACCTGCAAATTATTCTGTTGAAAAGAAAGGCAGAAAAAAATATACACTAGTTGACAGGACGACATGTCAGTGCCTTTATTAAATCTTTGTTGTAGGTACAAATTGAGGTCTGTTTCAAACCTGCAAAGCACTTTTTAAGCATTCTGCAAAGTTGTCTTTTTAAATGCTTACGATAGAATAATGCAGTTGAAGTTTTTCTTCTCTGATCATTGTCTGGATAAAATAAGTGTCAGTGGCATCTGTGAGCTCTGTTACATTAGTGTCAGTACTGTGATTGCATGGCTAGTGCTGGAGGATGAAAGAGGAAAGGTGCTGGTGGGGGGGAGCAAGTGTTTGGGACCTGTGTAAGTGAATCTGTGTAATTTTTGCTGGTTTTGTTTTTACTGGGCTCTTCAGTGCTTTCCCATCTTTTTAAGCAGTGTGGTGCAAGTTACAGCTTCAGCAGCTTTCCTCATTTTTTCCAGCCACCTTTAAAAAATTAGAGTTATCTGCAGCAGTAACTCAAAAGAAGCTCTTGCAGAGCTTCATTTCTGTGTGAAAAGTAGATACAGCATTGACCTCAGATGCTGTAGTATTCTGGGTTTTAACAGAATTAACATAAAGGACAGTACAGGGAACTCCGTTTAAAAACAACAAAAAAAAGTGTTGTAGCTGAGATTTTTCTTTAAAAACAAACAAACAAACAAACACAAAACCAGCAAGAGGCAGGAGGTTAAAAATATTACCTTGTCTACAGGCTGCTGTGAAAATACATGCATGCAATTGCATTTACAGATGTGATTGTGGGCATATAAAAAAAAAAAAAAAAAAAAAAAAAAAAAAAAAAAAAAGAAAGAAAGAATCTTTGAAAGAATATTACTTGAAACACAGCATATTTTCATCTGATACATGGAAGAACCCTCTGGATTTTTTTTATTACTTCTGCTAGTTCTTGCTGTACTTCAGATCAAGCAGGCCTAATTAGAAAAGATATTAAGAAAAGCTTTCTCTCGGGGCATCTTTTTTTCTTCAACTATTATATCAGTCTTTCAGGAGGCATTATTATGCTATCAACCTAATAACTACCGTATAATAAAGTAGCTGTGCAGCTGGCCGCGTTCAGCTGTGGCAGAGGTGCTGAGTTCTGGAGCTGCACTGCCATCTATTGGAAAAGCAGTGATAAATCTTCCCATATGCAGTAGTGGAGTTCTTTTTCTAATAAAACCCTAGTAAAGTTGTAAATTACTTTGCAGCAAGATATTTCACATTACATGTGTATCTGTTTGGATATGGTGCTCAGGGGCATGATTTAGTGGTGGGTCCTTAGAGTTAGGGTAGTATGGTTTGATTGCGGTTGGACTTGATGGTCCTGAAGCTTTTTTTCCAACCTGAACAATTCTATGATTCTATGTAGACTGTACCTCCAATATAGTTTTAGCTACAGAAGAAATATAAATTTTACCATTGAGAGATAAGTTAATGTGTTCATGGAGATATACCTAAGGAATGACCTTTTTAAGTACTTTTTTTTTCTCTAGGTTAAAGTGTATGTGTGCCATAGAGTGTCTTATATGTGGTCACGAACTGCAGCAGAATTTATTTTATGTGTGCTTCTCTGTTATGATTTATCCTTTAAAAATGATATTTAGCTAAAATTTTAGGCAAATGTACCTTGAAGTAGGGGTAATTTGCCATCAATACTGAAGCACAAGGTGCCATGTTCTTGGATTGTTTTATGTTTCCTCTACAAAAAGAAGAATGAGAAACATTGTATGTCATGGAATCGTGGTCTTCTTGAGGTGGAAGGAGTCCTGGGAGGTGTTACACTGCTGTCCAGCTCAGAGCAGTGTGAGTGCTTGTATTGAGTTCAGACTTGGTGGCTTTGGACTTTGGTCCTGAGAACCTCCAGCAGTGGGGCAGTCAATGATGTTGCTTAATTATATTCAAAACTGAGGAAAAAAATTTCATCTATCTGGTCATAGTCTGTCTCCACTTCAGGAAAATGAAAAATTGGAAGCTGGCTTGTATTTTATTCGTAAGAAACTTGTGTATTGGCTGTAACTGGATGTTTATACATGATCATGTAACCTCTTTGGCACTTCATAGAAGTGTGACACTTGAAGATCAGCATCCCTCTTTTATGAGGCCACAGAGAATGCGTTCACTAATGTTTGGGAATCAGTGTAGGTGAGCTGTATATGTAGTACAGCTCATTTAATTCTAAGAATAAAATCAGTGCACTTTCTTCAAAACATACCAGTGTATACTTCTTATGTGGTAAAAATGTTATGTAATGATTGCACTTTGTTTTCATTTAGTTTGAAGTATAACATGGACACAGACATATTTAATTACTTCATTTTTTTGTATGTTTAGTGAGGATTTTGCATAGTGTAGTGTCAGAGATAATGCATAGCAGAGGTTGAACCTTCCCATCAATATTCCGTTACATCTTGTTGCTGTGTGACAGATGGCAGCAGGGAGCAGTTTGGCAAAATGGCGTCTGACATGAAAGTGCACATGAAGGTGTGGAATTGAATTCCTTCATGCAGAAAAAATGGCACGCAGTGAAATTAATCAATCCTTGCTGAAAGTCTGTGGAAAAAGAACAGGGAATGAGAGCACGGTGATGCGGGATGGTGCATTTCAGCAGTGGCAACAGGAAAAATGGTCACCACTGTTGGTACACTTTTTTATGAGGGTCCTATGCAAGCCATTGTTCATCACTGGCGAAAAGCTAATGTTGGTGACTATGTTCAAAAGCAATGGTTTGTAGCTGAGACTTTATCCAGTAGTGTTACTGTGCTCTTTTTATCTCCTGTATTTTCCGTGGAAATAAATAAAGGCATTACTTTCAGAGAGACCTGTGCACATTTTGAAGAAAGTCTCTTCTTGAATTACTGTGCTTGGATGATCTCATTGTTGATGCTGTTTGACTGATAAAACTAGGAGTGACTCGAGTTATTAGTTCAGTTTTCTAAAACGAGATTTATTTCATTTCTTATTAAAATGTTAGAGCTTCTGGTGTGCAGGGTGTGTTGTAAATAGAGTTTAAAAATAAGCCTAATAGTACTGCATTTGCAAAAAGTGTATGTTTTCCTTTGAAGTCAAGGAAGTCATTTATCATAATTACTCTTTATGCGTTCTGTGTTCCAGACAAGTTTATTTTTTTTCAGAGAATAGTTTCTTTTCAATATGGGTATAAATTTTCCAGGATCACTGTACTGTAGTACTCACCTTCTTAACGAGAGGTTTCTTACCAGCAATCACTGGAAGGAATGGTTTATGTGTAGATTAATACCCTGGAGGAAATGCATTTTCTGTACATAACTCCTAACAGAAATGGAGTAAATTTTACTGCTAGATTTCCAAGTCAAAACTGGCAGTACTGCTCAGCTTCACTGTGCTCTGTGCACAATATGCACAGTATATTTTCTGTCTGGATGCTGCAGTAAAGGAAAATTTTTGAAACAATATAGAATATTAAGTCTACTGTCATGTCAAAACACCACGTGGAAAATTATCTACAGTTATATGTACACAATCCAAAGCAAGTCTTTGTGACTTTTTGTGTATGCTGTGGTCTTATGTCATTTTAATGTTGAGGCCTAATGATTTTGTGAGACACTTCACTGAGTTTAAATGAATTTTGGCTAGTTTTGTTCAGCTTAGTTAACATAAATAATATTTTGTGTGTTCAGGGAAGTATGGCAGAAGTAACTCGTACATCCTCATGTCACAGATGGCAAAACACGAGGGAGCAGTGTTTAACCAGTGGGACTTGGCAGCAGATCTGCTTTTGGAAGGCTTCTGCTTCTGCATCACAAATAGTTTTAGTGAATTATTTTTATGCATAATTCCTTCTACGATAAATTGTCTCTTGTGAGTGCTGGCCATACCTCTATTTTTCAAACCTTCATGGATAGCCCAGTAGTTTTCCTGTCTTTACAGCTGTATTTAGCTGTGATGTAATGTGTTTGTAGACACAGTATTTTCTAAATGTTCACTTCCATGATTCTGGTTCACTTACAATATGATCTTCATGTTTTGTGCTTAATCATTTGGATTTTTTGATCCTGCAGTTCTTTGAATTGTATCTTTTTTGAAGATGGTGAGTAAAATAGAAGTATGCAAACAGATAGAAATAGTGTTTAGAAAACATGTACTTGAGCTTGTAAGAAACTCCATTTTGCAGTGAGCAAAGGAAATTAACTATTACCAAGTGCTGCATGTCAATCTTCCATTCTCGGTATCGTACTTCTCAGAACTTTCTCTGAAAAGATTCAGCCATTACTGGAAAATAAAAATTCTGAGAATATTTACGTAGCTTTGAAATCCTCTGTTTTATTAACATAGAAAACATCAGACCCTGTGTGCATTCCAAAGTATTAAGAGAGGAGTTTTTTTAAAAGTATATTTACAATAACATTCCAAGCATAGAAAGCTTATAAATTACATCAGAAGAGTTGTCCCTGGCAGATATGCAGTTGCTGGCCTGTACTAGAATAAAAATAAACTAAGATATTGGTTCCCAGTTATCAGCGTGAAAAGTGCTCTCTCCCTAAAGCATTGTTCCCATCCATTCTGCAATTTAAAGAGTGCAGTACTACTTTGTTTGTTACACATGTGGCTATAATCAGGTTGCTGAGGTGTTTCCATTCCTTACATTGCTGGTAAAGTCAGTATACACTGATACTTTGAGTAAGCTATAACTGAAATTTCTGTCCAGAGTTTTCCATAACTGTGAGGTGGGTTCCCAAAATGTCATACTCAATAGAAAAGAGATGTTACCAGTGTAGCAGCGTTGTGTTGTAAAAGATACTGCTTTAGAGGATTTTCATGATGGCATTATAAGCATATACATATATGTATATATATATATATATCACTGTAATTATAACCAACGTTAGTAACTTATATAAATAGGAAATTAGTGATGTTAGGCTAATGCAATAAACTTTCACTGATAGCTCCTGAATAATGGAGCTAGATGTGCTAGTACTGTGCACCATAGGAAATATTTCTCCCAAACAGTATTTCCTCAAAACAAACAAACAAATTCCAAAAAAAAAAAAACGAATTTGCAAAAAGGAAGGTGGCTATGATTTTTTAAGGCTTTAAGTCCATAATAGGAGTCATACCGGATATGTAGATTATACTGTTAGAGAACGCTAACAGGACAAAAGGCACAAAATCACTTTAAATCCTTCACTTCTTAATTTTTGTCATTCAGTGTAAGGAAGGTCACATTCTTAATAATTCTTCTGATTTATCTATTAATCAAACAGCATATTTCTAACTAATGGGTGGAATGAAGAAATATTTGAAGCAAAAATGTTCTGTGTAATGACAGTTCTTACACAGAAGTTAATATACATACATCCCACAGACAGCTTTTCAGTTGCAGTCAAAGCAGCTCTACAACATAAAAATAAATAAGAAGTGCTGTTCATCACCTGGTGTTTTCATGGGAAGAGGTGATCATGATCTACTGAAATACTGCAATCTCTTTGGTAGGATTTCTTTCCTTCAAAACTTTGAGCAAGAGGAGGAAATGTCAGTGGCCTTGCAGTTCCAGAATGAAGCAGTGATTACAGCTTTAAATACTGAGTTTTACTGCTTTTATTCAGACCTTTTATGGACTCAGATCTAGTTGAATAGTTACACATAAAATAAATAAATCCAGCCTCTCTGACATGCTTGTGAGAACATTTCCCACACGCTCCTTTTTATATCATTAATATAGACTGTTGATATGATAATGATAGCAGGTATGTATAGTGATCAATCTTTGTCCCTTGTAGGTAGGTGAAGGTGATACCCCGTTTGTTACCATAATACTTCTCACCTAGAAAGGATGAGTCAACGTATAGGATTAAATTCCCTCATAATGCAGTAAATTATTGCTACATCAGGTGTCACAGTATGAGGCAGACTTGACACTATCCATTTTTTTTTAATCTTTATTTTCTTTTAGGTTGTTAGTTTTATTCACTATATGTAATAGGTTTTTAAAAATTCTATTATGTGTGCTTACATATAATCTGAAATAATAGTTTCTGATAACATGAAAATGTTGTAAAATTCAGTTTTAAAGATAGTTCATTCTCTCCTAATGCCATGCTCTTCCCAGCCCTGCCATTTACATTTCGGAAAGTATGCAGGTATTTTCCTCTGAAGGCAGAAAATTCAGAGCTAGTGTGCTTAAGAATGCAGTGAATTGCAATTCTGAGTCCCTAGTTTATAATTAAGTACCTGTTTGAAAAGAGATGTATGCGTGCCTATGTTGGCTGAAATGCTACTTGACTTGATATTTTTTTTTTTTAGTGAATTTTTCTTCAGAGACTGATTCATTTCAGTACTGTTCATCTCCTTCGTTCTACGAATGAAAAATAAAGCTGTCTAGTAATGTGAAATTATGATGCTGCTTATTACTGTCCCTCCTTTTGAAGAACAAGAAAGTTTAAATTGGCTTTATAATATCTTGAATTGTCAAAATTGTATTTGATTCTGTGGTAAAAATACTCTGCATGCTTTTGAGGGGGAATAATGTTAATTTTCATGTTGGAATCATATTCTTTGTATTGGCATTAGAAAAATGTGCAAAATCTGTGAGGAGAACTATGTGCAGAGTTCTTATAGATTTTTTTGGACATAAATTGATTTTCTGGTGAAGTTTGGATACATGAAAATGTAGTAATTTGTTAGACAGGACTTTCTTGAAGTAGAGTTCATGATGGTGAATGAGATACAAAGATTTATAGTTTTTTGTCATTTTGTGTGATATCCAGATGTCATTTTAGGAATGAAGTTCAGAATCCAGAAAGTGTGTTCCCCTGCATCTTTATCCTAATAAAGTGTTTGATATGGACATGTGGAAACAGTGGTAAAAGAAAATTTCAAATATTCCTGAAACAATGCAGGTTGTAGTAAAATAAGTAAATTTATTGTGTACTTTGCCTACCTGTTCCTCTTCTTTTTGTGGAGTCAAAACATCAGTATGAGAATAAATGAGTGGACACAGCATGCGGAAAAGGAATTCTATGCTACTGTACTGAAAGATGGAGTCTTTATTTTATGCTCATTGGCAATGAATACAGAAAATAGAAATGACAAAAATAGTTGATGTACTTAAATTCATACCCTAAGCAAAGCATAGTTTAAAAACAAACCAAAAAACATCCCGTGTTGATTCTAAAACTGAAAATACAGCAGTTGATTGTTGCCTTCTAATTATTATAATATCAAGCTCACTTTGTTTTGGCATTTAAAAATGCCACTGGGTTAAATTTGTCAAGTAGATTCACAACTCAGGTGTGAAGCAGAAATTAAGTTGCTGGGATAAATGACTTTTTTGGCTTAGCAGACAAGCTTGAATATATGGGGTGGCATTTTCATTTCATTTTAGAAATAATCCTTTGGTTGCTTTTGGTTATTTTTTCCATATGTGTGTGTATATAAATATAATATTTAGAGCAAAATATTTGCCTGTGATATAAAATAAGAATCAAGCTTGATTCTTAGTATCATTAGAAATGTTAGGCTTTTGATGTTGTATGTTGAAAGAGTTCTCTTTGGTACTTAATTAAGCCTTCTAACGTGCTTTGTTACATGATTAATGCTGATGTCATTGATGAATATAAAGACTGTTTCTGTCCTCTTATCTCACAGCAATTGAGTTGTGTGTAACTTGTCTTGAGTTGTGTGGGCTCCACCTTGTATTGTAAAATAGATCAAGGAAAGTTTCCATTAATCTGGTTCTTGTAGCTGTGGTTCACTTGTTAGTGTGAATGGCCATCAGTGGAGATGATGCATTGAAAAGAATGATGACAAAGAAAACTTAATTTGCCTCATAGACTGGTTGCAAACTGTGTTTGGAATGGTGAAAAGATCAGTTCTATAATTACGAGTTTAACACTGAAAAATTCATCACATATGTAATTACAGTTTAAATGGCAATCATAGAATCTTTTGAGTTGTAAGAGACCTTTTAAAAGTCATCTAGTCCAATTCCCCGACAGTGAACATCTACAACTTGGTCAGGTTGCTCAGAGCCTGGTCCAGCCTGACCAGCAGTCAGGTGTCCCTGACCCTTCTCTCAGTCTGTCTTTATAGAGAATGTGTTCCATCCATTTATTCATTTTTGTGGCCCTCCTCTGGATGCACTCCAACAGGTCCACATATTTTCTGTACTGAGGACTTCACATCTGGACGCAGTACTCCTGCTCAGGTTTCGCCAGCACAGAGCAGAGGGGCAGGATCAATTCCCTTGCCCTGCTGATCACGATTCTGTTGATGCAGCCCAGGATAGAGTTGGCTTTCTGGGCTGCAAGGGCAGATTGCTGGCTCATGTCCAGCTTAACATCCACCAAGTGCCCCTAAGTCTATTTCAGCAAGGCTATATATATATACAAGATCCTACTACTTTATTTGTTATTTCCTGTCTGTTCACAGTTAATGAACAGGTAGGTCTTAGCCTTGTTTATCAGGAAAATACCATTCTGTTTGGATGCTGCCAGAATTGAAAAGTAACTCATTTTGTGTGTGAATTGAGATTTCTTCATGGCTTAGAGCTGAATAACACAAGCTGTGTCTGTTCAATGCAGAAATGATTTTCAAAGCATTGTTTGCTTGCTACTTAGTTACAGAAGGATATTAAGTCTATAGGCTTAATTTTAGTTACCAACTTTAAAGCTTCCTACAAACAGAAATGTCTACTTTACCATTGACCACTGTATTTAATAAATTAAATTGCTCATACACCATATAAGCTGTACATTTAAAACTCCAAATACAATTTCATTGTTTTATAGTAAGCAATATCTAATTAGATAAGTTTCAGCATAGTATATTTTTATTTTCAATATATTTATATAGTATATATTCATATTTTCAATTAAGAAAATGTATATTTATCTGAAAATCTATCTTTCCAGCTTCTATTACCTGAAATAGTCTTAGCTGCATCTGCTGACTTCTTTTGTCTCCCAAGGCATTAGTAAGATCTGGAGAGAAATAACATGGGCAGAAATAAAATATTCTACATATGGTATTGTATTGCCAAATTTCAGAAAATAATTGAAAGTTAATCAACTGAAAACACGTTTAATTTCAAAGGCAGATATTATGAGCTTGAGTTGTTGCTTTCTAGAATGACCATCATGTTCCTCTGTTCCTATAATCCAGTGTGCTTTTGTTTGTCTGAAGAATGATAATTGGTTGTGCTTCTTTGAAATTTTAGGGTTGAATTAAATGTATTTGATCTGGCAGGTGCACCTGGACTTGGAGTTGGTAGGTTACAAATTTTTCAGCGCTGTGACATGGGAGGTCAGTGCTGTGAGAAAAGAGGATGACATCTTCACTATTTATTTCTTTTCATGCTGCTACTGTCTTTCTATCTTCTTTTTGCTTATCTCTTCCCCAGCTGCTTTGTAAACAAAATCCAGTAAAACAGGAGGTAATTCAGGTCAGGCTTCTCTCTGTTGCTTTCTTATGTTTTGTGATCAAATGCATAAAATTGAAGTGAATGCAGCACGTGAATCCTGTCTGTTGTTTTCATTGTGACTCTGTAGGAGGCTAACTGCTTTTGGATTTGGCTTTCTTTTGTCAGGAGGAAATTCATATTGTTTATGTAACACTCAGTAACAGGTATTTTTTCCTACTACGTTTTGTTCTAGTGCTTAGACTAGTATTTTGTCATTCTGGGGAGAAAATGTATGTCATTAGTGTCAAGGTGCAATGTGGAATGACTTTGTATACAAGTCAATGTTCTGTCTACAGATGGAAAACATTTAAGATATCATAAGCACATAAGTTTGAGATCTTATCAGGGCTAACTTGTTGCTTTTAAAGTAGTATTTGTGTAGGCTTAGGAGAGCTGCAAATACTTCAGTGGTGTGTAATAAAATACAATATTCAGGAGAGATGGCATCCTTCATAATAGGGGAAATGGCATGGTATCTGATAATTATATTTATCTTTTCAATCATTTTGGTATTGGAATGGTGGCTGGTTCCTTAGAGATGATAAAGGGAACTGCAGTGTTTAATAGATCATTGTAAAGATTCAGTTTGAGGTGGAGGTGTGCTTGCATTTGATGTGTAACCAAGGGTTGATCAAGTGGCTGGACAATCTTTGCACTCTTTTCCTGAACTACCAGTTTGTTATACTATTGTGATGCAGATACCCAAATTATTGAAGAATTATTCCATAATTTCTTGTGAATACAGAAGCTTTTGACTTCCTCATGAAGCTCTGAAAGAGGAGAGTTACAGTTTGAGGGTACACAGTGTATGGCATAGAAAATCGTCAGAATCACAAGTAAGAGAAGAAAGGGGTGTCATAAAATATATCTAGTCATTATCTTGATAATGAATCAGCATGCAAATTGTAGTAATTGAAGGTAGAATGCTTTCACTCCAAATACTTAATGTTTGTGAAATCTCTAAGGAGACGTCCTGAACTGAAATAAAAGAATTACTACAAGACTTTAATTTTGATGTATGAATGTTTTATGCAGACTGTGCACAGTATGCTAGCTGGCTGCTGTTCACTGGAGTTGAAAAGTCTATAAAAATCAAGGTTCCTTAACTCAGTGTGAGACCAGCAGGAGTGCTCAAGAAGGAATAAGAAAATGAATCTTGAATCCACTGGCAAAGCCCATATTAATCCCTTGTTTCTGCAGAAGTGAATGTGTTTCTACTTCCAAGAAAGCTCTTGAAATAATGTAATTTCTGGGCTGGGTAGCAAGTTCACAGGATAACAATCTGTCAAATAAAAATCTGATCCAAATCTAAAATTAGGTGAAAATTATTCATCTTAATTGACTGTCTACCTTTGAACTAAAACACCAAGCCAGTTTTTTATACTTTTCTGACAGTTCTTATTACTGATTACAATTAGGTTGACCAGTTGTAGTGCTCGTTATATGCAGAGTTGAAATCTTTTGTAACCGAATAATTTCGGATGCTGAGGTGCTTTCTGCACTTTAGGTCACCAACTTACCATTTTTCAATTGAGGTTGCTCATCTTAATTACGCTTTGCAAATCTCTCCCTTCAGGCTTTGTTTGCAGGGGGCAAAGAATTCCAGATGATTGATCCTTATTTGGCTTTGATGCTTACTTAGATAGGAATTTACTTCCTCTAAGCAGTTAAATTGCTTTTTTTTTTTTTTTTTTTTTTTTTTTTTTTTTAAGAATATCAGGATCTTGAAATCTTTTTATTGATTTAACAGATAATTTTAATAGATTTTTTAATAGTACAGACAATGTACTGTTACATAAATGTTATACGATTTTTAGGTGGCTGTTCCAAGAGAAGTAATTTTCTTTCTTTTAAAAAGTGCACAATAGTTTATGCAAAGAAGGGCACAAACCTTTCTAGTGACATGTTATTATGTTCAGTGTGAACTGTTTTAGCAAAATGTTTTTATGTTGTCTAGGCTCTAATAGTAGGAAGTATTAGAACAGCATTGGAGTTGATGTGATTCCAGAGTGTTGCTTAACAGGGAAGAAATGCCTGCAGTCAATGAATAGCTGTATGTGGGATCAGTCTGTGAACTTGCATTAAGTAATAGTTATTCCATAATACTGTTTATTAAACAGCTCCTTTTTTTTTTTTTCCTGTAATTTCATGGCACACCTTGTATGCACTACACTGTACCTGTGATAAATCTACTTTGTGATTCAAGATCTTCTCCTTGCAAAGTGAAAAAAAAAATAAAAAAATAAAAAAAATAAACAAAAAACCAACCATACTTCGAAAGAGTTTTTTATTTTGTGCCATAAAGCATTTTAAGAGCATTAGAACACATTACTAGTTTTGATTTATAAAGCTCTAAAATACTTATGGATTTTTTGTCATAAAGCTTTAAATGGCTTAGGATTTTTTAAGACTGCTGGATTATGTGGCACCCAATTGAGAGAGCTGGGAAATTAAACTCTAGACATACATGAGTTTAAAAAAAAAAAAAAAAAAAAGTCTGCAAAGTTATTTATGATGTTATGGTTTAACTTGGTCCAGATGAGAGATGATGAAAGAGGTAGCAGTGGCTCCTCCTGAAGGACCGATTTTGTGTTAGCAGGCCTCCGCTGTCCCCTCTGACACATCTTGGTAGTCAAGCCAAAGAGGCCTTCCTTCACGAATCTATATTACTCCCTGCTGTGCTGCGCTGCGCGAAGAAAGGCACGTAGGAACCTTTTCAGCATGGCCCTTAAGCTTGTTTCTCCTGTCTGACGTGCAAGGCTGGAACTGAACCCCAGCTGCAGCCTTTAGAGAGTGCTGTCACAGGGAGAGGCTGCCCAAGGCTGCCAGCAGAAAGTGGAGCGCTAGGTGAGGGCTTGTGCCCATGTGGGGGCCTGCCTGGGTCTGTCTAATTCACTTTAGGCTGAGACAAGTCCAGTGATGGGTCAGCAAATAGTGAAATCTAAAGAAGGCTGAAGGTGAGAAGGGAGAGAAGAAACTTTAAGATACTAATGTTCCTCGTTGGTTATTGTTATTGCTAGTATATTATCACTATTATTTTCCACCCCTAAAAAACATGCAGGTCAGGTTTAAAACTGTGACTAGCTACTAATATTTTTACAGAATTGATAAATAAAGGCAAGCACAGCAGTCCCTGGGAATATTCTCTGGAGCATGTTATTTCAGATTTATTTTCTTAAGGGTTGCTTTAAACACAGTTGCATTTGTTGGAAAATATTCATGGAACGTTTTGATCAATTCTGACTCCAGCACCGCTACTCTGAGCCAGTTTTTGGCATTCAGGGTGAGTTTTCTGCCAATGTGATAAATCTAGATAGAAAGTACATGTTAAAATCTACTTCAGGAAAGAATTAACATTTATTAGCCAGCTATACCAATTGCCAAAGAACCGCCAATGATGGAATGAAGGGTTACAGAGTGAGTCACAAAAGCATACTTTATTGTTACTGACTTGGTGGAATTACAAGTTAGCTTTGTTGCATGTGGGGAATATAAATGGAGACAAGTTAGAGTGTTATTTGGTGTTTTTTTTTTTTTTTTTAAATGGAACTTGTTATTTACATATCCCAGCTAGCAGCAAGGTTGCAATGCAAATCATGGGCTGATAGCATTATCACAAAACAAATGGACATCATGGATCTTGAACATGTGTGGTAGGTCTACAAAAGAGACGAAATAGATTAACAAACTGTTCCTCTTTTATTTTCCTTGTCTCTTTTCTATACCTACTGTCGTGGGGATTGGGGCACATGGACAAAAAAGTGTTTTACAAACTAGAAAGCTTTGGTACTTCCTAAACAATTGGGATTGAAATCTTTTTCTTCACGTATTTATGGTCAAGGGATGTCCGGTAAAGCTTTCAGAATTGGTTGTGTTACCTCTAAAATTTCCTACTTTCTAAATTATACTGAAGAATGCAAATGTGTTTTATTAACATTATTGTAGAAACTATGGGATGGAATTATTCTGGAGTAAAGCGAGAAGTAGATTGAAAGGAGTCATTACCTTGAATGTAGCTGAAGTATGGCTAAAAACCAGGTAGGAATCAGAACTTTTACTGCTGAGTTTCTTTGAGTATAACTGTATCCACTGAGAATATTTTGCTACCTAGAATATAATTGCAGTTTTCCTCTCAAGATCCTGGTGCTCTATCTAGATTAAAAACAGCACCTCAATAAACATTCCATAGTGATAACAAACACTTCTTGATTTCTACTTGGAGAAGCTTGTTGATGTTTTTTCTTTTTGTCATCACTGTTAACTTAATGCCAGTTGTGATTGTAATTATGGCTGCAGTCCCGAAGTAATTCATTCTTTGTGAGTGTTTTTATTAAAACGTTGCTTTTGCTTTGACAGTGTGCACAAATTGTGCTCAGGATTACACAGATGTGAAAGCCTAAAAATAATTTAGAAAGCTTTAATTAGAATATTCTTAGAGTTGCATTTAAAAACAAAACAAAAACCACTTCCTATTTTGCCCTTAACTTGTCTAAGCTAAGTATGTTTCACTGCACTGTGAAATGAGGAGTTAAAAGTAACTTCGGTAGTTTAATGTTGGGAAGTGAAGTTGCACTATTTGACAATTAACTTCATAATTCTGCTGTAAGAATCAGTAAAAAGGCTTCGGTTAATGAGGGTTGTTTCCTCTTAAACGAAGATATTTTCAAAGGTGAACATGACTACAGCTAGGAAGGTGTTACTAGAAACTGTTCAGAATTAAACTTTTATACTTTCCAATACAAATTATCATATATTTCCAAGTAAAAAGGCTTTCTTCTGAGATGGAGTTCCCTTCAAGTCAGTACAACTTAGAGGGGATAAGAACCTTCTGTTTTGGGATAGCTTAAGGCACTTAGGAGATGATTTGAAGTTCTTGTTTTCACAATGAAATCAATTCAAAATTGAAGACTGTTGTTTGTGTGCAGAGTTGGATCTTCAGTTACAAACAGAAAGGAATCATAAGGGACCGTGCCTAAATCAAGTAAATAAACTGAGATGAGCATGTGTGAGGCTATTCAAGGAAGGAAAGAATGTTAATGGGCGTTATCATGTCGAGTTCTGCTCTGACAGTGGCCTTCCCCCCACTTTTAGAACGTGATCTTCCAGTATGCCCTTCAGTGATTGACTTCGTAAACATGCTGCTGCTGTTTGTGACTGCTAAAACGAAAAACACACGGCGGGAGAACAGGCAGCCAATTCGCCTTTAGGTGGAGCTGTTTCTCCTTGGATGATTTAAAGTACTTCGTGCGCCTAACATGAAGTGAGAATGGACTGATTTGTGCTGTAATCCAGGAACAGGTTTTAAGAAATAATTCATGGTTATCACTGCCAAAGAAAGTAAGGTGTTGCCTTATCTCTTAAGTGAACTAAACACTGATAAGGAAAAGCATGTATGTAATAATATTTTGGAAAATATGCTAGTATATTTTGTATAACTCAAGTTAGGGGTAATTTATCGTGTGAAAAGAATGTGAACATTCCATGAAAGATAATGTTACACAGTTGAGCTTCTTAGTATTATTTTCTGTGGAGACAAATAGTTTATTACTGAGTTAGGTGTGACTGAGATTGTTCCAGAGAACTTCTTTGCTTAGTACTGCGTACTGCACCAACTCTGGCCAGTGCAGGTGCAGTAGGGTCTGTTCTGTCACGCCTAGGATACAGTAAAAAATAGATTAGGCAAGTGAAGTATGTACCAGAGCGCCCAAAGCTATAACTGCAGGTTTGTTGGTTAGTCTCAAGGCTAGCATTTATTTAGATTATGTTGAAATAATGCCAAATTTATGAAATGATTGATAATATATTAAATAAACTTGAAATTACAGGGGGGGTAGGAAAATTTGGATTATGAAATGAAAGGGAACCTTGCTTGAATTACTTACACTAAGATTATATCAGAAGTGAACTTGGTGACCAAACTCAGCCTTCAGTCTCAGTTTGCCTTTACAAAGGAGTTCCTACACAAGACAGCATTACACTTAAGTTGCCGTCATCAGATTCTCTCTTCTAGATTTCCTCCCTTTACACTGGGTATTTTTACCAATGATTTTGCTCTTTGAAAAGTTTTTCAATCTAGACAGGCTCAGTGTCTCATCCTGAAATGTGATCTTCTCTTAGGAAAGCACTAGGCTGGCTGTTCCTACTGAAAATAAGGATTACTTCATTTCTTCAGCTACAAATTACTTTAACTCCTGGCAGCATTTTGTTCAACACAAGTTAGTGTTTCATTTGTTCTCTGTTTATTCAGATGAAAGAATGTGAAAGAACTTAGTGAAAACTGTTAATAATCTTAACAAAACCAAATGTAGGTCACTAAGGGCTCTTTTTTTGAGATAAGTCACAAGCACAATTAACAAATCTGAGGTGAAAGATTCCCAAATGCTTTTTGCTACACATATCGCAGTGCCTGTATCTTTAAATGTCTCAGCTCAGCAGCATGCAGAAGGAAGGAATACCTGTAAACAGGCTTGACTGTTCTTATAAAGAAAAAATAAAAAATAAAATAAAATAAACAACCTTTATTTATAGCTTTGACTCTTTGGGCTGGCTGACACATGGTTGTTCAGTGCAGCAGGCACTAAATGTGTTCATTAGCCCTTTTAAGCTTGCTTGGAAACTTTAGCTGTGGGCAAACAGCCTGGCTGGATATATTGTATTTCTCTGCTGGTGAAACCAACTGCAGTTTGATGTTGGCAGGGAAGTGTTTGTAAGTTGATCAGAACCAAAAATGAGTGAGTTGGTGCTGTGTGACTTCAGAGTAGAAGGCACACTGTAAGAGTTGTGTCCTAGGGATGCGGACAGCTGCTCGAATGCAAATTCCCTGACACTGCTGGGAGGAGCAGAACAGATGCAGGCAGTGCCACACTACAGTGTTTGAAAGGAGCTAGAGAACTGTTTTGGTTTTTCCAAAGGGAAATGCACCCCATACCCTCCATTTCTCTGCCAAACTATTTTTAATCAGCAAAGATAGACCATTTGGGTAAAGGATTATAGAAGAGCTGAGGATGAGGGGCTGTGTGAGTGGTTCCATTTGGTTATGTGGAAGGAGGAGTTGGGGCTGACTGACTGCAGTTACATGAATGCTGAACTAACATCTCCCCTTCCTCTCTTCACTGGATTGAAACTGTGGGAGCGGAAATTGGATTAAATGGGTATAGGAACCATGCTAGAGGCAGGTGCTGGCTGCTGTTTCATTAAAACCCTATAAGCACCGACACTTGATGAGTTCATCCATTAGTGACACTGCGACTGTGACATACAGCCACAGCATTTCAACTGCTGAACTGATATAGTTTTATGTCCAAATATATGCACGCCCTTTAATAGTCCAAAAGCAACCCTGACCACATTTTCCAAAGCTCAGCTTCTAGCAATGGCTCTGTAATATGTTTTCTAGTTTCTGAACTTTGGCTGTCTGTTCCAGCAGGCACTTGGTGAAGTGCTGCCCAGTCTTGCCTTTTAAATTCAGCTGCCCTACCAGAAACAAATAGTCTTCAAAGGATTGGCTGCATGGTTGGCTGATGACTTTTTGAAGGTGCCAGGGCTGGGTAACTTGCCACACTTCCTTTCCAGGCTCAGACTGAACCGAATCACACATACAAAAATAAACATCTCTTGACATTTTCCTTTATGGCACATTATAGCAATTTAATATCAGACAAATAGTCTCATCTAACAATGTATGTCCATGCAGGGTGTAGGAAAAGAAAAATCTTTATATTTGGTCAGACTTGTTACAGTAGTTGAAAGTGTTTGATTTGTGTAATTTACTTGTTACTCTTGTTGCCCTCTTAAACTGTCTTGCCTGTTATTATCAAACTCATGTAAGAAAAAAAACCTGAAGAATATTGTCCAAAGCCAAGAGTGTGGAGGAGTTGTATCACACTGATCTAAAACTTTTCAATGCTCTTTGGAAAACTTACATGTGGGAAGTATTTTTAGCACCTTAAGGCAGCCTGAACCACAATTCACTGAAATAAATCTAGCATATGCTGATACATAATTGTTGTTACATATACTTTTCTGTATGTTGCAGCCAGCTCCTGTCTTTTCTGTCTGCTCCTGTCTTTTCTGGAGACCTCCTACAACGTAATCAAAACATTCTTTCCGAATTTTGTAAGATCTCTGCAGGTTGAGATGAAGCTTTATTAGTTTCATTAGACTTTCATTACAGAAAATAATCAGAATCGCATTAACAACTCCTCTTGTTATGTATAAATCTTGGATCATAGCTGTTTGTTTCTTAGCGGCGAATTTCTTAAAGTTATACAAATGCAAGAGGTAAAGGAACATATGCCGAGCAAAGGCCTGCCAGGCTCCTATTTATTTCCAGACAATCCTGAAATTCTTCCTCACCTTTACTCATCTTTCCTGAATGAAGTAATTGAATAGTAGTTGCACCTGATGTCTGGCAGCCTCCTGTGTGGTACCCAGTGATTGCTGGGAGTGTGATGTAACGCAAAGTACTGGTGCCCAGACTTTGAGTAATAGGCAGAAATACAGACAATGATTCTTGAAATTTCTCTTTGAATATACTGTAAAGATAACATCCAAGAAATTATCTGGGAAAATCATATTAGCAAGTTACTTCTGTTTTTATGTTCCTGCACGGTTGTTGTAATTGTAGAAATGATAAGGTGGCAAGATGACTTCTAACTTTCTAAAACAGAACATTACCTAATCTTACCAGCAGTGCTGGTATTGGAATCAAAACCTACCAAATAAAATACCCCAAAGATATGTTTGAAAGTATGCCTGTATTTCTAATTAGTTAATATAGACTTGCTTTTGCTATTTAAGGAGCAGTAAGAGGAGATCTATTCTTTGTGCTTGAGTTCATAAGGGAAGGGATTTCATATCTGTTTGGAGATGGAAGGGATTGTTTTTATGTGAGATTTTTGTCTGTAAACAGTTGTTACTATCTGTTTTCTATCCAACTGACTGTATGTTAGATGTTAATGTGCATATGTTGCTTCTGACTTTGCCTTGCTGATATTCTATTACTGAGCAGCTCATATTCTCCGTTCTGTCACTTGAATATGTCTTTTGGCTTTCTCCAATCAAGAAACTATTTACTCTGTTTTAATACTGCTGTGGTAGAAACCTATTTCAAAAATGATATGTATTTCTATTTGTAAAAATGAAATGATTGGCTGTTGGCTTACGAGATTTCATTACTAAGTTTTCTGGAATGTTTTTCATTAACAAACCTTTTTCTCTGAATGTCACTCAAACCTGCTGCATGTATTGTCCAGGGATCAGCCAGTTTTATTGCAGAAGACAGCTAGATGCTCTTTGCCTAACATATGATCTGTCACTTGTTCTGCATCTTTTGTGCATGGATGGAACAGTCGGGGGTTTTCGTTAGTACTGAATGGGCTGCTGCATGGTTTCTAAGCCTCCTGTTCAGAGGACACAGCTGAAAGATGATCTGCTTATATTATAGTTATCTCTCAGGAATTGTACTTTTTCTTTATTTCTCTTAATTTCTTTTCCAGAGTTGCTTACTTATATGTTATGAATCTCACTTTTATTCATACATTGATAATTTAATCCTTCCGTGATTTGGATACTGATCTACCTAAATATTTCTTCTATGGTCATGAAGAGCCCTGACTGACTGTAGCATGTTCAGCTCTTGGTATATTTTTGAGGTATCTGATTGCTTTAGACAACACATCCTCTATTTCATGATGACATCTGTCTTACAGCTGTGGCATAGGGTGGATGTGGAGAACACTTTAATAATATCAACTTCAGCTCAGAAGCTAACTTACGTCAAATTAAATAGAAAGAGGAAAAACAACGTTATGAATCAGTGTGATTACTTTTTTAATGATGTAAATGGCTGGATACTTGTCTTCACTTCTTATTTTAATATTTTTACTTTATTTATGTTTCTCTTCTGTCCTCGTACCTTCTGCTGTCCAATTAATTTTTTTTAGTAACAAATATTCAGGAAGTTTGAAAGTTAGGTGAATCAATCTACTGTGATATATTGCTTTGGAACTTGATTGTACTGATTTCTGCTTTCTTGAGGAAAAGAGATTAAGTAAGCAACAGGGTGGGGAGGAAGGGAGGAGAATCACACCCCAAATAAGGAATGAGTTTCTCTTTAGAGAAGTTACATGAAGAATGCCCTTTTTTACCTTACCTTTTACCACACCAGCACTAGTCTTCTAAGTTCTTAAGGACAGGAAGAGGAAGGGGAAAGTGATGGCTGAACTTTTCTTCCCTGCTCATGTGTGCCCACTCCATATCTGTGTTCTTCTCTGTTGCACCCCCATTGTGGTATGTTCCTAACAGGAAGGAATAAGCTTTTTTGTTGTACTTAATTCTGCTTTTACTATTGGCTCTCTGTGGAAATAGCAATGCTTTCATCCCCAGGATGCACAGAAGCCCCAGAAGGGTGTGTGGGAGAACTTCATAATTACTCTCGTTGTTTAAGTTTCAGTCATGTAAAAACTGAATATTTACGTCAGAGTATGAAAGAACAACCATTAATGAGATACTGGGAGTTTGGTAATAAAAAGATGAATCCCACTCAATCTTCCAATAGCAAAGAAGCCACGGAGACATTCTCTCTCCTGGCATGCATAGAACCTGTTACTCTGGTATTTTTGCTGCTCTTATCCATATAAACACAATTGTACTTCCATATGCCCTTCTGTTATAACCAACAAATTCAGGTATTCTGGGATTAATTTTTCTGCAGGGTATTGCAAGGGGAAGTCAAACATGTTAAGAAAAGAAATCAAGATAGTACAGAAGTCCTCAGACTAAAGGAATCCTGTTTTCCTTTTTCTATTTCATGGAAGATTAAGGTACATCCTAAAATGCTGCATGACAGTGATTTCATACCTTATTTGCTCAGTACTTCTGAAAGCATGGTTAAATGGAATCTAAAAAATAAGTTAGAATGTCAGCACAAAATTGGTATCTTGTTCACCAATCAGTTGTATTGATCACCCAATTTGTTAATGTATGCTCTAGCTGTGAAACAGAAATGATATTAATTACTGGGAAGTAAAGAAACTGGTCTATGTAACACAAACATCTTTTTGGTGGATGTTGATCATCAGCAAAAGTAGGCTCTGAGTCATATCATTTTGGGAAGAAAAATGGTGGAAGTGCTCTTGAAGCCTGAGCTAATCCTGAGATCTGTTATAAGTACAGCTCGGCTATAATTAAAGCAAAAAGAAAGTGTCTTTTTTTTCTCAGAAAATTTATAAGACTACTTCATGATAGTCTAAAAATCTGCAATATTTAAAAAGCATTCATTTACATTATTGTTATTATACAAAAAGTCTTGTTTTTTTCTGAACTGTTATCCTTTTTTATCTAATGAACAATTATATAGCAGCTTAAAATAATTTTGGTAAGAAATCAAATTAAAACTTGGAAAGGGAGTGTGTTATTTTAGCAGACAGAAAAGTGCACTTCTTATTATTGCCTGATAGATTCAATGTATGTGAATGGTCAGTGCTTGTCCTTGAGCCGCCCTGTTCTAAGCCTTGCAGTTTTCTCTGTAATTCTGTAATCCTTCAAGATATGGGACTTGTTTTTTGTATTACAGATTTTGAGCGACCCACAGACGTTATGCCTCTTAAACTGCTAGTGATTGTAGTGTTCTGGTATTTTATATATTGAAAACTATTAGACCTTAATAGGAAACTATTATAATAGTTAATAAACCGATCAAGTTTGATTATCAATAATATATTAATATTCAATTAATATTCAATTAACACAGCAAACATTTTAATAAAATCCAGGGAAATAATTTTGGAGACATTTGTTGTTCTTCCTAATTTTTCAACTATCCTTGTATGAGCTCAGTTTTTATATTTAGATCCTGCTGCTTTGAAGTAAGTCACTGGAGTATTACATAGGTTAATTAAAATAAAGATGAGAAAATGATTTTTTGTCCTGAAGTTGTACTTTAGATATAAGTACAACGTAAACCATAAGTGGAATGTAATTAATTTCTCCCAAGTTAGAAGATGCATCTTGTTTTCTGACAGATTCATACAGAAAGAATGTGTCACAGTATGTCAGCAAGCATTGCATTTCTCTTTCATTTTGATACTGGCTAACATGACGGAGTGACAGTGTCATGGCTTTGGAGCCTTTGGATGAGATTTGGAATGGACTCGTTTGCTTCCTGAAGCGGTGGTCAAGCAGCATCCCACATGGCTCACCACAGTGTCCCCATGGCCAGAGCTGCTGTGCTTCTTGTTGGGCTGCCGGTTTGGGAAACTGCTGGTGCTGAGTGGAGAGGCCTAACATTGCAAATGTTTCCCAATGAATTTTAAAAGGATTCTGGCACAGTAGTAAAATCTGTCAGACGTTGTGTCAGAGGAGGCTTCATCATTTACCTAAATAATATCGGTATATGTCAGAACTTCATTCTTCTGTCATTCCTCATCTTCCACATTCGTGTGGATATGAGTAAATACACATTAAATACATGCACAGGCTCTCTAAACTTGAAGATTTTTCCTGAGTATTTTTGTCTTGCCTGAGTGATCGAAGAGAAAAACTGCTTTATCTTTGAGTAAACGTTTGGACAACACTCCTTTGACACTGCCTAAATCCTTGAGTAAATTCAAAACTAATGTAAAAGTGCCATTCTATTGGCAGTATGAGGCATTGAATTGCTCTGTACTGAATTGTCTAAGAACTGTCCTAACTTACTAATTTCCAAGGATGTTTTGATTGATTATGGATGTTGTGACAGCAGAAAAACAAAGAAATTGATCAGAAAATCTGGTTGCATTCAAACAGATATCAAGAAAGTCTTTGTTAGTCATTTTTCCCCACCTTTCTCATAGAAGAGGCAGAGTAACAGAAAACTGATCATGAGAGTCTTCGTGAGTATGTGTGTGTAGTCGTTGCCTGGAATTACTCTCTGTGTGGTGTTAAGTAGCTGAGGAGGTGGGATCTACTAATGCAGGTCTGTGGCAAGTAAGAGCCAGCTGTGACAACACTGCTAAGCTGGATTTAAGATAAAGAGTCAACTTCATTCCTGATAGATGTATACACGCCTGTTCTTCCAGACATTGCTATGGCACAGTATTTGATACATTTGAATTTGTAGACATGGGCTATTGAATTTATAGTTCAAAATAATTTCCCACTGAGGAATAATGGCCATAAATGTATGGCAGTGCTCTTGTACCCAGAGTCCAGATAAGCTGCCTGCCTGAGCTATAGTGCTCGTGTCTTTTAGTACTTACAAAGAACAGAAATCTCTTTAACCTCAAAAACTTGCAGTTTCAATTCATTTATTGTACTTGTTGCCTTTAAAGGATAGCTCAAGATTACTTAAGAGGAAAGACTGCACTGCATCAGCTGAGACAGATTTTTAGATGATGACATATCTTTTGTATTAGGTGGTAACACCTGTTGACCTTTCCTGATATTCTTTCTTGCAAGAATTATTTTTTTTAGTATGTCACTGTGCTTTGCACAGATCTGCTGTTGTTTCATGTTACACCATTTGTAACTGTAGTGATCTGTCTTGCTGGGAGATTATGCACAGGTAGAATGCTAAGCAATTTCTGCTGGCTGTCAGAGTTAATAATTTGTTCCATTTTGTCATAAGGATAAATCTGATTTTCGTGAGTTTCTTAGAAAGCTAAGTGTAGCACAGAAGACAAAGAATTTGGAGGCAGGTAATGGTATAGTGCTTTTTCCCTGGAAAAAAGATTATTTCTTTGGCAGATTATGTTCTTACTTTCACAAATGTGTGTATTTTTAATTAAAAAAACAAAAACAAAGAACTATTTGACATCCTCAAATGTTATGAAGTTTTCTTGTTTTTGTGATATATCCATTTTATGAGAAATCTCATTCTTCAAAGAAAGCTATGAAAATGTGTTCAAAAGCTGTTGCTGCTTTACCTTGTTAAAAACAAAATTTTTTTTTTTGTGTGTGTGTGTGTGTGTGTGCATTTATTGGGTCAGAATTTATTGTAAATTTGATTGAAAATTTCAAAAAATAAATAATACAAGTTCCTGTCTTGGAACTTTCTAATTGTTTTGAAATTCTTGTGTAAATCAACTTTCAAATAAAACCTTTTCAAGCAATAGGGGAAAATATTTCCAGTCATTGAATATGTTTCCTTATAAGACACGCTGTGTTTCCTGCACAGTCTTTCAAGGGTCCCTTATGGGAGACTCTTGCCTAAGAAAAGGGATCTCTATCACCTCTGCTTTCCCACCCACTCATTTCCAAAGTTATTTGCCTTGTTGTCTTTAGGAGGATTTTGTTGTTGTTGTTCTCTATATTTTCTTGCTTTTCTTCTTTTATAACTAGGATTCAATATCAGACGTGTTAAAAACCCAGACAGTTCTCTGAATGTCTGCCAAGCCTACTAAATTGCTGTGATGCTCAGAACAGAAGATATTATGGTAGCTTTTGGAGAATTAGCTGGAGAACAGTGTTGCTGCAATTTTTTCCTGTGGGATATCAGAATGATGGAGTATTCCATGCGACCACACAGAGCTACAAGCAATTTCTAGTTTAATAATTGCAGTGCAGAATACTGAGTGTGCAAAGACATGTCATGTTACAAAGTCAAACTAAAGTATACACAACAAGGAAGATTTCGCTTTTGAAATTGTATTGAAAAAGAATCACAGAGATTTAATTTTCTATAAATGTTTGTATACTGATAAAGCTGAATGAAAAAACAATAATAAAGGTGAAATTTTGAACTGTGATGGTGACATCTTAATGAAACAGCGATTTTAGGCATGATCAAATATCATAATAGAAATATTCATATATCCTTAAAACTTAAAGTATTTATTCAAAATATGATAAAAAGTTAATAAATCTCCATGAGTAGTCAGGTTGTGCATGTCTTCACTATTTATGGATTTTTATTTTTTTTTTTTGCTTGCTTAATGGCATTGGACTCGTGTTTTCTGGCAAGAAAACTTCATAATCAAATATTGCTGAAAGTGAAAAACTTAATTGGAAAGTAAGAATAAAGGTAAAACAAGCTGATTCATTAGAAATTATGTCAATTCAGTTTATTTTCATTATGAAGTTATACAGAGATTCACAGTCCTAGTGTCAGTAATTTATGATGTTTGCGTTTGAAATTTTAACTATATTTTTGTTGATAAACTAGCACAGCAAATGAGAGCTTTTCATTACGAAAATTAGTTGTAAATTTGCACCGTTTTCCAATCTCAATTCAGCAGTGGAGACATGATGGAGTAGAGGTGCATGAATGCATGATTTTTTTTAACCTAGTGAAGAGTATGTGTTCATGTTTAAATGCAATGAAGTCATTCCCCTTGTTGTCCCTACTTCGTTCTTATGATGAGTTGAGCCAAGCTTTATGTCAGAACTTTAGGATGTTTCTTTATATCCTTATTTCCTTTTAGATTTTTCCATAGGCAAGTATAACCCACTGGATTTTCTCAGTTTTTTCATAAAGTCTAACACCTTCAAGATTTTTAGCTTGGACCGTTAATAGTTAATTGAATATCATAACAAAAGACTGCTGGAATATTTGTAGATAGATTTGAGACTTCCATTTTTATGTAATAACTGTGTGTGTTTCTGTTTGTTTTTCTTTTTTTTTTTTTTTGTAGTTCCGTATGCTGTGTTAATTCTGAGTAGCAAAAAGCTTAGTAAAGTCTTTTGCTCTTAAAATTACTACCAGCTTAATCATATATTGCTTTATTATTCAGTCTTCCTAAAAAGCACTTTGATTCTTTATGCATTTATGCACATAATGTTTATATAATAATATAAACTTGATTTTTCACATATTTTCTCTCATATATTTTCTAATGTGTATTTAAATTATTAATTATCAACTATAATAATTATATATTTTTTTCTACACATTCATGCATCTGGTTATACAAAATTCATTCAAAGCATTTATTCTGGATAGTATAGTGCTATTCTCTCTCTTTTCTTAACAACAGAAGCTAAAAGAAAGAGCCTTGTTACTTATTTCTGTATCGCTGAACATTGGCCAGAATTTCTCAGTGCTTTAACTGTGTCCTCATGGATCCCAAGGCAGTACTGATTTCATCCAGAGTTTATATAAACATAAGATGCAATTAATGTTTTGTTAGCTAGAACACGTTATTAGGATTTGTTGTTACTTACTACTTCTGTGTTGGATGCAGGAAAATAAATAAAAAGGTAGAGAGAATTAGAGCAGAAAGACTGAGATAGAAAAGATGACAATAAAGCTGGTCTTCAACATATTTGAATGGATTTTAAATGCACTAAAGCTAGTGCTTGCAATCATTTAGTTGACCGAAGTTGGTTTGCTGTGTTGTTAAATGATGGCATGGATTGTTGTCTGGTGTAGGTATCCAGTATGGCCTTTTCAGTGCTTGAGATGAGCAGTCAACAAAACCACAATCGTGTCAAAAGTTTAAATCACGTCTTTGCAGCAAAGGCAGATATAGTATAGAACATGCATCTCTTTCCAACTCCTTCAATTCCATACTTCTGTGGTGTCCCTCTGTTAGTTCTACTTCCTCTGAGTTTCATCTCATTCCCCTTGAGCTTCTGCCCTCCTTCATTATATTTTTTTTCCCACTGAAGTTCTGTGGGGCTGCCTTGCTCTTGTACCTGTGTTTTGCTTTCCTTTCATGACCTCGATTTATTTTGCTGTGTACATTAATGTTTCCCTTTGGTACTCACCAAAGGGGTTAGTACCCCTTTCTCCCTGCTTCTCTTCTGAATCCATTCGTTCCCTACTCTGAGCACAAAAATATTTGGAGTGGAAAGATAGCAAGTAAACTGATGAATGACAATTTGATAACCTTCTCCCCAGCCTAGAACTCCCAAGCTATGAATTTTCCCCAATGTGTCAGACAGAAATGAAGCCTATTGGAAGATTTTAAAAGGTATGTAGTAAAAAGAGTAAAGTAAGTAACCTCCAGGGAAGCTTCTACTATTGTATCTGTTTCAACAGAACATTAGATCTTGGAAGCTGTACTTCTAAAGCTTTCTTTGGAAAACAGCTTACTTTTATTCTTTCAAGAACTTGATGCCCTCAGGATAGAAACCAACACTGTATAATGCACTCCATGCAGCAGTGTCATCCCAGGGAGAGCTGTTACACTTGGCTGAATTCTTCACATATGTGCAGCAATACCTATTTGCTGGACTGTTCTTCCTGATTAGTAAATAGGAATTTGTACAGCCGTTGTCTTTTCTTAAGGGTCTTTTTCTTAACTTTACGAATGTACCGAGTAAGTACAATATTTTGTTATGGAACAGTATGAGGTCTTGGAAGTTGTATTACATCTTCTGTATGGGGAGTTTTATCTAAACTATTCTCTGGACATTTCCAAGTGCAACTCTGATGCTGCTGTACAAAACAGTTCTCGTGTGCTGGAAATTTGGTTCATCTCTTGCTCTTTTTTTCCAAGCAATTTCTAGGTATGAGTAGAAATGCTCTAGAGAAGCCAGACGGTCTAACAATCCGGTTGATTTTGTAAGTTGTGATTAGAGGCAGGCTAATGGTGAGACTATAGGATCTTAAGGAGCAATGCTGAGGAGTACTGAGTTGTTTAGAAAGATGTCTCGTTTCTTGAGATAATCACTGTAGTGAGGCCTCAGATAGAACAGTATGACTGTAGTACTGCTATTGTCTTAATTCTTCTGGCTAGGGGTATCCCAGATGTAGATGCCTAGTATGAAAGTGTGGTAGAATAAGTCTGCTTTTCCTTCATGCTGTAGCAGAGAGACAGCGTTTGACGCTACCATTTCTAATTGCTGAGCACATGGAAGTGAATCTGGGATAACTTTTGTGGAAATAACATTTCAAACACCTTCGGTTTATCAGTTTCAGAATGATTGATTTTTTTCACTGATGAACAATTGTGTATGTTTCAAACTGGCATGCATTTGAAATGGAAATAACAAGAACCTTTCTTAACTATGCAGGATCTGACATTTCAAGGAGATATTCTAAGAACATCTTACAGTAGTAAGCATAAATATTTTTTCACGAGATATTAATTACAGTATAAAAACTGAATCCTGTTAATATGTAAGCTGTTTCTTAAAGAGGTCTCAGTACTGTATTTTTGTTTCAGAACACGTGAGGCTGTTTTGCTCTTCATTTGCATTTTCAGGTGATTGTAGCAGATGACATAAAAGTAAATAACAGCAGTTTGATTTAACAGAAAAAGGAATATTAGGCAAACAGAACATTGAAAATCTTAGTATCATAGCTCTTTTTATGGGCCATTTTATACTGTAAGATGACATAGTTATGAAGATAATTTGGTGTTACTCAGTGATCCAACCTATTTCTTCCCACAGTCGTACTTGAAGGCACCAGAAAATAATTTCATTCTTTGATTTCAAGGAACTCAGCTTTCTGGTGAGCTGTCCTGCTTTTATTCTGCAGTTGTGCTTTTTTTATATCCTGGAATTCAAAAACTTTGAGTCAATAATTTCTCTGGCTTTTATGATGCGTGTTGCATTCAGAACATTTTTCAAGGGTGGACTTCAAAGATGGGGAAGAGTTGGCAAAAAGAAGAAGGCTTCCAATTTTAAATAGAGAAAGGCAAAGCTAATACCTTCTGACATATCTGCTGTTCATTAAGCAAAGTTAGATCATTTTTCTATCTCTGCCTTCCTTGACTTTCAGTTAGTTTGGTCTTTTTTTCTTTATGTCATCTATTAAAGAGCTGTTATATGCATCTGGTAATTGAGACTAACGAGTTTGTATTTTCTGTCTTGCTTCATGATCTGCGTGATATTAATGTCTTTTTAATCACTCATGCATTGTTAGGTTATATTTTTTCCTCAGAATTATCAGGGGACAGACTATTTATTTCTGTTGTATATTCTTTGGTAAAGAATAGTGGTATATTTCTAGCAGTAAAGAATTTATTGTGAGGTAGGCTTAGACATCTGGCTGGTAACATTCACAGCATGCTGTAGGACACAATCCTAAGCGGAGTTCACTGGTTTTAGTTTTAATATTCTTATTTTGAAATTCTGAGCAAGGAGATGAGAGAGGTACGGTTATAGGAGGTAAGAAACAAGGATTTGCATAGGAGAATAAAAATACTGTGGCAAAAAAAAAAAAAAAAAAAATCCAACAAAATAACACACTACAGAGGTTAATGTCTAAACATATAAAATTTAATAGACTGTAGCTGTTAAAATAGTACAATGCATTAATACTCAGCTGATGATGATTATGTTAAAATCAATAGTGACTGCTAAAATAAACTTAAAAACAAACATTTTTAATAATAGTTCTATGTGCTGTAGACTTACATGATCTTTCCTAGATAATTTTCTTTTTATGGAATGAAAGACAAACTGCTTTATTTTATTCTTTCTCCTCATGTGGTCGTCAGTTGCTGTGATGTCTATTTTCTTGAGGGGAAAAAAAAGAAAAAGAAAAGCAAAAGAAAAGATGTCAAATTAATTTAATCAGGACAGAATGCCTGCTGGCTTCTATTCAGAATGTTCTAGAATAACTCCTTTGCTAATGCATTTTTCCTGATACTGTTTTCATTCCATATGCCACACATATTGTCTAGGAATAACAAAATGAAAGAAAAAACAGAGACTTGAAATAAAGGAAGACTGTACTGTGTTCCTGCATGACTGCTTTGCTCAAGTGCTGAAGGCTAAGGCTGTGCTTCTGAAGTGCCTGGTACTTTTGAATGTCAGTTTAAATACTGGAGTAACCCCCAGTTCATAAGGCTTATTCTGCACATGTGAAAACACAACCCTTAAAATATATTTCAGTTTGGATGTCTGCAATCAGTAAGAGTTTTTGAAAATTGATTCATCTTCAACTTTTTCCTTTATAACTATTTATATTTTATGTTCATATTTATATTTTAACCTTATAGGAGATCTTATGTTATGGAAATATCAGTGTTGTCCTTCCTTAGGGCAAGACTGTTCTTGCTAATACGTGAGAAATTGTGTTGTAAATAAACAAATCCAAATGTTGAAAGCGTTTTTTTCTTTTTTATTCCTTGTACCACTTTCTTATTCTTTCTTTTCCTTGCTTTACCTTGGGACAAACAAAAAAAAGAAAGGAGGATAATCAAAACACCCAAAGGGATGAAATAATGGTCTTGATGGGAAGCTTGCAAGCTTTGAGACACTGCTGTTGTATTAATGCAGATTCTTGTCTTGCAAAAACCTCCATGCCATGGAATCTAAAGCGCTGCAGTAGGTTTCACTTAGTTCTAGTTCAGTTTACAGATGTGGAGCAACCACGATAAAATGATAAAAATTTATTTTTAAGCAAATGTTTATTCATGAAGATCCCATTTTTCTGCTGGTCCTGTCTGGCTGACTGGTCTCTCAGCAGGTTGAGTAACAAACACCACATGCTAGGGAAGCAGGCACAAAGCAACAGCACTAAGGCATCTGTTACACAGTCAAAAGAGAATTTAAAATACAGCTCAGCTGGAAAGAAGAATATATTTTGTAAAGACTTCATTATTCTTTCACCAGTTTTAATAGAAAAGGGAATAAACTTGCTTACTGATGGCAATAGATTATTTCTGATTGATGCTACAGCAGGTTTTTGCATGCAAAACAATTTAAGAAAACTGCTGTCTATTAAAGAAGTGAACCTTATTTAATACTCTGTCCTATAGAAATAAATTGGGATGAAAGATATATGCAGTATAATGAGAACGGAATAGCTTTCCATGCTAGTGCTCTGTGAAAGCATGCTGTTTTCATCTCTCTCTCACTACTGACACGTAGATTACTTCTGATACCTTAAGGGAGTTAGTTCATGAAACAACTGTTTAGAATTCTGGACATGTGAGTCTGTGCATATATATATGTGTGTATGTGGGTATGTGTGTGTTCTGAGTTATGTGAAAACAACATTGCAATGCTGTTATTAAAATAACTTGGTACATGCACCTGGAATTGCATAAAATCAGTAAAACATGGCACCATGAGTTTATCTGGAGTTAAAAATATTTCATAATAAAACATGTAAGTTAACTGGATATAAGACTAATAGAATTTCAAGAACAGCTCTGGGGAATGCTCCTCAAGAAAAAAGTTTTTTACATCTCATACAGTTTGAAAATAGATTTAAAGGTGATCACCTTGGGTTGCTGTAGTGCTGTGCAGAAAGAGTGGATCCTCTGCAGTGAAGCCAGCTTTCTCTTTCACATTTTTCATGGAGAGATGAAATCTTTAATATTCTGCTCTATATTGTTACAGTTCTGTCAGAAATTATGGATAAACCACTTTGTACAGTGGAAACAACTGTTCAGTAGGATCCTGCAGAAAACTGTTATATTTGGTTGGTTGAAATCAGCTTGCTAAACCAGTCAGAGTGCACAGTGCCAAAATCTGGTAGTCAGGCTTTTATGGGCTTGGTTCTGGAGTGTGGCTGTATTGGGCTGCTGTGAGTCACCAGAATTCTTACCATGTTTCACTATTGGAATTAGCCAAGCACATCGCAAACAACCCTGTGCTTCCTGTTCTGCTCCAGGACAGGTGTTCTGCTTAGATATTACCATGGCATGTTCTTTCATGAGAGGCCCACTGATGTTAGTATACATGCTTAAATCTTTCTGTTCTTTAATGAAACCTTCCTAGTCTTATAATTATTTGTGTGTTTGTATGCACTTCAGTGTTTTCTTAACCTTATGATGGTGATGGCACTGCACAGTTTTTTTTAGCTTGAATGGTAAACACTTAGAAAGCCACTGAAAAAGGCCAGCCAGGTGATACAGCTACCTCCTTAGCAGGAAAGACAGTTCTTTTGGCTTCTAATAAAGCTGGATTCAAACTTTAACTGTAAAGCATATTAATATTTGAAGGAACTCCAAAGCTCTCACATGATGCTAACCTACCGTAAAGTTTTCACATCTAAAAACAGTTAATTAGTTTTTCTATGCTGTTTGCTAATTCTGAAATACTTTATTTGCATAATTGAATAAGTTAATAAATAAACAACTTCTAATCTCTAATAAAATCTCTGTTATTCAGGATTTGAACACAAATACTCAGAATGTCTCTCTGAATAAGTTCATTGTGTGAATATTCCTTCTTTTCCAACAAAATAAATGAGGAGATAATGTCAGTGGAACAGGAAATTATCTCAGGTTAATAAGTGTCTCCTGCTACTTAAATGTCAGGGCAAAGCTGAAGATTTTATGGATAATAAAGTTGAGGATATTTCAAATCTACTGAGTAGTGAAAAACAGTGGTCATTTCTGACAATTACCTTTACCATTCATCTAGCCACTTTGCAATGAGCTGGTACCTGAACTCGTTTAAATCCTTATCATAATACAGTAAGAGATTAACATATTTTGTCTGTATCATTTGAGAATTAAAGGTTAGAAGTGAAATAGAATATCAGAGACCTATTTTGAGAAGTTAAGTACTCTTAGGGTTGTCATTAAAATAATAACTGCTTAAACCACTTATTGGGATCAGCCTGCAATAAAGCAGTTTATAAAAAATAGAAATAAGGGCAGGTGTTGGGGAGAGAGGCTAAGATAAGGGAGATTGATGACACGAGAAGCCTCCCCCTGAATTCAGAGGTATTACAATGGCAAATGGAGCTCCTGGTCAGCACATACTGGGAGCCCAAAACACAGAAATTGTTAAGGAATGAGGGAATGGACATTAGGAGAGTTTTATCTTAAATGGTTGGTCATGGTTTTTCTGAAGACAAACAAAAAACCTGCACTGTACTGAACATCCAATGTGATTGTTCTATTATAAGGTATTTCAGAGCTTTGTGTTTTAAATTGGGAAATCTTTAAAGAAAAAGAAAAGCTTAGAATCAGGTCATGTGATACTTACGTGAATTCTCTGTTCTCTACTCTTCCACCACAGGAGAATATGGAATAAGAAAGGGAGGTGAAATACCTTTTTCAGGAGAAAAGTCTGGTAAAAATAGGAGCTCAATTTTTTTCTTCAGGATGTCTCAGCTCACCTGACCAAACTGGGACATCTGTTCTCATGACCTGAAAGAAGCTTGTAGGACCTGGGTATTTCATTAACTGAAACGTTCTTTGAAAACTGTAGACAATTTAGTTTGTTTCCAAGAGTTGCACACCAGCATAAAACATTGGTACTTCTGTGTGCGTTTTACCATCCAGTTTCATTAGAAATACAAAGGTGAAGTCTTGAAGCTTCAGAAATCTGGGTAGATTGTTGGCCTATTTGGAAGAAAGCTGTTCATGATTATTTTTTTTTCTTTGCAACCAGCATTTTATTAATCTCCAATAGTAATAGGGACCATTAAGACTACTCCATATGGCTGTGAGATGCACCCCGATGATCCCAGTATTACAGAGCCAAGGTGACTGCAGACCTGGAAGAACACTGAACAGAAGCTTGCTGCACCTTACCTTTTCATAGGTCAAGTTTTTTGTTATTTTAAAGAAAACCGCATCTGTAAAACTGCTGGACTATTTACAAATCATTTATAGTAGGCAGAGGAGAATTTACTTGATTTCTGTTCGTCTCCAGTTAGGCTTAGGGTTTATTTAAGGACTATTTGCTTTTATTTTAGTATAGTTCTGTCTTCTCCTCTGTGTGTCTTGGGTATGTGCTTGCACATTTACTGTGCTAAAAGGAAAAATTCACTGATTGATCTTCTGTTTCCACAAGCATGTGTTAGATAAGGAGAAATTTGAGGGAAAATCATTGTGTGCTGAGTAGCTACCTGGGTTCCATTCTCTGTTCAGATTAAAAACTTTTCGCCAGGCTTTCCTTTTGTGAACTTAAATACTTGCTTTTTTGAACCCTTGCAGGCTTAAAATCTCCACAATGTGCAATTAGCAGATGGGTGAGAAAACAATCATGTGTAAGAAGTGGTCTTTTTTCGTCTCCATTTCCCTTCTGCATACTGTGTTATGCCTTGTGACGATAAAATTTGATGTTTGTGCTTCCTAATTCTTTGTTTTGCGATTCCGAAGAGCTGCTGTGAATGTTTAAGATACCTAGCTCGTAGCGATTTAACAGTGTGTGATGTTAGTTGCATACTGTTAGTCTTCCCATTGTGATAGTAACGCGCGCTGTAAGCCGATCAGTGATGCTTGCCCTGTTACACAGGCCGATCTTGGTGAAGTTATTCAGTCACACCAAATTCTAACACAATTAAACAGATCATATATCATATTTTGAGATGACTTTAAAGGGCAAACTGGATGACAGTGTTTTGTTTATGACCTTTTAATCCTGTCTACAACAAATTAAATTTTGTCTACGGAAAATAAATTTATAAAGATGATGAAGTGTCTTATGGAAAGAAAATCCATTAGAAAGTCTTGTTTGTGTTGTGATAAAAATAGCTTTGTAAGCTTCACGGCAATTTAGCGCTAGATCTAGTGAATTCATTTGTGTTTGTGTTGTTGGGAAGTGAAGGATAGACAAGAGACTCTTCATTTGATCTCACTGTGAAGAAATATCGCTGTGGATAGACTTGAAAGTCCAGCTGATGTATCACATTTGCTCATTCTAGCATTAGTTTGTAAATGCAAGCCCTCAAAACAGACAAACAAAATCAGTGAAACTACAATTATTGCTCCTTTTTTCAGACATTTACTGAAGCAAATGCTTATCTTATAAAACGGTAATTGACAGTTATGGAACTGTTGTAATAGATTATGTCTTGGTTTTGGAGGAAAAAGCAAGATCTGTTTCATAACATATTAATAAGTGCAGTTGAATTGACACTGCTTAGAGGTAAGTTTTTATGCAGGTGAGACAGACCATGAAGAACATGCTGAAAATCACTGCTGTGCAAGGCCAGAAATGAGTGGATGTGAAGTAGGAGTAAGTGCTGGTTTTGCAGGCTCCCTGGTTGCTCTGTTGTAGCAGCTTCTGAAATAGCTGATAGATGAGAACTTTCTTTCTGCATTTAAAGCTGTCTGGAGCTTTGCAGCAATGAGTGTGTTCAGCTTCCAAGTGCTACTGATGAGACTGAAATGTTTTTTGATTGTTAGCCTTGAAGTGAGAGCTCTGAATTCACAGGTGCCCGCTGATATTTTGTTTCCTGTGATATTTCTCCACTTTTCTGGTAATACCAGAAAATCTCTCAGCTTCTCTGGTTCTAGAATAACTCTCTTGTCACAATAATAAACACTTGAAAAACATTTATGGAATATGATGCTATTCACCACAGTACTGGTTTGAGAATTCTCCGACTAAAACATTTTGTCAAAATATGAAGGAATAGGTTTTCTAAATACAACAGTGGTAACAGCAAAAAGAAGCTTGAAATAAAACCATTATGGAAAGTGTATTAAATTCTGTGTGTGTAAAATGAACTGCTGTGAGTAAAAACTAAGTATAGATCCTACATTCTTGCCATTCTTAACATATTTATAACTTATTTAATAAAGGAAGTTATTTGTTTCTCCTATTTTTTTTTAATTTTTATTTTTTAGTAATTGGAGTTTTAAGTGTCTTAAATTCATTATTTTTGATGATAGAAAGGACTCCAAATTTCATGAATGGTTGCACTGTGGAGAAAGTAGAGTGGCCTTCATAACAGCCCGTGTGTGCATGAGGGGTGATATAGTAGTAAAGTTCCTTTAAAATAATTCTCTTCATTATAGCACCGTGTATTAGATCCAAGGTCCAAATGGTTGGTGATTATTTTTCTTTAGCATATCGCAATAAATCAGCCTATGCTTTGAAAAAAATGAACAAACAAAATTTGTGCTCATCTGACTACTACCCTGTCTTATTGTTAGATATCGGGAATGGAAAAAATCTTTTTCTCTTATTTTAGAAAGAATGAAATCATGCTTTCCTGGCTAGTAGTTCTTCCAATTTGTATTCACTGTAGCGATAGTGAAACTAGTTTAATAAAACAAAAGGGGCTTGTTGAATATTCCCTCAAGTAAATTGACTTTTGGTATGCATGACTCCATTTATTTACCTCTGGACTGTTGGGAAATGGTTGGGAAATTCATTTCAATAAAAAACATTACAGATTGAATAGTAAACATCTCTTTAAAAATTTAAAATTTAAGTGTGTATCATTGGGGGGGAAAAAAAATTAGGACCAGGATTGTTTTATGTGACATTTGTGTGAAAACTATAATTATTAGATAGAGAAAAGCAGATAAAGAAGAGACAGCTCAGGGGAGATAGAACCTTAAGAAATTAGAAGAAGATTTAACACTAAGATACTTTAAGTAAGTACTTAGAAGCTTAGAGTCATTCAGAATCTGATTTAGCAAAAGAGAAATTGAGCATTTCATTGGTCTTGCTGGAACTTGGTCTTTTTCCATTTATATAGAAAAACATAAAAATTAAGAACTGACATGAAAAATCAGCGGGAATTTCACGTGTATTGTTTCTTTTTTTGTTTCTCCTTTAATCATCTTGGAAGTAGGTAGAAAATTGGAACATCTCTTCTTTTCCATTTTCCTATTTGAAAGCCATTGATGCCTTTTTTGTGAGAGTTGTATTTCCCGTGATCTGTGAAACATACCATTCAATATGGATCAAATGATCATTATAGATGATCCTCTTTTTATCTTTATCTGTGAATGTGAAGTTAAAAACAAGATATTCTGCACAATCCAAGTGGGCTTTAACTTAGCGCGTAGATGTTGAGTTTTCAAAAAGGGCACAAAAACTGCAACTACTTTAGTCCTATTGTGCAATCTTTTTAAAATCTTCAGTAGACAAATGGCTTGTTGCACTTGGGAGTGATGGGTAGTAGCACAGTCTTCCACGTAGGTTGAGAGGATGCAGTAACAGATTTGGCACTGTAATAGCTTCAGTAGAAATGCCATTTCAAAGAGCTATTTCAGAGCTAAGTGCTTCAGTTTGAGTGGAGAGGAGACCTTTTTTGATAGTAATAGCATATGTGCTTTCTGATCACATACTTACGTTTGTGAAGTATTAGCATGAATAAATATTCCTGCATTGAGTCTGAGTATGTGGTAGAGCAGAATGCATTCCAGGCTCAGCACCATGAGTATTCCATGTATATGTTGGTCTTTAAGTGCTCTGTCACCTTTTAAATACACGATTCAATACAATGTTATAGGAAAAAACAAACAAACAAACAAACAAAAACCCACCCACAATCATATTGAACAATTTTAATAGCAATTGTGAATTAAAATAATATCAGTAATTAGTCTTTGGCTATTGACTATGTTGTGTGCTATAGTAAGAAGTCCTTGTGGAATATCCCAAAGATTAATATAATAAGAGCGGAGTATTAATATTCCCACCTCTGAGGTGGTGGGATGCAACTCTTAATTTTCTTAGCAGTGGCTGACTTGATGATTTGAGTCCTGTCAGTCTGAGACAACTGTTGTGCCAGCTCCATCAGAACTGTTGACACGGGAGCAGGAAGAAATACTGAACGAACATTCAACTCCATCAAAGCTTTTTTAAATTGTAACACTTTAGATCACAGGTATCATAGAGGTAACATTATGCAGACTTATGACAAGAACTGTATCTTTTATTGTGAAAGAACTATCCTGAGATTGCATCTGTGGTATTAGATTTTTTCTACCAAATACTGACTCTGTGTTGTGTGTGTTATTCTACTGAGGGAGAAGTGGGTGGTGTAGTAGTCTGCTCTATGTTCTGTGCTTTTCAGTATGAGACCAGATTCCAGGAGTTGTGCAGCTCTCAAACTCTCTTGGGGCGATGGATGCAAGAAGCAGCAGAACCTCTGCTTACTTATCCTGAAACCCAGCAGACTGGATTGGTCTGAGAAGCTGATCTCATACAACAGCTGAGAATCACCTCACAGAATATCTTAGCATTTCTTGTATTAGTCTTTAATGCCAAAGGCAACTGTACAATTGTTTATTTAGACATGTTTCACTGCTATGAAGTTTGTAATATTTTTTTTCATGATATCACGTTAATATTTTCATGAATTACATCACTTTAAACTGTGCAGTACAGACTTCTGAATCAAGTAGTTGTAGCAATATTTAAATTATGTGTTAGGTACCATATTTCAGCTGCTGATATGATCATTTATGACTAACCTATTACAATTTGTTAGCACAGAACTGACCTTTTTCTTGTAAGCAAAGGGCATATTTTACAGTTTTCTGAACATGTCTTATCTGCTTAGAAGATTTTACAGAGAAGTAAGATGTAGTGACATTTAGTTTTATTCTAGTTCACTGCCACTAACCTCCTCTTACTTTTACATAGTTGTGTATAGTGCTTTATCAAGAGAGAGAGCAAATTAAGCTTTGTGTATGAAGCTCGAGCTGTTAGTGTGCTTCGTGTTACAGAACTGCAATGTTTGAGTGGTTGGTGATACACTGTGTGTGCTCCTGCCTGTGACATGCATTTACACAACTGGTTACAAAACAGCTTAATCAAGTAAATGATCACATTTCTTCACTGCTCTGCAACATCGTTCTTTTAAGTATCCACACTCTTCCAATGAAGAACCTTTGCTGTCCAATATACTTCTATGTGGTTGATTGTACACCAAAAGCTAGATATGTACAGAGTGTACGTGGTAAGATTCTTTTGAATATTCATATTTCACTTGATTTGCCATTCCATTTCCATTTATGCTTTTGCTGTGCTATTTAGTATGCTCAGTGCTTTGCCTTGCACCCCGTGGATCAATTCAGCTATGAAGTTAACAAAGTATGGAAGGTTTCTGTGAGCACATATTCAACCATGAATTTTCTATACTTTTTTTTTCCTAGTGTGTTTAATGGATTTGGATATAAAATCTACAGGCATTTCACAGACTGTTTGATATGTATGGGAAAGCACAGTTCAAAATGAGGTTTTCATTTCAGTTAATTTAATGTTTGGAGTCTGTCAGATTTACTGAAAGATGGGTAGTTATACTGTGTGAGTAACAAAGGAATCATATCATCCCTCCTCCACCCCTATGGTTAGCTTTCCTTGAATGTGTTCATTAAACTGATAAATGATTTCCAGCAGGGAACATTAGAAATGCTCCAGACTAAGAGAAAATAAAGTCAGAACTGCATAGGAAGCTGTCTAAAGGAGACTGGGAGTCACTGTGGTTTTAATTATTGCTTTGGATTGGTGTGCTTTTCTGGTATTACTGAAATTTCCAATATTTGACGATGTTGATGGATTTTGAAATAATGGCAGCAGTGATTATGATTTCAATCTCAATACAAATCATTTGCTGCCAAATATGCATTAGTCCTTGCTTATTACCACTCACTAATGTATTGCTGGATAAGAGTGTTTCAGATTTCAGACTTATTCAGACAAAGAACTGTTTGCTAAGCAATTAATATGCAGCGCGCAATGCCTTTTCTTGTGTAGGGTAAGAGCTTGCAGAGGACTGTCATTTCTTTTGAACACTTTCTGTCTTTTGAACACATCAGTCCTGAAGTATTTTTGAACTTGCCTTTAGACTGCAAAATTCAAATAACACAAATTTACATTTGAATCCAGGCAATTAATTACGCCTCTGTCTCTCTTGCCATGTGATGTGGCACTGATCCTTAGGACAAACGGCTTTTTGCTTTTTCATTTATTCAAAAACAGGTTTGTCCTTGTGTACTGTTTTTTGGTGCTTTTTTTTTTTTTTTTTCTGCCTAGGTTATAGCTAAATATCAATGTTCACTGTGTGGCCTCCTTTATGCATGCAGGACTCCTCAAATGAACAAATTTAGTGACCAGATTAGAGTGTAAATACACACTCCCATTTAAAAATACAAATCCAGAGAATAATAAAACAAAGCTAAGAACACTAAAATTATAAAAGCTTATAACCTCTGTATCACTAGTTCTGTTTTTTCCCTGAAGGAAAGAACACCTTTCCACTTGGTGTTGCAAAGGTTTGCTGTGTTTGTTGGTCATTCAAGTATTTTATGTCAGTAAAAGAAATGGTCAACTTGATTTCTGAAGATCTGTTTGCAACAGGTTAGTTCTATGTTTTTATATGAAAGAAGAAAGATGGATTTTCTTCACAGTGTTTATTTGCTTGCTTCCTTTTGACAGTGTTTATTTGCTTGCTTCCTTTTGATTAGAGGAAACAAGGTCCTTTCTATATAAGTAGACGTAAGAAATATTGCTTTCTACTGACTGCACTTCAGTAAAAATGAGATTGCAGCAGTTTTCACCTTCATAAGTAGCATAATTCTGAAGGCTGCTGTGATCATAGTAGACATTATTTGAGGGTTCAGTTCCTCCAGATGACTCTAGAAGAGCTGTGAATGATTTGCATTACAGCTAATTCACATGCTTTGCATCTGAAGACAGGATTTAAAATTTCCTGATACAGGAGAGAAGTTCACAGTTCAGCCAAGATCACACTTGAGCAGCCCTACAGCCTTGTGCAATTAAATGACTAGCTCAGAGGATGAGAAGAAAGCAGGAAATTTGTTTTTTTTTCCTCCCCACTTTGGCTTTAACAATGCTTCTAGTGTTATCTCTTGTAATATCTTTAGAGAGAGACTGAAGTTGAATTGCCAGGTACAAAGGGTTATCATTGCCAGCATGTGGAGGCCAGTAACTCCAGCCATCATATTGGAGACAGCATTGCTTAACACTTCAGTTACCTGAATGGGATAGTGCAGCCTCTGCAGATTCGTAGACTGGGAAGATTTATTGATAGATCCAGTGGCTGCACTACCATTTAAAAGAATAGGCTAGTAAAACAGACAAGAACTTCTTACAGAAGTGTGAAAATCTGCTCTTGGACAGGAAAACTCCATGCACAAGTATGGACTTGAACTGACCAGCTACCAAGCAACTTTTCAGAAAAGGATGTCTTGGTGAACACTAAGTTGAAGCTGCTAGTGCAACTTCATGGCAAGGAAGGTCAACAGCAGTTAAGCCTGCATTAGAAAGAGCACAGCAAGCAGCACATTGCTGCTTCTGTGCAGCCCTACTGAGACAGCTCTGGAGTGCTGAGTTTGGAAGATCTAACAAGTGGTGGGATAGAGAGAGAGAAACCTTGCATTGCTTGGTCTAGAGAAGAGAAGGCTTTGGGCATGGGGATGAGTGTGCTAGATTTCATGCATATCTACAAAATATACATGAAGCTAAATAACTTATTAAAAAGAGTAAAGAGGAGAGAGCGACACTCTTCTTCCAGTGGTGCCTGATAAAGAGACAGGAGATAATTGACAAATTGAAACACAAGAAGTTCGATGTAACTGTAAGCTTTTCCACTATTAGGTTGGTCAAATAGAGGAACAGGTTGCTCAGTAGGGTTGTGGTGTCTCCATCCTTTGAGATGCTCAGAAACAACAGAATGAACTCCTGACTGCTATAGTTCATCCTGCTTTGAGCAGGTAGATTGAACTAGAAGGTGTCCATAAGCACTGATTTTGTAATTCCACTCTGAAGTCTGCATAGACTTTTTGGTGCCAGCCTGTTACCTGAGTCAATGTTCCTTTTTGGTTTCTGTCAACCTTTAACGATGACCCTGCTTAGCCTAGTCAGAATTAAGTTTGACAAGACTGTTAGTTAATCTTTCATATTAAATATCATTGTTGCTTTTGTTTTGGTTTTGATAGGGTCTACGCAATGGGAATTTCCTTTTTATTGTAAGTGAATAACAAAATGAATTTTTATTGAAGGGTACATCTTAACTTTAAAAGCTGCTGCTAGACCAGCTTAAAGCTAGTTGAAAGCATCAAACAAATGTAGAGAATCACTTTGTGGTCTTTAGTTCAGTTTGTGGTCTTTGGGCAGATTACAGTAATGAGAATCACTTGTCCTGTGTGGGTATGGTTAAAAAGTTGTGTGAAGTAAGTTGAAGTATAACAAAACCTTGGGCCCAGTGCCCTTCTCACAGAAGATTAACACATCCCTATGAAAAAATTACTTACAGTATGAGTGTGTGAGTCTGTAAAAGCTATGAGCAGGGTTTGAAGGAGAGGTGATGTCTGTCATTCGTGTCACATTGCCTTCCCCTATCCACCCCTCATCTAAAACCTCTGAGAGTCTGCTTGGTTTCACAGCTAAAAGTATCTGCTTTTTTGAGCAGTATTACAAGCTGTAGTGGTCTTCTAGATTCTGTCAGTCAGGCAACCTTAATTTCATTTGTGCAGTGTAATTAAAACAAGACTCCTAAAATAGCCAGGGAGGTGTGAGAGTTAATACTATAGATACAAATTTCTTAATAATCTTTTTCTGAATGCTGTTGTTGCAGAAAGCTTTAGGAGTTATCTGAACTGATGTTTTCAAAAGCAGAACGTGTCTTTTAAAAACAAATCAAGGGCATGTCTGAACTCTTAAATTTTTGGGGGGTTATTACTGTTGGAAAGGAGGTCAGATTAACTGGAAGATGTCTCCACTGGAGTTCTGAAACCCTGGCTAGTTTCTCACTTCAGACCTGCTTTAGAATAGTGATATACAAAGAAATAAAAGGAATCTCTGGGTTTTTGTTCTTTTTCTTTTTTCTTCTGAAGAATGATATGACCTTTCCAGATAAAGTCTATGCCTAAAGTCCCAATATATCCACAAACAACTGAAAATAATGGTTACCTTGTTTTCTTTAATTACCAGTCTGGATGGATGAAGATTGCATTTACTGTCTTGGTTACACTTGAATATTTAAGTAAAAATACCATAATGAAACATTCACCCCTTTCTCTTATGCTCTAAATGAGCCCATGATATAATATTAATAATTAAGTTATAGACTTAAAGGAAGAATAATTCTGTGAAAGCTGAGGTATTAATATCAATGCATAGTAGATCAAAATTGTGATTTGTGTATTAATTTATTTTTAACTTATGGTCTCTGAAGGCATTGTGTCCTTAACTAAAGTAGGGGTGGAAGTTTAAGTCCTTATTCCATGGGGATGTTGGGTCACAGGAAGGCAGTTTGGTCATGGTGTAGGACCTGAAGTCATGATATGTACCTGATGAGCAGAGTCGATGTCTGAGTTTCATTTCTCTTGTCTCACTCAAGAGATGGCATTAAAGCACGAGACTATAGCAAACAGCTGATTATTTATGGGCGAAATTGTTTTCATCTTGTGTGTACTGTCTGTAGAAGAATTGGTCATCTTCTAGAAATGGTCACAGGAAGAAAACCCAAGAGTTCAGGAATCATGACAGGGATGTGATTTTTAAAAGGAGGGAGAGATCCCATAAGGTTGGCTGTAATTTTGAGTCTCCAGTCACTGACGTCTAAATTAAAGCCTATTCTGAAGACAGGAAGTTCTAAGACAGGTAATTAGTGCTCTCTGCTCAGTTGTTGCTCCTGGCAGTTTTAGAGGAGGAAATAACACCTACCAAAAAATGAGGTTAGTGGAATCTAAACAGCTCACTCCATGACATCTCTGAAATAGCCTGAGAATGAGCAGAATGGGATGAATCATTTATAGGTAACCCAATAGATCTATTATGTATGACCCATATTTTTAGTCAAGGAGTCAACAGCTTATATACATGAAATTATATTTAGAAATTAGTGTTGAAAAGGCATGTACGCTGCCAGGTAGGTCCTGCTCATTAGACTCCTCTTTTCTTTATGTTAATTGTTTAATGCTGTTTTTGTGCATGTATGTTTTGTGTATGCTTGTATATTTATACACATAAATACAGCTGTCCACAACTTCTTCATAACTTCCATTGGAAGTAACACCTCAGAAGATTTATTCTCCTACCTTAGTGTCAGTTCCCAAACATTGAAAAATGGCTGGCTATGATTGCTTTTCAGGGTAATGTTATTTCTAATAAATTGTTCTGTTGGTGGAAGGGCTTATATTTGGAAGGCTGTTAATTGTGTCTGTTAGGTTTGACATTTTGCTTGGCAGATAATCTTTTAAAATCTTCTTTTCATTATTCACGAAGAAAATTTGTTTTCACAGATTTACTAAAAAGTTTCTTTGCTTCATTTTTATACCACATAATTAGTGTTTTTTCCTTAATACTGACAAATGTTATGTTCCATATTTGTCTTTTCATGTAAGCTCTGCTTGGGTGCGCAAGGGAATGTTGGCTACCTTGTCAAATTTATGTATTAGGATAGAAATATGTACTGAGGAAAGCTGTCTCCTAAAGCTACAAAATACTCTATATAATCTTAGGAAATTTAGTGATTATAATTGCAAAGGAATTTGCAAAAACACAAAGAAATTCATTGTATTTATTCTTTTTAACAGTTGTGTTTTAATTAGTTGTGAAGCAGTTTCTGTAAGTGAATTGAAAAGGCAGGTAATTTTGCAATGAATTTATTAAGTCTTTAAAATAAACTAACACTAAATATTCCATAAGAGAACTAATTTTTTACCTTTTAAAAATTCCTAGGCCAACTATTTTCATTGTATTCTGAGTGAGCTTATGTGGTTTAATTCCTCTAAACTTCATCATTAATTTCGTGGCTATTCATTCTTCTGTATACTTTATCGTACTTTATTAAAGAAGACAAAATTAGGACATACATACACAGAAACTGAGCAAAGAACTTTTTGGATCTCCTAATAATTCTAATCTCTGCAGTTTTCACATCTTAAGTAATTTGGTGAGATTTGAGTCTTAAATGCCAGAATATACCACGTGACCAATATTTTTGGAGAATATATACAGAGCCTAGATTTTGAGAACTGTTTCTGTTGAAGTTCTGTGTTGTACTCATTAATGAATGAAATGGATCCAAATTTTAATTCATGTTGAGCAAAATTAAAAAAAAAAAACAACCCTAACCAAAAACCTATGTTTCGTCATGTCTGTTGTAGAGAGGAAAAAAATGAAAGAAAAAAATAACCTGAACAGTAACAGATGACATTTTCATCTGAATGGTGATGTAAAATAAGAAGGCCATAAAAACACAGAAGTGCTTCAGGACTTTAGGAGAAGCAAAACGATGTGATGTATTATGGGAATGGGTTGCATTATTTCTCAAATTTGAATTCATTACTGGTGTAAGAAAGCTGTCTGTAAAGCTTTCTCGGACCAAGTTCTGCTATTGATCCTGCTCAAAATGATGAATCTGGGACATGTAGTTGGAACAGAAGATGATGAGACTCACGTAGAGAGGCGCTCATGACTTGCAGATAGGAGAAATATAACACAATTCAATATTATAACGTATACATAAAGGCAGAAAAGGTCACCTATGTAAGAAATAAAGACTGTCAGTAATAATGAATGAGAAGAGCACTGACTTGATCTGATCCCCATGGGCTTTCAGTGTAATGCTGCTAATAATAAAAAAAAAAATCTAAGGGAAATATTTATGCTGCCTTATCTTGAATACTCTACAATTTTTATCATCTGTAGTCTAGAAAGGATTACTTTTGGCTGACGTGTATTTGTGACTAAGTGATCAGAAAGCATTTTATATGGAGTAGCAGTTTATAGAAAGTAGAATGAAGGAGCTTGATATTGTTGGATTGCTATTGACAGAATTATTTTAAGGTTATTATTGATCTGTAAAATACATAGGGAGAAGAAGAGAGAAAATAGATACCAAAGTAAGGAGGTCTTTGTACTGTAAAGGAGAAGCGATTTAACTGTCTTAGTTTCTGCCAGTGGGTGAGAAAACTTAGATGATTTTAAATGGCACTCAATCATCTGTGAACAAAGAAGAGATATTACAAATTAAGTTCTTGTCTCAATCAGTGGGCAAATGTCAGAAATTCAGCTTCATTGCTACTGAGCTGAAATGATACCATTTCAGAAGCATCCCTCTCCTTTTCAACACTGTAAGTCCAAGGTTTGACAATATAGTTCACTTTTGACATCAGGAAGTGGGTTTTCTGAATGATGTAAAGCAAAATAAAGTTGCCCAGTTACCTCTCTACTTAAAGTAAATTAGGTATTTGTAGTTTCACTGAAGAGTAAACATTGTTTTTGTAGCAGTTTGTGCTCAGTTGTTTATAGACTGATACTCGGTGGCTTTGAATCTACAGGAACAACACATAGAGGCAAATATACTCTTTTAACAGTTGAAGTTTTCATTCCTGTGGAACGTTTACAGAGCACCAGTAAGCCCAAATGTAAAAGCAAGAATTCTGAGGCTGTGTGACCATAGATATGGAACCTGGACAAGCTGAGAATGGTGATAAGGGTGCTTGCTGAGAGCACAGCTGGCTGAGTCAGACCCATTCAATTGTCCTTTTCACAATAAGAGATTATGGATGCCTTTATTTTACTTTTTTTTCCCCAAGAGTGTGCCTCATTTCTTCTTCCTCTGATTGTGACAAATATCAGAGATAATCCACTGTGAAAAAGGAAGATGTGAGGAAGAATTTCTAAGCTACTGAGTGCTTTCAGTCATCTAAATCAAAATTTTACTCCATTCCCCTCTCCTCTTGTACTTTCTGCTCCCATAGACTAACATTGACCCTGCTTATCCAAACAAGATAGTAGTCTGTATGTTATAAATACTGTTTGTTCTTTTAAAATTCTATAGGATGTGTTTCCTCATGTGTCATTGACTATGGATCTTTACTTTGATCATATTGCTTATATTTTCTTATCACTTATTAATTGCCTGTGCATTCAGTGTTGATGATCATAATGTGTTTAAAGATTTGATGAAAAGTTTAGCAGAAGCTTGGACATCCTTTGCAGATAATAGGCAGTAATACTAGGAGTAAACATATATATTAGCCTTCAGAAGACAGATAAAATGATTAATTATAGAAAAGATATGTAGTTGCACTAAAAGTAAAAATAATTACTTGTGACCTGACTGACTCATTATGTTTGAACTTTGTGGTTGGCAATACTGAGACGTGAGAAAATAAAAGTACCACTTAAATAGTAACTGTTCTTCTCTGTTGATTCATGATTATCTGACAAATTGGTTAGTGTTCATAGCTCGTAAGAAAGAAAAACAATAAAGAACTTGAAATTCTTTTTAGTGGAAAAGGATTGCTATTAATTCATATATGCATAAAATATTTTCAAAAGTCAAACTAGCAGTCATAATATTTACTCTTTCTAGGAAGTTGTATCTCATATTATAATCAAACAGTAAGAATTGGTTTATATATATATATATATATATATATATATATATGTATATATTTTAAATTGCTGGAAATTGTGTCATTAAAAACTATATAAAAACTCTTCCAGTAGCTGACCTACATGAATGTGACAACTTAGGCAACAATGAATTATGCACATGTGCAGACTTGTTTCAGTAGCACTAAAGCATGTCACATTGAGAGAGGAAATCTTGTAATACTGCATTCCATGAAAAAGATGTCTGGGCTACGGAGCAAAAAATACAATGATTTCCTTATAGTAAAAAGGGGTAAGCATAGCATCATCATGACCTTAGATTCACCTCTTCACCTCTTTGTGACAGTCAGCAGGCACATTATTCCTGTGATTAAAACTTCAATTTGCTTTTCTAAATAAAAATGTTGTCATCATTCCAGTCACTGGTGAAAGTGAGCTCTGCGTTTTGGAGAATGCCTACTTCCAAACAGCTGTCTGGTTTACGAATTTGGTACTTTTTCCAAGTTATTGTGGTCAGGACTGAGGCACATAGGGATTGGTGCAAGGATTTATAATCAGTATAGAGAAGTATCCTAAATGCACAGAAGAGTTATGGAAGGGCCAAGTCTATGTGGGAAACTACTTTTTAATAACATACAGTTTTGATTCAGGGGATCTTGAGCAGCTGACAGCAGAAATTCTCTTTATTTGCTCAGATTTCATCCAGAACAGGTTTTGTGATATGACCTTATTCAGGTATGATGTCTGTGTATACATAGCAGTCAAGAAAGTGGGGAAGGTTGCATCAGGCAGCACTCACTTTCCTGGCAGAGAAGACCATTAAGTCCTGCATCGCAGTAGCTATGAAGTGTTAAGAGATTCTAGACTTGGAATCATACCAGAACTGTAGCACCATTCTGATTGCAAATTGCAGTATTTGGTTTTCTCACAAAAGAAGATGGAAAAAGCAGCTCTCGAGCAAAGAGCATTTTCCATTCTGAAGTTTTATAAGATGACAGACTCCTTTGCAGATATGTCAATTATATGGTGCATTTCCCCATAATGATAGGAAATTGTATCTATTTTAAGCCTGCCCAAGTTGTCTTTGCTTTCACTTTTTACACATTGCTCAAACTTCCAGACAAGGCACAGAGCTGCTGTTTGAGCTCTGAGTGATATTTCTTCTCTGTCTCGCTGTTCTCTGCCAGACAGAGCTAACAAGAAGCCTTCCAAGCAAACTCTTAGACAGAATAAGCTCTAATAACCTGAAAGAGGACCTTTTGTTGTGACTCCTAAACCCCAGAGGTGTGAGTTGTATTTTCCTCAAAGCACACAGTCTTCTAAACCCCAAAGATGTTGGATCTTCTCTTCCTCAAAGAGCACAGTCACAAAGCAGGAGGGACAGAGGGAAGTATATGTGTATGGATAGGGGTAGAGAGAGACCTTTTGAGAATGAGATTCCTTTTTCATTTTTTTGACTGTCTGGGAAATGGAAGCAATGGTAACTAACGTGTCAATCCTAGAAGTGCAGACAGTAATTGAATGCTTTCTCAAAGATAAAGGATGGAGTTAATGCATTAGCTCTACTTTTAGTGTAACCCAACCCCAGGCAGCTCTGCTACTGTGTTACCTGCAGTTTGTTCCTACTGTGGTAGCACTGAGAGATCTCAGGCTATTTGAGGCAACCCAAGAGTGAAGGACAAAAGGGAGCCTTACAGTTTGTAGACTAATTCTGCCCAGTCAGCCTGACAAAGCCAATTCCTAACCTTATGAAAGTCTTTTTGGTTCCTTTATTATCAATCTAATTTAATTAAATTAGATCTAGGTGAGTGATGAATGTTTTCCCTTTGTGCAGATTCTTTTTAAATACTTGCTGTGGGAGGCAGCTGGCTGTGCAGGAGATGCTAGCAGCTAGTAGGGCTTAAGACCACAGTATTCAGTTTCTTATCTGTGAAGTCTTCTCAGTCTTTTTGCATTATAGGAGCTAAGAAACTGAGGATAATGTGGAAAGAAATTATTTTTAAAATACATTCACATTACACCAACTTGTGTAGAAATCAGTAAATGGAAGATGCTTCTAGAATAAGACTTCAAAAGATTAATGCCTAAGTAGTAATTTTGATTTTTTTTTTTCCTTGTTTGTTTGGCATTTAATTGCACTAACTGAACTGTACAGTTCCTCCAAAAAAGTGCCTTCAGTAGTCTGTGACCAATGTGAATAATTTCTACTTTATGGAGCTTTCTGTAATCTTAAATTTCTCTACGTGTTCTGACTCCATCCCTTGTTGTCAGTGCTGCATAGCACATATCCCAGACCAGGAACAATAGAAATCAAAATCTGAAGGGAAATTCCATTCAGCAGCCATGCAGGGCTGGGAACTCGGACTGAAATGTTCGAAAGAATGAGGAGTAGAGGCAGTTCTGAAAAAATGACACAGTCTGATAAACCCAAGGACACATAAAGATAGGATAAGGAACACAGAATCAGTTATCTCAGCTTTCTGTATGTCTAATGTGTGAGAATCGCCACTGGGCTATGACAAGGGCATCAGCTGTGTTGGACCAAATAGTAAATGTAACTTTAAGCGAATCCTGCTTGGAGAGCTGGCATGTTTGTAGAAGGAAAACCCATGTGATTGCTCTTGGAGGGCATTTTCTAGCTCCAATTTAGCTCTTATGTCCTTTCAGTTCCAAGTGTTTTTGCCCAAAACAGTCTTTGTGGTGTGATGAGAGGTCTGATTGTATAAGCCTTGTGGAAGTTTTTGTGATCAGGTAACCACTAGAGTGCCTGCTTGCTTAAGGAGTGTAGTAGAGTGTCCAGAAAAGCATAGATGCAACCAACCAAGGATGTGCAACCATTTGTTAAATGCTGTTTTGAAGCAATGGAGAAGTAAAGTAGCTGTGTAACACAGTATGAAAACTGCCTTGAAATTAAGAATCAGCTGTGTAATATCTTTCAAATCATCCTAAGAAGCAAGACCTAGTCATTAACTTGCTGCTTTTGCACCATCCAGACAATTTATTGTTAAATGCTTCACTGTCGAGAAAAATCTGTTTTTTTTCTAGGAGCTCTTGGTACCACTGACATTTACTCAGAGTAAATCTAACAAGGATTGGCTCAGAACAGTACAGCTTGAGAGACATGACATTTACTGCTGCCATATTTTAAGCAGTATTTTGCTGATGAGGTCTTGGATATCCAATGGAATCTGTGAAATACAATTTTAAACTTAATGGGTAGTCTATTTACCTTTACACTAAGCTGTAAGAAGAAATAAATTAAGGATCTTTCTGTGCTTCTTGGTGTGCACAGAGAAAATCTCATGGAGTAAATTTTACCTTAATTACCATTATCTTCAAACATTAAAGGTACAGGTTAGATTTTCCTTAAATCTGTTTCCCAGCAATTTGCTAAATGGTAGATTATATGTGATCTTTAAAGGCTGTGTGATTATTACGGAAACAGAAAATGAATTCCATTCACTTTCAGTGCCATCCATAAAAATCAGGATTTCGTTGAGTCATAAGTGACCTTTCATAGTTTTTCAGACTTCTTGAAAATTCAACTTGAGTTATAGTCCTGCTTTGCCTGAATTTCAGTCTGGTGTTGGCTTTTTTTGGTTGTTGTTGTTTTTCTGTTTGTTGGTGTTTCTTTTTTTCCTGTAGAATACTAGGAAATTAATTATGGAATAAAATTAATGTAGTCTAAGGGGTGTAGAACTACTTATTAAACAGAATGGCTGGAGGTCTCTATGAGGAAGGATTTGTAGTTCTTAGAAAAAACTATTTCTGCACCCATTGGTGATAGTGCAGCAGAAAAGACGATTGATGTAATGCCCCAAATTTCATTTTGTTCCTGTTTGTTCAGAGTATTTCATCTTAGATGAAATCAGTGTCACAAACTGGAATTTGTGCACAGAAAGACAGCAGTAGAATTGCAAGTTGTATTGGCATGCAGCTGAAGTTCCTTACACCAGCTTTAGTACTGCATTTATTTTATTCCTTGGAACCTGCTTGATGACTTGGAAGAAGTTGTTTTGTGAAGACTGAGGCCAGTGAAGTTGAGTTTCTTAATGGCTTATCTTAGTGTAATGTTTTATGCAGATTTTCGATTTTCTAAGGATGTCTGATGAAAGTCTGCAGCCCGCTATGTGAGGTGATGAAATGGAATGCGTTAAGGGAGTCTTCTCTTTTCATTAAGTTTTGAGACACGCATCCTGTTACTGAAATAAGGACCTAATCACACATATCTGACATAGGATAAACTTAAAATGGTGTATGGAAACTGCTGGATCACAGCCTGAACCTCTGATTGATACCTGAGGCGAGCTATGAGTCAGCCCTGGGAGCACAGGAGAAGGCAATTCTCCTGTGCTGCTGGAAGGGGTGGAGCCTGGGTGCACCTCTCCTAGACCTATTTAAGAGCTGACAGCAGTAGGGGAGGATATCCTTCTGGAGATCCCTGCTTCTGGAGTTTTCCAGTGAGCCCAGGACAAGGGTAAGCTCTTTATCTGTTCTTATGATGTAATAACTTGCTTAGCCAAACTCTTGTATATTTCTTAATTGTAGCACCTGTATATTCATTGATTGCACAAATTGTTTTTTTTTAATCCCTTCAAAGTGTTGTTGAGGTTAATTTCTAGTCAGCTTGTTTTAGCGCTTGTATTTTTTGTCTGTAGTTTGCAGTGTGCAACGTGTGTCTTCAAGCTTTAAAACATTCTATGTAGCAGTGAAGATTGTTTACATAGAAATCCAAAACAGTTTGGTATCTAAGTGAAAGGTGACCTAATTCATTTTCTGAACTTTATAATGTTTGAAGTTTTTAATTTTTTATTATTATTATTTTTTGCTGTAACTGGCTTACAGTTTTGCCATTTGTGACTAAAATGAAAACAGTGCTTTCTGTAGCAAGCCCATATTTGATTTATTACTTTATTCATGAAAACAAATTATCTTCAAGTAGGCATGTTTACCATAGTTCTAGTTTTGATGCATTATTTGAGAAACTTCAATGAATTCCATAAATTAATTAACTTATAAGTTGGAATTATTTTTAGGTGCAACTTTCTCTATCAGCTTGGCACAATACTTGTTTGCCTCGTTTCTTAAAAAGTGTGTGCTGAAATCAAATAAAGGGAAGTTTTGATTTGCTGTGTTGCTGCGATGGAAGATTTAGGCATGAATCAAAGACAATGTTCAGAGATTTCATTATTTAAACTGTTTTTCTTCTCTAATCCATATGCATTTTTATATTCGATGTAACTGGCATATCCCTATGGCTGTAAGGATTAACATGGTGCTGCATACAGAAGAGTTCTTGCCAAACTGTCAGCTAAAGTTTGATGTGTAAACCCCATTAGTACTGATCTGTGGCCTCTCACAAGACAGATCCTGAAGGTGAAACGGACCAACGTAACTCCCCTGAAAGCAGCATGAAGCCTTTACCTTGTACTTAACACTCTCTGAATCTCTCATCCTGTACAAGTGATAGAATTTTCTTGTGATAATTAGTGAATCGGGAATGAAAGGTCTTGGTGAAAGAGAGGAGGAGAATACCAAATTGAAATGATCTCTTTAAAAGCAGCATGCTGGATAAATAATATAAACATCACTGGTGTTTGGCAAGGAATATCTCACTGGAAATGAGATAATATATTGATAAAAATCTGGAATCATTTCATTTCCAATAAATGCACATTACATGAGTCTTGATTTATTTTTTTTTATTTCATAAATCATTCACATATTTCTTTCTTAGTATTATTCATAAGTTAAATTATCAGTAGTGTAGTGTGTTGGAAATGAGTTATGTCTTGGTGAGATCTAATTATTTATGAGTTTATTTGCTTTTTTTTTTTTTTTAGTGTGTTGAAATAAAGGTTACTGTCCTTCATGGTCTAATTACACACACAATGTTATGGGAGGAAAGCAATTACCAGTCATGCAAACAGAATTAAGATAAGTTTTGAAGCTTTCAGAGAGCTTTAACATTTTATTAGCATTAAGAGTGTTGTCATAATAGTTTATATGCATGCATAGGGAGAAGTAAAATTATCTATCTTCCTTATCTATGGAAAAAAGCAATCTGAAGTTGTGGGGTTTTTTTCTTTCTTTGTTTTAAGTCATAGCAGATGAGATCCTCTTCTAATTCCCTCTTGTTTGGAGAAGAAGTTTTGCCAAGAACACTGAATGAAAACTTAACTGTTGAGTAACAACTCAAACTCACCAATGTCCTACATAAGAGGGCTTAGAGCATTAGGCCGTTTGAGTGTAAATGGCTGTTTAATGTTCTTGAAGGGTCTATTATGTTATTCTAAAGAGAGGTTAATCTGAACAATTTTGTGTTGCAGGATTGGGGGTTAATACTTGTTAAAAATGACACAAAGGACGATTAAGTAAATAACAATCTTATAAGAAGTTATCAGCTAGTGAAGAGAATGAGAATCTTTTATTTTGTGGAAAAGTGATAGTTCTGGGACTCCTGAAAACTCTGCCAGCTTAATAATGTGTTTGTGTAGTTTTATGCAGAGAATGTCGGTGTGCTTGATTTACAATGAAACATCATCATATTTACTTTCTTTGAAGGCTACGTCAACAAAGAAAACGTAATGCAGTTTAAATCAAGATCGTGGCAATTTATCAGAGAGAATTTTTTTTTCTTACTGTGCTTTGGAAATTACAAAGACCAGTTTTGATCAACATGCTCCACTTGTAGCTATTTGGGAGCTCTCATTTTTCAGCCTTTCATAGTTCAGCACCATCAAGTCTAATTAGTCAGAATGTATGCCAGTGAGCTACATCCCTCCCCAGGATTAGGTAGATCAGTGATCCTTTTTACAGCAGCAGGATTTTTTGTGTTAGTTTAAATTTTGCCCAAATTCAACATACACACACACACACAAAATTCTCAATGAACACAGAGCTTAGAAAATGTGTTTTTACTCACTTAGCTGTAGTTCTGCTGATACCAACAGAACAGATGCTGCTACTTGTGTGCTGCCTCTTACCTTCAGCATTTACTGCAGTTCCCGACTTGCCTGTTTCAGCACATGATCACATACATAAGATTTATGGCTCCCAGCTTCAATACTAATATATTACACTTCTTTTTTTGTACATGAAAAAAATCCTCAGGTCTGGATGGAATTTGAGAACAATTGAGCCTGTTTTGTATTGTATGAAAACATGAAAACAAAACTATAAATAAACGGTGGAAGGTACTGAATTTTGCCACTTGAAATTGAAATTACATAGCACTGCAGTGGGTGGGAAGGTGAAGAGAGCCAAGCAAAACAAACTGGGGCTTTCTTGTGTAGTTACATCATTACAGCAACAGCAAGGCTACCAAATATCAACTGGCATTTGGAGGAATTAATTTCCTTATTTTATATGTTCTGTAAGTAAAGAAACATCATGCATGGGCTATTTTGAAGGTATAAGAAAGGATAATTAATGAGATTTCATTAAGTTTTAATGATTTTCTCTGAAGTACTTTTAGTTCGTTTTCCCTAGGTTTTTTGTTTTTTTTTTTGTCTTCTCTGGTGGCCTTTGGCAATTTAGACCTTACATTTTTATGCTGATCTTTGAAACTAGGATTGATTCTCCCTTACTGTCCCTCTCAAAATGATATTATTGTCATTACATTATTTGTTTTGGAATAACTGTGGCAGGTGTGTCTTTTCATACAGAAAGAGTGATGTACTGTGAGAGTAATTTGTTGTGTTCATTAGGTAGTATTTTTAAAGATCTCTGAAAAACCATGACAGTCTACAGGGTACTCTTTTTTGGGAACTCTGTTTTCTGTACAAAATCTTCAAAATATTTGAGATTTGGAAAACAAAGATTACATTAGCATACATAAGTGTAGTGTTGAAATCTATTTGGGAATACCTTTGATCTGGGCTGGAGAACGGTCTGCTTAAGTCTTTAGAAGGTTTGAGATAACATTCTTTGTATGCAGGTATTACAGACTGAATTATTCAAATGTTGAAACCGTTGAATTTCTGTAGGTCATTTTTGTCTGTTGTTTTTGTATTTTCCACATTAAAGAACTCATGATCCAAGTATGTATGTGACTGAGAGGCAGAAGTAACAAGTTACTGGATTAGAAATATAGTATTTCTATACAGAAAGGTAGAAATACATATTGTAATAGTCAACAGTGGAAAATATTAACTTTCTTAAGCTGCATGATGACAGATATTGATGAAGCAAAGTTGTAAGTAATGGTGGCTGGTTACACCCCAGTGGGACAGCACTGACAGGTAAAGACATGTACCGAATCATTTTAAATCTGCAGTAGATCAAAATAAAGCAGGTATAAAATGCCATTGTAGTTTTGTAATGCTCAAAGAAGCTGAAATTCTTGACAACAGCTGCCACTGCTGTGCTAGTGTTACTTATGACTGACATTCAGTCTTCATTTGAAGATTGAATGACCTACTTGGAAAATCAAAGTAACCTGCTCTTGTCTTTCAGGAAGTAATGCCAATTTTTTTTCAATTGAGTTAAGACCAGTCAGTAGGTGCCATATGAAACTACCACACACAGACTTTGCCCCTAGCTGCAGAACAGAAGGAAAATCCAGAGGATAACTCTGTTTAATGGTACCTTGGCAAATGTGACCAATTTTTGGGGCTTAGAGCACTGTGTTCCAGACAGATATGATCAGCTTGTGAAAGCCTACATTAGTGACAGGAACTGCGTATTTCAAGAGGAAAAAATTGAATGATTTTTATCAGAATGTAGGATCCAGAATGATAAGAATAAAAAGATAAGAAGTAGGAGAGGCTATTACCTAATGCTCTTACAATGAGGAGTGCTCCCCTGGATTATAATGTTCTCTTTTAAAAGAATTATCCTAAAAATGTAGCCAGAAGTGTCAGACATTTCATAAGCAAGACTCTCAATTGCTGGCAGAGCCCAGTTGGTGTCTAAGTGAAAGCACACATTTGATAGTTGGTTTTATTGCTCTCTAAAGAGATCTTCATACAGAGCTCTGACTGTCACAGGAAATCTTAGCAGCTTGCTCAAGAGAAGAAAACCTGTAATAAATACTCAGAAGTCAGAATTAATGCAACCGTCAAATTACTGATTTCAAACTTCTGTTTTACATCCACAATACTAGTCCCCTAAAGAATTTCGAATGGGAGTAAGAATGGGAAGGGATGTGTGTGTGAGTGAAATCACTTTACTGTGTGCAAAATAATTTAGTTGTTCTCTTTTGGTTTTTTGACCATCACTATTATTTAGAGTGTAACTGAAGGAACAGCTGACTTCACTTTTCACTAATGATTTTATAAGTTTGTATCCCAAATCTGAAAAGAAGATGTACGTAGTAAGCATAAAAGGTTAAATGGAACTAGAGTCTATGTTTCTTATTCCTATTGTCACTCCCTTTGTCTAGACTAAGATTTAATTCACCTTTGGTCAAATGGTCAGACCTTTGTCTACTGCCATTTAAAAATCAGAAGAAAGATGATAGGATTGATTGAGTTGGCTGGGTCTAGTATGGGATTAGTTTTTATTGATTTTGATCCTCTGTAGACAGCACAAGATTTGCCAGGATTTCATGGCATAAGAGCAAGGCAGGAATCCTGATGCTTACATTTGTGCCTTTTTCCATGCTGTATTCTTGCTGTTTGGTTGTTGAGGGAACAGCATGGCAGTTCACTGTAACCTTTTTGTTGCTAGCAACTTCATAACCAATGATGACTGGAAATGATGCCATAGTCAAAGCTAGTTTTGGTGGTGGTGAAGTTCTGTATCGAAAACTAGAATATAAGAATATATAATGTAAGCAAGTTGTTTTTATTTGTTAACAAAATAATTTTAGAACAATATATTGAAATTGTAAATTAAACTTATGTTCAACATCCAGAGTCCTTAACATTTTATGTTGTTTTAGTCATGGGCTAGTGAGCACCAAAGTAGTCAGAAGGCTGAGGCCACTTTCATTGTTTCACCACAGATCCTAGCAGTTTTTGCATTAATAAGTAAATGTCAGAAGTTCCTGCTTTCAGTTAAGTGATGGACACTGAGAACTTTGTGATGAATAATAATATCTGCTTTGATACCTAAACCCGATGAAGTTACGATTTAATCAAACCAGCAATGCAAAGCTGACTAATTTTTTTTTTTTTTTATATTGTAAATATTCTATCGTAAAAACAAATGCATATTTTCTTTCAAGAGATGTCGTATTTAGTAAAACTCTGGACACTGCTAGGATGTGAGATTTTGCTGATGAATATCCTGTTCATCAGGTCGATTTGCATGTTGAGATTATGTTTATGCACTTAGCAAAGTTGTCTCTAAGTAATATAGTAAGACTTTGTATAACTTAGTGCATAATGGTTTGGTCTGTATTGCCAAATCAAAATGAGAAACATTTGTTAAGTAGTAAGCAGCATTTAAAAATTACTGGCCATGTTTAGATTTAATACTTAGTCTGAATTTTGTGATGCATTATGGTAATAAAAAATGCACCACATTTCCTCTAACAACAGTAGCCTTTGACCCTCTTGGCATCAAGAGGTAATAACAAGTAAAGTAGGTAAACAACATAAGTTTGCTGCATTGCCAGGCTTTCAATCAACATCTGCTGGTAGTGGAAAAAGTAATCCAAAACAGGTTTTTCTCCACTTTAAGTTGTATCTTATTTGGTGCCTCACAAGTGCTGAATACTTCAGTTGGTGACCTATTTGAACAAGTTTATTATTTCCACTGCCTTATACAGGGGGACAAACAAATGCTGGAAACCCTTATGTTGGAGTTGTACCATCAGTGAGCTGCCATAGCAATTGAAAGATGATGGCTGCACGCCATGGTAATATGGTGGAGAGATTGCTGAGGCAGTGCTGGAACAGATAGCTCTGGGTACAGAATACATATCTCTTCTGCTATTTCTCTAATTAAATGGGATTTAGAGGCTATTTCCCAAGCCAATGCCACTAAATGTGTGTTGTGTTACCTAGTAACTGTCGTGCTTAGCAGTACAGGAGTGTAGCACAGCACCACATCACTGTGTGTTAGCGTCCCCCAAGCCTCACCTTTAATGTTAAGGCTGGCACTTACACAAAACTCATAGTTCATTTTAAGAAAGTGTGTTGCATCGAAAGAAATCATTTTGATGCTGTATTTTTCTCATGAACTAGGCATAACTAATAGTGGAAGAGGCCAGCACTAGCTACTCTTTCTCTACCCTACTACCATTTTTTTTTTTCCTCCTGCACTCTTTAAAATCACTGTATTTCCTAAAAAAGAGTGTAACTTTTACAAAGTGAATACTGTAGCTGGTATTTACAGAATTATTAGCATATAATTCAGTATATGAAGCTAATAATAATAAAAGCTTGGAATGAAGATAAAAAAGGAAAAAATTGAAAATGGCCTCTTCACTAAAGTTTACTGTTGCAAATTTGACAGATTATCTGATTATACTAATTCATCAGAAAATGAAGTATTCGAGGCTTTCTGCCTTCCTCATTCATAACGTGAAAAGAGTTATGAAAGCAAAGTTTTCAGCTCAGTATTGGAAGTTATGAACACTTGAAAAAATGCCATCAACCACCTGCTAGGTGTTAATTAATAAGAAAAAACTAGGGAGGTTTCTTAAGTGCAGGTACATGTTAATCTTGGACTGGGCTAATTACATGTTAAAAAAAAAGTTACTGTTGATAGTATTAATTGCTAATTAGAAGGCTAAGCCTTGAGCAAGATATTTTTAGAGCATATAAGAAAAAATAATTTCAAGATTTAAAAATGTTTGAAAGGAAAAGAGAAGAAATTCATGATGAAAGTGTTGTCATTACAGTGCACAAGTCACCAAAATATTTTGTATAATTATGCAGTTTCTGTAGATAAGGCCTAGAGCAGATCTCATCCTAACTTGAATCAATAAGGATAACTTTTTTTCAGCCACCTTTGTCACTAGCTCTCAGCTTGGTGGTTCTCTTAATCTTTAAAGCTTTCCAGTTCTTTCTTGTCTTACACCATGTATGCTATGCTAGTAGCATGTCGACATTTTTATTCTTCAGCTGCAAAAGAATGTAAAAATTATATGAAAGAAAAGCTGCTAAGAGCGCCTGACCTAGATTTGAATCCTCTTTAAAGCAAAATGATTAATGCTGACTTTGAAAATATCCTACATTTACGCGGTTTATAAAGTTGTTGTAATACCACTTCTGGATTGAAAGATAAATCTGTGCATTAATTGAGTGCTTTAATCTCTGTTATCTTAAAATAAACTTTTTTTTTATTTTTGAAAAAGCAAAACAAACCCTAATGGTGCATTGAATGCACATTTTATTTTCCTATCTGTATTTCTTTCAGATGGAGCTGCTCTGAAATACTGTAGTAATTGTTTAGTCTGTGCACTTCGTAAATGGCACGGTCACGTCTTCGTTATTCATTTGCTGTATAAGAGCAGTGCACTGAAAGTTCTGGTTGAGATAAGAAAGGTGAAAGAGACTAACTTATGAAGCCTTAGTGACCAGAGTTTGTGCCTGTGAGGGCAAACCAAATACAGAATCCTGGATGACAGCATTGGCTATTTTGGAATAGCCTCTCTTGAAGCTCTCACAGGCTGCTTTTTTGCATATGGATGACTGAGACAAATGTGGTTGGTTGGTTAGTTGGTTGTTTCTTTCCTTTGGGGTTATTTTTGAGTTGTTTTGTGGTTCAGTGGTTAGACTGTTGCCTGAAAAATTTGGCTTGCCTCTGAGGAGGACTGGAGGAATGTATGCAGAAGCATAAAAAGGATCACCTGCTGGCCTTTAACGTTCTGTATTAAATATGCCAATGTTAACAAATTATTGTTTATATCCCCGTATTCCTACAGATAGCTGATTAATATTTTATTTTGAACATATGGGTTACATATGAAGTTAATGTTTTTTTTAATATTTCTTCTTTTCTTTAAAAGGAAGTGTCTCTTTTCAGTCCTCATTCAGGAAAAACAAACTAGTGTTCTAATTGGGTTGTTTTCTATCAGGTTTTAACTGATTCCCAACATAATGATATTATTTGCAGCCTCCTATAACAGACACAGTAAAGAAAATATAAAAAATAAAAAACAAAAGCCAGTGTTTCAGTTGTATAACTTCTTCTCTATCCTGAAGAGGTTATAAATATTCCCCAAGAGCCAGTATTTTTTTTCCCTGTTTCAGCTGTAAGAATTAATTTCCCAAGTTTTACTCTGATTTAACAACTCACTTTTCCTCTTCTCCACCAAGCTTAGAGACTTTGTCCCAGCAATTCTTCCAGGACCTTTTATTTTTAGAGTTGTCAATACTGAAAACTACTCATGACCTTGGGAAATGTTGTCTGTGTATTTATGATTCCTGTGCTATAGGGAATATATTGTCCTTCAGCAAGCTTTTCAGTAAGCCTCCTATGTCATTTTGGAATTTGATGCTGTTTACTTAGGGAATATCTTACACTTGGCAGGAGCAGTGCATCTTATGCTTTGAACATTACAACGGCCGTCATGGCTTTGGATGGCCTTCCTTTACTGTTGCTATCCCTTGTGAAAGGGTATCTCAAGCAAAGAATTTTTTCTTCTTTTCTTTCCTCCGTGTTAGATGTGGCAGACGCTTAAATTACAGAATTAAATTAAAGTAGTGGGCCATACTGAATTCTATTGTATATTAGTGAGACATGTTTCAGGATACAGATGATAATTTTAGGCAACAGAAATCTTAGAGAAGTTCCTATCAGAGATTCATAACGGTCTCAACCCATACAAAAGACTGTCATCACCATAGGATCTTTCTGATAGTGCAAAACAGGAGACTCTCAAATTTCCAAAAAGCTATGGAAAAGAGACATGCTTGACTATGCCACTGAACATTTAATTAAATGTCAGAGTATGCCAAAGTTATATACAATAAAAAGGGAAATTTCACGTTATTGTGTATAAACTTGATGCTGAGAGTCAGTGCTTAGAGTTCTTTCTTTGTAGCTGGAGAAGGAAAGTGTAGAAAACTGAGATGATGAAAACCTGTGATGAAAACTTGCCTTTCCAGGAAGTCTTTGCCTCGCCTTTTCTTCTACTTTATTGTGTAGTGTCTTCACAGAGTAAGTACATGCTTATAAAAAGGAGACAAATCACCATTTAAGCACAATCATATTTTAAGTAACAGTTTAATTGTATATCAAATTGCTATCTCATACAGGCAGGAAGGAGTTACAGGAAGAAGAGAATGTTACCATGCCAATCACTGCCTAACTGGTCCTGCTTGATCCTGCAATTAATTTGAGTCAACATCTTGAAATAGTTTATTGGTTCTGTACAAGTTTAAAATACACTTACTGTGCCTCTTGATTTTGAGCTATGAATAAATACATCAAACTTAGTGAATCTGTTGCAGCTGATTATGTAGCAAACAAAATCATTTTTAGAATTGAAGCATTTACTCTTAAAATATGTAACTAGCTGTAGTTGTTTCCAAACTGCATAGTTTATCTATTGCTGTTCAACTGATAACTAATTAAGAGTTGAATGCTATTTGTATAAATTAATGTGAGATATTATAATGTTTAGCAATAATACTTTAATGAGTAATATCTATGCTCTTAAGAACAGTTCTTGAACAACGTTGTGAGTTTAATTAACAACTATGTTATTCTGCCTTTTATGCTACAATAGTTAATACATTACTAGTTCTGTTCACACAGATTAAAGAAAGTAATTACAAGGGCTGCTCCCAAAGTAATGCCTCTTATTTTCCAAGAGCAGTTCTGAAAGAAACACATTCTATTTTATTATGTTGGCCCACGATATCAGAAGTAGATGTTGGTGGTACAGCAGTAGAGGTTGAACCTTCCCACACCAAAATCCTGTTTTGTTTTGTTGCTGTGCAACAGATGGCAGACAGATGGCAAAAATGCAAAGCTGATGATGGTGAGTGTTGAAAAATAGTGTTCTGTAGCAGCAAATTTGCTCTATCAAATAGTGTTATTGCGTTCTTTGTATCTCTTGTGGTTTCCATGGAAATAAATAGGGCCTATGGCTATCATTAAAATAATTTTTGCATTAATTTTGGTAATTAATATTCTGGTTTATTTTTCTTCTTAAAGGATAATCAATTTCTAACAAGGAACTGGATGCAGAAAAGTCGCATGTGAAACTCATTGGGGAAGAACTGAATTTGCTTGTGGTCTGTGTTATGCAACAATAAAAGACAACAATGAAAGTGGTGGAACTTCTTGTTCGTGAAGTTCATGAACATAAAGAAATCCTATACTTTCTTCACACCAGCCTTCATTAAAGGATTTTTATGATTATAATACGAGAGATAACATGCAGTGTTACCATTCCAAAAGATTTTAGTGCTGTGCTTTTTCATGGTCATCTCATTTACAGCAAATATGTTAATCACACCTATTCTAGTATCATCCTAATGGATATATGAACACTAAAATACGTGCCCCTTTCTAAGTTCTGTTTCTACAGACTGTATACATACAGGAATCAGAGCCCATTTCTGAATATGTACTACCTTTTCCACAATGCTTTACAAATAGAAATGCGAGTGGTAATTTTGGCTGTTAAACACAACATCTATAATGTCCTTAATGGAATGTCAAGAAGAAGAAAGAAGTGGAGGCATTTGTATTGAACTACTTCTAGAAAGTACACTTTGTTCTTTGATAGGCAGGTCTAATGGGACAACTGGATAGATTTATATTGCTATGCTATATAATGAAATTTCGAAGTCTTCATTATCCGAAGAGAACTGTGATTCATGCTGGCAATTCTCAGAGAATTATAAAGCAGGAGAGAAGAACGAGCTGTTAGGTTGCTGATGGCTGTTCAGTTCTCTACTTACTACATAGAAATGTGCTTCTGTATTTTCTTTTGTCTTCAAGTTCTACAGGGTTGTAAATAGTCAATAGCAACAGGTATGTCTTTTGGAAAGCAGGCTTTGCTGTCTCTAAATGTTTTTTTTGTATAATATATTTTCATTCAATGTTTGACCTTCTTTAGGAGCAAATAACAGAAAAGTGCTTTGGAGATGAAGCAGTTGTATCATGATTTACCTTTTGGTGGGGATTCTTTTATGTGTGAATTTATAGAATTAGAATTAATAGATTAGGTCACACCTTTTTACTATCTTGCCTACCCTTCTGCATACTCAAAGCCTCTGGGAGTAAAATTTAGCATTTAAATAAATGGCAAAGGATGTTATAAAGGTAATCTGTGGCTTTAGGGCTGTTATTTTCAGCAGTTGCATGAATGGTGGTACACATTCAGTACTGTTTAAAGTGGAGTTTTTGTAGAGCATTTCCATGTGACAAGAGCCTGTTACCACTGGATGGCACTATTTATTAAATTATATCACAGGTACTTGATTGCTTTAATATATGCATTTTAGATTTAGAGGACATAATAGAAGTGACATTTAGAGTTTATGTGTATGTTCTGTCCTGCTCTTTGTAAGGGAGAGCACAAAACTTAGTGCTCAAATGATTAATTATCCAATGATATCATTTTAATAGCATGTGTTGTATTTAAAACTAGGTAATTGTAGTATTTTAGATCTGCCAACTAATGCATTTTATTTTATTGGAGTTTTCATCCTAACCTCTTCAAAGCATATATTTTTAAATGCATAAATGTTCTTTCTTTTTATTCTGTTAGAGAAGTCAACTTTCAATATAGTCTTGATATTGCGTGCTGTTGAAACTTGTTTGTATCTTATTATTCCTTAATATAAAATGTCAGCATTTACCATTCAGTAATTTATCAGTTTTTTTTTCTTTCTTTCTTCTTAGGCAGAATGAAATCACAGGTAGTGTACAAACATGGGCAATTCACACAATAAATATTATGGATAAAAACAAAATGCAATCAATTTAATTTGCTAGGAAGGAAGAATGCTGGAATGCTGTCTTCCAGTTTTTGAAAGATGATTGAGAAAGAACTTACTCCATAAATAGGCAAGCCTGAACTTCATGTATAAAAACAAAATGACTTATAAACAATTCATTTAAAGACATGTCAAGCTTCACTGACAGGCAGCCAAGAAATAAAATTGAGTGAGGTAATTAAAGAAAAATAGACAGCTATCCCAGCATAATAATATAGCAGGGAAGTACAGGAACGTAGGGATCATGTTGATAATACAGGCTCTGCTTTCTTTTCCTGCCCAGCTGGTGCAGTGAATGCACAATTTCTGCTGACAGATGTTAAGCATCTGTATAAAAACCATGGCTTCTTTTTTGAAGTAATGGTCCTGAAGTTAATAATGATCAGGATATAGTCTTCTGTTTGGGGAAATGTTTTGCTATGCTGAGTGTCAACTGGTGATGCCATAATTTCTCTGTACTTCTCTTTTCTTTCAGCTGCAAATTTTATGGAGAACAATGTATTGTGCATAGTGAAAATTGTGTTTCACAGTGCAAGGGAAAGTAACTAAACAAATAATGGAATTTTGTCCGTACACTTCAGCCTTTTTAGTTCATGTTTAGTAGATATTTGAAAGGATTTAAGCCAGCATACTGAACTAGCAGCAGCAGGATAAGCCGTATTGGTTATATCATCTCACACGACTTGTTACTTTTTAAAAGGAAGAAGTGTCATTTTAGAGAGAATCAACAAACCAGTAATTAGTTACATAGATTTAAGCTCTGAAGACTGAAGGAAGCATCCAAGATGTATTCCTCATGAAGAACTACATTTTTGATTCAGGCAGCTTCCTTTCTTTTCATATGATACTGTCCTCTTTTTTCACCTGACCTTGCCAGGTAATAAATAGTAATGACAACCAGGTAATGTAATGCTGACCAAACTTCTAGTTATTCTTTAGGGATTGAAGAACAGCTGATTATCAGTGCACAGAAAATAAACCAATTCCTAGCAGATTTTTTAAGAAAATATCTTTTATACATACTCACACCTGTTCTCAGAAATGAAACTGTCATTTAAAACAGTTCCAGAAAATAAGTGGTAAATTAGTTGAAGTCTGATTATACTTCATCTGTTGTGTTACTTCCCTCCAAGACTACTTATTGAGTTGCCTTTCTTTGTTTTACTTCAGTAATCTGTACTGAATGGGCTTGCTTCTGTCTCAAGCAACACATCTGAAATTTAAGAGTCTGCATTCTGGATGTGACACAATGACTAGAGTGCTATAATAGGGAATTCAACACTATGAAATAACTACTGATATGTATGTTTCTATTCTGTACTGCTAATAAAGTGCTGTTGTTCAAACTGGGAATGAAGAATAGTTTCAGGTGTCTGAAAATAGCTTTCTGAAACAAGATGCCTTAGTTAAGAAGGCTTTTTGTCTGCATCTTTGGTTATAATAATGTTTTTCTTATCTCACATTTTATAGTAAGAAATTGGACTCTGAACTAGGTTGTTTTTTATCACAGTGTAATGCACCTTATTACCTTAGTTTCAAAGAGGGCTGCACTGTTTTCTTTATAGAACTTCCTACCTTTCATTTTCAGAACTTGGAAGGATAAAACAGGTGACCTTTAAAAAGCAAAAAGCAGTTTGCCAAGCATCTGTTAGGACACTGAGAATTCTTAGTGTCTAGATGTACAGTCAAGTCTATTTTCTTGTTATCAAAACACTGATACTTTTAGGCTGATACTGTTAGAGTGTGGGCTACTTACACTATCTGACATTTTAACATCTGTTTGAGAAGTGGCCTGCTAAATCTGTATTTTATTTGAGAAAGTGAGTTCAATTCCATATTTCCATTCCCTTTTAACCTCTGCTAAGTCTATTCAGAGAAGGGGAGAAAGGTGGAAAACAAAAGGCTTTGCCCTAACACCAAACAAGCTTATTGTGTTTTTTTCATCACCTAGTCCAGGGAATTTCAACCTTAACTGAGGTTGCATGCTATAAAGGAATCTCAAGCTTATTTGACCTCGAGAAATTTCCTTAAAGCTGGTTAAATGCAAAACCAGCAAATAAGTCTTTATGCAGTTTTATAATACAATTTTTAATTCTAAGTTTACCTTTAAAAACTGCTTCAAACTGCATTATAAAATCCCATCTTTAAATAGTGTGCTTGATTGAAGTAGGAGTATCTTTAAAGATGTATGCATTCTCTGACCCAATTCAGAAGAGATTATTTTAGAACATTAGGCAGAAGTTGGTGGCGTCAGTAGGACAGAAAAACAAATTAATTGGATTCTGCATTACCATGCTATTAACATCTTTCTTGTATCTGTTCTTACACCATGGTAGTCAATTTAAAGACAGTAATTTAACTATTATGAAGTGTTTCTCTACCAGAGTGTCTGTGTTGATTTGTCTTTAATTCCATCGCCATTATTCATTCATTAGGTATCTAAGGTCACGCTCCCATGTGGTAAGGTTTGCAGTCAGTGGGAGTAGTCTTATTCAAGGTACTGCAAGATGAGATTGTTTTAAGCAGCTCAAGATGGAAAAGTGTCCTTGTGTATGCCCGATACAACTATATGATATTCTGGGCTTTTCTGCTTACTCGCTACAGAGTTTTCTCAGCAAGAGAAGCAATTATTCCCATGTATATGCGTTTTAATTTTCCTGACTCTAAATGGCAGTTTTAGTGTTCAAGAATTGGTATGAACAAATGAGTGTTTAAGGAATATTTTTCCTGTGAGTTTCTCTTCTCAAAGTACTTTATTACGACTGAAGATGGTAAAAGCTCTGTGCACTCCTCGGTGCCAGTTAGACTATGAAGCGGCAGTAAAAGAAGCTCAGCTGTGAACACTTTACCATGCTGTATAAACTATTTATCTGACCTACAGCTGGTGAACATTCCTGTGCACTGCAGGGGAGCCTTGGTGCCAGCCTGCAGACCCTGCAAGCACCACTTCCACCTGCAGCACCACTGCAGAATGTAATGAAGACATTACACATTAACAAAAAGATTATACCCTAGAGTAAGAAAATGGTGAAACAATCACTGTAGGAGCATTTTGGTTTTGCTTTGTATTTTCAGTGGTGTGTTTGTTCTATTAATTAGTTGGAATGCATGGCTTTTAAATTTCCATTGCAGAAATAGCACTGTGGTTACTACAGAAGGAGAATAGACTACCTCGGCTATACTGCTTAAAAAAAGGACAGAATTGAGGCACCTTTCAAAATCTTGTGCTTTGGTTTCACTCCAGATTGGACTTACCTTCTGCAACCATCCATTCTCATCCTCTGATGATGCATAATTTATTACAATAATATCATAATCCAGTTCAATGTTTTTTCAATACCAGTGATCTGTTTAGTGATCTTAGTCAAGCGTACAGGAGGGTGAAAACAGCATATTGTACATACTTTGGGGCAGTGTTTTAAAATAAGAGCTTCCATTTGTATAAACTTTCCTCAGATGCTATACTTGAGATGCTAAGAGTTTAAGAATTCATGAGAAGTGTTACTTTGAGGGGTTTCTTATTGTTTCCATCTAACTGGTAGGCAGCTCAGCTCCTCGCAGCCACTTGTTCACTTCCCTCTCCCCTTGCAGTGGTATGGGGAAGGACTGCTTTTGTTAGTGCTACAAATCTAATGATCATAGTTGATGGATATTTGCCATCTTTACCTTTTCATTGTAAGGAGAGGGATCCAGCAGTGATATTCGAGAGGTTATTAGTAAAATAATTTTGTAGAATTAATACTTAAATTATTATCACAGACCTGCTCTAATTTTTTTTTTCCTCTCTCTCTCTTTAAAAACCTATAGTTATATGTTCATAATGCTTGAGGCATGTTGTGGCAGACCCTTGAGTTTAAACAGCTTTTTGTGCTAAGTGGAACATTTAGCCTTAAAAAGTTTCAGGTGGTTTCTCTTCTTTGTTGTTAGAGGTCAAGGAAGGCAGTATCTTTGGCCTTGTAACAACTAGCATTTCTCATACAGACTCTCTAAGACAATTTGATAGCTTTCCGAGAAATAACTTTGTTTCATTTTCTTTTACAGTGTCAAAAGGCAATTGTTCTTATTCTTCCTACAGAGGGAAAAATAATTTAAAGCACTCTGTGGCCTTTGGAATTCCAGGATTGCATTAACTTGTGCAAAATATTCTTGAATGGATGTTGCTTTCCCTTATCTAACTTGTAAATTTCCCAGTTGCTCCAGTGCTTGTTACTTGTTGAGCACTTAATATAGAATTGCAGATTCAAAAAAAAAAATCACCTGTCACTTCCTTTTTGAGTAGTCAACAATGCAAGATACAGAATCATAGAACTGCGTGGATTGGAAAGGATCTTCATGATCATCTAATTCCATCCCTCCTGTTACAGTTTTAGATTCATATGTTATTCCTAATTGTGCTATTTCTGTACATCTAAAAACTGACTATTGGAAAGCTATTGCTTCTATTCTGCCAGCTGAATGGTTCTACCTTTTCCTTCATCGAAGTCCTGGTACTTACTTGAGTACTCTGTGGGACAACTTGACTACTTAGCACAGCATAAACCCATGCTATTTTTTGCTGGATGTGTTCACTGTGGTTTACTCTCAAAGGGCCTGAAGCAGTGTACATGGAATTGCATAGCAGAAAGGAGTGAGAACTTCCCTTCTAATATTGATGGACAATTATTTGAGTTCCTGATTCTGAAGCAGATATTCTGACACATCAAATGGAGTAGCTAAGCAATCATGAGTGTGTGTAATGCATTTTCATAGCCATGTCAGATAAAGTGACAGTGGAAGCAGAGCCTCATCTGAGTGTTGGGTAAAGATTACCTCACCCCTGAGGTACTCATTGGACTTACCACCAGCTATGCAAGTATGTTCAATCTTTGATTTTCTGTTTTCAAAATACTACAATTGAATTTTTTAAAATTCCCAGATTTCATGAAGATTAGTAGTGACATTCAGAGAATGCAGAAAGAAGAAATAACTTCTCAAAAATGTTTGGGAACTTGAGGTGGAGGAGGCTTTTTAAGGCATTTATCTATCCTACTGCTTTTTTTTTTTTTTTCATACAGTACTTGAGAAACATTTGAAGTGACAAAGCTTATGCTTGTGTAGCATGCCTAATTCTTACTGTTTTTCCAATGATGTCAGTTTGAACATAGAATATGACAGGTGAATGTACTCCTTCTCACAGCTATTGCTTTAGATTGAGCTTATCCGCAACTGCAAGCAAGTACACTTTTAGTCAAAGTAATGTGAAAAAATTAGTTCTTAATTCTTCTTGAATTTTATATTTCCATTTGGATCTTTTTGCTAGTACATTTCTAAACATCCTCAGGTTTTCAGATGTTTGATGGACTGTATTTCATTTTGAAGCTGTGCTCTTATTTATATTTCAGTTGAAACAAAATCTGAGTTTGAACTCCAGATTAAATGCAAGCACAGGTGCTACTAGTCTTCAAATGTCTGCACACCTCCATGTGCAAAGTGTAACAAAACCATAACAAGCATTAAACGCGCAGCTTCTAAAGGCAGAGCCTGTATCATTCAAATGAGGATTAATGAGAATAAATTGGACTTTTCAACTCATAACTATATTCATTTATGTTGCCAGTTTAGTGAATTCAAACAAATGCTTACTGGGAAAATAAAAATAAAATAAATCATAGTAAAATATGACAGAATTGGAACTAGAATGATCTGGCTGAACTTAGCATATTTTGTAAAGGGAAGATGTGTAAGTTAGTATAAATATGTTACTTAACAAAATCACTTTTCTACTTTGCTGTCTTTTATAAAAGCATTCATCTTATGTTTTAGAGAAATACCTTTTCCTTTTCAGTACATTCAGCTAGAATATGTATTGTAGTACATAAGAGAGGGGAAAAAAAAGTCCAAATCAGCTGTAGCTTTGTGTCTGCCTTTGAGAAATAGGCAGCTATTGATTATCTATACATCAGGTAAGTCTCTTTCTAATGCCAGGAAGTAATTGTATTGTGTCTCAAAACATGCATTTAAGAGGTTATTAAAAGTTTATTCAATACCATTAAGAATAATTTGTCTGACTACCACTTTGTCTTAATAAGCTCTTGGTTTAAATCTCTTCTACTGATGGACTTTATGTACAGTATAATATAATTTCATGTTTGAAGTTGTTGTACTTTGTTTTTTTACATTTTCTAAGTCCGCTGGGGTGTCATTTTAATGTTACGAAGAAACACAGTACTAGCATTTCTTTGTTAAGGGTTTCAAAACCATTTATATCTGTTATCAACATGATTCCTTATTTGTCCTTCCAAATGTTATGCATTCAGCATGTTTTGAAGTCACCAGCAACCCCACCCTCTAATCCAAATTTGCCGATCTCATTATGTTTGTCTCTTTCTTAAAGATTTTCATGGTTGCTTTTGAGTATGGACCTTTGCAGTACTTAAAGCTTGTAGGGGAAAAAAAAGGGGACAGTAGAAACTCCATTGATTAACTGTCTGATGAAACAGTTACATGGTTGAGTCCTTGCTGTAGGCCCATAGATGCTATCTTCCACCTTTCAGATTGATTGTTTATTAATTTACATGATATTTATGTTGCTAATAACTCAAGCAACCAAGCTTTAGGCACAGTGCTTGGAATTTTATAGATTGGGAGTTTGGTATTCAATGCTAAATGTTTTTACAGAGTCTTGAGTGTTTATATCTCATGTTTGATTCTGAAGAGCCACTTTGGAACCTGTCTTATTGCTCAGATTAGTATTTGTGAAGTTTTTAGGTACCTCTGAATTTTTATAGAGGACTCTTTAACTGGTTTTCTGGTTGTTATAGATTAAGTATAGAATGTACAACTGAGCAGTGTCTGTTTGGAACGTCCAACAGTTAGTCTGCAGTGTACATTAAAGTAGATGGCCTGTTGATAAGGTAGTTGTTAATTGAATTTATTTATTTATTTTTATTTTGCTCCTGGCTTTAGCACTGCTGAACACAATATTGAATGTTTGCAGCTGTATCTCCAAGCTCAGCCTCTACTGATTGCTTTTCTATTTAGGTTTAATTGTGGTTCTCCTTTTATTTAAGTTGTTTTTCATGGCTTGTTTTCTATTTTAAGCATTGAGTGGCAGAATTAGCTTTCTAGCAGGCTTGTGTTTTATGCTTTAGAGAAAGATTTAATACAGTATATTCCTGCACGTTTCATAATGCACTAAGTATGGACATGGACTGAAATCATCACAGCCCAAAGCTGCGTTTCTCTTGCACAAAATGAGCTACTGAAAGGACTGTAATTCCTATGATTATGTATCCATCTGTTTGTGTTATCCTTTCTCCTTAACCTTAGTCTATTACTCGACTTGCTGTCAGGCTGTGTGGTAGAAGCACTAACACAACAGTACAGAATGTAAGTGGCATTGCTCTTTTAGTAACCTTCCTGTTAACTGTCCTCTCTGAGAAGACCTTTAAGAAGCAGAGTTAAAATGCTTGTGACAGTAACCACTGAACTCTCATTAGCACTGCTAATTTATCTCATGCTTGACAGTTCTTGAAGGTTTATGCTGTGTTTTTGGCCAATAACAGAGTTAATAAAAGTAATAGTACTGATTTAAACACTAATCCATTTATCATGCATTGTGCACTTGTATTAAAATTTCTTGAGTTCCTTGCTGGTGGAAGTTGCAATCCATAGGAGTAGTTGCTGAGGAAGTTCTTTTCAGGAAAGCCAAGATGCAGATGTATGGCAAACCTTACTAAACTTGTGCACTTCAATTAGCAAAATTGCACTATCTGCCATTCCCAAACCGTTTTATTGTATAAAGTTCAATAGTAAGCAAATCAGTTGTCTAGAGCATGAGGTACTCATGACTGCCAAAAGATAATTATACAGAGAACTTGGCATAAATGGTATTTTCAGGTACCAAATATAGGATCCCTGCAGTTTATTGCAAAAAGTGTTCATTGGTGGAAAAAAACATGTACTGTATCTTTAAGGACAAACTGATACCATTACTTCATATTTGTTATTTAACCTAGCAACCTGGTAAGAAAAATTAGAATCTCCATTACAGCACCATTTGGTATTTTCTAAAGCAGTTAAGAATTACTGCTGTTCGGTGTCTCTAGGCATAAGCAAGTGCAACAGCTCATACAACTCTTGGTGTGTTTCCTTCTGTGCATTCAACTTCTTGTTGCTTGGAAATGGGCATTTCTTGAAGTTTTGTATAAAATGTGAACCAACATCATATGAAACCACCTGCTGTTCTTAGCTGAGATGACTTTCCAAATTACCAGCATTATATAATTTGGCACTGATGTCTTTGCTTGGAGAATGCAAATTCTCTTTAAGAGGATGTGGATTCATGTTGTAGGCTCAGATTTATGCTCATAATGAGGCGTAGACTTGGAAATGTCTGTGAATACAACAGCCTCCTACCCTTGCCTAGTAACTTACCATTGTAATTTGAAATGATTAACATACAAGTCAGGAAGAAACTCCTCAAGAAGTTTCTTGGGAAACTGGGAGTGAAGACCAACTATTACAATTGACTTCACTGAAATATTTATTCTACTTTGAAAACTCTTTTTCAGTGTATCATCATTCCCAGGATTTTGATTCCTTCAAAAATTTTAAAAAAAAAAAAAAAAAAAGATTTTTCATGAGTTTTTGCAGCTGTAGAACTCCTGGTGAATTCTAGATTAATATTCGTATTTGTTTCCTAGGGCTGTTGGGCACAGAGAGTGGCTTCTCTAGACTGATTAGCATTTGGAGTTGGCTTGCATGGATAGTATTTGGAGATGTGCTAAAAATCAGGGGGCATGCAGAAGGAAATATATTGTTTGTTGTTGTACGAGCCCTTAGTAAGACCTACAAAAGATTAATTGGCAAGTGCTCAGAAACTGGTGGTTCTCCTCAAACAGTTTTAATAAACTTTTAGAACAAGTGTAGTTTGTGTGTTTCTTTTTGGTGGTTCTCTATACTACTTGTTCTCCAGCAGAGACATGACTTGTTTAGCACAGTGGCTGGTACAAGCCAAAGAAGAGTTCATGTGAATTCTGCCTGGCATGTCATTTTATTGATGTCTAACCAAGATTCAAGCTGCATTCAGTGCCCATCAGTTTCAAGGATATGTTTTTTGATTGAAACAATCAACAGTACTTAAGTGTATAACAAATTCAGATATTCTGAAAAGTGATTAAAATGCAGAGCTTGTGAAAAATTTGATAAGTAATTCTGAAGGGAAGTACTGTAGCATTGCTTTAAGTTTCATAAAAGCTAGTTTCCATGGTGCTTTATTTCTGGCTTAACACTTCTCTGTTTTTAATATCAAGTCCAGAAGATCTATTTTCTTTCTTGCACTGAGTTAGATAATCATTTTGCCTGTGCTAACTGTAATCTTAAAGGATGTATGCCCTAACAAGAAAGTCTGATTTGCTGCATACAAGAGATAGAATAATTTCTTCATGGTTGTCACTTCTGTTTATGAAAGGCTACAACTGAATGACTATATTTGGAGCTCCTTTCAACTAAATAATCTAGGTTTCCCCAGGTTCTAAGCAGGCACTGACATGTGACAGCACAATAGAAATATTTTCAGGAGTTCATGATGACACAGCTTATTCCATGTAAGAATGATCTGTGGAAAAGTGGATTCCATACGAATATTACTAACGTTATGAATTGTTTAATTTCCGTTAATTTTACCTGCTGAGCAATGTATGAATATTCATGGCATTACCAATATCGTTTTCATTTTGAGATTCTACCAGAGATAAGGGAGAAATTTTGCATAAATATTTAAACTTTTCTAACTACATATTTAATTTGATTCCCTGAAGATAGTCACAATTACATTAGTAGAAACAAAGCTTTTATTGTAAAAGCTTTCTTTGCGGGAACAATCACTTCTGCAGTTGAAATGTGTTTATTATGTAGCTATTTGTGAATCCAGTGGAACTGTCATATTGTAGGTCTTTCTCTCCCTTATATGTATGTATTTTTAAAATCAATGTTGTTTAACTGTGGCTAAATTTTGAAGAAAAGAAATGAATTTTTGTCACTGACACTGGTGTGTATTGTTGAAGACTTCTAAAATGTTGTTCATATCATTCTGGAAAGAAACATCATATCAAGGGGAAGTTATAGAAGTAAAAAGTATAGTTAACTTCCAGTGAAGAGTGGAAGTGCTGTTAGGTTTAGTCTCAAGCAGACATTGAAGTCAGTATGAAACCGTAAGTGCATTTCTATATAATGTGGCAGGAATTACATTTGTTGGTTTTTTTAACCTAGAACCTCTTTAACTTGTGCTCTGTTGCTTATATTGCTACTCTAAAGAATATGTACTTGAATTAGTTGAACTTCCTTTAAAGTTGATCCTTTTTCTTTAATTATATAATACTATTATATTATTTAATTATAATATTATTTAATTACATAATATTACATAATATATATTTTTTAAATTATTCAAATTTGCACATATTTGAAGTTCCATGTCAAAACTATTTTCTAAAATATTTTAGAAATTCAGTACTGCCGTTGTTTCTCAGTTCTAGTCTTGGATAAGCTGCCATTTTATGTAAAAATCAGGTTATTGGAAGGTTCCCAATTTGTCTGACAGTTAATAGTTGGTGTCCTGGTCTACCTGTTAAGTATGGTTTTGATCGTTGCCTCTCCAATTAGGAAAACTCTTCACCTGATCCTTACTGTCAGTTTGCAGTAATGCAAATGTATGGAAATAGATAATTAACATAAAAGTACAATGCTCTAATAAGGTAACACTGCAGTTCTCTTCACAGAACTTTTAAAATCATTTTTTTTCATAAAGAAAAAACTTTAAATTTGGTCTTACAAATGAATTTGTGTTAGTATGTGTATGCAGACATCTAATAAAAGCAGTGATAGCTGTTGATGTAATACTACTGACCCTGCTATTTACTCCTCTCCGCCATTTACAGACTTACATTTTAGTGTCTACTGTTGAGATTTCTAGAATCCTAGCTACTGCTGTTTATTGATTTGGTATGTGTAATAATGCGTTGATTCCTTGCATGCCTCACCAGCCACAGGGAGATAGTGTTTGTGTGTGAACTGACTACGTACAATTTAATTAAGCATTGAGAAGGCTTTTTTTTAAAAAAAATAAAATAATAAAGATTGCTGAAATAGCCAAAATAGCCAAATATGAAGAACTATTTAACAGGAATGGTGTCTGATCAAGAACGTCCACATGGAACATTCAATAAGCTGGAGACCCAGCAACGCTTCCTAAATTGGAGATTTTAACCTGGTTCTTTTAACCTGGTTCTGAATGGCAAACAGAAAGAAGAGTAACAGTGTGGACCTCAGAACTTCAGGAAGGAAGATGATTTTTTTTTTTTTTTACTGTAAAAGTGGAAAATATGGTATCATGCTAAAATGTAATGCCTTTGGCTGTGGCAGCATTGCAGAGTTTCGTTCTCTCATTCTTATGTGATTTAGTTATACATATTTGACCTGAATTCTGCGTAAATAAAAGCCATCCACTTCTTTTTTTAAAATTATTTTAATCAGAAGTGGTGTGGCCTTGAAAAGAGCAAGAAACCAAGATGCTTTCATTTCTGTGTAATGTTGAAGACTGCTATCTTGTGATTAAGTTTCATAGTTAAAGTTGCACAGAGGTCTGGTACCAAGAAACTCTCAGTTAAGTATTATAAACAATTTTGCACTCTAGCATTAGTTTGCACAATGATTGCTATTCAGGCAATTGCTTCCATTGAATAGTTCTTATTTGTTAAGAAATTTCTTAACTGCTTTCTTGGAATTTTAATAGCTTTAATTATTGTGATTTTAATAAGGGCTTGGCAACAGTACCAGAAACAATTTGTATATGACAGCTGAGTTTCACAGTAATTAGTATACAAGAAATATCTAGGCAGATGAAAAGAATCTTGTCGTATTTGAGCTTCCAAATTGTCTTACTTTATATGTATTTAAAATATTAAAAATACTTCAGGAAGTTTGCTGAGGTGAGACACAATTCATTGCCAAGAAACACTGTTGGTATTTTATGATTACAATGCGTTGCTTGGTAGTGTCACATTGTGCAAGAAATTTTGTCATCATCCTAGTCATTACCATTAATACTTCACTAAATGCCAAGTAAAATATAAAGCTTTGGTTCTAACTGGTTTTCATCTGCTGTGGAAAAATGGGTGTCAGAAGTACATTTAGTATTATTGTTGTATTGTTGTGCTCAAAATTTCATTGAAGACAATCTGTAGCAGCACTGCCATTTGGCTTCCTTTTTACCTTAGGGAACAGAAAAGTCTTCTGCCACCTTAATGCTATGAAGGCCTTCCTCTGAGCTTTGGGAGAAATGGTTTGTCATTACAATAATTGGGTATTCTGTGACAACTTGCTGTAATTTCTTTATTAATTGTTTCTTAATATGAAAGAAACAACGTCTTTGTTTGAATTCAGCTACCCTGACAGAGCTAATTGCTTCTCAAGAGATGCCCACTCCTGGATGTGCTGGGAGTGTGAAAAAGAACTACTGCTGAATTTAGTAACTTTTTTTCACAGCAATTAATATTTTTTGTATAATTAGTCCTGGTGTTCTTCTTACATTAACAGATCTACTAATAATATTATGCCTTAAAATCTGAAAGCTGATGATAACTTTACATAGTATGTTCAAAGGGTGATCACTTATTACTCTGAGAAGCTTGGTACGTACAAGATAATTAACCTTCAACCTTCACATATTCGTAAAAAATTTCAAATGCTATCTTGATAATATATTGTACATTCATGGATTTGTGTTTAACTTGAACCTCATAAATAGTGCTGGGGCCGCTTCTGTTTAACATCTTTATTAACTGTCTTGACGAGGGGATTGAGTGAACCCTCAGTAAGACACCAAGTTTGGAGGTAGTGTTGATCAGCTGGAGGGGAGAAAGGCACTACAGAGGGACCTGGATAGGCTGGATTGATGGGCCAGAGTAAACTGTATGAGTGAAATGTACTGATGGACAGCTGAATATGAGCCAGCAGTGAGCCCAGGTGGACAAGAAGGCCAGTGGCATCCTGGCTTGTACCAGGAATGATGTGATGAGCAGGACTAGAGAAGTAATCCTGCCCCTGTACTGAGCACTGGTGTGGCCTCACCTTGAATACATTGTTCAGTTTTGGGCACCTCAATACAGAAAGGACATTTTGGTGCTGGAGCAGGTCCTAAGAAGGGCAAGTCTGTTTTCCAAAAAGATTACTATGTTCAAGGTCAGGGTTGCGTAGGCTTGGGGCCTGATTGAGCTCTGTGTTTCTTTGTTTCCTTTGACCTTTCTTCCTATCTGCAGTTTCAAAGTGGTCTAGGCAGCCAGCACCCAAGCTGGCAATAGCATTGCAGAAACTGGTGCACACAGTGCAAAAGCTGCAGTAGGCCAGCCAGGAGTCATGTAGCCACCTAACAGGGGGTAGCAACAACTAAAAGAAAGAAAATGCAGCATAAATCTGAGACTAACCTCATGTATCTGATAATGTATATTTTATATTCATATAAAAAGTGCATTGTATCTGTCAATTCATACTTGTTTTAAAAAATGCCTTGTGTTAACTATGAGATCGTGGATTGTTTCTAATATTGTGACTACAAAAATAAGTTGCACTATGTCCTATAAATTGGAGCGAGACATATGTAAAAGCTAGATTATGATTTTAGCCCATCTCTGTGTTGTAGGTTGAACTAGGTCATTTCCAGGGTCTCTTGCAATCTCTGGTTCACTGCTTTATGATACCCTTAAGAATCTTCCAGTCTGTAGCTTGTTTGAGCAGGAAATCACTGCTGACTTGATTGTGTTGGCAGCTAGAGTTGAGAGTCTGACCACTCTTGATCCAAGTATCTTATTTGCCTTTTGATTTGCACAAATGAAATTCTAGAGCACAAGAAGAGTTTTAAAGGCTGAAACTAAAACTAGTCTAGCTAGCATCCTATCTCTTGTGGTTACTCTGCAAATGAGAGAGAAGGAAGGAGGACAAAATGTAAATGTAAATCTTTCTTCATATTTTCTTTCAGTCTGCAGTAATTTTCAACATGATATTCCTGAGCTTAGGTACATTTTCTGTTTGTAGTGTCTTGACATTGATTTTTCTGCCATGAACTTTTCTAGTCTTTCTTGAGATCTGCTGCTATCACAAGAGAAAATACACTCATTGAGCATGAATTAAAATAAAGGTTGTTTTGTTTTTCAAATTGTGAGAATGGTAGTAATGCCATTGGAGGTCTGGCTCACCCCATTAGGAAAGCACACAGAGGGAAGTAACATAATGATATTACTGCCTATCAGTCCAAACGTTGGCTGTATTTTGTAGGTAGGTGGTGAAGTTGTGGATGCCTTCAGCATTCCACAATTCAATTGTGATAATAGCCTCCAATAACATCAAGATAAAGGCCAGCCAAAGGGGTGGGTTTTGTCCTTGCCTTGAGCTGTGAGGGCAGCAAGAATAAGGGTATGTTAATCACTCTAATTTCTCTGGCTGTCTGCAGTTGTCTAAGCTACCAGCTTTTGTCTTTTTCTGGACTGCAGATTTGGGAAGAATGGATACCATTTCTGCATGCTACCCTAAAATAACATTTGGAAGGGTGTAATACTAATTTTGTGTAATCAGTGTTGCAAATACATATATATATGAGATATAATGTACATAATGGGACTGTTCATTGGTTACGCGCTGCAAATGTTTTCTGGATATGTTGGATATCAAGGGTTGCTTTTTTCCTTTAGAAAAACCTTCACTTATTACATTAAAGCTTTAGAAAGCTAATTTTTCATGCTACAGAGTGATGTTTAAGATAACTTTTCTTTATTCCACGTAATTGATCCGCAAAAATTTTGTGTGAGCTTTTGAATTACAATACTTATGTCTCACAGAGAGATTCTTTAGAGTTGCTCTTCAGGGAAACAAAAATAGCAAGGAATTAATTAAGCATGAACTGTTTACAGGCCACAGGCTGACAGTATATAGTTGTTAGTACTGGAAGAATTGCCATAACATAACAGCTTAGTAAAGTTGATAGAGAGGACTATAGCCTTGAAATTACTGGTGGAATTAAACTTTGTATTAATAACTTTGCAACTTTCTTAATAGCTGCAATGCCATCTGCTTTATTCAGCATTCTGTCGATTGTTTCAAAGTAGTTTGCACATAGATGTCTTAGTGAATAAATTAATAAAAATATCTTGTTTTCAAACAATTGAAAGAATGAAAAAAAATAGAACAAAGCAGAATTTGGGAATCTCAAGATATTTAAAAATATTTTTCTGTTCTTGACAATTATAACTGTCTGTGAATGGCTTTTGAGATGTGAAAAACAAGCTGCACATCCATGGTCAAATTGAATGAAACTGCATTTTTGAAGTTACTTAACTTGTAACTCTTTGATCTCATAAAGTTCTGAGTGATTATTGTCTGGGTGTAGGCTTTCAGACCTTGCCCTAAGCATGAACATTGGAATTCTGTATCCCTCCAGATGTTTAGTTCTTTATGTCAAAACCCTTTGCTGAAGAAATATCCTAGTCCAGAGCTGGTACATAGAACTCTTACCAGGTCAGCATTTCTCCCACTGTGAGTATATTGCCTCATTTCATTGCTGTATTTCTACCTCTTTCTCTGGGAAATTTACACCAAGACTTTACAGAATTGCTCCAAAGCAAAGAGAAAAAGGCCAGTTAGGCTTTTTTTAATAGGCACAGTTTCAGGAAGTGCTTAATTTCATACAGGTGCATAGTCATTAGTAGTCTCAAATATACAACAGGCCAGTGAGTTTCTGTAATTTTGTAAGTAAGGTATTAATTAAATGTCATCGTAGTATTAACAATATATATATTTCTAGGTGTTATGACTAATGATTTCTTTGGTAAGCAAAACATGATTGACTTCTTAAGTAGACTTTCTTAATTTCTTTAAAATTCCTAAACCAAAAATAATGATGGATGGTTCCTTAGTTCTGCCTATCCAACAAAACAGTTTGTGATGGAATATGTACATCCCAGTATGTTTCTCCTTGCATTTTTACTTTAATTGTATAATTTAAAATGTTATTAGCTACAATAAACTTACTCTCTGTGGTTACGTTTACAGCTCATTAGAGTGGTGGATCTCTTATACACCAGTTTGCCACAATGAGCATTTCCACAAAACTAAAGTCACAATGGTTTAAATATGCCTGAGGTGATAATACACTATTAAAGTTGTTGCTTAACTCTTATTTCTTTAGAATAGATTACTCTTTATAAGACAAGCAATCTGAAACTTTTCTTCTCTTTGTTGTACAGTTGGGCTTTTTAAATTTTGTTTTCATTACAAACAGTAGTAGTTTGGAAATTTAAAAAAATTGCTGAATTATTTCATTTTTGACATCAAGGGAAATCTAGTTTTGTAGATTGCTAAATGCTATTGGAAACTATCTTCTGAAAGTATCCACATTTTATGGTAGATCATATTTAAGTCACAAACAATTGAACAAATCAGAGAATTCCATCCAAACTATCTCAAAGCTCATCTTAATAAAAGAAACCTTTAAAGTTTTCAGACCACTCAGGCACAGTATGAGCTGTTGGTGAACAAGCAGAGGTTTTTCTGGATCAGATTTTGGTATTCATAACCTTACTGATCATGGGATTGAGATTTTCATGGTACTTACGTACTGCATCTCTGTTGTAGTGTCAGCCACATAATTTATGCCCACCTGTTTTTGTTTCACACAGCGATGCTGTGTGTAGCTGTAAATTTCTTAGTTTTTGTGAAGGATCTATGGATTTTCATAGACTACTCCAGAATAAAAATTTGCAGTGCAGATATTCCCTTACTTTTGAGGTTAGCTATCCGAAGCCTTAATAGTGGGCTGTTTCTTATCTGGGGCTTTTCTTTCATGGCAGCAGCATGCTTTTATGTTTATTCTGGGAATGATCCATTCTTATTACCTTAGTGAAGTACTGCTTACAGAAAGCATCAAAGCCATATCAAGAGCAGGGCTAAAATACAACTTGTATGTTTTATCATTCTTACCAGATGTGAAAAATAGCCATTTGGTATGTACAGTAACAGTTTTATGACATGTTAGGGCACAAATCAGTGTTTGACCTTATAAAGCAATTTTATGCTATGTGCTTTTATAGGTGTAATATAGTGTCTGAGACTTTGAATCATAAGAGGCTATGAAACTATGTAAAGAACATTACAACCTATCCCAGATTTTAGGTGAAAAAAGATGAGTTGCATAATTATTAACTTTTTAAATCTTGACCCTTATTGCTGCAAGATACTGTTTATGCATTTCTTTTCCAAAAGTTTTCTTCCAAGTTGAGGTCTAGATTCTAAGCTACCAAAAAAATCCTCAGAAACATAGGGACAATATTTTGCGTAAGGGTTCTGTTGGATGATTTCATTGCAAAACTGGAGAAGTGAAGACATTGCTTGAGGCTGGCTGGCTAGCCTGCCCACTGTCAGAATGCTATTTGGCATGAGTGTGCCTCTGCCCATAAAAGTAATCTCAAAGAATTTGCTTGAGCATAGAATGAGGAAAGCTGTGGTCAGGCAGCTGTTACTATAGTCTTAACCTTAAGCTCTCAAGGGGAAATGGGAAAACCCCATCTATATGGAGCTGAGTCGAAATAATGCTTTAAAGGTTTCCAACTGGTCTAAATAGAGAAAAGCCCCGTAACAGTGTGGGTGCAGTTGTTACGCAAAGCCAACCTAAAAAAGCTAGCCCTTTTCTCTTAATTGACAAGACCGTAGTAGGCAGTATAGATGAGGCAGTGCTGTCTTGTTTGAAGCAGAAAAGAGATTATCAATATAAATGCAGTTTAACAATTTAAATGCAAGCTTTGCAATGCTACTTTTCCTCAGTAAATGAGTTATGGACTTTTCTATTTACTGCGTCTGCCTTCAGCCGGAGGAAAAATCAGTTTCTCAGAACTAATATTTAACTAGTTTGAAATAGCAAGTAACAGCTCCTATGGATCAGTCGTAGGATAGCTGCTGGTTTGATGGTCAGATGTCTGAGACTGAGGAGACGAAGATGTGGATGCTAAAGAAGGAAATGGCTGCAAGGGAGTATGCTAGCTGGTGAACAGTGTGGCCACCCTTGGGGCAGTTTGCTTGAGACAGGTGTGAAGCTGGTTAATTTCATAGTTAAATAGAGAAGTGTTCATATAAATGTAGCTCTGTAAATTTTGCTTAGAAATAGGGATTTTTAGAGTGAATCACTTTGATTAATGAGGTGAATTTTTCCAAAGTTGGAAAGCAAAGCTAAGCAAAAATATTTTGTGCTTTACCATTGGCATTTATTTTATGTATATGATTTGAATTTATATTTATTTTTGGATGTTACAAATATACTAGCATCCCTTTTTCCTGTAAATACGTATCTATCTAGGTAACAAAGTCAGGAGTAGAAAGCAGGCAGAACTGCCACAGCCATTTAAGCATTTTTAAGTATTCAAAATCAATTCTAGCAAAAAGGATTACCACTGAAACACAGCAGTATGTCGTGCTGCCTTCCTAACCTGTTATACTTTTTGTTCTTCCACTGGCAGTGTATGCAGTGATCATTCTGCATCACTGTTTTTAGCGTATATGTGGACAGATGTTCATAATTCATAATGTTTGCTGTGTGTTAGCACAAATTATTTCTTTATGGGAACATATGTGTAGATAATCAGACACTGTATTACTGTGCTATATTAATGACAATTATTCAACTAAATAATTAAACGAAAGAACCACAATACTTTTGTTTCCAAATTCCAAATCAAAACAATAGTGACACAGTAGATGTTTTGCTTTTTTCTTGTAACACTGATAATAAAGTAAGCCGCTGTTGATTTAAATTGTTGGATTTTGGAAAAATTTTGGGAGTTAAATGTTAATGGTGATATTAGAAATGGTTTGCTAATGATATGAACAGAAATATCAGTAACAAAAGCTATGCTAGAAGAATGTAACATGTAAAGATGCATCTCTGCATCTGCTATTTTTTGATTCTGCAATTTCTGCATGTGTGGGAAGAATGAGGTAGCCACAAAATATTACTGGTCCAAAAATTGTTGGATTAAACCTTGTTGACTACCACATTGGTATCACCCAATGAGAGCCTGGTTCTCTCTTTTTGGTCTTTTTTTTCATTCATGGGCCTTTCTTTTTTTTTTTTTTTTTTTAATATTCTCTACAGTACCTAATAGCATTTCTCACTGATGCAAATATGAAATTCCTTCTAATTCCTTGGAGATGCTTCACTGAACAGAAATACCCCGAAGTATTGCATAAATCATTTGGGGTTGGATGCAGTCATGGCATTGTCCTGAATCATTTTGAATAAAGAAGCAATGGACTAGCAGGGAAAAAAATTGGAGTAGGAAAATAATTGCTTCAGGTTTCTGTTGAAATGCTTCCTAGAACATTGAACTTCTAAATGAAGCCAGGTCAAAGTGTTGAAGTCTGACATGGCGCAAACAAACAACGATTAAAGCTTTTTCTAATGTAATGATCAGCATCAAGGAAAACTCACTAGAGTCGTTTATGCTTCAGTTTTGTGGTATGAACTAGGAACTGAAAGTACTAACACTTCAGAACAGTGTACTTCACCTGGAGTTGAGTATCTTTACAGAAGGGAATCCTTCTGCTACCACATGCCCAGAGAAACAAAATCGCTCATTGCTTCAACTGCTAGAAATTCCAGCTGGCCACTGCACATCTGCCAGCTCCTACATCTGTCAAACTTGTATCATCTGTCCTTTTTGGTATTATCTCCTAATTTGGTTAAATGTAGAGTTTTAGTACCTTTTTTTTCACTTTCAGAAGACGTAAACTCCACATTTAAAGTAGCAAGTTTTTAAGCAGTATAATTAGCTGCTTAAATGTGGTTTTACCTCCAAGAAGTAAAGAATCCTTGAGATGTCTTTGCTTTCAGAAGCTGTAATAACCTTCCAAATATAATTTGTACTTTAAAAGCTTATTTGCAGAAGACAGACCACTGCTAATGGCATTTGCATGGAAATTTCCCAAATGAATATTTATAAACATGAAATATGAATACAATACAGTGCTTTGCATATACTGGCACATACATTTCTATATACAGATGTATGAATTTTGTTGAACTCAGCAGAAGTGGCAAATCTCTCAGGGAAACACCAAACAACTTGTTCTACATACAGATGTCCCTTTGGCATCTTATTATAAAGACTTGAAAGCATACTGTTTTACTGACAATAAAGAAGCAATAACATCTTAATAGAATCTGAAAGAATAACTAAGTACTTCAAACACCCAAAATAAAGAGGTAATTGAAGTTGTTTTGGGTTTAAGCCTGAATAATTTCTTACTTTGTAATATCTCAGGTGTTTGTTTATATCTAATGAACGGCAATAAAAACCATATTATTGATTGAGAATGTAAGCATTTGCTTGTATCTCTAGTATATTCACTGATACCATCACTTTAATGAAAGAAACAGCTTATTCAAATTATTTCTCATTATGCTGTATGCAGGCCACTAACTCACTTGTGCACAGACTTTTTCTTAAACTCTGCAAAAAATTGGTAACTTGTACTCAGGATTCTTTGTTGAAGAATGATCACTGAAATTGTCAGGATTACTTATGTTAAATATTGAAAGCTCTAGAGTCAGACTTCTTTTTTGACATTTTAAAGAATAAGATTGATTTATATTTTTTGACCTGAGCGTTGCAGTCAGGATGTTTAGGATTTCTCTGTAGATGCAGACTTTTTGAGCATACCAAGGAGGAAAGGCCAATTTTCCCCCCCCCAAACCCAAGAGACACATGGTGTTCAAGGAAAGCAATCCTTGTGATATGAATAAGCAGTTTGATTTTCAATGTTAAGGACCAATTGTATGCCTTTAGATGTTTTGGTCATGTACTTGGATTACAGAGGAAGCTATAAAGGTGGGCTGGTCAAGGTCGACTGGTCAAAATGTAGGTGATATCATCTTCATCATAACTGTGGAAGTCTGCATTTTAAATTTTTATTGTAGGTGCTTAATCTTCTCCTGAATAACTATAGAGGAACACGGGACAGATTCATTATGAAGCTAGTATGCCAGTAACCCATTTGTTAACATTGCCTCATAGAGAGTGTGCTGCTAGTTATGTGACACAAGGTGGATGTATGTGCCTAACAGCCACATCCAAACAGCAGCTACAAATTCTTCATCAGCCCAACTTTCATGAAAAACTTTGCTTTCCAGTTTAAAACAATAAAAAACTCAAATTATTCTTCTTTATGAGCTGCTCTCCCACCATTTCCCAGACCTGAACAATAGAATTGGTGACACATGCACTTTTCTGCACAAAGTGTCAGTTAGATCATGAATAACTTCTTTAATGTGCCTGGTAATGTTGAGGAGATAATTGCTATCTTTTTTGCTCACAGCTTCTGTTCCTGACGTAGAGGAATACATTCATGAAACTTTGGAAAAGTTACGTGGAACTAGCAACTCTTAATCTATATAAACAGTGATGTCAAATGAAAATATCATTTCAGTGACTGCCTGAAGTCTTGCTCCTTGGATAGCATGGAGCTGAACATCGTTGAAACACTCAGTCAGCAGGTCCTGTTGGCCAGCAGTTGAAGAATTTGTCATTGAAGACATTTTTGTCCATGTATCCCTTGAGATTTTTTTTTTTTAAACAGAGCTTGAGATGTGAAGATAATAACAGCTCTGTTTCTGAAATGTGACGCTTGCTGTCTACCAAAAAGGTTCAGGCTTAGTTCTTTAATGTTTGCAACTATCTTAGTCATTCCAAAAATAAAATACAGGTTCTTCAGCAAGTAGGAACGTGTATGTGTGTGTGTATATACATGTGTGTATATATATATACATGTACATATTGAGATATAGAAAATGGGATTTTATTATCTGACCACTGGTGGAAAATTAAAAAAAAAAAAAAAAAAAAAAAAAAAAAGTTTTCTAAGAAGTAATTAGTATATTTTGTTTACAATAAGATAGTGGAAAGGAGAGGAGCAATTTCATTAAAACTTATAAGTACTAATTCATCTGGATGAACATGATGTGACTTCATTTGAATATCTGAATGTTAATTGCATTGACATTGTTTTTAAAGCAATTAACTTATCTGCTATCTGTTACTATGGCTAATCAACTGCAATGAAGTAGTATGGCTTGAAACTTCATAGAAGTATGTTCACGGAATGATGGTCAGATTGCTCTCTCTTAAAAAAGACAACAGATTTACTTACAAATATTAATTAGAACATATTTGGTGAGAAGTAAATCATCAATCACTGTTAATAATATGTGATCCAGCATGTAAGTTGACTTTGTATATTCACCACTGTATGTAGCCAGAAGGTTTTTACAAGAGAGCACAAAAAATGTTTTAAGTATTGGTTTTGAAGAATAATTTATTATTTATCCATTAGGAAGAGTTACTAGGCTATCTTAACGCACTGAAAATCTAATTTTCTTAATAAAAAATAAAAAAAATTATTCCTGCTAGCCAAGAAGAGCTACATCATTAACCTCAAATGAATAGTAATAAACAAAAATATTTTAAAAGCTTTATTAAGTTCAATTAATTGGTTGTAGCAGACTAATTCTGTCATGCTTTGGTAGACAGTGTATTGTAAGTAATTTTGATGATCTCCAATTTAGTTGGGTAAACAAGCCTGCATACTAAAGCAAAAATTGAATTGTCTTGATAATTACAAAAAACACTTGCCTGTTTGGTATTTGTGATAAATGGGTTAATTAGCACATTTTTTTATTACATCTAGACTTTCAGTGCAGTAGAACAATGGTAATTTATTTTACTATAAAATAAGTAGTGAGAAGTTTAAGAGCTACTTGATTTAGTATTAGATATGTATGACTGTGAGCATGGATTTCATTATTATCAGTTAGTTTCCATAATCTTGAAACTTGGTTTTATGCTGCTTAATTTTCAGTCTCTTCCCTTATGTTACAGCAAAAGTTTTCCCAGTTCAAAGGGCCCATCAAAGTCAGCCTTAAGGAAATTAGGTACTGGTGCTACTGAATACACTTTAAATAGGTAGTGTGCATATAATGAAAAGGAACCTTTCCAGTAGTCATCTCATACTCTGGTGGGTGAAAAGTTTTCATTGACAAAATATTTGTAAGAATGTAAATCTAAAATCACAGTCAAATTTCTATTCTAATTTTGTGGCTGTTAAGCTTACTGAAAGAGTTCTGAAGCAGATCACCGTGTAAAAGTAGTCATTTAAGCACAGGAAAAAGTACTGTATTGATCTAAAGGTTTTTTTCTTTTTTTCATTGTGGCAGGACACCCTTGAAGTTGATTCAACTTCTTTTCCAAAAAGCTGTTCTGTTCTCTAAGCGAGTGTATGCTGCTGCACCTAAGCCTCAGTTCTGCTTGAAGAAAATCTTTAGCTGTCTTTTTTGGGGAAAAAAAACTAAAAAGTGTATTCATAATATGTTCTTCTTCATTTTCCTGCAGGAACTAGACTGTACTCCACTGCATTTAAATGCATACTCTTTATACTTCTGAAAAATCTAGTAAAATAAAAAAAATTGAAGCTTTTTATGATCTGTTACTTTTTGCTCTTTATGCTTCTGCTAATTTTGCCATAGCGAGATAACTTGTTAAATGTTAGATATTTTGACTATCTTCTTACTCGTTTTTCATGCTGTGATTTATCTGACAGATCCATTTTATCATCTGATCCCTTCTGTCCTCTGTCATCTCTTCCTTTTGCAATAGCATCTTAATCTTTGTTATTCTGGTGACTCTGAAATACATCAGAGTGACAGGCTTGCTTCCTGGTTAATTTTTGATATTTGAAAACAAACGCTTTCTCGACTATACTTTAGAAATCTAAGAGAAAATTTTATTTAAGGAACTTCTCCTTTATTTGTATATTTGATTCTTTTTGTGGTCATGACACTGTAGATCATGACACTGGAAATCTAAAAAGAAAGTGCGAAGCAAAAATAAAACAGTAAGAGTGCTTGTTTATTTTAGAGGAAATTGTAGTCATTATTTTTTCCCCAGGTTTTGTTTTATCTATATGTGAGGATATGTTTTCATACATTTGTTTTTGTTCGGCGCAATTCTGCATAAAGACAGCATGCGCAGTGGTGCTGAACAGCAGAAAGGGAATTTATTTTCTGTAGTAATTTCTGGTGTTATATATAACCTGTGGGATGTACTCTGCAGTATTGTATTCTGTGCTGGGTGGAACTGGTGCCTGTCCTGTACTGTGAGCAGGTGTTTGTATCACAGTGATCAGGTCAGAAAATAAAGTGCAGAGTCTGCCTGGCAGGCCACTGCCATGAGACCAGGGAACTGGGCAATGGAAGGCATGGTGCAGCACATGCATGCAACCCATTTTAGAAATAACCTGGTTCAAGCCTGTGTTTTCAGTGTATTTTGTACATTGATGAACTGTAAGAACTGGCTTCCTTTTTCAGTATCAGTTCTTTTCTTTCATACATGCAAACACTTGTAGAACAATTTTACTCATTGGTAAAATATTGATTATGAAGTACTAAGTGGAAGCATTGAATTTTATCAAAAAGTTACTTGTTACAGTTTAGCATGTATATTTGATATGCGCATATATTATGTCTGAAGTCAGTTTGCCTGCATGTTTTATATAAACACCATATAATGTGCCTGGTATGTCAGAAACAGAATAGCATCTTCTCCCCTTTTGAGTATTAACAATTCAAGTGAATTTATTGGCGAATTTCCCTTGCTATCAAACACATAGCATTTAAAATCTTATCTATTCATAAGGAAATAGTTTATTTTTGAATTGGTGAAACAAGGAGAAAATGTTGAATTATGTTCTCCCATGGTATAAATTTAAGTACTTGATCTCGGTATTGAGTGAAAGAAGTTTAGGGTTATATTTGCAATCAGCAAACAGATAAAATGAACTTTTTTTTTTTTTTTTTTTTTTTTTAGGCGAATTGTATTTAGAGAAAATTAAAACAAAAATAAAAACAAAAAACCTTTCCCAGCATTCCACCCTCCCATAAACCTGTGTTTGTTGTCTTTAATAGGTTTTGGAAAGTGATATAATTTCCAGAGACACTGATTTTCTAAGAAATCTAATTACTTCTTTCTCCATTACAACACTGGAAGGATTATTCAAATATTTTATAGTGCTAACAGCACAGAGCACTTTAATCCTACTGTTTGTAGACTGTCATTCTTTTCGCTTCTTTCTGCCTGCAGTTTCCTATCAGGCAGTACAGGCACATCCTGGTAATCTCAAAATCCAGGAAAGTGCTATCTGGCAATCAATGACTGCCTGCTCTCTCTATTTATTTTGCACTCTTTGCATATTTTAAAATAATAGAATGAGACTTACAGTCTTCACTGTAGCACAGTACAAACTATGACTTAAAAAAACAACCCACGCGTAATTGGTATCTGTCCTACTTAGTCCTGAGCTTGTTAATGCCATCACTTCTCTTTATCTTTTATCTGCCATCTGATTACTCAAAAGGGTTCACCTGTTTGCTTTCAGACATGCATGCTGCCATAAAGAAAGCATTAACTGAGTAAAATAAGATTCCAAGCTCTTAGCTGAAAGGAAAATGGATATAAGCACGTCTCACCCAGTAACAGGGTGTAAGTCACAGCTACTAATTTTCTGTGTAACATGCTAAGTGAAAGTGCCATGAATTTAAAAGGGCAAAGTCTCCATTTACTTCTTTCTACTGATATCTCAAAAGAAGAGAAAAAAAGGAAAAAAAAAAAAAAAAAAAAAAAAAAGGCAAGGTCAAACTCAGTGTGCTGCTACGTGCAAGCTGAAAATAAGTTCTTAGCAAGTCTTGTGTAGGCACGGTGGCCTATTTCTCCATAATTGCTTGATTATGTAGCCATGGCAGTGATTTTAGGGCAGTTCTGTCAAATTTACACAGAATTAGTAAGACAAGTTCTATTTCTCAGAATGTTCTTTAGTCCTGTGCCGTTGTTGCTTTTCATTTTTAATAGAAGTCCAGAATTGAGTAGATCAATGTGTGTTGTAAAATTAATATTAAGTATGCAAATCACATATTTCAGTATGAAAAAGCATTGCAACGTTTTGTAAGAACATTAAACATCTGAAAAGAGAAAAGGATTATTTTTTTGTTTACAGAAACTGAGAAACTGCAGTAATCTACACAGGATTTACGGGTATCTTTAGTAGATGCCAGAATATCTTCTGGCAGTAAGATTTACTCTGTTTTGTTATCAGTTCTACCATGTGCATCTATAACCAGTATCATTGTCTCAACTTCTGCTGAACTGGTGCAGAGATTATCTTAATTGGGGTTTGATAAAGCAGTAATAAGGAAGAGGAGTATTCTGGACATTTATTTTCCTTGATACGGCTCTGTAAAGAAACTGGGAGGTGATGTATGAGAAATTCCTAAATTTCTCATTATCTGTCCTGTGCTTCAGAAATCAGAAATGTGTATTTGCTGTTCAGAGTCATCACTAATGCATGGCTTTATTGCTGTATAAGTCAACAGGCTATTTACGGTGCATATCTTATCAAATTTCATTAGTGGAATCTTTTGTCTCCTGAGGTACAATGTAGTTTTGCAGTGCCTGGTATAACGTTACATATAGCAGGGTGCTTTCATCTTGTATTTAATACCTGTAGGGAAGGCATGTTCATAGTGTGGCAAGTTTCAAGATATGTAAATACTACCTGTTTAAAGAAAGATTTGTCACTGAAGAACTGATTTTCAAGCAATAACTGGTGGGTTTTGTTGGTTTTTTTTTTTTCAGTTTGAAAGAGGATTTTGCTCCGTATGTGACTATCACAGATCTGGAATTAAATGAACCCTTTTTTGCACCATCGTACTTTAATTATACTATTATATGTGATTTTGGTTCCATGGCTTCTACCTGTTCTGCTGTAGCTCTGCCCTGGTGAGGCCTCACCTGGAGTATTGTGTTCACTTCTGGGTTCCCCAGTACAAAAAAGACAGGGATCTCCTGGAAAGAATCCAGCAGAGGGCCACAGAAATGATAAAGAACCTGGAGCACCTCTCTTATGAGGAGAGCCTTAGTGACCTAGATCTGTTCAGCCTTGAGAAAAGAAGACTGAGAAGGGATCTGATCATATCTAAGGTGCAGGAGACAAAGGGAGGAGGCCAGGCTTTTTTCATTGGTGTGTGGCGATGGGACAAGGGGAAACGGCCACAAAATGGAGCATAGGAAGTTCCACATGAATGAACATCAGAGCTTCTTCACAGTGAGGGGTGACGGAGGGGCATTGGAACAGGCTGTCCAGAGAGGTTGTGGATTTTCCTCTTCTGGAGATATTCCACCTGGACGCCTACCTGTGCAACCTGATCTAGGGAGCCTGCTTTGGCAGGGTTATTAGAATTAATAATCTCTGGAGGTCCCTTCCAGCCCCTACAATTTAGTGATTCTGTGGTTAAAGAAATCAAATTAAGGAGATCAGTCCTATTTTCTAGCAGCTGTTGACATCTATTGGGAGCAGGCTAAGTGTCACTTTAGACATTTTGATTTACCTCTATATTCAAATACACTGTTCCATAAGCAAAATGATCCAAGAGGTGAGAGGGCTGCACTTACTGTTTAACTATTCACCAGTTGCATATAGTAACTCACTACTTATTTCTGTTCATGGAAATAAATGTTTTCAGCCCAATGTGTTGTTCCAGCTTTTGTCACTGCAAAGAAACTCCAACCTTTCCCACTAACTGACCAATAAACCAGTTTATTTTTCCAGTTCAACAGATTCGTTCACAAGTACAGTACTGGGTGAGAAGCATTCACAAGTAGCTTTGTTGACAGGGGAAAAGGCTGCCAGAGCAGATTTTAGAATGCCACCTGTATTGTTTGGAGATGTAAGAAACTAGCAGACTGATTAGTTGACTTGTTACAAGGCCCTCTGATTACCATCTGCCACACACACCTTGCATGAAAATTTACTATGGGAGGGAGGTCTCCAAATAGATTTACAGCTGGCATGTTTGTTTTTTTTTTTTTTAACAAGAATTCAGAACAGTTGCTTTCAAGTAGGCACTAAAAATGCCTATATTTTATTAAATATTTTATTACCTGCTGCTGATCAGTCAAGCACCCTTCATTAAATGTGTGATAACAATGTGACTTTTTTATGTTATAAATACTACAGTTTCAGACAAGATTGTTGTTCACAGTAAGGTTGATTCTTCCAGACAAGGGACCCTTTTCCAGATTCAAAATGACTTTGCACTTGTTTTACCTGTTGTGCTGGAATAAATTAAGTAAATTCTACATTGCAGCAAAGAGGAAGGAATGTGACTGTCGTCCATAGTAGGAGATGGACAGAGAAAATGGATGCATTTCTCCTGCTAGCCACTCTGACCGTCTCCTGTTGTAGTTACTAATGACGAGTGCTTTTAAGGGATGAAAGAAGTAACACGTTAGTTCTCTTCCACTACAATACTTTACGTGCATGCATAGATTATTACCTAAGCCAGGGTTGTGTATGCCTTGTCCCTGAAGGTGTTCAAGGTCAAGTTGGATGGGGCCCTGGGCAACCTGACCTGATACTTGATCAATCTAGCAGTTGGCAAGCCTGCCTCTGGCAGGAGTTGGAACTTGATGACCTTTGAGGTCCCTTCTAACATAGGCCGTTATATGATTATTACCCTACTGATAAGAGAATAAATAAATACACTTTGTTCCTCATTTTATTTATGTATTAGTGAAATATGTGCATACTTCTTTGGACATCCCACAACTTTTCAACCTGCCTGACAATCTTAAAAGTATCTTGTTTTTGAAAAGGAAATGTTACTAGTTAATAAGTGGCATTACTCTTTTTTGAATGTTACATTGGAATTTCAATCCCCTGAATATGAGCTCAGGGAAGAATATTGAAAGGCTTTGTAGAAAGACAGCTCTCACTCAGAATGCATTATTGTGTTTCTCCCTCTCCCCCCTCCCCCTCCCTCTCCCTCCTTCCCCTCCCTCCTTCCCCTCCTTCCCTCCCCCCCTCCCTCCCTTTCTGCCTTTCTTTCTTTGTTTCTGTGTTATAAAGACACTATGAAATATGTTTATCCTAAACATTCTATCAGATTGCTGAAGCACATAAATTTATGGAAGTTTGTAAATCGAGTGAATTTGAGTTTTGTATAAACCTTGATGTTTTATTTTCCTATCAGGTGAAATAACTGGTATGATTGTACCAGAATATTCTGGCTGAAATTACAGTTAAAAGAATGGATTCATGTTCTGTCATATGTTGTGCTCTATTTAATGTTATTTATCAGAAAGTTAATCTGTCTTTTATTTGATGTTTTCAGTATTTTACATCATGATTAGATACCCATTATGCTCAATTTCATTAGATAAGTGAGCTACAAAAAGGCAAGAAGAATTGTAATGGATTGTATTTGAATTGTTGCATATACCTTAGAGTGTAGTTTGTTATCTTTCACAGTTTCTGATGGGAAAATTAGGTTACATCAAGTTCTTGCCAGAAGAAAAATAAAATTCTGAAGTGTTAATCACATTCTTTTGGTAGTTGTGAAGATTGCAGTCTGAAGATTACAGAGAATGTCGGTGGCCTCATATTTGAAGTACTTGTAGTCTATTGGTACCAGATGTAGGACAGAAAGAGTTAGAATTTTTTCTCGTTTAAAGGAGAAGTGCAAATAATATTGTAATGTTATCACACCTTTTTTTTTCTGTTTTAATTGCTTCCAGGATGTATGTCTGATTATGGAAATATCTTAACCTTTAAGAAAAAATATCATGTTAAGAAGGCAAGCATCTGACATAGATTTTCTTACAATGAGGAAACGTGTGTACAGAATTACTGTTTTATTTTCTTTCCTGTCTCTATTTACTTTTCAAGTTAAACTCATCTGTTCTCCTTTCTTCCCTAGCATTTTTGTATGATCACAGTGCTTTGAAGATGTCTCTGTGATTCTTCAGTTTTTTATTTTCTGGTGGAGTGTAGGCAATGGTACACTGATATGTTGTTAATGGACCTAATGAAGATGAAGTTTAGTGATGTTGCTCACACACTTCATCGTTTAGCCAGTGGAATGTTTTATTGTTATCTTTTCTCTGTGGTTGTTATTTTAGCTGGTCCTAATTACAATTAAATATTTTGAGGTTAGGTGAAATAACACTTTTTTCTCTTTTCATTATTCTTGCAGTTTTATTGGGGGTTAATTCCATCCTGTTTACCACCAGCTGGAACAAAATATTTCTATTTGCAAATTGTTTTCAGTCACTTAGTTCGTGGCTAAACAAATTTGCATACAGCTCATAAAATCTGTTAATCATCTTTGACTAATGTTTAAAACATACTTTAGGCAATCACAAGAATGTGTGTCGTAAATACATCTTGTAGGCAATTTTAGCCTTTTAAAACCCATATACCAAGGAAGGAATATTTCTTACATTTCTGAAACGACTTGGTCAATCATGCCTGCAGTGATCTATGGGACGTGATAGGCAAAGTTAGTTCAAATGATATATCCTTGTGCTACTAATTCTGATTATTTGTGGAGTAGTAAAGTAATGCAGATATAGAGAGGATAATACCTCCTAGTGGGCGTATTTACTTTTTAAACCTGAAGCAGAATGCATTTTTGTGTATTCAGTCCTGTTTTTCTTACAATTATGTTGTCTATGTAGTAGAATGGTTAAATAAAAAATGTGAACTGCCTGTTTCATAGGAAGAGAATTAGATTCTGCTGAATATATCAAAATTGCCTTGAGAGAGCAGCTACTGAATTCATGAGACATGACGAGGTTGTTAAGATGCATACTTTTAAATTATTACTGATGTATAGTCATTGGTAATAGTCTTATTTTAATTGTATTTCACAAGCTGGGCATTCTGTGTGAACAGTAATGCAATTCCTTTTTTAAAGCAGATTCCTGAATGTATGAAGGATTAAACTAGGCTTTGTGTCTATGCAGGGAGAGAAAAAAAAGGTCCAGTAACAGATGATATATCAACATTTTAATGAAAACATTAGTAAAGGCTTACCTGTGCCAATATGAGGGATAATAGTGATACCTCTGAGTGATCTTGAAGAAATAAATTGTTACCATTTAGAGCCACTCCTGCAAGTTGCTTAGTTGCTCAGCTGTGCCATTCACTTCATATTATCTTTCAGACCTGCTGCAGCAGGCGCTTTGCAATGCATCAGAAAGAATTAGAGGAATAATACAGTCAGAAAAACGCTATTATATTGCAATACAGCAATACAAAGTATTTTTGAATGCTTCCCATAGTTTGTAATTTTAAGGCAAGAATAGATGACAAAAATTCTTTGGTCAAAGTCTTAAAGATGTCACAGATAATTATTCCTATAGATCCTGTAAGCACTTATACAGTTTCCAGTCTGAAAACTGCCTTTAACTATTCTAAAGTAAACTCTAACTTCAGCGCAGTTTATGTTCTATATTTTTAATTTGCTAGCAATTAGCTACATTTTTGATCTATGCTGGCCTTTCATAGAACCTTGCTGTGATAAAAAATAATGGAGATAATAACAAAAATAATTTTATTTGTTTATTCTTACAGTATATTAATGAAGGTAAGGCTAAATTTCCCGAAATGTAGGTTTGATTTTATTCCTCCATCTTGCATTATCAAAATTGTTTGCAGCTGTTGTGTACATAATAAATTTGAATATGGTGTTTCATGGTTTCATAGTTCTGAAGTGCTGTTGTGTTACGCTTTCAGACTGGCTTCAAAGCAGAATGAATTGAGGCCTTACTATTTGTTCTGGTTCATCTTTTTCAGTGCCATCTGGTGTCAATTAAAGGAATAGTAGATCTCCTTGTAAGTGTTCAAGACGAAAAATAAGAACAGGAAAGGGAAAGACAACTAAAATTACATAACAGGCTGACATGATTTCTTCTCATACGTGCATTTGACAAAGAAAGGTGGGACTTGGATTTTAAAGGTACAGCATATTATATGGTTTATAACAGAAAGTCTTTTGACAATTTCTTGTTTGCTACTCTTGAAGTATTCACGGTTGGCTGTTTCCTCTTGATCATTAGAAGAGAATCTGGTAAACATAGTTTCTGAAATTGAAAATGCATCGTAGGTTTTATTGGTGACTTGGCCTGCAGATAGCTTCAATGTGTCAGTTTCTACCATTCAACACAAAAAAAATCTGCCAGAAAGACTGATAAAAATATTTACTAGTTTCCTTCTTGTCTTCAAAAGATTATTAAAAACTAAATATTGTTATGTCCACAGGGTTTTAATATGTGTGATACACACATTTCATTGAATTTTTGCAAGTGGGAAGACACCTCTAAACCATAAACAATTATTTAACATTTTCCTTTGATAGTAAATTTCTCATGAAGAAAGGCATACCCATGACAGAATTCCTACTGTTTCAGAGCGTTTGTCTTAAATTTTAGGTTAAATGCAGTGATACTGTGGTGGTGCATTAGCTGTGTAGTTAAGTTATTAGCTGACATTGGGCAAAGTAGTTTGTATTAATTGTTGATGGTTAGCCAAATGAGGTATAGATGAGTATGTTGTGTGGAAAATTTTTGCAAGCCTGGAATATTGGAAACTTTTTTTTTCCTGGAATTTGTGCCAACTTGGATATGCTGGGTATTTATTCAGCACTAGTATCAACTGGGATTTCTACCTGGAGAGCTTCCTCTTATGTTTTTATTCTCTTGGAAGAATTTCTTCTTTTGAAGTTAATAAAAAGTAAACCAAAATATATAGTTCTTTGCTGACAATGGAGTTCTTGCTTTTGTGTTATTCAGAGTTTAACAGATGGTATTTAAAGGACAGAAAGACTTGCTGCCTGTGCAAAAACATGACCTCAGTACAACTTTTACTTGAGGTTACTGTAAAAACTTACTAAGCAGATTATTCTAATTGAACGAATTGACCCATTCCTTTGTCTCATTCAATTTATCTTTAATGTATCCATCAAACTTGTGCCTTAGAAAATGTCTAAACCTGGAATGCTAGCATTTGCAAGCCATTTACTTTGATTCCTAATACTTTTGCAAGTTGTCATTTGGATAAGTGCAGTCACATTTAAATAACTTAAAATAATCTTTTTTACTAATAATCAAACAAAATATTAACAAAGGACTGATTTCGTAGGTCAGTCATCAATTTGGGCTCAGTCTAAAGTTTGTCTGTCAAAGCCAAACACAAATGTTTGTATTTTTGACTCAGATAGGATCAGAAGGTACTTTTGCTTCATTTTCTGTCTTGTTACTGCTTGAAATTGGGGATCAGTTGAGTGTTGTGTGGCCTATGCCATCTATTTGTCATTAGTACAAGTCATATCTGCTACATGGCATTAATCTTTTCGTCACTACTTAAATTCTCTTTTGAGCTATTCTACAGTCTTGACTAACTCTTAGTTTTTTGTAAGCCTTTATCTTTGGTACTTGTTCATCTAGATCAGATTCAGAATTATTGGAAGGAAAGATGGAAAAAGTTGTATTTGAAAAGATCAGTATAATTAATAAATAACCCACCTGCTAGGCTGCCTAGCTGGAGATTAGATACATTTTGTGCTGTAAAGTCTATTGTCCAGGCTTACAAAAACATATGGGTATAGGAGCAGTCTCCCATTGGAACAAATTCAGGGTGCGCATGAAGCTTGAATAGAAAAAATAAAAATACTGTCTGTATCTTCAGTCTTTTGAAAGCATGACCCTTCTCTTTACTTATTTGATTTGGATTTGTTTGTTTTGGATTTTTTTTCTTCCCTGTTTCTGAGAAAATCTCTTCAAGTGTTCTGTGATTTGGGAATTTGGGGATTGTTAAGTTCCAGCTTTCACCCTTTTTGTAAGGTTGTAGCTGATGAAGAATACAGAAGCCTCAATTATCCAACTGTAATCACAAATAATTATGCATTTCATGTAATGTAATCAAGCATTTCATTTTAGCTACTATTGTTATTTCATGCCAACAAATGGCTTCTTTTCATTGTATGCTCTTTGCCAACAGATGGCAGCAGAAGATTGAAAAGTAAACTTGTGTTATTTTGTTTGAACAAATAATTACCTGCCAAGAAGCAATCAAATATCACTGAAGGCATGTTTTCTTCATCTCCGTAATACAAGATAAATTTTTAAAGATGCTTTTTAGTGATCAGACAACACAAAAAAACTAAAACTTGTGTTTATTTTTCAAGGTTGTTTTTAAGCTCATCTATCTGTTAATATATACGCATCGGACTGAAATTCTTTCTAATATTATACATTAAGGAACACTGATGTTTTGTCATGAGTATGCACAAGGAATGAATCATCCTCTTTGATTTTTTCAATAGGATCTATATTTCAGATAAGTTTGCAACTTTTTTTGGAACTTCCTGACATGAATGCCCAGGTACACAAATGCTTCAGGAGCTTAGATCCCTGCATAAAGTTCCCAACCCTACGTTAGGTGTCTAATGTTGTATCCTGGATGGATGCTCAGGAAATAAATTTGTAGTAGGCAATATTTTGAATGAAGAGCCACAAGAGTATGTGATAAGAAACAAAGAAAAGAAAGTTGTGTTTGTCCCTAGTGCTTAGATTACTATCATCTACTGTAGAATTACCTTCGCAACCTGGACAGCCTCTTTGATGGGAGTCTTAAGGCAGCAAGAGTTCACAGAGCCTGAAGCTGTAGATGGCAGCCAATACTTAAAACATTATTGTAGATTAGTTGAGCTCCATAAGTCATTCACTTCCTAGCTTCATGGAGGTGCCCTATAGGCTGCACTCTTTCCAAACAGCAGACAGTGTTTCTGTAGAACAGAACACTGTTCAATGTTGCTATGTAAATTTGGGTTAGCACTTTTAGACATCTAAGGATTACTGAATAACTGGAAAATACCTTCTGTTGTCCCATTGCCAAGGGAACATTACACTATGTTTTGCTAGTATAAGTCTGGACTTCAGCCATTACTTCAGCAAATTGCTCTTTTTTGTGTGTTTGTTTGTTTATACCTAGTATACTGCTTTGGAAAGGCAAATTATTACATCTGAAAGATTCATTGATAATTAAGCAGGCATATTTTGTAACACTACAACTATTATATGTTATAGTTCAGTCTTGCAACTTTGAAGATGTGGGTTTTTTTCAAAATCACATTGGATTATTTGTTCACCCTAAATAGAATTGATACTATAGAATAAAGAGACCTCAGAATTTTTGCATTTGAGTTTGCCAAACAGTGAGTCAATGAGAGTTGACATGATCTCTTACAGAGGATTGATTCGTTGGTTTAAATGCCCCAAAGAGGGAAGATTATCGTTTTTCCCCTCATGTAATGCAATTCTATCCATAAGCATGTAAACTTGCAATTTCTCTGACTATGAGAAAGGATACTGATTGTATTGTGCTCATTACATTGCAATTACATGAGGTCATTACCTGTACAGGCACCAACAGTGTTGTCATTGATAAAGGGTTCCTAAAGTAGGATATATTTGAGACATTATATATATATATGTATGTATGGGACAAACATTTGAGAGGCCTGATCTGATAGTGAAGTCAAAATAATATTTGCTCATCTCAAAAACGTACTTCACCACTGGCCATTTTTGTCTGTTGAATAGTAATGTAAACATAAATACTTCACTTGCTTTTAATGCTGTTGTTTGTGTTTGTTTTTTTTTTTAAGTTAGAGTATAATGAAGAAAAGGTGCATAAAAATATATAGCAAAGTAGGATGGAGGGAATTAATGAATGGTGATGATGGTAATGAAGTAATGATGGCCTGTGTGTGCTGGGTGGGGTAAGATGTATTGGAATTTCAAACATTCCCTGTGGCTTTACTCAGCAGAAATGATCTGCACCTTCTTTGTGTGAGTAACATCTCAGCAAGCCTTAGAACAAATCCTCACACTCTACTGACTTTTAATGCTTAACAGAAAATGAGTCCCTGAATAAAAGATGCGACAAGCTAAAAGGGTCTTTTCATTGGGAGTCAAAATAAATGCTGCAGAGAGTTGGTGCTTTTGCTGTTAAGAGCAGGTGAATTACGTTTCTACTCTCATCCCATCTCACGCAACTGCTTACAGCTTTTCTAACACATACCTGGGGATCTCTCTTCATGTGAAACAATCCATTTATGTGGAGGACAGTTAAGAGACTAGTCTGTCGCTCATTAAAGAGTGTAAAAGGAAGCCTAGGATAAGAAACACGTTTTAAAATGGTACTCATGAGAGGGAAGAGACAGGCAAGGGATTGAAATGTGAGTATTAAAACAGTTTTAACTGTCATTATTTTTTATTAAGCATTGAGAAGTCTGAGAAGACTTAATAATAAAGATTTAATTCTCTATATGGTTTAGGGGCCAAGAAACAGGATTTGTTTTAAAACACTGAAGAGTTGTGTCATGTTTCTAAAGGGATAGAAAAGGTACAAAGCAGGAGGAAGTGCTCTAAAAGTTAATAAGATCACCAATTCCTACTCTTTCTTCTTGTAGTTTCAGTAAATGATTACTTAGAAAAGAAAAGCTTTCGTATTTCTGTAAGGGTAGATCTAGATCAGGCTGTAGCTATGCTCAACTGGCTTGTGCAGAGCTCACATCGTGGAAATAAAAAAGCCAGTAAAGGTTTCTAGAAAGTTCCTTTGAGTACAAGTTGAGAGTTTCTGTGGCAGGTTGGCAGCCTTATGCCATTGAATTACTGTATGAAAATAATGCATTTTTGCATTCCCATAGTAACCAGCAAACACTCCTTTTAAGTATGTTTGATTTCTTATATCAAATTCTTATTTTCATAATCCTAAATACCACTGTTAGAAGGCTCTTGTGATAGGCATGAGGAAATATGATCTCCAAAACAACTAAGCTTTTTAATACTTAAACTTACCTTATATGTGTTGTGTGTTGCCATGATGCTACAGCTTTACGTTATCAACTGTAGTAAATCTGGATATTAAAGGTGGCAACATCCATTCCAGATGGCAACATCTGATTCCAGATGAGATCACACCTTTATTTTAGCTAACACCAGTAGCACTTTGATGCCTAAAACCAGATAAACTATTCTTGATTCTAAATAGAGATCAAATTTATATTAGTAGATGGCCGCACAGTTCTGTGTCTTCTCAAACAAAAATATGATTTCAATGTAAGTAGTGTTCAGTTCTCCTTAGTAAATAAATAATTGAGCTCCTGACATCTACTATCTGGACTACAGTGTGTCATTGCTAATGAGTACTAAGCCACTATATAATGAAACCACCTCTATTGACTGGACATCAGCACTACTATTAAATTCATACTGATTTTTACCTTAATTAAATATTAAATAATAAACTGGTCAGAATATTTAAAGGAAAAGTTTTTGGGGACAACATAGATGAAAGTAATATTTCTTAGGAAGATGTAAGTAGATGTATATGTTGTAAAGTGAATTGAAATGTATGATTCAGCAGACTCACATCTGTGACATCACACTCCGTGACTGATCTGTGAACGTACTTCTAACGTATTGAAAATTCTTTGTATTTGCATGACCTGAACTATGTTACTATACATAAAGTTCTGTGTACTTCACAGGCGCAATTTCATGTCTTTTGTTCTATAAAGACAACTGGATTGTGTAGGGGTGAAAAACCATCCAGATGCATGATCCCATTATTTGGATAATTATGGTTGAGGTGCATTCATGTCCTGATTGCTTTCAACTACTTAGAAGATCTGATGTTCAGCAATAGAATTGGGAAGAGTCAATACCCAAGAGAGTTTCTGCCCTCATCACCAAAATACTTGCATTTTTTTTGTTATTGTTGTTTCTGATTTCTTATCTTTGTGGGCTCATCCTCTAAGCCTTACACTAGGGCATTTTTTCCCTCAGGCTGTGAGTTACCGCAGTTTAGTGAACAGCTTCATTCTTTTTTTTTTTTTTTTTTTTGTCTTCTTTTCATCACGCTCCTCAGATCTTCTTACAATATGGGAATTTACACCGGATTGCAACATACACAGAAACTTTCTAGGAAGTAATTTGCTCAGCAAACATGGTGGGTTGTTTTTTTTCTTTTTTTTTTCTTCTGAAAAGATTTTTGCTTCTTAGATTAGAATTTACATATCCAGTTCCATAGTGGGTGTTGTTTCTGAAATAATGGCATAGTTCAGAGAAAGGTTTTAATTGGCCTACATGAGTAAAAATGAGTGTAAATTCTAGAATCTATTGAAAAGCCATAGATGTGCAAACTGGAGATAATATGGTTGCCATAGACACAGTTTCATTTTCTTTTCCCTGTTTACTGCATTGATAACTCCTTTCTTGAAACTCAGGAGGAAAAAAAAAAAAAAAAAAAAGGAAAAAAAAAAACAACCTGTGGATGTTCTGAAAAGTCTGTTGTCCTCACTATCATAACAAGACTATTTTCATAGCTCTTCAAACCACTAATTAGCATAAAAGACTGTCCCACAGAGCTCCAGTTAAACATTTCAGCAAGCAGGAATACATTCAATATCAATATGTAATTATGATATGCATAGAAAGATGTCATAGTCAAATTTGGTAAAAACAGATGGACTTGCTACATATGGCTAGTTGAGATTTAAAGTTAGTAGGGAAAGTGTAATTTCTGTAGCTGTAAAACAAGATTGTAAGACTCCTTGTTCTTCCTTATCAGAAAGACAGTATGCTAATTCATCTGAAGTCTGCTGCTTTCTTTTGTACATACTACCTGTCAAAAAGTGTTGATACATATGTGCACGTGGGATAGAGATATCCAGAGAACCTTTTCTTATGGCTTTTATTCTTCTAGTAAAATTCTCCATCAAGTCACTGAAATATATAATCTATTATTATGCTATTTGGATGTCATTAGAATGTTCACTAAACCCTTGAAAATTCTTTTTATTGGAAGTAGATGTAAGATAGATTTTTAAAATAACAAAGACTTCATTTTATCTAACACAAAAGAGAAAAAAAACAGACCATTCATTTTAAACCTTTGGTAACTGGAAGCTTGCAAGGATATTATCACTTAAGAAAAGCTTGACAACCCAACATGTAGGGATTTAACAGGTAACTCCATTAACTCTAATGGGAGCAGTTCAGCTAATCTCTGACATTGTGACTAGACTGCTGACAAGCTCAGCTGTTCTTTCAGCTGAGGGAATTGTGGCAATTGAACGAGTGATAGTCACATAGTGAAAGACGGTGTCTCAGGAAGACTTAGACATGATTTTTTTTCATTAACATTAAAGAATTCTCACTATTCATTAGGCAGCTTGCTACAAAGACCGTGTGAGAATTGTCACTCAGTTTCTTTTAATAAGAAATGTATTTATCTGGTACAGTAACATTTTATCTGCTTCCTTACCAAGTTTCTTCACAGAAGCAAAATACTGGTGCTTTTGTTTTGTTTTTGTTAAAGAATAGCAATTTTAGCTGAAGTTTTAAGACGGTTTTCTAGAATCATGAAGCCTTTGTTTTGTTATGCTCAGGTTTGCATACTGCGTCCTCAGCAGAGTTGGTGGCAACATTCATGTGTAAGACGTTACACCAAGAATGCAGTTTCAATCCAGACCAGATTCAGTCTTGTGTTTGCACTATGCTCTGTTTTCCTGGTGGTATCCTCATAAGGGCTGAAGATGAGACGCTCAATTCAGCTGTACAGTTACTTGTTGGATTGCTTGAGACAGCAGAAATTTTATGGCCCAGTTACCAATGTCCAGTGTCCACAGGACTGCCGGTTCTCTGCCTTTTGTTCTGACCTTTAAAAGACTGTTGTAGGATATAGGTGATCAAAGCAGGAAACACTTAGAACACAGAAATCAAATGTAAATGGTACAAAACAAGAACACATGAAATTGATTGGCTTCTAGTCCCTCTCTAACCCATGGCTAAAATACTTACCCAATTAAAAATGCATAATAGATATATGATAGAAGATACCAAGTAGATGAAAGGAAATTACTAAGTGGTTATGAATTGAAGCCATCAGTCTTTATCTCTACTGTGACTTCAGCATAAGGGCTCTACTATGTGCATTGATTGTCAGTCTCATTTTTGCCCTTTGTAAGTAGCTTGAATAAAGAATCTAAATTAAGAAATGTCACTGAAAGAATCGCTGTGGCACAGAACTTATGCCAATGCTCTTACTTTGGAAACAACCAATTAAGGTGCACTTGTCCATTTGAACAGAGCTTGCTTAAGAGATGGGTTTTTTGCCTACACATTGGAAATGGCCTGACTTTAAAACTGGTTTTGTGTCTAAATTTAGCATAATAAGTTTTAAATAGCCTATTATAAGTTATGCCTCCTAATTGGTCTTCCCCCAGAGAATAATATTCTTTGCAAAATGGGTAATTGTTTCTCTTATGGTAATTGTCAAGATCTCTAAAGCAATTTTAGAAATTTTAGATTCTCTCTGCAGTTTTATTTCTGATACTGTGGTCTACACAGTCAGTTAAGTATTATCAGTTTCAATATCTTTTTTTTTTTTCTCTGGATAGTAGAGCTTAATAAAAATCTACAGCCCAATTTTGCACCCATTTTTTTTGTGTTCTTGAAGACAAAGTAGATTGATTAAAGTCACACAACCGTTTGGGAGTATAGCTGTGTTCTGACTGAAGAAAAGGACTGTAATCAAGCAGGCTGTCAGTCGACACTAGAGAAATGCTGCAGATAATCTTATATTTGTGTCAGATTTTCTTCCTAGACTTAGCCTCAACCATGAATAACTTTTCTCTGTCTTGCTTTAAGTTCTTATCAAGCTGCAGAGAAGTTTGGAATACTATAAAAAAATAAGGCTTTATGTAGAATCATGCATTTAAATTGTCCAAAATATGGAAGGGAGGAATTTTGGTCATTTTGTAAAGATTTGTGTGGCCAAGTTATTTTGTTTTGTTGTGGGGTTTTGTTTGTTTGAATTCAGTTGACACTGCTTTGACAGTGACTTCCCTTTGCCTCTTGAAGTACACTGACTCACACAGATGCAGTCTGGCCAGTGTTCTCTCTTGGTGACATGCTATAAGTATGTTCTACCTTGCATCTAGTAGAGTCTCTTTGTAAAAGTAATAAAAAAGAAATGTTTTAATTTCTTTGAGTTAAGAAGATTGATTTTGGACAGATTTCCACATCATAAAGAAACCAGTAGTCTCTGCTTGCCATATACCCTTGATTAGAGCTAAGTTTTGGGTTGCATTGGTATATTACTTTTTCTGTTAAAAAAATAAAATGTTGTGCATTTCATGCTTAAATGGACCTTGAATAACACTGTTGAAATCAATAGTAGTTTCTTCCCCATATAAAGATAATTGATCTTTTGGAGCTCTTTGAATACAATGAGTATTTGATTGTTTCCTTCTATTGTTTAACTTAACATATTAACATAGTAAAATTAAATGTTGCTGTATAAAAAGACTGTAACATTGTGGCATTCACTTTTACAACATTTTCTTGTGGGCTGTTTTAATAAATAAGCTGTGTATGAAGATAAGAGCTGCTGCTTTCAGATGGATTACTTCGTAAGCACATTTCTTTGTAATGTACAAAAATGAGTCACCTCAGTGGTGATTGTTGCAGTACATACTTCACTCTTCAGGAATATTGCTTTTCTTATTTTCTAACGTTAGTCCCATGCTTGTGTTAGTCTTTCTCTGTCTGAACTGAAACTGTGATTCACAGTATCTTTTATATTTAAAACAAACAAAAATTCTGCATTGACCTGGAAACGTACAGTTCACTGTATAAGGATGTTAGAAATATGAAGCAGGAAGTAACCTTAGAGACAGGTGAGAGCACAGGTTCTCAGATTCTGACCTGATGATGTGATAAAGAAGCAGCTTCGGGTTGCGTGTGATGCATTCTGTCATCTTCCCACTAAAGGCAGTAGCTCCTACTACAGTGCAACAGAGCAACAATTTGCTTGAATTTTGCCAAGAGGCAGCTTTTCCTATTTCTCCATTTTATTTTAGGATTCAAAGTATTCTTTAGATCTGGAGCTATTCTTAAGATTTTTAGAGAAAATTTCACATCTGTTGTTTTAAGTTCTAAATTTTCTGGGTTTCTTTGTTGTTGTTTGTTATTAATACTTGTGTGTACTGCATATTAAAGCTTGAGATTTGTGTAGTAGCCAGAGGAAAAGGCAAAAGATTTTTCATGCTGGCTCACATCCCATAAACAGATGTCAATCTCTCCAGATACCTATATTTTCTTAACTTTATCGTGATCAGTTAAATGTCATCTCAAGCATTTTAGATTGCTTTTGGCTCTCCATTTCTCTCAATCAATCTGTTGGTCATCAAACTCAGACTACACCTACTGTGATCATAACATCTATCCATCTGGATTACTTCAATCCTGTATTTTGTATCACTTTTTATATTTTGATAGATAGAAGACAAATAAATTATGGAGAAAAATTATGCAGTCTTTAGAATAAATAGCTGAAAATATTGGTCATAATTTTAAATAGGAATTGGAATGGAAAGGGAAAGCAAGTCTTTCCTGTGCCATACACATTGAAACTTTTATCCAACGATTTTCTATTTTTGTTTGCTACTAATAAATTTTACATTAACTTTCAGAACAGTACAGGTTGCAAAATTAATAACATAGATTGTGACAGAGCCTGTGGCTGACAAAGTGGTCTTGTTACAAAGCTGGTGATAGCTGATCATTGTTCCTGGCATGTATGCTGTCAAGTAAGCCAGGCAGTTCCTACTAGCCTGTGAAAAGTCTGCTGTGTTCCATTCCAGCACAAAGTGCTATGCATTACATACAGGCTTCTTGCTCTGAGATCCACTATTTCAGTATGTTTTCTAGAACTCTTCTTTTGGCCTTGGTTTTTCTCCATCAGTCTGTGAGTCTCTGTTACATCTCTATATTAATGTATACAGGGTGTCTCACATATGCTAGGTATCTGTTTTTATTCTTAAAACCAGTGCCCAGATCTGTATTTTTTAAGTGGCTGCTCTTCTCTTGCCTTGGTCTCTGTTGTAATCCTCTGCCCCTTTTCTTTTCATCCCTTGCATGTTATCCCTTGTACTGTGTCTTACATCTCCACTTCAGTGACCCCTGCAGTCATACAGTGCTCACATTCATCTATGCTTCATTTTTAATTAAAAAGAAAAGTAGAAACAAAGCAAGGTAGGCATAGTCCAGTGAATACTAGAAAAATTCCTGTACAACTGAACAAGCTGAAAGAAAGCTCTAGGCTGGCTGAGAGAAGTTCAAACAAAGCCTGACGTTCCTCACTCCTGAGGCCCTACCAGGGCAGCACAGAGCCTGTGGTCTGTAACTAGTGCTGGCAGTGCTGTCCCAGCTGGGCTACAGGGCTACCGTCCGGTAGATACAGACAAGGTAAGTTAAGCAATTGATCTTATAATATTTAAACTATAACATGTCTTGTTGGAAGTGGAAGTTCTCCTCAGAAGCATACAATTCATCTTAGTAGTTGTGGTTAAGCACATTCAAATGTCCATAGAATTTGGCACCATATTTTGACAACAGATTGCACTAAAAACATATGCTATGCAGTGTATTGCAGACTTCCTCAGTAAGGTAGCATATTTGTTATAGCATGGCTTAGTAGTATAGATTTTTTTTTTTTTTTTTTTGGTCTTTCGGATTAACCAGAAATCATCTGGTCCAATTACAACTCTTTTTTTAAGCCTATATTGCAAATCCAGAATGCCCTACACAGAACAGTTTACTAAATGATGATGATGATGAGCTTTGCTATAAACAGGAAAAAGCAGTGGTTCTGAGGGTTTTTATAATGTTTATCAGTAGGAAAACAGAAGTGGCAATTGCTTTTAATTACCCAATAATTTTATTATTCAAAAGATGGAATTTACAGGAAGCAGCTGCAGTCGTAACTGAACCAGCTCTTTTAATGCATTCCTGTTTTTTCCTGTATTGTATTATCTGTAGGCGATAAGCTGCCTGCTTCAAATAAATTTTCAAATACAGTTAGAGTTGGATTTATCAAACCCTGGGAAGAATGCTCCAACACTCTCCTTGAAAGAGACCTTTGCATATTTGGTGGTTCTAAATTGTCTGTAGAAATACCTTTCTTTAAATTAAATCAACTTTCATTCTTTGTTCTCTCAGTGCACAAGAATTTTAAGATTCATAACCTATTTCTGTTTTACTTTTTTCCCTTTGTAGTTTTTTTCTAGCAGTTTGTGTTTTGCTATTCACTGTGTAAGAAAATGCCAGCATCGCACCAAACAAGCTCTCTGGTTTAATTAGCTATTTTCTATAATTACAAATAAATGACAGTACAAAATCAAAAGCAAAGAAGAGAGAGCTAGCTGTCACTCTTCCAGTGGAAGGGTTCCTAATTTTAAAAGGTGCTGTAGTTCCTGTGCTGACGAACAGTGTGCATTAGCGGTGACAGTCCTCTTCATGTCACATAGTCCCACCCTACAGAATTCTTTCTGTGAGCCACAGCCTAAAGCAGAAGTATGATTTTCTTCTAGCTAGCATGATCCTTCAGATCATGTTTGAAAGATTGTGAACAGCTATTTAGCTAATATGACTAACAGAATATAACTGACTCATCACAGATGACTAAAATTGTAAGTAGATTACAAATTCCCCTTAGCATTTCTGAGACTGTGTTGAATGTAACTTGGCCTGCTCAGCAGTAAAGAAGGATGTGAAGAAATACCAGTTAATATGCATGTTTATCATTCATTGCAAATGTGACAGGTTTTTTCCTATATTATACACATGCTTTGTGTGTGATCAGGGATGACACCTGCAATAGAGACAGAGTTTGGTGAATCTAACTTGTCCACTGCACACAAAGACAAGAGCATACTATTCTTACTGCCATACTTGCTATTGTAATGTTTCTGTCTAAAGAATGGGGATTTTTATTAATAGTCCTGATATGTATATCTTGTCTTTGTTAAAATCCCATTTGATACTATCTTACTTCAGAGCTGTAAATAGCACACTGAAATTTGTAACATGGTCTATTGCAGACCAAGCATATACTGAATTTGCAGTGTAAATATAAAAAAAAAATTGGAAAAAAGACCTATTAATTTCCTTATTTTCCAATAATTATGTGTATATTGAAAACAAAACTTCATAGTTCATAGTTTACAGAGCTTAATACGCTTGTGTGATAGTACCCGTGTGGAATGTGAAGAAGGTAGTTGTTGTCATCATGCGCCATGTTCTTCAACTGACTTACCTACCTTTCCCTTTAATATTGAATAGGACTCCAGAGAGATATATTTGTGCTTTTTGTTAATCTGGACAGGCAGTTACAAAACACTGCTGTAATTAAATTTCTCTTTTCATTTTAATGGTTGAATTAAGCAAATATTTTCCTTCAGAGAAAAGTAACAATTTGATGTTAATTGCTTCTATCTGTTTCTCAGCATTGTCAAATATCGTATTATAAAAGCTACTTAATATTTCCAGGGGAATGCTATATGTTGCATAACTTATTTCCTTTGCTAGTTATTTCATTTGATGCTTAAATACTAATTGGAATGAAAGGAATAAAGAAGCGCTCATGGGTTGGGAATGACTCAAGGGATTGAGAATCTAAAGCAGAACAGTGATTTAACATTTTTTCCTTTGTTAGGCTTTTTTCTTTTCATATATGAATTTCATGTGAGTGAGAGAGATTATAGGGAGGGAAACAAAGGGAGAACGCAGAACTCATTTAGATCAAACTCACTGTGCCTAATAAGCAGACAGAAAATCTACAAACTGTCAAATTTTTAGTTTGTTCCTAGCATTTTTAGATGTTGTACATTTTGCAAAATCATTCCGAGAAAGGAAATTAGCCTATTAAAAATAAGAAAACACAAAAACAAGGCTTTAGCATCATACCAAGAGATATGTGGCTTCTAGTTAACTGTGGAAGAGGCAATCAATAGAAAAAGCAGGAAAGGAAAGAAAGAGCATCCGCAGCAGAGATTTCCTGGAATGAAAAATGTGCCTGGATTGTTGCTTTATTGAATTTTGCTACTGTAGGGCATATTAAAGGACAAATCAACTCTCAAGCATCTATCCAAAATATACAAGGTATTTGCATGTGAAAAATTTCTAAATGTCTCTTCATTTTCCAAAAGCTAGTATCTGGTATCTGGAGAGTTTCTGGACTATGTAAAAGACAGCAGAGTTTATTCCTTATGATTATATGTTTAAGTAACTTGTGTGTGTATGAATGGGCATTTTTTTTTAATAAAACATAGTGAGCAGTTCTTTTCTCTCTTTTCCTGATTGCTGGGTTTTGAATCAAGGAATTTTTGCTCAGGGAAGAAACTGGTGCACTCCTCAAAAAAGCTAGCCATGCTCAGCTGGAAGAACTTTTCTGGAGTGCAGAAAGGGACAGTAATGTTGGAGCAGAGATAGGATGCCTATTCCTAAACACAAATTGGAAGACCCCATGAGGAACATGATAGATCCCCCTTAAGACTGAGTGTCTTGAAGCCTGTTAGGAGTTTGAATCAAGAAGATACAAAACTGTGAATGAAATATATCAGTGGGCTCCTTCTTGGCTTTGTAAATGACCATCTTTGAAATGGAAACAAAACTGTCTATGTTGTATTGACCTTTCTGATTGCACAGCATGAGCTGTGAATCAACCAGCATTCGATATGTAGACTGAGAAATGTTTGTCTCAGATGCTGTCATCAAGTAGACCAAACCAGTGATGCTGAAGAACTGCAATAATACTGATGTTCCAATTTCTCATAAAAATGAAGTAACTAACTACATTTTTTACTTATGGGGAAAAAAATCCAGGTAATTATGGTTTATTTATTTTACATTTAAATAAAAAATAAAATTGAAATGTGAAAAATCCTAAAAATTATGTTGCTTCAAATGAAAAAATGTAGGTGTAGCACTCCACGTTCATGTTTTATCTGTATTTCGTTCTTCTTCTGAAAAATAAGAACCCTGATTATTGTTTTAATTTTCTGTCATGTGAGCTGTATTAATTTCAGAAATCAATGACGTTTTCTTTGGTCAATTTTGCATCTTTTTATGCAGGTGACCTTTTTACTTTGTCCAGCTTTACTGTTTGTGTGATTTGGTTGGTACCTGAGTATTCTTCTTATTTCTGCCTGCTTCATAAGTATTCTGGCAGGTTGACAATTTTGTTGGCTACTTTACCCCTCAGGCGAAGCATTTCAAGCATTGAAGCTGTAGTTGAGTCTGATTGTTTCAGATTTCACCACATTCTCAGAACTAGAAAACTTCTTTCTTCAAGGCTAACATGACAGAGAACTGTGAATACAAGCTTAGCAAAGGAATTTCTTAAGTAAAGAGAACATTTCTTAAGTAAAGACAAAGCCCATAATGAAATATTCTTGGAAAAAGAACCTTTTGGACAAAATTCGCCTTTTGTTAAAGGTTTTATGACAACAAGCTGTATGTGTTTTTTTAAGCTGATTATTCTTACCTGGTATTATATAGAAAGAGCACATAGCATCCATTCTTTATTAGGTTCACCTTTAGTTAATGACCCTATTTATAGGAAATCTGCATCTACATGGTAAATAGCCACCCTCAGTGACAAGATCTTTTCAAAGTGTCAATTTCTGTCCTAGCAAATAACTGGACTAATTCACAAAGAATACATAAAGATCATATTGATGTTCAGAATATGAAGTCAGAGTTTTTGAACTCTATCAGTATTCACAAAACACTGGAGTCCACAGTTTGATATGCAAATATGTGTCTGGTAGGCTAGGATTCCATTTTTTTTCTTCTTTGATATGGAAAGTTGCTTTTAGTTTAAATGATACTATTTATTTACTAAAAAATCCCAGTTTCTCAATGCCTAAATGAATCACAGAGAGACACTTTTGCTTTGGTGAAATTGAAGGAATTATGCCTCAGACTGGGACATTACTGGCCTGCATGCAGATTTACAGCATATTATGACTTTTTTGTGTAAGAACTGAGAAATATTAGATTTGATGGGAGCAGTTTTTCTCTTTCATTAAATATATATACATTCAAATACATTTTAAGGGTTTAAATTAAGTACATTTATTTAGACTTACATTGAAGTGTTACTATTGAATTTTCTTGCCGTATTTGCCTTCTAATTAGTTTCAGAAGTGTGTATACATATTTAATCAAACCTGATTTTATTAAGAGTATTCTTCACACAGTTTTTTGTTTTTTGTTTTTTAATTCAGCACTTCAGTCATTTTAAAGCCTGTACGTCAATCTGGTTTTTAGAACTTAACCTGCTTTTCTGTCTTTCGTTGTCCTAGCAATGTAACCCCAAAGATGTGAATTGGACCTTAAGGTACAGATGGATACAGAATCAGAAATGTGCAAGTCAGGAACATAACCCTCTGTGCCTGGATTTCACTTTCTCATGTAGTGCATTCATGTAGCTTTCATGGCCTACTTGTACTTTCAGTCTCATGGTGGTTATTTCATTAGGAAAGCTTTTTTTTTTTTTTTCCTTCAGAGCTTTACAGTGCTCTGCATTTTTCACAATTTATTATATAGACAGCAGCACCTCTTATAAATAAATACTCAAGTCTTAAAATACAGTTTAGCAATTAAAGAATTAAAGGTGTGGTTTACAGTTTCCTTTTAAGTCTTTATCCCAGTATGTCTGAAAGCTTTTTTGTACTACAGCCAAACTTGGAATAGCTCAATCACCTGTTCAAAGTAACAAGTAAGAAATTTGCAAATGGAAAAACTCTCAATAGGTTGCAGTAGGTCAGGCTAGTTTTACCTGGAGCCATTATGCAGATAACTGCATGGCTACAACCAAAATGGTCTGAACTTCATTCTGAAGCAAGAGGAAACACGAGGGAGAGATTTACAGAAGTTGGCATTCCTGGTTCTGTGCCCTTAGAAATTATTATTTTCAACATTAAAAGGATAATAACTGCTATTCTGAACAATATTCTCTCTCTCCACTGAACTAGGGTTGTTGATCTTTGATACAGATTTAGGCGTTCGGCTGGTAATTTGCTGCAATAAGATTAGATCTTTAAACAGAAGCAGAAGATACTGAGGCCCCAACTCTGAATGCAGTTTGGGGTTTCACTTTGTTCCCTTAATGCAGCATCTCCATCTGAGTGGTTCACAGCTGTGACTCAGCTGAAGATATGTGTCCTTATGTTCCCTCTATGGTAAGGGGGAGGGAGATCGTGAACCAGGGAGTTCAGTTTAGGGGTTTGGATGGTAGTATTTTGCTTTTCTTCTCTTTTTAAAACTGCACAATTACTCTCAACTGTAATGTTAATATACATATAGTCATGTCCTGATGGTTGTATTTTGTAATGATGAGCGTATATGTAGGAAACTGAACTGTATGGGTTGCAACATTCCCTTTTCCAGCAAACTGCAAACTGTATCTAAAAGCTGCCTCTTTTTGTCATGTCACAGAAGGCAATTTGGTTTTATATCCTTCTTTAGATGATACCAAGGCTTATATACTTCATAAATATCTAAGTAGTTGAAACTTTATTAGAAGCAAATGGCTTTCCAGGTGTCCTTAGAAGCAGTAGTTTGTTTTGTGAAATACTTTGTTTTTTTCTGCTTTCATATTTTATTTGCTATGGTGGGATAGGACAGTGTCCCTGTTTAGATTTACAATTAATATAGTAATAAATAATAAGTATTGAGCCTTAGTGAAAATGAAGAACTTCATATAAATGCAGTAGAAAATGAATAATGAAAAGATGTTTAATCCTTTGTTGTTCCAAAATCTAGAATTTGGGTGACAGACTGTTGTACTCACCAAAATTCTCTTAAGATATTCATTAGAGATTTGTGGTTTTGTTTTGTTTCTACAGATATTTCTTGAGCTGCTTTATCTACTCATTTAAGTATTGCATGGGAAAAAAAAAACTGGGCTGCTACACCTGGAGACATGAGCAAGAACTGGAATTCAGAACTGATCAGGTAGGAAGGCAGCGTGTATATATATAAATGTATGGAGCATGTCCAGAGAAGGGCAATGAAACTGGTGAGGGGTCTGGAGCACAGGCCTTATCAGGAGTGGCTGAGGCAGCTGGGTTTGTGCAGTCTGGAGAAGGGGAGGCTCAGGGGAGACTTCTTACTGCTTTCTGTAACTATCTGAAGGGAGGTTGTAGAAAGCTGGGGGTGGCCTCTTCTTTTTTTAACTAGTGATAAGACTAGAGGGAATGGCCTCAGCATGTGCCCGCGGAGATTCAGGTTGGACGTTAGGAAATAGTACTTCTCTGAACACATGGTCAGGTGCTGGAACGGGCTGCACGGGGACGTGGTGGAGTCACCGATTCTGGAGTTGCTCAAGGAACGTGTAGGCATTCTGTTGAGGGATAGAGTTTAGTGAGAACTATCGGTGATAGGCACATAGTGGGACTGGATGATCTTGAAGGTATTTTCTAACGTTGGTGATTCTGTGGTTCTATAGAAAGAATTCTTTGCCTTGAAAGGAGAAATCTTTTCCAAAAAATAAACACCTCAGTGAATGTGTTGGCTTCCAAGGTAGAGTAATAGCAATGCTGGAATATTGCTTTGAGCGTGCTCTTGAAGGATGTGTGATTTTTGTCCATATTAAAAGCAGGCAATGAACAAAGGACAGCAAACACAAAGTGTGTAGTTGTGTCAGAAATCAGCATAGATGAAAATACAGAGACTTTGAGTAAACTGGTTTTATTTTTTTCTTAACTCACTTGTGGATTGATCTTACTTGTTGCTAACCAGGTTAGTAAGAGCAGAGAACAGCAGTTGGAATGAAGTCTTGTCCATTTAGTCAAAGGAGAAAGTGAATAAGCATTTCAAAAACTGACAAGTTCAAGATGCAGGAAGGTGCCCAGGAACTGAGAGCCTTTCTCAGTTAGTTGAAACATGTATGGTTACCTGCCCTGAGGGCACATGTGATACAAACAGTAATAGAAGGGGTTAATTCTCTGGAGGAGAAGGTGGCTGAACTGGAACATTTAGGAAATTAGATGCTCTTTACAGGAATGTTGTGGCTATGAAAATACTGTGTTTGAAGAATTTGTAAACTGGAATCTTCTAATATTTAATAGTCCTTACATATAATCAGAGAGTCCAGTTTAGGTTTCTCCCAACACAAAGCTCTCAAGGACAGGCATGGCAGTTCCCTTTTGCTCTCTGCAACATTCAGTTGTCTGACTTTGGGTGGTGGCTGCTTCTTCTGCAGGGTTTTCAGGCTACATAAGAATTGCATTTGTGCCGTTCTTTACTGAGGAGGAGATTTGAATGTAGATTCCGAAACCAATAATTAAACAGGTAATGTGATAATAGACTGAAAGTGAAAAAATAGAGTAGCTCCTGAGCAGTAGTTATGTTGTTAGGCATGTAAACGAATGTGCTGGCAGCAAAAAAAACCCCTGAATTCTGACTTTACAGCTTTGAGATAAAAGTCTTTCAATCTTCTATTAAGAAAATTGGCCCACCAAAATCTCATAGTCAAAGTTCTTCCCCTCCCCTACTAGGAGTATGATAAATGTTTTAAGTAAAGGGTTTCAAATGATTTTTGCGAAGACTCATAAATGTTCCATATGTCACTTTCACTAAAATTATAATCTATTATCTCACTCAAGTGGAATAATAATGCAGTGAAAAAACTAAATTCTTCCCAGGTGCCCCAGCAGGTTGATTCTTCATTATGTATTAATCATTAATGGCAATTTTCCGTGGAGCATCTGCCAGTTCTAGTGAGCTGAGCTTCCAGAAATGATATTTTAATTTTAAGCATAGACACTAACAGAAGAGAGAGAGTGGGTTTTTAAAATCAATTCTTATTTAAGGTGCATGTGCATGAATTAGATGAGCATATGTATTATTTCAAGCAAAAGTACAAAACATTTTGATTTATAGACCTTAATTCAAAGATGATTCTTGTTGAGTTCCAACTTTGAGAAATGCTTTTATTTCTCAAGTAACACATGCACTGTGGGAAAGATAATGACAATTATCTGCTAAGATACTTATACTACTATTTTTATGTATATGTATATACAAAACTAGTAATATAATACTCTTAAGGATTTTAATTAAGTTCAATTGATGTTGAAGAATTTCATTCTGCCACTTCGCTACACACTTGGAGTAAAATTAGTATGTTCTTTTTTCAGAGTGAAAGAGTTCAGATAAAAAATTGTTGTCTTCATTTTTTAAGATGTGTAATTCATTGCCATCTACACTGTAGATTTAAGTGAACTTGGTTACAGTGGCTGCATGTATGTCCTTTCTTTGCCTCGTGAATTCAAATCGACAACTGCAGTACATTCTATTAATGTATAAATGGGTAACAGCTAGTTATATTTTCCTGTTCTCAAAACAAGTGTTTGCTACATTTAAAAATCCTTCTGAAATCTGTCCTTGTGTATATCTAAACTATGTGAAGTTCTTTATGCTCTGACAAATAGTGTATCTTTGCCTGTGCCTTAAGTCCATCTTACTTTTGTGCTAAGAAGATTTGAGCGTGCAAGAATGGAGGAAACAATCATACAGCCTGTGTTAATCCCTGACCTGTATGATTGACAAAGATCAGAGTAAGTCAGTGCCTAATCTTTGTGTCTCAGCATTCACTATGTTTCCTTTGGAGGAAAGTTCATGCTACAGGAGTTGTACATGTCTAAATGTTGATTTCCCTAGTGCAAAAGTATATACTACAGAGTATATTGAAATATTTTCATTATATTACTTAATGAATATTTAAATTATTTTAAGTGTTCTATTTTGTTAAACAGCATCACATTTGCCATGCATAATAAAAAAAAAAAAAAAAAAAAATCATTTGTGAACTTATCTCCAGCCAATTGCCCAGATTAGAAACAAAGGGAACAGTGAGTTCAGGATTTTTATTTCACTGTTGTGCTAGCTTCTCTGAATACATTAAAAGAAAAACAAAACCAAAAGCTTTATTTTCCTAATCATCTTCAAGCTAAATAGGCAAAGCAAATAACAAGTCTGAAATATGGAACTGAAAAACAGAGCGTGACATGGTATGACCATTTCTGTCTATTGGAGACACTGAGTCAGTGATTACTATTTTTAAGTAAGTCTCAGATGCTGATTGTTTTTTTCTCTTCACCTTTGAAAGATGAGTTTACTGAGTAGATGAGGTCACCCATAAGAACAATGAAACTTGTAGCAGTGAGTAGCTCTAACATCTTACAGATATTTAAGGGAGTGTGAATAAGCAGTTTTGGACAGTAATGTTTCTGACTCAGTTCTTTTGCAGGATCAAATACAAGTTGTGGACAGTAAAACAACTGAAAAGCTAAAAGGTTTTTTGAAATTTTAGATTTTTGATATTTTCTTCTGTATAATTTATCAAGACATGTATATACAGAGAGACGCGCATAAAATAGAAAAAAACAAGTTGGAAAATGTGACTTGAAGATTCTCCTGATGGAAAGAGTGTAATGATGTTATCTGACAAAAGTTCAAATTCAGTTCATAACCGTCAGTGAAGTGTGTTGTATTTTCCCATGCTGTGTTTCTTACATGCGCCTTTCATGTTCAGTACCAGCTTCTGCTGTGACCCTTGTTTATACTGCAGAATTTATTTGCAAGCTTTCCTGTTTAAATGTTCCAAATAATCAGGAGATTGATTGTATAAAACATTTAAAAAATAATAGCAAGAAAAAGGAGAAAATATTATTACTTGTTTGTAATATTCTAGGTGTTCTTTTAAATGATGATAGCATATTTGAGTTGAATGCAATTTAAACAGTGATATATGTCAGTATTTTCTTCAAACATGGCTAATTTCCCCTGAAATTCAGTACAGCAGTTTTTTCTAGCAAATACTTTCATCTTGTTTAATCTTCTTTTCACATGAATACAATCCAGACTAGCAAATTAGAGACATACAAAAGAAAATGGGCATTAGGTTTAGAGGTGTTAATAGTTCAGTTTTCACATTACCTGAATAAGGAAGAAAATCTCTTTTGATTACAAAGTGACAAATACCTTAAGATTTTTGAACACTTACTCTGCTGATATCAATCCAGCACAGAACTCTGGGAAGCCATTAATGACAAAAAAATCAGCTCTCTTTTCTGTGTGCAGTATAATTTTGTACCATTTTAGCCTGACAAGAAAACATTGGCCAGTTTGTTCCTGAGTTCTGAGAGTATTTGATGCTCAAATTCATTGTTGGATTTGGCTTTTTGCAGTTTGATTGAAAATATGCATTTATCCAAAAAAAAGCCACCAAAACCAATCCCCACCACAAATAAAAAAAGATTGATTTTTCTTCCAAGCCATGCAGTTTTGCTAAATTTATAAGAAATCAGGCAAAAAACAAAAAAACGAAAAACAAAAAACAACAACAAAAAACCCACCCCAAAACAAACAAGCAAAAACCAACCCAGAAAGGACGAATTATGGGAATATAGAAGTCGTTAAGATAAGCTCTTTAGGGTAGATCACAGAGCAATCATATTTCAAATAATTAGACAATGAAATTATGTCTTAATTCAGATTTTTGAAAGTGATGGGGAGGATTTTTAAGATAGTACCTGGCCACATGGTCATAGTAGCTCTCTGCAATCAGGCTTCTGAATTTGTGTATTTCCTAAGCTTTTACAGGTAAAATGCTGGGAGATGTAGCACTTTGTACCTCACCTTGGTGTTCTGTTGAAAATGATAACATAATATTAGGGTTAATATGTGAGAATATAACAACTAGAGTTATGCATGTATTTATGGCATTAGTAGGGAGTCTGAAGGGAATTGTTTTTTTCTTCAGTAGTACCAATTAGTTGTTTCAGAAGGCAGATTTTTAAAGGTAGCATTACTTTTACTGGTAATTTAAAGTGTTTGCTTGCTATAAACTTGCAAGATGAAGTAGCAGCTCTTTGCTTCTAAATTCAGATTTAGAATATAGTACATCACAGGACTCCACTGCTTTAGGAATAGTCCTGCATATAGTGGGAAGTGAATGTTCTCCTGTGACTTAATGGTTCTCTATGATTTTCTCAATATATTTACTTACTTCTGGAAGCAGATGAACAATTCAGCAATTGTTCTCTATCAGAAAACGCTGATGTCCTCAATCAAGACTACAAAGGTCTAGTTGACACAAACGTCATTATTGTGATTTTGACAGTGATTGTTTAGCCTTCAAACTTTCTTTTTTGAGTTTGAGCTCATGATATTTTCACATTATAAATTAAGAAATAATGTAAGAAATAATGACCCTGTACAGTCACAAGTAGAAGAACAGCTTTTAAGTAAATTTAAAGACTGAGGATCCTTGAGATATTAAGCAGCTGCTAATACAGTTAATCTAAAATGTTGACAAATTTCCAAGTCAGCATTTGCATTTCTCTGGAAACTGTGTTTAAAGTAAGAAAAATCAACATGGAAAATGTTAACTCTTTGATCTCTTTACATCTACTAAAGATTCAACACTTCTCAAATTGTACATTGATAAAATAGTGCAAAACTTCTCACAGAGCTCTGTGGCTGCTGTGCTCATAGTGGGTTATCACTGCAATAGTAATTGGATTTGTGCAGAACACTAAATGTGTCAACAAAAATGTGACTGGTCATTTGATTTCCCTTAGCTTCATTGAGTCCTCAGAATTTTGTTATCTGTAGTTCTGAAATGTTTAATAATACGATGCCATTTCTGTTTTTTTTAATGGACCTGGCTAGAAATTTCAGCAACTCTTTCACAGTCCTGAAGTCACTGCATGTCTGTAGAACAGAATAGATTAGAAGAAATCTAAACTAATCTTGTGATAACGCCACAGAATGGATAACTCTGATATGTAAAAAGTAAATACAAAACTTAGAGATGTTTTGGCTACATACTTTTGTGGGTTTCTTAGCGTGTGGACTCTAGAACAATATGCATTTCAATTTCTTTATTTTACAGAATTTTTGTGGATTCATAAGGTTCTTCCATATAATAAGCAGCTTAGTGGCATATTACCTGAGAATATTTCCCAGCTGTATGGGAGTCCTAGTTTGTTTTTATGTTTAGATAATATTTCAAAGATTATTTGTGTTCTCATAGAGAAGGCATTATACTTTTGAAATATTTTTTATTTATACTTTTTGGCATTTGAACAATGGTCATTTCTCATGAAATCTCCTGAGATCTGAAGATATTGGATGTTTGTTTAAATAATCAAACTGATTCAGTCATTTCAGTTGAAACCTGAATCAAAATGGATAGAAAAAGAAAGAAAAAGAAACAGTTTAAGATTAAAAAACAAAACAAAACAAAAGAAGACCACTTTGACACCTCTGCACTGAAATCTGCACATGATTTGGGACCATGAGAGAAAATGTTATTCTAGGTAATGGACTAAATCTTCAAAGCAGAATAAGTAACAGGAAACCTAAGTGAAAAGGCTCTTCTGTGAAAGAAACTTTGTTCTGCCAGTGTTTGGTTTTCTGTTTTTAGCCCAGTGAATTTGAGGGGTTTTTTTATATTCTTTTCAATCTCTTGTCCTCTCTTTACTGTTTGAATCCTGTTATACTTTCCTGATGGCAGTGAGGATAGTAGTGTTTGAGTGTAGATGAGCATTGATGTTTAGAACTTGATTCCTTTGTGGGCATGGTCTACAATAGAACTGACACATTGAAGTCTTGTTGTAACTGCTGATTTCCTCTTCCATGTGGATTTGTTGGGAAGCTGCACTTAACAAAAGATTTTTATCCTTCTTTTACCATTGTAGTATCTAGACACACTTACTAATAATTTCACATGTATCAAAGACTAGGTCTGTTTCAGTTTCTTTTTTAATGCTTACACTGGTTTTTCAAGAGTACATAGGAATTCTTCTTGGCTCATTTTAATACACGCTGTTTTATTCTTGCTTAATAATTCTTCTTTTCCATTTTTGGTCGGTATTTTTCAGTTGTCGTTTGATATTCTTTACCCTTTTTAAGTATTGTATAATGTGACAGTGATAGTTTCTGAACAGAAGTGGAGGCAATCCATTTTGAAAGATTTACAGCACAATAGGAGATGATCTGTACTAATAATGGAGGACCAGGCTTCAAATGATTTTGTTCACAAGGGGTGACTATTTGTTTTCAGTTTTGTAGTGGCTAGAGGTATTCATCATTTCCCAAATGTTGGAATCATAGTATTGGTCTCCTGCTGTTGAACTGACAGACAGAGAGGAAGGTTCCCTGTATGTTTGCTTTTAAAGTAAATTTAATAGAAAGGAAACAAAATATACTCTAGTTTTCTGTGGGGAAGAAAAAAAAAAAAGTACATAAGTAAACCATAATCTTATAAAAATAATCTTCAAAATTAGTGAGACTTAAACATGTAAGATCTATGCAAATGTTAAAAAAGATAGGTTGCAGAATTTGTGGAACACATCCCTGATGTCCTTAAAATCACTGTTTGACATCTTTTACTTAGCTCAAATATGTTTACTAGCAGTTCTCCATAATTTCTTAAGCACTTTTTTTACATTCAACTTCACTGACTACCAGTTTAATAATACCTTTTCTTAAATGTTCTTTTATAATTTCTGCAAAGAAAATAATTAACATTATGCTTTCTTAACACCATTTCCAGTACTGTCAGTCTGTTGTTCAGAGGTTGGTGCTGAATTTCAGTGTCCTCTAACAACTTAGCAAAGGGAAAAACAATGATGCACAAGTTAACTTGCAGGGTGTTTGATATGGTAGAGGCTTAGAGCAGAATCAGCAAACATGTTTGCTTATCAGGCTGCATAACTATTCGATACTGAAGGTATTCTGTCTGACAAAGCAGTTGAACATGTTTAAAAACAAACAGATTTTGAAAACAAAACAACTCTACCTGTTGCTGCATTGTAAGTTTGCAATTACTTATCTGCCATCTTAAAGAACTGTAGGCAGTAGAGCTTCTTTCCATGGACTCTGAAGTCAGCATCAAAACCTCCACCATTCACCCTTGGAAACTCGGTGATTCTTTTATCCTAAAGTTTTCAGTTGCCTTTTATTTATTTGTTTTAGCCAATTTTTCAGTTTCCCTTCTTGCAAGGAACATTGGTTCTGTATCAACTCTGAGCCACCTCTGTGGCTCTCTATCGATTCTTATCATCTAGACTGTTTCTCTTTTAAAAATCAGATCCTCTTGAAAATACGTTTTGTTTAGCTTGTAGTCTAACATTTTAAGAAGCATTTCTAGATTCTTGCCTTGATATCTTATTTAAAGCTAAGTCCACAGAGTATTTTGTGATTAGGAGACAGAAGTAGAAAACAATATGCTAGGCAGTAATCAAACGCTACTTTTTTCCCTGTCTGTTCAAATAAAGAGCAAAAAGCAACACACTATGATGTTTACTGAGCAAAATGTACAACAGTCTCAACCTGTGAAGTGAAGCCTCAGAATGTGCTGCTCTTAAAGTGAATCCCAGTATCTATGCTATAGAATAGAGTTTCTTGCGAAATGAATTCACGATTCCTGCCAGGAGTATGGTTTAATTAAAACAAAAACAAAAACAAAAACAAACTTAAAAAAACAACAGAAACATCCAGAAGTCACAAGAATGTTACAACACTAAAGCAGAAAAGAATTTCTATACTTTATATGCTTTTGGATGAAATGCAGTGTAGACAGTTGCAGTAATTTTTACTATAACAGTAGTAATAATGATTACAAAATAATGATTACGAAAGTCATTTGACATTTCCAGTAATCATTTTAAGTTCTTGATGTATGAGGAGATACGCTGAACACATACACGGCTCCTTTCATAACTTACATAGTGACAGTTTACTTCTAAATGTAAAAACAATAACATACTGTGAGAGCTGACTGCATCAAAGGGAGTCACATCAGCAAAGAGTCCTTCAAACAGAGGAGGAACTGAGAAAAGACACCAAAATAAAAAATACATAACCTAGAATTTGAGAGTCTGGAACACATTTGCCTAAGATGGATATATATGGGGAGATGAACACGTTAGGACTGATATAAAATGGTGATGAGTGAATGATCTCCTTTATTCCCGAATTCAATGGAGGAATTCACTACTGACGCTGTAAGTAGGATAATGTTCTAGATTGATCTTGGGCTCACTCAGTGTGAATTTTCTAATGATTTGTTCATTGATTGTTCTTTCTCATTCTGTTCTTCTGTTTGTATTTGAAAGCTTCAGTAATTCCAATGAAAAATTGGAATTCAGTTAATAAGGATATATATATATAGTTTGCTCCAAAAGTAATGCTTTCTACTTATTCTCCTGGAAACTACAACAGCTTCAAAGAACACAATGACGGTATTTGATAGAGCAAATTCTCAGCTACAAGAGACTAATTTTTAACATATTCACCACTATGCATTTTCACCAACATTGTACTAGGTGCCACACTTGTAAAAATCTGCACCAGCTGTCCCCGCTGCTGAAGTGCACCAGCACAGCCTCACTGTGCTCACGCATACTGCTTGGGCTCCATAAACGTTCAGCAAGCTTCAGTGAATGTCAGTGGCTACCATTTTTTCCACATTGAAGGAGTTCAATCCCGCACTTTTGCTTCGTGCACGTTTCCATGTCAGATGTCATTCTGTCAGGCTGTCCCTCTGCTGCCATCTGTCACGCAGCAACATGTAATGGAATATTGGCAGAAAAGTTCAACCTCTACTGCCATATTGGCAACATCTGCCTCACAGGCCAACATAATAAAACAGGAGGAGCAGCCCTCAAATCTATAAACTTTGTAGCCAGATCGTACTCACTGCAGAAAAAATCTGAGCCACTGATCACTTTGTCATATCATGTGACAGCTCTTTAATTTCTTCATATATATCTCTCAGGGTGTCAGACAACCCAAATGCTGCTTGCAGGAAGCTGAAGTTGCATTCACTACCAATTCCTGTGTAGAATTTCTCTACTGCTTGTGTCACCCATTTGAAATTTTTCTCACCCTAAAAATAAACACATCATAGTGTGATAAGGTTATAATCAAGCTTAGGTTTAGGTTTGTGCACACAGCTTTTTCAAAAAACGCTTTGAAATAATTGATAGAATTGGGAACAGGTTTCCTCTCAAGCTATTTCAATACAAAGGCTTTTAAAATGATAATCACGTCGAACATACTCAGATTCAGGATTGGAAATTTTTAAGAGATATGAATGGTACTCAGTTTGCTCTCGGGACAGAGCATATTCCAAATGTACGTACAGATTTACTGCAGATCTAGGTCTTTGGTTCATGGGATATGTGGTTTGAGAGAGAAGACACTTGTGAAGAAGTACAAATTGCAATGACTGTCATCATGATGGCCTAATCAACATAGCATGTGTGGGTCACAGTGCTATGCATTGTATTAGTTATAGATAGCAAAAAAAGAAGTTAAATCCACTTTGTGATATTGAAGCATAGAAATAAATGTCTGAGCTATGAAATAGTGAAATACTTGTACTAAGCATATTGCTTAGCGTTGCCTAGCAATAATTCATTATGGCTACTAATGGAGTGATAGGTTTGATATGAACAGCTTTTAAGACGGTGAGGTGGGTAGATGCAACAGCGTAGCATAACACAGGGAAATTGAGAGGAAAAATAATCTTTATCAAAAGAGACAGAATGAAGCAGAGAAGTATATTGCAAGGGGATGCTGTAGAAATAATATAGTCACACGTTTAGCATGAGAATTTGCCTTGGGGCAATTACTATTCAGACTAGGCGCATAGTAGTAACTGGATTTAACCCTAGAATTTAACCCCAGACTTAGTATGAAAAGCAAAAATGCTTCATAATTCATATTAAAGTAAAACATTTTGAAGCCAGTAATTTTCGTCTATATTACCCAGCTTTAAGTGCCTAGTTCACACACATCAGAGAGATCAGTAATGTATGAACACTTGCTAATTATGTGTATTTTGCATATCCCCTGAAGTGGAATGAATGCTGCATGTACGTACTCTCTTACAGAGATTGTAGCATATGTATATGCTTGCAGAGGTCCTGTTACATCATTTTGTCACAGCTTGTGACAAACTTTGTTCTCCTACACTTATTTCCTGCCTTATGCAATGTGGAGAATGCAGCTTTTTTAAACTGTATTCTACTCCTGAAGGAATTGCATTTCAGTTCCAGAAGTGATGCTGATGCTTTGATATCCTTTGGAACAAAGTATGTTTTACAAACATGAAATGATACATGTAACTTAATTATGACCACACAGGAGTCTTTTATATTGTCACTTTTGACTTTTATTTCATTTAATTCTGATGTTGTATTTCAGAAAGAATCTGAAAACAAGTCTCTGCTATGAGACTACTCAATGAATTCTAACAGTTTCCAAAAAATGTAACTTGTAATCTTTCCACAATTAGACCATGCTGTCATTTTAAACAATGTTTTCAAAGAAAATCTTTTTCTGAAGAGGCAAAAATAATGTTTTATGGATTTTTTGACTGTCCACAGTAAAAGCTAAATCATGGCTCTTTAGATTAGCTTGAATGCCAATACTATGCAAACACAGATCCACAGTCATATTCAGTCTTAGAATGTTCCTTTTCATCTGCAGCAAAATTTCTTGATCAGAACATGTTAAATTGCTACCTATCTGTTTCAGTTTGCTGGAAGGGAGCAGTGATGGTCTTTGCTGTTTAAGATGGATGGTTCACTTGTTGTTCACAGGAGGAGAAAAAATTTCCAATCATTCTGCACCACTGGAGTCTGGCATGAGCTACTGAGAAAAAGGGAGGATAAATGCCATCAGAGAAAAGGCAGATTTGAGGGTGTTTTCAGATGTAAAAAGTAACTCTTAAACAGATGGTTAAATGCACAAATGTTATCTTAAAAGTGGTACAACTAGAGCATTTAGCTTTTTCTAAATAGCGATTTTGAGTAATTTACTTCAACAGACAAATTTTTTTTTCCAAACTCCCTTTGTATAGAAGTCCTTCAGTCATAGCAGTCTCAGGGTATGTAATTGTTCATTTTCTTCTTGTGACTTGTAGTCAGTTATGCTTGTTCTGTGGCTGAAGTTACTTTCTGCTGAGGAGGAGGAGGGAAGGAGCAGTAATCTTTCTTATGAGAGTGCTTACTATTCTGCTCCTGAAGACATTATTATGAATATTATTTCATAATTCACATATTCACTCTGTAGTTTGAGTCATCATGAAAGTGTATTCTGTCAATATCTATGGAGGAGAAACATTTTAACTACTTGAAAAAACTAGAATCCTCAGGATTGCCATTTTCTTTGTTATGCTGGGTTGGTGCTTTTTTAATGTCTTCCATCTCCATCCCTTCAGCTACTTGAAACTGCACTTCTGCAACCTGATTTATAATGAAATATTTTGCACAGCATACAGTGTCTCAAGGAAAAGAGGACATGCTTAGCTCTGTGAATAGTGAATTCCCAAACAGCACTGATATATGTATCTGTTTGGGAAAGAAACAGACAAATAACAGAATTTAATTTTGCTATTTCTTTCCAGTTTTCACTGTTCTAATGAATGCAGTGCTTGTTGCTTCTTGTATGTCTTAAGTCGTCTATCACATGCTGTTGCTAAGAAACAGCACTATTATAAGTTATCTAAATAAAAGAACAAATTTCTGCTAAATTCCCTGTTAGGAAAGAGGTTATCTGCACGGTATTGGAATGTTTGTTTCCTGAATTACACCAATTCAGTCAAATAGCTTTCAATTTATATGCTTTCGATATAAGAGTAGATGAAATCTATAATCTTGAGTGTTTGGAAGAACATCTCGACTCAAAGGTGTCTGAATGATCTCTTGTGTGGAAAAGCACGTGATACTTTTTAAAGAGCTAATTACTGTCCACTAGGGAAACAAAACCTTGTATGTGACCTACAGAACAGCATAGCTGCGTGAATAATTCAACGTCTTTATTTCTTAGTTGAAGCAAGTAAGGGAAAATAATTCCAGTATGAACTAAAACTTGACCATGGTAAAGAAGCTGTCATTAAAAAAAAAAAAAAAAAAAGACAATCCTTTGTTTTGAATTTAATGTTTATCAAAATTAAAGGAAGAATTCAGTATCAAAACAAAACTCCACAAAAATAAAATGGCACATAGTGAAAATAATTGAAATACCTGTTCCCAGTTAAATTTCCTGGAAAAATTCATTATTAATTACCAAAGAAAGAACTATTTAGCATAAAAAGAATTTCTAACAGAGTAAGTCTTGAGGCTTCTGTATATATGTTTAGGGCCCAGTTCTAAGAGATCTTCCAGCTCTTACCCTCAGATCATTAGATGGAGGCTTAGAGCACAGATGGCAGCAATGCTTTTGGAGCCAAAAATGATCTCAGTGATGTCCTCCAAGCAGCCTGATGAAAGTTCTACAATATTTTTTAATGAGTTACAATATTCGTTTTATAATGAATTACAGAATATATTAATGAAATTTTGTAGAATTGTATGAAATACTTTTGAAAGCTTTTTTTTTAAGTTTAATTTCTCTTTGTTTGCCTTAGAGTGAGCCTGAACACTCTGTAGAGAAATGGAATAGATTATGTCAGATGAAACTAATTAAGTAGTAGATGCCGCTCTTAATTTTGAAGTCCTGATTTATTTTCCTTGCTGTCTCAACTTTGATTATTAAAATATGTATGGTAGTTCTCACCCTATGTAACCTGTCAGTGTTTGTCCTCTTTACTAATTAGGTGTCAGGATGTCAGTGATTAATGGAAAATCATGAATAAATTTCAAATAAAAGCCATACGTATGTACAGAACCATTTAATTAATTAAAATGCTATGCAGCACTAAGTACACTAGTGCTTACCACTTCTGACCTTTGAGTTGGAGCTTCATTTGCCTGGAATTTCACTGATTGATTAAGTAGATGATAATAGTCAAGTCAGAGTCACAGCTGTAAGACTCATTTGTCATAACAGAGGCACAGACAATCTCCATCTGTCATTACTGAAAAGAGTTCAACAGATTGAATCTACTTTTCAGTCCTGTACCTATTTGTCACTCAGCATTTACATAATAGAGGAAAATATTGTTAAACTGCAGTCACAAATGCTAATTAAGAGTTAATCCTGATAAAAACAAAGGTGTAGAAAATAGAGATGGATCTGGGAAAATCCTTCATTCTTGCTTATATGTGCCTACCTGCTTCATTTTTTTTTTTTTTCTTCAGAGAAGGGAAGCTACTAATATCAAATCATGAAAGATTGAGAGAATCCATCTAATACCTGTTCTAGTAAAACTGATGGAGAAGGAGAAATAACTTCTCAGTAAAATCTGTCACCAGTGAATGCTTGAGCAGATCCATCTCTAGGCTTTCTTAATGTTCTGCAGGGTTTTTGACCTGCATCCATGTGCAGTGGCTGAAGCCTACAATAGATAGTAGTTAACCGTGGGGGTCACACAGTCCAGTCAGTCATGCATATTGATATGCTATTTTAGCTTGCAAGTATCAGTCAATGTCTTCCTATATTGTTTGCTGTTCTGTAAATTTAGGGAGCACAGATCATGTGATAAGATCTTTTTTATGTTCCTTTTTGCTGAGCTTGTGACCACCATTTTCTATTTGTCTCTTCTATTCCTTGTCAAAGTCATTGTACTTTTTTATTCCTTGTGTTCTCATTTAGCAATTGGACAAAAAAAAAAAAAAAAATGGGAGGACCTTGCACAGAGACCTTTTGTTTTTTTTCTTTTAAATGAGAGCTTAAAAAAAAAAAAAAAAGCCAACAACAAAAACCTACTGCTACTCCCCCAACAGAAACTCAGGAGAATAAATTATAATGCTTCCACACAATATGCACTGTCTCCATAACACAGCTGCTCCGTAAAATTGTTTTGTGTGTGTGTGTGTGTGTGTGTGTTTCAATTTCTCTGCTTTTCCCCAAATATCAATTTCCCTAAGCAGATGCAGGGTTCTCAGGATCTGTGCCTTATGGTGCTCTGCAATCCATACTACCTAAATGCCACAGGACCTGGGAACCTGGCCCAGATCTTCCAGGCTTACAGCTTTGCAAACGAGGGAGCCCTGAGTGTCCTGGATTCAGCTCGCAGTTTCAAGGTTTACAGGATTTCTAATGCCAACAGAGAAATGGATGCAGCGATGGCTCCCTTGGCTCTTGGCCTCCTGGTTCCAGAGCAGAATCTGCAGTGAGTTCAAGGAAGCACAGGAAAGGGATGTAGCAGTAAGGGATGTAGCAGTAAGGTATGGGGGTTGGACTCGATGATCTCTGGAGGCCCCTTCCAACCCCTACAATTCTGTGATTCTGTGATTCTGTATCTATCAGCCATTCCAAGACTGAGTTGAGCATGGTTTTCTAATGAAAATGTCAGTACCATGTGAGAGTACTGAGGATCTCTCCCGAATTTGATTTCACTCAGGATGCCCAGCAGCTTCTGTAGATTGGTCCTTCAGTGGTCTATGTTTATTCTCATGGCAAGGGTGCTACATAGCTGACAGGCCACCTATATCCTGGTCCTTATATCATCTTGACCAGGCCCATATGTGGGGGATGCTATAGCTCTCTGGCAACCCCAAAATAGGGCACTGGGGATCTGGGGGACACTGACTCTAATGGGGGTTTGTTTAGGGGTCTGCACATGATCTTGTCCATAGGATTCATGTTGTTTAGAAATAGCATGTTGGGTTTTCTTCGTTAAAACATAGAGAGCTCAGAAACACAAAAACCTTCCAGAATCAGATCCAGGATTTTGCAAACATCTGGTCATTCTGCAGAGCTTTATAGAGCAATTAAATAAGTTGTATATAGAAGTTGAAATAAATTTTCATTACAGATCAGTCTGAAACTTCAAAGTCAAAGATGAATGAATTTAATTTGGTTTTCCTATAACTCAAATTTTTCAACTTTAGAGCATGTAGGCCCTTAGGCTTTCATTTGAATCATGTCATCTTTATTTTAGTGTTAAAGCTAGGTATCTATCGTAGAGTATGTGCTGCTCTGTAAAAATGTGACAAATTGTGACTGGAGCCTGCATTTTCATACCTGTACATAAATGAAGAATTGTTTTATAATTTTCCAATAAGTCTATTTTATGATCAGTCGTGAAAAAGCTCAAAGAACCATTTTTAGAACAGGCTGTGGCTCTGCATTATTATGCTTTCAGTTAAGGTAATGGGAATTCAATAGAGCCCTGTCTGAAGGAATATATCCTGCCAGTAGTGCAAGTGCAACAAGGATCAATTTGATAGGCTTTAATTACTTCAGTACGCATCTGGTGATTTTTTTCATTTTATTTTGGAAATGTGTGTTACAGATCTAGTGCATTTGCACAACCTAGATCCCTTTCCTCTTGCAGATGTTTAAGCTGTGTTGAAGCACAAAAGAGTCATCTAACAGTGTGATGCAAAGGATGGTACTGACAACTTTGAGTCCAGGTCATCCCTATTTTAGATTACCTGCTTTTTCTTATTCTGCTAGCTCTTTGTCCTTAAGAGGACAGGGTTTGCCCCAGCTTTCAGCATCGATGTGAATTGGAAAATTAGAAATAATTAGAAAATTATTTCCTATAAATGAAGACATCAGCCAGGGGTCAATTACATTGCATGCTATCAAATGATACTAAGATGACCTGAGCTTCCCATTCAAAAATGACACTAAGAATGACAGCCGTGAGAATACGTGATTTCCTTTGTAAAAGGCTGTTCAGAAAAGAATGATAAAATGGTAATTTTAAATAGCTGTATAAAGAAAACAAAGTGATATACCCTACAGTGCTGTAAAATCGTCCTTGCTCTTTGGCTTCTGTCCCCGTTTGTTTTTTGAGTTCTTGTTTATACTGGAGATTTGCTTCCTTTTCAGTCAAGGACAAACTGCTGTTCAGAATAGCTAATCTGTTATAAATGCCAGCTATCTAGGATGTCCCATTACCACAGTCTGTCCTCTGACTTACTGTGGTTTCAGGGAAGAGTCATCTGTGCCAGCACGAGCAGCAGACTTCATTACCTACACCAAGTAAGGGGTCACCGTGAGGGTCTGAGCTGGGTGAAAATATTACTCCTTACAGCTGTTCATCACTGCTCTGCCCTGGAAGCAAGTCCCCTCCATCTCCCCTCCTGTTCAGCTCTGCGGGTGCAGCAGCACTTGTGGCTGAGCCCTGGCTGTAACGTGCAGCTGTGTGGGTGAATTTGGAGGAGCTGCAATTCTAAGAGGAGAGGAGGGAGAGGTAATGTGGTGCTTGGTATAGCCAGTAAACTCAGCTGCAAGGACTGCTTAAACTAACCCAGTCCAAAATACCTGAGTAGCTGCTTGCTGCTAGCTATGGAGCCAAGCAGTACTCTTGCTAAAGACTTTTTAGAGGTAGCAAAGAAACCTGTTGCTGTTGCCTTCATCTGTATTTTAATGGAATCATAATGAATAACTATGAGCAAATAATCTTATGGTAATCTGAAATGATTCTCGGATAATATCACTTACTGTCTGCTCTCAGAGTAGAATTTCAAGCTTCTGAAATGGCAGTATCACCTTCTTTATTTAGGATAAATGTATTCAAGGTGACTGTTTTTACAGAGACTTGCTGTAGACGAATTTTGTTTTGCCTTGTTCATTCTTTTCAGTTTCAAGCTGATTCTTTCCTCATTGCAAAAAGGAATAACATCTTGGAATAAAGGAACCAAAGTTCAGACACTTTGAGGAAGTATAAAATATTGTAACCCTTCTGGTTCTGCTATATAAGAAATGCTTCTCAGGGATGGGGGAAGGAGTGTTGGGGGGATGTTTTTACTTGTTAACTCATTCACAAGATAACTGAAGCTATTGATGGTCAGCTTTAATAAGGCATTAGTGAGCAATTATATAAGACACTAAAAATAAAGCCAAAGTCTTTGCATGAGGGAAATGAACGCTGAGTAAAAAAAAATAGTTAACAGCAAAACTGCAAAATCAAATAAGGGAGATTTTTTGAAAGTAAGACTGGGGGATAAAATCTTTAATACATATAGAAAGGATGTTTTTGTTGAAAAAAGGTTGTACAAGATATGAAAGGACACCAATAATATATAAAGGAATAACTGGCGCTGGCACTATGATAACATCATTTTGTGCCTGGATTAAAATGTGCTTTAAAATGATGTTTTAAAATAGTGCAGAGCCAGCTTTCCTATAGCTGGGAATGTTGTATTCCCTTGATTTATGAAATCTCATTTCAATTGCCAACCACTGACTCTTCTGTATTTGTGCCTGAGCACTGTCTAATTCTGCAGACAGCTAAACTAGTAGTATAGCTAGATGAAGGAGCAAATTAGATGCTTTAAACCTGAAGAATCAGTGACATTATTAAAAAAAAGTAGTTTTGCTCTTGCATTTTTCATTTGTTAGAAGGCAGTACCTAATAAAAATTCTAACATGTGTTAGCCATGGAAACAATGATCTGTTTTATTAAACTTAACAGAAAAAAATGCAGAACAGAGGTTCTGACACTTTCTTAATTATAAGATATCTAGTGAAGTGCTTGGCTGCCATTTGTCTTGCTATGAACTTAATTTTTTTATAGTCACATCAGACTCTCTCCCAACTCGAACTTTAATCAGAAGAGGTAAATTGGTTTAGTGCTCATCTCTCATAAAAGTCCCTTTTAGAATTTTCTTTGTAGTTTTATGAAGTTGAGACAGAGTGAGGTGGAAGCTTGAATTCTGTTTAATGGAAAAGAAGAACAATTTCTTCTACATTTGGTACATCTTTTGCTCATAAATACTGTACCTAAGGACACATAAGGTATTATAACTCAAGAGTTCCTTGGTGGGAATGTAGTCAGGTGAGGAAGTGAGACTAAAAAGGACAGTATAGCAGTGGCATGAGTTGTGTGAGGAGACAGTGAAACCGTGAAAATTTGAATGAATGTGAAAATGTGGAGATAGTGTTAGGTACATGGGTATTTTTAAAAGACAGCTTAGGTTTGAACAAGCATGTAGAATGATTATCTTACTCTGGGGAAAGAGAAGCAATCTGTTTATTGTTATTTATGTTGTGATCTCCTTCCCTTTCTGTAAAATCTGGAATTCACTGATTCCAGAAAATGCATTTATAAGTATCAAGGAAAAAAAAAATCCAATTTGAAGTTTCAGTTTTAATTATTACTCTAAAAAACTTAATGTTTAGTGTATTTTTCTCAAAGGAACACGTTCGTTTTCTTTTATAGAGAGGATTAGTTATATTTGTGATAGTTCATTATAAAACAATTTTTTCATGTTCGTTTGTATAAGCAGTCACATAAATATAGGGTTTCATATTCTCTGAGCTTTATTTGTTACTTCATTAATGCAAAATCTCATCAACTCTTTCTGTTGAATAGGAGAAGGGTCTTAAACCCATGCTACCCATTGAGAAATTGAAATTGTAATTGTGTTTGGCCAGTTTATAGCTGAGTGTGTTTTTCCCTGGGATTCTAATGCTCTAATATGTATTACTTTCTGATTTTCCTTTCAGGTTTTCATTACATTTGTATCTATTAAATTAATTGTATTATAAAGTTTGCATTAAGTATATGCAATTTGTGATACAACCAGTAACAATTCTGGCAGGTCCTTGAATTCTGGAATTTCTTACTTCTGTATCTCTGTGTATTGCAATTAGGTCCTTCTGTAGCTAATGAAACATATGCAATTTGTTTGTTTACGCCTGAGGACTGAATTTGTTGCTGAATAATGCAAAAACATATGCAAGGACAAGTATAGTAAATGGAATTAGGAATGTGTGCATAGAAGATGTGTGACTAAAGTCAATTGAATGAGATGTTCAAGACCTGGCTCTAGCTCTGCCTGTTTGGTGCAGATGGGAGCATCTTTATGTTAATGCTTGTGCGTCTGTACCAGAGGGGAAATTCACCAGAGGCTGCATAAGAATGGATAATGTCAGTTAACAAAAAAAAGTGGTAGCTCATACAGATCTTTACCTTAGATGGAATTAAAGGAAGCAATCCAAACAGCTCACATACCGATGGGCTATTTGGTGAGATGCAAACATACCCTATGTTCTGCTGGCAGATTCTAAGTGGAGTGCTCTTTTTACATCTGTATAGAAAAAGCAGCAAATGAACATCCACAGTTCACTTTCAAGTATGTTAATATTTGAAAGGAGGCCTACAGCATAAATATTTTGCAAAAATCTGTTTTGATGGGATTTCGAGGCAGCTTCTTGTTTAGGAAAAAGCTAATATAATTCTACAATTTGAGCAATTTGAATTCCTTTCTCTGACATGTCTCGTTCTTATTAGTACATAGCTAGCAGTAGTGATCTCCTTCTAAAAGTCTCACATTTTCAACCAGAAGAGATAAAATGAAGAGGAAATCCAGCTTAATTAAAAACTATCAAAGTGCTGCAGACTTACAGTAGTGAATTAGATTTTCTCCCAGAAATAACTTGAGTGGAATTGCATCAGGAATGAATGTAGTCCAGTTCACTTTGTAATTGTGTTTTGAAGGAGTGTAAATGTTGGGAAGAATGGGCTTGACAGGCTGAGGGAGTTGGGCTTGTTCAGCCTGGAGAAGAGAAGGCTGCGGGGTGACCTCATTGCAGCCTATCAATACCTGAAGGGAACCTACACCCAGGAGGGGAGTAAACTCTTCAAAAGGGCTGACAACAGCAGGACTAGGGGAAATGGTTTTAAGTTGAAGGAGAGAAGATTTAGGTTAGATGTTAGGGGGAAGTTCTTTACTAGGAGAGTGGTTAGGCCCTGGAACAGGCTGCCCAGGGAGGTTGTGGATGCCCCGTCCTTGGACGTGTTTAAGGCCAGGTTGGACGGGGTCCTGGGCAACCTGATCTGAATATGTATGTTTGGTGGCCCTGCTAGGCAGGGGGGTTGGAACTACATGATCCTTGGGGTCCCTTCCAACCCGGGTGATTCTGTGATTCTGTGATTCTGTAATGGAGTCTTGTATCAATTTGTTGTATAAAGAAATATCTGCCTTTGATGTTTCTTTGGTTGAGAAACTGCTCTGATTTTTACAGCATCATAGTGCTTGAAATTCCTTTATCCGCAACACCTGCTTTTCTCTGGCATCTGTAGTGATGTGCAGTGTCAATACAGTTTTGCTCATAAACTTTGACAGATTCAGTATATAATCTCTGCCCCTGCAGACAGTCTTCAACTCTGCTGTCCATGCTGTGGAATTAATGCCACACAGCTTGAAATTTGCCTTGAGCATGTCCTTGTAATGTCTGACTGGCCTATCTCTCAGTCATTCTCTGCATTTTAACTGGCCATATAGAGATCACTCTGAGCAGCATTTATCCAACATATGCACTGAATGCCCAGACCGACACAATGGTCCAGTGGTTACTATTTTACTGTGAGTTTGATTTTACGTTGGTTATAGTATCAGCCAACTATTGCTCTCCACAGAGATTGTATTGTTCAATTAATCAACCAGCAGAAGTTAATTGAAAGTCCTTTCGGCTGATTGTGGATACAGAGTGATTTTCTTACAATAAGGCAGTCAGCTAAATTCCGAGTACTGCATAGCTCATGTAAATTCATAAGGGCATTCTCCTGAAGTATTACTTAAGCCTTCATTCTCTTATACAGCATTTTGTTATGTATTTACACGCGAAAAAAAATGTCAATGCTTCTGGTTTTACTGATTTTCTAACCTAATTCTGTTTTAGTTACAAAAGAAATTTAAGTAGTTTCAAAAGTAGCCTAATAGAAAAACAAAAATGATGGAATCATTCATTAGTTATAAAATAATTTTGATAATTATAAAATTATCAACACCCATTAATAAACATTTCACATTAGATTTCCAGTTTATTTTATCATTTACAGATAAGATCACATTTGTGAATATGTATTTTTGCATATATATATTATGCTATTAAAATACATAGCAGTTGCACTATTGCTTGAGAATAGAGTCATACAGATTAGGGATTCCCTCCACCACAGATAAATAGTATTTGCATTTTATTAGGCAGCTAAGTCTGAGTACATGAAACCTTTTGAAAAGTGTTTACTGTTCTTATTTTGTAACTGCGACTGTTTTGTGCTTAAATATTTTCAGACTCTGATCACATGCTTTCTTTGGCTGATTTCCATGTGTGCATTGCTGGTGGCTATTCTTGTGAAGGTGAGCATCAGATGGGATGAGGTTGTTCTTGAGGTTCAGCATTACCATGCAGCAGACCACAGACTGTGGCATGGAAGCAGTTATTTTCTATCCTGAAGTGAAGCAGCTTGCAGTGTTTTTACCTTTAATTAATTGAGTCATATTGAAGTTACTAAGGTGATGTAGCCTAAAGATTTTTACTTGAAGGTGGGCATGTTTGCAGAATCAGGCTCTGATTTCACAAATGAGGTTTTGTGGTAGAACTTAAATGACAAACGTAATCTCATATATTGAGGGAAGGTGAAAAAAACAGGTTTTTTTGAGAAATGTAAAGAGTAATAGAAACCATATGTGTGACTCCTTAAGTGATTCAGCAGTCTAGACAGTTGCCCTTTGTTTCTACTTTAATGTCCTGTGTAACAGTGGCAGAAGCCATATGTGAGCAACAAATAAACCCATCCAAACTCATGCCTTCTTTCTTCAGAGTTTAATCAATCTATTTTAGCTGAGAGAAAATGGTTACCTAAGAGTCAAAATGTCACACAAATAACATACCAGCATATACTACAAAATGTTATGAAATTCAAATTATGGTTTGTGCAGTAATTGTATACTGAAGCTGAAAAAAGACACTAACTCCAAAATCTCTAGCTTTCCTATGACAGATAAAACACTATTCTGTATCCAAGCTTCTTCGTGTATTCTGTATTTCTTTACTTCATACATTCTCTGTTCTTTGACCCAATGTCCTTCCACGTGTTTGTCTCTTTCTGTCGTCTTCCTGTCTTTTTCCATATGCTTTTTTGCATTAGCATTTTTTTAATTGCTGATAGTAAGAAAATTGGCTGTATTTCTCTGAAGTTTGTCTTCATGTCTCTCTTTAAACCTGAATCCCAAATTTTGAAGGAAAACTTTTAAAAATTACTAGCTGTTGAAAAGAATCATCACCAGTTGCAGTTCATGGAGATATACACTTCTTACGAACTTCAGTTCCATTTTCAAGACTGATTGCAGAATGAACAAACCTTTCTTTGCTATTTTTTCCTGATTAGGATATTTTTCTAAGTAACATTTGAAAAATTATTATATGTTTGAAGATCAACCGCAAAGGATCAAAAAAGAAAATGGGAAAAAATCATAAATTCCTCAAATTCTTTGCAATGATGCAAAGTGTAGAAGAGGTACTCATTCTCCTGTATATAGTACAGCTAAATAGTAACAATTTCTCCATCTCTAAGCGGCCTATTTTGTCATTCATTTTCTCCCAGTGCTAAAATCTGGTATGCAGTTGCCTGCCTACCACATGAGACTGTGAATACTTTCAGTCAGTACTGCTTTAGCAGAATGTCTCTGACTCAGTTTACTATATTTTCATTTTAGTATCATACCAGTATCTATATAGCTTCATGAGATGATGTGAGCAATGCTTTCAAACAGTCTGAAATAGTAATACAATACATTTGATACTTTGATATGTCCAAATCCTTATGTAAACTATTTAACAGCTTCTTTTTAACAGTGGTAAAGAAAAGTAAGATCTAAGATGAAGAGAATTTGAATAGTGCCAGATACATAAAATGGAAGTAATTATAGCATATTTTTATTAATAATAATAATCTTTGGAATGATGATTTTGTTCTGAAAAACTGCGTTATGGAGTGTTAGATGCCATCAGGAGAGAATTATCTCCTTAATTAGCATCAGGTTTTTTGTATCTTGCCAAAACTAACAGTTTGTCGGTTGGTAAATAAATATTTGACTCAAATGTAATCAGTGAGTTCAGCATTTATACATTGTATAGCTGTCATAATATTGGGAAATTAGATTTTTCCAAGGCCAATGCAAGCCTTAATGTTCAATCCGTCACAAAGCTTAGGTAGGTCCTGACGCACTTTTAAAGATTTATACTGCAACAGTACATTTAGTAATGGCAATAAACTGCTTAACTATTAATATTTCACAGTAATGTGCATTTCCAAGGAGTTATAAGTTACTCAATCACTATGTAAAGTAAACGCACATAGATATCCAGACATGGGATTTCTGAATTGGTCTCGCTTTTAAATCAAATTATGTGTTATATTAACAAATGGCACTGTTAACTCTGGCAGAGTAGAAGAATTCTGTTGAAGTAAATGCTTTAAGAGCTAAACTATTTTCCCTTGTGTCATTGCTACTTTTTGTGAGACTAGTCTGAAGATCAAGGGGACTTTCTGCTTATTGGGTTTGTAGATAGAATTTGGTTTTCTTAGGATTTATAGTTGGTCCACCTTTCTACTGCAGAGTATTTAGAAATTCAGTAAATTGCAAATATATTCTTATTAAAATATGTTTGTCAGTTTTATTACTGAGATTTAGAACTCGCCTCTAAGGACACACAAAACAAGTCGAAAACAAGTCTGCACTAGTGCAAGAATCTCTTGTCCTGCTTTTGCAGTGTTGCTGTTCCTGTACTCAGCAAGACCCTGTCTCATTTCTGCTGGAGCATGTTCTGCAGGCTGGGAGTTTCACCTGCACTGCAGACTTGATGTGGTTTCTTTGGAACCTGAGTGGGGTTACAACAAAGCTGAGCAAGCTAAACTAAACGGGATGTATCCTATAAGGAAGGCTGGAAATAACAAATGACTAGCAGAGTTGTCACTAATCTTTTATACTGGGACCTGTTCCTTAGCTGATGGCAGACAAATGCTGTCGCAGCTGGAGTTGCACTTCCACATTTTGCAATATTGCATGCTATTCTAGGTGTCTGTTTTTCCTGAAAGTGTCACTGTTTTTCATAACAACAACTCCAAATTTTTCTGAAATACTTTTGGATTTTTTGAAAGTCTGCGTTTCATAACTAAGGTTACTGATAAAATATGACTTTCAAGCAATTAAATGAGATATTCTGTACTTAGGTGAGTGTAACATTATCAGTGAGATAATGAAATTTTGCAAAAAAAGAAACAAGTAAATTTGTCAGGCTTTAGGGTTGTTTTTGTTTTGTTTTTTTTTTTTCCCCCCCAAAATTCTTCATTTCTGTGGATTGTTTGTCTGTGCTTCTCAGACACTTCTTTATCCTGATAAAAATTCCGGAAAGTTATGCATATTCTTATTAAATGTGTGATCAAGCCCTAATATTTATTTCAGGTAATGGAAAAAGAAGATGAAAAATTAGATTTCTTTATTTTGCAAAGCACACAAAAATAAATTATCCTCAAACTTATTATAATCTTTGAGCGCTAACTTTTATAGTATTCACACTTCAGGACTGTTCCAAAAATCTCATTTAGTGAACAAAATTAGTTTTGAGACATTTATTGTCAGTTGCTTTGCTGTTTTCTTGAGCAGGTCATGTCAGTTCCGCTTTCTGCATATAATGGTTTCAAAATCACAACTTTGATTTTCCCAAAGGACTTCAAAAGTCTTTTAGGAAAGGCTGAAAATATTATTGCAAAAATATTTGGTTAAAACATAGATAACCTTTCGTATAAATTATACAGCATGCCTGCTTGAATCAGATAAATTCTATCCAAACCAACTGACAAAACAAAACCCCTTAACACAGAGTTGACTCTGCAAAACAGTGTGTGATAGAAATTACGAAAAGGTTCTATAGATGTCTGATGCCAGATGCTGCTGAGAAGTCCAGCTTTGCCTTTGTCAGTCCAAGAATATTATTATTCAAGAGCCCTACAATTTACTTTAAAGTAAAATAAACCAAGAAACTAAGCTAGATTTTCTGTAATGTCTAATATTTATACTAGAAAAACTGAGAGTGAGACAAAGGGAAATTAAAGGAGAATTAGTAAAGTTAGTTGTGGTGGAAGATAATACTGAAGAAGGTCGAGAAGAAAACAAGTAGTCTAACACACAGGCACAGGTGTTTAGGTATTATATACAAGTATTTAACATCCTTTGTCTAACAAATATTTGCTGGTGTGTTAAGAAATCCAGAAGATAAAATGTCTAACAAATCTGAGCTCCCAGACCATTCTGTAGTTGTAGGAAAGGAGAATGGAGTCAGAATGCTGGTAGATTGATACCATATTTTCCCTGAAGAGTAATCACAGGAACTCTTTTAATTCACTTTTCTTCCTTTAGTGTTATGAATAGTAATGCTTTACATTCTGACTTCTGGGCAAAAACCCTCTTTATGGTTTCTTCAGGAGATCACACACAGTGCATCTTATTGTGACAATATTATTTTCCTCTGAATGGTTATTGTGGACAATTGTACACCTAATCATTAATTGTTGCTTTTAAATTGCACTTTAATTAGTAGGTTTCAGTGATAGTTTTATATTTCCTAGATTTGTTTGCTGGTACTGGCAGTGACTGAATCCTAAATGGCATTTTCACCTAAGAACTTAATACACCAGGCTCTCCCCCTCTGCTTCCCAAATTGAGCTCTTTGTTTCTTATTGAGCACTTTCAGTGGTGCTGATCTAACTTGTTAACACAAAAGGACCTTAAGGCAGTCACAATATTACACAAGATTATGCTGCAATTCAGTGGAAACAAATGCAGTAATCTATCGAGACTAGACAATCTTGCTTTCATATGCCAGAATCATTTCTCAGTCATCTCATCTGTACTTTTATTTATCATGCCCTTTAACATTCCCTTTGCTAAGCCTGAAATTGAAAGCAATTAATGCATTGAGTGCTGTAACTTGAATGAAAATTGTGCAGTGTGGATAAGGTTAAGGAGAAATAAAAGGAAATCAGTGTTCAATATCTGACAAGCACACAATGACGCCTAAACTTGCAAGATAAAAAGCTAACCTGAGTAGAAATTTAAGCTTAAGCAAACAATAAAGGCCAACCTCAATAACTTGAAATGGTTATTTTAAAGCACTAGATGCAGATTCAGGAATTCTATAAAATAATGAAATTATATCATTGGACCTGGAATGCAGCCAGCAGTATACTTCACAAGTTAAAAAGGAGTTGAAGTAATCCCCAAGTAAGGATTGTAAGAGTCTCTTTATGAATACAGAGTCATGCAGGGATAAAAAATGAATTCAGAGTCATGGCCACACTGTCCTGTTCTTGGTTTTATTCTGTATGTAGTAATTTATATTAAGAAACAACAACAAAGAAACAGAAATCCTTCTCGGAACAGTAAAAATAAACAAAAAATTGAAATGTGTGAGAATGTCCTGTGACACCTCTATGATCTAAAGCCCACAAAAACTCTGAATTAATGTGTTTTTCTCAAATACAGTAGTAAAAATCAAGGAGACAATTTTGTGGTCTGACTGCTGCTTTAGCTGCCTAAATCCAAAAATTGTATACTTCCACTAATTCGAGTAAAGTCCTTTTGATCTCCAAATTGTCATCCTTAAATCTTACCAATGTCAAAAGCTGGGTCACTTGAACTTCCAGTTTGTCTCTGATACAGAATAAAATAGCAACATAGTACATGTATTTGTGAGAAATGAAAAAGAGAAAAAAAAGGAATTTTGTCTTAATTAAGGAAACATGAGAGAGATAAAAGATAAATTTGTGCCTTGACATATAGTAAATGTTTGTAATGTAGTGGGTCATAGGAAGGGAAGTCACTTATAGATATCTATATTGTTTTTTGAATTATTTCTTCGATGTCAACACAAGCAATTTTTTTCCATCAGTCATAAGTTTACAGCAGTAAACAATTTTAAGGAAGAAAAAACAGTGTTGAGTTTCTATTTAACTTCAGGTTTTCACTCAGAATTATGATGTTATTGAGATGGAGATTACTGATCACTTATTTTGATCTGGTTATGATTTTGTCATTGAGCAATTGTTAGCATGCAATACTGGATTACTGTCTTACTTTTCAACGCTTATGTTATCTTTTTTTTCTATGACTCCACTTAAGTGGCATTGATTTTAAGATAATCCAAATATCTACTAGTGAATGCCTCTTATTGGCATGTAACATACCAGTCAAAATAATCAGTAGTAACTCTGAGGAAGATCTGAAATACTTTTTTTAAAACAAACCCAGTAGAGAAATTAGGGGAAGTTTGTGTATTTGTGTTTGAGTGCTGTGTGTGTGAGAAAACAATTTGAACCAAGTATTTGTGTTGAACTATCCTGTGGCGTCAATTACTTCAACTCCTTGGTTATAGACATTAATTAGTTCAGACATCAATATCTGACATCATTAAGAGTGTAGTGATTTTCACCAGTTAGATACACAAACCAGTTAATCTAAAGTACATTATTGTGCCGTAGCTTTACAAAGCCAAATTAGTGTGTAGTAGTCCCCCCTGTGTAAATAGCTGTGAGAACTTGTACTCAAAGTAGATTTATTATATGAGAACCATTTCCATATGATAGTTGCACAATGTAGTTAGTTACTTGTATATCTGTTTCTTGCATTTTGACTGTTATTTTACTATTTATTAAATGTGCATTGTTTCCATGTATGTTAAGGACACCTGCATTGCCCATGTTCAAAAATAAGAAATCCTTTACCATATATCTTTAGTTATTAGTTATAGTTATTAGTTACAGTTATTATTATATATAATAATAATATATAATAATAATAACAAACATATATAACAATTACATATAATAAATGATAAATAAATAAATAATATATATGATAATAATAGTTATTAGTTATAGTTATTAGTTTGGTTGCATTTAAAAATTAAAAAAATAAAAATAAAAAATAAAAAATTAAAATTAAAAAAAAAAACAGTCTTTGCAGTGGAATCTTTGGCTGGATTGGGATGGGCTCCCCAAGCTAAAATCCCCAGCTGGAGATATGCTTCACTTATTAGTCAAAACTTCATGCTCAGGGTGACAAGGAGCTCTCATGAACCTAGCTTAGGAATGGTCCATTGGCTTACCTATGTGAAAACTGCCTGGAACACCAGGGAAATATGAAGAAAGCTGCTCTAGATGTGCTCAGTGACACAAACCTGATACCCCCTTACACCACACATACAACTCTAGGACAGACTTGAGTTTTATGTAATTTGCAAGTTGAGTTCCATAGCTCTTGCCACACTTACATTGACTTTTTCTAGAATTTGGAAATAATGTATATCATTTACAAACTGCTGTACTGTTTTCATTCACTATCTCAGTAATTTATTTTTTTTTATTCATTCTCTTTCAGTATGCATCATACCAGCAATGCTATATTTGGGAAATGATTCTATAATTTTTATAATTCACCGTACATCTTAATGTCATCGTAACAAAGATCTGTGACAGGTTGAGGCTCTTTGGTTCTGTCCATAATGTTTGTTAAATTAAAGTTTGTATTTCATCATGAAAGTTGTTGGCACATAGTGTCACTGAAGAGCAATTACTATTGAAATACCTGTTGTGATGTTTAGTTTCTTATCAGTATTTGAAAGACTAAAAAGAAAAATAAGTAATTAGTTTTCTATGTGGCATAATCTATTTCTAGCTTGATCAGTCAGAAGCAAGAAAACAAATTAAGTAGGAAAGAACACTGAGTTATGGAGAAGGCACTATTAACATAAATGTTGACATGGAGTACTATGTTCTTTTTTTCCTTGCTAAGCAGTTGCAGTACTACAGTCATATCACAGCTAGTAATGGGTTTTGTTTTTTTTTTTTTATTTTTTCAATCATTAAATTAAACCTGTTTCCACAATAAAAATGATAAATAGCCCAGTTCTGCTATATAACCAATCCTCGCATGCTGTAAATGCACAAACATTTCAATTATTGTAATTGTAATTCACTGCCCAAACAAACATATATTAGATCTGAGAAGGCTTCTTTATTCTCTTATATTCAAACTCATTTATCAGACATCTTTAAGCAAGGTATTATCCTGTGCCTGTGGTTTACTGATGAGATTACAGTAATTGTCCTGTTGTTTTTGACAGTTGCTCTGCTAGCCTCATACATTATGTCCAATTCTGAAGCAAATTTGTCTTCCTATGCCAAGGACAAGATTGAACGTTGTTAAACTGAAAGTCTTAACCACTAAGCTTACTGCATGTAACATACTTATTAATGCGTAATATCACTACCATTTCTTTTTTTGGTATGAGATAATACATCTAGAAATGAATAGCGTTTTGAATTATAAGTATGGACATATCTGTATCTCCTTTCATGTCTGTCAGGGAAAATATCTGGTTTTCTTTCTTCCTGAAGCCTGAACTGCTTTTATCTAATTTGCTTCATTTGCAGCAATGTGTTGCTTGGAGAATTTCACTGTTATTAATAGCTCTTTCATAAATCCAAAATAAATATTTATTTTTTCCTTTTGTAAGTAGTAGTGTAAATCTTTGTTTTCAAAGATTAATAAAGCTGAAAAATTAAGAAGAATGTTTATGAGCTTGTAAGCAATTGGGAAAGGATTGTGCGACAGACAGTGTACTGCTTCATCATGAGAAGATCATTTACTTAAGCCCATGTTCCTATTTGGCTTTAGTGTCTGAAGGTGGAGGTTTAAACAGATTTATAGATCCAAAGGGAAAGAGACCTAACATCAAAGTGCAGAGCCGTAGTCATAGATGTTGTGACCTTTCCTGAAGGCGGCTTCTCTTCTCTTAAAACCAATACTACAAGCTCGAGATCTTTCTGCTGACTCCATGTTAGTATCTTTCCTTTGTTCCATGTGGCAAAAATTAGTTCTCCCTTAAAACTTTGTCTGAAATTGTTCCTGTCTTGCTTTTTTATACAATTTAGGGAAAAGCTGGATGTTATCGGTGATGAAGTTTTTATTGTTTGGGGCAGTGACACCATCCTAACCCTGAGAAAATCCACATCAAAATGTTTCAGAGCTTCTCCAAACCTCACTGTTGCTCTCATTTTATTTTCTCTTGCAGTGAAGGCATTTCCTGAGCTTATAACTGAGAAACAGCTACACGTGAATAAAATCCGATCTTGTATTCATTCACTATACATCTCCAAGTGCAAGTGGTCAGCTCAACCGATCAGTTGGTTTTGCCCTCTATCTCTTGTCAGCATTGCTGTCTGTCAGAGGTTCACCTCCTAGTCCCTAAGGAGCGAAGTGCCCTCTGTTAGCTCTGCTGTCCTGTCAGTTTTAGTCACTGGGCTCTTTGCAGTGGGCTGGAGTGAATTTTCATAAATATTCTTTGTCAGGTCCTTTGTTTCTCTTGATTAGGTGAAATTAAAATTTGTTCCCATGCTTTCACCTGGAGTTATTTTCCCCTGCTCAGTGCAAAAGCCACTCAAAATGCAAAAGTATCTCTCTGAATGTTTGTAGTCACATTTACAGTATGGACATTATATTTGTCCTGCCTCAAAAGGACACTTTTCAACCTTTTTGCACACATGTGCTCTGTCTTTTAGCACATGTTATGCACCTTCTAAATGCCTTCGTTAAAGTCAATGCAGTCACAAAGCAAGTCTACAAGGTTTCCAGTTTTCAGGCTACTGCTCTTCCCTCATGTATTTCCTAAATAAAGCTCGTCTCGGTTGGAATTTTTTAGGCTATTTCTAAAATATTCTTTATTACATATATAGAAACTCCTTCTGTAACCATACTGACAAAGTATATTCTTTCCTGGCTAACAGTTAAGGTCATTTGTATATTTGTTCTGTCTCTGTTGAAACTAATATCCTTTTCTCCCCACTACACTTCTCTCCGACATCTGTCTTTCCTGGCTGCAATCCTTTTGGATCCTAATTAGGCTTCCAATGGCTTGGCTCAGGGTGTAACCACAACCAATTTATCATTCTCTTCATCTCTCTCTGGGACATTCATTGAAAGAACAGTACCTGAATATTTCCCTTTTATCTACAATTTCCAGTCTATATCAAACATGAAATCTTGACAGATGGAGTCCAATCTGTCACAGTGAGTTAGTGCATTTCTATTCTGATTGAATTTATTTATTGCACAAAGAAATGCAGGAAATCTATAAAGGTAGTTATTTAAAATTTGGGATATGGAATGGTTGTCTTGGTTGGATTGGGGTTTTATTGGCTTTTTTTGTTGTTGTTTTTGTTGTTGATGGTGGTGGTGTTTTGTTTTTTTTTTACATCTGAGGAGATCTCGATTATGTTAGCTATATCACAAAACTCTGTGAGGCTTGTTTTTGTTGTGATAAGAGGAGGGACAGATCGGATCATAACAAAAACAGATGTAACGTGCAAAACCATAACATAGTCCCTCATGTTATCTACTACACACTTGCATGCTGACCGACAGAGAATGAAAGGAAACATTCTGCCTTCTGCCAATGAATCCTCTGCCAAAATATCAGTGGGTAAGATGGTTCCTGAAATACATTCTGCAGTAGAAAAGTGTGATAAAAAATTATTCTGCCAAAGTGCCGGGCCAATCAATCAAGTGTTAATGATGGATCATGAAACCCATTTGTTGACAAATAAAACCTTACTTGCAGTGCCAGTGAAACCAACTGTGTCACCCATCTCCCAGTGACTGAAATACCACTTGCAGAAGTAGAATTTATTGATGGAAGAGGCTAGTACTACAGCCAGCACACCCAGCTTAATTTGCAGGTGGATTGTAATCTTAACTCTTAATGGCGCTTGGCCTCACAGATTATATTGAAGTGCTCCCTAGACCAAGAGTTTTGTGGAAGGGAATGGATAAAAACCAAGTATAACACAGGCTTATTCGTTTAGACTTTGCAGCTGGTTTCAGTGTTTTTGACCACGTGATTTAGTTAGTATGATTGCTGGCTTAAACAGGAATACTAAATGAAATATTTTATTCTGAGAGGGAGCAGAGCTGAGCTATTTAAAACCTGAGAACTTATCTGGTAGAGGTCGGAGCTGAAATTTTTTCTACTGCCATGTCTACAGGCAGGTTTGGGAAGCTTTCATGGAGTGACTGAGTCAGCAGACTATTTATCGCTCTTTGTTGCTCATGGATGTTGTTTTTTCTTCTGCCTGTGCTTAGTTGACAAGAGTGAGAAATAACTGGCTGTCCAGATAATTCTGAGTGATGCTTTGGGAGATTGCAACTGTAGAAAAGTGAGGAAGGGGTTACTGAAGTGTATATTCAGGGATCCCTGGCTCTCTACTTCCTCATACAAACTACAGCAGTAATGCTTTATTCATAGAAATTGAGGTAGGAAATTGTGATATAAACCTTGTCACTATTTGTTACTTCATATTTTTGAACTACTTTAACCTGGCCTACACAGAAGCAAAAGTCTAGGCTCTTGGGGAACTTGAATGTTGAAACTTGAATTGAAAACCATCTTTAAAATAGCACAGCTGCCTCCAGCAAAGCAGGTGATGTTCTGGATTGTGGTACCTGCAGACCTCTGTAGAAAACCTTTTTTTCTTTGTTTTATTGCATGATTTCTGCTGGTAATGTTTCTGCTTTTCTGTGCTGTGCTTTGCCTACAAAGTACAGTAGCATTAGCTATACCATTTAAAAAACCCAACAAGCCAGATTTCATATTGGCTTCCCATTCAAAAGAATATTTGGGATGAAATGTTTCTTGAGAGAGAGATTTCTCAGTAGAATTCTTCAGCTCTCAGAGTCCCTGATTGGTGCTAAAACACTTGGAGTAATGAGCCGAAATGTGTTGTAGTGTTTATGTGGCAAAGAATCTCAAAAGGTACTTGCTAATAATTCCTTGTTTTGGGAGAAATAAATGAGCAGCTTTTTAGCCCTCAAAATTGTTACAGATTTTGAATTCACTTGACAAAGGGCAGAAGCTATCTTCTGATGGACTGTGTGGGTGAACATTGAGATTTCAAGGTTTATATGCCAAATTTTTGATCTGGCATTTGCAATTCCTCTTTATAAACATGAAAAATATACACAAACTTCTTTTCCCTTCAACTTCTCTCTACCCTTTACTCTGAGAACAATTCTGCGAGTATCCATTATAGTATGTGTTATCTGTCTTTACAAATAAATGAGACACTGAAACTGAGAATCTAAATTATTCCAGAAGTAACAAGTATTTTCTGCAAAATAATGCATACCGTTTATTCTGCAGTCCAGAAAGATTTGCCTGGACTCACAGGAAATATTCTTTTCTTACGTGCAGTGAAGCATGAAAATTCCATTTCAATGGATTTGATTTATTCAGCAAAATGTGAGATGACTGATGTTAGAATGTAGCATAAACAAAAATAGTGACTCTAACTTAAATAGGGAGGCAAATCTACAGTTGTGAAGATGAGAACCCTTTGTCATGTTTTCTATGGGCAGATATAAGTGCTTGCAAAAAGCTACTGTGAGAGATACCAAGCTGAATCCTTCATCATGCTATTACGTATGGAGTACAATGAGCAGTGCATAAGAGTTCTCATCACTTACTGACTAGCTTGCTTTTGGGGGGAAAAATATCCACACTTTGTTGTGCATTCAAATATTGCCTTGGGTTTTGGATTCAGAAAGGCCATCATATGCTGCAGCAGTCTGTGCACAGCACAACCCCCCTCTCTCTCTCTCATAATCTCTTATGTTAGAGCAACAGCTCCCCAATCACTTACAGGCTCATAAACACAATCCAGCAGCATCCGTCTGCCCAACAGACCAAGGAAACAGCTCAGAAATGAAAGCCAAATAAAACAATAACTCACAGCAAACAAACAGGCAACTACAACAATCAGATCGTGCTGCAGGAGCCGTTCCAACAACCCAGACACTTCATTAGGCATGGAATAACAAAGGAGAATAGACCAGTGTCATCTCATCTAACACTCTTAGGCAAGTTACGTCTCTCAATTTTATTTATTTATTTATTTATTCCAACTCTTATCTGTGCTTATTTTCCACTTGAGGTAAGGAAGTGCAACTTGAGACAGAATGAACTATGTTTTGCAACCACAGAATTGGAAAGTGAATTCTGCAGTACTAATTTTGCTCTTTCATTCACATTTTTCAAAATTTTTGTAATTATTGTCATTTTTAAATTCTGTTTTTTTTCTTTTAATGGACACTTTTCTGCACGCTTGTACATAGTTTTAAATCTATACATGAACTATGTAAAAGAATTCTCCCTCATCACATATCACTTATGTCAAAAACACATCCTGTCTCCCCCAAAATTTTACCTAGTCTTTATTAATGTATTTATTTATTTACTTTTTAATCCATGAATGATGAATTTCATCATGGCCTCTCCTTCAGAGAGCTGTTTTGAAGTCTAGGAAGCTGTTTGCTGCTGTTGGCCCCAGAGAAGCTGCCTTCTCTTTCTGTGTACTTGGACTGAGAGATAAGCAGATAAAATCTGAAGTTTTGATCTTTAAAGCTTTCATCATATTCTACCTGAACATTAGAGGTAGCCAAACTGTTATAACCTCTTATAAAGGTTTATTAAGTGGTCCAAACATTGAGACTCATGAGGTCCTAGTCATTGGCTTAAGTCACAGGTGTATGTATCTAGCACAGTGTGCCCTAAGAATGCAAAATGTTGAAAATGTCAATAGGTTAAGCAAGACTTAAGTACTTAAATCTCCTAAGGGTGAATAGCTGATGAAAAATGGATGTGAAATAAGCCTGCATTTCAAATGTTTGCACCAATATACATTGGGTGAAAAAACCTTCCCAGTCATTATTGAATAGAGAAATTGTAAACAACAGGCATTCTAAGCTTTGGAAAAGGTCACAAACATCTCCCTGTTTCCAGCAGTTTGTAGAACAGGTGGGTGGGATTGTAAATCTGTGAGATACCTAACTAAAGCTGATTTCTTTACCTCATGGTGAGCTTCTGATCTGTAAAAAGTAATTTGGAACTTGAACTATGGGATAACCATTACTGCAAGGGAACAATTTTTATTTAAGAAAATAAAATATAATCTTTAAATCTTCATGATCTGATTTTAGGATCTTTCTTCTTGAATAGCTGACCCAAATTTCCATTGTTTAATCAAATCTGAAAAGCTTTGTAAATATTGTTGATCAGAGAGCACTTCTCAATTATTTGCTAGCTGGGATTTTTTCACAGTATACCCATGTGACACTTTCTGTGAGTTGTTTGTGAAGAAGATCAATTTTCATGCCCTGGTTATTGAATTAACACTCATGGCATTTGGTACTGCTAGGAATGGTTAATAGCGATTGCACTTTTGGGGGTTTTTGAGGCAGTTTTGGTTGACACATCACAGTTTCAGTGCTAAAGAAGTCTCACTAAGCCAACTTGTTTCACTGATATCCATGTCATTAGATAATTAGATATTGAGGGGAAAAAACTGAACAGCACAAAATAACGTCAGTCTCTTTATGTGGAATTTGTTGACCCTGTTAGTGTTGCATGCATGGCGAAGGGGACGATACAATTTATGAATTATCCAATTTAATCCAAAGTGAGTGTCACTGGTACACAGTGTTCAGCTGGTAACACCTCTCCATATGTGAAAATTTAAGATACTCTTTAGTAGTTCTATGATTGCCTGCATATTGATTAGTTAGTAATATGCTGAAGTTCTATGTGGACATCGGTTGCATGTGAAACTGTGAGATATGTGTGATTAGTGGAATTTTTTTCTGTTTTGCATCTGTTGATTTGTCATTCTGTTGATTTGTCATTCTGTTGATTTTAAAGTAAACAAGAAAAATGCATCATTTCAGCTCTAGAGAAAAGCTAATCTACTAAAATGCTCAGTGCTTGTGTGCAATAGTTAAATGATCTATTCTGTCCCTTAAATATGTTAGAGATCATCTGTACTTTATGCATATTTATTTCTTTGGAAAATGCTAACTTTATGTAAAATTATATTGTTGATATGAATCCTAGCATTCATATCTGGAACATTTTGTTATCAAGATCTCCAAAGACCAAGTATGCATGGGAAGCATCCTAAACTAAGATCACAAGGCAGATCTTATCAGCGGATGCATGGGTGAAAATCAGATTGCTTAAACCATAGCATCAGCCAATTATATACTATATTTGTAAAAAATATCTGAAAAACAAAATATTATAACCAGATTTTCTGAGCTCATTTAACTTGACAGGTTAAAGGACAGATATTTTTGCATAAATGAAAGTAATCTGTTCCTTCTCTCTGTGCACACTTGGCTGCATATCGGTAAAGGTGCCCTATCTACCTTTTCTTTATACTTTGCAGTTGTGTGTTAACTGAGAGAGACCCCAGTAAAAATGTAACCTTTGAACACCTTGATGGTGACACGAAGAAATACTGCTTTACGCAAAAATGGGAAACCTTCAGCTCAGAAGGAAATCCCATTGGAACCTATCTCCAACTGTTTTAACTATTTTGTTTTATTGTCAAGGATCTGATTAATCATTCCCTGTTGTTCACTACCTAACCTCTGCATCCCGCACTGAGTAAAACTGCCCCATGCCAGTTGGTGTTCAGGTGCTCTGTTGACCGTGTTCTTCTTATCTCTTTCCACAGAACACTCATATCCTTTGCAATATAAAATATTTTTTAATCCTCTGTCCAGCTAAATTTCTGGCTATCATCATTCTTGTGAATAAAGGCAATCTTTCTTTAGGTTTTCAACTGAAAGCCATGCTTTTCCAGTTCAGAAACAGGCAATCCCTTACCTTTGCTCAGCTTCCCCAGAGAAAGCCTTCTGCCTTTTAAGGAAGTTCTTTGCATAAGTCACGGCAGGTGGCTTTGCGCCTGCCCTCTTCACAATATGGATGAACTGCCTTCTTATCATGGCTTAAGGATCCATTAGGGTCTTGCTGTCTAACTGTGCTACTCAGTGTATCCTGCTAATTTCATTTTAGCAGCTAGATGTCTCTCTTTCCTCCGTTATTAAGAAATAACAGTAGGTGAGCAGTTTTTGCCTTTGGAAAAGTCTTGTTGACCTCCATCATTTGTCCATTTTAAAGGCAAAGTTTAGATCTGGATTTGCCTATAAATCTGCAACCCAGTGAGCGTGCCACTTGGTTTTGCACATAGCTTTCTCAGATCATTGATTGTTTCCCTCTATTAATCTGTTCTGGCCTGAGGCTGACCTATGTTTTTGCTTTTCATGTTCTTCTCTGCTTTTCAAGTAGGATTGTAGATTGAGACACTTTCTGCCTTTGGCATTCTTCTTTTCTCTTAATCACAGCTGTTTTCCACCACATGTAATTGTTTTCATTTTGTGATCTTTTTTTAAAGTCAGAAATACTGTCCTGCTACAAGAACCAAAATCTTTGGTGTAAGTTCTGGACTCTGTGTGTACAGTTCCAGGGAATGATTCCTTTCACATAAACAAGGGTATGTATTACAGGGCCAAAACTGCTGCTGGGTTCAGTGAAGTCAAGTGGAATAAGCAAAGTCTGTATTTTAGAGAATACAGAGTCTGGCATTTGTTTTTCTGCACAATGGAAAACATTTTTTGTTGTTGTTTCCTGTTTATGATTATTATATCTCTCTTCTTACTTATGCTTCTACTTGCATTTCTTATTTCTTCAGCATGTTCTCAGACTACTCATACTAGTGTGGAATGAACATACAGAAACCAAAGGAAAGGCTCCTGTTTCATTCTTTTATGTGGTAAATTAGATGTGGTTCATCTCATGACTTTCTCTAAACTGTTAACTCAAAGGCCAAAATACCTCTAGCTATTCTAACCGAGACAGATAATGAACACTTGTAATTAATAAAGTATTTAGATAGTCCTCTAATCCAAAAATGAGACAGCACAGGATAAAAATTCTGTCAAAAGAAAAAAAAAAAAAAAAAAGGTTTTTTTAAAGGATGTTCAGGGTGGACAGGAAAATTGTTAATTACTATTAAATGACAGTGATTTTTCAAAGCCCAGGAAAACTTTATACACTTACGAGGTTCGGTGTTTCACATAAAAAGCTAGAAATGGCATTTTAAAAATATCAAAGGTCTTGCTTTTTAAAACACATTTTAAAATATTGAATGTAATTAAACATCACACTTTTCAAATTCTGGAGGTGTTATAAAGCAAAGATAGCTCTGTGTAAGAACATATGTCTCTAGTGTAGCATTTATAACACCAATATTAAGTAACAGATAAACCACTTCATGTTTTTCACTATAGCTAATGATGCTGGTATGCAATTTGCTTGCCTGTATTTATGTGAGATATTTGCTAGGCAGTAGGTCTGTGCCAATACAATTTCTTCACATCTTGTTGACGTGAATTCATGTACGTGCTAATGTACTACGTATCATTGTATATAAATGCAGGCTGTGATCCATCAGTTAAGCACACTGAACTACTATGCAGGTTTGGAAATGAACTTTCAAGAATGCAATTGATCACTAAACTTTTCTGAAACTTTCGAAGCATGTTGTACAATAGTGGAGAAAAAAAAATGTAGATGTAACACTTGTAAATGCTGAACTATTTGGCTCAGCAGCTTAGATCTCTATTAAACACTTTAAAAATAGCATTTAAAGTGTACAGATATGTGATGTGAAGCTGGATACATAGAATATTATAATATATTATAATATTATACATTATATTATATTATACATATATATTATGTGTATGCTATATTCATCTCACTTCATTGTTCACTTTTGTAACTGTTAAGCCCTTAATTTTGTTGGTTAACAGAAAATTTGTGTAACATTCATTTGCCCAAGTAAAGGCATTCCAAAAGTGTTATTCATTCACAGAAGAAAATTATCATATATTTGATTAGAAGGTGACAGAATCTTTTAAGATTTTATTCATGGAAAATACAGACCTGTAAGTTTTAAGAGTTTTCATGTGAACACCTTTTACCAGTCAAACTCATAGACTGGAGGCTGTTGGGTCTCTTTTGGTTGGTTGATTGTTTTTTGCTGTTGTTTTTGAAGACAGCAAGCACTAATGACACAGGTATATGTGGCCAGAGACACTTTCTGCCTGTGCACTGAGCTGCTGGCATTTGAAGAAATTCTGGTTGAAGCCACCTGTTCTCAGCAACATGCTAAAGCCTATAACAAGGATCATGGTGCTCCCTTGAGTGCTGTACACTGCACAGGGGATGCCTTAAGTGACATCAAAATGAAGCATAAGCAGAGTGAGCTCACATCTGCCTCTATTCCTCCCTGTCCATATGTTTCTGAGAATGTTTCTTAGCAATTGTGTTTTCAAACACCATTTTAGTGAAGTTAGTCAATGGACTCAGAAGTAGGAGGGGAGGCATTTTCAAGAGCAGGATGAGGGGTGAAGTGAATTCTCTGCCCTATATGGGCTGACATGTATGCAGTCTAAGGGTTAACCTGAACAGTTTTAGAGAATATTTCTACTATGTTTATGAAATTTAGACTCATTGCATATATGCTCAATGTTTGCTGGTGAGCAAACTTCTGTACCTTTGAGAATTTCATCCCAGTATTTTCTGCCTGCTCCATAGCAACCTGTAATAATAGCCCATTAATCAAGTGTCACCCCTCTAATACAGAGGAGTTCTATCTTTATTGCCTTCGTTTATAATAATTTAGTTTATACTTTACAATGTTATTGATTTTATGAAATGGCTCATTACATTTACACAAAACTAAATCATTCAATTAAATACTTTACTAGATTTATTGTTGGATAGCATTAGAAATCAAGCCCTAAGAAATTAATTTTTGAAATAATTATTGGGAAAATATTCTTACTTATGTTATAGGCTAGTGAAAGAACATAAATTGCTCAGCAAAATTTTAAAAATGAATAAAACCCAGATTCCCTTTCATGAACTTCTGAGTGCCACAAGCAGCAGAAAGTTTGGTTGAACTTGAAAGGGGAAAATTACAATCCAAGATTATCTGTGTACCTTCTGGTAACTGAGAAGAAACATTATCCTCGAAAATGATCCATCAGTCACCTTTTCATTTAGGAGCACATGTGTGAGTAGTGAAATAGAGGGAAGAAGGGTCTACTTTAGTACCTTGACTTCCTCATGCCTTCTATGCTGTCCTATGAAATAGGGATTGAAAGCTGGACTGTTTATTTCCTCCTCAAGAAATCAGCACACGCAATAAAAATCCTATGACTATAAATGCCATATGAGTTCATTGGGTTTAATTATACGCTTTTCCCAGCTTTTATTTTGCTTTTGTTCTATGGTAATGCTTTCATGAGTTTTTATAATAAACATTTCAGAAAATGGAACATTTTATTATTATTGAAAACTGAAATAGGACAGAATATGCATTGGAGGAATACAGGCACAATAGAGGCAAGTCTATTCTGAAGGTGACTAAGGGAGTTTGGAGCGCTGCTCTTGTTGTCACTGACCATAAACAGCACAGTGTGTTTGAACCAGGTAATCTGCAATTTAGAAGCAGAGTGAAAAAAACACAGTGATTAAAATCTCAATAACTGAAATTTGTAATTCAGAAGTTATTTCAGTGTGATTCAAACTTTACAAAGCTTCTTACAAAAGGAACTCGTTTAATAATTGTATTTGTCCTAAATCATTTATGATCAAAAATCATAAGTCAAAGGTGAGGGGGCTCACTTTTAGTTAAGATACATTTTTTTTAATAATGTTTTCTACATCTTCCTTTATTATTTTAACTCCATTAGTTATATGATTTTCTTGGCAAGGAGTTCCCGTTATACAGTCTTAAGAAAGCAAAGGGATTCTTGGGTTTGTTGCCTGCATAATCATTTATCAGGTCAAGAAAAAGAATTGTGAAAGTCCTAAATGAAAACAGTCTAGTAGAACAGCAGTTTGAGTAGTAATGACACAATAGTAGCTGGTGATAGTGTTGTTGGATAATTGTTAAGGAGCAGGGATGACTACCACCACACTGCAGTGGCAAAAAAAACTTCTGACAGAGTGCAGTAGTGTGTCCTTCAGGGCACAGCAGCAGAGATCAAGGCCATCGCCAAGGGAATGACAGGTCTTAATGCACTACCTCTATTCAGCGGCACCATATTAACTGTTCAAAATGTGTTCTGTTTCTAGCCCTGTGCCATCTTGTCTATTTCTTCTTTAGTTTCACGTCTTTTTTTTTTCAGTGTTTTCTTTAGTTGCTTATTATTGCTATTATTATTATTTCTACCTGCAGTGCAGTTTTAATGATTTACCTTTTTATTGCCTTTGGAACACTTCGTCTTGTTGATCTCCCTCCTGCTTCTCTTTCTTAAAGATGACAGGTTTAGTATTTTTAAATTTTTTGAATAATTAAAAGCTTTGAATCTTTGTTTACCCTCTGCTGGACTGCTAGGATTTGTAGCATAAAAAAAATAATTAGATACTCTGAGTTCTTGAAAATATTCCAAAGGTTTTCTGTCTCTGTTAATAAAAGCAGCTAGTTGTATTAGATCAGAACCTCTCTGTTCATCATACAAAATGATATTTTGTGTGCATGCATAGTTTGTATGGGATATTTAATTCTTAATGCATACTAAGTGAACCTTTTTTTTCATTTTACCTTGTTTTCTACATGTTTTCAGTGTTGCATATCATCAAATATCTACTGAAGAATTGCTTCTCAGTTCATTGTTGTATGTTACAAAGTATTATTTATCTTCAATATGTTTATGCAACATTACCTAGATATTCTGGAAAAAATGCTTTCTTTTTTAACATTTCTCTTATATTTTTATGTCTCTTGCCTAGTCTTTAACAAACCTTTCCTCTGTGTCATCTCTAAGCAACTGTTCAAAGTCTAATTACACTTTTGAATTAAAAAAAAAAAACACTTTTTTTTTTAATTATATTAAAGATTCCCCCTCTTGAGTGCTTTTCTTCACAGTGTGATGTCCCATCACCAGTGCTTGACCCATTTCTGCTGCCTGTGGTGCAGTTCTCTTCAGCCTGTCAGCTGCAAAAACAGAAGACCTTAGACTTGAGACAAGTCCTGCACCCCTGTCCTCTTCTGTTGTCAAACTGACTTTCGGAGAGTCATATCAGTGCCCTTGCTTGGACAGAGTCCTTTGGCTGTGAGAACAGCAGAAATACCACAGACTACCTTCTCTTCCCTTCATTCTTTTCTCTAAAAATGACACTAACACTCACCCTCCTATAATGCAGTGCCACCTGTGGCATTGGGAAGGGCTCTTGTTCCTGTACACCTAACCTGATGTGTTGGTGCTGCTTTGCAAAAGCTGCACTTCTTAGACAGAACAAAAGCAGTATGATGGGGACACAATGGGTTAGAATGGCTTGTATAATACTTTTGAGTTAAGTTGTATTCCAGTCATTGGGAAAGGGAATAAGTCAAGAGATTAAGCAGAGAAGGAGAGAGGTAAAAACTACCAGTTTGTTTTCATACATTATTAGCTCACTTCATGTGTATGTACTGCAAGCAAGCACCTTGCCTCCCTACACAAGAGGGAAAATGAGAAAACCCTATGTTATTTTGTAGCTTTTCTCAATTTTGGTTATTTCAAACCCAAAGACTCTGATATGAAATAGATTACAAATCTCTCACAGTCCAGTAGCTGGCATCATGCTGTATTGTCACCCTGCAGTCAGCAATTTTCAAATTTTTTTGCAATCATTGTTGATTATTTTATTTTATGATTAATTTAATACTTGTTGATGTAGAAATCCTGAAGCACGTCTTGAGAATCTTTACCAGCAAGATAGCATATTTTCTCTCTGTGTCTCCATGAATTCATTGTTATTTATACAAAAAGCAGCGGTTAGAAAACAAGAAACATAATTAAGGAATTGTTGATGAAAGTAAATACCTAGAAAATGACAGTGGGCAGTATAAATAAAGTTGCCTACCGAGAGGAAGAATTCAGTCTTTGTTTTCCAGGTGAGCTCAGAGCAGTTCAAGAAATTTGTAGTGAGTGAAATCTTCCTTTCCCCCTCTCCTCTCCACATGCCTTTTCCTCTTCAGTTTCAAAAATAAAAAAATAAAAAAATGTTGTATATAACTTTTTTTTTCCTCAAAAAATGCAGTGAATAGCTTGCTGCGAGGTAGAGAAGAATGAAAAACATTTATGTAGCAAATAAATCACATAGCAAATAAGTTTTGGAACACTGCATTTCATTCACCCGTGGGGCATTAATGCCAATCCTAGAGGACAGAACAGAAAGAATAAAACTGAGTTAAATAAAACCGAAGTGTTTAGTCTTACAAACCAACAGCCATCAGTACCAAGCATTAATTCTTTTTCCGCTGGCAGCAGGAAGGTGGGTGAGACAATACCGTCAGATGCACAAATTAAGTCACTGTGGAAGAAACACAACACAAATAAGTAGGAAAAACAATGCAAAGAAAAACACTGTTGTTGCTGTATAAACTTTCTTCCAAGCTGGAGACACAGAAAAAGAAAGTTAATGACTTGGTGCGTGTCATCTTGTGGCCTGACAAGCTCTTTCAGAATAGTAAGAGGCGTGTAAGATGCCAGGAGAAGACTTGCAGTACATTCTGATAGAAAAAAAATGGGCTTATGGATTGCAGAAGAGTTACCTTTTCTGCTAACTGAGAAATAGAAATCAGCAGTACTGAGAGTCTAGAGTGCTAGGGAAAGCCCTAGTAAAGATTAATCTGAAACAGACGAAAGTTGTGTGTGATAGGAACTTATATACAGCCCTTTTTTCCTCACCATTATTTAACTCTCATTAATATTAGGAGCCCATCATACAAGATTAAAGGAAAACAATCCATGTTTAGCAAAAAGTTCTAAGAGTTCCACCACATCTCACAAAATAAGAGAAGCTGTGAGAGAAGCTTTGTTCTCTTTTCATATCAATATAGTCAATGTACTGGGTAGGGGCAGTATTTCAATCACCTCTATCTTTTTATCTTTAATCTTCATGTTTCTACACATTAAATTTATCTGACAAATTTATGTTTTATTTTTCTACCTGCTCTTCCAGCACTTTCTGTACATGATCCTATGTCTTGTACATTCCTAGTTCAGCTGTTTTTTAAGAGAGCTCCATTATGGGACTGCAAGCAAAAGTTAAGGATAGAAATGATACCAAATCTGTGGATTAAGTGTATGTTCCACATGCTTCTCACAACATGAGACTGAGAAATTACTGTGGATAAACTATAATTCATATAGTAATTTAGAAGTCTACACTTGTATGATATTCGTTTTTTCTTCTATTCCTAAACTAATTGAATTCAGCTGTACTGATTTTAAACTAATGCATAAGAGCCAATACCCAAAGCAATCTAGTTCCTTGCTAATTAAGAACGTATTTAAATAGTCCAAAAGAAAGTTTCTCTTGTGACCAGTGCCCCAGACTGATGGGGAACTGGGATGTTGCCATGTCCATTAGCTAGGTGTAGTATTTATGGGAAAGAGAGTATACCAGGAGAATAATGATGTGCATATTCCCTTTGGAAAACACTGCTTAGTTTTTTTAGTAGGATGACTGAAAATATGTAAGAGTAAACAAGTAATTGATGATACATTTAGCAGACTTGTTTGGATGTGTATATTCTGCTTTAATTGCTAAGGTTGTACACGCGTTTGTTTGTACATGTGCAGTGTACTACATGAATCCCTGAAATGGTGCTACATTAAGTCTAGGCTAGATAGAGACCTGAGAGCATGGGCAAGATTGTCAAATTCACTGTCTTGATTTGGAAATCTAGCAAGGACAGTGATTGCTCCTGTACAGCTTCTGGGGAGCAGTAGTTTCATGCTAGTTTTTACCACTTAGTGTGTGGAAGCTGGCAATCCTGTTGCCTCACCTTTGTGCTAAATTTGAACAAGAGTGCTGTCAAAATTTTTGATTTCTGTTGTGAACTCAAACTGTGAAGCCAAAGCACACAATATAGATAACCCCTTTAGTCTTGGTGGAGTTTATACTGTAACAGTGCTTGCTGTGAGGTGCTGGAGGTGATCGCACTTTTTTAGAATATCATTAAATATATCATCTTGTTTCTGCTTTGCTGTCACCTCTGAAGACCCTATCCACTGAGTACCCAGCCCTGAAGTCTAAGAGGCTATAAGGTCTTCCTGACTCGAAAAGGGTCATTATTTTATAATGCCAATTAGTAGCTGACATCCAAATTTTGTATTTATAGCCATGCTTTCTTGTGAAGTGTTCTTCTCGTACGGGTGTAGAAGAAGACAATAAAAACTATGACTCAGATGCTTCCATACATTAATAAATCAAATTGCTCAGGTGATTAATTTTACAATAAGGCATTCAAATAATGAGGTGTTCAGAGAAAGATTTATGTAAAAACTTAATAGTTGGTTCTGGAGAATATTTTTCATCCCTTCCTCAAGAAAAGGATGTTGATATCTTCCTAAATGCAGCAGCAATGTTTGTTTCAAAACAAGTATTCCTAAGTATATTTTAAAAAAATGGATTTCCAGGAATTCCTATAGAAATATGATTGTAGATATGAAACTTCATCTCTTAATGAACTTTTGAGAATATTGCAGTCGTAGGCTTGCAATTTAAGGGCTGTGTAATTACTATGTTTGCTTTGAAGTTCACCTTGCAAATAACTTTGAAAGACAGAAGTAACTGTGCACAGAGACTGATGAATGATTTCACAAATGCAGAGGGGGAGTTTGAGAACCTGAAAAAGGAAAATGGAGAGGAGAGAACCTGAATTAGGAATGGAAGATTAGGGAAAACACCGGGAAAAGGGAAATATTTAATTTGTTTTAACAAATTATAGTTCAGTGAAGATTTCTAAGATAACACTGCAGTATTTTAATCTCATCAAGTTGAAATATTCTGCACATAACACTTTTTTTCTTTCCCCAGAAAAGCAACTGATTAAGAATTTACCTCAGAACTTTCCATTAACTCTGGAAAGCACTTGCTGATGAAGAACATTCTTTAACCACTATGAGCTTGGGCAAGTGTTTGATTTGACAACTCAAATCCTTTGACACCAAATATTATCTTTGTGAGCCCTTTACTTGAGTTTTTATTTTCGTAATTTGCTAGGTTTTTTTGGTCTGTCTTCATATCAAAACATTAATGGAATTAATTTAACTTTAATTTGCCTCATTTAATGAAGAATCCTTTTTTAACTTGTCATACAGTGGAAAAGTAAACAAGCTTTTAATTATTAATATATTGAACAGTAGTCATTGGTGAGAAAAATGTGTTCTCTCTTGAATGTGTTTAAGGTTATTTAAAGTATAAATCTAAACAGTTGATATTCATTTATGAAAGCTGAAACTTAAGATTATTCAAAGTGCCTCTTATTAGATACTGATATTCAAAGTTCATAGTAGCTGTTAGTGATGCATGGGCAAACAGGGACTTAAATAAGCAGAGAAGGAAACCTTCCTAAATCAAGTGTTTATATATATGTATATGTATTCCTCCTTACATACTACAAGAGCATTTAGAATTCAGAAATTAACTAATAATTTTGAATGATTAATTATTCATCTTGTGCCAGCATAGAGAAAATAAGAATATAAGATACACTTCATATTTTTTTCAATATTTTTTCATAAGCTGTCACAACAGATTTCAGGGAAAGCATCAAAATATTTTAGTTTATTTAGATTAAATTGTGAAATATTAACCTAGGCATGTGTATAAAATCCATAATTATGATATGCTGGTAGTAAAGTTGCCTTCTTTCTGTTAATAGAAAATAATAACATCTTTCAACAGCAAGCAAATCTGTAATAATAATAATGCAATTAAACTCATTCTTAACTTAATCTTCCCCATAATAAATACTTTTGGTTTTGTAATTGCCAATTAGGAAATTAATTAAATGCATTGTCTGATATTGAAATAATCATGATATACTGCATTTAAAAAAAAAGAGAAAAAAAAATCATGAGATATATTCTCAATGCTCCATTTCACTTTTATGTATTAAAAATAAAATTGGTCTCTAAGAGGCTACAAAAAGCTCAAAAAAGCTCAGGAAGACAAGGTTAAAATTTGTACTAATATATTAGAACATAAAAAAGAGGGATTCCTTGCCAGTATATGACAGCTCTGTGAATAAATTTGTGAAGAATAAAGATAGGACCACTGGGGTTTCCTCCCTCTTAGTTTTGCAATAAGCTCTGCCAAGAATCTTGTTTGTTAAATATGAATTAGAACTCCAGGCTTCTGATGAACGTTTTTTGTTGATAATTAGCGAATTTAAAGCCTGCAGGAAGTAAATCTTTTTTTTTTCTTATCAGGATATGATTTGCTTTGGCAAATCTCTTGCTATCTCTCATCTCAAGTTACATCACTGGAATATGGCAATGCGTACATGTGATAGTAAGCAAGAATTTATTTTCTAAATAGCAAAAAGTAGCGTGAACTTATTGCTTGGAAACACTTTTTAATCGCAGTGGGTAAGTAACATCTGAATAGGTGCCCAAGTGTTAACCAAGAAATATGAGCACACTGCATATATATACAAGCAACCAACTTTTACAGTTCATTCATCTGCAAAATGCTCTACATCACATCCACTGTAAAGTAGGGTTCATTTAAGCAAGTGTGATTGTGAAGTCATTTTAATTTGAGAATATTCTTTGGTTCTAGAGAAGCAAACAAAATGAATGTTGGGATTATCAAAATGGGGTGAATGTGTTAGAGAGCAGGATATGTAAACTGCTGCTGAATTTATTTGGTTTTCTGCTCCTTCTTATGAAGAAGCAGAAAAAGAGAGCTCGTACAGCTCACTCATTTGTTTGAATAGAAAGACTATGTGAGTGTCTGAAATCTGAAAAACAAATACTGCTCCTACGTTTTCAATCAGTAGGAAGTAGCACATGATTAGTCTTCTACAGTTATTGCAGTGACCTTCCTCAAGTTTAGTTCAGTAATCATAAAATCTGAATGTTAAGCATTTGCTTGCCAGCCTAGTTTTTTAACAGCGTCTTTTCTGTTTATTTTTATCACTAATATATAAATATATGGATATCACATGGCATTTTGCATGAAGATAAATTTCACTTAGTGTGATAGGGTGGTAAGGTTGTGGGCTTTAGCAGAACTGTCTGAAACAATATTCCCAGGTAACTGCAAGAGCTGCGGCTCCCAAGCATCTAAAATAATAAATGGCACTCTTGTCTTTCCTGAGGGCATTTTAGGAATATTTAGCATGTGAACACATGTGAAAACTATGGTGGGCTGAAAGGAGTACTGAATTGTACTTAGCATTCTTGAAACTGAAAGGCAGAGAAGAGCTGTATAAATGAATGGGTTCCTAGAGGCTTTTTTATAGATTATAGGAGGAGAATGTGTTATAATAAAAGGTAATAAGAGCTTTCCTGCCTCCAATAGACTCTACCTCTGGCTAACCTACAGCTATCAGGAGTCAGTAATCCATGTTGGATAAAGAGACTTTGAGGAGCAATTTTATTCTATTGGAATGCACCAGTTTGCACAATGGATTTGTTCAATTTTTTCTAGTCAGCTTTCCTTAGAGACAACATTTCTGAAGTGCTATTTCAGTTTTCATTCTGCAGTTCTTTAATTGGATGAATGGGCTGCAGGGCCCTGGAGGTTGGACAGAAAGTAAAATTTGCACTCTTTGTAAAACTAGCCAAACAAAACCTGTCTTACAGTTTCATCTGACTCTAGGATAAAATGAACATAAAAGAAATGCCTATTTAAAGAATGAAAGTGTGCATGTTTTAGTGGTACTCTCTGCGGATTGGCACATTTTACATGTGCCAATACATACTTTTCCCTCATGGGAAAGTAATATGCTTCAAGTTGCAGATCCTTTTCATAAGAGGTTGAAGGAATAGGCACTAGTAATGCAACAACAGTGGTGTACCGTAGGACTGGAACGTAATGCCATACAGCTAATTAGCATGATGTACTCCCTGTGTGCTTCCTTAGAGGAACTGTGATTCTAAATGATAGGTGTGTAGCTTGAAACAATCTGGGCAAGTGGTGCAGTGAAACATTACTCTTTGAATAAGAAAAGGAATACAAAATTGAGTTGGGGCAGAATATTTCAAATACAGTGCAGTGTACCCTTTTTCTCCTTTTCATTGTGTTTAGTTATACTGATTTACTCACTGAGCAGAAGATAGAAAAAATACTATTTTAGACTTGGAGTATTGCTTTTGTTTTATGGCACTCTGTAAAGAATTTTGACTTCTGATGGTTTTTTTTGCCTTTGGACTATTTTCCGTTGGTGCAATCTCATTGTTCAGCAATGACAGGAAAAGTTGTGAAGACTCTTGTTGGTGGGTCAATGGAAAAGAGATTTTGAAAAAGCATTTTTCTTTGCAGGTTTTTTCTTCAGATATGTGAAACACTCCAAAAGATCCTTTCTGTGATACTGTTTAAGGAGATTCAATATTGCAGCCAGTATCTACTGGAAGTATCTATTTGGAAATATCTTCAAATATGTAGAGGGGGAAAGTCTTCACCTATGCACAATAAATAGTTGAAAAGCTACGAGTGAGATGGGGGACCATTCCTCCTAGTTTGCTGGCTGAGACAACTTTAACAAGGTGCTGAATCTGGTTACTAAAAAGGGAAGAAGGTCTATTTTCTGGGGAGATATAAGAGATTTATTCTGGGTAAAGGGGAGACTGGGAGTGCAGCAAACAATTTCAGGGTGAACTGGGAATAAGCTTGGAAATAGGAACAAGAAAAAAGTTAGGGAATACATCACTTTCAAAGGTAAAGTGTTGAAAATTGCAAAGGTAAAACAGGTATTTGCATGGGAAAGCGTCAGTAGATGAACTGGAACAGATGCTGAGATGGGCTGATGAGATGAGGAAAAGGAAATATCGCTGTTTGGATTGTTCCTGTGCATTATGGCTTCATAGGATTTCTCTGGCTTGAAGAACTTTCTTGTCTTATTTTTGAATTAAGCTGAATCCGTGTACTTCTGGCAGAGCTGAATTTTGACCTATCTTGAAGTGGCAACAATTGTAGGTCTGAGTCCAATGATTTTGAACTGAGGTTCAAACTTCAAGTGTAGTGCAGATCACAGTTTAAAATACCTGACAGCTTATGATTTGTCTTCTGTCACCAAAGGAGAGAGCAAGTTAAATGGTCTGTAGTAAAAAGCAATTGAACAAATCATTAAAAAAAAAAAAAGGAAAGAAAAGAAGAACAGGATTTTATTCCTATTTCTGCTTTTACAACCAGTAGCTTTTAGGTATTTTCAAAAAATTCACATCACATTTTAAAAAATGTAGCACTATCTATTTAAAAAGCTGTGCATATTTGTGTTTATATATATCCGTGCTGTATATATGAGTGCCTTATGTGCAAACAGGCATACATTGTAGGCATAAGTAACCTTAGCCCACCAGCTCTAGAGAACATGCAAAATATTTTCAACATTTCCTTCAGTAATTTTTCGCACTCTTTCAGAAGTCTGAAAACAGAAAACAATTTTTGAAGTATGGGATAAATATGCATCAGAACAAAAATTTCTACATCCCTCAGTTCTTTTCTATACGGCAGCTCTTATCACATATGGGAAACCATGTGTTTAATAATATTGTCCTGTGCATTTCAGAGTACATCTGAAATGCTTCAACCAAGGAAAGGGGCATGGTTTGGAGATAATTTCTCAGTGCTTGAAAACAAAGCATATATGAAAGAGGCAAAATGAAACTTGTTTTGTTGAGTGGTGGACAATTTTAGATTATATTTGACTGATTTGTCTGAAGAATGAACACTTGCTTCTTTGGTATTCTTTTAGCATGTTTTCCACAATAAGAGTTGTGCAATTTTTTATTATTATTATTTTTTTTTTTAAATCTGTTTTTAAGGGGAGCTTGAGGCTTTGGTCATTCCTACTATTTCCCCGTCGTTTCCTCTTCTTTTTCTATGCAGGCTGTAATACTTATTCTTTGAATCATGCTGGGACATATTTTGGGAATTCATGGGATTATCACCAGGGCTACTGCTATCAGGCAGAACACATGCACATTTTATTATCTCATCCAACACGTTTTCGTTTTCTATGCACATTGAGTCAGCATAGAAGGGGAAACATGCTGCCATTACTACTGGCAGAACTCGATAAATATTATAATGGTCTTTTCAGTGCTGCAGAAGCTCATTCCGTCATGATAATTCAAAATCTAAACATTTCTTAAAGTCCTTATTTCCTGTCTCTTTCTTTCTCCCATCAGCCCTTCCAAAATAGATGGTATCCTGGTCTTGAGCAGCCTAAAAGGTGGCTCATATTACTAGACTATGAAATGATTAGATTAGTCAAATGAGTTTGTGTAGCCCCTGAGATGTAAACAAAGCTTCAGCCAGTGTCCTTTTCTAGAAACTTATCTCTGACAGTCAGTTAGTAAGATGAGACAGGCTAGGTGAGTGAGAATATCCATTAAAGCCTAGTTAGACTATTTTTCTAATACCCTGAAAACACCAGTGAGATAATTTGATAGCCTGCTTGTCTTGAATTAAAATCTGTTGCATATATACAAACTGCATAGGATATGGCTGTCTATTTTAAGGTGACTATCACTGTAAAGTTCTGAGTGTGTTGTGAAGAAAAATGCAAGAGATGAGGTATCTCATCATTGAGACTGCACCCCGTGGGGCTGACTCCAGGACAGTCTTTGTGCAAGTATGTGCTTCTCCTGTGGACAGAGGATGACCCCACACCACTGCTGTACGCCAGCACAACAGCAGCAGCTCACATCTTTTTCTCTTCACGTTTGCTTTTCTCTGTTTTCTTCCCTTCCCCAGCAGGAAAAAATATAATGAAGTCTTGCTGGCAGAATGTTGTCAGTATGACTGCAGGTACCCTAAATACAGCTGACTGCGCACACACCTCCCAGCTTACTTCTGCACAGCCTGGGGGCACCTGGGAACGAGTTTGCTTTGGCAGAACTACCTACCTAAAGGACAAATTCTCCTCATGAAATCTGCATCTAAAGATGCCTTTGGAAGTTTGTGGGGTAGATATGATTATGTATTTTAGAAAGACTTTTCCTGTAATGAAAGTATTTCATAGAGATGGTGGAAGTCAGTTATGGTAAGAAGAAAAATTGTTTCTGTGATTACTGACATCTCTGCAAATCTGAAATTTAAGCCTTAAACCTTTTGGTGCGACACTGTGTGACCTGAACTGTTCACCTAATCTATTTGTTTTGACATCAAAGTGCCTTTTTATTTTCCTTCTCCCATGACAATTTACTGTCTGTGGACTTCTGTGTCTTGGAGAAAGTGTTTAGATTTCTGTGAGTTTCCTCTTCTTCCTGTCAATGTATTTCCTTAACCACTTATGCTACTCCTTGACTATTTGGAGTGTGTGACACCTTTCTGCATGGATTTTTCCCCCATCTTCCCACTTCAGCCAGCTCTCCATCCATCATTTTCATTTTCAGCTCTGCTGCTTTTTTTTTTTTTTTCAAAGTTAATCCACCATTCACAGCTCTCTTTCTCCAAATCTTCACACTCCAACATATGCCCAAACAGTTTGTAAATTTTGCATGTTTTAGTCCTGACAGGACAGAAGTTAGGTTTTGTATTTTTCTTTGGCAAAATTTGAGGAAGGTGTTCTGAATGGTCTCATCATGCTGGCAATAGTAACCCAGGCACTGTCTGTTTGAAAGGGGACAAATTAACGAGTCAGATAATCTTTTCACAATCAGAAATCAGACCATTTACAGCAAAGTTAATTGGAGATACTTTGCAATTTAGGGCAAAAAAAAAAAAAAAAAAAAAATCAGAAGCAATCATTTCATTGTATTGAAAATGAAGTATGCAGGTGCAAGTTAACTCTGTTGGCAGTGGCGAGGCACATAAATAGGGAACAGGAACTGTATTCGAAATTCACGGGTAACAAGCTGAGAAATCTGTTTCTTTAACAAAGCAGAATATTAAAAAATATAAACAAGCCTGCCTCTGATAGCTTGATCAATGACAGCACTGTGAGATTGAGTCTTCAGTATCCCTAATCATGCCTTTCTTGAGTTTAGAATAGGAAGACCAAATTCTAACTTTAGGTTCAGGTGCTGCAATTGGCACTTCCTGAACATGAGCACATTCACTCTGTGTATTTCTACAAAGTAGGCAGTGAAATGAAATACCAGATTTTGAAGACTTTATGTTGTGCAAATCTTTTTTTCAGCTTTCTTGCCCTGTTCTAGAAGTATTTATCTTGAATGTACAAGAAGTGCTCTGATATGGGCAGTCAGAATGTACAAAGTGTATTTCAGCTGCTTGAACTATGTTAAAGCTCTGCCCAGCATTCAGCTAGGAATGAGCAGAGAATCTGCTGTCCTCCATAAACTTCAAGGTAGTCAAGAACCTGAATCGTTCCTTTTCCAGCTGTAGCCTTATCTGTTTATATTGTCGATGGGGCTTTTTTTTTTTTTTTTTTTTTTTTTTTGCTTTTATGAGCCTCATCATAGGTCTTTAAATATGGGATGTTGATGTTGTTTGCTAAGAAACCACTCCATTATTCCAGGAACATATGTTCATGACAAGTACAAGTCATGAACATTTGAATAGTTTCCATCTGGCATGAATTAACATAGTATCATAATAAATGAGAAGTGTTAATACTAGGAAGTTCATGTGGGTATTCTAGATTTAACTAATATTTATAGTCATATAAATATATGAAATTTTGTTTTGGTTATACTTTGAAGAGCATAGATAAAATCATGATTTACCATACCAGAGCTGACTGCAAGCCATGAGGTGTTTCCAGTAGTATAACACTTGAATTAGCCTGATTATGAAGTACAGTCTCTCTGAAATCCCTAAGTACTTTCTAGCTCTTAAAAAAACTACTTTTAGGGAAAATATAAAATCCAAAATTAGAATATATTGCTGTATGTAGCAGTGAGGACATGAGTGCGAACTCAACACTATTTGTTAACATATGTACTTTAAACCCTTCATTGCCCCTTGAGTATATAAGATATAGCTAGCATCCATATGGCCATATGGAGACACTGCACTCATTTAAATAACAAGTGCATAGTAAAATTATCTTGGCCCCACTGTGTATGTTGTTTTTTCAAAAACGTTAATCTTGCTATCTATATTGAGCAGAAAACATGACTTTTTTCTTCTGAATTATAAGTTTAAGCCGTTCTACAGTAGAAATTTTGAGACAAGATGATCTTGTGGCATTATATAGCACTGATTTTTGCAGACTGTTGTCTATTGTACAAAACAGCTAAATATAATTTAAAAAGTCAGTGTTCCAAGTGGACCTTTATCTGTGCTGAGTACATATTTAAAGTTTTATGTTTACTTCTATAGTCCTCATAAATCTTCATCTGCTCTGGTATATTTTGATAATCAGGAAATACTTTTAAGTGCATGTAAAAGAAGTACAACATAATACCATTATGAAGGCTGTACTTTTTATTGTGGTCTTTGCTAATAACAACGTTTTTAAGAACACAGCAGTCCTGCCACACTTAAATTTGACTTTTATTTTTTCTGAGAAGCTTTAATCTTCTGATTATATTTCATTTAAAATACAGTATCCTCTGATACATAGACTGCACACATCCCTGTGCCATATGTACATGCCTTTATTATTGCCTGAAGTGCGGTAATTTACAGAAAGTAAAGGAGTCTTTCTTTGATATTTATTTAAAAGAAAGTTAAAAGGCAAAATTATAAGGTAAAATGTTAGGATGTTCAGTATAAATATTTTCAGAAAAATGCATGGACATCAACTGTGGCCTATGGAGTATTTGCTAGCACATTCTGAAAGTGCCAGAAAGATTTAAACTGAAAGAGGACATAGAGTTTCATCTGTTGACTGTGATAATATTTTCCCAACAGGGCAGTAAACAACCAAAAAGCGATCTGTAGTCCCAAAGAACCAAAAGTGTTTGTGTGTGTATATGGTTTGGGGGAGTGGGAAATCATGCTTTTGCTTAATCTTTCTTATTCAGTTCTGCTTTATGACACTTGATAATATCAAAGCGCATATGTAGTACTTTGTTGTAGGCTGTCCTACAATGTGCTTGCTGGTAATTTGCCATTAAGCAGTGCAGTAATATATTAAGTTGCCCAATTTGGGTGTTCACAGTAGAGCAAATATGTATATACTATATCTAGCGTGATATTGTCCAGCTTGTACATTTTTTTTCCCCAGAAAATATGTTAACTGATCTAAGAAATATAATATGGAAACCTCATGTAAACACCTGCAAGTGTTTTATGTAACAATCATGGAGTTCAATAGGCTATTTCACCTATTCATCTATTTCTTTTATGTTCATCATTTAGTTTTAGATTTAGGACAGACTGCAATGTTTAAGCTGTTTCCATATGCCTTCCAAATCTTTGTTTTGCTGCAAGCCTTTGGAAATGATTGCTTCCTGGAATAAATCTGGAACATCTTGTTACATGCAGGCAATGCTCACAGCACGTGACCAAAGTGACACTTTGGATATGCTCAAAGATCCAAGGTAGCCTCAGGTGGAGATCTCCTGGAGCCCTTCTGCGGCTCAGACTCCAGCCAACCACTTTGTCATGTTCTGGTACAGGGTTTTCCTGCACTGCTCCCTAGTATGGTGTATGTGAAGAAATGCCATTTTGTTTGGAGAAGTCCCTTTGGAATCTGTTGCGCTTGGCTGTTATTCTCCTTAATGGCTTTCATTCTGGGGAAACTCAGAAGATCTTCTGGCATGAGAAGCTGAAGAAATATAAATACCAGGAACAGTGATTTTTTTGAGATTTTTGACAGCAACTTGTGTATTTTGGCTGAACTTCCTCTAAAAATCTATGGCAGAGAAGCATTTTTTCTCTTCCTCTAGACATGAGTTTAACACTGTGTTCAAGTTGGTAGTAGGAAAGGGGCATGATCTGGCAAGCTGCATAATTCAAGTCCTGTTTTTAATAAAGGTCCTAGGATTTGGCAGTGCAGAAGAGGCAGATGGGTAGAGGGGTAGCAGTCTCGGCTGGCTGCCACCCACAAGAAACATACAGCCTCCTTGTTTAGTATGTCTGGGCGTAATTTTCACTGACATACAACGAAGTATTTTTAGAGTGATGTCAGTTCATTGGCTGAACAGTATTGTTTGGCACACTGAAATGATTCCCAAAAGCACTCTGCTTTTGAGAACGGCACTTTTCTCTTTTCAGTATGTCATTATTCTGCATGGTAATGACTGTTTTGAAGGGCAGGTCAGGTAGTCAAATAAATGTGTGGTTGGTGCTTTCTGATTGTTTCTAAAATAGGCAGGCCAATTTCTGCTGAAGGAGAGTGAGTCTGAAGTGTGCCAAAAATCATTCTGATTCGCTAGAGAAATTCCAATAGCTGTAAGCACAGCCAGGGGAGCTGGCCTAACGTGTGCAGCAAAAATGATCATGTAACGTTCACAGTGTGGTCATCTTATCTTTGTGCCTTTGTGCAGGCTGTACAACAGAGACAAACAGGGAGAAGAAGCAGAACTGGCTCCAAGTGGTGACCCAAAAGCATAGATTAGCATAGAAATAACAAATAATTGTGCTTGTTAAGTGAGTGCTGCTTCTGTAGGGATGTGGATAGCATTTAGTGACTCTGGACATAGAAAATAATTAATTTGGGCTCTTTTGTATTTGTAAGAATGAGAAACATCAGAGATTTTAAATAATAATCATTGCTATTTTTGTAGTGATGTGGTCTGAGATGACCACAATACAAAAATCCATACCCAAACATCTCCAAGACTCAATAAAACATTTTGAACAATTGAGAAACAGATTTGCATGGTTTTCTGAGGGAACTGCTTTTCTAAGTCGCTAAAGCAATCTGCAAAATTCCATCTGTAATTACTGAACACAGTCAAAGAGTGAGGAATAATAAAAGGGAAATATGCTGAAAGTTGTTGCTCTCTGACAGTGTATAATGAGTGCGTCAGGTAATACAGCTATTCTGTACGGCAAAGTACAATCTTTCATCTCGTGTCAAAAGGCTTTTTTAAAGTGCTTTTCATATTAAAGGTGTCAGATATGTATCAAGTTTCTCTCAGTTTTATGAGGCGGAAAGTGAAGAATGAGTTAGTGATTTGCTAAGATCACTAAGAAATCAAAACCAGAAAGAGGAGCTCAATTCATCTTTCAGTCCCTTCCTTTACTCTCAGAACATTTTAGGAGGGTTTTTTTTTTTTTAAAATAGTTCCAGAAATGTAGAAATTATACATTTAAGGACACAAGGTATTGCATCTAAGCTAGTGAGGTTAATTCATTTCAGCATGTGACTATAATTTTCTGCCACTGAATGCTAAGACCTAGTTTTATTATTCATCTAAATGGATTCATTCCCAGCTTTGAGGTAAATGTATTTTATAAAAAGTTCTGAGCTCTCAGCAGTATTTTTTACAAGAACTAGAATGACAACAAGACATTTCAGGTTGGTTATTCTGCGAAATTTAAAAAAAAAAAAAAGCAAAATGTTGAGGCTTATTTTTTGGGGGATGTTGCACATTGAACGGCAGTGGTGTTGTGTTGCTGTGACTGAAGACCAAAGATAACTTATCTTTTGTCACACTGAAACCTTTGTGGAAAATGAGGCATCAGGCTGCAGTGCAAACGAAGATGGCATGTCTGGCACACCGCTGGCAGTTTTGACAGGAGGCTGGGAGCCATGATTCAGAATTGGCACCTAAAAACTAAGTTCTGCAGAGTCGGGAGGGTGGCCTGCTCATTTCTCATTGTCTTTTCACCCTTTAATTTTTAACACATGTTCCCATATCTGTCTTCCTCTTCATCCCATGGAGGTTAGTAGTATTAATCAATTCAACTATTAAAAGGTAAAAGCAGTTTGCACTTTACAGCAATAAGGGATCGAGGGAATTGATGCTGACCTTGTTCCTCATGACAGTTTTTAAACTTGCATTTAAATGAAGTTCCCTTCTTTTGTTTCATGTCCATAGAAGTACCTGTGTGCCTGAAATAATGAATTGCTCAAATAGAGATTTTAACCTAGGTCTTGAATCGTGAAGTTTCATGACACCTTGGAGTTCATCTAACAGCTTGCTGCTTCCTACTGGGCCTCATCTCCCTCATCCTGTAGTCCAGGCACTCCTCCTGCTTTTCTTGTGACAGCTCCACTGCTTGTCACTTTTTTTTTCCCTGAATGTTATTTTGCTGGCAAAAAGCTGAACCACTTCTCTCAGAGGTCAGATGAGCATGCAACCAGTTCAAGTGAAGATGAGAACAGCAGGACTGCCCCTTTTGACATCAGCAAGTTCTTTCATCCTCTCAGATGCCTCAGGGGATCCACCACAAGGTGTAATGTGGGAAATGCTGAAAGCTACTGCTAACAGCTGTCCTGCCATCTCCAGTCACAGGTAGCTCATTCCTACCCCAGCACCACTTCCTACATGCTGGTCCTGGTGTCCCTTCTCAGTCAGGAAATTCATTTGGATTAACTAATGAGTTTTGTGGGGGTTTTTTGAAGTAATTTTCCTGGAAGTTTCACTGCAAGACTGAACAAATACTGAAACACAGAGGAAGGTGCCACACAGCTTCTGACACACATGGGGTTTTCTGGTGACTGGGGGGCACTTACACAGAATGTTTTTGTTACTGCTGTCTTGGCTCTGCTGAAGTTTCTGGAGCTATCCTGGAGTATCAAAGCAAAAAAAGTGACATTTTTTACACTTCCAACACTAACATGATTATTTTTTTAAACACAAGCAATTTATATAATCTTCTATAACTGTGAGAAGCAGTGAACTGCAGAAGACAAAATCTTAAGCAGCTTTGTATCTGGAGGAAATAAATAATCAATCTATAGAGTAAACTAAACTAAATTGACCCTTTTTCAGTTTAACCAAACTTGAGAAAATCTGCTTGGAGCAGATGTAATCTGCATTATCAGACAAATAAAGACTTTCAATTTTTTTGCACCCTTTGTAATCTCTGCAGAAGAAAATTCCCAGCTACTCCCAAGTACTGTTGCCTGCTCTTAGAACAAGATGCAAGCTGGTTTTCCATCTAGGTCTACAATCCAATGGATTGGGCATTTTGGAGCAGGAAAATAATTATGACAGTAAAAATCTTGGAAGCCTTCGTGAAAATTAGAGGATTGCTGCATTTCACTCACTTTCAATTTATTAGGAACTCTTCTCTCAGGAAGTTCTACCCTGCATCTATTTAAGCAGTTCGTTGCTGAAAGCACACAGTTGCAGAAGGCAGTTAACGGTTTG